>NC_090437.1:47752254-49074850 GCF_031143425.1 Pleurodeles waltl
ACTCTAGACCAATAGTATGTATTGAAACAATATTTAATTAGTAATGATTAATGATTGAAATACGTTTGCAAAGAAAAGAAATGCAGTTCCACATTTACTGACTGAAATGTGTTAACAGAGTTATTTAATTTAAAGCTATTTAAATCTAAATGTTAATGAAGAATTATTGATGAAGAATTAAAAGTTTGCACATTAAAATATGTATCTTAATTGATGTACTAATGTGCTGAATTAATTCATTTGCATTAGCCTAAGTGAGGCCTACTAGGCCCCATTTTTTGTGATTGAGCAGAAAATGCTAAGTCATTTCATAATTTGAGCTTTCTTTCAGACATAGTTCCCATGAGGAGACTAACTTTGGTGATAGACCCCTATTGTTTTACACATAGAGAGCTGTAGAAAGTTGACCTTGAATGAGGAACATTTTGGACTGTGGACTATCAATTTAAACAATTATTTCAAAATTGTGTGGGAAGAA
Organism: Pleurodeles waltl; assembly: GCF_031143425.1. NCBI lineage: Eukaryota > Metazoa > Chordata > Amphibia > Caudata > Salamandridae > Pleurodeles > Pleurodeles waltl. Next base: position 47,752,733 of record NC_090437.1, read on the forward strand.
ACACCAGTTTTGCAGCTCGGAGCCATGTGATCAATTTCCAGTGGATGATGCCCCTCCAATTTAAAATGAACTGCTGCTCTGAATGAATCAGATTGTTGTATGAACTTTGAAATGTGTTGACCATTTGAACTTTATTCAGATTCCCTTTGGTTAGTTTTCAAGATTTCCTTTGACCAGAACTCTTGCAGATGAAAAACCATGCATACCGAGCCCCTTGGAGATGTATCTTCATCAATCCTTTGTCCCTTTGATAAGCTATGTTGAGACTTTCTACTTACCCCTTTCCGAACACTCTTGATCAGGCTTCTGACATGCAGACACGTTCCATTTTTACCTATCTTTTACCCACCTTAGTTAGTAGTTTATTGCCTGAGATTACCTTTTTCCAAATTCTTTTTGCACTTTTTGTCCTTTTTGTCTTTCGCCTGCATGTGTTTCACCCTACACATGTATTTCCCTGATTTGGTAATTGTAGGTTTGTTACCAGTGCCCACCTAAATTGTACTCTGCTGATCTGAAACTTGCTTCATGCTTATCAAACCTGAACAGTGCTTGACTTCTGTATCTCAGATAATCTTGTTGATGTCTTGCATTATTCTTCTTGAATGTTTATTTTAATTAATTTTAGTTCACTTGAATTAATTTTGTCGCCTTGGGCAATCGTTGGTGATTTTGTATCTTTATAGGTTTGTCTTGTGAGTTGTTTATGGGGCTTATTTACAAGCACCACTGTGCCACTGGAGTGTCACTTTTATGATGTTCTGATGGTGCTACCTGCAGAGCCATATCTACAACACCACATAAAGCCACCCTACGAGGCTGTACATGCCCTTGTAGATGTGGTGTGAGACAAGGCAGTGCAAGTCACTGCATTGTCTCACACTACATTACGAGAGACGTGTCATGGGTGTTACAGTGGGTGTTTCCATGTAACATCCATGGCATTTGACATATTCCCAGATTTATGAGAAATCGTGAACCCTGGAATGTGGCAAAAGCCAACGCCACTCCAGGGGTGGTGTAAGGGAGGCGTATCAGGGAGAAATAACATTATTCTGCAGCACACATAGAAGGAAGAAATCACCTCCACTGATTGTTTTTGTGCAGGAAGGGACACCATGGTGCAAAGGTGCCTGCATTAGCCCTAAGCAGCAATTTGTGCACTAGCACAGGGGGAGAGGTCAGAAATGCACTGTATCTTGGAAATACAGCGGATTTCTGCAAGTGCCTTGTTGTTCTGTTCTGCACCACAGGCTTGTAAATAAGCCCCTACATGACTTTGAGCTTGAGTTTGTAATGAACCCCTTAACTTTATTCCTTACTGTCATTTTCCTTGTATGGCCAGATTGGTCATACTGCGTAACTTAATTGGCGTGTATTGAAATTGGAATAATGGTTCTACCACATCTTATGCAGGTTCCAAATATCCATCAACCTTGGTGACCATTGATTACTGCAAAGGATGAAAATGCTCCAGCAGATCATTTCCTCCCATCAGTCAGATTTATAAACCACCTTGTTCACTCTGTCTTTTCATAATGTCCAGTTTTGCTCTGCTCCATTTTCCTTCCCATTTCAGTATTCTTAAGAGCTGAACTGTTTATCTAAACATCTTCGCTTGTACATGAGATATCATATTCTGTAATGAAAAAAGGCACTTAGGAATCACCACCATTTTTGTCATAGCAACTCTCCACCCAACTGAGAGGGTGGAAGGCTACGGAATTCTCCATTCCTTCAACCACCCTGTCAATGTTATGTTCCACTTGTCTTTTCTGGTTGTCAGTCACGTGGATAACTAGATGTTGGAACAATTTCAATTCCCCCTGACGTTCTTAAGACGGGACTGCAATAGTTGGTCTATAAGGCCAGTCTTACTAATGGAAAGAGTTTCAAGTTGACTCACTTGGTATGGAATCATGATATTTCTTCAGAGCATATCAATTTGCGCAAGAATCTGTAAAGATCTTTACAGATTTCTTAAATAGACTAGTGTGTAATGAGTGTATATTAACACCACATGTATTGCATCCAGAATTCAGATTGAGTCTGACAGAAATATCCAGAGGTTGCTCACCAGAGGGGAGATAATAATGCAAATAGAAGGGAGGACAGAGGGCACCCATATCTTGTTCATTTCTGCAGCCTCCATGCGTCTAAGACCACCCGAACAGTTTGAACTTTTCCAGTGGATTCAATCTATGGCATGTGTATATATTTTAGGAAATTGGGTCCAAAGCTAATTATTTTTTGGAACTTCAAGCAGATACTGCCAGGCAATTGTACGGAATACTATTTGGATGTTAACCGACATCAGAGTAAGGCGGCCATCCATCAGCGAAGACTGATACACTACATATGCAAGGTGGCACAAATTAAGGGCAGCATTTCTGTGTGGGACAAACCCACAATGGTCTGGATTCGGCCAAGACACACAGTGCTCCCATTCTGCAAGGACTATGCTGAGTATTGTAACATTTTTACTGATGATTGCTATCAGCCTATAATGTTTATGTAGGTGGGAGAATTCCGATGTCCATTGCCTCTTGCTAGACCTTCAGTAATTGGTTGATCACTGTCTTACTGTACACCTGGAACAAGTCTGGTGTCTTAAACTTTTCATTTCCTTAATAACTTCCAGGGGCCATCCATTGTTAGTTGATCCTCAAAATTATTTTGTCAGCTTAGCTAGTGAAATGTTACCCAGTGCTTCTACACATATTGATAGATTTGACCATAATATTGTAATACAAATGTCATATCTACAAACATATTGTGGGACAAACTATCAAGAATAACGTTATCATTTTAAACTGCTTTACTATTACATTGAAGTTTAAAATATTGTTTCCTTTAATATCATATCTATTATGGTGCTTTATTTTATTGTTTTATGTTTTTACCTTATTGTATATATGTTGTGACATTATTGTTTTTAAATAAATATTTTGTTCTTTTTTTCAAGATGTTTGCTTTATCATGGTTTGGGTTGGTAATGTTTTTTAAATATATTTGAATTTTTTAAAGGTATGTTTAATCTTTGTTGTTTAGTACATTTTTTAATCGTGCATTACATTTTAATTGTGTGCTGTCTTTTTGTGATGTGCGCAGAGCTTTCTATTAAGTACACATTAATCCATGCTTATAGATGAAGTGGTTTATTATTTTATATATTTAATTGTTTGTTTGTTTATTTGATTTACACATCAAACTTTAAGATTGGGCTGTGGAGTGTTTGAGATATTGGGTGGATAGAGTTGTTGTTACTAATTACATATTAATTAATATTAATGGTTTAATTTGGCGATTATCAATGTAATTAATATCAATGTATTTGTTGAATTGTTTATTAAATGTTGTATTTAAATAGCAAACTTTAAGTTCCTGTTATTTGGTTTATTGGACGATTGCTTGAACAGCGCAAAAGTAGATGAGCAACCGGATACAAGTTTGCCAGGAAAACCATGAGGGGTTCTAAACATAGAGGTAATGAAGTCCTCACAGACTATAGTGAACTTGACATCACATGTGGTTACTGATAGATACAAGATCTACATTCAGGCCTCTCATATACCTCAAAAAAGACATTTGGGATTTTGCATATAATAAATGATATATTAAAATGTTGTGTAAAATGTATGTTACAGAAGTTCTTTCATGCAGTAGCCCAATGGAAACGCAGACCATACCAATTTACTAATTGGTGACATTGCATATCTGGTAATTTTGTTCAATTTGGAGCAAAATGATTTAGGTCAGAAATAACCCATACTTCAGACAAGTCCTGTTAATTTAAGGATCCACATTAAGATGAATAAAGGTAGTGATTTGCTACCTAAGCCTACTTTCATTCCTAGTACGGAGTTTGACAGTATTGATAATGTTTAAATCAGTGGTGGCTATTGACTTTAGAAAGGCAGCAAGAAAATGAAGATTGGGAATACTGTAATGCATGATGAGGAAATAGTGTATAGGTGGATTGACCAATGTATTTGGAAGCAGCCGTGTGCCAGCTAAATGATTCCAAACTGCTATGTAAAGATTTCAAGAAGGGAGTATACGCAAACAATGTTCCAGCATTCTGCTTATCTTGAAAATTAGAGAGACAGTGAAAATATTTGAATGGAAGAATGCCAGTACTTTAGAAATGACCACCCAGTGCTGCAAACAATTCTTTTGCCCAGGGTACACAAGAGTTTTAGGAAACCACCAGGCAGCCCTATTGTGTGTACTAATAATATTTTTAGAATGTATTCCTACATATCTTAATTATTTCATTGCACCTTTTGCCCATAGTTTGCCATCATTTTTTATCAAGACTATGGATTTTGTTCAATAACAATTAATGATATTCCATGGTAATACTCCTATTACAAGATTATTATTGATGTTACTTATTATGCACCTCTCTTAAGCACCAAGAAGGGATTGCTGCCTGTAAATATCGTTTGAATACCAAGTCACTGTAGTATCTCAAACATATTAACATGTTGATAGAAATGCTATAATTGTATTTATCTAACAATATTTTTGTATTTTAGGACAATCTAAACAGGCAGGTGCAAGGCGCTACAATAGGTGCCTGTTTCTCTTCCAGCTATTCACATCTTATTGTGGGCTGGTGGGAGGAGCAAGTAGTCTGAGTAGAATAGATGAGAAGGTATACATAAAATGTGGTCCTATGACTTAGATACATTGATGACCTTTTTGTGATATGGAAAGGCCACCTTGGTACCGCAAATAATAAAAAATAAATAAAAAAAATTACATGACATCAATCCTAATCTGGATTTTTATTTTGAAATAGATTAACACCGTTTGACTGAATGTTTCTGTGGCTCTTGGACAAGGTCAATTAAAAACTAAGGGCTAGATTCAAGAAGCCCTTAGTGGCATGTTGCAACACATTAGCGTCATTTTTTTAACGCTAATGTGGTGTTAGGTTGGCAAAAACACCATGTGATCTTTACAAAGTGGTACCACTTTGCAAACCCTTATGCCACATTATGCCTGCGCCAGGCATAATGTATGCCAGGGGGGCGTTCCGGCATTAGGATGCCCAGAAAAATGGTGCAATGGAATCTGAGATTCCACTGCACCATTTCTAGTCTCATTTTTAACGTTTGCCTATGGCAGGTGTTAAAATGAGGTTCCCATTGTTTTCAATGGGTCTCCTGTCACTTTGCAGGATTAGTGTCAATATTTTTGGTGCTAATCCTGCAAAGCGCCAAACTAGCATCAAAAAGTATTATGCTAGTTCCCTAAAATGTGCCACGGTGCCCCATATCATAAATACAGTCCACACATGGTGGTGTTTGAGGGGCGTAATAGGGCACAAGAAAAGTGGCGCATTATGACATGAAGCGCCACTTTTCATAAATTTGCGCCTAAATTGTACCAAAAGCCTACTGCAGGGGCTAGCCTTTTACACACAAATAGTTGCCATCTCTAAAACCTTAAGTGGAGCATCCAACATGGGGAGTAAATAAGAAGACATAGAAATTCCAATAATGATAATGACTTTCAGAAAGAACAAAAACTGGTCTTATGCCATTCCATGGAAAGAGGATATCCTGAACATATTCCTGGAGGCCAAAGACAAAATTGACAAAATCAACATAGAGGAACTGTTGACACCAAAGTAAAATCAGTGAGTGATGGCACAACATACAGTACAGTACGCAAGATCCACAAATTACATAATACACATTTAAAATTTCTGTTTTATTTATTTATCATACATAGGTAATTAAAACCATTACATGGCCATTACACACGATAAAAATAATAATAACCAACACACATTCAATTCGAAGTGAACCTGATTAACTATTAGAACAATAAAATATCAGGATAATTCGAGATTAGCGCAACACAACAATAAAATTAATTGAAATAAATAATAAAAATCCACAGAGCCAGTTTCAATAAAATCCCCTTAAGCTTTATCTCCTGAAGGACATGAATCTTTATATCTGTTCAGGCAGTAAAGTGCTCACCGTGCTTGCAATTATCATGCATTAGGGTGCCTGTCATACTGCTGTTATAATACCTACAAATGAACTTGCTCTTTTTTATACTGACACTCGGATTAAAGTTACATTATTCACTGACATACACATTAAAATTGTTTTTCCTACTAAGCTCTTCCAACTGACTAAAAAACCATCATGCATACTCAAACCATAGATGACTTATTCCTATGAAGATACTCTATGAGCCAACGTTCATAAGGTAGAACTTTGCTCAATGGATGGGACAAAAAAAAGAAAAAATGGCCGCAAACACCTAGTAAAACGTAATGTCCTATACTAGGAGTAGATTGTGAAATGGGTTAATTAATACAACTCACTGGTACAAAGAAAAAATGACCTTGTAGAGCTAGAGACACTTTTAAGTATTCAGGCATCTAAATATTGTCGGGCGCTCAAGAACAATGGATTATGTAGTCTCCATCTGTTTCGAAAATTACAACAATAATTTTACAATGCCTAGATTCAATGCTGTCTTTCTATGTTTCAGGCACTCAATAACTGCATGCCTACATTTATGAACCACAGCTTAATTAGAGGCTTTCTGAGGTACTGCCTTTGTGCAACTAAAAGATCAGGACCAATACATATAATATGTATTAATGTTTCCTAAGCGTTAGCACAAAGTCTACATTTCAAATGTTTTGTGGACTTGGACCATGGCGCCAGCCTGTCCAAGACTGCAAAGCCTCAAAACAGTATTGTATAAACGTGCGTTTTAAAACCTGTGAATAGCACTCAAACAAATAAGCCTATGGCTTGGGGGAGGACTAATTGTTAGTAATTTACCATGAAGTTGTATGCTTGGCAAAGTCACTTTTGTCTTCCTTTCTCAATCCTTTACAAGTTTGCTTATTTATGATCTTTTTAAATACAACTCCTTTATGTGAGATAGTCAACAGGTCCAACACTCGTAACTGCTGGAGGGAAGATAACATATAGGCCCTCATTCTGACCTTGGCGGGCGGCGGAGGCCGCCCGCCAAAGTCCCGCCGTCAGATTACCGTTCCGCGGTCGAAAGACCGCGGCGGTAATTCTGACTTTCCCGCTGGGCTGGCGGGCGGTCGCCTTCAGACCGCCCGCCAGCCCAGCGGGAAAGAGGCTTCCACGATGAAGCCGGCTCGGAATCGAGCCGGCGGAGTGGAAGCTGTGCGACGGGTGCAGTTGCACCCGTCGCGTATTTCACTGTCTGCGCAGCAGACAGTGAAATACATGTAGGGGCCCTCTTACGGGGGCCCCTGCAATGCCCATGCCAGTGGCATGGGCACTGCAGGGGCCCCCAGGGGCCCCGCGACCCCCCCTACCGCCATCCGGATCCCAGCGCTCGGACCGCCGGGATCTGGATGGCGGTAGGGGGGGGTCGGAATCCCCGCGGCGGTGCAGCAAGCTGCGCCGCCGTGGAGGATTCAATGGGGCGGCGGTACACTGGCGGGAGCCCGCCAGTGGTGCCGGTCCGACCGCGGCTTTACCGCCGCGGTCGGAATCCCCATTGGAGCACCGCCGGCCTGTCGGCGGTGCTCCCGCGGTCCTCCGCCCTGGCGGTCAAAGACCGCCAGGGTCAGAATGAGGGTCATAATCTCTATGTGCCAAGGATCCAATTGAAGCACTTAACTCTTGCCAGATCATGTTGTCCAGGGATCCTGGGTGATCATATTTCTATTAATGACACACTTTGAAAAATGCTCCATCTCTTGCTAGGCTTTGTTTTACAAGGCTGAACTCCAGACGCACTTGGGATTGGGGAGCAAATGTTGGTAGACAACAGAAATGCTGATAGGTTTTAGCGATCAACTTGTCTAAGAGGTCAGAATCCTTCCCTCTCATTAGTTCACTCACATACGTAATTGTGGGGATCAGCTTGGCATTAAAAATTTTAAGTAAGGGGCCTTTGCCTTGCCTTTTAGTGATTTCAAAAGTAAAACAACTGCAAAAACATAATATAGAAAAACTGATGATTAGTGCTAGCAGACACTGCCCCTGTGTAAAACTGGTAATTGTTTATCTTTAACTTTCAAGAAAACAAAATAATGTCAAGAAACAATGGTACACAGCTATGTGTCGAGTTAAAATGAGAACATGTTTGATGAAGTTTCAGGTTACCATAGGTGCTGTGGATGCAAAGTGTGTCAAAATGTAGAAAATATTGTGCAATATACCAATCCAGAATCTAGTGGAGTCAGGAAAATTAATGAGTTGATAATATGCATGACACACTTTGTAGTTTGTGTTTTCAAATGCCCTTGTGGTAAATGGTACATAGGTAGTACTCTCATTCCTTTAAAGGTGGATTTTGGAGAGCATCAAAGATTAAAGATTGACCTATTCTTTATCAAGGCACTTTTAAACCATTCATAACTCGATTTGGGAACAATTTAGATACTGGCAAGTTTTTTAGCAATCCTACGAGTAGTAACAGAGAGTTGATGCTTACACAGCTCGAATCAACATATATCATAGGCTTTGAAACATATGGTAAGTATGGCCTTAATAACGATGAAGAGGGATTGGTGCATTTAAAATAAATAACACAGTGTGACAACTAAGTATAACAGTTTTCAGCATGGTATGTGGTTTTAATAATGAGGGTATGTATGAAGAAGGAGTCCATCAATACTAATAACCTTAGTAGTAACCTTAACCTGCTTTCATTTTAGGTGGCATGTGGCTAAGACAATTTCAGAAGCTAGATATACAGTCTAGAAATTTACTTTTCGCTGAATAATTGTTTGATTTGAAAGCTATTGATTGACAAATGTTAGAAATGGGGTCTCTAGTTGGCAGTGGTTTTCACCCTGTCCAATAGGGATGCTCACTCTAGTGAGGGTAAGGGAGCCACACAGATAAGATGACCCCTGTTCACCTCCCTGGTAGCTTGGCTCAAGCAGTCATGCTTATCTCAGAGGCAATATGTAAATTATTTGTACACACAGACACACAGTAACACAGTGAAAACACAACAAAAGTACGCCATACCAGTTTAGAAAAATAGCCAATATTTATCTGGGTAAAACAAGACCAAAATGACACAAATCCAACAAGCACAATTAAAAATACTAATTTCAAGTATTATATGTAATATGGTGCTTAAAAACACAATAGCCCCTACTGGGGCTATAAAAATGGCTAAACGGTGTCGCTTCCAACAATACGTGCCACCTACGAGGGAGCGCAGCCGGCCACAGAGTCGTAAAGGCCCCATTTAGAGTACCTTGGAAAACGATGAAGAAACAAAGATGTTGCACGGAGTCAGCAAGGTGAGGCGTTACTGAAGCCGGTGCAGCATCAGTTCCCTACTGCCACCGGGGTGGTGAGGTGTCAGTTCCTTATCCCTAGGAGAGGAGGTAAGGCATCGATTCCTTACGGTTGCAGAGGAGGTGATGGGACGTGGGTGTTGAGGCGTTGGTTCCTTATGACAAGGCGGTGTCAATGAATCCAGCAGATCAAGATGCGGGTCACCAACTTCACGGTGTCGCGATCACACCACGGGCCACATGTGCTGTGCTGGAGTCAGAGTTGGGTGCCACGGATGTTGGTGACACGGCGTTCTGGACTCATGCTGTCGCGAGACATTTGAGGTCCTGCAGTGGGGTCTGGCCTACTTTGTAGGTCACAATCGTTACACTCAGTGGGGACCACGGCTCCGGTGCAGGCAGCGGCGTGGGGTCAGAGAGTGGTGCTGGTTACAAAGTCGTTCTTGAAGTCGCACTAGTTTCTTCCTTGTTACATCAGAACTCACTCCCAAGTGCCCAGGACTTGGATTTGCCACCTTTTGGCAGGGCAGGACTTTCAGCAAGGGAGCCCAGGTGCTTGAAGGTGAAGTCTTTGAGGACCCTGAGACTTATTAACAGGATGCAAGCTCAGTCCAAGCCCTTGGAGAACCTTTGGGAAGCAGGATGTTTGTAAATAAGCCCCTACATGACTTTGAGCTTGAGTTTCCAATTAACCCCTTAACTTTATTCCTCGCTGTCATTTTCTTGTATGGCCACATTGGTCATACTGCATAACTTAATTGGCTTGTACTGAAATTGGGTTAATGGTTCTACCACATCCTATGCAGGTTCCAAATATCCATCAACCTTGATGACCATTGATTCCTGCGAAGGATGAAAATGCTCCAGCAGATCATTTCCTCCCATCAGTCAGATTTATATACCTCCTTGTTCACTCTGCCTTTTCATAATGTCCAGTTTTTCTCTGCTCCATTTTCCTTCCCATTTCAATATTCTTAAGAGCTGAACTGTTCATTTAAACATCTTCGTTTGTACATGAGATATCATATTCTGTAATGCATAAAGGCACTTAGGAATCACCCCCAATTTTGTCATAGCAACTCTCCCCCCAACTGAGAGGGTGGAAGACTACGGGATTCTCCATTCCTTCAACCACCCTGTCAATGTTATGTTCCACTTGTCTTTTCAGGTTGGCAGTCATGTGGATAACTAGATGTTAGAACAATTTCAATTCCCCCTGACGATCTTAATACAGGACTACGTTAGTTGGTCTATAAGGCCAGTCTTCCTAATGGAAAGAGTTTCAAGTTGACTCACTTGGTATTGAATCATATTTCTTCGGAGCATATCAATTTGAGCAATAGAGTCGGTAAAGATCTTTACAGATTTCTTAAATAGACTAGTGTGTAATGAGTTTATATTAACACCACATGTATTGCATCCAGAATTCAGATTCAGTCTGACAGAAATATCCAGAGGTTGCTCACCAGAGAGAAGCTAATAATGCAAATAGAAAAGAAGACAGAGGGCACCCATATCTTGTTCATTTCTGCAGCCTCCATGCGTCTAAGACCACCCAAACAGTTTGCTCTCTTCCAGTGGATTCAATCTATGGCATGTGTATTTATTTTAGGAAATTGGGTCCTAAGCTAATTCTTTTTTGGGTCTTCAAGCATATACTGCCAGGCAATTGTACAGAATACTATTTGGATGTTAACTGACACCAGAGTAAGGCGGCCATCCATCAGCGAAGACTGATACGCTACATATGCAAGGTGACACAAATTAAGGGCAGCATTTCTGTGTGGGATAAACCCACAATGGTCTGGATGGGCCAAGACACACAGTGCTCCCTTTCTGCAAGGACTATGCTGCGTATTGTAACATTTTTACTGATGATTGTTATCAGCCTATAATGTTTATGTAGGAGGGAGAATTCCAATGTCCAATGCCTCTTGCTAGACCTCCAGTAAATGGTTGATCACTGTCTTACTGTACACCTGGAACAAGTCTGCAGACAGGCAAACGCTGCATAGTGTCTTAAACTTTTGATTTCCTTAATAACTTCCAGGGGCCATCCATTGTTAGTTGATACTCAAAATTATTTTGTCAGCTTAGCTAATGGAGTGTTACCCAGTGCTTCTACACATATTGATAGATTTGACCATAATATTGTAATAAAAATATCATGTCTACAAACATATTGTGGGACAAACTATCAAGAATAACTATATCATTTTAAACTGCTTTACTATTACATTAAAGTTTAAAATATTTTTCCTATAATATCATTTCTATTGTGGTGCTTTATTTTATTGTTTTATGTTTTTACTTTATTGCATATATTTTGTGACATTATTATTTTTAAATAAATATTTTGTACTTTTTTTCAAGATGTTTGCTTTATCAGGGTTTGGGTAGGTAATGTTTTTTAAATATATTAGGATTTTTTATAAGTATGTTTAATCTTTGTTGTTTAGTAAAGTTTTTATTTGTGCATTCCATTTTAATTGTGTGCTGTCTTTTTGTGATGTGCGTAGAGCTAACTATTAAGTATACATTAATTCATGTTTATTGATGAAGTGGTTTATTATTTTATATATTTAATTGTTTAATTGTTTGTTTATTAGATTTTGTATTTACACATCAAACTTTAAGATTGGGCTGTGGAGTGTTTGAGATATTGGGTGGATAGAGTTGTTGTTACTAATTACATATTAATTAACATTAATGGTTTGATTTGGTGATTATCAATTTAATTAATATCAATGTATTTGTTTGATTGTTCATTAAATGTTGTATTTAAATAGCAAATTTTAAGTTCATGTTGTTTGGTTAACTGGACAATTGCTTGTACAGCGCAAAAGTAGATGAGATACCAGATACAAGTTTGCCAGGAAAACCATTAAGTGTCCCAAACATAGAGGTAATGAAGTCCTCACAGACTACAGTGAACTTGACATCACATGTGTTTACTGATAGATACAAGACTTACATTCAGCCCTCTCATATGCCTCTAAAGAGACATTTGGCATTTTGCATATAATAAATGATATATTAAGATTTGGAATAAAATGTATGTTACATAAGTTCTTTCCTTCGGTAGTCCCCCAGAAATGCAGACCATACCAATTTACTAATTGGTGACATTGCATATCTCACAATTTTGTACAATTTGTAGCAAAACTATTTAGGCGAGAAATAACCCATACTGTCAGACAAGTCCTGTTAATTTAAGGATCAACATTAAGGTGAATAAAAGTAGTGGTTTGCTACCTAAGTCTACTTTCATTCTTGTTACAGTGTTTGACAGTATTGATGATGTTGAAATCAGTGGTGGCTAATGACCTTAGAAAGGCAGCAAGAAAATGAAGATTGGGAATAATGTAATGCATGATGAGGAAATAGTGCATAGATGGATTGACCAATGTATTTGGAAGCAGCAATGTGTCAGCTAAATGATTCCAAACTGCTATGTAATGATTTCAAGAAGGGAGTATACGCAAACAATGTTCCAGCATTTTACTAATCTTGGAAATTAGAGAGACAGTGGTAATGTTTAAATGGAAGAATGCCAGAACTTTAGAAATTACCACCCAGTGCTGCAAACAATTATTTTGCCCAAGGTACACAAGAGTTTTAGGAAACCACTAGGCAGCCCTATTGTTTGTACTAATAATATTTTTAGAATGTATTCCTACTTATCTTGATTATTTCATTGCACCTTTTGCCCATAGTTTGCCATCATTTGTTATCAAGACTATGGATTTTGTTTAGTAAAAATAAATGATATTCCATGGTAATACTCCTATTACAAGATTATTATTAATGTTACTTCATTATGCACCTCTCTTAAGCACCAAGAAGAAATTGCTGCCTGTAAATATCTTTTGAATACCAAGTCACTGTAGTATTTCAAACATATTAACATGTTGATTGAAATGCTATAATTGTGTTTATCTAACAATATTTTTGTATTTTAGGACAAGCTAAACAGGCAGATGCAAGGCGCTACAATAGGTGACTGCTTCTCCCCCAGCTATTCACATCTTATTGTGGGCTGGTGGGAGGAGCAAGTAGACTGAGTAGAATAGATGAGAAGGTATACATAAAATGTAGTCATATGACTTAGATACTTTGATGACCTTTTTGTGATATGGAAAGGCCACCTTAGTACAGCAAAATAATTTCTAAAAAAAAATTAAATGACAGCAATCTTAATCTGGATTTTCAGTTTGAAATAGATTAACACCGAGTGACTGAATGTTTATGTGGCTCTTGAACCAGGTAAATAAAAAACTAAGGGCCAGATTCAAGAATCCCTTAGTGGCACCTTGCGCCACAATAGCATCATTTTTTTACGCTAATGTGGCGTTGGGTTGGCAAAAACACCATGTGATATTTCCAAAGTGGTGCAATGCACAATTGCACCACTTTGCAAACCCTTATGCCACATTATGCCTGCGCCAGGCATAATGTATGCCGAGGGGCATTCCAGCGTTAGGATGTCCAGAATAATGGCGCAGTGGAATCTGTGAGATTCCACTGTGCCATTTCTAGTGTCATTTTTAACACCTGCCTATGGCAGTTGTTAAAATGAGGTTCCCATTGTTTTCAATGGGCCTCCTGACACTTTGCAGGATTAGTGTCATTATGGCCCTCATTCTGACCTTGGCGGTCGGCGGAGAGGCGGCGGTCGGACCGCGAACAGACCGGCGGTATTAAAAATGGCATTCTGACAGCGGCGGTCACCGCCGCGACCGACCGCCACTTCCCCACTCCGACAGCCACGGCGGTCATGACCGACGGGCTGGAGTCTGCGCACTCCGGTCCGGCGGTCAACCCAAGACCGCCAACGGTATCATGACCCTGCTTACCGCCGCGGTTTCTGGCGTTCGGGAACCGCCATGCGAACCATGGCGGTAGGCACTATCGGGGCCAGGGAATTCCTTCCCTGGCACTGATAGGGGTCTCCCCCACCCCCCACTGCCCCCCCGAGTCCTCCCCCCACACCCTCCACCCCCCTGCCACCCCCCAGAGGTGGTACAAACCCCCTCCCCACCCCGACATGCACATACACGCACCCCGACATGCACACACCCCCAACATGCACATATACACACCCCCTACACACACACATACACAACGGGGACACATACCCGCACACATACATGCCGACATGCGCACCCGCCGAACTACACACATTGCCCATAGGCACAGCAGCACTCCCCGCCCGCATGCACGCACTCACACACCCCCTCTACACACTCACACGCACACCCCCATGCATGCACACATCACACAACACCCCCCCACCCCCTCCCCTCACGGACGATCAACTTACCTTGTGCGTTGGTCCTCCGGGAGGCGACGGGAGCCATAGGGACGTGACCGCCAACAGAAGACCGCCAACAGAAGACCGCCACACAGAAATGTGGGTCGTAATTCTGGGGGCGGTGTTCTGCTGGCGTGGCGGTGGAGGTTGACCAGTCTCCACTTTCCCGCCGACCGCCAGTGTGGCTGCTGGCGGTATTCCGGCGGAACGCTCCCAGCGGTCGGAATACGCGCAGCGGCATACCGCCGCGGTCGGCGGTCTTTACCGCGGCGGTAACTCGGCGGTCTTGCGAAAAGACCGCCAAGGTCAGAATGAGGGCCTATATTTGGTCCTAATCCTGCAAAGCGCCAAACTAGCATCAAAAAGTATGATGCTAGTTCCCTAACATGTGCCACGGTGCCCCATATCATAAATACAGTGCACACATGGTTGTGTTTGAGGGGCGTAATGGGGCACAAGAAAAGTGGCACATTACGACATGATGCGCCACTTTTCATAATTTTGCCCCTAAATTGTACCAAAAGCCTACTGCAGGGGCTAGCCTTTTACACACAAATAGTTGCCATCTCTAAAACCTTAAGTGGAGCATCCAACATGGGGAGTAAATAAGAAGACATAGAAATTCCAATAATTATAATGACTTTCAGAAAGAACAAAAACTGGCCTTATGCCATTCCATGGAAAGAAGATATCCTGAACATATTACTGGAGGCCAAAGACAAAATTGACAAAATCAACATAGAGGAACGGCTGTCCCCAAAGTAAAATCAGTGAGTGATGGCACAACATACAGTACAGTACGTAAGATCCACAAATTACTTAATACACATTTCAAATTTCAGTTTTATTTATCATACATAAGTAATTAAAATCATTACATGGTCATTAAACACAATAAAAACAATAATAAACAGCAGACAATCAATTCAAAGTGGACCTGATTAACTATTAGAACGATGGAATGTCAGGATTATTCGAGATTAGAGCAACACAACAATATAATTAATTAACGTAAATAATAAAAATCCAAGGAGCCAGTTTCAATAAAATCCCCTTAAGCTTTATCTCCTGAAGGACATGAATCTTTATATCTGTTCAGGCAGTAAAGTGCTCACCGTGCTTTCAATTATCATGCATTAGGGTGCCTGTCATACTGCTGTTATAATACCTACAAATGAACTTTCTCTTTTTTATACTGACACTCGGATTAAAGTTACATTATTCACTGACATACACATTAAAATTGTTTTTCCTACTAAGCTCTTCCAACTGACTAAAAAAGCATCATGCATACTCAAACCATAGATGACTTATTTCTATGAGGATACTCTATGAGCCAACGTTCGTAAGGTAGAATTTTGCTCAATGGATGGGACAAAAAAAAGAACAAAATGGGCGCAAACACCTAATAAAACTTAATGTCCTATACCAGGAGCAGATTGTGAAATGGGATTATTAATAGAAAACACTGGTACAAAGAAAAATGATATTGTAGAGCTGGTGACAGTTTTAAGAATTCAGGCATCTTAATATTGTCGGGCGCTCAAGAACAATGGATTATGTAGTCTCCATCTGTTTTGAAAATTGCAACAATAATTTTACAATGCCTAGATTCAATGTTGTGTTGGTATGTTTCAGGCACTCTAAAACTGCATGCCTACATTTACGAACCACAGCTTAAATAGGGGCTTCCTGAGGTACTGCCTTCGTGCAGCTAAAAGATTAGGACAAATACATATAATATGTATTAAGGTTTCCTAAGCGTTATCACAAAGTCTACATTTCAAATGTTTTGTGGCCTTGGACCATGGCGGCAGACTGTCCAAGACTGGCAAAGCCTCGAAACAGTATTGAATGAACGTACGTTTTAAAACCTGTGAATAGCACTCAAACAAATAAGCCTTATCGCCTGGGGAGGACTAATTGTTAGTAATTTACCATGAAGTTGCATGCTTGGCAAAGTCACTTTTGTCTTCCATTCTCAATAGTATACAAGTTTGCTTATTTATTATCTTTTTAAATACAGCTCCTTTACGTTAGATAGTCAACATGTCCAATAATTGTAACTGCTGGAAGGAAGATAACATATAGGCCCATATTTATACTTTTTTAGTGCCGCATTTGCGTAATTGTTTTACGCAAAAGAAGCAAAACTTTGCAGAATACAATTGTATTTTGTAAGTTTGTGCCGCTTTTGCGTCAAAAAATGATGCAAATGCAGCGCTAAAAAAGTATAAATATGGGCCATAATCTCTATGTGCCAAGGATCCAATTGATGCACTTAACTATTGCCAGATCATGTTGTACAAGGATCCTGGGTGATCATTTTTCAATTGATGACACGCTTTGAAAAATGCTCCATTCTCTGGCTAGGCTTTGTTTTACAAGGCTGAACTGCAGACACACTTGTAATTGGGGAGCAAATGTTGGTAGACAACAGAAATGCTGATAGGTTTTAGCGATCAACTTGACTAAGAGGTCAGAATCCTTCCCTCTCATTATTTCACTCCCATACGTAATTGTGGGGATCAGTTTGGCGTTAAGAATTTTATGTAAGGGGCCATTAGTCTCACCTTTCAGTGACTTTGAAAGTAAAACAAATACAAAAACATTATATAGAAAAACTGATGATTAGTGCTAGCAGACACTACCCCTTGTGTAAAACCGGTAATTGTTTATCTTTAACTTTCAAGAAAACAAAATAATGTCAAGAAACAATGGTACACAGCTATGTGTCAAGTTAAAATGAGAACATGTTTGATGAAGTTTCAGGTTACCATAGGTGCTGTGGATGCAAAGTGTGTCAAAATGTAGAAAATATGGTACAATATACCAATCCAGAAACTAGTGGAGTCAAGAAAATGAATGAGTTGATAATATGCACAACACACTTTGTAGTTTACGTTTTCAAATGCACTTGTGGTAAATGGTACATAGGTAGTACTCTCATTCCTGTAAAAGGTGGATTTTGGAGAGCATCAGTAATAAAGATTGACCTATTCTTTATCAAGGCACTTTTAAATCACTCATAACTCGATTTGGGAACAATTGGGATACTGGCAAGTTTTTTGACAATCCTACGGGTGGTAACAGAGATGTGATGCTTAGACACCTGGAATCAACATATATCATAGGCTTTGAAACATAAGGTAAATATGGTCTAAATAACCATGAAGAGTGATTGGTGCATTTAAAATAAGTAACACAAAGTGTGACAAATAAGTATTACAGTTTTCAGCATGGTATGTGGTTTTAATAATGAGGGTAAGTATGAAAAAGGAGTCCATCAATACTAATAACCTTAGTAGTAACCTTAACCCGCTTTCATTTTAGGTAGCATGTGACTAAGACAATTTCAGAGGCTACATATACAGTCTAGAAATGTACTTTTCTCTGAATAACTGTTGAATTTGAAAGATATTGATTGACAAATGTTTGAAATGGGGTCTCTAGTTGGCAGTAGATTGCACCTTGTCCAAATAGGGACCCTCACTCTAGTGAGGGTAAGGGAGCCACACAGCTAAGATGACCCCTGCTAACCCACTTGGTAACGTGGCTCAAGCAGTCAGGCTTATCTCAGAGGCAATATGTAAATTATATGTACACACACACACACACAGTAATACAGTGAAAACACAACAAAAGTACTCCACACAAAGCCAATATTTATCTGTGTAAAACAAGACCAAAATGACACAAATCCAAAAAACACAATTAAAAATACCAATTTCAAGTATTATATGTAACTGGGGTTATCAAAATGGCTTGACAGTGTCGCTTCCAACAGTACAGTGCCACCTGCGAGGTAGCGCAGCTGGCCACGGAGTCATATAGACCCCATTAAGAGTACCTTTAAAAACGATGAAGAAACAAAGATGTTGCACGGAGTCAGCGAGGTGAGACGTTGTTGAAGCCAGTGCAGCATCAGTTCCCTACTGCCACCGGGGTGGTGAGGTGTCAGTTCCTTACCGCTAGGAGAGGAAGTAAGGCATCAGTTCCTTACGGTTGCAGAGGAGGTGATGTGGCATTGGTGGTGAGGCGTTGGTTCCTTATGACGAGGCGGGATGATGCCAGCAGATCAAGAAGCAGGGCGCCAACTTCGCGGTGTCGCAATCACACCACGGGCCACATGTGCTGCGCTGGAGTCAGAGTTGGGTGCCACGGATGTTGGTGACAAAGCACTCTGGACTCACGCTGTGGCAAGACTTTAGAGGTCCTGCAGTGGGGTCTGACCTACTTTGTAGGTCACAGTCGTTGCACTCAGTGGGGACCACGGCTCCGGTGCAGGCAGCGGCGCAGGGTTATAGAGCAGTGCTGGTTCCAAAGTCATTCTTGAAGTCGCACTAGTTTCTTCCTTGTTACACCACAACTCACTCCCAAGTGCCCAGGAATTGGATTTACCACCATTTAGCAGGGCAGGACTCTCAGCAAGGGAGCCTAAGTGCTTGCAGGTGAAGTCTTTAATGGCCCTGAGACTTATTAACAGGATGCAAGCTCAGTTCAAGCCCTGGGAGAACCTTTGGGGAGCATGATGTTGAAAGCAAAGTCCAGTCCTTTCACTCCCAGGATAGAAGCAGCAAGCTGCAGGCCAGCACAACAAAGCAACATGCAGAGTGGCAGTCTCTCCTACAGCATCCAACCCTTCTTCCTGGCATATGTTGTTAGTCCTGAACTGTTCTAACTATGTGGTGTCAGATGTCCAGTATTTATAACCATTTCTTTATGTGAAGTAGGCAAACTTCAAAGAGAAGTCTTTGTAGTGCACAAGACCCTGCCTGCCTTTCACTGCCCTGACCCCATACACACTCCAGGGTGTTGAAGACTGCTTTGAGTGAGGACAGTCACAACCCTATTCACCACTTTAGCTCCAGAAGACCTATCAGTCTGGTGATGGTCCATCAGGATATGTGGGGCACACCTCAGCGCTGTCTCAGTGACTGTCTAGAGTGAATGCACAAACAGCCCAACTATCATCCTGACCCAGAAGTGTATTAAGTAGACAGGCAGAGGCACGGAATGGTTAAGCAGGAAAATGCCCACTTTCTAAAAGTGGCATTTTCAAACTCACAATTAAAAAAACAAATCTACAAAAAGATGTATTCTTAAATTGTGAGTTAAGAGACCACAAACTCTATCTTTCTGCTGTCAATAGCAAACAACACTTAAAAGATATTTCAAGGTAATTCCCATGTTACTCCCATGTTACTCTATGAGTGAGATGGTCCTTTTAATAGTGAAAAAGCTGATTTAGCAGTATTTCACTATCAGGTCATGTAAAACACATCAGTGCATGTCCTACCTTTTAAATACACTGCACCCTGCCCAGGGGCTTACTTGGGCCTACTTTATGGGTGATTTACATGTAGAAAAAGGGAAGGTTTGGGCTTGGCAAGCGGGTGCATATGAAATCATCATATTTGTAATGGAAAACTATACAGCATCAGTCCGAAAGCCAAGGTTTGGACATCAAGAACAATCATAGTTGCATTAAGCATAATAGAGACAGATCAAGTGTGTCTAAATCAAAAAAAGAGTCCATCCTTCATACGAAGGTAGAAATATTTGATGGTCACACTGCACTCAAAAGAAAGGCATCACAAGGCATATGTTGCCTATATTTACATAAGGTTGACTATTATTGTACAGATTCAATAGCTCTATGCTGCTTTAATCTGCCAGAAACAAATGCTACATCTATCAGTGTTCATACCCCTAGCCACAGCCTGCAGTTTGATAAACCATTTGGTGTCCATTCTCCTGTGAATCAGGGTTCTGTTCCCTCCTCTAGGTCCTCTAGGTCCAGTCTTTGCCACTGCAATACTATGGAAACCAATTTTGATGATCTAAGAGACTGCACGGTGCATGTTATAGCGAACAACCAGTGGGTAATTAATGTTCTTATTCCTAATGACCCTGATATGTTCTTGTATTCTATCCTTGAGTGGTCCTGTAGTACTACCCACATAGATCTGTTGACATTGGCATATGATGCAGTAAACCACAAACTTAGTATTACAAATAATAAAGTTCTGTACATAGTGTCTTCTTTAGTGTTGCATTTGCACATGTTGCAGTTACCACATTTGAAAAAGCCTTTAGATCGTGGAAGTAGTCAATTGATCCCTGTTGTGTTAGGTTTCATGGAGAAATATGAAGAACATAGACAGTCCCTCAAGGTCCTTCCTCTACTGTGTGTGATGGGTGGATGTTCTGATAGGAATTTGGATAAGGTGGCATCTAACTTTAGTAAGGGACAATGTTTCCTCAACATTCTGTAAATATTGTGGCTCTGTGAAGAATATCCAGCAATTAACATGACACTGTTGTCTGTAGGTTTCTTGTGTTTGTGGTGTTTAAGAAGGGATGAACAAGTGGTTTGGGTGATTCTTTCCCTGGCCTTAGATAAGACATCCTCACTATTCCCTCTGCGTTGAAGCCAATTTTAAAAGGATGTGAGTTCATTGAGAAACACTTGATCATAACTGTAATTTCTTCTAAGACTTATCATCTCCCCAAAGGGAATACCTTTCAATTTTGAGGTTGTGTGCGAGCTCTGTTCATGCAGACTTGCATTGCAAGCTTTAGGCTTTCTATACAACTTGGATGCTATTTTGGAACTTTCAGTATACAAGACAACATCCAAGAATTCTATTTTTCTGGGATCTACATGTTCTGTAAATTTAAGGTTGTAGTCATTTCAATTGAGATGTAGGTGTAAACAAATCACCAAGAAGAGATGTGCCACTGGTCCTAATTGGAAATATATTGTTTATATAATGACCCCAGTAAAGGATTTGTTAAGTAAGATGGGGAGGACATGAATCCATAAATGTTCCTTTTCACAATCACCCAGGTAAGTGTTTGCATATGATGGGGAAACATTTTTGAACATTTTGGGGAAAATTGTGACTCTCTCTTCTTCTTAAATAGCATTTCTCATCGCTTGCTCAGGATACACAACACTTTAGGCAAGTCTAGTAAAATACATTAGTTCTTTGCAACTCGCCAGGATTTTCTTGGGACTCCTTTGATTGCTTTGGGTGTTGTTTCATAATACATTCACTCTATGCGTTTACTTTGGTTGGCACTTTTATACTATTTGGTGGCGTACCCTTGACTTAGATCGTTCTTTCCTATAAAAACCTTCTAGTCTTGCAGACTATTTTGTACATTGTGTACACTTGGTGACTCCGTCCTACTTACTCTCCAACATGAGTGGTCTGTTATTATGTTATTAGATTAGTATCTTTGTAAATTCTTAAATGCACATAAACATCAGTAATTCGATGATGTGAACTATCTCTTCAATGTTATTTGAATGGATTGTTATGTGTGCTGTGGTACTAACATTTGCAATCTGACAAAGAGTGCTTTCACTCACTGTTGATGGTTTCCTGGGTAGTAGGGTAGATGTTACCACATTATCACCAGTCCTTGGACTAAGTGTTTTTGTTTGTACTTTGCCCCTTACTACACTCAACTTAGGAGGTGTGATTTGGATACTACTACTACCTCCTTCATTTTGGTATTTACATATGTTTGTAATAATACTTGTTTTTAGAAGTGTTTAAATTAATGTTCATGTTTAATATTATATATTTTCATAAATGTTTTACTTAAAAAAAAAATGCTGTAACTGTTTTTCTAAAGTTCCTATAATGTTAAATGCATTTGTATCAATACTTAGCAATATAATGTTGATATTTTGATAAACAATATTTTTGTAGTTGATATTTGTGTACTTTGTGCTTTAAGTATGTAAAGTCTGTGTTAGAAATTGAGGGCCTCATTATGACCCTGGCGGATGGCGGTAAGCTGGCGGTAACAACGCCAACAGGCTGGCGGTGTTCCACCAGCTTTTATGACCGTGGCGCAATAGCCACGGCCATACCACCAGCCACTCCAGTAACACCGCCATGGAAAGGCTGGCAGTAAGGGGGACTTGGGGTACCACTGGGTGCCGCTGCACTGCCCATGCACTTGGCATGGGCAGTGCAGGGCCCCCCAGACATAGCCCTGTTGCGCATTTCACTGCCCGAATTTCAGGCAGTGAAATGTGCGACGGATGGTACTGCACCCGCTGCACATCAGCATTGCCGCCAGCTCTATTACGAGCGGCAGCAATGTTGATGTGACTTTTCCGCTGGGCCAGCGGACGGTAACGCTGTCACCATCCGCTGGCTCAGCGGAAAAGTCGTAATAGGGAGCCATAAATACCGCCATCACTGGAAGCATTCTGGCTCCTGCAGCCTCGGCGGTCTTTTGAAAAGACCGCTGAGGTTGTAATGAGGGCCTGAGTCTCTAGTTGGCAGAGGTATGCACCATGTCAAAGTAGGTACAACAATCCTAGTCAGGGTAAGTCGGATACACTTACTAAATTAACCTGTGCTCACCCTCTGGTAGCTTGGCACAGAGCAGTCAGGCTTAACGTAAGAGGAAATGTGTAAACTACTTGTGCAACACTTTGCAGCAACCCAGTGAAGGACACCACAGAAAGACTCCCCACCAGTTTCTAAAAATAGAGACTATTTATCTTAGAAAAACAAGACAAAAATCCAGTCTGTACTTTTCAAGTTATGAGCTTCTTTTGTTAAATGCAGGCAATATTACATTCATGTCTGTTAGGAGCATTACAGTAGTCTTCATGAAATTGCAACATTTGGGGTCAACAGATGGACAGCCTAATTGCTGCGTTGGGGAATCAGTGTTCCAAAAGTCCTTGGGATGGTTCTTGTTGTAATAAAGGATTAAAACGTAGTGCTTGCACGAGAGGCCTCACTCGGTCCCTCATAACCATGCACTTGCAACTTCAGCCACCTGTGAAAGCGCAGTGCAACTGCAATTGTACACATTGCCTTTCTTCTGAAGCTTGTGGTGGTGATGACCTTGAGGTTTAAGGCCCGTGTCACTAGAGGTTTCTTCCAGCAGGAAGGAGTTGCTGTAGCGGCTTCACTGGACTGTCATCAGTAGTCTGATGATAAAAGGCACCCATTGGCGTCAATCTCGCTTAGGACTACAGGCGTGTTGCCAACGTCGGCGCACAACGTTAGCTCAGCTGCAGCATCAGCCTGCAGGAAGCTCTTGTTACCCAGACAACACGAAAGTGGGAAAACCGCACTGCAAGGGGCTTCTCTCAGTGCTACGGTGCCTCTCCAGTGGCAAAGTATGCAACTTCAGGTGGCACACAGGGGAGTTGTGAGTGCAAGTTGTAAAGAGGCTCCCCTGGGTGCAACAAAACATGGAGCCCAGAGCTCATCTGCAGCTCGGGGTACACGCTGGTCAGTAAAGTAGTAAGTGCCAATCTTAATAGGCATTTACTGCCGTGTGGATGCAATTGAAGTCTCTGATGGCCTTGAGATTACAAAAACATGGGACAAGCCAACAAGCCCTTGGAGATACTTGGGTTTAAAGGTTATAGAGATAAAGTTCAATCCTTCATCACTGCAAGAGACAGCAGGCCAACACCTCAGAGAAAGTTGCAAGGTGGCAGTCGCTCCTGGCAGCACAGCAGGCAGCAGGCCAACCCAGCAAAGCAATGAGCAAATTAGTATACCCTCCTAGCAGCACAGGTTCTCTTCTTCACAGAGTCTCCCCAGGACCCAAAAGTGAACAGATTCAGGTGTGTCAGGTGTGTAGTACCTATACCCAAATTGCCTTTGATGTAGGGGATGACAGCAAAGAAACTCTCTGAAGTGCAAAAGGATTCCCATCATTCCACTCCTGTCTGCCAGTCCAGCTATGGGAGGTAAATCTGTCCTTTGTGTGTGGACAAGACACTGCCTGTTCGAATTAAGTGTGAGCTCCTCCCATCCTTCTTGCCCAGGAAGACCCATCAGTATGCAGATGAATGCAGATGGAGTTGCGTGTCCTG
Organism: Pleurodeles waltl; assembly: GCF_031143425.1. Lineage (NCBI taxonomy): Eukaryota > Metazoa > Chordata > Amphibia > Caudata > Salamandridae > Pleurodeles > Pleurodeles waltl. Next base: position 47,777,201 of record NC_090437.1, read on the forward strand.
TGTTGTGGCTGTCTAAAGGGAATGCACAAAGTCCAGCTATCATCCACCCCAGATATGTATCCAGAGACAGGCAGAGTCAAAGAATGGTTAAAGTAAGAAAATGCTAACATTCTAAAAGTGGCATTTTCAGACTTACAATTTTAAATCCGGCTTCACCATATGTTGTGATTTCAATTTGTGAGTCCAAAGACACAAAACTCACTCCATATTTCTACATTTCCCGAATTGGAAATTACATTTAACAGATGTTTTTTAGGCAATCCCGGTGATAACTTATGAGAGAGATAGGCCTTGCAGTAGTGGAAAATGAATTTGAAGGTTTTTCACTAGCAGGACATGTGAAACTTAACAGTACATGTCCAACTAATAAATACATTGCATCCTGCCCTTGGAGTTACATAGGACCTACCTTAGGAGTGACTTACATGTAATAAAATGAAAAGTTTGGGCCTGACAAGTGGGGGGGGCACTTGCTAGGTCGAAATGGCAGTTTAAAACTGCACAAACAGGCTATGCAGTGGCAGGCCTGAGATCAGGAACATCCTAAGGATTTTGGGGGCCCTGGGCCAAAAGTATTTTGGGCCCTCTGTTTGAAACAGCTTTGAACTTATGATCCAATTTCAGCTCTTTAATGCACTGTTTGGCCAGGCACCTGTGTTTACATCTAATATTCAGGAATGGTGATATGTTTCAATAGTTTAACATAGCAACAGCTCACTAATATTACTGTAAATTATCTCTGTGACTCGCTCCCATTTCTCATATGTGAGGTCATATTTTGATCTAAAAGAAACTTTTCATGGATGATGCATGAAACATAAACACAGTATTTCACTCCAAAATGTCTGTAATTGACTCTCATACATCACCCACATTAAACATAAATTAAAATAAAGGGTATTCAGAACAATCTGTTTAGAATTATTCAAGGTCATCAGGGTAAGACCCTCTGAAGAACAGAACTCGATCCATCAGGTCCCCCCCCGAAAAGCTGGGGCCCTGGACCAGAGCCCACTTTGCCCATCCTTAAAAAGTCTCTGCCTGAGAAATGCTTACAGAGCTACTGAAGTGGGTGGCACAATCAGTGCTGGAAGCTCACTAATAGCATTTCATTTATAGGCCCCAGGGACCTATAGTGCAGTTTACCAGGGACACACAAGTAAATTAAATATGCCAATTGTGGATGAGCCAATATTACCAAGTTTAGAGTACAGAGCACCTGCACTTTAGCACTGGTCAGCGTTGGTAAAGTCCCAGAATCCTAAAGGTAGCAAAAAATGAGGACAGAAAAACAGGAAGTCGAAGGCAAAAAGTCAGAGGAAACCACGCCAAGGATACCAGGTCTATCAGTCAGTATTTTAGACAGTGCTATTTTTTTCTGTGACATTTTTGTATCACAGTGTTTTTGTAGTTGATATTCTGTCACCGCACCGTTAGCCAGTCTAAACTGAATATGTTCAACATCAGGTGGTTTGGGTTGAGCATATAGGGCCATCAAATAGTCTGTGAAAATATGATTAATGCCAGTATGGGTTTTAATAAGAGGGCCATTTCCATTCATTGATAGTATCTACGTGTGCAGTTGTTCCTTACCGAGCAGCAAGGCAAGTTGTACCCTCCTATATAAAATGTTTGCATTTGTTTTGGATATCTGAACTTGTCTAAGATGTACATAGCTCTCCCAATCTCTGACTGACAACTAAGGCCTCTTGAATTTTCTCTAGGAGGTTCAACTGCCAACCACTTCAAGTGGTTTTCATGAGTAGAGTTTGTACTAAATGTAGCTTGCAGCTGAAAATTCTTTTAATATTTTCCCTCCTGATCATTGCTTTTAACGCTTCCCATTCTGCCTCTGCATGACGCTGAATCCCAATTCTCTGTAAAATATTGGTGCAGGTCCTTCCTTATATTTAGAGTTAAAGCAGGGTGTTGTAGCGCCTCCATGTGCAGGTGCCATTTGGGCACACATGCTCTATACCCACTTATACTCATTTGTAGCAGTTAGTGAACAGATAGAAACTCATCCCACAAGCATTCAGGGGTCCTAAACTGTGCACTACTCCCTCACAAACTAAGATGTTTTCTAATCTGCTGTGTGGTATATTGGTTACTGTGTACCATAAATATAATTTATAAATTGAATATACCTCCCTCCAAATATCCACCAATCCAGCTTTCATCCTAATATCTCTCAGTCTAAACTGACATTCTCCTTTTAGTAGTCGTGCTGAGTGTGAGTCTATCTATTGAGCCATCTACCGTGGTATTCATACCTCCAGTCCATTTCTGGAACACTACTAGATAGTGGATGGCGACTCTCAACATATCGGTATAGAACTGCACATCTTCCATGTTAGGTGCATTTAGATTACTTAGACAGACATCTTCATCTTTAATCAAGCCTAGGACTATTATAGACCAGTGGCTTGGGTTGTAAGTGTCTTTTTATTTTGGAAGGAAACCTATGGGGCTATCCATATTGTGACACCCCAAGCATATGAAAAATAAGTCACAGAATAGACTTGGCATCTCCACTGTCTCCGCAGTTTTTATGAGGCATGTCTCCTGGGGACTGCTATCCCTATTTAGTAACTGCCTAAGTATGACAGCACACTGTATTGTTTGGGATTATCACTGCCCCCCTTACCAGTGGCGTAACAAAACTTGTGGACACCTTGCAAAGTAGATGAGGGGCCCTCAACTCAATCAGGAGTTCTCAGGCCATGGATCTGCCACCCATTCCCAGTGCTGACTGTGCTGAGGAGGGCCCCTGGTGCTCTTGTCCCCACATGGCAGGGTCTACGGGGGCTAAATTTACACCACTGCCCCTTACGCTCCATGTTAATAAAGTGGAATTTATGCCCACAGAATAGTAGGTGTCAAGAATACGGCCTCCTCATTCCTGTGACATTATTCTTGAGTATGTAAAACCTACCCTTTTACCAAGAACCCGCTCTCACAGTAAAGCTGGCCTGGACATAAACATAAAATCCTTACCCTGACATAGACCGCAATCTTTTTAAACAATATAACCATTAGTCAATGTACAGTGTTCTTCTGAGTATGCTCTTTGAGAATTGAGCACCCAAATTTACTATTCATTATTTGCCAAATCCCTCTCTCTATAAACAAACAAAACTGGACAGAACATTCCTCTTGTGTGCCACTGTTAACTAGTAAGTGTTATTTATGGTTTGTAATCATCAGGACAGTTGCCTGCAACCTATGTCATCAGACCTGGGATGTTGACCGGGTTACATCCAGATCACACCTCATGACATTCCAGCAGCAATCTAATGTGAGGAGCTCCATATCTCAGAGCGTTCCCTGGTGTTTGTTAAGTTCTAACTGGCCTACTTAGATAGATTTCCCTTTTGCATGTCAAGTGATTCATCTCTTAAGGTCTATCTACCAATCCAGCCTTCTGCCTCATAATTGGCAGCATATTCAAGTATTAGCACGATGTCTTAAAGTGTGTACTCAACCATTCAGCTTCTGTCAGTCTGCCTCTATGGCTGGGAAAACTGGCAATTCTCCCATAGTGACAAGGGCAGGGGATTCATCGCTGTTCATCCAGTTTTAACATGCATCTGTCGAGGTCAAATGTGTCCCAACAGTGGTTCAACCCTAAGTGTGCCATCTTCCTGCACGATCTCTCTTTGTTGTGAGTTGTGTGAGCTGATATTTATTTGAGGGTTTACAGTGTTTGTTGTCACTGTTAATTTTCTGTGTGGTCTGACGGTTCTGCTCATCTATATGATGCTATCCATTAAGTGCAATTTGCCGTCATGAATAAAGTTTCCTGATGTGTTGCAGTATAATGTCTCTATCACTGTAGTTGAATATTTTTGCTGTTAAGGACCTTGGAGTCCAACCTACTAGTGGAGGTGGTCTGAGGGTCCTATGGGCTCCTTCTATGAAGAAGAACTTTGTAATATTTTTGCATTTAAGGACGTTTATAATTCAATATTCAAGTAATAGCTCAGCAGAGGGTCCTTCAGCTTTCTCCAGGAACCTTTTTGCGTCTTCTGAACATTTATAATAATTTTATAAGGGGCGTCCATGACGCATCCTTATCCTGCAGTTCTTTGACTGCATCACCAAGGTGCCACGCCATCTTTTCATGTTCGTCCCCCGCCTGCTGCTTTAATCCGATCAGACTGACTTCAATGGAGATTATGGCCCTCATTACAACCCTGGCGGTAAATCCCGCTTACCGCAGTGCAGATGATCGCCAACATACCGCTGCAGCCGCGGAATTCTGCTACAGGTATTACGACCCACAGCTCCGGAATCTGCCACAATACAGACACCCACACAAGTCCGCCACACCAAAGGTCAGTGATAAACTGGCGAAAACAAAACCGACACCGTCCCACCAAGAAGAATACGCCCACAGTATCACGACCCACGAATCAATGCGGCGGTCTTTCAACCGCGGTAAACCATTGGCAGTACACACAGCCGTGCTCAAAATACACACACATATACAAAACACAACCACATTGGACAATTTGAAATACACACACCTGATACACATACACACACCACACCCACATACCCAATCCAATATAAAACACCCACCCACATTACCCACAAACCCTTCCTACCAGAAATTTGAAAGAAGGCCAGAGAGAGACACTATCTAAAACAACACCAACATCCACAGACACACAACACCATCACTTACACAACATCCATGCACCTCAAACAACACACACCAACACATCCCCTCACACATCACAACAGACACCACCTCACACATCACCCACACCACATCATGGCACCTCAACGACACCCCAGGTTCTCTGAGGAGGAGCTCAGGGTCATGGTGGAGGAAATCGTCCGGGTAGAGCCACAGCTATTCGGATCACAGGTGCAGCAGACATCCATTGCAAGGAAGATGGAGCTATGGCGCAGAATCGTCGACAGGGTCAACGCAGTGGGACAGCATCCAAGAACACGGGATGACATCAGGAAGAGGTGGAACAACCTACGGGGGAAGGTGCGTTCCGTGGTCTCCAGACACCAGATTGCTGTACAGAGGACTGGCGGTGGACCCCCACCTCCTCCCCCACAACTAACAACATGGGAGGAGCAAGTCTTGGCACTACTGCATCCTGAGGGCCTCGGAGGAGTAGCAGGAGGACTGGACCCTGGTCAATCTTTACTACCTTATCCCCCCCCACCCCACCTGCATGCCATCACATACTCCCACCCTTACCCTCACACCCATCACCCCAACAACCCACTGATACCCCACCAACACAACCCACACATCCCAAAACCAAGACCTGCATGTAACACCAATGCATGGACACCCATCATCCAACCATGTCCAGTAAAGAGACTCACTCATGGCCCAAAATCACCCATCACAGAAGAACCAAGCCAATAATGTAAGCACTGGAGTAGGGGGTCACTCACCCATTGCACACGATGGCACACACAGATACAATAATTATGCATTTACACCCCAACAGGACCCCTACCCAACGTCACCGGACAGGAGGTGCCAGACATATTCAGTCCCCCCACAGAAGAGGCCCACAGTGATGACAGCAGCTCTGCACACCTGGATCAAGATGACCAGCCGGCCCATCTGGGACCTCTGGACAGTCGGTTCCCCTACCACTGTCACAAGCCACCACAGAGCATCCCCCCTCAGGAAACACAAGCACAGCATCCACCCAGCGGGCCCATCCCTCTGTCCACAGGACACCTCAATCAGCAGTGTATCCGCCACTACAGGGAACACGATAACAGGGAAGCTGGGAGGACTGCTGTGCGACAGGAGGAGGACAGGCCCAGGGAACCCATTCTCCACGAGGCACTCTCCAACATCATGGGAGCTTACCATCATTCCCAGGAGACGATGGCAACAGTACTGGCCAAGTTTCAGGAGACCCAGCTGCTGCAGGAGGAACTCTACCTTAGAATCAGGGAGGACTTGAAGTCCATTAACACCACCCTGGTCACCATTGCAGGGGTGTTGGCAGACCTTCTCAACACCAGGAAGGACACAGTGGCACAACAAGGGGCCCCTGACACTAGCCTGGACGATGAACAGCCCTCCACCTCCGCCGGCGCTAGTGGACAGGAGGCACCGCCACAGGAACAACAGGACACCAGCACCCCACCCCCTGCAGATGAAGAACCACCCCGCAAACGGTCCCTGAGATCCAGGAAAAAAGACAGCAAACATTGCCAAGACCCCACCAGGAAATGGGACCCCCCTAAATGACACCCTTCTGTCCCACTATGTCACCCTGTCCATCCTTAAACTGCCATTGCTCCACTTCCTATGCCCCTTTGGACAATGCAGCTGTGTCAGAGTCACCAGATCCTCGGGGTCTGTGCACGTTCTCAACACTTCCACCACAAGACAGCTCCAATACTCTGATTAGAATTGTCACAGAGTCTAAGAGAGTCCAAGTGGGGAAAAGGGGATTAGGAAGGGAACAGCTGGGAAGGAGACCTGTAGGAAGCAAAAAGGTTAAAACACACAATATTAAGATTATATCATATGAATCAATACTAGGCTATGACTCTAAGCATTGTCATTCTGAAAACATGGACAACCTAAGCATAGACTCAAAATGACTAGGCTTCAAGATGACTGGATACCTGTGAGGGAATCAAGAAAGGTTAAATGCAACTTTCAAATTCAAGTATTATCTTTTGCATGAGGATCAGGAAATAATCTGCATGATTTCTAAACAATCACATGAATCGTGTTTGAGAAACTTATTATGTGCACACAACATTACATCTAGAACTCTAGTTGTTTTCTTCTCACAAAATTACCGGAACATGAATTGCGCACATTGCAGATTTTTACAAAGGTTGTAAATACCATAGAATAATTGTGCACCATGAATAACATAAATTAGACTCGAGAAATAAATCACACGTCTTGCCAACTCGAAAGCCACCAAGTAAATGCCTTAAAATGGTAGCGCATAATGAACACCGTGATTTTAAACACAGAAAAGGAATCGCGCGGCTTGCCGATTCGAATGTGACCATATGAATGTCAGGAAATGGTAGCTGTTAGAAATGGGGTTTTTGGTTGGCAGTCAGGTTGCCCTCTGTCCAAGCAAGAACCCTCACTCTAGTCAGGGTAAGTCACACACAATCCAAAATCAGCCTGTGCTAACCCTCCAGTAGCTTGGCACGAGCAGTCAGGCTTAACTTAGAAGGCAATGTGTAAAGCATTTGTGCAATAAATCATACAACACCATAGCATAACACCACAAAAATACACCACACAGTGTTTAGAAAAATATATAATATTTATCTGGGTATCTTCAGGTCAAAACGATCAAAGTTGCAATACGAATTTGTAAAGATATCACTGAAAAGTGATAGAAAGTGTCTTAAGTCTTTAGAAAGTAAACAAAGTCTCTTTCAAACACAAAGTACCTGGTTTCTGGTGGAAAATCTCCTCAGAGGGCCACAGGAGAAGAGGTGCGTGGAAAACTGGTGTGTGCGTCGATTTCTCCTCAGCACACACGGACTTGCGTCGTTATTTTCCACGCGGGGAGTCGGGCGTCGTTTTCCGGCGCGCGGACAGTCTCTTACTGTGGTTTGCGGGGAGTACCAGATGTCCCGGGTCTGTGCGTGGATTTTCCTGCTTGTTTTCCGGCTGCGCGTCGTTCTGCGGGGCTGCGCGTCGAAGTTTCGATCTCACGGCAGGCGTCGCGTCGATTTCTCTGGCGGAGTCGGGCGGCGTTGTCCTTGCGAGGCCGTGCGTCAAAGTTTTGATCTCACGGCAGGCGTCGCGTCGATTTCTCCTGGAAAGTCGAGCGGCGTTGTCCTTGCGAGGCCGTGCGTCAAAGTTTCGATCTACCGGCAGGCATCGCGTCGATTTCTCCTGCGGAGTCGGGCGGCGTTGTCCTTGCGAGGCCGTGCGTCAAAGTTTTGATCTCACGGAAGGCGTCGCGTCGATTTCTCCCGGGAAGTCGGGCGGCGTTGTCCTTGCGAGGCCGTGCGTCAAAGTTTCGGTCGTCCCGAAGAGGTCGCGTTGATCAGCGTCGGTGTGCGGTGTTTTTCTTGCCGCGGAACAAGCTGTGTGTCGAAAAGTTCGGCGCACAGAGCGTCCAAGAGGAAGAGAGAAGTCTTTTTGGTCCTGAGACTTCAAGGAACAGGAGGCAAGCTCTATCCAAGCCCTTGGAGAGCACTTTCACAGCCAGACAAGAGTTAAGCAAGGCAGCAGGGCAACAGCAAGGCAGCAGTCCTTTGTAGAAAGCAGACAGGTGAGTCCTTTGAGCAGCCAGGCAGTTCTTCTTGCAGGATGTAGTTTCTGGTTCAGGTTTCTTCTCCAGCAAGTGTCTGCTGAGGTAGGGCAGAGGCCCTGTTTTATACTAAGTTGTGCCTTTGAAGTGGGGGTGACTTCAAAGAGTCTCTAAGAAATGCACCAAGCCCCCTTTCAGCTCAATCCTGTCTGCCAGAGTCCCAGTAGGGGGTGTGGCAGTCCTTTGTGTGAGGGCAGGCCCTCCACCCTCCCAGCCCAGGAAGACCCATTCAAAATGCAGATGTATGCAAGTGAGGCTGAGTACCCTGTGTTTGGGGTGTGTCTGAGTGAATGCACAAGGAGCTGTCAACTAAACCTAGCCAGACGTGGATTGAAGGGCACAACAAGATTTTAGTGCAAAGAAATGCTCACTTTCTAAAAGTGGCATTTCTAGAATAGTAATATTAAATCCGACTTCACCATTCAGCAGGATTTTATATTACCATTCTGGCCATACTAAATATGACCTTCCTGCTCCTTTCAGATCAGCAGCTGCCACTTCAACAATGTATGAGAGCAGCCCCAATGTTAGCCTATGAAGGGAGCAGGCCTCACAGTAGTGTGAAAACGAATTTTAGGGGTTTTACACTACCAGGACATATAACCACAAAAGTACATGTCCTGCCTTTTACCCACACAGCACCCTGCTCTAGGGGTTACCTAGGGCGCACATTAGGGGTGACTTATGTATAGAAAAAGGGGAGTTCTAGGCTTGGCAAATACCTTTAAATGCCAAGTCGAAGTGGCAGTGAAACTGCACACACAGGCCTTGCAATGGCAGGCCTGAGACAAGGTTAAGGGGCTACTGAGGTGGGTGGCACAACCAGTGCTGCAGGCCCACTAGTAGCATTTAATCTACCTGCCCTAGGCACATGTAGTGCACTCTACCAGGGACTTACATGTAAATTAAATAGTCAATCATGGATAAACCAATCAGTAGTACAATTTACACAGAGAGCATATGCACTTTAGCACTGGTTAGCAGTGGTAAAGTGCCTAGAGGTCAAAAGCCAACAACAACAGGTCAGAAAAAATAGGAGGAAGGAGGCAAAAAGTTTGGGGATGTCCCTGTCAAAAAGCCAGGTCCAACAGTAGCGTACAATGAATAACATGAATTACACACAAGAAATGAATCGTGTGTCTTGCCGATTCGAATGCCACCATGTAACTGCTAAGGAATGGTAGCCCACAATGAATATCAAGGGTTAAAGCACGAGAAATGAATTGTGCGTCTTGCCGATTCAAATGCCACCATGTAACTGCCAAGGAATGGGAGCGCACAATGAATATCAAGGGTTAAAGCACGAGAAATGAATCACGCGTCTTGCCGATTCGAATGCCACCATGTAACTGCCAAGGAATAGTAGTGCACAATGAAAAACATGAATTAAGCACAAGAAATGAATCGCGCGTCTTGCCGATTCGAATGCTACCTTGTAAATGCCATAAAATGGTAGCGCACAATGAATATCAAGAGTTACACACAAGCAAAGAATCGCGCGTCTTGCCGATTCGAGTATCAGCATGTAAATGCCATGAAAAACCAAGCGTACATTCACACGCACAAGAGTAAAATTGTTTATCATGCAAAATTAGGCCCAAGAACTCGAAAGCCTTCGAGAACGGGATCGGGGGCCGTGCCAACCTCTGTCTTACCGCCCTGATCAAGGATCACCAACAGAATGAAAAGGTCAAGGCCTGGAGGATCAAAGTAGGCCACCGGAACAGGAGCTCAGGAAGTTGCTGCTGCTCTGCACCAGGACCTCTGAATAGTGAGCACATGGAGCTGGGCTGGCTCCCTTATATAGAGTCTTGGCCCGGCCCCCAAACAACACCCAGGCATGCTGCAGGGAAAGCATCTAGAAGGCCCTGGAAGGGGACCACACCTTGACACAATCTGAAAGCCTACATCAGTACATTACATGTGACGAGTATTTATATGCATGCTGAACATAAGTCTTCAAGATTAAACTCTGCAATGCAAAAGGTTAAACAACATCATATCAGCACAATGCATAAATTATGTAAGCTTGAAATTGTTAGGTTTTTGCATTCTAGTCGCTCGTAGAGCGCGCACTGCCCTGATGTTGACAACCTGTGAAACAAATAGACTGGACTCTGCCATGGACATTCCTCCACCATCACCCCAGTCCATTTTACAACCCCCTCCACTTATTAGCACAGGAATAGACACACTTCAATCACAAAACAATTTGGAGTCAGTCTGTGCTTTCACAAATGTGTAATTGCAATAACTATGGAATATAGCAATGTCAGTGTACTTGTTCACATACCAATGTAACACAGCTGTAGGCCAGCAGTAAACATAGAAGAAGGCACAAAGTGGGACCCAGATCTGTGAAATGGAAAGTCAAAGTGACAAGTCAGGGTCCATACACTAAATGAAAATGACAGACTTATGCTAGCTAAAAAAATAGTATGAGATGTGGGAAGCAGTGAAATCTTCTTACCTGTGTCTCACTGGAAGTATTGCATGATGATGTTGTTTCGGTTGTCGATATCCTCTTCTTCTGCCTCCTCTTCTTCTCTGTCCACAGGCTCCACAGCTGCCACAAGACCACCATCTGGCCCATACTCCTGCAGAAATGGCACCTGCAGTCGCAAAGCCAGATTGTGCAGCATACAGCAGGTCACGATTATCTGGCACACCTTCTTTCGGTGAGTAGTATAGGGAGCCACCTATCAGATGGAGGCACCGGAATCTGGCCTTCTGGAGGGCGAAGGTGCGTTCGATCACCCTCCTAGTTCGCCCATGTGCCTCATTGTAGCGTTCCTCTGCCCTTGTCCTGGGATTCCTCACTGGTGTCAGTAGCCATGACACGTTGGGGTAACCAGAGTCACCTGCAAATGTCGAGGGACAACTGTTAGACACACACTAACCCTTAGGGACTGCCACATACCCAGACACCTATGCCAACTGTATTGGGACCTTGGCCTCACCACACACTGTGCCTCTGGAGTTGCCCCATCACATAAGGGATGCTGCTATTCCTCAAAATGTAAGCGTCATGCACAGAGCCAGGATACTTGGCATTCACATTGGAGAGGTACTGGTCTGCCAAACACACCATCTGCACATTCATCGAATGGTAGCTCTTTCGGTTTCTGTACACCTGTTCATTCCTGCGGGGGGTACAAATGTCACATGTGTACCATCAATGACACCAATGATGTTAGGGATATGTCCCAGGACATAGAAGTCACCTTTCACTGTGGGCAAATCCTCCACCTGAGGGAACACAATGTAGCTGCGCATGTGTTTCAGCAGGGCAGACAACACTCTGGACAACATGTTAGAGAACATTGGCTGGGACATCCCTGATGCCATGGCCACTGTTGTTTGAAAAGACCCACTGGCCAGGAAATGGAGTACAGGCAGGACCTGCACTAAAGGGGGATTCCTGTGGGATAGCAGATTGATGAAATCAGGTCTGGCTCCAACTGGGCACACAGTGCCTGGATTGTTGCACAATCAAGTCTGTATGTGACTAGGATGTGTCTCTCTTCCATTGTCGACAGGTCCACCAGGGGTCTGTACACCGGAGGATGCCGCCATCTCATCACCTGCCACAACGGACGTGCCCTATGGAGGAGAACAGCAAGCAGAGAGTCATCCAACACTGAGGTATTACAATGTGTTATTTGCAGAAACGTTATTAATCCGCAATGTGCTGGTATCTGTCTATATTCCCGGCCTAGACAGGTGTGATGCAGTTAACATCCATCCCATATGGCCTCCTGAAATGGCGGCTGCCCGACCTGTAAGGTGGGACAAGGGGATATGAGGTAACTGTGCTGGCGTTGTACACCGTTGCGGTGGGCGTGGTCGAAGACCGCAGCACAATTCTGCATTGGATAACATTGGGCCCTATAGGTCCCAGGAGCCAATGATGATGTACCCGGGGGATGACGGTACGCACCGCCGCAGACGTGACCGCCATTTTCTGTCTATTCACTCACTTGATACCTGACCTTCAGCAGGAGAGGACCTACACTGCAAGTGCTGCTGTGACCTGTGTCTGGAAGCGACAATGGCTCATGTGTCTGGGGAAAGGGCCCCTGCCTTCACTTCGGAGGAGTTGGAAAACCTAGTGGATGGGGTCCTCCCCCAGTACACGCAACTGTACGTTCCTCCAGACAAACAGGTGAGTACACTGTGAGCATGCTGCATGGGCAATGCCTGTTTTGAGTGGTGTGGATGGAAGATACATGGGGGGGACTGAGACCTGCATGTGCGGATGGGGAGTGTATGTGCGTCAGGGCATGGGTGGGAACTGGGGGGCAATGAGTATGACGGTCTGGATGAGTAAGTAATTTCCTTTCCCCCTGTACCATTCCTCTAGGTCAGTGCCCACCAGAAGAAGGGTATTTGGTGTGCCATCGCCAAGGACATCCGGACCCTGGGGGTCTACCACAGACAGAGCACCCACTGCCGTAAAAGATGGGAGGACCTGTGCCGCTGGAGCAAGAAGACAGCGGAGGCCCAGCTGGTGATGGCCTCCCAACGTGGGAGGTGTGCCTGTCGCACCATGACCCCCCTGATGTTCCGGATCCTGGCGGTGGCCTATCCGGAGTTGGATGTGTGGTTGAGGGCATCCCAGCAGCCACAAGGGGGTGAGTACACTCTCATTCAGCTGACTCAGCGCGCATTACGAGGTGTCTGGGTGGGGGAGGTGGGCAGTGGGTTCCCCTAGGCCAGGACGAACTTGGTAGGCAAGGTCCCTTGTGAGGCAGGCCATGTGGCACCCCAAACCCACCAGTGGTAAGAGCCATCTATACCTAATCAGGCTCCTGTGACTTCCAGGTGTGCAGCAATTGGTCTTAGGCTCGTACCCCATGGTCAGCTGAAATATCTAGGAACTGTCAGTGCATGGCGTAGTGCAGAGGGCGGCTCCCTGTGTGTTGTGTCTGCCAACTGTAGTGGTGTTGCATGCACTGAACATTTCTTTCTTCTGTCTTTCCCCTCCCCTTTTTGTAGCCTCCCTGTTCTTGTGTGCAATAGCATCATCAGGCGGAAGAGCATTGGCACCGGAGCAGGAGGGAGCTGCAACCCACTTGGCCCTGGAGGACGAAGCAACAGAGTCTGAAGCCACCAGTGGGACGGAGAGGGAGGGGAGCTCCACTGCGGGGACAGGAGCAGACAGCAGTGACAGCGACTCCTCGTCTGATGGGAGCTCCCTTGCGGTGGCGGGCTCCTCTGTGCCCACCGCATCAACAGGTACAGCCGCGACCCCGCACCTCAGGGGGAGTGGAAGGGGGGCACCTCAGCCTGATGAACGCACAACACCACTACTGCACGAGGGGGCTCAATGCCCATTGCTATATCCTGGGGAGTGCAAAGCCACAGTCTCCCAAGTCTCTCCAGTGGGTGGTTTGCCCACTTCTTTATCCTGGGGAGTGCAAAGCCACAGTCTCTCAAGTCTCTACAGTGGGTGGGTTGCCCACTGTTCCATCCTGGGAAGTGCAAAGCCACAGTCTCTCAAGTCTCTACAGTGGGTGGGTTGCCCACTGTGCAATCCTGGGGAGTGCAAAGCCACAGTCTCTCAAGTCTATACAGTGGGTGGGTTGTCCATTGTTCCATCCTGGGGAGTGCAAAGCCACAGTCTCTCAAGTCTCTACAGTGGATGGGTTGCCCACTGTTCCATCCTGGGGAGTGCAAAGCCACAGTCTCTCAAGTCTCTACAGTGGGTGGGTTGCCCACTGTGCAATCCTGGGGAGTGCAAAGCCACAGTCTCTCAAGTATCTACAGTGGGTGGTTTGCCAACTGCCATATCCTGGGGAGTGCAAAGCCACAGTCTCTCAAGTGGATAACAGTCTCCACTGGTTCTGGAGGGGGCTTTGTGCCTAGAGTGCTTCATCATGCTAAGCACAGAGGTAGTGGATGGATCTCTCCACTGGTTCTGGAGGGGGCTTTGTGCCCATAGTGCTTCATCCTGCTAAGGACAGAGGTAGTGGATGGATCTCTCCACTGGTTCTGGAGGGGGCTTTGTGCCCAGAGTGCTTCATCCTGCTAAGGACTGAGGTAGTGGATGGATCTGTCTACTGGTTCTTGAGGGGGCTTTGTGCCCAGAGTGCTTCATCCTGCTAAGGACAGAGGTAGTGGATGGATCTCTCCACTGGTTCTGGAGAGGGCTTTGTGCCCAGAGTGCTTCATCCTGCTAAGTACAGAGGTAGTGGATGTATCTCTCCACTGGTTCTGGAGGGGGCTTTGTGGCCAGAGTGCTTCATCCTGCTAAGGACAGAGGTAGTGGATGGATCTCTCCACTGGTTCTGGAGGGGGCATGGTGCCCAGAGTGCTTCATTTTGCCCGTGACGGACTCAGTAGCGTCAGTGCCCTTGGCGCTCATGGGCCATTGGTGCTTGAGATGGCGGTGCCCTGTTCAGTGGTGCTTGGAGCGGTGGTGCCCTGTTCAGCGGTGCTTGAGATGGCGGTGCCCTGTTCAGCGGTACTTGGAGCGGCAGTGCCCTGTTCAGCGGTGCTTGGAGCGGCGGTGCCCTGTTCAGCGGTGCTTGGAGCGGCAGTGCCCTGTTCAGTGGTGCTTGGTGCAACAGTGCCCTGTTCAGCGGTGCTTGAGACTGCAGTGCCCTGTTCAGCGGTGTTTGGAGCGGCGGGCTCCTTTGCAGTGACTCAGCTGCTGGCGGTCCTCTCTGGCCCAGCGGGGCTTGTGCTGGCGATCCTCTCTGGCCCAGCGGGGATGATGGCTGTGGCCTCCTGGGCAGCGGGGATGATGGCTGTGGCCTCCTGGGCAGCGGGGATGATGGCTGTGGCCTCCTGGGCAGCAGGGATGATGGCTGTAGCCTCCTGGGCAGCGGGATGATGGCGGTCTCCTCTGCTGTGCTGCTCTTCCCAGACTTTCCTGCTTTCTTGTGGCCCTTCCCCACCTTGGAAGGTGTTGCAGCTGGCTCCACACTCCCACCGGGACCCCTGGGAGCGGCTTTGGTGGCTGGAGTCTTCCCCCTCTCCCGTCGGGCACTGGCCAACTTCTGATGCTTCACAGGTGGGGGACTGTCTGTGCTGTGGCTCCGTGCCACACTGGCTGCCCTGGAGGCCGGTGCACTCCAGATTCCGGTGACTACAGGCACCACTGGTCCCGGAGATGTTGTGGCTGAGGTACTAGTTCGGGACCTAGGAGACAGACGGGGTGGGGGAGGTGTGGGAAAGAGGTCAAGGTTGGACAGGAAAAGTTTTTGGGAGTCACTGGGACGGGTAGCTGAAGGGGGTTTGGTAGTGGAGGAAGAGGTTGTAGGAGGTGTTCGTTTGCTGACTTTGGGTGAAGGTGCATGCGCTGGAGGCTGCTATGAGGTGGATGGCTGTTGGATGGGTGTGTGCCTGCGTTTGTGTATCTTGGGAGGTGGCGTCACAGACACACTGGGAGAGGACACAGGGGACGTGTGAATGGTAGTGAGGGTGGTGACTGCACGTGAACGGGGTGTGGTGGTGGGTGTGCTGGTGATGGCAGTAGTGGGTGTAGATGTAGTGCATGCAGGTGTGAGTGTAGACGAGACTGGGAGGGAGGAGGGAGACGAGGAGGTAGGGGACACAGTGGAGGCAGTGGATGTTGGTGTGTCTGCATGTGTGTGATCCTTGCGTGAGTGCCTGTGGGATGTGTACTGCTTATGTTTGCCAGACCTTCCCTTGTGTGTTGACATGTGTGCATTCTGGTCTGAAGGTGTGCTTGGGATAGGCTGGGGTACAGGGGATTCAGTCTGGGTGGAGGAAGTTGGAGGGGGGAGGCTAGAGACGGGGACAATGGCTGCCATCAGTGCCGAGGCCAGAGTCTGAAAAGCTCGCTGAAGGGCCGCCTGACCAGAATGAATGCCCTCCAGGAATGCACTAGTTTGTTGCAACTGCCTTTATACACCTTGGATGGCATTCAAAATGGTAGACTGCCCAACAGTGAGGGACCTGAGGAGGTCAATGGCCTCCTCACTGAGGGCAGCAGGGGTGACTGGGGCAGGGCCTGAGGTGCCTGGGGCGAAGGTGATGCCCACCCTCCTGGGTGAGCGGGCACGGGTCAAAGGCTGAGGGGCTGCTGTGAGGGCGGTGCTGGTAGGGGGGTGGCGGCTGTACCTGTAGATGCGGGGGGCACAGATTTTGCCGCCACCACAAGCGAGCTCCCATCAGAGGACGAGTCTGTGTCGCTGGTGTTAGCTCCTGTCCCCGCCGTGGAGCTCCCCTCGCCCTCCGTCCCACTGGTGAACTCCGAGTCCGTAGTTTCGCTCTCCAGGGCCATGTGGGATGCAGCTCCTTCCTGCTCCGGTGCCACTGCTCCTCTGCCTGATGATGCTAATGCACACAAGAACAGGGAGACCACAAAAAGGGGGGGCAACAGAAGAAAGATATGTTGAGTGCATGCATTACCGCTACCGTTGGCGGACACGACAGATACAGAAACACCCCGGCACTACGCTGCGCTCTTGGGCTCCACTGTTCAATTCCTGGGAAATGGCCTACTAGGCTATGGACGACATCTGCACACATGGATGACACAGGGGCATGACTAGGTGTACTTGGCACTCTACAGAGGTGGGGTGGAGTGCCACATGGCCTGCCTTACGGAGGGACCTTGCCTACTAAAATCGCCCTGGCCTAGGGAAACCCACAGCCCACCTCCCCCACCCAGACACCTCCACTGCGCCCAAAATCAGCAGGATGAGAGTATACTCACCCCGTTGTGGCTGCTGTGATGCCCTCAAGTGCCCATCCAACTCCGGGTACGCCACCGCCAGGATCCTGAACATCAGGGGGGTCATAGTGCGACGGGCACCCCTCCCACGTTGGGAGGCCATCCCCAGCTGAGCCTCCGCCGTCTTCTTGCTCCAGCGGCAAATGTCCTCCCATCTTTTCCAGCAGTGGGTGCTCTGTCTGTGGCAGACCCCCAGGGTCCGGACGTCCTTGGCGATGGCACGCCAAATATATTTTTTCTGGTGGGCGCTGACCTACATGATTTGTACAGGGGGAAGAAAAACTTTATTACCAACTGCACCGTCACAGTCATTGGCCCCCATCCCTACCCTTGGCATGTGGCACATGCACTCACCGTTGTTTCATGCACGCCGCACTCTCCCCCCTTCCTTCTTACATCCACCCCTCTCCACACAGGCATAGCCCATACAGCATGCTCCCAGTGTACTTACCTGTTTGTCTGGAGGACCGTAGAGTAGCGTGTACTGGGGGAGAACCCCATCCATGAGTTTCTCCAACTACTCCAATGTGAAGGCAGGGGCCCTTTCCCCAGACACTCGAGCCATTGTCTCTTCCAGACCGAGGTCACAGCAGCACTTGCAGTGTAGGTCCTCTCCTGTCGAAGATCAGGTATCGAGTGATTGAACAGATAGAAAATGGCAGTCACGTCCGCGGCGGTGCGTACCGTCACCGCTGGCGTACATCGTCATTGGCTCCTGGGACCCATAGGGTCCAATGTTAACCAATGCAGCATTGCACCGCGGTCTTTGACAGCCTACCGCGACGGTGTACAACGCCAGCGCAGTTACCTCACATCCAATTGGCACACTTTACAGGTCAGGCAGCCGCCATTTCAGGGGCCCACATGGCTTCATTTTTAACTGCGTCACACATACCTAGGCCTAGACTCAACACACATACAGCCCACTTTTTGGATTAGGAATCGTGTTCTGTGTAAGCTGTGGGTACGTACCTCTGAGTTGTTTGACTCTGTGCTCGCTATTGTCCTTCATAGGCACCGTCCGCTGGGACATGTGAGGAGATGGCGGCATCCTCCGGTGTACCGACCGTTGGTGGACCTGTCAACAATGGAGGAGCGACATATGATTATCACATACAGGCTTGACCATGCCACAATCCAGGAACCGTGTACCCAGCTGGAGCCAGACCTGATGTCAGCTATCCGCCATCCCACAGGAATCCCCCCTCAAGTGCAGGTGCTGTCACTGCTCCATTTCCTTGCAAGTGGGTCATTTCAAACAACAGTGGCCATAGCATCAGGGATGTCCCAGCCTATGTTTTCCAACGTGTTTTCCAGAGTGTTTTGTGCCCTGCTGAAACACATGCGGAGCTACATTGTTTTCCCTCAGGTGGAGAATTTGCCTACAGTGAAAGGTGATTTCTATGCCCTGGGACATATCCCCAACATCATAGGTGCCATTGATGGGACACATGTGGCTTTGGTCCCCCCACAGGAGTGAACAGGTGTACAGAAACCAGAAGAGTTATCATTCGATGAATGTACAGATGGTATGTTTGGCTGACCAGTACATCTCCCATGTGAATGCCAAGTTCCCTGGCTCAGTGCATGACGGCCACATACTGCATAATAGCAGCATCCCTTATGTGATGGGTCAACTCCAGAGGCACCATGTGTGGCTATTAGGTGAGCACCTGGAAGCAAGACAGTGGGAATTGTTGTCTGGGGATATCCCTACAGGTTAGTGTGTGTCTAACAGCTGTCCCTCGCCATTTGCAGGTGACTCTGGTTACCCCAACCTGTCATGGCTACTGACCCCAGTGAGGAATCCCAGGACAAGGGCAGAGGAACGCTACAATGAGGCACATGTTCGAACTAGGAGGGTGATCGAACAGACCTTCAGCCTCCTGAAGGCCAGGTTCAGGTGCCTCCATATGACAGGTGGATCCCTATTCTACTCACCAAAGAAGGTGTGCCAGATCATCGTGGGCTGCTGTATGCTTCACAGCTTGGCTTTGCGACGACAGGTGCCTTTTCTGCAGGAGGATGGTCCAGATGGCGGTGTTGTTGCAGCTGTGAAGCCTGTGGACAGTGAAGACGAGGAAGCAGAAGAAGAAGAAGACATGGACAACAGGGACTCAGTGATCCAGCAATATTTCCACTGAAACACAGGTAAGAATACAAACCTGCCTACTACATGTACTTAAACACTACTACCTCTCTACTGTCTGTCGTTTTCACCCAGTGTATGGTCACTGAGTTGTCACTTTCCTTTACGATTTCACAGATGTGGGTCCCAGTGTGTGACATCTGCTTTGATTCCTCATGGACTAGAGCTGTGTGACATAGGTATGTTGTCATTACAAATGAAAGAGCTTTTTGCCACATTAATTGCTAATACAGTATTCCGAAATCACAGACTGACTCCAGATTGTTTTGTGCTTTAAGGGTGTTTATTTTAGAGCTCAATATTGGAGGGGGTAGCAAAATGGTGAGGTGTGATGGCGGAGGAATGTCCATGGCAGAGTCCAGTCTATTAGTCTCACAGGTGCATTGCCCAAATGGGCATAGGATGTGGAGCTGGGGCAGTTTAAGGATGGACAGGGTGACAAAGTGGGACAGAAGGATGAGAATCAGGGTGGTCTTATTTTTTGGCGGGGTCTTAGCATTGTTCTCTGTATTTGTCCTGGATCTCAGGGACCGTTTGCAGGGTGGTTCTCCATCTGCAGGGGGTGGGGTGCTGGTGTGGTGGTCCTGTGGCGGTGCCTCCTGTCCACTAGCGCCGGCTGAAGTGGTGGGCAGTTCATCGTCCAGGCTAGTGTCAGGGGCCCCTTGTAGTGCCACAGTGTCCCTCCTGGTGTTGAGTACTTCCTTCAGCACCCCTACGATGGTGCCCAGGGTGGAATTGATGGCTCTGAGTTCCTCCCTGAAGCCCAAATACTGTTCCTCCTGCAGGCGCTGGGTCTCCTGAAACTTGGCCAGTACCGTTGCCATCGTCTCTTGGGAGTGGTGGTGGGCTCCCATGATGTTGGAGAGGGCCTCGTGGAGAGTGGGTTCCCTGGGCCTATCCGCCTCCTGTCACACAGCAGCCCTCCCAGTTCCTCTGTGTTCCTGGGCCTCCGTCCCATGGACCGTGTGCCCACCACCACTGCCCCCAGGTCCCTGTTGTTGTTGGGATGGTGGGTTAGCCTGGGTTCCCTGTGGTGGTGGACACACTGCTGATTGACGTGTCCTGGGAACGGAGATATGGGCCCGCTGGGTGGGTGCTGTGCTGGTGTTTCCCAAGGGGGGAAGCTCTGTGGTGGCCTGTGACTGGGTGAGGGGAACCGACTGTCCGAGGTCCCCGATGGGCCTGGCTGGTCATCTAGATCCAGTTGGACAGAGGTGCTGTCATCACTGCGGGCCTCTTCTGTTGGTGGTGTGGACATGTGTGGACCCTCCTGTCCGGCGACGTTGGGTAGGGGTCCTGCAGGGGTATAAAAGGATGTTTATTACATCTGTGTGTGTCATGGTGTGCAATGGGTGGGTGACCGTGTGCCCCAGTGCTTGCATTTCTGTGTGGGACCTTGTGTGATGATGGTTTCGGGGCGTATATGGGTATATGCAGTGGCCATGCTTTAGTGATGGGTGTCCATGCTTTGTTGTTGCATGCAGGGCTTGGTGTTAGGATGTGTGGTTTGTGATGTTGGGACATTTGTGAGGAGTTAGAGTGATGGGGGTGAGGGTGAGGGTGGGGGTATGTGCTGGCATGCAGGTAGGGTGGAGGATGTAATAGTTAAGATGTGACTTACCAGAGTCCCTTCCGCCACCTACTCATGCGAGGGCCTCAGGAAGCAGAATCGCCAAGACCTGCTCCTCCCATGTTGTTAGTTGTGGGGGAGGAGGTGGGGGAGAGCACGGAACGCACCTTCCCCCGTAGGTCGTTCCACCTCTTCCTGATGTCCTCCCGATTTCTTGGGTGCTGTCCCACTGCGTTGACCCTGTCCACTATTCTTCGCCATAGCTCAATCTTCCTTGCACTGGAGGTGTGCTGCACCTGTGATCCGAATAGCTGTGGCTCTACCCTGACGATTTCCTCCACCAAGACCCTGAGCTCCTCCTCCGAGAACCTGGGATGTCTTTGCCGTGCCATGGGGTGGTGTAGGTGATGTGTGAGGTGGTGTGTGGGGTGATAAGTGTGCTGATATGTTGTGGTGTGTAGTGTGAGGTGCGTAGAAGTTATGTGGGTGATGGTGTTGTGTGCCTGTGGATGCTAGTATTGTTGATGGTGGTGTCTGTCTGTGTGCTTCTTTCTCAATTGTGGTCGTAGGGGTTTGTGGGTGATGTGGGAGTGGTGTGTGTATGTGTATCAGGTGTGTGTATTTTGATTTTTCCAATGTGGCTGTGTTTTGTATGTGTATGTGTATTTTGAGCGCGGCGGTGTGTACCGCCAATGGAATACCGCGGTTGAAAGACTGCTGCGTGGATTTGTGTGTCGTGATAGTGTGGGCGTATTTCTTTTGGCGTGACGGTGGAGGTTTTGTTTTCACCAGTTTATCACTGACCTTTGGTGTGGCGGACTTGTGTGGGTGTCTGAATTTTGGCGGATTCCGTGCTGTGGGTCATAATAGCTGTGGCGGATTTCCGCGGCCGCGGCGGTGTGTTGGCGGTCTTCTGCACGACGGTAAGCGGCTTTTACTGCCAATGTTGTAATGACCACCTTATTCTTTAAAAATTCCTAACTTGACTTGTGTATGTTGGGTTTTTGTCATTTTGGTCTTGTTTTGTTTAGATAAATATTACCTATTTTTCTAAACCTGTGTTGTTTCATTTGGTAGTGTTTTCACTGAGTTACTGTGTGTGTTGGTACACATACTTTACACCCAGACTCTGAAGTTGAGCCTGCCTGCTCGTGCCAAGCTAACAAGGGGGTGAGAGTGGGTTAGCTAAGGGTGATTGTCCTTTACCCTAGAGAGAGGGTTCTTGCTTGGACAGGGCTAATGTGACAGCCAACCTAAGACCCCATTTCTAAAATAATGTATAGAAGTGAATTTACTAATCTGTTTTAGTTAGGCCACATGTTTGTATAAATCTCCATTCTGAACAAGATGGTTGCCTTGATGCATTACTGTCACTCACTCCTGCTTCCTCATCCCTCCCCCTCGCACACATCCTCTACCCATAGACTTTGCAGAGCACAAAATTAAGCTGATGGTATAACTTGTTATGTGGATGTAGGATTGCAACAACTATCTATCTCATTTCACTAGACCCATTCATTGGTAGAAAGTCCTACTGTCTAAATGTTTCATATTTTTTCAACCATGGTCAGATGACATTAGCACAGAGGGTGTTAAATAAACTTTGTAGAATTGGGATGTTGCATATGCGTTAAGGTAATGAGGCCTATTATTTGTGCGTTCTGATTTGCTAAGGAACTGATACTTTTACTCACACCAGGATGATTCTGCAGTTTTTCTAATATGCTCTGCAAAAACTCCTTGTTTTCGGGAGTGAGGCAGAAGGCTTTCTTATTTTACTGTGGCTGCTGCATAGTTTTCTTATGATTGTGCTGTCGGTTAAGACTTAAGACTTAAGAGTTATTTCTAATTTTACATACTCTGTATGGCTTTGCATCTGAGAGCCATCATTGACTCGATACCGCATATTTTAATTGTTTTGATTAAGGTGGGTCATTCTGACCCTGGCGGTCACCGACCGCCAGGGCCAATGACCGCGGAAGCACCGCCAACAGGCTGGCAGTGCTTCCTGGGCCATTCTGACCGCGGCGGTAAAGCCGCGGTCAGAAAAGGGGAACCGGCGGTTTCCCGCCGGTTTTCCCCTGGCCCAGGGAATCCTCCATGGCGGCGCTGCTGCCAGCGCCGCCATGGGGATTCCGACCCCCTTCCCGCCACCCTGTTCCTGGCGGTTGTTACTGCCAGGAACAGGATGGCGGGAACGGGTGTCGTGAGGCCCCCCAACAGGGCTCCAAAATGATTTTCAGTGTCTGCTTTGCAGACACTGAAAATCGCGACGGGTGCCACTGCACCCGTCGCACACCAGCAACTCCGCCGGCTCCATTCGGAGCCGGCTTCATCGTTGCTGGGTCTTTCCTGCTGGGCCGGCGGGCGGCCTTTTGGCGGTCGCCCGCCGGCCCAGCGGGAAAGTCAGAATGACCGCCGCGGTCATTTGACCGCGGTGCGGTCTTTTGGCGGTCTCCGCCCGGCGGGCGGCGCCCGCCGCCCGCCGGGGTCAGAATGACCCCCTAAGTCCTTAAACAGGAACTCAATTATTGATGAGGCCCCATTACTTGATCAACTGTTTACTCTGATGAGTGATGGTCTGAGAGGTTCCTTAATGCTGGGATGCATTGCCTGATTAATCGGAGGTTTCATACCATCTCCTTTCGAGTAAACTGTAGGGGAACCGAATGAGTTCCATTTTGGGATGTTCACATTTTGGGATATGGTTTGCTCCCACTCATTTCAGGTCTGGCATATGTCTCTGTGGGGCCACTACTGTAGGCAATACCCACCAACATCCTCTTACCAGCAGCCTCTGCAGTCTGCTTATCTTTAGAAGGAGAAGGGGGAGGAGAAGAGCAAGTGCCCCACATTCAACATGGGCAGTATACACCATCCCATTGGTGATGTTTCTTGTAGTCTGCGGTTATTTATTTTCCATTTGCCTAAGTATTATGCTGTCTGCAGTTTTTTCAGCATGGGGGAAGTCTAGAATGGGGCACAAGCGCACACTCCACTGACATTGTGGTGACTATGTTGTTCTGCTCTGTATAGGGCACCTCTGCAATCCTAAAACCACAGCGTACCTTGTGTCTCCATCCCCACAGACAGAAGACACATAAGGACAGAAGAGTATTTCTTTCTTTCAATAGTGTGTACCTCCAGTATCTACTATAATTGGGAGCTTATATCATTTTCAGTATGTGTGATCTTCAGTTGGGTCCCTTCACCTCAAATCTGACCTTGAGCCTCATCAGTCCAAGCCTGTTTATACCTGTGTCTGTTCAAGCCATGTTGTTGTACAGGCTGACATACTCACCACTATGACAAACAAGCAGGCTTCCCCACTGTGGTCTTCTGCTTCATGGTCACCTGCACGCACAAGGACTTCCTTTCTACGCCGCCTTGGGCAGGAGATGCCTCTAATCATAGATTGATTGTTTTCACTAGGATTTTTGCAGTCAACATATTTCTTCCAAATTGGTGAACAACATAATCTACTGCAGTCAAGGATGGAGAAATTAAACACCTATGTTTTCGGTATGCCCAGAATGATATAGAATATTAAAAGGAACTGTAGGGGACTCAGAAAAAGAGTGCTAGTCAGCCATCTAGAGGGCTCCACTATCTTTTAGCTATGTTTTAGCCACAAAACATACATATATCTTGCCAGGCCACCCCCTCCCTAAACAAACTTTATTCCATGTTTGATCTCATCAAAGACTGGTGACACTTAAATATAAGCCATAAAATAGCATGCCTTGATTTTCAATACATCCAACACAGAGTGGCTCTCACAATTCATACGCATTGAAGATAGTATTTTTCTATGATATATATTTTTTAAATATGATAGAGCCAATTTAGGTATTTGACCTACTAGCCTACTGGTCTCTCAGCTAGCCTGCCCAATCTGGTTAACGTGTGTCCCTGACCGTACTGCCCTTTATTACTTTTTGTCCCTTTCCTGAACTTTCCATCTGTGACTTTTAACCACTGTTAGAAAAACCATGCCCTGATGTACCGTTTGAGTGCCCCTCTGCCATCATCTCAGTTGCTGCCCTAATATTTGTACCAAAAACGTTCCTTACACCCTGACAATGTGTCACAATTTGCTAAGGTAGAACAGCACATGATCGAGCACCACACTATCTACTTACAAAAATTATAAAATTATAGTCCTTTTTTATGTCCCAAAACCCCCGCCTCCTGCTGCAGCTTCACCAAGTCCTGCACCGAGTACCCAACGTATCTCATACATTCCCTTTCTTTCTGTTCAAACCTGGGATATTCTACAACAGTTTAAAGCTTTTATTATCATCCTACCAAAATGTTGTGGTCAAAATATCCACTATGACAATATTGTCAAGGTAAGTGTTCATAGGTTGGTACCTATTTATTGTTTTTTGACTCCATATATATAAAACTTAATGATACATATATCTTTAAAGTATGCTGATGTGAAGTTAAGAGTAGCAAATCTAGACCCATTGATAGGTACTTACCATATTAATACTGTGGTAGCAGATATTTTACAATGATATTTTTGCCAGTGCAATACTTCTTTCCTCAACATTTCTGGGATAGAAGCAGCCTGGAATTTCCTACCCCCATGGAAATGTACCACAGAATGAAGCACTTGGACCAGTAAGTCAATTTATGCACTTATCTAGTAATCAGTTGCACAACCATTTGTACAAAGCTCAGCATGAACCCTCACAAACAAACATATACCTTTGTTGTAGCCCAGTTCATCCTGATACCAGGACACAATATTGTTATCATATGGCAGGAAGACATCTAGTTGTGTTCACTAATATTGACTACAGCCAGTAAGACATCAGTATGTCTTACTGGCTTGAGGCCAGGAGTACACTCGACACGGCGGACAGCTCCACCAGCCTGCCTCTGTGACCCAAGACCCCGCCCTTGCTGCTGTAGAAGTTCAAGGCCCTCCACCACCCGCAGGCACCCGCCTGCGCCTCATCCCTGGTGCCTAGTGGTAGGCATATCTTTCCGTTTACTGTATTTTGTATTCTGTTTCTGCATTTTGTTTTTTCCCGTACTGTTGTGCTGTTGTGCTGATTTTTGTGCATTTCTGCCCGTTTTTGCCTTTATTTCTGCCCGGTCTCACTTTTCCGGCTCTGGCTGGTTTCCCTCATCCCTTCCGCTGCGTCACCTGTGGCCCCGCCCCCTCGCGCCCCCATTTGCCACTCCCTCCCACCTCCAAGCTGCTCTTCCCTCCCTCCTCCCCTTCTTAATTGTGCCCGTTGTGGGGTGCGGAGTGTGACCCCCTGACCTGCCTCAAGGCGAGGAGTACACTTGACACGGTAGACAGCTCCACCAGCCTGCCTCCGTGAACCAAGGCCCCGCCCTTGCTGCTGTAGAAGTTCGAGGCCCTCCACCACCCGCAGGCACCCGCCTGCGCTTCATCCCTGGTGCCTAGTGGTAGGCCTATCTTTCCGTTTACTGTATTTTGTATTCTGTTTTTGCATTTTGTTTTTTCCTGTACTGTTGTGCTGATTTTTGTGCTTTTCTGCCTGTTTTTGCCTTTATTTCTGCCTGGTTTTGCTTTTCCGGCTCTTGCCGGTTTCCCTCGTCCCTGCCGCTGCGTCTCCTGCGACTCCGCCCCCCCTCACGCCCCCATTTGCCACTCCCTCCTGCCTCCCAGCTGCTCCTCCCTCCCATCTCTCCTTCTTAATGGTGGCTGTGCCGCTGGCGTGCCAGAGGCAAGCCCGTCTGTGCCCGTCCGCGCCCAGTGCCTCTACCGACATCGCCTTCCTCACTGAAACATGGATGAACCCCTCATCGGAACCCGACATCGCCATAGCCATCCCGGAGGGACACAAAATAAGCCGAAGAGATCATATGAACAAACCAGGAGGAGGATTTGCCATAATACACAGAAATTCCATCAGGATTTCCACCAACACCAACGACACCCTGGATGCCGCAGAGCACCTACACTTTCAGATACACATCAATGCCAACACCACCTTGAGAGAAACCCTTGTCAACAGACCCCCAGGCCCCCGTCCCCCATTCTGTGACACCATCACCGATGCTATCAGCTCCCACGCCCTCGTCTCCATGGACTACCTGCTCCTCAGCGACCTAAACTTCCACCTGAAGAGCACTAGCGACTGCAACTCCATTGCCCTGCTGGATAACCTCACAAACCTTGGCCTCAAGCAACTGGTCACCTCACCCACCCACTCAGCCAGTCACATGCTTGAAGCCACATTCTCCTCCAGCAGCCACATTGCCTTCACTCACACCACCGAACTCCATTGGACTGACCACCACTGCATCCACTTCTCCTTCCTGAAGCCCACCACCCACCACCAACAACATCCTATCCCTTACTGCAAGTGGAACAAGATCTCCAAGGAACAACTGATCTCCAACCTCACCCAAGCCTCACCCTCAGCCAGTACCAACGACCCTAACGCCACCGCCCTCAACCTCACATGATGGCTCGACGTATGTGCCAACTTCTTTGCCCCACTCAAAAAAAACAACAACACCCGCACCAACAAGACAGCTCCCTGGTTCACCGCAGAACTTCAGACCTCCAAATGAGAATGCCAGAAAATTGAGAAAGCCTGGCGCTAAGAACCATCAGTGAGCAACTTCTCCGCCCTCAAATCAGCCATGCGCAACCACCACCAGCTCATCCGGACCACCAAACGATCCTTCTACAAAGAACACATAGACAACAACGCACACAACAGCAAGGAACTTTTCACCATCATTAAAGAACTCACCAAACCCAAATCCTGCGCTATCGACCGTCCGCACTTGCAAGACCTCTGCAACTCCCTCTCCAGCTACTTCCACCGCAAGATTGCAGACATACAGGAAATCTTCATGTCGTCGCCACCCACCATCACCACCACCGACGCAGCCAACCTCACAACACCCTGCCGCACCAACGTGCTGAACACCTGGACCCCCACCAACGATGAGGAAACCATAATAACCATGAGCTCCATCCACTCAGGCTCCCCAACAGATCCCTGCCCCCACCACGTCTTCAACAAGGCCAGCCAAATCATTGCTCCCCAGCTCCAGGTCGTCATCAATAGTTCCTTTGAGACCGCAACCTTCCCAGATATTTGGAAACACGCCGAAGTCAACGCCCTGCTCAAAAAACCCAAAGCAGACCCCAAAGACCACACAAACTACTGACCTATCTCTCTACTCGCCTTCCCCGTGAAGGTCATAGAGCAGATAGTAAACAAACAACTGCCCCCGCTTCCTGGAGGACAACGACATACTCGACATCTCCCAGTCTGGATTCCGCAAAAACCACAGCACGAGACCGCCCTCATCACCTGCACGGATGACATCAGGACCAGACTGGACAAGGGTGAAACCGTTGCCCTCATCCTTCTAGACCTCTCCGCAGCATTCAACTCTGTATGCCACCAAACCTTTTGCACACGCCTCTTCGACGCCGGAATTCGCCACAAAGCCCTGGACTGGCTCACCTCCTTCCTCTCCGAAAGAACCCAAAGAGTTTGCCTCCCGCCATTCTGGTCTAAAGCTACCAAGACCATATGTGGACTCCGCCAAGGATCCTCACTCAACCCCACCCTCTTCAATATTTACATGGCTCCGCTCGCCAGCATTGTCCACTCCCATGGCCTTAACATCATTTCATACGCCGACGACACCCAGCTCATCCTCTCCCTCACGAGGAACCCATCTAATGCCAAGAACAACCTACATGCCGGAGTCCTGGCCATCTCCAGCTGGATGACAGCAAGCCACCTCAAACTGAACTCAGGAAAAACCAAGAACATCATCTTCGGACCCAACAGGACAGCATGGAATGAATCATGGTGGCCTACCACGCTAGGACCACCAACGACACCCACGCACGCAATCTCGGCAGCATACTAGACTCGTCTCTCTCCATGACTCAGAAAATCAATGCCATATCATCCTCCTGCTTCAACACCCTCCGCATGCTACGCAAGACCGTCAAGTGGATTTCAATAGAAACCAGAAGAACGGTCACCCACGCCCTCATCACCATCAGACTGGACTACGGCCACGCCCTCTACGCAGGGACCACAGCCAAGCTTCAGAGAAAACTCCAGTGCATCCAGAACGCCGCTGCACGTCTCATCCTCAACCTCCCCCGCCACAAATGCATCTCCGCCCACCTCAGATCCCTACACTGGCTGCCCATCAACAAAAGGATCGTCTTCAAAATCCTAATCCATGCTCACAAAGCCCTCCACGACACTGGACCAGCCTACCTCAATGAACAAATCAACTTCCACATCCCGACCCGCCAGCTCTGCTCCGCCAACCTTACCCTCGGAACCTGACCTGTGGAAGGTGCAACAGGTCAAAAGCATGATGGTCACAGAGAGCCGGATACAGGCTACTGTGACTAGGAATGTGAGCTATATAAAGAGATTTGTATAGCCAATGAGGAGTCTGTTCTCCAGTGGACCTGCTGGGGGCAGTGAGGTATCAGAGGAAGCAGGTGGGCAAGTTATCTTGCCCCCGAAAGCTTAAGTGGTTTCTAGTGCATATAGTAATGGTGAAGTAGTGTCTAGCCCAGTTGAAGTTCCCCTGCAGGGGTGGAAGGTCACCAATACTTGCTGTATAATTTGAGGGTGAATCCCAGATGCTGCCAGCAATACAGTGTCTATAACAAATCATGACTCAGTATGTTTTCCGATGGTTTGTGCTGTCTGTTTGTTCTTGGTTTTTTTGGGCAAGGTTTTGGGATGCATATAGGCTATAGATCAGTAGAACATCAGTTTGTATAGGCAGGGGGGTGTAGGGTTAGGTTTAATTGTCCTTTGCTCCTGCCCCTTCCTAGAGGTCACTATTGGTCGGTTACCTTTGAATCAGCATGGGCTATTTAAGGGGAGTGATGGTGGTTAATGGGAAGGAGTGTGTAAAAAAGGAGTAATGCATCCAACAATCTGTGTGTCGTCACCCAGTCCCATTTAGGCCACACATCACAACAACTTCACAAGTGCCTTTGAGGGTGAAACCTACTGTTATCACAAATCATTATCCAGTTTCTTTGACACCACGGATCCTCAAAAATGTTGGACTTGAATTCCTTACCATAATGCAGACTTGCTAATCCTGCAAAGTGAACTTATCATGCTTGTTAGAAATGGGGTCTTTGGTTGACAGTCAGGTTACCCCCTGTTCAAACAAGGACCCTCACTCTAGTCAGGGTAAAAGAGAATCACCCTCAGCTAACCCCTGCTTACCCCCTTGGTAGCTTGGCAGAGCAGAAGGCTTAACTTCAGAGTTCTAGGTGTAAAGTATTTGTACCAACACACACAGTAAATTAATGAAAACACTACAAAATGACACAACACCAGTTTAGAAAAATAGGAAATATTTATCTAAACAAAACAAAACCAAAACGACAAAAATCGGCCATACACAAGTCAAGTTATGAATTTTTAGAGATTAAACTCAAAAATAGCGCTTAGAAACAAAAATGCTTCGATGAGATGTTAATACGGCATCGTGACGGAGTCGTTCCCAACAAGCCAACACCAGCGGCGCCGGACACGGAGTCGTGTAGACCCCCAAGTACAGTACCTTTGGTGAAGAGTGAAAACAAGCCAATGCGCGAAGTCGGGGATCGCGGCGTCTGTGCGAAACGTTGAATCCGTGCACTTCGAGCGCCGTCGGTCATGACGTGGTGCGGCGACTCCCACGGAGTCGCGGACTTCAGCGGGGCTGCTGCAGCATCGGGCCTGCGAAGAGCGTCGCGTTCCAGCGAAGGTCACGGCGTCGGGTGCAGGCGGCGTTACCGGATTCAGCAGTGCCGTCGGTCCGGAGTCATCCGAAGTCGATTTCTTTGGATTTCCACCAGCTTTCCTTTCAAGGGCCCAGGGACTGGTAGGGCACCACTTGTCAGGGCAGGAGTCTCTCCAGAGACTCCAGGTGCTGGCAGAGAGAAGTCTTTGCTGTCCCTGAGACTTCAAACAACAGGAGGCAAGCTGTAACTCAAGCCCTTGGAGATTTCTTCACAAGATGGAAGGCACACAAAGTCCAGTCTTTGCCCTCTTACTCTGGCAGAAGCAGCACTGCAGGAAAGCTCCACAAAGCACAGTCACAGGCAGGGCAGCACTTCTTCCTCAGCTATCAGCTCTTCTCCAGGCAGAGGTTCCTCTTGGTTCCAGAAGTGTTTCTAAAGTCTGTAGATTTGGGTGCCCTTCCTATACCCATTTTAGTCTTTGAAGTCACCTTTCTTCAAAGGGGACTCACACCTACTTGTGAAATCCTGCCTTGCCCAGGCAAGGCCTCAGACACACAGCAGGGGGTTGGAGCCGGCATTGTAAGAGGCAGGCACAGTCCTTTAAGATGAGAGTGACCACTCCACCTCTCCCTCCTAGCAGAGATGGCTAATCAGGAAATGCAGGTTACACCCCAGCCCCCTTTGTGTCACTGTCTAGTGCGAGGTGAAAAACAATCCAACTGTCAAACTGACCCAGACAGGGAATCCACAAACAAGGCAGAGTCACAGAATGGTTTAAGCAAGAAAATGCTCACTTTCTAAAAGTGGCATTTTCAAACGCACAATCTTAATATCAACTTTACTAAAAGATGTATTTTTAAATTGTGAGTTCAGGGACCCCAAACTCCACATGTCCATCTACTCTCTAGGGGAATCTACACTTTAATCATATTTAAAGGTAGCCCCCATGTTATCCAATGAGAGAGACAGGCCTTGCAACAGTGAAAAACGAAGTTGGCAGTATTTCACTGTCAGGACATATAAACCACATTACTATATGTCCTACCTTATCCATACACTGCACCCTGCCCTTGGGGTTACCTAGGGCCTACATTAGGGGTGCCTTACATGTAAGAAAAGGGAAGGTTTAGGCCTGGCAAGTGGGTACACTTGCCAAGTCGAATTTACAGTGTAAAAATACACTTACAGACACTGCAGTGGCAGGTCTGAGACATGATTACAGGGTTACTTGTGTGGGTGGCACAACCAGTGCTGCAGGCCCACTAGTAACATTTGATTTACAGGCCCTGGGCACCTCTAGTGCACTTTACTAGGGACTTAACAGTAAAACAAATATGCCAATCATGGAGAACCAATTACGTGCACATTTTACACGGAGAGCATAGGCACTTTAGCACTGGTTAGCAGTGGTAAAGTGCTCAGAGTTGAAAAGCCAACAGCAACAGGTCAGAAAAAAATAGGAGGCAGGAGGCAAAAAGACTGGGGATGACCCTGCATAAGCAAAAGTCCAACAATGCTCAAAAACTTACATTGTGATACGCTCAGTTCAGAGAATCTCTAACAGCAGATGTTTAAGTATTAGAAACACTGATATTCAGATTTCTACATTGGTGGGGACTTTCCTCCAGCTATTATTCTTGTTTCGACCCCTCCTTGCTCCTCTTTTTTCTAAACAGCAGTTAAAAAACATCCATGACCTAGCCCACCAAACCCCTGCTTTTCAGTAAGTGAGCACTCATGGGCTTAGCTATCCATTTAAGGTACCTTTCTATTTGTAAGCTCCCTCTTGTCACCTGCTGCCAAACTCCCTGACCTTTAACTCTCTTTTTCTACCTTTTGAGCTATGCCTTCCTTGGTCACAAATGTTCCCACTTCCTTCTTTGGGTGTATTCATTCCTTGTCAATACAAGTACCCCCTCTGAGGTACTACCAACACCACCTGTCTGGCCTCATTCCCCTTTATGTTCTCTGTTTTCACGGTTCCTCAACCTTTTCTTTTTTCTTTATGTTCCAAGTACTCGTCTCATTCTGTTTCCTCTCTCCTCTCTGGTTATGATCCCCGAATGCCATCTAAGTCTTTTGTGATCATCCTCTCCCATTTTGATTGTTACAACTCTCTTTTTCCATGCCTGCAACTTATTTTTACTCTAGACCATTTCATGTACCACACCTCAGCTCATTCCTCAGAGAATCCATGCTAATCCTGCCAAACCTTGTGCACTGCTTCTGACTCTTCCCACATTTTCACAAAGACCCTCTTCAGCAAGAACTTCTTCCCCAGACTTTGGACATTGCTTTTAATTTATCTTGCCTTCCATGCCTTTATTCTCTTCTCAGATTCACTCTCCTTCAGTACTAACCATTCTCTCATCTACCAACTCCTGTCAATGTTGCCATTGATATCTGCTGTGGCATCTCTTCCATCTTCCACTACCCTATCACCACCCTCACCAACACTATCTCACTTCATTGTGTCATCCCATGCTACTCAAAGGTTCCTCATGCCATCTCTTGCAATTAAGCCTGCCATACCGCTATCATCAAAACACACCCCGTTGTCCTACCACTTGTCTACTGGCAGACCTTTATTAACTTTATCTGTCTGTGCTAATGCTCTCACTATTTTTGTAAATTTACTAGTAGGTTCATCTTTGACCCTTTTCGGAGAATCTGATTTGCCTTTGTCCCTTGTTTGTCCACATTCCATCTGTGTTTCAATGATGGTGCAACAACACTCTTGTTCCTTCACACCTCCAACTGTCCGTACGCTGCCTTTTAATGTTGGGGCATTGAACACTCCTTATTCCCTCTTTTGAGCTGACCCTAAAATATGCTCTTGTGCCATGGCCAAAGGTATAAGTTGCTGAGGCTGGGTATTGTGAGGAAACGGGCCATTGGTTGTGTGACCTGCACAAGTAATGGGTCCACATTCACTCTCCAATGTGAACTAATCAACCCTCTGTAGTGCATGACTCTCCGAGGGTAGTAAAGCAGAGACTTCCAAGGCCTACTCAAGGTAGGAGGTGTGGGCTAGTAATCACCATTCGCTGGCATGCAGTAATAACACAATACTTCATTGTCCAGTCTGTTTTTTTTGGAAAAAGGAAAAGTACATTTCTTACAGAAACACACACACACCACTTAATACTAAGCATTAATTTACAAGTACACATAAGGTTGGGGGAAATACCTTTGGCAACATTACATATGAAACCTAGAGGGTCATGACTCCAAAAATTACAGCCCTCCCTCAATGTACAATGGAGCGCACAACCATATATGGGGGTATCAGTTTACATCAGGTCAATGTCAATACACAGCAAGACCAGAATCAAATGTCATAATAACTTAATTGCATCACTGCCGTCTCTAGCCATTATCCCTCTGCACTTAATAATCAAGCGCTGCAATCATGTGCTCGCACTATCATTAATAAAGCAACACAGCCTCTCAGGAATATGTGTTACTATCCGCATTATCAGAACTTTAAATAAAGCATTGTAAATAACATCTTTCGATGAAGGATTGCTTAAAATCTTGGTGAATAATACTTTTAAGTAATGTGCTCTCAATCCATCATGAATAAAAAATTTCAATTAAGCTTCGGCCCCAAGCAGCAAAAATGCTTTGTCAAATTCCAGCCCTACAGGGAACTATAGGGCACCCCCTTGGGACCGTGAATAACTAATGAGCAACTTGTGCAACATGTTTTCGAAGTGCTGAGTCACTTGGCTTTTTTCTTTTAGTTTTTTTTTTGTTGGGGGGGGACAGTTGGGGAGCCAAATCCGACTGCCATGCCAGCTCCTGCCTGGCAATCTCAGTCTCAGTCTATCTCTCTATCCCTGTCTCTTCCCCGCCAGCCCCCTCGGAAACAGCTCTTTTTTCCTGCCCCAGACCCTTGGAGCTTTGGGGAGGGGGCTCAGGCCCTGGACCACCCCGGAGGTATGAAATTTTGTCAGGTGCAGTGACATTTGCCCTATAATTGAACTGAAGGGTCAAAGGTCAAATACTTTCTGGTCATATTGCTGGACTCATTGGGCTATTCTGCATGCTCTTGGGCTCACTTTGCTCTTGGTGGCTCCTAGTGACGAGGCTTAGCCACCTGGAGCACTTTGTTTAGGCCACCTGTTAAAGTCCAGTTATTCCCAACTTAAGTGGAGTAAGGGGATGAGCCCCCTGGTCCTGTGTAGAGGTGGGAGGAACTCACGGTGCTTCACTCTGCAGACTTCCGCAGAGTTACATAAAAACTCTGCGCAATTCCACAGAGTTCAGCGAGCAGGCAGAATTTGGGCACTTCACACTGTTTGTGCAGATTTTTAGAGCCACAGCTTGTTCCGCACTGTAAAATCAACTCAAACTGCACCACGAAGCGCACCAGAGGGTGCTGCTTCTTTCTGCCACTCAAGTGATTTTCTACTCAAACAACAGCTTTCTTACCATGAACGATCGGGACCTGCCACAACCGTCCATATTGGGAAATATGGCCGGGAAGCTTTCTAGAGCCTGAAAATCGCACCAGGGGATGCAAATTCTCAATTGCCAAATTATAGTTGGCGAGCCGCACGTGAGAACAAACTCCGCCACATGGCACTTGGAGTTTTGCCAGAACTACACACTCCAAGTGGAATGGGGAGTGGGCAAAACTCTGCAAACTCCACTGGCAGAGCAGAATTTTTCACCCACTCTAGTCCTGTGGAGAGCTCCCACGGGTCCTGGGGTCAACTGTAGTCAGAGTCCTTAGTCCAGATGGGCATTGGGAGTTCCTCCTTCCAGTTGTCCATGTCTGCCACCTCCAGTCCCAGTGTCCAGAAAAAAGCACAACCAAGAGAGTGTTCTCTTCCTTTTGCAAGACTTTTTTAGAGGGGGTGAGTTGTTCTATAAGCCAGGTACCCCTCCTTAATCATAGGATGCCAGATCATCTCACTGCCACATCCCAACCTTCCTTTATAGCATGCTTGAGCATCTCAAAATGGCATTAGCCAGGAGTCGCTGGTCACATATCCTCTGGGGGCCTCAGCTCCACCCCTCTCTGACATCACTGCCAGTGCCTTTCTCACAAAAACTTCAAAGCAAAGCCCCCTCCTGTGTTGGCTCCAGAGGTCTTGGATCCCTCCTTTGTTCAGTGAGCTTGGGACGGCCCATCACTAATACAGTGTGACAGCTAATTGATTGATGCAGATCCGTCATCCCCACACCTTTCCTCCTCAGGAGCTGAGAGAAGAACTTTTAATTGCTTCATTTGAGTGGGGAGCCTCTGTTCTTGCTGCTGGGGAGAAATGTAATTAACTTGGCACAGCAGGTTGAAAAAAGCTTGGGCTCTGACGCTGAGCAAGACAATATGGCAATCCTAGATGACTCATAAGCAGTGCAGGTACCACCTTGGAACTATCAGATTTATTTTTGGGTGTAAATCCTCATTTTGATAGGTCACTGGACTCTGTAGGCCGAAGTGAAGCAAAACTACACTCTACGGCAGACTTCCTCCTATGTGTATTATGGAGTGTCACTGCAGACAAAACAGTAAACCACAATGACTTTCTCTATGAGTATACACCAACATTATAGGGCCTACCCCGGGTCAATAGCCAATCCTTTTGAATCCCCTCTGTGCTAGGTTACCTGTGCAAAGTTACCGGGCTGCACTTGACAGGAGTCTCACACACGCACCCCTCACAAGTAAGCACACACATGTGCACACACGTTCTTGTGTAACCAGCCAAGTTACCTGCTTACCCTTGCTGCAACGCAGTAGTTTTATCTTGAATGGCAGACATTGGTGGTAAACATGCACAGCCCATTTACCATGTATTTACCGTGGGTGAGTCACCATTTGTGAGATTCACCCAGAGTAAAAAGGTCAAAAACGATGTGATCAAATAGTGAAAAATACGGGCGGTTTAGATGGGAGGAACCCATTGTCTTACAGGTGCCTTGAGTAAATCTCCCTCAATCCCTATCACAGGTGTTGCACCCGTATCCTGCCACGTCACCAACCACCTTCCTCCTTGTTCCATACCTGTCTCATTAGTCGCAGGGAACATAGGGCCTGATGAAGATATTAATGAATGAGTTACTCCGTCATAACGTTGATGAATATTTTGACCTCCAATATCTAAATCCTATTACATCCTATGGGATTGAGATATTGGCGGATGGGATATCCATTACCCTTGTGACGGAGTAACTTGTCCGCCAATATCTAAATCAAACCCTTAGTCCCCATTTGCTGTGCTCCACCATCCATCCTTTTATTGGTCTATTTCTTCTCCCCCTCAAAACTTTACCCACCCCATTTGCAGGCTTTTCAAGTAGCTCTCACACATCAACGCTGTGCCACTTTGACCTTTCTACAATTAATGCCAATGTCCCTGTAGCCACATTGTGAGCCCATCCACCCCTGCTCTGCCCCCATAATAGGGAGGATTGTTTTAGGACAGTACTGCAGAGGCCACGGTCCAATATTCTGATATTCTGAGACCATCTGCTTTTGTGGATGCTTCCGGGATGCCCTGTGTAAGCTCTGTAATAATTCTTCTCAGCCTGAAGAAATATCAAGTCCAGCTTTGATTGAAATTGTATTGCTGACTTCTTTCCCATTTTACCTTGCACAAGAGAATAACAAGACAACAGCCTTAGGACACTGCATCATCATCATCATCCAGCATAACCACGCGTATGTTGCTCTCAGCCAAGTAGTAAAGGTTTTCATATGTCGTTTATGTCTATGTTCCATCTTCTATTCAATAATTACCATAAAACATTAATTTCTGGTTCATCAATTGCAGAAAGTTCAGTAATGTTTTTGTTCAACTTTGCGTGAGCATTTTAAAATATTTATCACCTTATCTGTGGCCATGTCTCTTGATGCATGGCACTGTATTTGTAAACAAGTTGCTTGTACAATTTTTCCTGTATTTTGAGTAGAATATAACGCTTGCTTTTTTATTTCAGGAATCTGATCTTCCATTATTAGTTTTATCTGTTCAGTGACATGGTTGTAAACTGTTGTGAAAATAATGTGATTGCTGGAGCCAGTTCTGTATTTGTAGTTTTCTTCTCTGTAAAGCAATACATACTGATGAGATAATTTATGTTGTTATTTTTCTGTAGAAAAAAACTGCAAACTCCCTATGGTGGAGAGTAAGCAACTTATGCAATAGGTAAATCATGTCAGATTTTAATGTACTTTGATGGATTCGATGTGTGGTTCAGATGGACTCTGTGGAAAACCTATAAACAATTTTAACAGGATTTGCTAGGATTTCTTTGAGTTGCATTCTTTTTAAGAAATGTTACACTTTATTCAATTATCGAATTACCATATGTCTCTAGCCTAACTCCCTTAAATTGCCTTTAGTTAATTAACAATAACACTATACATATATATTGCTAAGGATAGCTATATTTATGTATGTCTTCCGAAGTTTGGGTCTATTTTTACCATTTTAAAACAAAGGGTCTTTTAAGAGAGTTTTGGAAAAGTGATACTCCATTAACCATGACTGATATATTTTCTTTACTATTAGAAGTGTCATATGCTATAATGCACTTTTAATACAAGTGGCCGGAAATATGCCATGTTTTGATAAGAATATTCTGTCCACCAAATTTGTAATAGGGCTCCCAGGCTCCCAACAAAATTATTTTACTTGATTATTTTTTATAAGCAAATATCACGCAAATCTACAAAGTGTACACATAACCTTAAGTGAATGCCTTTTATAGTAATAAATCTGTAGGAGATTTTCCAAATCCATGCCAAATATTTTAGGTAGAGGATTTACTTACTGGTGTGCAATTAAACATTTTATTTTTTCCCACACCTTCACAGACTTCTTTCAAAAATCTGAGTTGATCATTAAGTTCTATGTGACATGGGGTTTCATGAAAAAAATTGGGATGTTTGTGATTTTTTAATATCTTATAGTTCACATTTTACACCGGTGTAATTTGTCTACTTTTCTTGCATGGGCGTTGGCTCAATTGCGGTGACAATATAAACAAAGCATGTACTCAGAAATAATATGCTTGCAAATCACCGGTGTGTCATGGTTTCACAGGACACATACACTTTAAAACTTAACTTAAAAGAGAACACTTATGCTCTGGTATAGTCGGAGGGGCATTGGAAATTCGGAGAAGCACATAGTGGCCAACAGTTGGGACTGTGCGTAATAAAACGTTTGCTCAGTCTTACTTTTGCATTTTATCTTCACCAAGAATGACCCAATCTGCTTTAAACTTGCCAAAAACAAGACGATAGATAAAGGATTTCAGATTTCGTCATCTATACGATATATGAAATTAAAAGCTATCCGGAGTTGGCCTTTATTTTGAAAATGAAAATGTCGATTGAATTGGACTGAGGATAAAGGTTTTACTTAACGCAAATCGATATTTGTGACACTTAGGAAATGTTTTTCCTACAATTCCAAACAAAAATAAGTATTTAAAGATATTCTACTGTTAGAGCTTCGAGTTTCTGATTGTTTTAATTTGTAACTGTAGTTGTATAAAATCTTTAGTTTACAGCCCGTCAAGTGAACTTTAAACTCGGAGCGAACTGTGACCATGCAGGGTCATGCGTTGGAACGTCAGAGAAAGGCTGTCCCTCTGGCCGGCAACATTTACCCCTTTACCTTCCAATCTTAAAGTTTCGCTTGTCATAGCATACACGAATATGCTGCATTTGGTGCTTTTACGTCAGCCTGGCAACAATTTGCATAGTCCAATACAATCTTCAGTTTAATTTCCAGTCTTAAATATAAGACCATTTTTAACTGACCCTAAAATCTGCATTTGCTACCAGTGCGCATACACAGCTATTAAGGCCCTATTTTAACATTAAAGAAAGGACACACTACCCTTCTATTTAATTAAACTGGAGGTTCCTGTTGGTGAAACTATCACCAGTTCCAGTAGTGGAACCTCACCCTCAACGCTATTGTATTCGATTCAACACCGAAATATTTAGTAGGACGTTCTGAGTGATTCATTAATGAATGGAGGGACAATTTTGGTGATAGTAGGAAAGCTAATTCAAAGAGTTCTAAACAGTCAAACAGTTCTAAACAGTCTAACCATGGAGTTGCCAGAATAAAAAGCTTTGTTGGATCCCAAAATGCCATCCAGAAGACCTGAATAGGTGACATGATCCAAGATGCTGTCTGACAGACCCTGTTCCGACATGGCTTTTTAAGTCACTTTTCACCTGTGTTATGGGGTCCATTCTACAGTGGGTCGACAAACTGGCCCAGTACAACCTTTTCCTTCCTTGGCTCTCATGGTAATGAAGGCCAGCAGTCACAGGCTTCTCAGGGAGGTAGTGTGGGGGGACACAAGTTCAGAACTCAACAGTCAATCACCAGCCAAAGTAACTTCAATGTCCAGTTCACTGCTTGTCTTTAAAAAAACAAAAGTATTTTCAATCACACAGCAGTACTAAATACTGAATAATCAAACTTGATAAACAAGCCAGTGATCCTAGTTGTGATTCTCCCTTCTCATGGTATTCCCACCCCACATGACCCCTTGATGGCTGATTTCTACCCCCAGTAGGCAAGTCGAAGGCTCATTTACGCTCACAGTTCACATTTTCTTTAGTCTTATCCTTGGTAGTGTAATGGGTAATGAGATAGTCTTCTATGGTCCCATCAGAGTGGATCGATAAACCTCATAGTTCTTCCCACAGAAAAGGGCCCATGGTAGAGAAGGCAGTCTCAGCGGCTGACAAGTAGGCCTGGCATGCCTCTCCATATACACAGTTGCCCGGCTTGATTTTACGGCGCAGCACAGTGG
The DNA here is from genome assembly GCF_031143425.1 of Pleurodeles waltl. Lineage (NCBI taxonomy): Eukaryota > Metazoa > Chordata > Amphibia > Caudata > Salamandridae > Pleurodeles > Pleurodeles waltl. The sequence goes on from NC_090437.1 coordinate 47,817,458, forward strand.
TGCAATTTTGGCTGTTGCAACGTCTGGATGGCCACTAAATGGGGTCCGCACTATTGAGGCAAGCAGCCGTAGTGGGTCCAGGGCTGTATTGGTCACTATGGCAGGTGAAGTCCTGCTTGAGCTACCACAGGACATTGCAGCCCTGATTGGACCCATGCATTCAATGTGACAGGTTTAGACCGGCCTGGGTAAGTACGTGTAGTTGCAGTCCCAATTAGGCCAATAATGTGAACATAGCTGATGCAGCCCCAAATGGGCTGATGCAAGCAATTGCAGTGCAAATCAGCCTGTTGTCGCCACATTGCAGGTGTAGCCCACCCCAGGCTGGCAGAGGGAGTAGCAGCTTCGATTGGGCTGATGTCATGACCCAGAAGCAGTAATCAGAGAACTCAGAAAACAGCAACAGACAAAAGGGCAGAACCAGCCTAAAAGCTTTCTAACCCTAAACAACAGAAACTGCAGTCCTGCCCCTCACGCCTACTATCCTAAGCATGGCAGTCCTCTGAAAGAACTTATAAGCAAAAGTTTCTGGTTTACCAACCGCCCACACCAGGAATGCAGGCAATACACTTCTACTATCGGGGAATCACTCTCTTCCTCTGTCTCGTACCATGCCAAACCAAGCGTATCCAAAATGAATACCAATGGCTTCAGTATTCAGGCTCATTCACATACAGAAACCTACTAATGTATATGTGCTACTCACACACACACACACACATACTCGACATGCACACAGGATACCAGCACAAAGTTCTCAGAAAGCATTTAACTAAAACATGTTTGTTTTGAGAAGCCGCTCAAGACTTGGCTTTTTTTTGTTTTAGATGTAATTTCTGCTACCACTCACTTATTTATCAGCTGCACTGGGGTGCCCTTTCTAGAGCAACTGTGCGCAGTATAAATTGGTGTAACATAAGAGTGGACCTTTACACAAGAGGGACTAATAGGCGACATTCAACAACTCTGGTCAAAAGGTCTGCTCGCACTATCAATCACCAAAAATACAACATGCTGTCACCACAGATTTATATGCTATACACAGGTCAGTTACAGTATTCCTTTCTTCACTATGAGGACATGCTTCTAGGGCCCAGGTCAGTTCCCAGATGCCTGGTAAATAGGGATGGACCTAGGCCTCTAAAAGACATGCTTAGATTAGTGTGACAATACGACCAAAATAAAAGACTGAATACCAGATATAAACAGAGTTGGGCATCCAAGGAGGGCAGCATATGTCTGTATATCATTTATGGGATATCCCCCATCACCATCTTCTCATAAGATCTCTTAGACTCTACAATGTGAGCATGTGAAATCTGCATCATTCTTCTACTTCTGCTCCCCAACACATCTATGCAGTGCACGGATGAGCAGTGAATGAATGAATGAATGAATCTTTATTGCCTGATTAATTAAAATCATTACAACATGTTTAAAATAATAAAAGAAAAGAAATAAAATAGGCAGTAAGAGATACCCTTCCAGTGCCAAGAGAGATGCCTGGTCATGGCACCTTCTATGGAATGCTGTAAAGTACTATAGCACCCAGAAAAATTGCCCCAACCTGGGGTCCCCAGATGTTAACCATAGGCTGTTTACACAAGTAAATACCCATAATACAACCTTCTGCGAACATCAGCCAATTGTTCGCATGTTGACCCAGACCCCTTTCCAGTATCCAAGGCCATTAGGTGACAGGGGAAGAAGACTTGGGCAGCAGAAGCCATCTCGTCAGAGCCGTTTCTTTGAGGCCCTCCACAGGTACCCTTGCTAGTTTGGCTCCTTGCCTGGCGTAAGGCTGAACACAGCTTATGGAAGAATTTTCCGAAACGGGCTTGTTCCATGGGGACTACTGTGGTAAAGATGAGGCTTAGGACTTCATAGCATGTTCCCACCCCATGTTTCAAGGACAGAGGTTTTAACAGGAGGTGCCGTTCAGATGCCAAACAAGGGCAACAACATACAAGATGTTTTATTGATTCAGTGTGGTATTTACACAACATGCATTCGTGCATGTGCCCTTGTGCAGTTTTCCACTTCCGTTGATATTCCCAGGCAGGTAAGGTTAAAAGGTGCATCTGAAGGATGTATTGGAACGCTCGTTCTCCTAGCGGGGCTTTTAGATAAGGCTGGCATTTGAAGGTTGCATACGATTCATGGAGGCTGTCAGCTCCACAAATGTCCCTGACTGTTAAGATATCTTTGGCTCTAGAAGCTTGCACACCAAGCACTTTCAGTTTTTTCTTCAAAACCGCTTTCGTGATGGCAAGGTCTGTAGAGTAGGAAGGAGCCAGGTTGAACTGTTCCTCTCCCTTTGCTAGATAGGTGGCCCAGTTGCTTGTTTTATTTTTGAAAATTACTTTCAGAGCCCCCCTGAGGCTACAATCCTCAGCCCTGCTGACACTTTGATAAAACTTTATCATATCTATTTTGCATGACAGATCCATACATATTATATCTGGTTCCAACCGTATCCCTGCATGCCTTGTTGATCTGTGGATCCTAAGGATCCTTTTATAGGCTCTCATCTGGGCATTCTCTAGAGTCACTGTCAATTTGCCCGGAAAAGCCAGATGGCCATGAGTAATTGAAGGTAATAGTTTTGCTCTTATCACCCTCCCTAGGGATTCAAATGTGGGTGCCTTAATCCGCTGATGGAGTTTTGCTAATACGTGTGAGATGATTTTTACTGCTTTAGAGGACAGTGCCGCTGCCTGCCTGACGTCTCTATACTTAGAGGACCGAGTTTCCATCTTCTATACACATTTTTTGACTGACGGCTAAAAATCAGAACTTTAGTTTTTTCTGCGTTAGCTTTTAAGACATTTCTTTCATTGTAGTCATACAGTATATTAAGGGCCCTTATGAGCCCAATCTGGGTTCGGGCAAGAAAAACCATGTGGTCTGCGTTTTGTATTATGGGAGAACCAATTGCCCCAACCTCGGAGGAAACGTATTACCTCTGAGCAACTCAGCACCCAGGTCAGCTGTATATAAATTAAAGAGAGTGGGCGCTATGACGCAGCCCTGTTTTAGGCCTTTGTTGGTAAAAATCTTCCTAGTCACGTGTGAATTTGTGATTGTTATTCTCACCCAGGTGTCCGAGTATAGGGCCATTATTGAAGCTAGCAATTTCTTTGGAATCCCCCAGGACGCTAGTTTCTTCCACAGGGTGTGCCGCACCACCCCGTCGAAAGCCGCACTATAGTCCATAAAGCATGCAAAAAGCGGTGGAGACATTGGTTTTAGTGCTTCTTGTCCAAGATATGAAGGTGCCAGAACATTATCTAACGTAGAGGAAATAGGTCTAAAACCTGTTTGATAAGGTGGAATGATCCCTTGCATAGGCTTTACCATCTACATCCAATAAGGCTATCAGCCTGTAGTTTTCAGGGCAAGTAATGACCCCTTTTTTATAAATAGGTTGAAGTATTGATCCCTTCCATGCCCCCGGAACCACTGAAAAATGAAAGCAGTCATTGAATAAAGCGGTCAGGGGTGTGTCCCAGTAGACTTGGTCATCTCTGAAGATGCTACCTGGCAGGCCATTAGGTCCAGGGGCCCCATCTCGCCTCATTTGGCCAAGGATAGTTTGCACAGTTTTAATGATGATGGGGCCAATTATGTCATCTAAAACATCCAATTCATTAAGGCCAGCGCTGTGAGCTTGATCCCCTACATATTTTACGTCTACATACAAATTTCCCACCTGCCTTTCCCAGTCGCTGGCTGAGATCACATTAGTGTTTGTTTCGGAGTCCTAAAGCAATGTGCTGATGAAATCCCAAAATTCTCTACTTTTGGTGGATGGGAGCAGTGTTACCAGATGTTTCCAATGTTCTTCTGTCTCTTTGGTCTTCAGCATCCATAATTCTTTTTTATAGTCTTTCCGTGTCGACTTCCTTAATGCATCTGAGGCTGAAGTTTTAAGCCTCTTGTAACGCCTTTCTGCCTGCCGATATCTCTTTTTATACTATGAGCATTCCTTGGGTACTAGCTGCTTAGTCACCCTGTTCTACTTACACCCAGTTTGCCCTGGCTTCACTCTATTGCAGAGGTGAGCATGCAGTTTTTGAAGCACCAGCCCCCATTGATCTATTATTTGACCCGCCCCCTGGGGAAGGTTTATTGGACCATTTGCCTTCTTCCATGCCTCATATTTTGTTTTACAGGGAGCAGACCATTTAATGCATTTTATCATGGGGGGGTTCTGCGAATTGATGGCTACTTGCTTTATACAGGTCATGTCTCATAGCCCCTAAAGCAACTTTTATCACCACCGGGTTGTGGTCACTTTCAGATCTGTAAACCACCCTGTGGCTTAGGCACCGGCTCAGGAGTCCTGGGCTTAAAAAGATATAATATATTGTGGATATGTCTCTAAAAGTAGGGATGCAGATGCCCACTGCTATATTGCTGCGATCAGTTGTTTTTATGTCATATTCCTTAAAAAAAAAGCTTCTAAAGCCAGTTGTACAGGGTCTCGAGAGAGAGAGGCCGGATGCACAGATGAGCAGTGTTTTCCACGTTCTTTCCAGCGTGCTTGTTTGATAATTAAATAAAAGCGAATTACCTCCATGAATTCACAACTCTTTCTCTGTGACACAGTCACAAATCTCTTCTGTGATTTCCTGTTGAGTTTCATTCATATAATATTCTTCTTCACATTTCTCGTCATGTCTACGTTTCTGCCTAGCTCCAATTCCATCTATTAATTCCTGAATTTTCTTGTGCCGTCTGTTGGTTTAAGTCCTGCTGTCTTGCTCTAGTTGTGCACCTTCCTTCAGGCTGACCTTTTTCAGTCCCCAGTACTTGCTTCTGTCCTAATTTCATACTTCTTGTTTGCACTGCCTCTCATGCTAGATTGGAATCCAAGATAGTTTGCTTGCTGCATTTAAGAATTTCAACCTGAAATCAAAATTTTCGTTCAATGAAAAGACTATCAATATTGTTAAGACTATCCTGTGTAACATTCATCTTTTGACTTCGGACTATCCCCTGTACTCCATTAGAGGGGCTCATAATCTCACAGTGAAAGTTACTGCTTCATATCATTGTCAGTGTCACAGCTACTGTGCCAATACCTCAGGGCTGTTGATAACCTTCTGGTGTCCCTTCTATGACCCAGGAAACTGAGCAGCATTTTTCCAGGGGCAAGTGCAGGGAGAGTTGGGATTAGCAATTGTATACTGGCCCCTGGGAGCTGGGCTTCATGAGCACTTGTTTTGTGCTTCTGACTTTGTAACCCATTATGGCAAAGATCATCTGGCAGGCAAAACACTTCTAACAAGTAGATCACACTTCTAAGGACCTCCGTTGTGAGCAAAAAATGCAATAATGATAAGCATCTGACTATAGTTTGGGGGCTAATAGTTTTAGTGCAGCCCTAGGTGGAGGTCGAACTTCCACCAAGATTCTAGAAAGAATGCATTCACATGGCAGCTTTAGGGTGGCGTGACCAGTGCCACCGAACCACGTGCTGAGCTCAGGGTAGGTGGGTGCTGTGTTTTGAAATATCTTTTGGGGTTACAAGCACCTGCCCAGGGTTCCTTGTGTGACCAGCAATTTTCAGTCATCAATAACAATTTCAAGGTGACTGGTGATTGATATACCAGCTGGAGAGAGATCAGGATTTTGTCTAGTTGTATTTTTGATTAATAACAACATAGTGCAGTGTGTTAATATGCCTGCTGCAGATAACGTATACCATTTAGATAATGGAATTGTATTTCATATAGATAGCTCAGTAAACTATTGCTTTTGTCACAGAGATCCTTTTGTTACTTGCAGTTCATCAGTCACAATCATAATATAGCACAGTGACCTATGAACTGTTACCAAAGAGCTACGTGGAAAGTATAGGTTAGAAAGATGTTTTTACCTACTCTTTCATTTTCCTATTGATGCTAAAAGGGATTTGTTTGGGTAGAAATAAGCCTTATTAATAAAGCAAACCTCAGCTATCGTGTTATGTTTTACATCTTGAGTTTGGGCTTCTCTGGGTAAAGCATTCTTAAAATATGCCGGCTACCAATATGGATGACCTCTCACTCCTACACCTTGTAGTCCTCATTGTCTTATGTGACATTTACTATAGAATGATTTACACATGTATGATTCATTGCCTCTCTATGATATGTGAGTAATAAAGCAGTGGTTCCCATCCTTTTGACTTCTGTGGGCCTCTGCTTTATCATTATTGGAACCTGGCGACCCCATTGAATCATTACTGGAATCCTGGGGCCTCCTACTGAGTCATTACTGAAAGCTTTGGACCCATTCTGTTAAGGTTATTTAATTTTCTAAGCATTCGCGGACCCCTGAGGAGGCTTCGCGGACCCCCAGTAGTCCCTGTACCACAGGTTGGGAACCACTGATGTAAAGTGCTCTGACACCCTCCACCAGTATGAGCGGCGTTATAAAACAAATGTAATTCATGTGAGAGAGGGTCTATGGAGAGATGAGGGGCACTGTTGGAGGGTGGTAATAAGGGAATCCACGAAGGAAGTCATTAGGGGGTGCCAACAAAGATTGTTGCACAGGGCGCCTGTAGGAAAGTACCATCTTGCCTGCCATGTTACCCCCATATTTCACTGTATATATGTTGTTTTAGTTGTATGTGTCACTGTGACCCTGCCAGACAGGGCCCCAGTGCTCATAAGTGTGCCCTGTATGTGTTCCCTGTGTGATGACTAACTGTCTCACTGAGGCTCTGCTAACCAGAACCTCAGCGGTTATGCTCCCTCATTTCTTTCCAAATTGTCACTAACAGGCTAGTGACCAATTTCACCAATTTACATTGGCATACTGGAACACCCCTATAATTCCCTAGTATATGGTACTGAGGTACCCAGGGTATTGGGGTTCCAGGAGATCCCTATGGGCTGCAGCATTTCTTTTGCCACCCATAGGGAGCTCTGACAATTCTTACACAGGCCTGCCATTGCAGCCTGAGTGAAATAACGTCCACGTTATTTCACAGCCATTTACCACTGCACTTAAGTAACTTATAAGTCGCCTACATGTCTAACCTTTACCTGGTAAAGGTTGGGTGCTAAGTTACTTAGTGTGTGGGCACCCTGGCACTAGCCAAGGTGCCCCCACATTGTTCAGGGCAAATTCCCCGGACTTTGTGAGTGCAGGGACACCATTACACGCATGCACTATACATATGTCACTACATATGGATAGCGTCACAATGGTAACTCCGAACATGGCCATGAAACATGTCTAAGATCATGGAATTGTCACCCCAATGCCATTCTGGCATTGGGGAGACAATTCCATGATCCCCGAGTCCCTAGCACAGACCCGGGTACTGCCAAACTACCTTTCCTAGGGTTTCACTGCAGCTGCTCTCCCTTTGGAAAAAGGTGTCAGGGTTGGGGAGGAGTAGCCTCCCCCAGCCTCTGGAAATGCTTTGATGGGCACAGATGGTGCCCATCTCTGCATAAGCCAGTCTACACCAGTTCAGGGATCCCCCAGCCCTGCTCTGGCACGAAACTGGACAAAGGAAAGGAGAGTGACCACTCCCCTGACCTGCACCTCCCCTGGGAGGTGCCCAGAGCTCCTCCAGTGAGCTCCAGACCTCTGCCATCTTGGAAACAGAGGTGCTGCTGGCACACTGGACTGCTCTGAGTGGCCAGGGCCAGCAGGTGACGTCAGAGACTCCTTCTGATAGGCTCTTACCTGTGTTGCTAGCCTATCCTCCTTCCTAAGTAGCCAAACCTCCTTTTCTGGCTATTTAGGGTCTCTGCTTTGGGGAATTTTTTAGATAACGAATGCAAGAGCTCATCAGAGTTCCTCTGCATCTCTCTCTTCACCTTCTGCCACGGAATCGACCGCTGACTGCTCTGGACGCCTGCAAAACCGCAACAAAGTAGCAAAGACGACTACTGCAACCTTGTATCGCTGATCCTGCCGCCTTCTCGACTGTTTTTCTGGTGGTGCATGCTGTGGGGGTAGTCTGCCTCCTCTCTGCACTAGAAGCTCCGAAGAAATCTCCAGTGGGTCGACTGAATCTTCCCCCTGCAACCGCAGGCACCAAAAGACTGCATCACTGGTCCTCTGGGTCCCCTCTCAGCACAACGAGCGTGGTCCCTGGAACTCAGCAACTCTGTCCAAGTGACTCCCACAGTCCAGTGACTCTTCAGTCCAAGTTTGGTAGAGGTAAGTCCTTGCCTCCCCACGCTAGACTGCATTGCTGGGTACCGCGTGATTTGCAGCTGCTCCGGCTCCTGTGCACTCTTCTAGGATTTCCTTTCTGCACAGCCAAGCCTGGGTCCCTGACACTCTAACCTGCAGTGCACGACCTCCTGAGTTGTCCTCCGGCGTCGTGGGATCTTCCTTTGTGACTTCGGGTGAGCTATGGTTCACGCTTCTTTGTAGTGCCTGTTCCGGCACCTCTGCGGGTGCTGCTTGCTTCTGAGTGAACTCCTTGTCTTGCTGGGCGCCCCCTCTGTCTCCTCACGCAATTGGCGACATCCTGATCCCTCCTGGGCCACAGCAGCAGGCAAAAACCCTAACCACAACCCTTGCAGCTAGCAAGGCTTGTTTGCGGTCTTTCTGCATGGAAACACCTCTGCAAGCTTCTTCCCAACGTGGGACATCCATCCTCCAAAGGGGAAGTTCCTAGTCCTCTTCGTTCTTGCAGAATCCACAGCTTCTACCATCTGGTGGCAACTTCTTTGCATCCTCAGCTGGCATTTCTTGGGCATCTGCCCACTCACGACTTGAGTGTGACTCTTGGACTTGGTCCCCTTGTTCCACAGGGTCTCTCGTCTGGAAATCCATTGTTGTTGCATTGCTGGTGTTGGTCTTCATTGCAGAATTCCCCTATCACGACTTCTGTGCTCTCTGGTGAACTAAGGTGCACTTTGCACCCACTTTTCAGGGTCTTGGGGTGGGCTATTTTTCTAACCCTCACTGTTTTCTTACAGTCCCAGCGACCCTCTAAAAGTTCACATAGGTTTGGGGTACATACGTTATTCGCATTCCACTTTTGGAGTATATGGTTTGTGTTGCCCCTATACCTATGTGCTCTCATTGCAATCTATTGTGACTGTACATTGCTTGCATTGCTTTCTATTGCTATTACTGCATATTTTTGGTATTGTGTACATATATCTTGTGTATATTTGCTATCCTCATACTGAGGGTACTCACTGAGATACTTTTGGCATATTGTCATAAAAATAAAGTACCTTTATTTTTAGTATATCTGTGTATTGTGTTTTCTTATGATATTGTGCATATGACACCAGTGGTATAGTAGGAGCTTCACACGTCTCCTAGTTCAGCCTAAGCTGCTCTGCTAAGCTACCCTTTTCTATCAGCCAAAGCTGCTAGACACCTCTTCTACACTAATAAGGGATAACTGGACCTGGTGCAGAGTGTAAGTACCCCTTGGTACTCACTACAAACCAGGCCAGCCTCCTACAGCGCCACCAGTGCTAAAGCCGGTCGTGTTGAGAGTTATGGTAGGCAGTGTGTATCCCTGGGGCTTTCATGAATCTACGAGTCAGTGATGTTGAAATAGAAGACTTTGCCTTTGTATTGTTTTTTTACTTTCTTACCAGTTCTACAAGTGAACCAGCAGGTGCACACCCCAGGGTAGCCAGACAGATCGAAATGCTAGATTCTGGGACGTCTGTTATTGGTATTCTTCAAACAGACAGAACAAATACCAATTCAAATCTTCATGCCAGGCTTCTATACCCTGACATGGCACATGTACAAGACCCATGGCATTAGGTGGCTCAAGATTCTGGAAACCAGAACAAACTCAGACATACCGAGTAAACTCGTCACGAGAGACACACACACTAGAGGAATAAGTGGACTATTAAAGTGTGGCGGCACTGCAAATGTTTATACTATACTGCCAGCAACCCATTTCAATATGCATAAACATAGTTATGGTGTTCCTAATTGCCGTTCTCAATATTAGAATTTTCAGAAAAAATGGCAAATTGGTTTGCAGGCTTATGGAAGATCAAAGAAATATTTTTAAAATGAAAGCTCAGAGCAAACATACAACTATATTGCACCAAAAGCCAGTAAGTATTCCATAGTTATTGTATCTAAAAAAATGTGGACAAAAGGAGTGGTGAAAAAGGAATGGTGACCAGTGCATTCATCCTTACAGCTCCCATTTTGAAACATGGGATCAGCCACACTCATTGACTATTTAGGCGCCATGTATGAGCCATGTGCATCCTTCAAAGTTATGCGCACAGAGTGTATGGCCTAAAAAACCAATATTACTAAAAATTGTAAATGATCAGTAGTATCAGTAGTATGACAGTACATATACAGTAAATATGAACTATTTAGCTTTTTCAAGGGGTAAGAAAGGGTAGGATTGACTGTAGTGTCTTTTTCTCCAGAGAACTAGAGCTGCAAACATATGGTGCACAACATTTGAAGCAATATTTTAGACCGATCAACTATTATAAAATATAATTGTTTGAAATGGTCTTCTAGTTTAAGTGTCCCTTTTGCACGTGCAATTCATATATTAGTGGGGAACTGCACCAAAGCTGGTACAATCTTGGTAATACAGAATCTCCATAGAGTAGGGTAATTACCTACCTCAAGGTCATTGTGGACACTGTCCCCAGTACTGGACTAATGTGCTATAGCCTAACACATTCTCTGTGTTGTAGTCTTGTTATCCTTTCATTGAAATAACTAGACTACCAAACATGAAATTAAAGATTTTAAGGTGAAAGGTTATGGACTGAAGAGAGTGTGGAGTCAGATGCAGTGGCAGGGTCACAAAAGCAACCACAGACCCCGTAGTTGGGGGGGGGGGGAGCGAGCACTCAGGCTCTGTGCACAGGCAGCAGGCTCCCTTTCCCTCAACATTGAGGCCCCCTCCATGTACTTTGCAGGGGGCACCCCTCAAGTTTCGTTACGCCACTGGTCAGATGGTTACTCTATGATAGATCCCTGAACAACACGTCCTTGCATGACCAGCTAAGGGCCAGGCTTCAGATTTGTGCTCAGCTTAGGAGAGGTGACTTTGAGACTTGTTCCACTTGTAACTGGAAATCATTCTAAGGCTGATAATAATTCATAGCCAGCCTTCCCGGTAATAACAATGTCTACTAAAGAGATCAGTTACATGTCAGTGCTGTTAACATAGCGGGAACGACCTAATAGAGCTTTATTACCTTTCATCCAATAAATCCATGCTGTAGAATCATAAAAGACCTTTTAAACAGACATCATCGGTGCCGCACATACTGTACTGCATGTGAAAATAGACAGTGACGAGATAAGTGCAAGACTTTCGGTCTTGTTTTAAGTTCATGTTGCATCGGAACATCAGGCGTCGCTTCCCAATCAAAGGCCAATCAAAATTACAAATCGGTTCCATGTGGGAGCATAGGCAGATGCATACATGCCAACTCTCCTGATTCAGAAGGGAGATTACCAGTTTCAAGGTTAGTCTCCCCTCCTAATGATTGCTGTATGCAGAAACCTGATGGAATTTTGTAAAACTGGCAAAAATAAAATCTCGATGACTATCACACAAGCTCCAATCTCCCCCTGTAAGAATTACCTCTGATATAAAAATTTAACGATTTATTCTTAATTCTTAGAGGGGGAAATTAGAGCACGCCTGCCAGATTTATCTGCTTCAATATGAGTCAAAGGGTGAAATAATTCTCCTGACTATTTTTTAAAAATTTCCCACTTGCTTGTTCTAAAATGTTGGCATATATGCAGACGTACTAGAATGTGGCTGTAAGATACAATAAGAGTTTAGCCAGTCTTTTAGTGAAAGAAGGAAGTGGAATGCTTGTCAGACAGTTTAAGAAATCTGAATTCAAAGACCAGCTATAAACAATACTTAGCACCATATTAACGTCATTTATTTTGACTTTAATGTGGCCCAACAAGGCCAAAATCCCCATGCCTGATTTACAAAGTGGTGCAATGCATGCACTGCGCCACTCTGTAACCCTTTGCGCTACATTATGCCTGTACCAGGCATAATGAATGCAAAGGGGCGTTCTCCCGTTAGGGGGGCCAGTAAAATGGTGCAAGGAAATCTACGAGATTTCCTTGTGCCATTTATTTCGGCACTTTAAACGCCTGCTTAATAGCAGTTGTTGAAAAGGGGCTTCCATTCTTTAGAATAAGCCCCTATGTACTTTGCAGGAGTAGCGCCAATATTTTGGTGCTGCTCTTGCAGAGTACATCAATAGCGTCATAAAAAATTACACTATTGTCCCCTGCCCTGCACCATGGTGCGCCGTAATTTAAATACATGGTGGAGGTAGGGTGGTGCTAAGGGGGGCAGGGAAAGTTGCGCTGCACTCAGTGCAGCGCCACTTTCCATAAATCTGCCCCTAAGTTTGTAAAACAATTAGTCCCAGTGCCCTCATCAGGAGGCCACTACAGCTTGCACCACTCATATTACATTGCCAATATAATGAACAACACACCTACTAACTACCACACTCCTACAACAGTGACAATTTAAACTATTCCAGGCCCTATCTCTATAAGAATGGCTTGGGTGTCAGGTATTGTTAGACCTGACAGCCTTAGGGTGGTCACCCCTAACTTTTTGCCTGCCTCCTTCCCATTTTTAGATACTGTTTTTGCTGTTTTTAAGACTCTGCGCACTTTACCACTGCTAACCAGTGCTAAAGTGCATATGCTCTCTCCCTTTAAACATGGTAACATTGGATCATACCCAATTGGACTAATTAATTTACTTATAAGTCCCTAGTAGAGTGCACTATATGTGCCCAGGGCCTGTAAATTAAATACTACAAGTGGGCCTACAGCACTGATTGTGCCACCCACTTAAGTAGCCCCTTAACCTTGTCTCAGGCCTGCCATTGCAAGGCATGTGTGTGCAGTTTCACTGCCAATTCAACTTGGCATTTAAAAGTACTTGCCAAGCTTAAAACTCCCTTTTTTACATATAAGTCACCCCTAAGGTGTGCCCTAGGTAACCCATAGGGCAGAATGCTATGTAGACAAAAGGCAGGACATGTACCTGTGTAGTTTACATGTCCTGGTAGTGTAAAAGCCCTAGATTCATTTGTACACTGCTGTGAGGCCTGCTCCCTTCATAGGCTAACATTGGGGCTGCCCTCATACATTGTTTGAGTGGTAACTGCTGATCTGAAAGGAGTAGGAAGGTCATATTTAGTATGGCCAGAATGGTGATACAAAATCCTGCTGACTGGTGAAGTTGGATTTAATATTACTATTTTAGAAATGCCACTTTTAGATAGTGAGCATTTCTCTGCACTTAAATCTTTCTGTGCCTTACAATCCATGTCTGGCTGGGTTCAGTTGACAGCTCCCTTGTGCATTCACTCAGACACACCCCAAACACGGGATACTCAGCCTCACTTGCACACATCTGCATTTTGAATGGGTCTTCCTGGGCTGGGAGGGTGGAAGGCCTGAAACTTGCATGCCAAAGGACAGTACCCTGCCCTCACACAAAGGACTGCCACACCCCCTACTGGGACCTTGTGCTCTTCTAAGCCACTCTTTGAAGTCTCCCCCACTTAAAAAGGCATATTGGGTATTTAAACAGGGCCTCTGCCCCTACCAACTCAGACACTTCCTGGAGAAGAAACTTGTAACCAGAACCTGCATCCTGCCAAGAAGAACTGCCTGGCTGCCCACAGGACTCACCTGTTTGCTTTCTGTGAAGGACTGCTGCCTTGCTGTTGCCCTGCTGCCTTGCTACTCTCTGGCTGTGTTGAAGAAGTGCTCTCCAAGGGCTTGGATAGACCTATCCTCAGGACCAAAAAGACTTCATCTCTAGAAGAAGGACTCCTTGTGCGGTGAAATTCGAAGCACAGCCTGCCAGAAACGATGCACAGCCTGCACCGCAGTGAAAATTTCACTTCACGTCAAACCGGAATGATGCAGCCCAACTTCGCAACGAGAAGATCGATGCAGCGCCAGCGTAGCGACCGGAAATTCGATGCACGCCCACCGAATCGACTCACAGCCAAGCCGGAACGACGCAGCCCAACTTCCAGAGAGGAATCGATGCAGCGCCTGCTGTGCAGTATAAAATTTGATGCAAAGCCCACCAAATCGACTCAACTCCTGTGAATTCACCCTGCCAGCGCAGGAAATCCATGCATCGTCCCTGGGGCGTCTGAAAATCCCACAACCCGAAGAGGATCCACGACCAAGTGCCAGAAATCAGCGAACAGCTGTCCCTGCGTGAAAACTAAATGACGCATTGCAGTGTCCGGCCCAAGAAATCAGCGCACACCCAGTTGTTTCCACGCATCTCCGCCTCCGCAGTTCTTTGCGGAGATTTTGCACGTGAACCAGGTACTTTGTGCTTGAAAAATACTTTTTTGGTGGTCATTCCAACCTTGGCGGTAAAAGCCGCTTACCGCTGTCAGAAGACCGCCAACATACCGCCGCGGCTGCGGTAAACCGCCACGGTCATTCTGACCCACAACAGGCAACCCGCCAAAATACAGACATCAACAAAAGTCTGCAACACCAAAGGGCAGCGAGAAACTGGCGATGACCAAACCTACACCGTCACGCCAACAGAAATACGCCCACACTATCACGACACACGAATCCACGCGGCGGTGTTTCAACCGCGGTATACCATTGGCGGTACACACCGGCGCGCTCATAATACACACACATTTACAAAACACAGCCACATTGGACAATTATAAATACACACACCTGATACACATACACACACCACTCCCACACACCCATTACAATATAAAACACACACCCACATCACCCACAAACCCCCACTGCTACAGAATCGGGACCACGCACTGAGAAATAGAGATCCGAGCAACCAGACGCGCATTTTACTTTCACCCAGCAATATTTCCACGCACTTCACACAACACACCAATACACATCACCACACAATCCACCCCACACATCACCCACACCACCCCATGGCACCACAAAGACACCCCAGGTTCTCGGAGGATGAACTCAGGGTCATGGTGGAGGAAATTGTACGGGTAGAGCCACAGCTCTTCGGGACACAGGTGCAGCACACCACCATTGCCAGGAAGATGGAGCTATGGAGCAGAATAGTCGATAGGGTCAACGCTGTGGGACAGCACCCAAGAAATAGGGACGACATCAGGAAGCGGTGGAACGACCTACGGGGGAAGGTGCGTTCAATGGTATCCAGGCACATCGCGGTGCAGCGGACTGGTGGCGGACCCCCACCTCCTCCCCCAGAATTCACAACATGGGAGGAGCAGGTCTTGGCAATCCTGCATCCTGAGGGCCTCGCAGGAGTATCTGGAGGAATGGACTCTGGTAAGTCAAATCTTAACTACTTCATCCCCCCACCCCGCAAGCATGCCAACTCATACCCCCACCCTCACCCCCATCACATCCTGCTCCTTGCAAATGTCTCCCCATCACAGCCCACCCATCCCAACCCCAAGCCCTGCATGCAACCACAAAGCATGGACACCCATCAACAAAGCATGCCCACTGCACATACCCATCCCCCCCCAAACCACCGTCACAAAAGCCCCCACACAGGAATGCCAGCACTGGGGTACACGGGCACCCACCCATTACACGCAATGGCACACACAAATGCAATAACCATACTTTTATACCCCTGCAGGACCCGAACGCCACGTCACCGCGCAGGAGGGTCTACAAATGTCCACTCCACCCCCAGAAGAGGCCCACAGTGAGGACAGCACCTCTGTCGACCTGGATCTAGATGACCAGCCCGGCCCATCGGGGACCTCTGGACAGTCGGTTCCCCTCAGACAGCCACAGCCCATAGCAGACCTTCCCCCCTCTGGTAACACCAGCACAGCACCCACCCAGCGGGCCCATCCCTCTGTCCCCAGGACACGTCAAGCAGCGGTGTGTCCACCACTACAGGGCACCCAGGTTAACCCACCACCCCAACAACAACAGGGACCTGGGGGCAGTGGTAGTGGGCACACGGTCCAGGGGACAGAGGCCCAGGGAAACAGGGGAACTGGGAGGGCTGCTGTGCGACAGGGGGGGGACAGGCCCAGGGAACCCACTCTCCACAAGGCCCTTTCCTCCATCATGGGAGCCTACCACCACTCCCAGGAGACGATGGCGACGGTCCTGGCCAGGTTTCAGGAGATCCAGCTTCTGCAGGAGGAACAGTATTTGGGCTTCAGGGAGGAACTACGAAACAACAGTTCCGACCTGGGCACCATTGTAGGGGCTCTGAATCAGGTAGTCACCACATTGCGGGACACTGTGGCACCACAAAGGGACCCTGACACTAGCATGGACCAAGAACTGCCTACCACCTCTGCCTGCGCTAGTGGACAGGAGGCCCCGCCACAGGACCAACAGGCCACCAGCACCCCACCCCCTGCAGAAGGAGAACCACCCCGCAAGCGGGCCCTGAGATCCAGGAAGAAGACAGAGTAAGATGCCAAGACCCCCGCCAGGAAAGGATACCTCCCTGATTGTCATCCCACTGTCCCACATTGACACCCTGTCCATCCTTATACTGCCCATGCTCCACTTTCAACAGGCATTTGGACAATGCACCTGTGATACTAATAGTCTGGACTCTGCCATGGACAATCCTCCACCATCACCCCTCACCGATTTGCAATCACCCACCAATATAGAGCACTGAAATAAACACAGTTATTGCGCAAAACAATCAGGAGTCTGGCTGTGAGTTTGTACAAATGTATTAGACAGTACTGTGCCAAAAATGCATATTTACATTGTGATGCCAACATACCACTGTCACACAGCTGTAGTCCATGGGGAAACAAAGCAGATGTCACGCAGTGGGGCCCACATCTCTGAAATTGGAAGGAAAAGTCACAACTCAGTTACCATACACTGGGGAAAAAGGTCAGACAGGAGAGAGGTAGTAGGGGTTAAGTATATGTAATATGCCGGGTTGGAATCTTACCTGTGTGTCAATGAAAATACTGCTGTATTACTGCGTTCCTGTTGTCTATGTCGTCCTCTTCAGCTTCCTCTTCTTCACTCTCCACAGGCTCCACAGCTGCTACAATACCACCATCTGGACCATCCTCCTGCAGAAAAGGCACCTGGCGTCGCAAAGCCAGGTTGTGAAGCATACAGCAGGCCACGATGATCTGCCACACCTTCTTTGGTGAGTAGAATAGGGATCCACCTGTCATATGGAGGCACCTGAACCTGGCCTTCAGGAGGCCGAAGGTCCGCTCGATCACCCTCCTAGTTCGCCCATGGGCTTCATTGTACCGTTCCTCTGCCCTTGTCCTGGGATTCCTCACTGGGGTCAGTAGCCATGACAGGTTGGGATAACCAGAGTCACCAATTAGCTACACACGTTGCCTCTGGAGTTGACCCATCATGTAAGGGATGCTGCTATTCCGCATGATGTACGCGTCATGCACTGAGCCAGGGAACTTAGCATTAACATGGGAGATGTACTGGTCTGCCAAACACAGCATCTGTACATTCATAGAATGATAACTCTTCCTGTTTCTGTACACTTGTTCACTCCTGCTGGGGGGTACTAAAGCCACATGTGTCCCATCAATGGCACCTATGATGTTGGTGATATGTTCAAGGGCATAGAAATCACCCTTCACCGTAGGCAAATCCCCCACCTCAGGGAAAACGATGTAGCTCCGCATGTGTTTCAGCAGGGCAGACAACACTCTGGACAACACCTTGGAAAACATAGGCTGGGACATCCCTGATGATATGGCCACTGTTGTTTGAAATGACCCACTTGAAAAGAAATGGAGCACTGACAGCACCTGCACTAGAGGGGGGATCCCTGTGGGTTGGCGGATTGGTGACATCAGGTCTGGCTCCAGCTGGGCACACAGTTCATGAATAGTGGCTCGGTCAAGCCTGTATGTCAGTATGACATGTCTTTCCTCCATTGTCGACAGGTCCACCAGCGGTCGGTACACAGGAAGATTCCTCCATCTCCTCGCATGTCCCAGCAGACGGTGCCTATGAAGGACAACAGGGAGCACAGAGTCAATCAACCCACAGGTACGTAACCACAGCTTGCACTAAACACGATTCCCAATGCATTGAATGGCTTGTATGAGTGTTGATGCAAGGCTTAGGTATGTGTGACGCAGTAAAAAGTAAGCCATGTGGGCCCTTGAAATGGCAGACGCCTGACCTGTGAAGTGCGACAATGGGATGTGAGGTAAATGCGCTGGCGTGGCACACCGTGGCGGTAGGCGGTCAAAGATCGCGGCGCAAAGCAGCATTGGTTAACATTGAACCCTATGGGTCTCAGGAGTCAATGACGATGTGCGCGGCGGTCGCGGTACGCACCGCCGCGGTACGCACCGCCGCGGGCGTGACCACCATTTTCTATCAGCTTAATCACTCGATACCTGATCTTCGACAGGAGAGGACCTACACTGCAAGTGCTGCTGTGACCTCGGTCTGGAAGCGACGATGGCTCATGCGACTGGGGAAAGGGCCCCTGCCTTCACTGCTCAGGAATTGGATAAACTCGTGGATGGGGTCCTCCCCCAGTATGCGCTACTCTACAGTCCTCCAGACCAACAGGTAAGTACACTGAGGCCATGCTTAGTGGCCAATGCCTGTGTTGAGTGGGGTGGATGAAAGATGGTGGGGAGGGGAGCGATTGAGGCATGCATCAAACGACGGATGAGAGCATGTGCCACATGGCAAGGGTAGGGATGGGGGGCCAGTCACATTGAGGGTGCAGAAGGTGATGACTCTTTTTCTCCCCCTGTACATTTCACATAGGTCAGCGCCCACCAGAAGATTGATATTTGGCGTGCCATCGCCAAGGACGTCCGGACCCTGGGGGTCCACCACAGACGGGGCACCCACTGCCGGAAGAGATGGGAGGACATCCGACGCTGGAGCAGGAAGACGGCGGAGGCTCAGCTGGGGATGGCCTCCCAACGTGCGAGGGGTGCCAGTCGGACTTTGACCCCCCTGATGTTCCGGATCCTGGCGGTGGCCTACCCCGATTTGGATGGGCGCGTGAGGACATCACAGCAGACACAAGGGGGTGAGTACACTCTTATTCTGGTGACTTTCCGCGCAGTGGAGGTGTCTGGGTGGGGGAGGAGGGCTGTGGGTCTCCCTAGGCCAGGGCGAGTTCTGTAGGCTAGGCCCCTCCGTAAGGCATGGCCCTGTGCCCCCGCCCCCCACCTCTGTAGGGTGCCAAGTACAGCTATTCATGGCCCTGTGTCATCTATGTGTGCAAATGTCGTCCATAGGCTTGTAGGCCATGTCCCACGGATTGAGTAGTGGACCCCAAGTGCGCGGCGTAGTGCAGGGGGCTTCTGTGTCTGTCCTGTCCGCCAACGGTGTCGCCAATGCATGCACTCAACATGTCTTTATTTTCTCCCCCTCCCCTTTTTTGTGTTTTTCCTGTTCATGTGTGCATTAGCATCATCAGGCGGAGGAGAAGTGGCATCGGAGCATGAGGGAGCTGCATCCCACATGGCCATGGAGGGCCATGCAACGGATTCCGATTTCACCAGTGGGACGGAGGGCGAGGGGAGCTCCACAGCGGGGACTCGGGCAGACACAAGTGACATGGACTCGTCCTCTGAAGGGAGCTCCCTTGTGGTGGCGGCAACATCTGTGCCCCCGCAACAACAGGTACAGCCGCCACCCAGCGCACCAGCACCGCCCTCCCAGCAGCCCCTCAGCGTTTGCCCCGTGCCCGCTCACCCAGGAAGGTGGGCATCTCCTTCGCCCCAGGCACCTCAGGCCCTGCCCCAGTCACCCCTGTTGCCCTCAGTAAGGAGATCATTGACCTCCTGAGGACGCTCACTGTTGGGCAGTCTACCCTATTGAATGCCATCCAGGGTGTCGAAAGAGAGGTGCACCAGAGTAATGCATACCTGGAGGGCATTCATTCTGGTCAGGCTGCCCTTCAGCGATCGTTCAACACTCTGGCCTCAGCACTGATGGCAGCCATTGTCCCTGTCTCTAGCCTCCCCCCTCCAACTTCCTCCACCCAGACCCTATCACCTGTACCTCTGCCTATCCCAGACACACCATCAGACCAGCCTGCACACACCTCAACACCCAAGGGAAGCTCAGGCAGACATAAGCACCACACATCACACAGGCATTCACACAAGCAACATCCACATACAGACATACCAACACCCACTGCCTCCACTGTGTCCCCCTCCTCCTAGTCTCCCTCCTCCCTCCCTGTCACGTCTCCACTCACACCTGCATGCACTACATCTTCAGCCACTACGTCCATCACCAGCACACACACCAGCACCCCCCGCACACGTGCAGTCACCCCCCCACTGCCATTTACACATCCCCTGTGTCCTCTCCCAGTGTGTCTGTGACCCCCTCTTCCAAGATACACAAACGCAGGCAGCCACCCACCCAACAGCCATCCACCTCACGACAGCCTCCAGCCCAAGCACCTGCACCCAAAGACACCAGACTTCAAACTCCTACAACCACATCCTCTTCCTCCACTCCCATACCCACTACACCTACCCCTCCCATTGCTCCTAAAAAGCTTTTCCTTTCCAAACTTAACCTCTTTCCACCAACTCCCCCACCCCGTCCATGTCATCGGACTCCAGTAAGCACCTCAGCCACCACAAAACCGGGCCCTGTCATGACAGTCTGCCATGGACTATGGAGTCCCCCACCCTCCAGGGCAGCCAGTTTAGTATGGAGCCAAGGCACGGGCAGCCCACCCCCGGAGAAACAATCAAAGATAGGCAGTGGCCGGCGCGAGAGGGTCAAGACACCAGGCACAAAAACCCCTACCATGGCTCCGGCAGGAGGTGTGGAGACAGCAGTCACACCGCCCAAGGTGGGGAAGGGCTACAGGCGATCAGGGAAGGCTGGGAAGGGCAGCACGCCCGCCAAGAGCGCCATCAGCCCAGCTGGCCAGGAGGGCCCCTCCAGCCCCATCCCAGGTGTGCAGGAGGCCACCAACATGCCCGGCACTGCAGCCCAGGAGGGCCCCGCCAGCCACAGGACAGATGGGCAGGAAGGCACCGCCAGCCACAGGACAGGTGGCAAATGAGCTCAACGCCATGGCCAGATCCGCTGAACTGGGCCCTTCATGTCAAGCACCGCTGAACTGGGCACCGCCGTCTCAAGCACCGCTGAACTGGGCCATTCATCTCAAGCACCGCTGAACTGGGCCCTTCATCTCAAGCACTGCTGAACTGGGCACCGCCGTCTCAAGCACCGCTGAACTGGGCCATTCATCTCAAGCACCGCTGAACTGGGCCCTTCATCTCAAGCACCGCTGAACTGGGCACCGCCGTCTCAAGCACCGCTGAACTGGGCCCTTCATCTCAAGCACCGCTGAACTGGGCCATTCATCTCAAGCACCGCTGAACTGGGCACCGCCGTCTCAAGCACCGCTGAACTGGGCACCGCCGTCTCAAGCACCGCTGAACTGGGCCCTTCATCTCAAGCACCGCTGAACTGGGCACCGCCGTCTCAAGCACCGCTGAGCTGGGCCATTCATCTCAAGCACTGCTGAACTGGGCCCTTCATCTCAAGCACCGCTGAACTAGGCACCGCCGTCTCAAGCACCGCTGAACTGGGCACCGCCGTCTCAAGAACGCTGAACTGGGCCAGTCATCTCAAGCACCGCTGAACTGGGCACCGCCGTCTCAAGCACCGCTGAACTGGGCACCACCTTCTCAAGCACCGCTGAACTGGGCCATTCATCTCAAGCACCGCTGAACTGGGCCCTTCATCTCAAGCACCGCTGAACTGGGCACCGCCGTCTCAAGCACCGCTGAACTGGGCCATTCATCTCAAGCACCGCTGAACTGGGCCCTTCATCTCAAGCACCGCTGAAATGGGCACCGCCGTCTCAAGCACCGCTGAACTGGGCACCGCCGTCTCAAGCACCGCTGAACTGGGCCATTAATCTCAAGCACCGCGGAACTGGGCCCTTCATCTTAGTCGGGCAGGGCTGCACGAACCAGTCTGGGCACCAGGCCCCACCCAGAACCAGTGGAGACTGTTATCCACTTGTGAGACTGTGGCTTTGCACTCGCCAGGATTGAACAGTGGGCAACCCACCCACTTGTGAAACTTGAAAGACTGTGGCTTTGTACTCCCCAGGATTGCACAGTGGGCAACCCACCCACTGTAGAGACTTGAGAGACTGTGGCTTTGCACTCGCCAGGATGTAACAGTGGGCAACCCACCCACTGTAGAGACTTGAGAGACTGTGGCTTTGCACTCGCCAGGATGTAACAGTGGGCAACCCACCCACTGTAGAGACTTGAGAGACTGTGGCTTTGCACTCCCCAGGATTGAACAGTGGCCATGGAGGCCCCTCCTGGATCTGGCGTCGTGGACTCATCTGGCTGAGGTGCCCCCCCTTCCCTTCCCCCTGAGGTGCCTGTAGTTTTGCTATCTGATGCCCCTGCAGTGTTCTCTCCATTGGAGTCAGGTATCTTGTGTGGGCTTTGCCCATGTGATTTGGGCCCAGTGGTCCACGGACAATACATGCTACAATGCTCTGACTTGTACATTTATGTATATAACAGTTTTTGATGTAGAATTATATTTTTAAGCCAGTAATACAATATATTCCTATGTTTAGAGTCATTTCATTTTGTGTTTGCATTCTTCCGGGGGGGTTTGGGGGGTGTCACTCTGATGTGTTGATACGCATTGATGTGTGTGTTGTAGTGGGTGAGGGAGAGGGTGGGTGTGTCGCGTATGTGTGTACCCGTAATATTTTCTCCACCCCCCTCCCCTGTGCAGTACTCACCATTGTCTTCTGCGCCGGCGTTCGTGCTCCTGGTAGAGAAGTAGGAACACAATCGCTGGGAGTATGTGGAGTTCGGGTTCCGTGCTGTCCTGACTCCTCGTGGGCTTTATGGAGGTGAGCGTTTTCCCTTCGAAGTCCTGTTTCCGCCGTGTTTTTATCGGCGGGGCTACCGCCCCGGAAAAGGTGGCGGATTGGTAGGTTGTGATAGGGTGGGCTGTACATTGTCTTCCGCCTGTCTGTTGGAGGTGACCGCCACGCTGTTTGTTTGTGCCGCCATGGCGGGCGGTGTGGTAATGTGGCGGTCTCTGTTGGCGGTTTCCGCCAGGGTCGGAATTCCATTTTTTTACCCGCCAGCCTGTTTGCGGTTTGGCCGCTAGTTTAACACTGACCGCCAGGGTTGGAATGACCCCCTTTGTTTGCTTTTAAAAGACTCAAGACACTTTATATCACTTTTACACTAATATCTAAACATATACTTATTGCATTTTAATCATTTTCACCTGCATTTATCCAGATAAATATGATATATTTTTTAAACACTGTGTGGTGTATTTTGTTGTGCTGTATGATGTTATTGTATGATTTATTGCACAAATACTTTACACATTGCATTCTAACTTAAGCCTGACTGCTCAGTGCCAAGCTACCAGAGGGTGGGAACAGGATAATTTAGATTGTGTGTGACTTACCCTGATTAGAGTGAGAGTCCTTGCTTGGTCGGGGGTAACCTGACTGCCAACCAAAGACCCAATTTCTAACATTGGTGGAAGCGGTGAAATAGGACTTGTATTTGTGCAGCGACATACAGTAGCTAAGTATTCACTACCTACCCACAGCTGAAGGTCAACTTGATTTTTTATCTTTTTCTGTAAATTCGTTTTACCTGACAATTTTCAAACTAAAATCCTCACTCAACATGTCTCAGGCTGGGTCTCAAGCTGGAGATTTTGACCAAGCACTGTTGGAGACGTATACTGTCAAACAGCTGAAAGGGTTCTGCAGGGATATGGGAGTACCCACCCAAGGTGCCTCCAGAAAGGAAGAATTTCAAATGGCGCTGAGGGCCTGGGCAGAAGCCCATTCAGAGGAGGATGCTGAGGAGGAGAGTCCAGAGAATGGCCCCTCAGAGGATTTTTTGCCATCAGTGGATGATGTTACCACTGCAATTGTGCCCCCTGCCAAACCAGGGAGCAGTGTCTCTGATCAGAGCCTGACAGCAGAGGAAAGGAGTGAAGAGAGGGAATTTCAGTTGCAAATGGCAAGGTTGAAAATTAAAGCTCAACAGGAGGAAAGGAGGGCAGAGAGAGAAGCCAAACAGGCTGAAGCTGAGAGAGCAGCCAAGCAGATTGAAGCCGAGAGAGCTGAGGCTGCAGCTGAGAGAGCTTTGGATTAGAAGAAAGTTTTGTTGACTCATGAACTGAGTCTCAAGGAGTTGCAGGTCAAGGCGAGACAGTCTGAGTCCAGAAGTGATGGTGGCAGCATACATGCAGGACCTATTGGGGAGAAAAAATTTTGTATACCCAAAAATGTACTGCCTATGAAGTTGCACTAAGGGCCCATGGGACCTCTGAGGAGCAATGGGGGGGCCGCCTTCTGGTTTTATGTGCCAGCAGTTGGGAGGGACACACTTATTACACTAGCTCCACATGATCAGAATGTCTATGCACCCATGAAAGCCGCTTTACTGGCCAAGTTTGGACTGACCCCTGAGAAATACAGTCAGAGGTTTAGGGACAGCACCAAACTTTCCACACAAACTTGGATAGATTGTTTTGATTTCTCCAATAAGGCACTGAATGGATGGGTGCGGGGCAGCAAAGTAAATGATTACAAAGGGTTATATGATTTGATTCAGAAAGAGCATATGCTCAGTATTTATTTTACAGAGTTGCACCAGCACTTGGTAGATAGTAAGCTGACTGATCCCAGGAAGCTTGCTGAGGAGGCAGACCTCTGGGTTAGCACCAGATTGTCCAAGAAGGCATCTGAGCGGGGGAGGGGGGGCAAAAAGGTGTTCAGGGTTCCCAACAGAAGAAAGAGGAGGGAGATAAACTTAAAGATAAGAATCTCTCAAAAGGCCCCCAAAACAATTACCAAGGGGGTGGTGGTAACCATTCCTCTACTAGATTTGGGAAGAAACCAGGGTTCTTTGACAAGACGTTAGGAAAGTTCATCCCCAATTGCTTAGAGTGCTACCAGCATGGACACTCTTAGGGCGACTCCCAGTGTTCCAAGAGAGCACAGTCCACCACTCGACAGACACGTGGGCTGGCTAGTGTAGCGCTGAGGGGGGATAGTCCCAGTTAGCTTTGGGAGGCACACAGAGGTGTTCCTAGTATCCTTGGGAGATAGAGAGGTGATGCCCAAGGCCCACATGCCTGCCAATACTTCAAAGTATAGGCAGTGGGTCACCATTGATGGGCAAAGGGTGGAGGCTCTGCGTGACACAGGAGCCAGTATGACTACTGTCAAGAGTCAGCTGGTGTCAGCAGAGCAGATAGTCCCTAATACAATCCACCAGGTCATAGTCGCTGACAATCGTGAGAGTCACCTACTGGTGGCTCTGGTTCCCTTTGAGTTTGGGAGTCTCTGGTACTCTGAAAATAGCTGTGAGTCCTGCCATGCCTGTAGATTGTCTGTTAGGCAATGATCTTGAGCATACTGCCTGGAAGGAGGTAGAGCTCAGATCTCACATGGAGATTTTAAGTTTGCCTGAGTGGGTCTGCATGACCACAAGGTCCATGGCTACCCGGGAAGGGAGTCAAGGGCGTCTGGAAGAATGGCCCAGACAGCTGCAAAAAGGAAGGGCAAGAGGTGCGGGAAACCTGCTTCAGATGTTCCTATGGTGGTGGATGGGTCCCTGAGGAGGAGGAGGCCTCTGAGCCAACTGGAAAGGACATAGCTGACCTGGGCAACCTGCCTGAACTTGCTGGCTGGCAAGTAGAGGGTGGGCCAACCAGGGCAGAATTCTGCAAAGCGCAGAAGGAATGCCCCACCCTGGAGGGTCTGAGGCGACAGGCCACATCCCAAGCATCTGGTGAAGCCTCTGTCGATCACCATATCTACTGGGAGAATGATCTCCTTTACAGTGAGCCTAAGGTTCTGGCCATTGGTGCAGTACATGTGCTGGTGGTCCCCCAGTGTTACCGGGCCTTCCTACTGGGTCTGGCTCACAACATCCCCCTGGCAGGACATTTGGGCCAAGACAAGACCTTTGCCAGGTTTGTCACCCACTTCCATTGGCCTAGAACACGGGTAGCCTCAGATAACTTCTGCAGGGTCTGCCCCATCTGCCAGGCTAGTGGGAAGACAGGGACCCCCTGATCCCACTCCCCGTCGTTGGCACTCCCTTTGAAAATGGTGGGCATCAATGTCATTGGTCCCTTGGACCCCAAAACTGCCTTGGGCAGCAGGTTTATCCTGGTTTTGGTGCACCAAGCCACCCACTATCCAGAGGCAAACCCTCTGAGAACAGTGACTGCCCCGGTGGTGACCAGAGCCCTGATGGGAATATTTACCCATGTGGGATTCCCTAAGGAAGTTGTGTCTGACAGAGGCACAAGCTTCATGTCTGCATACATGAAGTCCATGTCGGATGAGTGTGGGGTGGCCTACCGGTTTACCACCCCTTATCATCCTCAATCCAATGGGCTTGTTGAGAGATTCAACAAGATCCTTAAGGGCATGATCACTGGCCTACCGGAGGCCATGAGACTTAAGTGGGATGTCCTCTTGCCATACCAGCTGTTTGCTTATAGAGAGGTGCCCCAGAAAGGGGTGGGGTTCAGCCCCTTTGAGCTTCTTTATGGTCACCCTGTCAGGGGACTGCTAAGCACAGTCAAGGAGGGCTGGGAGAAAGCTTCCAAGATACCTCCCCAGGATCAGGATATGGTCAGCTACATGCTGGCCCTCCACAACCAAACCCAAAGCTTTTGGAAGCAGGCCAAGAGTAACCTTGAGGCCAGTCAAGAGGTGATGAAGGAGTGGTATGACTGGAAGGCCACTCTGGTTGAGTTTTCACCTGAAGACAAGGTTTGGGTCATGGAGCCAGTGGAGCCTAGGCTCTCCAGGACTGCTGGTCTGGCCTATTTGAGATCAAGGAGCGGAAGGGGGAGGCTACTTACCTAATGGACCTCAAGACCCCTATGCACCGCTAAGGGTTCTCCATCATAACAGACTCAAACCTCATTTTGAGAGGTCTGAGGTCAGTATTCTCCTGTTGACAGATGAGGGCATGGAAGAGGAAAGTGAACCTCTCTCTGACCTCCTCTCTGACAAAGAAGGTGATGGGTCAGTGGAGGGTGTCAATCTCTCTGACTCCCTGACTCTAGATCAGAGAGGAGACTGCTATGAGTTGGTGGAGCAGTTATCTTCCCTGTTTTCCCCTACTCCTGGACTCACCCATCTGTGTGTCCATGACATTGACATGGGAGACAGTCCCCCTGTTAAGAACAACATTTACAAACTGTCAGATAAGGTGAAGGCCAGCATCAAGGAGGAGGTCTCCTAGATTTTGGCCTTAGGGGTTATTGAGAAGTCCAGCAATCCCTGGGCCAGCCCTGTGGTGCTGGTCCGAAGGCTGCTGTCCCTGGTGCAAAGCCAGAACTCCGGTTCTGTGCAGACTACAGGGGTCTCAACTCAGTCACACGGACTGACACTCACCCCATCCCCTGAGCTTATGAGCTTGTTGACAGGCTCGGCGTACTCGGAGTACTTTTGATCTGACATCAGGGTACTGGCAGATCGCCTTGACTGAGGGGGCTAAAGAGAGAACTGCATTTTCTACACCTCATGGCCATTACCAGTTCCGGGTGATGTCCTGTGGGTTGAAAAATGCCCCCACTATCTTCCAATGGTTAGTTAGCGGGGTCCTAGCCGGCAAGGATGCCTTCTGCACAGCCTATCTAGATAACATAGCTGTCTATAGTTCTAGCTGGGAGGAACACCTGCTTCACCTCAAGGAGGTGCTTCAGGCTCTGAAACAGGCAGGCCAGACCATCAAGGCTAGTAAGTACCAGATTGGGCAGGGTTCTATGGTGTACTTGGGTCACCTCGTAGGTGGTGGCAAGGTGCAGCCACTCCAGGCCAAGATTGAAACTATCAAGGCCTAGCAACTACCTAGAACACAGACCGAAGTGAGAGCCTTCTTAGGCCTCACTGGATACTACTGTAGGTTTGTCAAGGGCTATGGTACCATTGTGCCACCCTTAACAGAACTTACTTCCAAGAAGCAACCTGGGTTGGTGAATTGGGCAGAGGCTTGTCAGAAAGCCTTTGACACTCTGAAGGAAGCCATGTGCACGGCCCGTGCTCAAGGCCCCTGACTACTCTCAGGAATGTATTGTGCAGACAGACGCTTCAGAGCATGGCATATGGGCTGTTCTTGCACAGCTAAATGAGGAGGGCTCAGACCAACCAGTAGTCTATATTAGCAAAAGACTATTACCACAGGAACAGAGGTGGAATGCTATTGAAAGAGAGGCATTTACTGTGGTCTTGGCACTGAAGAAGTTGAGACCATACCTGTTTGGGACTCACTTCAGGGTTCAGACAGACCACAGGCCCCTCAGATGGCTCATGCCCATGAGGGGTGAGAATCCCAAACTCTTGAGGTGGTCCATTTCCCTACAGGGGATGGACTTTACAGTGGAGCATCGCCCGGGGATTGACCACACCAGTGCTGATGGTCTCTCCAGATACTTGCGCCTTAGCGATGAGAGCTCCCAGGAGGTTGGGTAGCCGTCCCCACTATCAGCTGGGGGGGCACATGTTAGACCTGACAGCCTTAGGATGGTCACCCCTAACTTTTTGCCTGCCTCCCTCTCCTTTTTAGATACAGTTTTTGCTGGTTTTAAGACTCTACACACTTTACCACTGCTAACCAGTGCTAAACTGCATATGCTCTCTCCCTTTAAACATGGTAACATTGGATCATACCCAATTGGACTATTTAGTTTACTTATAAGTCCCTAGTAGAGGGCACTATATGTGCCCAGGGTCGGTAGATTAACTGCTTCTAGTGGGCCTGCAGCACTGATTGTGCCACCCACTTAAGTAGCCCCTTACCCTTGTCTCAGACCGACCACTGCAAGGCATGTGTGTGCAGTTCCAATGTCAATTCGACTTGGCATTTAAACGTACCTGCCAAGCCTAAAACTCCCTTTTTCTACATATACGTCACCCCTAAGGTGTGCCCTAGGTATCCCATAGGGCAGGATGCTGTGTAGGCAAAAGGCAGGACATGTACCTGTGTAGTTTACATGTCCTGGTAGTGTAAAACCCCATAATTCATTTTTACACTGCTGTGAGGCCTGCTCCCTTCAACGGCTAACATTGGGGCTGCCCTCATACATTGTTTGAGTTGTAACTGCTGATCTGAAAGGAGTAGGAAGGTCATATTTAGTATGGCCAGAATGGTGATACAAAATCCTGCTGACTGGTGAAGTTGGATTAATATTACTATTTTAGAAATGCCTCTTTTAGAAAGTGAGCATTTCTCTGCCCTTAAATCTTTCTGTGCCTTAAAATCCACGTCTGGCTGGGTTTAGTTGACAGCTCCCTTGTGCATTCACTCAGACACACCCCAAACACAGGATACTCAGCCTCACTTGCCGACATCTGCATTTTGAATGGGTCTTCCTTGGCTGGTAGGGTGGAGGGCCTGACACTTGCATGTCAAAGGACAGTAGCCTGCCCTCACACAAAAGCCTGCCACACCCCCTAATGGGACATTGTGCACTTCTAAGCCACTCTTTGAAGTCTCCCCCACTTCAAAGGCACATTTGGGTATTTAAACAGGGCCTCTGCCCCTACCAACTCAGACACTTCCTGGACAAGAAACTTGAATCAGAACCTGCATCCTGCCAAGAAGAGCTGCTTGGCTGCCCAAAGGACTCACCTGTCAGCTTTCTGTGAAGGACTGCTGCCTTGCTGTTGCCCTGCTGCCTTTCTGCTCTCTGGCTGTGGTGAAGAAGTGCTCTCCAAGGTCTTGGATAGAGCTTTCCTCCTGTTCCCTGAAGCCTCAGGACCAAAAATACTTCATCTCTACAAGAAGGACTCCTTGTGCGACAAAATTCGATGCACAGCCTGCCAGAAACGACACACAGCCTACACCGCGGTGAAAATTTCACTGCACGATTAACCGGAAAGACGCAGCCCGATTTCACAACGAGAAGATCGACGCAGCGCCAGCATAGCAACCGGAAATTCAACGCAAGGCCGACCGAATTGACGCACAGCCAGGCCGGAACGACAAAGCCCGACTTCCAGAGAGGAATCGGCGCATCGCCTGTCATGCAGTAGAAAATTGGACACAACGCCCACCGAATCTACTCAGCTCCTGTGACTTCGTCCTGCCAGCGCAGGAAATCCACGCATCGTCCCCGAGGTGTCTGAAAAACCCCCAACCCAAAGAGGATCCACGACTGAGCACCGGAAATGGACGCACAGCTGTCCCTGCGTGAAAACCGAACAACGCATTGCCGTGTGCAACCCGAGAAATCGACGCATACCCCTTTGTTTCCATGCATCTCCTCCTCTGCAGTTCTTTGCGGAGATTTTGCATGCGAACTAGATACTTTGTGCTTCAAAGAGACTTTGGGGGTCATTCTGACCCCGGCGGTCTCAGACCGCCGGGGCCAGGGTCGGCGGGAGCACCGCCGACAGACCGGCGGTGCCCCGCAGGGCATTCTGACCGCGGCGCTTTGGCCGCAGTCAGTGCAGGAAAACCGGCGGTCTCCCGCCGGTTTTCCGCTGCCCGTCAGAATCCTCCAAGGCGGCGCAGCTTGCTGCGCCGCCTTGGGGATTCTGACACCCCCTACCGCCATCCTGTTCCTGGCGGTTCGCCCGCCAGGAACAGGATGGCGGTAGGGGGTGTCGCGGGGCCCCTGGGGGCCCCTGCAGTGCCCATGCCAATGGCATGGGCACTGCAGGGGCCCCCGTAAGAGGGCCCCGCTTGTATTTCACTGTCTGCATAGCAGACAGTGAAATACGCGACGGGTGCAGTAGCACCCGTCGCACCTTCCCACTCCGCCGGCTCGATTACGAGCCGGCTTCATGGTGGGAAGGTTGTTTTCCCCTGGGCTGGCGGGCGGCCTTTTGAAGGCCGCCCGCCAGCCCAGGGGAAACCTCAAAATACCCGCCGCGGTCTTCCGACCGCGGTACGGTATTTTGGCGGCTCCCGCCGGGCGCGCAGTGACCGCGCCCGGCGGGAGTCAGAATGACCCCCTTTGTTTGCTTTTGAAAGACTTAAGACACTTTTGACCGTATTTAAACTTTTTTAGCGCAGCATTTGCGCCGCTTTTTGACGCAAAATAGGCGCAAACTTACAAAATACAATTGTATTTTGTAAGTTTGCTCCACATTTGCGTAAAATAACGACGCAAATGCGGCACTAAAAAAGTATAAATATGGGCATTTATATCACTTTTCCAGTGATATCTCAACATATACTTATTGCATTTTAATCGTTTTGACCTGCATTTACCCAGATAAATATTATGGGCCTGATTCTAACTTTGGAGGACGGTGTTAAACCGTCCCAAAAGTGGCGGATATACCACCTACTGTATTACGAGTCCATTATATCCTATGGAACTCGTAATACGGTAGGTGGTATATCCGCCACTTTTGGGACGGTTTAACACCGTCCTCCAAAGTTAGAATCAGGCCCTATATCTTTTTCTAACCACTGTGTGGTGTATTTTTGTGGTGCTATATGGTGTTATTGTATGATTTATTGCACAAATACTTTACACATTGCCTTCTAAGTTAAACCTGACTGCTCAATGCCAAGCTACCAGATGGTAGGCTCAGGATAATTTGGATTGTGTGTGACTTACCCTGACTAGAGTGAGGGTCCTTGCTTGGACAGGGAGTAACCTGACTGTCAACCAAAGACCCCATTTCTAACAGGTATTAGTTCATTTCAATGTATATTAAATCAATCAATATGGAGCGGAGCTCCCAGCATTCCAATATTCTAATATCTACTAAAACATTGGAATGTTGGGAGCTCCATTGAAGACAAAGTTCAGCTCAGAGGTAATTATCGCTGGCATATGACTTCGTCGCCAACAGTGCAATTTTTAACTTTCTGTTTCTCACCTTGTTTTATTTAGAACATTCTGTCCTCAGTAAATTGAAAGTTCTAATAGCCAGACATGCCTTTTGCCTTGGGCTATACAGGTAGGTAAAGGGTCTTACCTTCTTTCTAGAAGCTCACATACAGCTTAGGCTTTTTTCTGTTCAAAACCAGCCTTGCCGGTCAACATCCCACATTCTTTCATCAACTCAGGTTTCAGTTTAGACTTAGGTTCTATGCCCCTCAACAATACACTTGAAGATACACAAGTAGTGTCTTGGAGAATAATATAACCCAAGCACTTTTTTCCTAAGATACTAGTCTACACACATCTTGTTGCACAAATCTGTTTGAATAACATATTTCAATAAGTGCTCAGCTCTCTCCACTAGACTATAGGAAGAAGGACTATAAATCACAACTTTGAGGAGCTTTGCATTGTTAACGCTGATTTTAATAATGAATATTCATGTGTTTTGAGTGTTAAATTTGTGTAGAAAATGTACTAACTTAGAGGAAAATAATGCAGGCATTTGAAGGTGCGACTACCAGAGTGGCCGCCAATGTTCACATTAATGGCTTATTAATTTGCAATGTTAAGCTTATGTTTGAGTAATGTAGTAATATGTCATATTAAAGGTTATGTATTATGTATTAGCTTTATTAATTGTAAGCCTTAATTTGGCGCGGTCTTGACCTAGTTGCACGGCCTCATGTCAAGCTGCATTTCTTAGGCATTGTATGAAATGGATGCTTAGAGAATTAAATTGTGATTTTCCACTGTACTGTCAATGAGTTCGTAGCTAAAATTCTTTCTCGTGAGACTGGAGTATTAGCTGCAACAATATTGATACCTAATGAGCCGAATGGCGGGAGCGGGACGAAAGGAGCCAATCATCAACATGTGAACCATGTGGTAGAAGAACTTTAGATTAAGGGTTTTAGTTTCATTGGACTGTGTGAACATGCGATCCCCTGACCAATTAGGATGTGAAAAGTAGTTTTAGGAAATCTAACTTAGCCAGACTGCACTGAGGGAAGACAAGCCATTTTTGCCCATTTTTCCATCTTGAGAAGAGACGTGCTTAACGTTACTGTTTAAAAAGACTTTGACTTTTCTGAACTTTGATGCTGAATCCTGATGCCTTGCTGACCAGACTGATCTCCTGATGACGAAGACTGTGACAGCTTGCTGATCCAAATTGAGGAGAGGCATACTGACTATGATATTGATTGTTAGGTCTATTTGCTTTTGTTACTAGGTATCAACCCCTATTTTGATAGAGCCATAGTTAGATGTTTTCCAAATTTGTGTGACTAAATTGTTTTGCATGAAGTCCAAACATGCTATTCTAATCTGATGTTAGTGAGGGCTCTCACTGATGAAGTTCGCTACATGTAATAACTGTTGATGTCTTTTCTCTGCTGAATCTCAATGTATGTTATATCGTTTGCGCAGTTATTCTTGCTATTAATTTGTACTGTAGCCTTGGAGTGTGTAGTAGCTCAAGCTTTGATTAGATTGCGATTCTTTAGCCGCTTTGGACAGCCAGTAATGTTTTTGTATGTTTATCAATTGATTTTGAGATTAAGCTACATGACATTGGCATTGTTAATATAGGGAAATAAAGATTCTAACTTTTACATACAAGCGTGGCTATTCAGGACTGTAAGGGTGTGGAGTTACTGACTCCTATTGATTTCTAATGTTATTGATTGATATTGATTATTGATCTATGCATGTATGGGATATGGTGGGAAAACCTCGAAGTGAGTCAAAAGGCTCACTGGCCTATTCGCGTCTCCCTTGAAAGTTTACTTAATAAGGTCTGATACGCATCATGTATTTCTATGAACTATAGCATATCTATTGGAGTAAAATGTGTGCTGCAGTCTTTTTCAATTAACTGAGGTGCACATTCAAATACAAAAACTCCTTCCAAAAAATCACACTTTCAGTATGTGTGTGAAGGAGGATTTCACCACAGCAGAATTTATAGTTTAAGGTGAATTTAACTTAAAAAATGTTTTACTATCAGGACGGGGATGAACTTGCCTTCAAACTAAACGTAATATGGCAGATTCCGGATCAGCTGCCACCAATGGAGATCAGATGCAGTAGAATTGGTATGTCTATTTTCACGGCATGTACCAGCATGGGCTTTAGGGTATTATATGTGCGATTTTAAGAGGACCAGCCGCCTGCAAATTTGAGAACCTGCACCAAGACGAGTCCCACAATAGACTGATCCTAACATCCCCAAGTCTATTAATCAGGATAAAAAAAATAATTTAGAATTGAGTTACAACCAGAACGTGACCACTGCCCCTTGTTAATTGTCCAAAGCTTGCAGTCAAAAGCGGCAATGTTACAGAATCAGAAAAACTGAAAAGGCTGCATTGGAAAGGACAAATTTCAAAAGGTATAATTGAAAAATGTGCCTCTCTCACTCTTTCGAAAACATACCTGGACAGTAACAATGTGCAAGATTGGGGGTTACTTTTTGCCAAGCTGCTAAACACACTCCCAAACCCTCCGCGCCAGAAAGGACATAAAATAGGCCCAAAGAAGCAAACGTCTGAATGGTTTGTACAGCCTTTAAGGGCAGCAAGAAACAACATGAGACATTTAAAAAGAGCAGTGAGGATGTGTCTGGCTGATACATCACAGTTAGACGAATTCAGAAGAATCAGACAGGTGTATAAAAAGGCAATATGGGCAGCCACAAAGGAGTTTACAGAAGGCGTGTGGGCAAGAATCCTCCACGATTGTAAAAGCAAGCCAATTCTGGAGGACTGGCAATAGTTTGGGCAGAGGCCCTCACACTGCTAACAACACCAACATCAGTGAGTCTGCCTGGGTGAAGTATCTTGCCTATTATGATACCGGCCTGTCTCAAAGAAGACAAACCCATGCACGGATAAATTCACGTCTCCATCTGTGCTGGACTTGGTTGACTAAACAGACCACATTTTACCATACAAGAGAGAGTGAGAAGCTGATAAACAAGAGAAAATCAGATGGAGCTCCAGGGTCAAGTGACCTGCCCAATGCTCTCTTCAAATCAGGCTCAGAGAGTTGGGAGAACCATCTAGCCCCTGTATAACCACTGCTTTGTTTCCAGTCAAATTCCATGGATGTGATCATCCACCAAATCTTTAAAGGTGGTAAAAACAGCAATCCAGTAAACTATCACCTGACCACTCTGAGAGAAAATGTGACCAAATACTATGCTGGGCTTCTACTTCACAACCTCAACAACTGGGTGGATGACCAGAAGATAATCCCATACTGTCAGACTTGCTTTCTCCCAGTATGGACACCCACACTAACTTGAAAGTGCTAGTCCAGACAATAAGAACAGGTCAGAAACTTAAAAACTCCCAGCCAATCCCGATGCTGCTCTGAGAAGCATCAGGATTGTTGCAGGGCAGTCTGGGAGCCTGTGCCTGCAGAGTCAGAGGAGCATCGAGGGACAAGGAGCAGCGGAGGAGGTAAGTGTTTTGTTTTTTTAAATAAAATTTTAAGTTTCTTGAAGGGGCCCCCTGCAAAGTACCTGTAGGGGGCCGCCTCCCCACTAGACCCTGTCTGGGGCCTGCCACCAGTGAACAGTGTACCGTGCTGAGGGGACCCCCTGGAGTTCAGGGGCTGCAGGGGCCTTTGTTATGCCAATGGTTATGCGCTGATGATATTGTTGTTCTCAGCAGAAACAAGGACAAATTAAGGGGCATATTTATACTTTGCTTGAGCCATTTTAGCTAATTTTGACGCTAAAATGGCAGTGAGCTAACTCCATATTTATATTTTGATGCTAAACATGTCTAGTGT
This sequence comes from Pleurodeles waltl, assembly GCF_031143425.1. NCBI lineage: Eukaryota > Metazoa > Chordata > Amphibia > Caudata > Salamandridae > Pleurodeles > Pleurodeles waltl. The sequence goes on from NC_090437.1 coordinate 47,853,128, forward strand.
CAAAATATTGGAGTTAGCGTCATGTGGTGGATGCAGCAAACTACCTTGAGCTAATTAGATGAAAGGTAGGCATTCCCGTCCACAATATAACGCTAACCCCTACAGCCTTATGTATATTCCGGTGCAGAAACGACGAGCATGGAGTAGGCAGACCCAAATAGTGGCGCTAACCCTGCTTAGCACTATTATTTAATGCCTGGGTCAAACCAGCTGTTAGGGTACCTGTGGACCCATTTCCATGGCCAAACACCATGGTATGGGCCCCAGCTGCTGTCATGGAATGGCGCTGGCAGGCGCGAACGATTTTGACTCAAAACTGCATTTGCCCAGTTTTGCATCAAATACCATAAATATGCACCTAAGTAACTACACTCTAGCAAATAATATGGACATCAACCTCACAAAAACAAAGGTATTAACATTTAGTAAAAGATCTAAGAAAGCAGGTTGCTGGCATCTAAATAACTACAAACTAATTCAAGTGAAAGCCTACAAGTATCTGGGAGTCATAATTGATACAAACAGCACTTTTTTATGACATAACGAACAAATGAAAGCAAATGCAGAGTCTCTCTTACCAGCTGTTATATCCCTTCAGAAGAAGATTTGCGGATACTCTCTCCCACCCATACTACAGGTTATTAGAACAAAGCTTCTGCCTACCATACCTTATGGCTACGAAGCACTTTGTGGCTGAGAATCTGAATGGCTAGAGTTGTTATAACCTTAACACCTACAGGCAGCTCTTTAACCACCCCAGAATGCATTGCCAGCACAAATCTGGTCAGAGCTTGAACCTGTGAGGCAAAAATATGGAAAACAAGAAGCCTTTGTCAAATTCTGTCACAAGCTGAGAGCCGTCAAGGAAGATTCATTAGATCAAAGGCTCTGGATTCAATTTTCTACAAACATGGGCCCCCACAGTGACTATCTAGAATCTAGTATAGGGTCCCTACAGATAAACAAACTGGGGGAATTCCCAACTTCATTTCAGGTCTTCAGTAAACATGTTAACAAAATTCAGAGTGAGCTTTCACTTTTTGGAGGATAAAAACATCTCAAAGTGTGCTTACTCACCGATAATCATCCAGTCTTACAAGACTCAAGCGCAGCAACCGTAAGTTCTAGTTATTTACTGCAAAAAATAATGGAAATAATGCATCTGCTCTAGGATGATTTCTCGTCTTTGTTCCTTTGTCTAAAATCAAATGGCCTGCATAAGGAATTAATAAACCCTGCAGAGACAGTAATCAAGCTATCGAAATTATTTTGCACATTATTTGTGCTTGCCCAGTATTCCTGACAGAGCGGCAAAACTTCTTACAACATTCTTTCACATCATTGGGAGTGCGAACATTCAGGCAAGCAGTTATAGCTAATTTTAAAGGGGGCAAGACAAGATTAGATCTGTACACCATTAGATTTTTGACACAAGTTGTAAACATAAAAACAAGTTAAAATAATGTTAAGGCCTCTGTGCACATTGCTTCTGGCACCATTTAAAGACAATGGCCCTCATCAGAACCCTGGCGGTCCGAAGACCGCCAGGACAGCTGTGACGGTGTCACTGCCAACGGGCCGGTGGTAAAGTGTGCCAAATTAGGAGTTTGGTGGTTTCGCCAAAGCCAAAACGCTGAGCCTCCACCAATCCCACCACATTCCCGGGTTCTGCCAGGCTGGAAGTGAGCACCTCCAGCACAGCAGAAGGCATGATACCACTAGTAGTGTCACAAAGAAGGAGATCGCCAGCATTGTTCTGCCAGTCGCTCCACCAGAAAAAGCTGGCGGTCTTGCACCCTGGCGACAGAAATAAGCATTCCTGTCGCCTGGATACACTTGCACACACTTCCACATACCTGCACACATGCACTCATACACTTCCACACACAACCAAACACACCCGCACTCACCCAGGCAAACACGACATACACACCCATTCACACTGACAAACAAACACAAACAGCGCATACACACGCATTCACTTCCCCTTCCCCATGCGCACACATACATACACACACACCCCCTGCACCACATACATGCACACATTCACTCCCTCTCCCCCTCTCCCATGCGCATGCATACACACACACCCCTGCACCGCGTGCACACACTCATTCACTCCCCCTCCCCCTGCACCATATACACACACTCACCCGCTCTTCTGTCTACTGACACACACGCACCCCCTCTCCCTGTTCACTCACACAAACACCAACCTCCCTCCCCATTCACTCACAAATACGCACCCCCGCCACAAACACTCTCACCCCACCCTATCCACAAACACTCACTCACCCCCTTCAGCCCATCCACAAACACTCACTCATCCTCTCACCCTATTCACAAACACTCACTCGCTCCCCACACCCCATCCACAAACACTCACTCACCCCCTCACCCAGTCCACAAATAATCACTCACACATGCAGACACGCACCCATATCAACCTTCCTCCCCCTGTATTCACGACATTAACACACGCACGCACACAAGCACACACCACCCTCCCCTGTCGGACATTACACTTACTTTGTCCTTTGAGGAGATCATCCGGGAGGGGAAGGGTCCTGGTGCTTCTACTGCCGACAGCTCCTCACCATCTGGACACCGCCACACCGTATTACAGGTTGTAATGTGGTGTGCGATCTCTTTTTGGTGTGGCAGTACTGGTGGCGGTACCACCTCTGCACCGCCAACCGCCAGCATGACTGGCCTCAGAATTCCACCCGATTTCAAGCAGAATTCGGAGATTTGTGTTAGGGCAGTCTTAAGTCTTAAGCACTGGTGCTATTTCAGCGCCAGCGGCTTCTGAAGTCATGATGAGGGCCAAAATCTCTTGAAGAGTCTTTAAGAAGCCTTTCCAAATGCACTTCATATCTTAGGTGTAAAATTGTTGTTAGCACTGGTACCACAATAATATATCTTGATGAGTTTTTAAGATGTCTTTTTAATTGTAATTTTAAGACAAACGTTTATCGTGTTCATTTTTTGTGCAATGGGTTTTATTAACTAAGAACATCTTTGAAAATTTGAAATGGAATTTTACTATTAGCTACCCTTACAAATGTGTAATACAACCTCTTGGAGTGGTAGTCTACTGCAACAATTACAAATATTTGTCCAGATTTAAACAGTGTAAAAGGTCCTGAAAACTTTAACCCAACCTTCTTCCAAGGTTTATCAGGCCAAGGAACAGGCTGCAATAGGTTAGTACTAATCCTCCAAAGTTTGTCAGACAAAAGACACTCCTTACATTCATCAACAAATTTCAGTCCACTGATGGCCACCAATAAGCTTGTTTCAACCTACGTAAAGTTTCGGAAATCTCTAGGTGTCCCTCACAAGCTATTTCTACTAATTTACATCTCCTTTCTGGAGGAATAAACTAATCCTTCCTTAGTATAAAGTCAAGGGACAGTTCTGATGCTACCTGTACAAATTAACATGAGCCTGCATAAAATCATCTGCCTCATGGCCAACCATGAGCATCTTCGCAGACGTAGAAGCCCATTTTTAAAAGATGTGTTCGATTTTGCAAAGGGAACTGAGCGATCAATCATATCATTTAAAGTTTTAGCAGGAGAAACCAGAAGAAGCGCCTCACTTGTTATTTACAAGAAGGCACATCTGTGAATGTAGTAAAAACAAAACTCAAAAAATGTAAGGAAGTATTTTCCATAGGACATAATGAGATTTAGATTTTGGTGGAAAGGATATCCGTCACCATTGTGACGGAGTAACTCCTCCACCGAGTTCTAAATCATGCCCTTAGTCTATCTATATAATCATTAATTATTGGTTTGTTTTGGCTAGCTCACAGCGCCCCATCCAAACCCTAAACTGACCAGTGTTATAGATGTTATGGGTAACCACAAACATGACACTCTGATTCCCAAGGAATCAGGGGAAACAGATGTAACTTTTCATTTGGTCATTCTTGCATGCCCAAGGTAGACACAAGGTAAACACTAGAAAGGTACAAAAATGCATGTTCAAAACATTTATTGAAATTATTGTATTCTCACATAAAAAGCATGAACTGTGATTATTAGAAAGATGAGACATGTTACTGTAAGCAGCATTGTTAGAATGGTAAAAAATATAAGCAATTTAACCATGGCCATTGTTACTAAAGTTACCTAACTGCTATCTGTACCTAATACTATACTAAAGAGAGCTTAGCAGGAGAACCCTTCTGACAGATACGTTGGGATAGTCTAAACCCCATGCCTTGGTCTTAGATGTCTGAAAGCCAGTCTCAGTGTACAGGTTATCGTCCCTTGCGAGTTAGAGGTCAGAGTCAGCAGGGCTGCATCTCAGTCACAGATCACATTGGTTCCATGATCAGCTGTAAGTGCCCCCCTCTGAAGAAGTGTATAACGTATGCTGTTTACATAATGAAACACTCTTCTTTTCACACTGTGGAAGATGTGCAGAACTGCTACTGTGGTTCGTCTAGCAGAAACGAGCTGTCTCCTAACGAGCACAGAAAATGAAAACAATACATTGCATTCTGATTGTATGTCCCTGAACTGAATGGGCAGTCTAAAGGGTGACAATGTCTTCTAGGAATGATCATACATCACATTCTCTCGATAGTGGAAACATATGTAAAAAGGCACCAGTTAGAAAAGATATCAAGCAGGAATTGAATCTAAAATGGATCCCTAACACAGGCCATGCAACACCAGCTTTCCAGAAATATATTGGTTGAGTATATGTCTGCGGGTGATTCAGGTGAACCACATTAATTTACTGTTGTGGTAACTCTTTCCAGTGTAAGAGGGCTAAATCAGAGTGGTGTGGTTCCTCAAGAAAGCAGAATTCACTGTGCATGCTACCACACGTGAAGTGCAGCTATTTGTAAATGGATTTTTGTTGAACCATATGTAGCATGTTTTTGCAAAAAGCTAATAGCTGTAAAATAGGGAGTTTAATTTTGCCCTACATATTCCACTTGTATTGTATATTGAATGTTTGCAACTATCTTCTTTCCTATGATGGAACACGAGACCAAAAATGTAACATTTTTGGGGAGAAACTAAAGGTCTGAATGTGCATTCTAAGGAATAAAAAAGCCTCTGAAGTATGTTAAAAGGATACTAAAATTCACCTTTTACTTCCATGACCTTATAAAGGAACTTGGCCTTCGACGTCATCCCTCTGTATGGTCACATAATTCTTTGAGAACTTGCAAAACCTTTATAGTGTACAGCAAAAGGGCATTTATCCCACGTATTTATATATAAATATATATTTATAAACAAGATGTTGAATTAAAGGATAATGGAGTACATAGCTTTGATGGCAGATAGGATTAATGATACAAACCAGATTGGGTGACTGAGGTATTGTATAAATATAATGTTTTGCAGTGGGCACAAAAGACCTATTCACAATATGATATAGTATACATCATCACTTCTTGTTACGTTCCAACACTGCATGAGGTAACGCTGATAGGAAGTTTTAAACTTAGTGAGTGAGGGACATGCTCAAATGTTAGGAGGTAGTGAGTTCAAGTAATGTGGACCTAGAAGGTAGAAAGATCGAAATCTGTATACTGCACATTGTTGTTTGATTGTGACCACCAAGTTCTGGATGGCAGATTGCAAATTCCTTAAGGCCATATAATGCTTCCGTACTTTGGCAAGGTAGCCAATGGAGATGTCGAGTAAGGTTTTGAATATAGTTGTTTACTGATAGATGACTTTGTTTGTAGCTGAGAGTCAGCCAGTCATGTGGCAAAAGGAAGTAGTGGGAATGTGTGTTTGTGGAACAAAAGTGTGATTGTCTATTTAAGGATCTAAAAACCTTTTCCAATGAAAAGACCAATTATAGTGGGGCATATAAAGCAGGCTGGTGCAATAACCTAGTTTACTAGGTACTAGGGAATAGAATACTTACTGAACTACAAGAAATGGAAGGTTTGGGTGTTCTTTTCATATTTTTAGCACTTGGTACCATCTGGGAGTAGTGTTGTAGTGATCAGGGATTCCATACACATTGAAAGATTGATAATGACACCGTGATTACTTGCTGAGGAGAAAGTAATGATATAAATGGAAAATGGGTACTAATAGGTGAGTGAATGGGAGAAAGAGAGGAGGGGATGTGGGGGACCTCAGCTTTAGAGGAGTTCAACAATATTTAGCTGGCAGCCATCTTTTGTTGATTAAGGTAGTCAAAGATGCATGATTGGAGGACAGTAGATTGGACAGTAGAATACGATTGTGTGCCATTAGTGTAAAGATAGTAGCATTACAGAAAGCCCTCCACCCTCATTCAGGAGGGGTTTTCACACCCTCACCTACTTCAATGGCTACATGTCATTCAAAAAATTATTTTCAGTTTGAGGTTTGCGTATATTTGTTGGCATCCCTACTGTGACTTTTGTGACTATTCATTTGCTTTCCATCTTACCTATATTGGCAGATGGGCTTTTTACACTAGACTCTAATTTATACATTTTATATCTAATATTTCCATTTGCCTTCAGAGGATATCTCATCTTGTGGTCACTTCTAATATTTAATTTGGTTGCCTATGCATATTGTTTTAAGCAGGATTTCTTTATATCTTTATTGTTTATTGGTTATTGAATATAACTTCTACAGTGTTTTCACCGAAGTGATTTTCAATAAATAGTACAAAATATGTTCAAAATAGACTGCGACTCGGAAAAAGAGCAAAAGTATATAGGAACAGAATGAAACTATGGTAACAAGAAAAAGGAAAGAACACATGTCATGCGTAAGATACTGAAGATCAGGCGCCAAATGATGAAATAATAGTCCCTACTCCCACATCTCTCCCTGAAATGAAGATGGAAGACAAAAAAAATAATGGCAGCGAGAAACACTCACTAATATGCCAAGAAATCTTAATTCTGTGACATTGCATGATGGCGTAATCTCAGGCCTTTCTCATACCAAGAATAGCAAAATGCAGAAAAGAAGCATGCAGAAAGATTTTAACTCTTCTATAAATACCTAAGTACTGCAAAAATAAGCATGTTGCCATAGATATCTCCTTTCTGCTTGTCACTACCAGAAAAACTACCTGAAAAGCAAAGAAGAAAGAAAAGCCACATTTTGCCTTTGTGCTTTACATAGGTGCTTTAATTATGCTCTGTGTTCTGTGACCTGACCTGCCTTTCTCCTTGTCTCATGGCTCTGGCAACAGGCACTGTGACATCAGAAGCCAAATGTAATAAGTTAGTACAGTTGCACAATAACAACTCATACTCGGGCAAACTGCCTTACAAAAGTACCACCTCACTAACAACCTGTTAACTAACCTATACCTACCTCCACTGTCCCACCTCATATCCGACCCAGCAGCATTTATGGAATTTTGAACTCCTTTAGACTGCAAGTATTAACCCTAAACAACAAAACTTCCTCTAAACGTCTTGCCTACCCTCCCTTCTTCCCAAGTCTTTTAATGGCAGCGCCACTCCAACTTCTGTATCCTCCTGGAAAATGTTCCAGGCCACCTCCACCAAGATAAAGGAGATCCACTGACTGTTTCTGCCCCCTAAAGCTTTCTCAAGTCCTTCTGTCTTAACTCCTGATGTTTAACACTTGTTTCACTACCTCCCTCAATTTCAAAAGATACAAATCCATTCCTACGCTTGAAAGATGCACTCCATCACTCCTGAAAAATTCCACACTATTGTGCTGAATATCTAAGCAGCAAATGCATCAGCGGACCAGTTCCATATAAAAGTGACTCATTTCCCTGTTTAGCTTTCTACGTACACTGTTCACAGCCACTGGCTTCACCGCTCCCTTCCACTGCTTACGAGGCATGAACTCTGTCCACATCACAAAACACACAGAACACTGAGCCTTCAACTGCCTAAGATCATGCTTCATAACCTGCAATAAAACCACTCCACTCTCCACAACAAGATTGTTCTCTCCCAGATGGATAACCAGCATATCCGGACAGATACCCCCAATGAGCATGCTATTGTGACAATAAATGAGCTCCCCCACCGTTTCCCTTTAATTTGAGAAAAAACAATTGCATGTTGAAACCCACATTTGAACTATTTCCTCTTTGAGCTGCCTGTGGCTCCACCCTGTTGATGAAGGAATGTACTACAACCGAAGGGCAGAGAAAAGCTGGAAAGCAGTAACTTCACTCCCAATTTGTAGCTGGAAAAGAAATCCTGCAGTATTGTTGCACCATGCTGCCCATTCATGGCCCCAAGCCACTGGGCATGAAGCTGACCCCGGAAGTGCTTTCAGCATGCCATTCTTCCCAAGGGCCCGCAGGTTTGTCTTGGAGCTGCACAGTCTAACCATCTATATGTCTTCCTTCCTTGAAACATCCGCTACCTCACTTTATCCTAACCCTTTTGCTCCAGCAATTCAAACACCAAAAGGCTCTAAAAAAATCCAGTACTTTTCGAATTGAGAAAAACATGTCTCTTTGCTTCCCTAGCATACCACAGGGGGGTTGCGAAGAATCTGTAGGAACAGGAACCATATCAAGGGACGCCTGGGTCTTTCCTGTCAACCCGGTTCCTGAGACAATCCCTCAATCATCGTTTCCCCCAACTCCCCGGCTGACAGAGTGTAACCCCACAAAAGCCTTCTGATGAAACCAAACCCTGCCAGCTTCCCTGATATCGTCATCCAGGAGAGCCCTCTCTTCATCAGAAGAAGCATAAACTGTACCCAATACTCAATTCTGCACCACCCTAGAGACATGCTCTGTACCCCGAATGTCAAGAACACCAACCATGCCTGCCTGTATGACTTTTTAGTCAAATCCGCTAGGGAGCCTAAAAATGGTTGTACCTGCCTTTGCGCGCCTACTGACCAGAGCTCCATTGGAATGGGCGTCCTGCATCTGTCCACATCCTTGGCCAACCCATGGAATCTTTCCCACTGGAAATGAGACAGAGCATCAGCTATATCATTCTCTGCCCCTGGAACAGGCTGCGCTTTAAAATAGAGGTCATGCTGAAGGCAATCTAGCACAAACACTCGCAACAGCTTTATGACCTGTGCATCCTTGGCAGACTGTCTGTTAACTAAATACACCACTGCCATGTTGTCAACCCAGAACAGCACTTACTAGTGTGCCAGGTGAGCGCCCTACAGTGTATTAGCCACTACCAAGGGGAAGAGTTCCAGAACTGCAATACTCCTACCAAGTGCTTTCCTTGCCAGAACAGACTGAACACCAGCATCGTCGGAAAAGATCTGCACATCCCAGTCCTTTCATTCTGCCTAGCCAATGGGATACCATTGAAAGAATTCGAGAAAAAGGCCCACATCTTAAGATCCTCCTTGACCCAGCCAATAAGGGGACATGATGGTGTGGTACCAATCTCCCTGCGAGAGCCAGGCCTAACCTCCTACAGAATCTCCTCCCTGCCCTGACCACCGTGCAAGGGAAATTGTGGTGACCCAACAATACCTGTACTTCTCTCACCTTTACTTTCTCTTGCCAACATGACAAACAACAACCTTTGCATGGTCTCCTTTTTGCCTTGGGTCAGTCTTACCTCCATCTTTCATGCATCTAGTTTAATCCCCAGGAAGGACAAAACGGTGCTAGGGCCATGGTTTTTTCTGATGCCAAAGGACCCCTTGGTCACTCATGAGCTCCTGGAACCTAGCCAACACCTGCTTGCAGTCCATCGAGCCGGGTGCCCCCACGAACAGAAAGTCATCAATATAGTGTGTCACCAGATTGTGGCCCATTTGCCACGTGAAAAGCCACTGCATAAAGGAACAGAAGCATTCAAAGAGCACACAAGATATAGAGTATCCCATGAGCAGGACCTTGTCCACATACCATTTCCCATCAAATTGCATACCCAAAAGCTGGAAATCATTTGAGTGCACCGGAAGTAAACGAAAAAATTACTTCACATCGCACTTTGCCAAAAGTGCCTCTTGCCCTGCTGCCACCCCCAAAGACATAGCCACGTCCATGCATGCATAAGACACTGAAACAACCTCCTCTGGAACTACGTCATTCACTGACCATTCTTCAGGCCATGACAAATGCTGCATTAACCGGAAGTGGCCCATCTCCTTTTTGGGAACCACACCTATAGGAGAAACACTCAAGTTCTCCATTGGCCTGCCATCCTCCATTCCGCAATTTATTTGTCAACCTCTCTTGCACTACCAGTTTGTGTTCTTTGCAGAGTGCAGGTTATCTGCCCATCTGAAGTCATCATTCAAAATTCTTGCCTCCTCTGTACGATCATAGAATCCAAACTTTATTCCAATCTGTCCAATGTAACTGGCGTATGAACCTTTTGCTCCACACCCCTGTCCCCCCTGCCTTCCCTGCTGCTGAACTGGTGCTAGTGCTGCTGTGAGGACTGGCTGTGAACGGAAGGTTGCCACTGCCCGGCGTTTTGTCCCTGGTACCCTCCTGGTCCTCTAAAACAGTGTACAAGTGCATGCTTGCCTGTGCACTTGGAACACTCATGCCTAAATTTGCAGGATTCCTGGGTGCATATTCTCTTATTGAAATCCCAGCAAGTCCGTTGGGAGCCCTCCTGTTGTTTTGGTGAGAGACCCTGAAAGGGCTTATAGACTATGGGAAGGCCCCTAGCTGTGAAAATTGATTCGTCAAACTTTGCTGTGCCTATCGTATGCTGCCATTGATCCAAATCCAATTCTCCCTTTTTCACCTCGGGCGCTAAGCCATCCTCACCCTAAACTCCTCATTGTATTGAGCCGAAGCACAATCCCAGAAGGTCAGACCTCCTGAGCCGGTTCCAGCCACGTAACCAGGTGTCCTCACCCATAACTGCTGATCCTCCCATGCCACAGTTGTCAGAACCCATCAGGGGGCCCGATTTATCCACTGGGAATCGGCATATACCGGAACCTGTGAACCCCCACTATCCCTCACCTCTCGCTCATCTTTGTATAACTGCTTTCCAAGAGGCACTGCCTTTGCCTTCTGCTTCCCAAAACCAATAGAAGAGGACCCCTTGCCTATTTGCACACAGCCTTCAGCTAGTGTGCTCAGGTGCAGGGCAATTTGTGCTTCGTCCACTGCTACAGCCTCGGGCCTAGTTTCTGCCACACTCCTGTGACCGTACATGTGCCTGGGGTTTGCACGGGTCATGTTATAGTCAGGTGAGGAAAGCGCTGTTGTCATTAATGCAGCCACCTCCCTCGATCCTGCTGCCTTGTTTTTCCCACCTCAACTGCCTCCCTGCACTGGTGCCGGCTGTGAGGTTGTGCAATCGGGTTTTTCATGCCGCTCATGTTCCTCTTCCACCCCAGAACCACCACTGACCATGTCTGCTTGACCCGACAAAGAGGTCCATGCGGCCTGCTTCTCAGTGCAACGGCATGAGCTCCGCCACATATCCTCCTTGGATGCCATTGCAAGAAGGAAAAACTGAAGAGCGGGCAAGTCAATCAGCCACCAGGTCACCAATAAACCTAATGGTGTCTGGGAGCCCAAATATAGCCCACTAAATAGAACAATTGGGCTACACTGGGCTTCCAAGGAGCTCAAGCCCCACGAATGGGAAGTGAAGTCATATTTGAATCCACCCAGTCCCAAAAGTCCCTGGAGATAAACCTTCCCTGCTGTCGGCTAAGCCCCAAATCCCCATGTGCAAGAGTTCAATGGTCCTTTTACTGTTGTTTATTGTGCATTTGGGTGTTAAACAGGTACTAATGAGGTGAAAGCTTTGCCCACCGTTAACCTGAGTAAAAATGAAGAAAAAAATGGAAGCATTACTATCACAAAGTTTGTCTTCAACTTCGCTGTGTAATTTGGTTCTCCCATTCCACATCATTCCAGTGGTCATGAAAATGAGTAATAGCACTGTTTACGATTTGAGTACAATGTATGCTCCAATTCAAACTTAAGCAAAACTTAAGCAAAATCATAAAATTCATCGAGAACTGATGAAACTAAAACATACTACCGATAAGTGAGCCCCAGAATTCATGTGAAATTGCTGAAACAGGTGTATTAATAAAAATTATTGTTGAGCATTCATGTATTCTGGAGAAGGGATTTGTGTAGAAAATGTAATGATATAGTGAAAAATAATGCCAATGTTCACAAAGTATACTTATTAATGGCTTATTAATATGAAACATGGAGCTTATGCTTGATTAACGTAGTAGTACATCATATTGAGGGTTATGCATTATGTATTAGCTTTATTATTTTATAGGCCTTAACTTGGCAGAGGTCTTGGCCTATTTGCACAGCCTCATGGCAAGCTGTATTTCTAAACAGATTAATAAAATGTTTGCTTTGGAGAATTAAGCTGTGAATTTCCACTGTGCTGCCAAAGTGTGCTCATAGCTAAAAGTCTTTTCTCATGAGAACCGATTGCTAGAAGATGCTGTTCTTGCTAAATGTAACAATATGAGTGTAAAGTGTGTAAGGCTGACTTTCTCAGGAGAAGAACAATGGAGACACCGACTGGAGTACAAGCTGCAACAATATTGTTACCTGACCAGCCGGATGATGAGGACGTTACAAGAGAAGCCAGTCAGCGACATGTGAACCAAGTAGTAGCTGAAATCATAGATTTAGGTGGTCATTACAACCCTGGCGGTCGGTGTTAAAGCGGCGGTAAAACCGCCAACAGGCCGGCGTTAAAAAAGACTGGAATCACGACCGTGGCGGAAACTGCCAACATAGACAGCCACTTTAACACTCCGACCGCCACAGCGATACAAACAAACACCGCAGAGGTAACCACCAACAGAAAGGCGGAACACAATGTACCGCCCACAGTATCATGAGAGGCCAATCCGCCACCTTTTACGGGGCAGATTTACCGTGAACAAAAACACGGCGGAAACAGGACTTGGAAGGGAAAACGCTCACCTCTACACACCCCAAGAGGAACCAGGACGCCATGGAACCGGAACTCCAGAAAATCCCTGCCTTTGTCTTCCTGCTCCTCTACCAGGAGCACGAACGCCAGCAGCGAAGACCACGGTGAGAACTGCACCTACAACACAGGGGAGGGGGGAGGGAAAAGAGAGTGACACACACACGCAGCACGCAAAACCCCCACACCCACCCTCACCCACTACAACACACACACTGATACATGTTGATACATTACAGTTACACCCCCCAAACCCCCTGGAAGAATGCAAAGACAAAGGAAATGATTTGAACGTTTGTAATCTATTAAAATCCAGTATTCAAAAATATATATACACTATAAACCAATATATACACCAAGAATACAAGTCCAGGTATTGCACCATTAAAGTCGGTGGACCACTGGGCCCAAAATGCATGGGCGAGGCCCACACAAGATACCCGATCAAAACGGAGAGAACACTGCAGGGGCATCAGATAGAAACACAACAGGCACCTCAGGGGGAAGGGAAGGGAGGGCACCTCAGCCAGATGAGTGCACGACGCCAGATCCACGAAGGACTCCATGCCCACTGCTGTGTCCTGGGGAGTGCAAAGCCACAATCTCACAAGTCTTTACAGTGGGTGGGTTGCCCACTGCGTTGTCCTGGGGAGTGCAAAGCTACAGTTTATCAAGTCTCTCCAGTGGGTGCGTTGCCCACTGCTTTATCCTGAGGACTGCAAAGCCACAGTCTCTCAAGTCTCTCCAGTGGGTGAGTTGCCCACTGCTTTATCCTCTGGAGTGCAAAGCCACAGACTCTCAAGTCTTTTCAGTGGGTGGTTTGCCCACTGCTGTATCCTGGAGAGTGCAAAGCCACAGTCTCACAAGTCTCTCAAGTGGGTGGTTTGCCCACTGCTTTATCCTGGGGAGTGCAAAGCCACAGTCTCACAAGTCTCTCAAGTGGGTGGCTTGCCCACTGCTGTATCCTGGGGAGTGCAAAGCCACAGTCTCACATGTCTTTTCAGTGGGTAGTTTGCCCACTGCTGTATCCTGGAGAGTGCAAAGCCACAGTCTCACAAGTCTCTCAAGTGGGTGGTTTGCCCACTGCTTTATCCTTAGGAGGTGGGCTCACAGACACACTGGGGGAGGACACAGGGGATGTGTGAATGGTAGTGTGGGTGGTGAGTGCTTGTGAGCGGGGTGTGGTGATGGGTGTGCTGGTGATGGACGTAGTGGCTGAAGATGTAGTGCATGCAGGTGTGAGTGGAGATGAGACAGGGAGGGAGGAGGGAGACGAGGAGGAGGGGGACACAGTGGAGGCAGTGGATGTTGGTATGTCTGCATGGGTATGATGCTTGTGTGAGTGCCTGTGGGATGTGTGGTGCTTATGTTTGCCAGAGCTTCCCTTGTGTGTTGAGGTGTGTGCATGCTGGTCTGAGGGTGTGCTTGGGATAGGCTGAGGTACAGGTGTTTGGGTCTGGGTGGAGGAGGTTGGAGGGGGGAGGCCGGACACAGGGACAATGGCTGCCATCAGTGCTGAGGCCAGAGTCTGAAAAGCTCTCTGCTGGGCTGCCTGACCAGAGTGAATGCCCTCCAGGAATGCATTGGTTTGTTGCAACTGCCTCTCTACACCCTGGATGGCATTCAAAATGGTAGACTGCCCAACAGTGAGGGACCTGAGGAGGTCAATGGCCTCCTCACTAAGAGCGGCAGGGCTGACAGGGGCAGGGGCTGAGGTGCCTGGGGCAAAGGAGATGCCCACCCTCCTAGGTGAGCGGCCACAGGGCTCATGCTGAGGGGTTGCTGGGAGGGCGATGCTGGTAGGGGTGGTGGCGGCTGTACCTGTAGATGCGGGGGGCACAGAGGGGCTCGCCACCGCAAGGGAGCTCCCATCAGAGGAGGAGTCTGTGTCGCAGGTCTCAGCTCCTGTCCCCGCCCTGGAGCTCCCCTTGCCCTACGTCCCACTGGTGGCTTCAGACTCCATTGTCTCACCCTCCAGGGCCATGTGGGATGCAGCTCCCTCCTGCTCCTGTGCCACTGCTCCTCCACCTGATGATGCTAATGCACACAAGAACAGGGAGTCCACAAAAAGGGGGTGAAGACAGAAGAAAGACATGTTGAGTACATGCAATACCGCTACAGTTGGAGGACACTACAGACACAGAAGCCCCCTGCACTACGCCGTGCACTTTGAGTTCCCTAATTAATCACAGGGACATGGGGTACAAGGACTATGCCTGATTGCTGCACACATGGATGTCACAGGAGCTGACTAGGTGAAGTTGGCTCTGAACACAGGTGCGGTGCCATATGGCCTGCCTTACCAAGGGACCTTGCCTACTAAACTCGCCCTGGCCTAGGGGAACCTACAGCCCACCTCCCCCACCCAGACACCTCCAATGCGTGCAGAATCAGCTGAATGAGAGTGTACTCACCCCCTTGTGGCTGCTGTGATGCCCTCAAGTGCCCATCCAACTCTGGATACGCCACCACCAGGATCCGGAACATTAGGGGGGTCATGGTGCGACGGGCACCCCTCCCACGTTGGGAGGCCATCCCCAGCTGAGCCTCCGCCGTCTTCTTGCTCTAGCGGCGAATGTCCTCCCATCTTTTCCGGCAGTGGGTGCTCCGTCTGTTGTGGACCCCCAGGGTCCGGACTTCATTGGAGGAGGATTTACCTACAGTGAAAGGTGACTTCTATGCCCTGGGACATATCCCCAACATCATTGGTGCCATTGATGGGACACATGTGGCCTTGTTCCCCCCCGCAGGAGTGAACAGGTGTACAGAAACCGTGAGAGTTACCATTCGATGAATGTGCAGATGGTGTGTTTGGCCGAACAGTACATCTCCCATGTGAATGCCAAGTTTCCTGGCTCTGTGCATGACGCTTACATTCTGAGGAATAGCAGCATCCCTTATGTGATGGGGCAACTCCTGAGGCACCGTGTGTGGCTATTAGTTGAGGACATGGACCCTATACAGTGTGACTAGGTGTCTGGGTCTGGGGATATACCTAGGATTAGTGTGTGTCTAACAGTTGTCCCTCAACATTTGCAGGTGACTCTGGTTACCCCAACCTGTCATGGCTACTGACCCCAGTGAGGAATCCCAGGACAAGGGCAGAGGAACGCTACAATGAGGCCCATGGGCGAACTAGGAGGGTTATAGAGAGGACCTTCGGCCTCCTGAAGGCCAGGTTCTGGTGCCTCCATATGACAGGTGGTTCCCTATTCTACTCCCCAAAGAAGGTGTGCCAGATCATCGTGGCCTGCTGTATGCTTCACAACTTGGCTTTGCGACGACGGGTGCCTTTTCTGCAGGAGGATGGTCCAGATGGAGGTGTTGTGGCAGCTGTGGAGCCTGTGGACAGTGAAGACAAGGAAGAAGACAATTTCGACAATAGAGACACAGTGATTCATCAATACTTCCAGTGAAACACAGGTAAGAAGACATCAATGCCTGCTACCCTTGTTCTACCTCTCATCTGTCTGTCACTTTCACCCAGTGTATGGACCCTGAGTTGTCACTTTCCCTTTCAATTTCACAGATGTGGGTCCTACTGTGTGACATCTGCTTTGTTTCCTCATGGACTAGAGCTGTGTGACATAGGTATGTTGACAATACAATGGATATATCAGTTTTCCACAGTTATTGCAAATACACATTTGTGAAATCAGAGACTGACTCCAGATAGTTTTGTGATTTAAGGGTGTTTATTTAAGTTCTAAATAGTGGAGGGGGTTGTAAAAAGGTCAGGGGTGATGGTGGAGGAATGTCCATGGCATAGTCCAGTCTATTAGTCTCACAGGTGCATTGTTCAAAGGGGCATAGGAAGTGGAGCTGGGGCAGTTTAAGGATGGACAGGGTGACAAAGTGGGACAGATGGATGACAATCAGGGTGGTCTCATTTTTTGGCGGGGGTCTTGGCACCGTTCTCTGTCTTCGTCCTGGATCTCAGGGACCGTTTGTGAGTTGGTTCTCCATCTGCAGGGGGTGGGGTGCTGGTGTCGTGGTCCTGTGGCGGTGCCTCCTGTCCACTAGCGCCAGCGGAGGTGGTTGGCAGTTCATCGTCCATGCTAGTGTCAGGGGCCCCTTGTTGTGCCACAGTGTCCCTCCTGGTGTTGACGAGTTCCTTCAGCACCCCTACGATGGTGCCCAGGGTGGTATTGATAGATTCGAGTTCCTCCCGGAACCCCAAATACTGTTCCTCCTGCAGCCGCTGGGTCTCCTGAAACTTGGCCAGTACCGTTGCCATCATCTCCTGCGAATGGTGGTAGGCTCCCATGATGTTGGAGAGGGCCTCGTGGAGAGTGGGCTCCCTGGGCCAGTCCTCCCCCTGTCGCACAGCAGCCCTTCCAGTTCCCCTGTGTTCCTGGGCCTCTGTCCCCTGAACCGTGTGCCCAATGCCACTGCCCCCAGGTCCCTGGCGCTGTTGGGGTGGTAGGTTAGCCTGGGTTCCCTGTAGTGGTGGACGCACTGCTGCTTGATGTGTCCTGTGGACAGAGGTATGGGCCCGCTGGGTGGGTGCTGTGCTGGTGTTTCCAGAGGGGGGAGGCTCTGTTGTGGCTTGTGCCAGTGTGAGGGGAACCGACTGTCCTGAGGTCCCAGATGGGCCGGGCTGGTCATATAGATCCAGTTGGACAGTGCTGCTGTCATCACTGTGGGCCTCTTCTGTGGGTGGAGTGGACATGTCTGGAACCTCCTGTCCGGTGACGTTGGGTAGGGGTCCTGCAGGGGTGTAAAGGCATGATTATTGCATCTGTGTGTGCCATGGTGTGCAATGGGTGGGTGACCCTGTACCCCAGTGCTTGCATTCTTGTGTAGGACGTTGTGTGCTAAATGTTTAGGGATGTGTGTGGGTATGTGCAGTGGCCATGCATTGGTGATGGGTGTCCATGCTCTGTTGTTGCATGCAGGGCTTGGTGTTGGGATGTGTGGTTTGTGATAGTGGGACATATGTGAGGAGTTGGATTGATGGGGTGAGGGCGAGGGTGGAGGTATGTGATAGCATGCAGGTAGGGTGGGGGATGAAGTAGTGAAAGCTTTGCCTTACCAGAGTCCATTCCTCCAGCTACTCCGGCAAGGCCCTCAGGATGCAGTAAAGCCAAGACCTGCTCCTCCCATGTTGTTAGTTCTGTGGGAGGAGTTGGGGGTCTGCCGCCAGTCCTCTGAACTGCAATCTGGTGTCTTGAGACCACGGAACGTACCTTCCCCCGTAGGTCATTCCACCTCTTCCTGATGTCATCCCTAGTTCTTGGGTGCTGTCCCACTGCGTTAACCCTGTCCACGATTCTGTGCCATAGCTCCATCTTCCTAGCTATGGTGGTGTGCTGCACCTGTGCTCCAAATAGCTGTGGCTCTACCCGGATGATTTCCTCCACCATGACCCAGAGCTCCTCCTCAGAAAACCTGGGGTGTCTTTGTGGTGCCATGGGGTGGTGTGGGTGATGTGTGGGGTGGTGTATGTTGTGATGTGTGGGGTGATGTTTAGGGGTGTGTGGTGTTTTGTGCGTGGATGTTGTGTGAGTGATGGTGTTGAATGCCTGTGGATGCTAGTTTGTAGATGGTGGTGTCTCTCTCTGTCCTTCAGTCGCAATTGTGGTCGTAAGGGTTTGTGGGTAATGTGGGTGTGTGTTTTATATTGTATTGGGTGTGTGGGAGTGGTGTGTGTATGTGTATCAGGTGTGTGTATTTCGATTTGTCCAATGTGGTAGTGTTTTGTAAATGTGTGTGTATTTTGAGCGCAGCGGTGTGTACCGCCCAATGGAATACCGTGGTTGAAAGACCGCTGGGTGGATTCGTGGGTCGTGATAGTGTGGGCATATTCCTGTTGGCATGACGGTGGAGGTTTTGTTATCGCCAGTTTATCACTGACCTTTGGTGTGGCGGACTTGTGTGGGTGTCTCGATTTTGGCAGATTCTGAGCTGTGGGTCGTAATAGCTGTGGCGGAATTGCATGGCCGCGGTGGTGTGTTGGCAGTCTTCTGCACGGCGGAAAGCGGCATTTACTGCCAATGTTGTAATGAGGGCCTTAAGGTTTTAGTTTTATTGGAAAAAGTGTGAACACGCGATCCCTTGACCAATAGGGACTTGAGGAGTAGGTCTAGGAAATCTAACTTAGCCGGCCTGCACCAAGAAGAGATGCACAAATTCTCCCTAATTTTTCCTATGGTCTACCTCCATTCTTTCGAATTGCTTAAAGACTTTGCGTTTTTTTAACTTTAATGCTGAATCCTGATGAATTGCTGACCGAACTGATGTCCTGATGACGAAGACTATCTTAGCTTGCCGATCCATTTGAAGAGAGGTATATTATTACTGACGTATTTCCTAGGACTATTGCTTTTTTTTCTAGGTACCAACCGTGCTATGATAAAGCCATAGTTAGATGTTTTCAAAATGTGTGTGTACTAAATTGTTTTACATGAAGCCAAACATGCTGATGCTAATCTGGTGTTAGTTGAGGGATCCTTACTATTGAAAGTCTGTTGTAGGGAATAATGTTTGATGCCTTTCCGTTGCTGAATCTAAATGTATGTGGTATTGTTTGTGCAATGTCTATCACTTGATTTTGAGATTATCTTACGTGACATTAGCATTGTTAATATAGGGAAAAAATACTCTAACATTTACTAAAGGTGTGGTTATTCATGACTGAAAGGTCATGGTGTGTGATAATTACTGACTCCTATTGATTACTAATGCTATTGATTATCATTGATTATTGATGTTACTGATTGATCATTGAAGGCATGTACTGGAGTTATGGTGGGAAGATCTTAATTGTGGGTCAAAAGTTTCATCAACCTATTCGTGTCCCCTTGTAAGTTTACTTATTGAGGTCAGACGCCCTAACAGAGATGGTAGCAGAGACGAATGTTTTGTCTCCTTAAGAGCCCATCATAGATGTCCGGTACAGATTCCTCTCCTTAAGAGCCCATCATCAATGTCCTGTATTAACAGAGATAGTAGTAAGATTGATGGTTTGTCTCCTTAAGAGATTCACAGATAGTAACAGCTCGATGATCTGTCTCCTTAATAAACTATCATAAGTGTTCAAAGAGGGGTGCAGGAAGACATAAAGATTAACTCAGATGGTAGTAGCTTGATGATTTGGTCTTTTGAGAGTTCATTTTAACTGAGATTTGGATTTTTTTTTCAATGATACAAATTGGAGAGAAAATGTTTCCCTTTGTCCTGAAATTACTTTCCTGGAATCTTGGACCTGCCAATGGTTGTTCTAGTGATAGAGTGAATGAAGTAGGGTTTGCGCTTGCACAGCTCATGCAAATCGCAGGTGAATTGTGATGTTTGTGAGCGCTTAGGGAGTTTGCGTGCTCCAAATGAAGTTGTAGAAGTAGTGTGCGTACTCTGCAGTGTGAGTGTAGGGAAGTTGTCAAACTTCACATGTGTGTGGCACTTTGTGCTAAAAATTTGTCCACGTGGTTGTTGATGTACGGACCCTGCATGGTCTAAGACTACGGAGTATATTGAAAAGTGTATGAGGTACTTGTTTTTATGTTGTAATTTGTCAGGTTTAATAGGTCAATCGGGCGTGGTTGACAGGGCAGAGTGTGAGTCAAAGTGAGTGAAAGAGAATATCGACTGAGATCTGGCGAGTCCTATGTGCACAAGGACAGACCCACTGATCAGTTGAGAGTAAAATTTGTGGGTCGAATTTTGCTTGTGAATCAGGGAAGCTGAGAAAGAAGGAGTAGCTGTAAGAGCGAGAAGAGCCGTCAGTGAAAAATCCGTAAAGTTTCGGAAGCGATAGTTACCTTTCCTGTACTAAACTAGCAGATTTGTTTTTTGTTTTTGGGTAAGTGCTCATAATTTTTGGATTTGTTTTGCGTGAATCAGAGTTTAGGAGGACAAGCCGCAAGACTTTGTCAGCCGTAGTATGTGTGTGTGTGACATCATTGGAGCCACGTTGGGATAGGTCGGTTGGTGACGAGAATCGCGCACGGATTGGCAGCCATCCATGAGGAGCAATTGGTAAAGAAGGTGGGTGAAGAGAATTCTAGGATTAAAAGTCGCTTTCTGATTTGGTTTTGAATAACATAAAGGTTGTAATGATGACATTTTCCAAAGTTTTAAAGAGTGCTTCAAGGGGAGATACATACATTACAATGAGTATAGGCGAGGCTGCACCACCAGAAGGTACACCACCTTACATTGTAATGGAAGAGAAGGGTGTCGCGCCATGTCTTTGGCTGAAGCAATGGTGCAAAGAGACAGAAAAGATGGGAACTCAGCATTTCCTACAAATGGGACTTTCAATTTGAGGGTTTTAGAGCATTTAACGATGGTGCTATATGAATCGAAGCCCCTTCCGAGACCAACACAGTTTGAGGCATTAGCAATCTGGGAGCTAGTAGCCAGACAGCAACAGTAACAGACATTTGAGAGGTGAATGAGAAAGTCAGAAAAGACATTAACTAGGCTAGGTGGGACAGTGCTCAGAGAGTTTGGAGGATGGAGACTTTGCATGGAATAAAGTTGTTTCCAGCGATTACGCAGGACAATGAGAAGGAAGGAAGGAAAGCTACTAGAAAGACTAACAGAAGCCCTTCCGAAAGTAGGGAGGCTAGAAAGTCTTCAACAGTGGAGGAAGAATCAGATGATGATGACTTTATTTTACGGTTACTGAGAAATCGTCCACCACCACATGCAGCAAATGACAGTGATCTGAGCACCAGTGCTGATCCTTCAGCTCCGGCACAGGTTAATGGGACAGTGAGTCCGGTGCAGGTTAATACTAGTCTACCACAGAATATGATGCAGAGTAGTCTTAACGCTCCTACTGTTCCAGTGGTACAAAATCAGGTGAACCCGCCACAGGTCCAGATAATTTACCCTAATTTATCCGTTATGGAAACAGCTACAAACTAAAAGGTGCCTACGGAACAGGGTTTCCCGAGACCGATGTTGGTTCAGACAGTACCAACTCCACTTATACTGCCCCAAGTGCAGCACAAGTTATGCTGAGAGTCACTCCAGTAACAGGAACACAGTCAGGTATGTCTTCAATGATGAACCAGAACATGGGAATTACTCTCCCATAGAACTTAAGTACCAGACCAACACCACATGCTATATCTCTACCTATTACTGTTGGTCCAGCTGTACCCTTTTTTGCACAGGAGAAACCCAGTGTATGTGAACAGGGTGTCAGGACACAGAATGTAACGGGGGAGGACAAAATGAAAACACTCAAGTAGTTTCTCCTGTGGGACAGGCTTTTGATAGATCAAGATCATTGCTGGACCTTAGTCCATTCGGAATTCTTCCAGATACTATGATAGGGTCAAACTTTAGTCCGAGCATGAGATTATTGACACCGCTGACCCCAAATGCAGTTGCACAGCAGGTGCCTCTGGTACAAGCCAGCAACATCTTGTTGCAAGGTTTGACTGCTCAGCAGTTGACTGAATGGTTAGACAAGCTGAATACCCTACAGAGTGAGCAAGAAACCTCATGCATCACAATGGATGACTGGCATCATCATTGGGAAAGCTCCTCGTCAGGCTGGTACTGTAATGCCTGGCGGGCTCCCCTAAAGGGGTGCTCTTAACCACTTTGCTCAGATAGTAGCTGTGAAAAATCGAATAATTATCAATGGGATACCCAGTATTTGGAACCCGAGCAAATGTTGGAGAGAATGGAACGTTAAAATTGGTTTACCGTCAACAGAGATAATTCATGGTTTTAATCAGTGATGAATGTGATGGCAACCAAGGTTAAAAACAAAAATAAGGATTAGCGTGATTAGTTATGCTCACCTACTCTCACTTAAAGAAGAGAGGAAAACACCAATTATGGTACCTCACTAACACAAGTCTACATGTTTCGCGTCTAGATGGTCCAGCCGGATCCAGCGACGCTTCATCAGGACAATAAATCTTCTCCAAAATTTCTAATCAACAATATGTAGAAAGAACAAAGTCACTTACTTAGTCCTATTTAATAACTCAAAAAGGTCACCCATCCCCAATGTCAGGATAGAGCTCAAAAGGATCACTCGCCAGAAGAAGAAACTAAAATTTTCCGTTTCTTCAAAGTAGGCTAATACACCTACCCACCGGCGCGCGTCCTCACAAAAGTGGGTAGGTGTATTAGCCTACTTTGATTCTGATTTTAGTTTCTTCTTCTGGCGAGTGATCCTTTTGAGCTCTATCCTATATATAAACCAATTTTAACGTTCCATTCTCTCCAACATTTGCTCGGGTTCCTAATACTGGGTATCCCATTGATAATTATTCGATTTTTCACAGCTACTATCTGAGCAAAGTGGTTAAGAGCACCCCTTTAGGGGAGCCCGCCAGGCATTGCAGTACCAGCCTGACTAGGAGCTTTCTCAATGATGATGCCAGTCATCCATTGTGATGCATGAGGGTTCTTGCTCCTGATTAATTTGGTTCGCCTGTGTGATTCTTCCGTGTGCCTGGAACAGTGTACCAATTTTTGTATCATGGTTCTATTGGGAGGCTGTACACTGGACCATTAATCTCCCGGTCCCTCTTTCATTATTTTTCATACCCTACAGAGTGCTCCAAAGGGAGAGGAGTGTTTGAACTATGTTAGGCTAAGCATGGAAGCGAGTGAACTCATTGAGGGAACTATGGGAGTGAACAGGTTACAATCCTACACAGAAACAGAGTTGAGCTATCTGTGCCCGAAGATTACAAGGGAAGTGAGCAAGGTGCATCAGTAACTAGCAGACCTGGCAGAGAAGTACAGCATAGAAATAGAGAAAACAAAGCATTTGAAAATGAGTTACAGATTAGATTTTGAGATTAAAGATTTTGAACACATGAGGTCTGCCGGATTAAAGACACACCTTTGTGAATTACTTCAAAGTGCCCAGATATGGGAGCATCAGACAAATGGGAAGGCAGATGGGTATAGAAAAGAGACAGAAGGAAAAGCGATTCTGTGGAGCTGACTGCAAATGTGCAGCAAGGCCAAGATCCAGTGAAGATTTTACCAATGAGAGACATTCCGGGAGGGAATTTTGTTCCTGTCCCTTGAAGTACAAGGGATATTCTGTCATTTTCAAATGATTATCCAAAATTGAGGGAGAAGCCAGTAGAGTGGTACCAGCAGACAGACAGGTTTGTAAAACTTGCAAAGTGCCTGTGGGAAGTCTTGAACACTCTATTAGAGATAGTGGTCCAAGCTGATCTTTGGATGGAATGCAAGAGGAATGTAGATTGGCCAATAAGAGAACCAGAGAGAGATAAAACTACAGGCGCACCGTCTCCCGAGGTAATTAAATATTACTATAAGGTAAATGAATTTTTTTTAAAGAGAATTTTGCCCAAGAACATTGATTGGCAGAGAATTGACAGGACTGCCTCGGTAGCAAAGGAGTTGAGACATGCGTACTATGAGAGGTTGTTACAGGCATTCAAGCATTACAGTGGTACAGAGACAATTGAGGCAAAGGACATGATTAATTTTGTGTTGAGATTTGGGGAAGGATTGAAACCTGAAATTAGCCAGATGATTAAAAATCATTTGATTTGCTGGCAAGCCAAACCGATTTATGAGGTGTTGCAATATGCAAAATACTGTAGTGATGAAATTGATTTGAAGCAGAGAAATCTGAAAGAGAAGACAATGGTGATGCAGATTAAAGCTGCTCAGACAGGCATCCAAGGAAATTTTCCACAGCTGCTACCACAACAGCAGCAGGGAAACATGGTGTTTCAGCCCCAGATGAGAGGTAGAGGTCACGGAGGTAATATGAATCACAGTTCAGAATGATGTGCAGGGAATGAAGAAATTGTTGCCTTGTCACGGTTGCGGAGCCATCGGACATTGGAAATGGGAGTGTCCTATGTTGGTGCAGGAAGGTGTTGTTCTGCAGACTAATTACATCAATTCATTCCAGAACATGAAAGGACCGAGAATGAGAGGTCCTAATCTGAATTTTCCAAATAGCATGAATCAAGTGCAGAATTTTCAGCCCACGCAGCAGGTGCAAATGCCACGTGTACAAATGACATAGTTACAGCCAATGCAGCAGCAGGTTCCCATGGTACCTAAACAGCAAATTCAAATACCTCAAGCCCCAATGGAACAGCACCAAATGAAGCTTTCTCAACAGGTCTCAGGTCAGAAGCTTAACCAGAGTAATAACACAGTACACCAATTCCCGTTACACAGTAAGAATGGAATAAACGATGATTGGATGAGCGAAAGTTCAGATGAGGAGCCATGTGTGCTTAGAACCTCCTTAGAAGTAGATCAGAGAGGTCCCTCTGTAAAGGGAAAAGTCATGGTTCACAGAGTTTCATTCTTGGTCGACAAGGGAGCTACACACACTATAGTAAGATCAGTTGAAGTCCCAAATTTGCCCCTTTCAGGTAAAACAGTTCAGATTCTGGGAGTAGCGAATCAATATTTGACCAACCCGATTATGTAACCAGTTCAGGTTACAATTGGCAACTTCCAGGGATAGCACAAATTTTTTAGTCTGTGATTCAAGTCCAGTATCCCTACTGAGAAGAGACTTGCTGTGTAAAACAACATGCTCAATTACTTGTTCAAATGATGGAATTGAGATTCAGACGAATAGCGATGATGAAGATGACCAAGCCCCAGAGATACAGTGTGAGACAACAAATGAGGAATATCCTCTGATTGATTTATTTCCAGTATTCACAGTGAAGGAGCTTATGCCTGACTTTCAGGGAATGATTAAGGAGAAAGTGTGGGGTCTGACAGGAAAAGAGATAGGTCTGATAAAGGGAGCTGAGCCAGTTAAAGTCACTGTAAAGCCAAATGCTATTTTTCCTCAATGTCCCCAGTACCACATGCCGCAAGATGTCCTTATGAAGGTCTCCCAAATAAGTGCAGACTTTGTGAAACAAGGGGTTTTGAAGTAAGTATTGAGCAGCCCATGTAATTCACCGATAATGGGTTTGAAAAAGCCCTATGGGAAAGTTCGAATTGTTCAGGATCTGAGAAAAGTAAATGACATTGTGGTCAAATGTTGTCCTGTGGTGCCAAATCCAGCTGTGATAATGTTTCAGATTCCATGCGAGCAAAGTTGTTCACTGTCACTGTCACTGAATTGTCGCAAGCCTTCTTTTCTGTGCCTCTTCGTGAGGACAGCCAATTTCTCCTTAATTTCAAATTTTGGACCGAGATTACTGTTGATGTTGAATTCCTCAAGGGTTTTCAGAGTCACTTTCCATATTCAATCAGATCTTGAAAAAGAACTTGGAGTCATTGGAATTGCCTTTCTAATCGACCTTGTTACAGTACATTGATGACTTGCTGATTGCAAAACAAGGGACGAGTGCAAGTATGACACAATTTCTTTGCTGAACCATATGGGAAAGAATGGTCATAAAGTGTCCCGCTTAAATTGCAATACTGTCAGAAAGAAGTAAAATACTTGGGTCACCGGACTGAAAAGGGATCAAGAAAGATATCCAGAGAAAGGGTTACAATCATATTGCAGATGAATCCCCCAAACACACAGAGAGATATGTCAGGATGTTTCTTGGGAAGGTGGGCTACTGCCGCCAATGGATTCACAATTTTTCAGTCATTTCAAGACCATTGCAGAAGCTGACTCATCAGGATGTCACTGATCCCATAGTGTTAGACCAGGCTGGAATGAAAACATTCACTGAATTGAGAGAGAGTCTGTGCAATGCTCCGGCTTTGGGTATGCTTGACTACACAAAACCTTTCACATTGTTTTGTCATGAGCGTGACGCATGTTCTTCGTCTGACTTGAAGCAGATCCATGGAGGTGTAAACCTCCCAGTAGCATATTTTTCAGCTACTTTGGACCCAGTTGCAGCAGCCTTGCCAGGTTGTTTGCGCACAGTTGCAGCGGTTGGACAGAGCCTTACACAGTGTAAGGGCATTGTGATGTGATATCTCTTCACTATAATGGTCCCTCACTCTATTGAGATCCTACTTGCAAAGATGAAAACCCAATATTTGACTTGTGCGAGATTGACCAGATATGAAACAAGTATGCTAGGGTCATTAAATGTGTCATTGAAAAGATGTACAGTGCTGAACCCAGCAACCTTACTCCCTAATGAAAATAATGAAATTGAAAAGTTGGAAGATGTTGAGCATGATTATCTTGAAGTAACTGACTTGTGCACAAAATCAAGACCTGACATTAGAGATACTCGATTGGAAGAGAATGATCAAATTATCTTTGTTGATGGTTCTTGTCTAAGAGACAATACAGGGACACTGAGAACAGGATATGCCATGTGCACAATTACTGCTATTCTGGAAGCTTCTTGGCTTCGAGGAGTGTATTCTGCCCAAGGAGCTGAACTGGTAGCCCTTACTAGAGCGTGCCATGTTTCTGCTCAACTGAAAGTTACAATCTATACGGATAGCCAGTATAGATTTGGAATAGTCCATGATTTTGGCCAGTTGTGGTCACAGAGAGGTTTCATGACCTCTTCTGGTTCACCAGTGAGAAATGGTGAGAGAACTAAAGATCTGTTGCATGCTATTCAAATGCCTGAAAAGATTGCCGTAGTGAAACTCAGTGCACATCTGAAGTCTCAGGACTTTGTGTCATTGGGAAATAGATATGCAGATCAAGTTGCAAGGTTTTGTGTATTGAACTGTATATTGTTCAAGGATAAGTGGGAACTGTTACCCGGAGAAGATGAAACATGTCCAAGTTTTGCACTGAAAGTAATTGACATGTTGGAAGAATTGCAAATGTTACAGAATAATATTGACAGGGAGGAGAAACGTTCATGGAACAAAATTAAATGTGTACAGCGACAAGATGAATTGTGTGTTTCAGAAGAGGGTCAATTCGTTTTGCCTAATAGTCTGCTGTCTCAAATGGCTAGGTATTATCATGGTCAGACACATGTTGGAAGGGATGCCATGATTCATTTAGTCAAGTACGATTGGTTCAACCGAAGGTTTAGACAGGTTGCTGAAGCAATTTGCCTTTGTTGTGTTATTTGCCAGCAAATGAATGCGGGGAAAGGGACAGTGGGTAATTTGAGCCAAAATGAAAGAGCAGGAGGTCCATTCAGCAGAATGCAGATGGATTTTATTGAGATGCCTGTGTGTGGAGGTTTGAGATATGTGTTGGTGATTGTTTGCATCTTTAGTCACTGGATTGAAGCGTACCCTACACGAAGAAATGACAGTCTCACAGTAGCGAAACTACTGCTTAGGGAACTGATACCACATTTTGGGTTCTCGATCTCTTTAGAATCAGATAGGGGGCATCATTTCAACAATGAAGTAATTAAATTACTGTGTGCAGCATTGAACATTGAGCAGAAGTTTCTTTGTAGTTACCGCCCTGAAGCACCAGGACTAGTGGAACAGATGAATGGTACCTTGATGTCAAGAGTTGCAAAGATGTGTGCGTCCACGAATATGAAATGGCCCGATGCACTGCCTTTAGTTCTGATGACAATGAAAAACACACCCGACAGGAAGACAGGATTGTCGCCGCATGAGATCCTGATCGGCCCAACCATGAGGTTGCCAGCGGGCCTGCAAATGGAATTGTCAACATTACAGATGATATGGTGTTGGACTACTGCAAAGGTGTGGCTGATGTGGTTCTCTCTTTCTCTCAGCAGGTGGAAGCCACCACACTGCCACCGATCCATGACCCAGGGCACAATTTGAGGGTCGGTGACTGGGTTGTGATCTGGAAACACGTGAGGAAAACGTGTTTGGAGCCTTGTTGGAAAGGACCTTTATAGGTAGTTCTGACAACTAACACAGATGTAAAGTGTGCTGGAGTTCCAAACTGGATCCATGCCAGTCACACAAAGAAAGTGATGTGCCCGACTGATGAGGAAGCCGAGTTGTTAAAAGTACTAACAACCACAAAACAAGTCTCAGGGTCGGAAGGAGAACAAAGGGGAACTGAGACCAGATCTGAGCCCGTTAAGAACAGTTCAGTCACTCCTGTGAGAGACAAAGGAGAAGACCTCCAGGAGGGTGATATAGAGCCTATTTCAATTGAGGCAGCAGGAGACCCTAATCTGAGGAGGGCTTTCCCAGAAGCAGATGATTTTGAGAGGCAAACAGAGCAATTGCCAGACCCCGAGGGGGAAGGAGTGAAGGTGTCTGAAAGGCACTATGATCTGATTCCTCCTGAACCAGTTGCAGGTCCATCAAGAGAAACCACCATAGAACAAGCAGATGTTTCAAGTTCAATACTGAAAAGAACATTGACCAAGGGTCCACTGAAAGGAGATAAGTGGCTGGGGTCACAAGCAAAGAGAAAGAAAGCAGTTGTTGAAACAACAGTTGAGGAAGAAGTGGATACAACAAGGAGAGAAGATATAAGTGAAGGAGAATTGAATGGTGATCGAAAGTTGAAAAGAAAGATAATAGCAAGCCGAAGATACGAAGGTCCTGAATGGGCGTATGCAACTACAAGTGAATGGCAGAAATAATTTTTCTCTTTTTGTTTTGATCCAGACATTACAAGTCAATATTTTGGCACTGGAAGGAAGTTGATGAACTGAACAATTGAGAGAATTTGAGAAAATGTTGAGAAGAGACTGTTGAAAGTAACCTGAAAAGACTTTGATAACCTGATTTGACTTTTTGAAACCTGATTTTGACAGGCTGCTTACCGATTTTTGACAAGGGATCCTAGAAGTGAGACTGAAAGCTGTAAATAACTGCTGAAAGAAGAATTTCTTTTGTTTTTGATTTTTGCTGCAGTTTTTTCTGAATTTCTCTTCTGCTTTCTGATTCTTTACACATCATGAGTAACATTAGCCAGCAGGGTAGGAAAAATAGGTGCTGTAAATATATGAGTATTGGTTTGGCGATTGTATGTTGGATATTGTTTGTGGTGTTGATTATGGGAATGTCTGTTCTTGATAAGAGTGAAGCCAACCATTAATCTGCTTTTGAAAAAACTACTGCACTAACACTAATAGAGAAGTTTAGGTTAGATGAGAAGTATTTGCATGAGGGTACTAATGCCCAAGAAGAACTTTCTTCTAATGTCTTCTATTGCTTGCTGAGTGAGTATGTTGAGACAATGGATGTGAGGAATTGTTATGTGTGTACGTAGATTTCTTCATCAGTTGAAAAATTAGTTACTTATCATAGTTTGCACTAACATGTAGGATAAGTTGTAGTTTGTTACGAACAAGATTCTATAACCAAAAGTACATTCAGTACATTTATTCAAATTATGATGTTGTGTTTTCATTCGTCCCTATAATTAGGTATTTGAGTGGAATAGCTAAGGATAATGACATAGTATTAGTTAGGGGTTTCTTTGAACCTACATTGACATTTGACACAGCGTATTCTGACAGGAACAATCTAACATGCTTGCTTACACCTTTCGAGAAGAGCTTCTTAGATTACACAGATGACAGGAGAAAGGCATTGAAGGAGAAGTTAGAAAAGGGCTTAGAGGAAATGACCTACAAGAATGATTATGCTTATAGTACAATTAAAACGCAAGGGAAATTAACTCTAGATGCGCAACACACAGGGGAACTTTGTTGATATAGACCTAAATCAGGCACTGACACTTTATTTGTGGGAATGAGTGAATGTAGACATGTGTTTTTGTTTCAGAGTAAATGGACATTTAGGTTGAATGGACAGGATCCGGCGATTCCTGGAATATATGACATCTGTGGTCCTAATGCCTATTATCGTCTTCCAAGAGGATGGTATGGGACATGTTATTTGGGAATAGTTTTCCCAAAGATTTTACAAATGGATGACTTAAAGAAGTTTCCAAAAGCGACTGAATTACATCATATGAGATAGAGGAGGGAGTCTCCTTCTGGTATAGTTGGAGATATATTTGGAGCAATGATTCCTTCAGTGGGAATTGTTCTGAATTCGATAAAGATTCGAAAATTGTCCACTATTGTGGATAACATGCTGGCAAATTTTTCAGGAGCCATACTCCTGATAGATACTGAATTAGCTGCTGAAAGAGCTATGAGAAAATGTACATAAAGTTAATCATACACCGTAGCTGCTAGGCATCTGTTTATCTTTATTATGTTGCCATGTGCTCGACAAACCTCCTGAACTTTGATGATTGACCTTGTGCTCGCAGCCTTGGGCTGCAATCTGCTTATCGCTGCCATATTACTTTTTCCAATTACAGTTCAGAGAATAGTCGTGCTTAATCAGTAACTGCCAGAACAAGTTTGTACAGGTCGTTGCCACCTCCTGCCAGCTGCATCTGTACCTTCTCCCACCACATGTGTATCCCTGAAATATTCTGAAGGCCGCAGAGGAGCTTGAATACGTTAGGGGTGGAGTTGTCCTCTGACTAAGCAGTTTTGTGTGTATATAAGGTTGGGTGCTCCAGAGTGAAGGGGCAGCCTCCGTAGGATAGTCACTTGACTGTCCTGGGACTCTGTATTAGCTCGAGCTATAATCCATGTAATAAACTTCTCTTTATTCCTCCAGTTGGTGACTCCGTCTGATTTGTGAACTCTCTGCTAAATTGACCCTGAGGACATAAAGGGTGTCCCTCCACCGCTGGGAAGGAGACCCCGGGTGGGGGTCTAATCTTTCCTGGTTCCTCAGCTATGACTCTTCAGAATCACCTTGCTTTAGACATTCTTTTAGCAAAGGATGGCGGAGTTTGTAGGATGCTCAATTCTAGGCATTTGTGTTTGTTCATTCCTGATAATAGTAAATAAATTAGGAGCTTACTTACTAATCTGTCTAATGAAAGTGCTGATTTGAAAGAATGAAAAGAAGAAGGTGTTTTGGAAAAGGTTGGTAAAAGTTTTGCTTCAGTGGGAAATTGGTTCAGCAACATTGGGAAAGCAATCTTATTGAAAATTATACAGGGGATATAAATTGTCATGGTTTGCCTAATTGGAATATGGGGAATATGTAAATTGTGTAAAAGAATACAAATGAAAAGGACAAAGAATAATCAGAGGAGGGAAGAAAAGAAAAGGGAAAAATTGTTTAGAGAAAATTTGAAAAGGAAACAAAAGTTTGAAGGGATTGAAATGACAGAATTTTAGCTGATGCAAATTTTTGTGAGTGATAGTTTAGTGTGATGGCTTATTTAGTCATCAGAGGAGGGATTGCTGAAGCAGGTGTATTAATGAGAATTATTAATGAGTATTTGTGTATTCTGAGTAGGGGATTTGCATAGAAAATGTAATGATATAGAGAAAAATTATGCGCACTTTTGAAAATGTGATCACGATGAGTGGTCGCTAATGTTCAAGAAGTATACTTATTAATGGCTTATTAATATGAAACATGGAGCTTATGCTTGATTAATGTAGTAGTACATCATATTGAGGATTATGCATTATGTATTAGCTTTATTAATTATAGGCCTTAACTTAGCAGAGGTCTTGGCCTTGTTGCACGGCCTCATGTCAAGCTGTATTTGTAAACCGATGAATAAAACGTTTGCTTAGAGAACTAAGCTGTGATTTTCCACTGTGCTGTCCCATTGTGCTCGTAGCTAAAAGTATTTTCTCATGAGAACCAATTGCTAGAAAATGCTGTTCTTGCTAAATGTAACAACATGAGTGTAATGTGTGTAAGATTGACTTTCTCAGGAAAAGAACAATGGAGACACTTACTGGAGTACAAGCTGCAACAATATTGTTTCCTGACGAGCCGGATGATGAGGACATTATAAGAGAAGCCAATCAGCGACATGTGAACCGAGTAGCAGCAGAAATCATAGATTTGATGTTTTAATTTTATTGGACAGTGTGAACATGCAATCCCTTGACCAATAGGGACTCGGGGAGTAGTTTTAGGAAATCTAACTTAGCTGGACTGCATCAAGAGGAGATGCGCCATTCTCCCTGTTTTTCTCTACGGTCTACCTCCATTCTTTCAAATTGCTTAAAGACTTTGTATTTTCTGAAATTTGATGCTGAATCCTGATGCATTGCTGACCAAACTGATGTCCTGATGATGAAGACTATCTTAGCTTGCTGATCCATTTGAGGAGAGGTACATTATTACTGATGTGTTTTCTAAAACTACTTGCTTTTTCTTTCTAGGTACCAACCTCACTATGTTGATAGAGCCATAGTTAGATGTTTTCCAAATTTGTGTGTACTAAATTATTTTGCATGAATCCCAACATGCTGATGCTAATCTGGTGTTAGTTAAGGGATCCTTACTAATGAAAGTCTGTTATAGGGAATAACGTTTGATGCCTTTCCGTTGCTGAAACGAAATGTATGTGATATCGTTTGTGCAATTGTTCTTGTTATTATTTGCACTGTAACTTTAGAATATGTAGTGGTTCAAGCTTTGATTAGATTACACTTCTTTCGCTGCATTGGACAGCCAGTGTTGTTTCTGTATGTCTATCACTTGATTTTGAGATTATATTACGTGACATTAACATTGTTAATTGAGGGAAATAAATATTCTAACTTTTACTAAAGGTGTGGTTATTCATGACTGAACGGTCATGGTGTGTGATAATTACTGACTCCTATTGATTACTAATGCTATTATCATTGATTATTGATGTTATTGATGGATTATTGATTATTGATCTGCATGTACTGGAGTTATGGTGGGAACATCTTAATTGCGAGTGACAAGTTTCATTGACCTATTCACGTCTCCTTGTAAGTTTACTTATTGAGGTCAGATGCGCTAACAAATTTGAAGATCTAAAATAAACCGTCTTCATTAAACATTACTTTTTGGGATTTAAAGGAAGGCGTGCTTTGGTATGAAAGAGGGTGCTTGCGAGGGATAACTCGCTATTATTCATCTGCAGGTGTTTTCATTGGTTTTTCACCTAAGGAGAAATGTAGTAGTCTCTTTCAAGCTACATTATCTTTTTAAATAGTAAACTATGGGCCATATTTATACTCCGTTTGCACCGGATTTGCGTCGTTTTTTTTACCCAAATTCGACGCAAAATGAACTCCATATTTATACTCTGGCGTTAGACGCGTCTAGCGCCAAAGTCCATGGAGTTTGCGCCATTTTTTAGCGTGGACACCTACTTTGCGTTAATGATATGCAAGGTAGGCGTTCCCGTCTAAAAAAGTGACTCCGAGGCATGTGCGCCGTATTTACACTCCCGGGCAAAAATCACGCCCGGGAGTGGGCGGGTCAAAAAAATGACGTCCAGCCGCTTTTGCGTAGTTTTTTAGCACCTGGTCAGGGCAGGCGTTAAGGGACCTGTGGGCTTGGAAGGAGCCCAGAGGTGCCCTCCCATGCCCCCAGGGACCCCCCCTGTCACCCTTGCCCACCCCAGGAGGACGCCCAAGGATGGAGGGACCCATCCCAGGGAACATAAGGTAAGTTCAGGTAAGTAATTTTTTTTTTTTTTTTTTGTGGCATAGGGGGGCCTGATTTGTGCCCCCCAACATGCCACTATGCCCAATGACCATGCCCAGGGGACAGAAGTCCCCTGGGCATGGCCATTGGGCAAGGGGGCATGACTCCTGTCTTTGCTAAGACAGGAGTCATTTCAATGGGGGTTGGGAGTAAAAAAAAATGGCGCAAATCGGGTTGAGGCGAAAATTTCGCCTCAGCCTGACTTGCCCCATTATTTGGCGCCCAAGCTCCATATTCCCCTACGCCGGCGCTGCCTGGTGTATGTCATTTTTTTTTACGCACACCAGGTAGCTCCGCCGGCTAACGCCGGCTAACGTCATTGAATAAATACGGTGCCCGCATGGCGCTTCAGAATGGCGTTAGCCGGCGTTCGATTTTTTGACGCACAACTGCGTTGGCGCAGTTGTGCGTCGAAAAGTATAAATATGGCCCTGTATGCCTGGGAGTCAAGAAATACAAGACGCATGTCTGGGGAAGATGGGATTGCAGGGGCGTGTGAGAGGAATACCGAAAAAAAGAGTCTCGATATCCTTCCTCTGAGAGATTGAGTTGTACAGCGCTATGATTTATTTTCAGAAAAGAATGTTTATATCGGAGCTAAAAACACAGCGCCATTGATGTTCTTAGAATTAACGAATCTGGTGACATCCAAACACGTGAACGAAATCATCCTTTATTCTTCTGGGGGGTTCGAGCGAAGTCAGAAGGAAAGGCTTACTCCTGTCTCTTCGAGGATGGTTTTGTCAATTAAAATGACAGTTTTAATTGCCACTCTGAAGCGTACTATATATATTATGCTCATTAGGACTCCTGAAATGTCATAATATCGCGGTATTATAGACATTACACCGCAGCTCCTACAACGGTGAAGAAACGCAGAGACTTTCTGGCGGTAAATCACCCGGATTTCAATGCAGCAGCGAAGTTTTCCGCTCTGGGCGACTGAACAATGGATTCATGATCCTTGAGACAGATCTGTGCCATTTTTAGTCAGCGGTTTATGCCTTTACGCCCTCAGGGTAAATGTACAGTGAGCTTTTTATTAGAAACATTAATTTGAGTCAAAGGCATATGCAGCACTTTCTTCTTTGCACATAGAAGGCCTTATTATTCCGCCCAAAGGCTGCCTCTCCAAATTTCCTCAAGATTAGCAGAGACAAACAGCACTGCCCTTTTTGAAGGACAGTCACTATATAGAAACTTTTCTTTTGCAACAAAGAAGTTGAAAGGGATGATGTAACAGACATTTTATAAACGTAGTTCTTGTTGTACGGAGCTGTAAAGGGTAATCTGGATTTGGTGCAGATTTATGTAATTATTAATTAAAAAGATAAAAAAAGTGCCATAAAAATTTCATTGTGGGGGTGCTGCCATCAGTTTGTATTATTGAAGTTACAGGGATTGTGAATGAGTGTCACCCAAAAAACAAGTGTAGTAAATGAGCCATACCCATTCAGTGGGGTGGTATGTAGCTCGTGGTGAATTCTGGAGCACATAGCTGCACATATATTACTAAAGGATGATGTGGTAATGCCTCGTAATTTACGGACAGCATATTTTCCATTAAAATGGCCAATTTATTTCCATAGATGTGCAGTTTTACTGATAAAACTGAATAACCACAAATGATAATGTGTGGACATTCATTCTCAGGGAAATTATTTTGATTATTTATTGTATTATTAAAACCTTTTTTTCTATTACACTTCAGAATTACAGGAAACGTGCTTCATTTTTGCTTTCCTTGTTGCTGATATATTTTGAAATAGTTGTACAGTTAATTTACAGGAATTTAAGTTGAGTTGTGTTTTAGGAACAATTACATCCTACAGTCGTTCCTTTCACACTTCCTGCCCCTCAACAAGATTGTCAGATAGACCATTTTGCAAAATCCTCTCATTTGAAGTGAATGCCATTTTCTGAATGCGTGAAATCAGAGATGTAAGTTAGGCGTTCCCGTCCAAAACATAACTCTAAGCACCTAGCAAAAACAACAATTCACCCCCAGTACAGTGACCTGGGCCTAAGTCCATCGTTTCTTTGCGGCCCATACCATTCCAGTTTGGACCCAGCCATATGCAAATCAGTCTTGACCCTGTTCCCCATGGGAACAGTCCAGCCCGAACTGCTAGGCCAGGTCTTCCCTGGACTGGAAACAAGCATCCTGGGACCGGTTTCGGGGTTTCACCCCTCATCAGCCAGGCTAGCTTGAATCTAGTGGCATGGGAAGCACGGGACCCACGTCTGGGCATACCCTTCCCACTTAGGGCGACAAAGCAAAAACAACAAGTGATGGACGGAATGCTGAACATTGTCAAACATTCACCCCCAGTACAGTGATCTGGGCCTAAATCCATCGTTTTTTTGCTGCCCATGCCATTCCAATTTGGACCCAGCCATATGCAAATCAGTCTTGACCCTGTTCCCCATGGGAACAGTCCAGCCTGAACTGCTAGGCCAGCTCTTCCCTGGACTGGAAACAAGCACCCTGGGATCAGTTTCGGGGTTTCACCCCTCATCAGCCAGGCTAGCTGGGCATACCCTTCCCACTTAGGGCGACAAAGCAAAAACAACAAGTGATGGATGGAATGCTGATTATTGTCAAACATTCATCCCCAGTACAGTGACCTGGGCCTAAATCCATCGGTTTTTTTGCTGCCCATGCCATTCCAGTTTGGACCCAGCCATATGCAAATCAGTCTTGACCCTGTTCCCCATGGGAACAGTCCAGCCCGAACTGCTAGGCCAGGTCTTCCCTGGACTGGAAACAAGCATCCTGGGACCGGTTTCGGGGTTTCACCCCTCATCAGCCAGGCTAGCTTGAATCCAGTGGCATGGGAAGCACGGGACCCACGTCTGGGCATACCCTTCCCACTTAGGGCGACAAAGCAAAAACAACAAGTGATGGACGGAATGCTGAACATTGTCAAACATTCACCCCAAGTACCTTGATCTGGGCCTAAATCCATCGTTTTTTTGCTGCCCATGCCATTCCAGTTTGGACCCAGCCATATGCAAATCAGCCTTGACCTTGTTCCCCATGGGAACAGTCCAGCCCGAACGGCTAGGCCAGGTCTTCCCTGGACTGGAAACAAGCATCCTGGGACCGGTTTCGGGGTTTCACCCCTCATCAGCCAGGCTAGCTTGAATCCAGTGGCATGGGAAGCACGGGACCCACGTCTGGGCATAACTTCCCACTTAGGGCGACAAAGCAAAAACAACAAGTGATGGACAGAA
Organism: Pleurodeles waltl; assembly: GCF_031143425.1. Lineage (NCBI taxonomy): Eukaryota > Metazoa > Chordata > Amphibia > Caudata > Salamandridae > Pleurodeles > Pleurodeles waltl. Next base: position 47,890,533 of record NC_090437.1, read on the forward strand.
TGCTGAACATTGTCAAACATTCACCCCCAGTACAGTGATCTGGGCCTAAATCCATCATTTTTTTTCTGCCCATGCCATTCCAGTTTGGACCCAGCCATATGCAAATCAGTCTTGACCCTGTTCCCCATGGGAACAGTCCAGCCCGAACTACTAGGCCAGGTCTTCCCTGGACTGGAAACAAGCATCCTGGGACTGATTTCGGGGTTTCACCCCTCATCAGCCAGGCTAGCTTGAATCCAGTGCCATGGGAAGCACGGGACCCACATCTGGGCATACCCTTCCCACTTAGGGCAAAAAAGCAAAAACAACAAGTGATGGACGGAATGCTGAACATTGTCAAACATTCACCCCCAGTACAGTGATCTGGGCCTAAACCCATCGTTTTTTGCTGCTCATGCCATTCGAGTTTGGACCCAGCCATATGCAAATCAGTCTTGACCCTGTTCCCCATGGGAACAGTCCAGCCCGAACTGCTAGGCCAGGTCTTCCCTGGACTGGAAACAAGCATCCTGGGACCGGTTTCAGGGTTTCACCCCTCATCAGCCAGGCTAGCTTGAATCCAGTGGCATGGGAAGCACGGGACCCACGTCTGGGCATACCCTACCCATTTAGAGCGGTGGCATGGTGAGCAAAAGAACGATGGATTAAACCCAGATCTGTGACTGGGGGTGAGTGAATGCATTGTCAGCACTCCGTCCATCATCCTTTTGTGTTGCTAAAGTTGCCCTAAGTGGGAAGTGTATGCCCAGACGTGGGTCCCTTGCTCACTGTGCCACTGGAATCAAGCTAGCCTGGCTGAAGAAGGGTGATAACCTGTAACCGGTTCCAGGATGCTTGTCCAGGGAGGACCTGGCCTGGCAGTTCGGGCTGGACTGTTCCCATGAGGAACAGGGTCAAGACTGATTTGCATTTGGCTGGGTCCAAACTGGGGTGGCATGGTGAGCAAAAGAACGATAGATTAAACCCAGATCTGTGACTGGGGGTGAGTGTCTGCATTGTCAGCACTCCGTCCATCATCCTTTTGTGTTGTCTAAGCACCTAGCACCATATTTATCCACCAGTGCAAAAATGGCGCACGGGTGGGAGGCGGTCCCAAAAAATGACATTAACCCCGATTTGCATCAAATTTTAACACCTGGGTCAGACCAGGCATTAAAATGAGGCCCACACACCACTACTTAAGGAAAACACAGAAGCAACATGGCAACCAACAGGACAAGATAGAAGTGTTACTGCTCCAGCTCGGGAGACGACACAGAGGACAACAACCACAGCAGCAATCACCACCACTATTGCAGCAACCACAACCACCACTACGGCACCCACAAATGCAATGGAGAAGGCAGGAGAGGATATTCCGGAACAGGTCAGCCCCCGTGGCCTCAGTGAACAAGACCTCATTAGGACATACTGACTCAACCGGCAAGCCATACTTCGCCTGCTGCACCACATTGAGCCACATATCACAGCCAGCTTGGAGACACCACATAATATACCACCTGTCACAAAGCTGCTAGCTGTCCTGCATAAGCGGGCAAGTGGCTCATTCCAGACAACGGGTGCACTGGTTGCTGCTATGTCTCAGCCGTCTTTCGCGGTCTTCCTGTCAAAGGTATTAGACACAATCATTTCTCTGACAACCTGCCACATCTGCTTCCCCAACACCTAGCAAATGCAGCAGTAGATAAAACAGGGCTTTTACCAATTTGCTGGCTTTCTGCAGGTGCTGGGTGCAATGGACTGCACCCATGTCCGACTTGTCCCACCTGCAGCAACAGAACATTTATACGGGAACCGGAAACATACACAATACATAAATGTGCAGGCCATAGTGGACCACTGTGGGCTAATTACAAACATTTTAGCCAAGTATCCTGGTAGCATCCATGATGTCTATATATTCAGGCACAGCAGGATCAACAATCACTTCCAGGATGGCCAATATGTAATGGCCTACTTGTGGGTAAGTCAATAAAGCTAGCAATATACACAAAAAACACCAACCCTGTAAGACACACAAGACATGCACCACTTCAAAAACACATGGCCTTGGTAACACTGATGTGCAGGTAACAATACATATGCACCATGCTGCAGTACAGCACAACCAGTACACAGCACAAAAACATACATCCACATGTACGTGACACAGCCACAACTTGACAGCCACACCACATGAAGGACAGCTGGAGATATGTACCCTTTGCTAACAAAAGATGTCCAAAAACCACTACAAGTGCCCACATGTTGACTACTACATACACTTCACACACACATTACATCAAACTAAGAATAGCATAGCAATGTCAATTGCATACACCATGCTCATGTAACGAAAGTCACACAAAGGCACAGCCCCCTTAAATCATGCTGTGCAAGTCTCTGCCAGAACAAACATCAAATGCAAGACAACTGGTGCCAATACTAACTATATCTCATCAACACATATCTGACTTACCTGTAGTGTGCATATACATCTGCCTGATGCATTGGGTTACACACATAGGAATACAAGAGTAACAGCTATCACATACCTTGTGCCAGATTTCTGAGAAGTGGCACCACACCTACTGTAGTGGCACCTCACATGCACCACTTACTGACCCACAACACCATCATGTCTGTACCATAAACAATAAATGGCCACCATGGGGCAGAGTCACTGTTAGACAGTACAGATAATAGATGCCATAGTGGGACCCTGTAGGAGTATTTAGGATATCACTGACCTTACAAATGCCTGAAAAGATTGCCGTAGTGAAACTCAGTGCACATCTGAAGTCTCAGGACTTTGTGTCATTGGGAAATAGATATGCAGATCAAGTTGCAAGGTTTTGTGTATTGAACTGTATATTGTTCAAGGATAAGTGGGAAGTGTTACCCGGAGAAGATGAAACATGTCCAAGTTTTGCACTGAAAGTAATTGACATGTTGGAAGAATTGCAAATGTTACAGAATAATATTGACAGGGAGGAGAAACGTTCATGGAACAAAATTAAATGTGTACAGCGACAAGATGAATTGTGTGTTTCAGAAGAGGGTCAATTCGTTTTGCCTAATAGTCTGCTGTCTCAAATGGCTAGGTATTATCATGGTCAGACACATGTTGGAAGGGATGCCATGATTCATTTAGTCAAGTACGATTGGTTCAACCGAAGGTTTAGACAGGTTGCTGAAGCAATTTGCCTTTGTTGTGTTATTTGCCAGCAAATGAATGCGGGGAAAGGGACAGTGGGTAATTTGAGCCAAAATGAAAGAGCAGGAGGTCCATTCAGCAGAATGCAGATGGATTTTATTGAGATGCCTGTGTGTGGAGGTTTGAGATATGTGTTGGTGATTGTTTGCATCTTTAGTCACTGGATTGAAGCGTACCCTACACGAAGAAATGACAGTCTCACAGTAGCGAAACTACTGCTTAGGGAACTGATACCACATTTTGGGTTCTCGATCTCTTTAGAATCAGATAGGGGGCATCATTTCAACAATGAAGTAATTAAATTACTGTGTGCAGCATTGAACATTGAGCAGAAGTTTCTTTGTAGTTACCGCCCTGAAGCACCAGGACTAGTGGAACAGATGAATGGTACCTTGATGTCAAGAGTTGCAAAGATGTGTGCGTCCACGAATATGAAATGGCCCGATGCACTGCCTTTAGTTCTGATGACAATGAAAAACACACCCGACAGGAAGACAGGATTGTCGCCGCATGAGATCCTGATCGGCCCAACCATGAGGTTGCCAGCGGGCCTGCAAATGGAATTGTCAACATTACAGATGATATGGTGTTGGACTACTGCAAAGGTGTGGCTGATGTGGTTCTCTCTTTCTCTCAGCAGGTGGAAGCCACCACACTGCCACCGATCCATGACCCAGGGCACAATTTGAGGGTCGGTGACTGGGTTGTGATCTGGAAACACGTGAGGAAAACGTGTTTGGAGCCTTGTTGGAAAGGACCTTTATAGGTAGTTCTGACAACTAACACAGATGTAAAGTGTGCTGGAGTTCCAAACTGGATCCATGCCAGTCACACAAAGAAAGTGATGTGCCCGACTGATGAGGAAGCCGAGTTGTTAAAAGTACTAACAACCACAAAACAAGTCTCAGGGTCGGAAGGAGAACAAAGGGGAACTGAGACCAGATCTGAGCCCGTTAAGAACAGTTCAGTCACTCCTGTGAGAGACAAAGGAGAAGACCTCCAGGAGGGTGATATAGAGCCTATTTCAATTGAGGCAGCAGGAGACCCTAATCTGAGGAGGGCTTTCCCAGAAGCAGATGATTTTGAGAGGCAAACAGAGCAATTGCCAGACCCCGAGGGGGAAGGAGTGAAGGTGTCTGAAAGGCACTATGATCTGATTCCTCCTGAACCAGTTGCAGGTCCATCAAGAGAAACCACCATAGAACAAGCAGATGTTTCAAGTTCAATACTGAAAAGAACATTGACCAAGGGTCCACTGAAAGGAGATAAGTGGCTGGGGTCACAAGCAAAGAGAAAGAAAGCAGTTGTTGAAACAACAGTTGAGGAAGAAGTGGATACAACAAGGAGAGAAGATATAAGTGAAGGAGAATTGAATGGTGATCGAAAGTTGAAAAGAAAGATAATAGCAAGCCGAAGATACGAAGGTCCTGAATGGGCGTATGCAACTACAAGTGAATGGCAGAAATAATTTTTCTCTTTTTGTTTTGATCCAGACATTACAAGTCAATATTTTGGCACTGGAAGGAAGTTGATGAACTGAACAATTGAGAGAATTTGAGAAAATGTTGAGAAGAGACTGTTGAAAGTAACCTGAAAAGACTTTGATAACCTGATTTGACTTTTTGAAACCTGATTTTGACAGGCTGCTTACCGATTTTTGACAAGGGATCCTAGAAGTGAGACTGAAAGCTGTAAATAACTGCTGAAAGAAGAATTTCTTTTGTTTTTGATTTTTGCTGCAGTTTTTTCTGAATTTCTCTTCTGCTTTCTGATTCTTTACACATCATGAGTAACATTAGCCAGCAGGGTAGGAAAAATAGGTGCTGTAAATATATGAGTATTGGTTTGGCGATTGTATGTTGGATATTGTTTGTGGTGTTGATTATGGGAATGTCTGTTCTTGATAAGAGTGAAGCCAACCATTAATCTGCTTTTGAAAAAACTACTGCACTAACACTAATAGAGAAGTTTAGGTTAGATGAGAAGTATTTGCATGAGGGTACTAATGCCCAAGAAGAACTTTCTTCTAATGTCTTCTATTGCTTGCTGAGTGAGTATGTTGAGACAATGGATGTGAGGAATTGTTATGTGTGTACGTAGATTTCTTCATCAGTTGAAAAATTAGTTACTTATCATAGTTTGCACTAACATGTAGGATAAGTTGTAGTTTGTTACGAACAAGATTCTATAACCAAAAGTACATTCAGTACATTTATTCAAATTATGATGTTGTGTTTTCATTCGTCCCTATAATTAGGTATTTGAGTGGAATAGCTAAGGATAATGACATAGTATTAGTTAGGGGTTTCTTTGAACCTACATTGACATTTGACACAGCGTATTCTGACAGGAACAATCTAACATGCTTGCTTACACCTTTCGAGAAGAGCTTCTTAGATTACACAGATGACAGGAGAAAGGCATTGAAGGAGAAGTTAGAAAAGGGCTTAGAGGAAATGACCTACAAGAATGATTATGCTTATAGTACAATTAAAACGCAAGGGAAATTAACTCTAGATGCGCAACACACAGGGGAACTTTGTTGATATAGACCTAAATCAGGCACTGACACTTTATTTGTGGGAATGAGTGAATGTAGACATGTGTTTTTGTTTCAGAGTAAATGGACATTTAGGTTGAATGGACAGGATCCGGCGATTCCTGGAATATATGACATCTGTGGTCCTAATGCCTATTATCGTCTTCCAAGAGGATGGTATGGGACATGTTATTTGGGAATAGTTTTCCCAAAGATTTTACAAATGGATGACTTAAAGAAGTTTCCAAAAGCGACTGAATTACATCATATGAGATAGAGGAGGGAGTCTCCTTCTGGTATAGTTGGAGATATATTTGGAGCAATGATTCCTTCAGTGGGAATTGTTCTGAATTCGATAAAGATTCGAAAATTGTCCACTATTGTGGATAACATGCTGGCAAATTTTTCAGGAGCCATACTCCTGATAGATACTGAATTAGCTGCTGAAAGAGCTATGAGAAAATGTACATAAAGTTAATCATACACCGTAGCTGCTAGGCATCTGTTTATCTTTATTATGTTGCCATGTGCTCGACAAACCTCCTGAACTTTGATGATTGACCTTGTGCTCGCAGCCTTGGGCTGCAATCTGCTTATCGCTGCCATATTACTTTTTCCAATTACAGTTCAGAGAATAGTCGTGCTTAATCAGTAACTGCCAGAACAAGTTTGTACAGGTCGTTGCCACCTCCTGCCAGCTGCATCTGTACCTTCTCCCACCACATGTGTATCCCTGAAATATTCTGAAGGCCGCAGAGGAGCTTGAATACGTTAGGGGTGGAGTTGTCCTCTGACTAAGCAGTTTTGTGTGTATATAAGGTTGGGTGCTCCAGAGTGAAGGGGCAGCCTCCGTAGGATAGTCACTTGACTGTCCTGGGACTCTGTATTAGCTCGAGCTATAATCCATGTAATAAACTTCTCTTTATTCCTCCAGTTGGTGACTCCGTCTGATTTGTGAACTCTCTGCTAAATTGACCCTGAGGACATAAAGGGTGTCCCTCCACCGCTGGGAAGGAGACCCCGGGTGGGGGTCTAATCTTTCCTGGTTCCTCAGCTATGACTCTTCAGAATCACCTTGCTTTAGACATTCTTTTAGCAAAGGATGGCGGAGTTTGTAGGATGCTCAATTCTAGGCATTTGTGTTTGTTCATTCCTGATAATAGTAAATAAATTAGGAGCTTACTTACTAATCTGTCTAATGAAAGTGCTGATTTGAAAGAATGAAAAGAAGAAGGTGTTTTGGAAAAGGTTGGTAAAAGTTTTGCTTCAGTGGGAAATTGGTTCAGCAACATTGGGAAAGCAATCTTATTGAAAATTATACAGGGGATATAAATTGTCATGGTTTGCCTAATTGGAATATGGGGAATATGTAAATTGTGTAAAAGAATACAAATGAAAAGGACAAAGAATAATCAGAGGAGGGAAGAAAAGAAAAGGGAAAAATTGTTTAGAGAAAATTTGAACAGGAAACAAAAGTTTGAAGGGATTGAAATGACAGAATTTTAGCTGATGCAAATTTTTGTGAGTGATAGTTTAGTGTGATGGCTTATTTAGTCATCAGAGGAGGGATTGCTGAAGCAGGTGTATTAATGAGAATTATTAATGAGTATTTGTGTATTCTGAGTAGGGGATTTGCATAGAAAATGTAATGATATAGAGAAAAATTATGCGCACTTTTGAAAATGTGATCACGATGAGTGGTCGCTAATGTTCAAGAAGTATACTTATTAATGGCTTATTAATATGAAACATGGAGCTTATGCTTGATTAATGTAGTAGTACATCATATTGAGGATTATGCATTATGTATTAGCTTTATTAATTATAGGCCTTAACTTAGCAGAGGTCTTGGCCTTGTTGCACGGCCTCATGTCAAGCTGTATTTGTAAACCGATGAATAAAACGTTTGCTTAGAGAACTAAGCTGTGATTTTCCACTGTGCTGTCCCATTGTGCTCGTAGCTAAAAGTATTTTCTCATGAGAACCAATTGCTAGAAAATGCTGTTCTTGCTAAATGTAACAACATGAGTGTAATGTGTGTAAGATTGACTTTCTCAGGAAAAGAACAATGGAGACACTTACTGGAGTACAAGCTGCAACAATATTGTTTCCTGACGAGCCGGATGATGAGGACATTATAAGAGAAGCCAATCAGCGACATGTGAACCGAGTAGCAGCAGAAATCATAGATTTGATGTTTTAATTTTATTGGACAGTGTGAACATGCAATCCCTTGACCAATAGGGACTCGGGGAGTAGTTTTAGGAAATCTAACTTAGCTGGACTGCATCAAGAGGAGATGCGCCATTCTCCCTGTTTTTCTCTACGGTCTACCTCCATTCTTTCAAATTGCTTAAAGACTTTGTATTTTCTGAAATTTGATGCTGAATCCTGATGCATTGCTGACCAAACTGATGTCCTGATGATGAAGACTATCTTAGCTTGCTGATCCATTTGAGGAGAGGTACATTATTACTGATGTGTTTTCTAAAACTACTTGCTTTTTCTTTCTAGGTACCAACCTCACTATGTTGATAGAGCCATAGTTAGATGTTTTCCAAATTTGTGTGTACTAAATTATTTTGCATGAATCCCAACATGCTGATGCTAATCTGGTGTTAGTTAAGGGATCCTTACTAATGAAAGTCTGTTATAGGGAATAACGTTTGATGCCTTTCCGTTGCTGAAACGAAATGTATGTGATATCGTTTGTGCAATTGTTCTTGTTATTATTTGCACTGTAACTTTAGAATATGTAGTGGTTCAAGCTTTGATTAGATTACACTTCTTTCGCTGCATTGGACAGCCAGTGTTGTTTCTGTATGTCTATCACTTGATTTTGAGATTATATTACGTGACATTAACATTGTTAATTGAGGGAAATAAATATTCTAACTTTTACTAAAGGTGTGGTTATTCATGACTGAACGGTCATGGTGTGTGATAATTACTGACTCCTATTGATTACTAATGCTATTATCATTGATTATTGATGTTATTGATGGATTATTGATTATTGATCTGCATGTACTGGAGTTATGGTGGGAACATCTTAATTGCGAGTGACAAGTTTCATTGACCTATTCACGTCTCCTTGTAAGTTTACTTATTGAGGTCAGATGCGCTAACAAATTTGAAGATCTAAAATAAACCGTCTTCATTAAACATTACTTTTTGGGATTTAAAGGAAGGCGTGCTTTGGTATGAAAGAGGGTGCTTGCGAGGGATAACTCGCTATTATTCATCTGCAGGTGTTTTCATTGGTTTTTCACCTAAGGAGAAATGTAGTAGTCTCTTTCAAGCTACATTATCTTTTTAAATAGTAAACTATGGGCCATATTTATACTCCGTTTGCACCGGATTTGCGTCGTTTTTTTTACCCAAATTCGACGCAAAATGAACTCCATATTTATACTCTGGCGTTAGACGCGTCTAGCGCCAAAGTCCATGGAGTTTGCGCCATTTTTTAGCGTGGACACCTACTTTGCGTTAATGATATGCAAGGTAGGCGTTCCCGTCTAAAAAAGTGACTCCGAGGCATGTGCGCCGTATTTACACTCCCGGGCAAAAATCACGCCCGGGAGTGGGCGGGTCAAAAAAATGACGTCCAGCCGCTTTTGCGTAGTTTTTTAGCACCTGGTCAGGGCAGGCGTTAAGGGACCTGTGGGCTTGGAAGGAGCCCAGAGGTGCCCTCCCATGCCCCCAGGGACCCCCCCTGTCACCCTTGCCCACCCCAGGAGGACGCCCAAGGATGGAGGGACCCATCCCAGGGAACATAAGGTAAGTTCAGGTAAGTAATTTTTTTTTTTTTTTTTTTGTGGCATAGGGGGGCCTGATTTGTGCCCCCCAACATGCCACTATGCCCAATGACCATGCCCAGGGGACAGAAGTCCCCTGGGCATGGCCATTGGGCAAGGGGGCATGACTCCTGTCTTTGCTAAGACAGGAGTCATTTCAATGGGGGTTGGGAGTAAAAAAAAATGGCGCAAATCGGGTTGAGGCGAAAATTTCGCCTCAGCCTGACTTGCCCCATTATTTGGCGCCCAAGCTCCATATTCCCCTACGCCGGCGCTGCCTGGTGTATGTCATTTTTTTTTACGCACACCAGGTAGCTCCGCCGGCTAACGCCGGCTAACGTCATTGAATAAATACGGTGCCCGCATGGCGCTTCAGAATGGCGTTAGCCGGCGTTCGATTTTTTGACGCACAACTGCGTTGGCGCAGTTGTGCGTCGAAAAGTATAAATATGGCCCTGTATGCCTGGGAGTCAAGAAATACAAGACGCATGTCTGGGGAAGATGGGATTGCAGGGGCGTGTGAGAGGAATACCGAAAAAAAGAGTCTCGATATCCTTCCTCTGAGAGATTGAGTTGTACAGCGCTATGATTTATTTTCAGAAAAGAATGTTTATATCGGAGCTAAAAACACAGCGCCATTGATGTTCTTAGAATTAACGAATCTGGTGACATCCAAACACGTGAACGAAATCATCCTTTATTCTTCTGGGGGGTTCGAGCGAAGTCAGAAGGAAAGGCTTACTCCTGTCTCTTCGAGGATGGTTTTGTCAATTAAAATGACAGTTTTAATTGCCACTCTGAAGCGTACTATATATATTATGCTCATTAGGACTCCTGAAATGTCATAATATCGCGGTATTATAGACATTACACCGCAGCTCCTACAACGGTGAAGAAACGCAGAGACTTTCTGGCGGTAAATCACCCGGATTTCAATGCAGCAGCGAAGTTTTCCGCTCTGGGCGACTGAACAATGGATTCATGATCCTTGAGACAGATCTGTGCCATTTTTAGTCAGCGGTTTATGCCTTTACGCCCTCAGGGTAAATGTACAGTGAGCTTTTTATTAGAAACATTAATTTGAGTCAAAGGCATATGCAGCACTTTCTTCTTTGCACATAGAAGGCCTTATTATTCCGCCCAAAGGCTGCCTCTCCAATTTCCTCAAGATTAGCAGAGACAAACAGCACTGCCCTTTTTGAAGGACAGTCACTATATAGAAACTTTTCTTTTGCAACAAAGAAGTTGAAAGGGATGATGTAACAGACATTTTATAAACGTAGTTCTTGTTGTACGGAGCTGTAAAGGGTAATCTGGATTTGGTGCAGATTTATGTAATTATTAATTAAAAAGATAAAAAAAGTGCCATAAAAATTTCATTGTGGGGGTGCTGCCATCAGTTTGTATTATTGAAGTTACAGGGATTGTGAATGAGTGTCACCCAAAAAACAAGTGTAGTAAATGAGCCATACCCATTCAGTGGGGTGGTATGTAGCTCGTGGTGAATTCTGGAGCACATAGCTGCACATATATTACTAAAGGATGATGTGGTAATGCCTCGTAATTTACGGACAGCATATTTTCCATTAAAATGGCCAATTTATTTCCATAGATGTGCAGTTTTACTGATAAAACTGAATAACCACAAATGATAATGTGTGGACATTCATTCTCAGGGAAATTATTTTGATTATTTATTGTATTATTAAAACCTTTTTTTCTATTACACTTCAGAATTACAGGAAACGTGCTTCATTTTTGCTTTCCTTGTTGCTGATATATTTTGAAATAGTTGTACAGTTAATTTACAGGAATTTAAGTTGAGTTGTGTTTTAGGAACAATTACATCCTACAGTCGTTCCTTTCACACTTCCTGCCCCTCAACAAGATTGTCAGATAGACCATTTTGCAAAATCCTCTCATTTGAAGTGAATGCCATTTTCTGAATGCGTGAAATCATTTTGTGTCAATGAGATGTAAGTTAGGCGTTCCGTCCAAAACATAACTCTAAGCACCTAGCAAAAACAACAATTCACCCCCAGTACAGTGACCTGGGCCTAAGTCCATCGTTTCTTTGCGGCCCATACCATTCCAGTTTGGACCCAGCCATATGCAAATCAGTCTTGACCCTGTTCCCCATGGGAACAGTCCAGCCCGAACTGCTAGGCCAGGTCTTCCCTGGACTGGAAACAAGCATCCTGGGACCGGTTTCGGGGTTTCACCCCTCATCAGCCAGGCTAGCTTGAATCTAGTGGCATGGGAAGCACGGGACCCACGTCTGGGCATACCCTTCCCACTTAGGGCGACAAAGCAAAAACAACAAGTGATGGACGGAATGCTGAACATTGTCAAACATTCACCCCCAGTACAGTGATCTGGGCCTAAATCCATCGTTTTTTTGCTGCCCATGCCATTCCAATTTGGACCCAGCCATATGCAAATCAGTCTTGACCCTGTTCCCCATGGGAACAGTCCAGCCTGAACTGCTAGGCCAGCTCTTCCCTGGACTGGAAACAAGCACCCTGGGATCAGTTTCGGGGTTTCACCCCTCATCAGCCAGGCTAGCTGGGCATACCCTTCCCACTTAGGGCGACAAAGCAAAAACAACAAGTGATGGATGGAATGCTGATTATTGTCAAACATTCATCCCCAGTACAGTGACCTGGGCCTAAATCCATCGGTTTTTTTGCTGCCCATGCCATTCCAGTTTGGACCCAGCCATATGCAAATCAGTCTTGACCCTGTTCCCCATGGGAACAGTCCAGCCCGAACTGCTAGGCCAGGTCTTCCCTGGACTGGAAACAAGCATCCTGGGACCGGTTTCGGGGTTTCACCCCTCATCAGCCAGGCTAGCTTGAATCCAGTGGCATGGGAAGCACGGGACCCACGTCTGGGCATACCCTTCCCACTTAGGGCGACAAAGCAAAAACAACAAGTGATGGACGGAATGCTGAACATTGTCAAACATTCACCCCAAGTACCTTGATCTGGGCCTAAATCCATCGTTTTTTTGCTGCCCATGCCATTCCAGTTTGGACCCAGCCATATGCAAATCAGCCTTGACCTTGTTCCCCATGGGAACAGTCCAGCCCGAACGGCTAGGCCAGGTCTTCCCTGGACTGGAAACAAGCATCCTGGGACCGGTTTCGGGGTTTCACCCCTCATCAGCCAGGCTAGCTTGAATCCAGTGGCATGGGAAGCACGGGACCCACGTCTGGGCATAACTTCCCACTTAGGGCGACAAAGCAAAAACAACAAGTGATGGACAGAATGCTGAACATTGTCAAACATTCACCCCCAGTACAGTGATCTGGGCCTAAATCCATCATTTTTTTTCTGCCCATGCCATTCCAGTTTGGACCCAGCCATATGCAAATCAGTCTTGACCCTGTTCCCCATGGGAACAGTCCAGCCCGAACTACTAGGCCAGGTCTTCCCTGGACTGGAAACAAGCATCCTGGGACTGATTTCGGGGTTTCACCCCTCATCAGCCAGGCTAGCTTGAATCCAGTGCCATGGGAAGCACGGGACCCACATCTGGGCATACCCTTCCCACTTAGGGCAAAAAAGCAAAAACAACAAGTGATGGACGGAATGCTGAACATTGTCAAACATTCACCCCCAGTACAGTGATCTGGGCCTAAACCCATCGTTTTTTGCTGCTCATGCCATTCGAGTTTGGACCCAGCCATATGCAAATCAGTCTTGACCCTGTTCCCCATGGGAACAGTCCAGCCCGAACTGCTAGGCCAGGTCTTCCCTGGACTGGAAACAAGCATCCTGGGACCGGTTTCAGGGTTTCACCCCTCATCAGCCAGGCTAGCTTGAATCCAGTGGCATGGGAAGCACGGGACCCACGTCTGGGCATACCCTACCCATTTAGAGCGGTGGCATGGTGAGCAAAAGAACGATGGATTAAACCCAGATCTGTGACTGGGGGTGAGTGAATGCATTGTCAGCACTCCGTCCATCATCCTTTTGTGTTGCTAAAGTTGCCCTAAGTGGGAAGTGTATGCCCAGACGTGGGTCCCTTGCTCACTGTGCCACTGGAATCAAGCTAGCCTGGCTGAAGAAGGGTGATAACCTGTAACCGGTTCCAGGATGCTTGTCCAGGGAGGACCTGGCCTGGCAGTTCGGGCTGGACTGTTCCCATGAGGAACAGGGTCAAGACTGATTTGCATTTGGCTGGGTCCAAACTGGGGTGGCATGGTGAGCAAAAGAACGATAGATTAAACCCAGATCTGTGACTGGGGGTGAGTGTCTGCATTGTCAGCACTCCGTCCATCATCCTTTTGTGTTGTCTAAGCACCTAGCACCATATTTATCCACCAGTGCAAAAATGGCGCACGGGTGGGAGGCGGTCCCAAAAAATGACATTAACCCCGATTTGCATCAAATTTTAACACCTGGGTCAGACCAGGCATTAAAATGAGGCCCACACACCACTACTTAAGGAAAACACAGAAGCAACATGGCAACCAACAGGACAAGATAGAAGTGTTACTGCTCCAGCTCGGGAGACGACACAGAGGACAACAACCACAGCAGCAATCACCACCACTATTGCAGCAACCACAACCACCACTACGGCACCCACAAATGCAATGGAGAAGGCAGGAGAGGATATTCCGGAACAGGTCAGCCCCCGTGGCCTCAGTGAACAAGACCTCATTAGGACATACTGACTCAACCGGCAAGCCATACTTCGCCTGCTGCACCACATTGAGCCACATATCACAGCCAGCTTGGAGACACCACATAATATACCACCTGTCACAAAGCTGCTAGCTGTCCTGCATAAGCGGGCAAGTGGCTCATTCCAGACAACGGGTGCACTGGTTGCTGCTATGTCTCAGCCGTCTTTCGCGGTCTTCCTGTCAAAGGTATTAGACACAATCATTTCTCTGACAACCTGCCACATCTGCTTCCCCAACACCTAGCAAATGCAGCAGTAGATAAAACAGGGCTTTTACCAATTTGCTGGCTTTCTGCAGGTGCTGGGTGCAATGGACTGCACCCATGTCCGACTTGTCCCACCTGCAGCAACAGAACATTTATACGGGAACCGGAAACATACACAATACATAAATGTGCAGGCCATAGTGGACCACTGTGGGCTAATTACAAACATTTTAGCCAAGTATCCTGGTAGCATCCATGATGTCTATATATTCAGGCACAGCAGGATCAACAATCACTTCCAGGATGGCCAATATGTAATGGCCTACTTGTGGGTAAGTCAATAAAGCTAGCAATATACACAAAAAACACCAACCCTGTAAGACACACAAGACATGCACCACTTCAAAAACACATGGCCTTGGTAACACTGATGTGCAGGTAACAATACATATGCACCATGCTGCAGTACAGCACAACCAGTACACAGCACAAAAACATACATCCACATGTACGTGACACAGCCACAACTTGACAGCCACACCACATGAAGGACAGCTGGAGATATGTACCCTTTGCTAACAAAAGATGTCCAAAAACCACTACAAGTGCCCACATGTTGACTACTACATACACTTCACACACACATTACATCAAACTAAGAATAGCATAGCAATGTCAATTGCATACACCATGCTCATGTAACGAAAGTCACACAAAGGCACAGCCCCCTTAAATCATGCTGTGCAAGTCTCTGCCAGAACAAACATCAAATGCAAGACAACTGGTGCCAATACTAACTATATCTCATCAACACATATCTGACTTACCTGTAGTGTGCATATACATCTGCCTGATGCATTGGGTTACACACATAGGAATACAAGAGTAACAGCTATCACATACCTTGTGCCAGATTTCTGAGAAGTGGCACCACACCTACTGTAGTGGCACCTCACATGCACCACTTACTGACCCACAACACCATCATGTCTGTACCATAAACAATAAATGGCCACCATGGGGCAGAGTCACTGTTAGACAGTACAGATAATAGATGCCATAGTGGGACCCTGTAGGAGTATTTAGGATATCACTGACCTTACATGCACTGTGCTAAGGGATACATCTGCTAAGTAGGTAAGTCCCATCTGATTGCCTGCACTGTGCATGTGTTGACAGTATAAATGCTAATTCATGTATTGGAAGATAAGAAAGACACTGGTAGTAATGTTGATCATCCCGAAACAATGGGATACACACCTTTGGACACCTGATGGTTGGCACAAACATCAGCTGCCACTTAAGATCACTAAAGGACATATGTAGGAGCCCCAGTGCCATTGTCATGGCCTGCATGGTATGTACAAGTTGGCGGATGACCACTCTTTTGTGACTCGAAGCCACATTGTAAATCGGGCCCTCTCCCACGCAGTACTTAGCGTGGAAGGGGCGTGCAATGTGTGTTGCTGTAGGTGTGTCACCACAAGATACATGGCATGACGGTGCTGACTCAGATGTAGATGTCACCTAAAACATGAGGCAGTGCCAACATCAAACACCACACCAAGGGTACCATTTATAGGTTGCAATAAGGAAATAGACTGTGATTTGAGCTCATATGAAGGTGCCACCTATGCATGCTGCATACTGCTGCACACACAGAAAGAGCTAATTGCCCATGAAAATAGTATATGTATAGGAAGGTGTTCCTTCTTACACTGATATATCCACTTCCACAGGGCAGCCAGCCAAGCACCCTGGTACAAGGTTGGCAGTATTGGTGCATGGCTGCATATTACAACAAAGGGTTGCAATGTAACATATCACATATGGTGCATTCCTGCATAGTGAAAATGATGCAGCACACGCTGCCAGTGTTGGAGCTGTGTTGTGTCAATTCCTCATTAAAATGGGCCTACGTGTTGTACTTCATCTGTACTGACACAAGTCAAAATGGCTGGGATGTTCAGGCTTTGTAGGGCTACCATCTTGTCACCACATCTGACCCCATTGTGTTGCAAGGATGTGTTAGGTCCCCTTTAGTGACAACACACTGCTATAAAAGCTGCACTACAAAACACATGGTACATACATACTGAGCATCAGTTAGGAATCCAAATTACATGTCCCAGGTACTTGAGCCAATACCCAAGATTGTCATATCAAACAACACAGTGCTAGTAAAACTTAGCACAAGGCCAGGAACTCACACCATACCACAAACATGTATGAGTCACAACCAACTCCAAATAACAACTGAAATGCTACATAATAAACCAGTTTCTAGCTTTAACAACAACTTACATCTTTTATTCTTTGCAGCGGATCGGGGTTAAAGGCATGCAGCTGTGGGTGATGACCCCATTTGCAAACTCAAACACAGCAGCAGAGCTTGCCTATAATGAGAGACCCCATCAGACACGCAATGTGGTAGAAAGGACAATTGGCATGCTCAAATCCAGAGTCAGGTGCCTGGACCTGACAGGAAGTAGCCTCCTTTATGCCCCACTCATTGTGTGTAAAGTAATTCTTATGTACCATCCTGTACAACCTATGTGTGCAAATGAACATGCCAATGTACGACCAGGTTGCTGACCTGCCTGCGGAGGAGGAGGATGATGGTGCTGACGATATGTAGGGGGAACAGTACTGCACAGCTGCTGGGGTACGCCGGAGATAGCATATTGTTGGCAACTTTTATACATAAGAACCACTGAAATCACCATGCTAAATTTGTAAATAAGCACTTCACATATACAACCAATCCTGGTTTGGTCTATTCAATCTCCACTACATATACCATAGGAATGTGAGTCTAACCTCAGGGAGAATGAAACTGTTACTAATCTGACAAATAATGTTGCGACATCATATGTGATGTGTTAGATTATACTGCCACCATCACACACATTACTTACAGCCTTATCATTGGTATGTGACAACTGAAGGACACAATTCATAGACCACAATATATTTTGTACCTTCATGTTGCCAACTTGCTAATCAACAGCTCATCACACCCAACTACATCATGTTCTAATAGTATGTATTCAAGGGGCCCACGCCTGAGGTTGGAGATGTTGAAAATTAGAAATGAAGTAATGTTGGAACTGGACACTGTCACGAGTCAGTGTGAGAGTTGCAATGGCTGCATGGACCTTGTGTGACCGGGGGGGGGGGGCATCATTGGTGAATATGGTCATCATGATTTGCCCAAGGATATTAACCAATGGAAGAAGATGAGCCTGCACAGTCTATCCATGGTAATCTGTCCTGTCACTGTCATGGGGCACAACCTTGACACAGGGTAAACATGACCTCACTCATTGCATGAACCCGTGTGCGATATGCACATTAGTATGGATGAGAACATATGCATCTAGGGTTGAAGGTCCAACACACAAAAACAACAACCCTTGGTAAATGCAATGAGTGAAATCCAAAATTTGTGATCAGACCTTATTCTGGGAAGAATGTAGGCAGAGTGTGTCATACACACTATGTACCAAAGATGTACACGTCAGACAAATATGCTGTCTTCACACAGCTCTCTGTAAACTCCAAATCCAAATATGTAGACAGATGTCGGCTCACATTTCCTAGGTAGCAATAGTTCACCCATCATCAATAATGCCTGACCTGTGTGTGCAGCTTTAAATAGTATGCTCTGTATGACAACATCACACATCACATACCAATTCACAATACACAATCACATTTCGGAACTATTGCATTGTACTGAATGCCAAACATATTTGGACACACTATTGTCACACATGCATATATATGCATGACGTGCAAACATTTGCATGCTGTTGACTACGTAACACACACATTGGTGGAACTGTCCAATCACACCCTTACCACATTGTTGCATGGACTACCACATGTGGCCATACCCTATATGCCACATTCCATCACAGCCCATGTCATATGTATGGTGAATCAATCAATCAATCAGTGATATTTATAAAGCGCACTACTCACCCGTGAGGGTCTCAAGGCGCAAGGGGGTGGGGGTTACTGCTGCTCGAAGAGCCAGGTCTTGAGCTGCCTCCAGAAGGCCAGGTGGTCCTGGGTGGTCCTGAGGTTGGCGGGGAGGGAGTTCCATGACTTGGCCACCAGGTAGGAGAAGGATTTCCCACCTGCAGTGTCACAGCGGATGCGAGGGAGGGCGGCGAATGCGAGGCTGGTGGAGCGAAGTTGACGGGTGGGCGTGTAGAAACTGAGGCGACGGTTGAGGTATTCCGGTCCCTTGTTGTGGAGGGCTTTGTATGCGTGGGTGAGGAGCCTGAAGGTGATCCTTTTGTTGATGGGTAGCCAGTGCAGGTGTCTCAGGTGGGTGGAGATGTGGCTGTGGCGGGGTATGTCGAGGATGAGGCGTGCGGAGGCGTTTTGTATTCGCTGAAGATGTTTCTGGAGTTTTGCGATGGTTCCTGCGTATAGGGTGTTTCCGTAGTCTAGGCGGCTTGTGACGAGGGCGTGGGTCACAGTTTTTCTGGTGTCGGCGGGGATCCAGCAGAAGATCTTTTGGAGCATGCAGAGAGTGATGAAGCAGGAAGACGAGACGGCGTTGACTTGTTTGGTCATGGTGAGAAGCGTGTCCAGGATGAATCTGAGGTTGCGTGCGTGGTCTGAGGGGGTTGGTGCGGTGCCTAGGGCCATGGGCCACCAAGAGTTGTCCCAGGCGGACGGGGTGTTTCCGAGGATGAGGACTTCCGTTTTGTCTGAGTTCAGCTTCAGGCGGCTGAGTTTCATCCATTCTGCAACGTCTTTCATTCCATCCTGCAGGTTGGTCTTGGCGGTGGTAGGGTCCTTGGTGAGGGAAAGTATCATCTGGGTGTCGTCGGCGTAGGAGATGATGTTGATGCTGTGTTTGCGTGCGATGTCGGCGAGGGGGCTCATATAGACATTGAAGAGAGTTGGACTGAGCGAGGAGCCCTGTGGGATGCCGCAGATGATCTCGGTGGGATCCGAGCGGAACGGCGGGAGGTAGACTCTTTGGGAGCGGTTAGAGAGAAAGGAGGCGATCCAGTCCAGGGCCTGTCCTTGGATACCGGGGGAGCGGAGGCGGGATATTAGGGTGCGGTGGCAGACGGTGTCGAAGGCAGCCGCGAGGTCGAGGAGGATGAGGGCGGCTGTTTCTCCGTTGTTCAGCAGAGTTCTGATGTCATCGGTGACTGCGATGAGGGCGGGTTCCGTGCTGTGGTTGGCCCGGAATCCGGACTGGGAGGGGTCGAGCAGGTTGTTGTCTTCGAGGAATTTGGTCAGTTGCTTGTTGACGGTCTTCTCGATGACTTTGGCCGGAAAGGGGAGGAGCGAGATGGGGCGGAAGTTCTTCAGGTCGCTGGGGTCCGCAATGGGTTTCTTCAGGAGAGGGTTGACTTCCGCGTGTTTCCAGCTCTCGGGGAAGGTGGCAGATGCAAACGAGCTGTTGATGATGGTCTGGAGATGGGGGGGCGATGATGTCGTCGGCTTTGTTGAAGATGAAATGAGGGCAAGGGCCCGAGGGGGCAACGGAGTGGATGGTGTTCATGGTAGTTTTGGTCTCTTCAGCGCTGATGTGTGTCCAGGCGTTGAGGGTGATGGCTGGGGCTGTGGGTTCTGTGGCGGTTGGCTGGGTCTGTGGACCGAAGCTGTCGTGTAGGTCGGTGATCTTTCGATGGAAGAAGGTAGCGAGGGAGTTGCAGAGTTCTTGAGAGGGCGTGATGGAGTTGGAGCTGGCGTTGGGATTGGAGAGCTCTTTCACAATGTTGAAGAGTTCTTTGCTGTTGTGAGTGTTCTTGTCCAGTCTTTCTTTGAAGGATGTTCTTTTGGTGGTGCGGTTCAGCTGATGGTGTTCGCGGGTGGCGATTTTGAGGGCTGACATGTTTTCTACGTTGTGGTCTTTGCGCCAGGTTTTCTCGAGGGTACGGCAGTTTTTTTTTTATTCCTTGAGGGCGTCTGTGAACCATTGGGGTTTCCTGGTGTTGGTCTGTCTTGGGAGGTGTCTGAGGGGTGTGAGGTTGTCAGCGCAGTTGGTGATCCATTGTGTGAGGCTGAGGGCTGCGTTGTTGGCGTCGGCGGTGATGGTGGGTTGGTTGTGGCTGAGAGTGGAGAGTAGCTGTTCAGTGGAGATTTTGTTCCAAGGTCTGCGTGAGATGGGTTGTGTGCGAAGGTGGAGAGTCTTGCGTCTGAAGGTGAAGTAGACACATCTGTGGTCGGTCCAGTGTATTACGGAGGAGTGGCTGAAGGATATGTGGTTGCTGGTGGAGACTGTGGGGTCGAGCGTGTGTCCGGCGATGTGGTGGAGGTGTTCACCAGTTGCTTGAGACCGAGGTTGGCGAGGTTGGCGAGCAGGGTGGTGGTGTTGGTGTCGTTGTTCTGCTCCAGGTGGAAGTTGAGGTCTCCGAGGAGGATGTAGTCTGGTGAGGCTAGGGCGTGCAGGGAGTTGAAGTCTGTGATGGCTTCGCTGAAGGGGGCGCATGGTCCACGGGGCCTGTAGATGAGAGTTCCTCTGAGGGTGGTCCTGGGGTCAGTGTGGATCTGGAAGTGCATGTGTTTGGCGGCGAGGGGGGTGTCTTCGGTTGAGGTAGTGACGTTGATGGAGTTCTTGAATATGATGGCGATTCCTCCTCCGACTTGGTTGGTGCGGTCTCTCCTGGCGATCTTGTAGCCGTCGGGGATGGCTATGGCGATGTCGGGGGCCAAGGAGGCGTTCATCCAGGTCTCAGTGATGAAGGCGAAGTCCGGTGCGGTCGAGTCCAGGAGGTCCCATAGCTCAATGGCGTGCTTGTGGACGCAGCGTGCGTTGATGAGGATGCATTTGCGGTGGTTATTGGTGCGTGGGCTGGCGGGCGGGGTGCAGTCTCGGTGGAAGGTATGCTTGCAGGTAAGACATGTGAAGGGTCCATGAGTGCGTTTCGGGTTGGCTTGGAAGCAGGTTGTAGAACGTCCCGGGTTGAGTGCGTGGAGGGAGGCGGGGTCGTAGCGGTGCTGCGGGGTTTGGGAGTGCTGGGGGCCAGGGGTCGTGGCGCTGGGCGCGGACGGGCGCAGACAGGCTTGCCTTTGGCGCGGCTGGGCAGCGCCCGCAATAAGAGGGAGGAGGGGGGGAGGAGGGGTCAGCTGGGGGCGGGAAGGGGGGCGACGAATGGGAGCAGGGGGGGCGGGGCCGCACGGGCGGCGGCGGGAAAGCAGAGGGCGGGGGGCGGGGGGGTCAGAAAGAAGGGAAAGAAGAGAAAGAAGGGAAAGTGTGAGAAAAAAAAAGGAAAATCCACCGGAGAAGGAGGCGAAAAACAAGGAGCAAGGGCAGGGGAAGAGCAGAGGAAAAGTGAAGAAAAATGGATGGGGGAGAGAGCAGAGATGGAAGAAGTAAAATGGACACCAAAGGAAGAGCAGAAAACGAAGGTAAATGGACACCAGAGGAAGAGCAGAAAATGAAGGAAAATGGACACCAGAGGAAGAGCAGAAAACGAAGGAAATGGACAGTAAATGGGCAGTGAAGAAAAACGAAGGAAGATGGGCAGTAAATGGGCAGTGAAGAAAAACGAAGGAAGATGGACAACAGAGAAAGAGCAGAAAATGAAGGAAAATGGACACCAAAGGAAGAGCAGAAAACGAAGGAAAATGGGCACCAGAGGAAGAGCAGAAAACAAAGGAAAATGGACGCCAGAGGAAGAGCAGAAAACAAAGGAAAATGGAAAATGGACACCAAAGGAAGAGCAGAAAAACGAAGGAAAATGGGCACCAGAGGAAGAGCAGAAAACGAAGGAAAAATGGACAGAGAGAGGACAGCAGAGGTACGAAGAAAATTTGGTAGAGAGAGAGCTCAGAAGACAGAGGAGAGTAACGAGGGGCTGGACAGGGGGGAGCGTAGGGAGTACTTATGGTCTGCTAGGAGGTGGCAGGAGCATGGGCAGGTGGAGCTGCAGCGGTGGGGAGAGCGACCTACCCTAGGGTCAAGGGTCGCTGTCTCTGCCGCGCAGCGCCCGCCATAAGAGGGAGGAGGGGGGAGGAGGGGTCATCTGGGGACGGGAGGTAGGAGGGGGGCGCGACAAATGGGAGCGGGGGCGGGGCCGCACGGGCGGCAGCGGGAAAGCAGAGGGTGGGGGCCGGGGGTCAGAAAGAAGGGAAAGAAGAGAAAGAAGGGAAAGTGTGAGAAAAAAAAGGAAAATCCACCGGAGAAGGAGGCGAAAAACAAGGAGCAAGGGCAGGGGAAGAGCAGAGGAAAAGCAAAGAAAAATGGACGGGGGAGAGAGCAGAGAGAAGGAAAATGGACACCAAAGGAAGAGCAGAAAACAAAGGAAAATGGACACCAGAGGAAGAGCAGAAAACGAAGGAAATGAACAGTAAATGGGCAGTGAAGAAAAAATGAAGGAAGATAGTCAGTAAATGGGCAGTGAAGAAAAACGAAGGAAGATGGACAACAGAGGAAGAGCAGAAAATGAAGGAAAATGGACACCAAAGGAAGAGCAGAAAACGAAGGAAAATGGGCACCAGAGGAAGAGCAGAAAACGAAGGAAAATGGACACCAGAGGAAGAGCAGAAAACGAAGGAAAATGGAAAATGGAAAATGGACACCAAAGGAAGAGCAGAAAAACGAAGGAAAATGGGCACCAGAGGAAGAGCAGAAAACAAAGGAAAAATGGACAGAGAGAGGACAGCAGAGGTACGAAGAAAATTTGGTAGAGAGAGAGCTCAGAAGACAGAGGAGAGTAACGAGGGGCTGGACAGGGGGGAGCGCAGGGAGAACTTACGGTCTGCTGGGAGGTGGCAGGAGCCTGGGCAGGTGGAGCTGCAGTGGCGGGGAGAGCGACCTACCCTAGGATGAATCAGAATGTATCTAATGACAATGTAAAAAAACATGCAATCAGGAAATTAGTAAAATAAATAGGACGCAAATGCATCAAAAACATCTGCAAATGCAAAGAAAATGACACATGGGCCCTTAGTGTGAATTCTACATTCACACTCCTCTTAATGCAGCCTTCTGTGAAATCTACGCATAACTGTCATGTGTAACTGTAAACGACACACGTGCGCTATGCGTCTAAAAAAACTACGCAAATGTCAAATGCGTCAAATAAAAACATGCATAACTGAAAAACGTGAGGCACGGGGACAGGAAGTGAAGTAATAGGAAATCCTGTCTACAAGCATGGTACAGAGGTTGTAGTTTCACTTTCTCTTTACAGTCTGTGCCTTTGTGACTGTGTGGGTGAGTATTGGAGCTGGTGGTTGATTCTTGGTTGTGTTTGGAAGTTTGTGGTGTCCCTTGTGCTGTTTCCTGTTGAATTTTGTGTGCATTTTGTCACAAAAGTTGTTTTTTTGTGTAGTTTTTGTCCAGTTTTGAATTTGTACTGTGGGGTGTTTGTCCGGGGTTGTTAGTTATTTGGGATAGTTGGGATAATTTAGTGGGGTTAAGTTTCCTTTTATTTTGTTTCATCACTTATTGGGGTCAACTCTGAATGTCATTCGACATGTCTGGCAAGGGGAGGATATCCAGAATGTCTGTAGATGAGCTTGGTGGCTTTGTTTGGCTATTATCACACTACCTGCCAATGATGCTTGAAATGGGTGGCCAGGTGATCCTCGGCTACCGGACCCAGGCCAGGCACCTGCAGTGGGGCAAGGTGCTCCACCACCTGAAGCGTATTTATAAAACCGGCAGGAATGAGCACCAGCTGAAGCATCGCTTCGCAGATATGGTGGCCAGGGACAGGATCTGCTCGATCACCTGGGGATAGAGATCAGTGGAACTGTTCGTGAGTCTCCCAGTGATATACTATTGACTGTTTGCTGCTTTTGAATGACAGCAGCAGATAAGTTGGACTGCTTCATGCAATGCTTGTGGACAGGTTGTATGCAACCAGTAAGAAAAGTATCTGCACCAGTTCAGGCCTGGAGTTCACATATCCAATAAGGTTACAAATGCAGGTCAGAGGTCTGATGAGTCCTGCAAAACCATCACAAAGGCACAAATTTCAGAGCCCATAGCATCACCTGTGCCCCGGCATAGTATCATGTATGAAATGCTAAGGCACTGTCACCCTACCATATTTTCCCTGGAATGTGTCAACAAAGTGGTGCAATGCTTGCATAGCGTATCTTTGTCAACATTTCACTCATATGACCCCTGCCCCAGCCATTATGTTAGCAAAGGGGGTTTACCTGCTTTAAGGGGCAATGAATATGGGGCAATTGATACCATTAGACAACGTTGCCACATCAGTCATGAATTAATCAATGCATGATCATTGCAGACTTTCAATTGAGCTGCATTTTTATCACAAAGCGCCTCTGGGCGCCTTGCAGGACAATCTTGAGCATCTGAGTTGTAGGTCTTGCAAAGCGCCAGGGTAGTGTCATGTTTTTACTACACAACTCCCACTTATACCATGTGGTGCTGTTTTGTATAGACGGCCCACACATGGTGTTGTCAGGGGTATGCTAAAGGGCACACATCATGTGGGGCAGCTCTAGGGGCCGGAATCATGAGAGGGTAGCACTGCCCGTGCATCATTGTGTGATGCATTAACAGTACAAAATGAACCTCAAACACATAGAGGGTCATTCTGACCCTGGCGGCCGGTGGCCGCCAGGGCCACCGACCACGGGAGCACCGCCAACAGGCTGGCGGTGCTCCAACGAGCATTCTGACCGCGGCGGTTCAGCCGCGGTCAGAAGCGGAAAGTCAGCGGTCTCCCGCCGACTTTCCGCTGCTCGTGTGAATCCTCCATGGCTGCGGAGCGCGCTCCGCAGCCATGAGGATTCCGACCCCCCCTACCGCCATCCTGTTCATGGCGGGAAAGCCGCCATGAACAGGATGGCGGTAGGGGGGGTCGCGGGGCCCCTGGGGGCCCCTGCCGTGCCCATGCCAATGGCATGGGCACGGCAGGGGCCCCCGTAAGAGGGCCCCGCAAAGTATTTCAGTGTCTGCCTTGCAGACACTGAAATACGCGACGGGTGCCACTGCACCCGTCGCACCTTCCCACTCCGCCGGCTCGATTACGAGCCGGCATCCTCGTGGGAAGGTCGTTTTCCCCTGGGCTGGCGGGCGGTTTTTCTGCAACCGCCCGCCAGCCCAGGGGAAAACTTGTAATACCCGCCGCGGTCTTTTGACCGCGGCGCGGTATTTCGGAGGGGGGAATTCTGGCGGGCGGCCTCCGCCGCCCGCCAACATTGGAATGACCCCCATAATCTGTAAATTAGCGTTGCTTATGCGTTGGAAAATGATGCAAAGGTGGTGCTCATTTTTCATTACTCAAGTCCCAGGTGCTGCACCACTGTCGTCCTATTGGCCCCTTTGTATCATTGGGCAAGGCCATGTAAGGGAGATTGAACATGAATTGGGAAGAGACTACTGGCAGCTCCATGTTCCAGTTTATGTTCTGTCACAGAATGCCTCTACCGCCCCCATACCACACACATGTGCAGAGTCTGTTCTACTGGCCTACAAATCCTCACTGACAGTATGAGGCTGCACTGCATCAGCTCCATCTCTGCCACATCACTCACTAACCTGCAACTCCAGATGCATCCTCTGACCACAGAGCAAGTGTGCCTGTGTTGAACGCTATGTCTATGCCCATGTACTTCTTCCTCACTGGATTGACAATAGAGTACAATGGCAACAATGGCAGGCCAACCACTATTTGCAATACATACATGTCACAATACAGTCAATGTGCAGGTAGACAAAGCAATTGCACATGAGTCCACAGCCAAAGAAATTCCTTAACAGTGTCTGTCTTGTGATGGAACACACACTTAACTCTATTCATTGCAAGGTGTGTAATGCAAATCTCAACACCTTGCAATACCCACACAATCCCGAGGTAGTAGCGTGTCTGTGAGCTATGATAATGACATAGTTGTTGCCTACATCTGTTGCCAGGCAGAAATGCCATGAGTGTGAAATTGGTCCTGCCACTGCTACAACCATAGCATGGCCGTCAGATGGAAAATACATGATCAAACAGTCCCATTTGGCAATGGAGCTGTGAGCCCACAGACAGCTGCATGACAATGCCACATATGAATTTTGCAGGATGTAGCACTACAGATGTCTCTGGCCCAGTGCTAGTGTTCAGATGTCTGGCTCTAACTTACCTGAGTGTCTGTATAATTTTGTGATCGTAGTGGTGTGTCTGTTGCACTGATTTCCCCTAGGATGACTAGCTCACTCCTCTCAACTAATTCACACTGAAATTTGTTGTCCACTCGCAGTGACTATGATTTGACACTAAGCATAGTTTTACCATTCATGTCTTACAGGTGGACCAGCCCCCTACATGATTGGTGAAGTGTCACATTTCGAAGACCCAGATGTATCCAGTAAGTGTGATAATGTGTGTCCTGTGAAGTAATCCAGGGTTTAGTGTGAGTGAGTCATGTGTGTTGAATCAATGCCAGATGTGATAAGCTGCCCAATGATCAGATACCAAAGTAGGCTGGATGGTGACATCATAGCCCATTTTAAAGATCCCCATGCACCACCAGAGGGTCAGGTCTTTGAGGCTTGTGGTGCGCAATGGCCAGCATCATGTATAAAAGGTGGTGACAAGCCATATGTAACTAAGAATGATAGAGTGCAATGTTGTGAGAAGATTGGCAGTGGCACACTCTATCATTCTCACAACATGGGGATACATCATATTGATCCTATTTTGGTGCATCCCTGTATTGTCATGAAGGTGTAGGACTGGGCTGGCAATTGTCTCCCAACATGGCGCTCCGTCTTTTGCACTCCATGTATGTTTCACATTTGTGGAATGTAATTGGCTTGCATGCAGGTCAAGGCCCAACGTGTGCTTTCTTGGAAGTGGATGTGAAAGGAATAGTAGTGGCAGATCCGGTATTTATGGGTGTCTACACCTGGACACATGAATGTAGATGTGATTGACCTATGGATACCAGCTTCCTAGTTGGCAACCCTCCTAACAGATGGTCCACTCCTTGACTACATGTATGAGTGGTCAGGCCTTGGTGGATGACCAGGACAGATGAGATGATGGATAGCATGGCCACCCCTCCTTAGGCTCAGGGGGAGAGGAATACCAAATGTGTAGGTAGATGTGATGTTCACAGTGTAGATGACAGTCATGTTCAGGCTTGCATGTGTACCTATCAGCTCTGACCCCTTATGGTTACCAACAGCATCCCATCCTTAATGATATGTCCAAGTTACTGGTAATGTATGGTTGGAAATAGAAACAGATGATGACGAAGTTTGGGCCTGATATATGTAAAGTTAGCACCGCCTTTGCATCATGTTTTTACGCAAAAGCGGTGCACACTTCCAAAATTTTGGTTCATTTTGTAGATTTGAGTTGCTTTAGCATCAAAAATATGATGCAGCGGCAGCATTGATGTTACATTAATCAGGGCCTTTGTCTTTTCTGGAATGTGAGTTGGAGTGCATGTGTAGTTAGATGTAGCAGGGTAAGCTGGTAATCTGTACAGACTCCACACAATGCTGACACTGATGGTTGCTTGTCCCCGTTTTACAGCTGCCAACATGACCAATGATAAGCAGCGTGATTTTCAGAAGAGGGCAGTGAGGTACCACCACATCTTGGCAGTTGAGTCTGGATACAGACGTGTGGGTCGCTGCTTCCGTGTAGAGAAGGCAACAGGGGAATGGTGGGCATTCCCACAAGAGGCCCCCATACTGACTAAAAAGGCTCAGCAGACTCCAGGCTCATAAACAGTGCAGGGGGGCCCTGCTGACACCACACCAACAACATTGGCTGCAACAGTCACCACAGCAGGTCAACAGCCCACACCAACTGCTGCCAATGGAACACAGTTGCTGCAGGACTTGCAGAAGGACGTGTCCCTCGTACTAAAACATTTGGACAGATTGGAGGAAGAGGTTGACGCAAATAAGAAGCTGATGAAATACATTTTAAAAAAACCGAAAAAAGCCAAAACTTAGACACTCATCTGTACTGCCACCTCCAAGTTCTGGCCACTCCCTTACGAGGTTCTAATATATTTTATTGTGGGTTTTAGAGGGTTAGTGTTAGGTTGTAGATTAGGTAGGACAAGTGAGGTTGGGGAGTGTTTTTCTTTACTTATTATGTATTAATTAGTGCGTGGGTGGGTGGTCATGTTGGGGTATCATTGTGTTTTCTTTTATAAATAATGAAAAAAATAAAACATACATTAAAAAAATCGATACAAAAATAAAACAATTATATATTTGTTTATGATTAGTTAGTATATGTGTAGTATTAGTAGTTGTTGTCCTGCATGTGTCTTGCAACTTAAAGGAGGTGTGGGGGCCAATGTGGTGTTCAATTGTCATGTTAGGGACCTTATGTGTAGCTTTGTGCCCCACAGTGCAGCACTCTTGTACTGATATTCTGTGACCAATGACATGGATACATACATCACAATTAGCTAGCATAGTAGATGGATCAATACACGAAGACAGGCTGATTGCGTAGAAGATGTTTATTTACAAGTGTTGTAGTGCGATAGTTACAATGTCAAGGCCAGTGACCCAGTTTGTGAAATCCATCCAATTGTGACACAACACAAGTCCATGGTTGAGGGACATATCATGGAACATGCTTGGGAGAAGTGTTGTTAAGTGTGGAGGAATAACAATTGCCAATTGGTAAATGAGAGACAATGACAGTCCATAGCAGACAGGTCAAAAGTGTGTGGGTGAAGAGTGCACATATACAACTGTGCTAACACTGGCATGATTTCAAGCACAGGACAAAGGAGAACATGTGGCATGAGCTGGTGCTACCGGGAACTCTTACTACTGAAGCTGATCTGTTCCACCTCTTCATCCTCCAATGTGTGTGGTGTCTCCTCTGCCCTTGATGGTGGTGGTGTGGAGGTATAGGGGGCCACACACACTTCCGCAGTTGATGATGTGGAATCCCAATTCCCGGCAGCTGCCATTTGTGGAACAACATATGGCATCACTGCAGCAAGGGGGAGCTGCTGATTTTTCAGGATACCAGCAACATCCCCGTGGTAGGCAGCCATGTCTGCCCTGAGGGAGGCCACTTCCCTGATGCATGGAGTCCAGCTTGTTCTCAATCAATCTGCTGCCAGTTTGGGAGAGCAGTTTTTGTGGCCTCTACCTCAAGGCAGCAGCTGTGTCCCTCAGACACTGCTGGACTCCATACAGTGGTGAGTGTGCGCCTCGTTTGGCTGCTGTACGTTCATTGGCTGTAACGAGGCACAAGCACATTCCCTCTCAGCTGGCTTCCACAGTTTCCATCCCCACCTGCACCTGATTGGCCAGTTCCCGCTGGACTCCTACCATTGTCCTCTCAAAGCTGGTCCCTGGGTCCTCGGAGTCCTCAGCTGTGTCGGTGCTGGCAGGTTGTTCCATTGAGGTGTTGGGTGGGGCATCTAGGATGGCTGCTACATTATTTGTCCTCCTTGCAACTGGAGGAGGTATCTCAAGGGATACCAGGAGTTCTTGGAGGGTCTCTTGGCTGATGGTTGTCAGCTGGTCATCCAGGTCATTAGGGTACTCCAGGACAGGCAGATCAGCAGGAGAGCCATCGTCCTCTGCAATGAGATGGTGTAAAATCAATCTTTCAATGGTGTG
The DNA here is from genome assembly GCF_031143425.1 of Pleurodeles waltl. Taxonomy (NCBI): domain Eukaryota; kingdom Metazoa; phylum Chordata; class Amphibia; order Caudata; family Salamandridae; genus Pleurodeles; species Pleurodeles waltl. Next base: position 47,920,529 of record NC_090437.1, read on the forward strand.
GCAGTTGACATGTCACATCACTGACTTGCTATTGGAGATTCATAGTCAACTTACTTCCAAAACATTGTTCCTGTACATCATGGTTGCAGTCTATCAGCCCTTTGCCCCACCCTAGTGTCACATGAGGGGAAGTTCAGGTGGCGCCATTGGCTGCGGCATATCTACTAGGTGCGATGCAACTCCTTTTGGTGGCTTGACACCATCTTGTTATTGTGGACCCTTTCTATGCATCCACTTGCATGGTAGAGCCTTGCAATGGGTGCTGAAGTGTTCAAGCCACAACACCACACATTGCAATATGCCCCTGTCCCAGTTTTACATGTTTCACATACACTCGGGCGGTACTGAAACCTTACACCACCCCAGGGATGGCACTGCCAAGACACTATGCTGTTGTTTCCTTTGATTATCCCTCATGTTGATGTATGTGTGTATGTGCTACACTGCACAACACACATGGACCTAGCAGATTTCGATTTCAGTTTCTGTCTGTGCTGGAAGGTGCTCCTTCCTACACAACTATGATCACCCCTTCAATGCAGCTACCCTTGCACTATGATGCAAGAGATGCAGCATTGCGGCAATGCAGCTAAAATGACACAGGTACGGGGTGGATGCCCAGCATGGGTATCATTTGTTGCTGTGTACATCATTTTCTACATGATAGTGCCTGATCGTAATATAATTATTGGACATAGCCAGTTGACTAAAGTTGAACTTAGGTCAGGGCCTCGAGCTAGTTTGATGGTGATTTTAACGGTAGTTATGCTGGTGCATACATGGACCTTCATTACAAGTCTGGCATTCCTATGACCACCTGACTGCCATTGTCTATATGACCACCCCTAACGGCACAGGTGGTAGTGGCACATGTTGTCCATGGGGAATGCCCCATGGGCCAATGGTCTGGCACTGGCAGGTTGCCGGTAGCTTACAGACTGGCAATGCCACCTGTCTTGTGACACCAGACCAGTATTAGGACCAGCGGTACCCTCCAGATATGTTCCCGCTTTTCCACCAGCCTTTGCATGGTGGTGAAACCCCCATGCAAAGGTTGGTGGTGATGTGGTGTGCCCCAGGTTGCCCCTGCACAGCCCATGCACCTGGCATGGGCAGTGCAGGGGGCCCCATGCCCAGCCCTTTTGCACTTTCCACTGCCTGATTTGCAGGGCTCAGAGCGTCACACCCAATGCACCCCAAGACTGGCAATGACTCTATTTCATCCATCAACAATCTTGTGGTAACTGCCCCACAGAGCTACCATGAGCAGACAGATTTCCACCCGCCATCTCAACGTGCAGCTCTTACTGCCAACCGCAAAGTGTACACTGCGCTGGCAGTCTTACCAACACAAGACTTGCCCATGCACCATCTCCCGTCCATCAGTGTGAAATTGTACACCATTATGTTCACAGACATACACCATGTGTTGCATTTGTGTGGTTATTTCCCCATTCCTATGTGTCTCACATGGTTGTGTCAGAGAAGTTGTGGGCTCAGTCTGTATTTGTTGGACCTACAGATTGCAATCTGTAGTACATATTTTCTCTCATGGCACAGTTCTGATCAGCGTCAAAATGTGTGGCTCCACACTACACCAGTCTAGTTACACTGGCTAGTGGCATGTTTCCTGTGATACAGGACCACCCTGCTATTCCCCCAGCACTTGCCCAGATTACTTTTTCCTGCACCAAGAGGGGCATCCTTACTGTATGAAGGAGTAGTGGCTGCCTTATGAGGATGTGTTGTTTATGTACGGGGTGGTGTTGCTTCTGGCATATGTCTGGGTACTGTTGGGAAAGATTGCAAGAAATTGTGTGCTGTTAGATGCAGCACACATGCGTTCTGACAAAGAGACAAAGCAGTTGCAAGATGTTATTGCAAGGGACACCACCATGACGTAACCCCAGGAATGGTATTGACTGACTTCCAAGTCTCTGATGTCTTGGTCGTGTTGGTAGGGTTTGTTTGACTATATGCAAGAGATGTTGTGATGACACAACCAGAGAGGCACAGTCATTAGAAATGCCTTCCATCCTATGTGCTGCATATGTACATGTAGATATTTAGCCCTGGTGACTGACATATGTCCAGGTTATGTATGTGCTGTGGTGCATGGCACTTCCAGGGCGTTGCTTAAGTTTGAATGGTGCATCTTGATTCATGTGTTCCTCTGCACTCCATTGACATGCATTGAGTGTGTCCTATATGCCTCCCCCTTCTGGCACTTGACAAATTTGAATTAATTTCCCCCATGCAACTTACACTGCATTTGTGGTGGTTCCTGGTAGTCTGCGCTGTCCTATCCTGCGATTCCAGTGACCAGTTCCTTTGGGATGACCACTGCAACCATCTCGCCCAGGTCCTCTTGTGGTGCAGGAATTCCACCTCCAGTTTGCAGTGCTGTCTTTCTGTTTCTTGCCATTTTCTCCTTTGTCCTTTGCTTGCAATCATGCCAGCGTTTCTTTCACTCAATTACAGTTCTCCTCACCTCTGCCACAGTGTTGATCTTGTCAACTATCTGCTGCCAGATTGCCTCTCTCCTGCCAATTGTCAATTTGGAGGTGACGAAGAGTTGATGTTGGTTCTCCGTCACCTCTCTCAGAAGTATTTCATGCTTGTCCGCATTGAAACAACATTTGCGCTTTTTCTTCTCCCTCCCCTGGGACTTGTAAGTGTCCTCCTGGCTGGTTCCTGGTTGCACGGGGTCACCCTGGGGTCTCTCCTGGCTTTCTGGGTTCATTTTGCCTCTCCTTTGCAATATTTTCTGCATTAGTGTCTGAAGTTGACGCTAATGCGGTTAAAAATGGTGCACACCCATTTTGCAAAATATTTACATGCCGTAACACAGGTTAGAGTCATTTATGCAGCGTTAACGTAATTTTGCCTTAAGACAAGGCGCAATGGTTAACTTAAAAAATGTTGACTCTAACCAGTTTTTAGCGCCATTGTGCGTCATTGTATAAATATGATGCCCAGATGGCACTAAAAAATGGCGCTAGCCAGTGCTAAGCTTTTTCACGCAAAACTGTGCTTGCGCAGTTTGGCATCAAAAAGTATAAATCTGGGCGATAGTCTTACATTTGACCTCTGCCTTTCAATGCACATCTAATGTGTCAAGATAAAATCAAAATTTAAAGGCATTTTTATTGTCCATTCACCCTATTAACTCTAGATTGGGCAGTTTGGGGGTTCTGTAGCCCTACTTCCAGTGCCTATGTTTCACACAAATCATGGGAGCCAATTCATAACAATTGTTGATGATTTCTGAATTCGCACAGCAAATGACACTACAGCAAACATAAACGCTGACTATTTTTCACATCATACTAATGATGAAACTACTGAAACAGACTTTGGTCTTTGTTGGAATTCTTAAGACCTAGATGTGAAGGTTTGCAAACCCAACAGCACTGCTAGGCCATTTTAATGGCAAGTCCGAGCTACAGCAATCTCTTTTATCATATTATAACATAACCAAACGTCAGTTATGTTTATCACATGAGAAGAAATAGCTAAGCATTTAAAAGGACAGAAGTCAGCAGTTCAGGTTTTAAAAGGTGTTTAGCCCAGAAATGTGCCAAGTCCATCTATTTCCCAGAGAACCCTCTCTTGGGAAGTGGTGGGGCATTCAAAAGGGCATCTATTCATTCCACTTGAGTCAATGGCATGATGTGTAAGGTCTATTCTTATCAGTAAGGATGTGCCGCTGACAAGGCACATAAAGGCGTACTTTCACGTGAACACATAAAGAGCCCCGCCTTGCTGTAATATTGTATGTTGAGCTATCAAAGCATACCCTCTAGAGGGAATTTTGCCAAACAAACTCCTGTATTGCAGATAATAATTCAAACACTGCCTAGTGGCAGAACAAGTAATAGGGTAAGATTTTCTTTTTTGATGGGTGTGTCTCCCACGAACCCTGAGAGGATAATCCCTCTCCAAGAATCCCTAATGTGTGATCACTCCCTTTTCATGACTGGGGTACTATACCAAGGGATTTCCTTAACAAGTACACTGCAAAGACAGAGGGCCTGATTTACATCCTGGCAGATTGAATACTCTGTCATAAATGTGACAGATTTCCTGTCCGCTGTATTATGATCCCCATAGGATAGAATGGAAATGTAATACAGCAGATGAGATATCCATCATGTTTGTGACGGAGTATTCACCATCGCTAAGATCTAAATCAGGTCCAGAGTTTGGAGACACCTGAATGCAACCACCTCACCATTTGTGGAAAAGTGTATTGTTATTCAAGCGCCTCAAACCACCAGAATATGACTTCAGAGCACTCGAAAATTGAAAGCCAATGGGAGGAGTAAAGGTAGCACACAAAGTCTTGTTATTGCACTAATGAAGTCACTTTGGTGTCAAAGCCTGCTGTGAAGAGAGCCACATTCCAGGTGTCAGGAGAAAACAAATCCAAGGCATTTGACCAGAGACTAGGACAGAACTGTGACACACTGATTCTTGGGCAGAGTTCTTCAATCAATCAACTAAGGATTAGTAAAGCACGGCTAATCACCCATAGGGTCGCAAGGTGCTGAATGTAGACATGCTGCTCAGTCGAAGAGTCAGGTCTTGAGGTCTTTCCTGAACTGCTTTAGTGATGCGGTCTGCCTGAGCTTTAGGGGAAGTGTGTCCATGTCCGGGATGCTAGGTAGGAGAAATATCTTCCTCCTTCTGTACATTTCTGGATCTCGGGGATGGCTGAAAGGGTGAGCTGTGAGGAATGGAGAAGTCTGTTGGGTACAAGAAGGTGAGGCAGTAGTTGAGGTATGCTGGTCCTATGTTGTGCAGTGCCTTGAAGGTGTGGATCAGGAGTTTGTATGTTTTTGTATGTGATGCGCTTGTTTCCTGGGAGCCAGGTGAGTGGGTGACAGTCTTCCTCATGTCGGGGGGAAATCCATTTCAAAATATTCCGCAGGAGACAGAGGGTGTGGAAGCTTGATGAGGGGACTGCGTTAACTTGGCGGGTCATCGATAGAGTGGAGTCCAGGATGATGCCCAGGTTGCATGCATGGTCAGTGGGGGTCGGGGCATTACCCAGAGTGGTGGGCCACCAGGAGTCGTTCCAGGCAGAAGGGGTTGAGCTGATCATGAGGATCTCTTGTCTTGTCTGAGTTGAGCTTGAGGGTAGCTGGCCCCCATCCAGGTGGTGACTGCTCTCATCCTGTTGTGAAAATTCCTCTTGGCTTGCGCAGAGACCTCAGACAGGTAGAGGATCAGTTGGGTGTCATCATCATAGAAGACTATGTTTAGCTCGTGTTGTTTGGTGAGCTTAGCGAGCGGGGCCATGTAGATGTTTGAAAAGCGTCGGGCTGAGCTAGTGTCTACTGGTTCTGATGTGAACGATGGTAGTCTTATCCTCTGTGTTCTTCCGGTGATCCAGTTCAGGGCTTTGTCACAGGTGCTGGAGTCATGCAGTCTGTCGCAGAGGGTGGAGGGGGAGACGGTGTCAAATGCAGCGGAGAGGTCGAGGCGGATGAGTGCAGCAGTGCCTCTGTGGTCCAGTATGATGCGTATGTCATCGTTGGCTGCTAAGAGTGTGGTTTCTGTGCTGTGGTTGCTTCAGAAACCAGACTGGGAAGGGTCTAGGTTACGGTCTATCGCAAGAAACTCAGTGAGTTTCTGGTTGATGGCTTTCTCCATTACCTTAGCTGGCAAAGGGAGCAGAGAGATGGTTCTGTAGTTCTACAGCTCCCTAGGGTCGGTGGTGAGTTTCTTGAGTAGTGGACTGATTTCGGCGTGTTTCCAATCTGAGGGGAATGTGGAGGTCTTGAAGGATGGGTTGATGGTTCGGCAGAGCTCCGGTGCTATGGAGGCGCTGGCCAAGTTGAGGATGTGATGAGGGCATGTATCAGAGGTTTGCTCCCGAGTGGATGGAGTTCATCAGTCTTTGTGTGTCCTCTATGGTGATGGGGGTCCAGGAATTCAGTATCTGGTGGGGTGAAAGGTCAGTGGTGGTGAGCGGTGCTCGCGGGCTTTGGTTCCTGAAGCCTTCGTAGATGTCCTGGATCTTATGGTGAAAGAAGGTGGCAAGGTCACTGTAGAGATCTTGGGAGGGTGGGATGGATGAGGTGTCTGCCCCACAGTTCATGAACTCTTTGACGATGGCGAAGAGCTCTTTGCTGTTGTGAGTGCTGGTGTTGAGGCATGCTTGAAAGGTGGCTTTTTTGGCAGCTCTGATGTTCTGATGGTGCATGGTGACTGCTATTTTGTAGGCTGTGCGGTCTTCGGGGGTCTGCTGAGCCTCCATTCCAGTAGTCTGCAGGCACGCTTGGATTCCTGTAGGTCTAGTGTAACCAATTTGGTGTTTTGCTCTGTCGATTCCCTGCTAATTTCCTTAGGGGGGTACGTTGTCGGCACAGTTTGAAAGCCAGTGGTGAAGGTTTCTTGTGGCTTCATTAGCGTCCGGTGCATCCAGTGGGAGGGAGTGGTTGAGAGCATTGGTGTGCTGGGCATTGTGACTTTGCCCCAGCATCTGCAGGGGGTGTTGTGCCGTGCGGTGTTCTTTGCGTAGGTAAAGCGGATGCACTTGTGGTCGGTCCAGTGGTGTTCAGAGGTGTGGGAGATGGTGATGTTGTCCCCTCCTGAGAAGACAGGATCGAGAATGTGTCCGGCTCTGTGGATGGGGACGGGGTCTTATCTGAATGCCATTGTTAAAAGGTGTGTTTTCAAAGTTTCCTGGATTTGAAGTAGTCCTTCCCAAGTTTCAAATGGCTCGGTGGTGAGTTTTAGGGTGAGGATCCCTGATGAAGAAGGGTACAGCCATCATATCTTTTTGATGGGGTGAAAGTAAGACTCTTTTGCTACTAATCTAGGTTTGCTGGTAGTCTGATAGAGAATTAATAGTTTCGCAATCTATTCTGGATTACCGTTAAATGGGGCCTTGTGAACAATGCATAGAGATTATGGTTTCCAGAAACACCTAATTGGAAGGCTGAAAAACATGTGCAGGATTGAGACATCAGATGCAAACTGCGATTTACCATCAGAGAAGCAGTGGTGATATCAAATGAGGGCTGTAACCTGCTGGAAGTGGGATCATACATACTCCAGTCCATGCTTAATGTGAGCTGCAAAGTTCTGGGGAAAGTACTGATGACTAGATTACTGGCAGTCCTCCAATGTATGGTGCATCAAAATAAGAGTAGTTGTGTACAGGGCAGGAACACTATCCCAAAAGACAACAGACTCTTTAATGTCATTAATAGCATACCCCAGCGATGCAATGGACATTGGTGGCCTCCATGTATATGGAACAAATCCTTTGAACACTCGGAACTGTTACTACTTGTGAGTGGTAATACATTACATGATCTTGGAAACAAAATAATGAAGGGAGTACGGCTGCTGTACACCAATGCCACTCCACATGTTAAAAAGGTGGGGTTGCATCAGAAGATTGGAGAAAGGAGAAGGGCAGGAGGAAGGGCTGTCCTTTTTCACCCATGCTCTTCACCTTGGTTTTGTAGCCACTAGTGCAGGTTGGCTGGCACAGAGCTATGCAGAATTTTCTTTAAAGGGCTACCCTGCACTTCATTATATGCCATGATATACTACTTTACGTAAACGATGTGCACAGGCGACTGCCACAAATGCTTCATGCACTTGATAAATTTTGGAGTAAGCTTGGCACTCATCTCAACAAGCCCAAGTCCTGTGTTTTTCCCCTGACTGTAGCAGAAGCCCATAACATAAGCAGTGAAATTATATAGGGGATAGTTTTGAGAGACACAGTTAAGTACCTAGATGTAAAAACATGTAGGGGCCCACAAGATGTTATCAACAGGAATTTGAGCCATGCGATAGCTGCAGCCAGAGCGTTGTTGGCTTTTAAAACAAAAATACCCATCTGTGAGTGTACAATTAGCACTGTTTGGGGTACTACTCCCAAGGTTATCATATCACATTGCAAGTATTCCTCTAAAACTGAAGAACGAACCTTTAAGGAAACAACCACCTTACTGATTAAGCCAATCAGAGCCCAGGAAGGAAGACGAATAGTGGTGCTAGATAAACTGTCTACCTTTAGAGGAAGTACTTCTGGTTTCCTGGATTTTGGCTACTTTAACTGTTTGAAATGTGTGATGAAGCAGAGGGTGCTTGGGTGAAGGCAGAGCTAGTCCTGGTGACAGTAGCAGAGTATTGAAAATACATTTGCGCGCATGGGCTCACTCCATTCTCCTCCGCAATACAACTGGTTATGCTGTGCCAGGCGGATAAGGAGGAGGATTCTATCTGCTCTTGGTATGCTGCCATGGACCTCACTCGTGTTAGACCAGTAGTAGATGTAGCATATAGGGGGTCCTGGACACGAACCCAGATCACTGTGGTAAAAAAGACTTACTGACCTGCTAAATGAAATGGGAAAATGATCATGTGAATGAATTAACAGTCAATGGATGGGCAGTGACACTCACTGAGGCATGTACAAGGAGTGTCACTAAGTGCAAACTTTAATTTATTGTAATTTAACTACTTTCACCATACCTACTTGATTTCTGTTCGCATTTATGCCGTGTACCCAAACTTTCCCCACACATCGTAGATGTTGGGTAGACACTGCCGACTTCTAGCATGTTATCTCGTCGTGTAATATGTTTCTCAGCTGCTAGAACAATTACCACCCATCTGTCAGAATGCATAACCCAATGAAACATTTATAACCCAAAAATGCCTGACTGGACTGATGCCCAGAGCGAAGGCAGAAAAATCTGCATTTACATTTGTGGACTTGGCTCTTGTACTGCTGAGGTGGGCCATAGCCATGAACTGGCACTCTCCCTTAGCCCGGTGATTCACAAAGGGCGCAATAATGTGCTTACCTAGGAACATGCTGAGTCATAGTGCTGTACCCTTCAGTAGACCGAGTGGGATGATAAACTGGACCCATTTGTTCCAATAGGCCACACCCCAGGTTAGGTGACAAACCACCATAGATTTCCAGTATAAGGACAAAGGTTTGAGTGGCATTAGCAGTTTTTGCCCAGAGCTGCCATTAAATGTGCCTGGCCTGTTTCACCTCTGTTTATATGTCACTGTCCCCACAGGCCTATGGTTACTTCTCTCCCCTCTCTAAGCATCCACTCTAACCCCTTCTAAATTATGTGGTGTATTATGTTTTTGTTTTTTACTGTTTGATGTTAACTTTTCAGCTGATGTCTTACTGACTGCAAATTGCACCCTGCTAGGCACCACACGTAACTCAAAAGCACAATGTCAGCCAGTTTGATTGAGATGAAATGCTGCTTCCATCTGACCTTTTTCCAACACATAACACGTGTAAAGGATGCTACAGGGACTGAAAAATGAATACAGATGCACAGAGGTTTCAATAAGGTCCTTTCCTTCAGAGGGACCCAATGGAGAGACTTTAGAGCTGGAGTAGCATTGTCATTATGTTTAAAGTTAAACACAAGATCTGCAATGTAGTTTGGACCTTGGTGAGGGATGTTTGAAGGCATTACAGTAATACAGGTGGGACACAACCACAACAAGGATCAAAGTATTTTTTCAGAGAAGTGTAACAGAAGCTGGAAAGTTGGCGCGAGATGACAGGATCTGCTGTGGATTTCTTTATAACTCGGGCAGTAATAGTAGGTTTCAAGGGATGGGGCATTTCCCCACCTGCTAAAGAGCTAGTTACTACGCTAGTAATGGTCAGTAACTGGTAATCTGCCATGATGCTATGATTGATGACTTCGGAATTGGTAATATCCCAAGAAAGAGAGGTCCATAGCAAGTTCAAAATTACATAGAGTGGAATTGCTGAAGTGAACGAGATATGGGCAACAATGCGTTGGGCAGTGTTCACTGATACCAGTGAGTTGGGCTCTCGGGGTATTAATTTTGTAGGGTACAAATGACATGATGTTATTGAAGAATTCTTCAAAGGAAGCAGGCAGGTTTTTCGGACCTAATCTCTGTAGATCCTTTCATTTGGCAGACGTTCTCTGTATAACAGTTATTAGAATTTGCTGGAGAGCTGTTCCTTACTGAGGAGGGAGCAAAAGAGATATCTTTGAAATCAGATGGTTAATGAGGGGAGAGTCAGGGATGTATTTTAGAACCTGAAAGATGGTAGTAGCTTGTTCTAGTTGTGCCAGGGAGAGGAAGGGCCTATTTTGCAACAGGTCTTAGGACCACCTTCTGTCAGGATTATTGTAGATGATTTGGAAGGTTGTCTGACACTGATATGAGAGAGGTTTAAGGAGTTCTGATACTACTGAGAGCAAGAAGTCAAAGCAGTAGCCTCCATCATTGACAGGTTCATTGACCAGTTGACAAAAGCGAAGTGTCTCCATATCTTCATTCAAACTCTGACAACTGGCATTGGAAGAAATGTCTGCCCAGATGTTCATATCCCTCATGATTTGACACTTCCAGAATGCAAGGCAAAGGAGGTGTTAGAGGAGGGGATAGTCTTAATTAATATATATTTTTAAATGAGGTGAATGCTGGGCCATCCTATATTCTCAATGAGAGAGAGTGTCAAGCTGAACTAGTGCCACCCTTCAGCCTGTCTCTGCCTTCTGTTTTGTCAGTAAGATATTAAGATATGGTGGAACGGGATTGGCAGTAGCAACCACAGTCCACATCTCTGTGATGGTAAGGAAATGAAGTCCATGGTGTGATATGAAGTCTATTATATTAAATGCATTTTTGGGCATTGTTCTAGCATTTATAAGGGCTCTCAGTACAGCATTATTGGGGGTAGCAAGACAGAGTCACCATGGGAGATACTGGAGGGGGAGATAAGTTTCAAGCAAAGGCTGATGACGGTGGCTTGGAATGCTGGCAATGACTGAGGTTGACAGACGTCTGTCATGGAAGAGTGGCCTGCAGCAACACTTTCAACCTCATAAAGATCAGTAGGTTACATTAGGTTGCCTGCATCATCTTACCATTGTTGTAGATATTTATGGTTGAGGGAGAAGTAATAGAAGACAAGACAACACGCTTCCGTCCTCCATGTATCACTGATCTCACCGGGGATGAAAAGTGTTTGGTGTTGTTTCACACACAGTGATGTTCAGCATATAGATCAGAAGGTCTTCTGTTGTGTTACCTTTTACTGGGTTAAGATACGAATTGGGTGTTGTGTCTCTGATTAATCAGGGCATATAATGCGTCTGAATCCCTTTTTGCTCAGTTTGGTAAGAGACAGACAGATTTTACTGACAGAAAAACCAATACAAAAAGTATCAAAAATAAGATACATCAGGGTAGTAATTAAGGAGGTGCAGTTATTTTCCCTTCAACCAGGGTGTACCAGTTCCCCACATAGAGATAAAAGCAGAAGTGCAATTCTGCAGAGAGATAAATCTTACTAGCTGCCCAGACTGTTAAATGGTGCTCAAGTAACCTAAGTTCTAAATGGTAACACCCTAATGAACAGTAAACTTATGGCTGTTGGAGCACTGAGGGTGCAAACCCCATAGTGCCAGTATGAGAAACAGGGCCAGAACACTTAATGCCCCTGCACCTTCCGCCTTTTAGACTACCTGATTTATGAACTGCTGCAATGAGTAAGTCTTGCTATGTGAATCTCACTCTCTGCAAGCAGTGCGTAACAAAGGACCCTGCACCTCCAGGCCCCCCCCAGCACAGAACCTGGCATTCGTGAGTCCAGGGGGCTTCCCTGTGTTTTACAGGGAGGACCCCTCTATTTTCGTTACGCCACTAACTGTAAGCTATGTTATAAAGGATTGGGAGTGCTAATCACCAGTGTTCACTGATAAGATTTGCTGCTTCACAGCTACGGTAAGAGCCTCTGGCTCCTTGCACATGGACTCACATGCACATGCATGTACACACTTGTGAGCAGAGCATGTGAGACTACTGTCTAGCTCAGCCCAGTATCCGTGTACAGGTAGCCATTGCAGGAGGAACTCTTCATGACTTAGTGCTGGCCTGGTGTAGGCCTTATAATGTGAATGAGCAGTAATAGTGGGTGTAGGTAGATCTAAATTGATTACTGAAAAGTGTGTGTGTTTCCCTTTGTTATTCTCTGTGGGTGAAACTGGTACCAAATTAGTAGTTTTATAATCTTGAAGCCTAGAGTATAGGGTGATGCACTGATCATATGGTAAAAATGAAACCCAAGTGCGGATCCAATGTCACTTTTGTCATTTATGCACTCCTTCTGACACTTGGGAAATGATCATGTTTCTCTGTCTCAACTTCTAATGACAGTCCAAGCCTTTTTTCCCTCTCATGGGCAAAGCAAAATATTCTGCTGGTCAGTTTGAGTATCAAAGGCCTCCCCACACAATAGAGCCATTAGCCAGTAATTAGGTCTGCTTCTAAGACAGAAGAGTGTAATAGAATCTGCATGTGCTTAGCACCTTTCATGATCCACCTGGCTTGAGAAGGCTTGTTCCCACAGAAACAAAGGAGGACAGCCAGACCACTGAAGCCAAATATTGGAGGGCTTTGCCTTTAAAGTTTTGGAGGGAAGAGGCTAGGCAGCTGTGTTAGTTAGGGATATGGCTTCTGGATTTCAGAGAGGTCTTTCAACAGATCCCTTCAAGTGGCCAGGTTGGAATGCCCCAAAATACTGTGCAGGAGGGCTGTCAGAGGGGTGGAATGATGATGAGTGACCCTCTGATTGGGCAGAGGTGCCTACCTTGTAGAATTTTCCATGCCTACTTAAAACCCTGCATAATGGGAAGACATTTAAGAGCAGTCTGAACCTTGAGAAGCAACACTCAAGGAATCTTCAGCAGGAAGAGAGAACTACCTGACCCATTGCTGCAGGGTACATTCAAGGATTTCTGAATTCAATTTGGACCGAAGGACTAGGATTTGTTTCGCCAGGGCAAGTGGTACTGTGTGCTATACCCTCTGGGGGATAGCAAAGGGCATGGCCTGTTGGTGGAGACCCTGAAGGTCCTTGGGCCTGTCCTGCAGGAATGTCACCTCAAGAAGGAGTGGACCCTGGCTTCCACTGCCACAGGTACTCTGCAAGTAGCCAGCTAGGAGGCTGTGGGACCTGAAGAGTGCAGGTGTGGATGATACTCTGCCTTGAGACCTAGGGTGTTCTGCTGAGGAAGATCTGGGCCCAAGTGATGTGCAATGCACCCAGACGGCAGACAAATCTTGTGCAAGAAGGGAGAATAGCAAAAATCAAGCTCTCACAAACACAAGCATTTAGAGAATAAGTGGGTAAAGCTCACCACCAAAGGCAAAACACCAATTTCTCCTATTTAAAATTGGCCCAGCTGCCAGAGAAACCCGAGGGAGAATGTTGGTGCCCTTGGGGGGACTGGAATTCTTATGAAATGCTAGCAGCATTTCCCTCAGGATTGCTAAGAAAATGCTTGGTTGGGTCATGGCCATAAGGGTCGGTGTAAGCAGGATTGAGAATAAGGAGTGAACGTGCCTGTCAGCCTCCCTCCAGAAATGTCCTTTTCCTAAGGGTTTCCCAGTTCCCAGGGATCAACAAGAAGGACACAGGTTATAGGTCTATATCTGAGCATCCCTGCATTCTGATGATGGGAACTGTTAGAAATGGGGTCTTTGGTTGGCAGTCAGGTTACCCCCTGTCCAAGCAAGGAGCCTCACTCTAGTCAGGGAAATGGGGAAACACACTTAGATAACCCCTGCTTACCCCCTTTGTAGCTTGGCTCAAGCAGTCAGGTTTATATCCGAGGCAATGTATAAAGTATTTGTACCAACACACACAATAATACAGTGAAAACACTACAAAATGGACACCATACCAGTTTAGAAAAATAGGTAACATTTATCTAAACCAAGACCAAAACGACAAAAATCCAACATACACAAGTTAAAATATGAATTTTCAAAAGAATAAGGGGGTCATTACAACATTGGCGGTAAAAGCCGCTTACCGCCGTGCAGAAGACCGCCAATACACCGCGTGGCCGCGGAATTCCGCCACAGCTATTATGACCCACATCTCGGAATCCGCCGAAATTCAGACACCCACACAAGTCCGCCACACCAAAGGTCAGTGTTAAACTGGCGAAAACAAAACCTCCACCGTCACGCAAACAGAAACACGCCCATGCTATTACGACCCACGAATCCACGCGGCAGTCTTTCAACCGCGGTATTCCATTGGCGGTACACACCGCTGCGCTCAAAATACACACACATCTCCAAAACACCACCACATTGGACAATTCCAAATACACACACCTGAGACACATACAAACACCACTCCCACACACCCAATTCAATATAAAACACATACCCACATCACCCACAAACCCCTACGACCAGAAATTTTGAGGAAGCCGAGAGACAGAGAGCACAGCAATTGAGAACCCCACCACACAGAGGCACACAACACCATCACCCATACAACAATCCACGCACAAAACACCACACACCACTATACATCACCACACACATCAACACTTACACCACCCCACACATCACCCACACCACCCCATGTCACGCCAAAGACACCCCAGGTTTTCTGAGGAGGAGCTCAGGGTCATGATGGAGGAAATCCTAAGGGTAGAGCCACAGCTATTTGGCTCACAGGTGCAGCACACCTCCATAGCCAGGAAGATGGAGCAATGGCGCAGAATCGTGGACAGGGTCAACGCTGTGGGACAGCATCCAAGAAATCGGGAGGCCATCAGGAAGAGGTGGAACGACCTACGGGGAATGTGCGTTCCGTGGTCTCCAGGCACAACATCACGGTACAGCGGACTGGCAGTGGACCCCCACCTCCTCCCCCACAACTAACAACATGGGAGGAGCAGGTCTTGACCATCAAGCATCCTGAGGGCCTCGGAGGAGTAGGTGGAGGAATGGACACTGGTAAGTCAAATCTTAACTATCATATCCCCCACCCTACCTGCATGCTATCACACACCCCCACCCTCACCCCCTCCCCTATCACTACAACTCCTCACTAATGTACTAATAACACAAACCACCCATCCCAACACCAAGCCCTGCATGACACAACTAAGCATGGACACCCATCACTAAAGCATGCTCACTGTACATACCCATAAAAAACCCCTAACCATCATCACACAACCCACACACAGGAATGCGTGCACTGGGGTACACACACACCCACCCATTGCACACCATTACACACACACATGCAATAATCATGCTCTTATACCCCTGCATGACCACTACCCAACGTCACCACACAGGAGGGTCCAGACATCTCTACTCCACCCACAGAAGAGGCCCACAGTGACGACAGCAGCTCTGCCCTACTGGATCCTGATGACCAGCCCGGCCCATCGTGGGCCTCGGGACAGTCGGTTCCTCTTGCACAGGCACAGCCCAACACTGACCTTCCACCCTCTGGTAACACCAGCACAGCACCCACCCAGTGGGCCCATACCTCCGTACCCAGGACACGTCAATCAGCGGTGTGTCCACCACTACAGGGAACCCAGGATAACCCACCACCCCAACAACAGCAGGGACCTGGGGGCAGTGGTAGTGGGCACACGGTCCAGGGAACGGAGGCACAGGAACACAGGGGAACTGGGAGGGCTGCCGTGCGACAGGGGGCGGACAGGTCAAGGGAACCCACCCTCCACGAGGCCCTCACCTCCATCATGGGAGCATACCACCACTCCCAGGAGACGATGGCTACGGTCCTGGCCAAGTTTCAGGAGACCCAACGCCTGCAGGACGAACAGTATTTGGGCTTCAGGGAGGAGCTCAGAACCATCAGCTCCGCCCTGGGCACCATCTTAGGGGTGCTGAAGGACATACAAAAGACCATGAGGGACACCGTGGCACTCCAAGGGGCCCCTGACACTAGCCTGGACGATGAACTGCCCACCACCTCTGCCGGCGCTAGTGGACAGGACGCCCCGCCACAGGACCACCACACCAGCACCCCACCCCCTGCAGATGGAGAACCACCCCGCAAGCGGTCCCTGAGATCCAGGAACAGGACAGAGCAAGATGGCAAGACCCCCACCAGGAAATGAGACCACCCTGATTGTCATCCCACTGTCCCACTTTGTTACCCTCTCCATACTGAAACTGCCCCAGCTCCACTTCCTATGACCATATGGGCAGTGCATCTGTGTGACCAATAGACTGGACTCTGCCATGGACATTCCTCCACCGTCCCCCATCACCATTTTACAACCCCTCCTCCATTTTTGAGCACTTAAATAAACACCCTTGAAGCACAAAATAATCTGGAGTCAGTCTGTGATTTGGTAAATTTGTATTATCAGTGACAGTGTCAAAATGCGTTCTCAATTGTAAAGCCAACATACCTATGTCACATATCACAAGTCCATGAAGGATGCAAGCAGATGACACACGTTGGTAACCACACCTGTGAAACTGTAATGGAAAGGTACAGCTCAGTTACCAAATACTGCTACTAAATGACAGACAGGATAAAGGTAGAAGTGTGAAAGTGAATGTGATAGTAAAATAAAATGTTCTCACCTGTGTGTCAATGGAAATATTGCTGTATGACTGACTCCCTGTTGTCTATGTCTTCTTCCTCAGCTTCATCCTCATCACTGTCCACAGGCTCCACAGCTGCCACAACACCGCCATCTGGACCATCCTCCTGCAGAAAAGGCACCTGGTGTCGCAAAGCAAGATTGTGAAGCACCGAGCAGGTGATGATGATCTGGCACACCTTCCTTGGTGAGTAGAATAGGGAACCACCTGTCTTATGGAGGCACCTGAACCTGGCCTTCAGGAGGTCGAAGGTCCGTTCGATCACCCTCCTAGTCCGCCCCTGGGCCTCATTGTAGCGTTCCTCTGCCCTGGTCCTGGGATTCCTCACTGGGGTCAATAGCCAGGACAGGTTAGGGTAACTAGAATCCCCTAATAGCCACACATGGTGCCTCTGGAGTTGACCCATCACATACGGGATACTGCTATTCCGCAGGATGTAGTGGTCATGCACAGAGCCACGGAACATAGCATTTACCTGGGAGATGTACTGGTCTGCCAAACATACCATCTGTACATTCATCAAATGATAACTCTTCCGGTTCCTGTACACCTGTTCACTCCTGTGGGGGGGGACCAGAGCTACATGGGTCCCATCAATAGCACCTATGACGTTGGGGATATGCCCAAGGGCATAGAAGTCACCTTTGACTGTAGCCAAAGCCTCCACCTGAGGGAAAATGATGTAGCTCCTTACGTGTTTCAGCAGGGCAGACAACACTCTGGACAACACGTTGGAAAACATAGGCTGGGACATCCCTGATGCCATGGCCACTGTTGTCTGAAAAAAAACACTTGCAAGGAAATGGAGCACTGACAGCACCTGCACATCAGGGGCGACTCCAGGTTGATGGCAGATTGGTGACATCAGGTCTGGCTCCAACTGGGTACATAGTTCCTGGATAGTGGCACAGTCAAACCTGTAGGTGATGATCAAATGTCACTCCTCCATTGTCAACAGGTCCACCAGCGGTCGGTACACCGGAGGATTACGCCATCTTCTCAAATGTCCCAGCTGACGGTGCCTAGGAAGGACAACAGCGACCACAGAGTCAACAAATTCCCAGGTATGTACCCACAGAACACTACACAAAACACAAAACTGTTCCTGTGTGTGTGTTGAGTGTAGGCCTAGGTATGTGTGACGCAGTAGTAAATGAAGCCATGTGGGCCCCTGAAATGGCGGCTGCCTGACTCTAAACTGGGACAATGGGAATGGTAGGTATCTGCGCTGGCGTAGTACACCGTCGCGGTAGGCGGTCGTAGACCGCAGCGCAATGCTGCATTGGTTAACATTGGACCCTATGGGTCCCAGGAGCCAATGATGAAGTGCACCGGCGGTGATGACACGCACCGCTGCGGACGTCACCGCCGCGGACGTCACCGCCATTTTCTATCTGTTCAATCATTCGATACCTGATCTTCGACAGGAGAGGACCTACACTGCAAGTGCTGCTGTGACCTTGGTCTGGAAGAGACAATGGCTGCTGCGTCTGGGGAAAGGGCCCCTGCCTTCACTGCTCAGGAGTTGGAAAAGCTAGTCGACGGGGTCCTCCCCCAGTACACGCTACTCTACGGTCCTCCAGGCCAACAGGTAAGTACACAGGGAGCACGTTGTATGGGCTATGCCTGGGTGGAGAGGGCTGGATGTGAGTTGGAAGGGGGCAGAGTTCAGGGAACATCAAGGAGTGTGAATGCATGTGCCACATGGCAAGGGTAGGGATGGGGGCCACTCACATCGACGGTGCAATTGGTAATGACTTCTCTTCTTCCCCTGTGCATGTCATGTAGGTCAGCGCCCACCAGAAGAAGGACATTTGGCGTGCCATCGCCAAGGACGTCCGGACCCTGGGGTTCCACCAGAGATGGGGCACCCACTGCCGGAAAAGATGGGAGGACATTTGCCGCTGGAGCAAGAAGATGGCTGAGGCTCAGCTGAGGATGGCCTCCCAACGTGGGAGGGGTGCCCGTCGCACCATGACCCCCCTGATGTTCCGGATCCTGACGGTGGCCTACCCGGAGTTGGATGGGCGCTTGAGGGCAGCACAGCAGACACAAGGGGGTGAGTACACTCTCATTCTGGGGACTTTGCGCGCAGTGAAGGGATCTGGGTGGGGGAGGAGGGCTGTGGGTTTCCCTAGGCCAGGGCGAGTTACGTAGACAAGGCCCCTCCGTAATGCAGGCCATGTGTCACTCCACCCCACCTCAGTAGGGTGCCAAGTACAGGTATAGGTGCCCCTGTGGCATCTATGTGTGCAGATGTCCACCATAGCCATGTAGGCCAGATCTCAGGAATTGCATCTGTAGAGGCCAAGAGCACGGCGTAGTGCCGGGGGCTGCTGTGTCTGTATTGTCCGCCAACAGTAGCGGTAAGCCATGCACTCAACCTGTCTTTCTTCTGTTCCCCCCCCCCCCTTTTTCTGCTCTCCCTGTTCTTTTGTGCATCAGCATCATCAGGCGGAGGTACAGTGGCACCGGAGCACGAGGGAGCTGCATCCCACATGGCCAAGGAGGGCCACACCACAGACTCAGAATACACCAGTGGGACGGAGGGCGAGAGGAGCTTCACGTCGGGCACAAGATCACCAAACAGCGACACAGACTCGTCAGCCGATGGGAGCTCCCTTGTGGTGGCGGCACCATCTGTGCCCCCCACTTCTACAGGTACAGCCGCCACCTCCCCTACCAGCACCGCCCTCCCAACAGCCCCTCAGCGTTCGCCCCGTGCCCGCTCACCCAGGAGGGTGGCCATCACCTTCGCTCCAGGCACCTCAGGCCCTGCCCCAGTCACCCCTGCTGCCCTCAGTGAGGAGGCCATTGACCTCCTCAGGTCACTCACTGTTGTGAATGCCATCCAGGGTGTAGAAAGGGAGTTGCAACACGGTAATGCCTTCCTGGAGGGCATTCATTCTGGTCAGGCTGCCCTTCATCGAACCCTGCAATCTCTGGCCTCAGCACTGATGGCAGCCATTGTCCCTGTGTCTAGCCTCCCCCCTCCAACTTCCTCCACCCAGACCCAATCCCCTGTACCCCAGCCTATCCCAAGCACACCATCAGAAAAGCATGCATACACCTCAACACACACAAGTAGCTCAGGCAAACATAAGCACCACACAACCCACAGGCACTTACACAAGCATCACCCACATACAGACACAGCAACATCCACTGCCTCCACTGTGTCCCCCTCCTCGTCGTCTCCCTCCTCCCTCCCAGTGTCGTCTACACTCTCACCTGCATGCATTACATCTACAGGCACTAGGACTCACACCAGAACACCCAGAACCACACCCCGCTCACCTGCACTCACCACCCCCACTACCATTTACACGTCCCCTGTGTCCACTCCCAGTGTGTCTGTGACGCCCCCTCCCAAAGTACACAAACGCGGCCACTCACACACCCAACATCCATCCACCACACGACAGCCTCCAGTACCTGCACCTGCACCCAAATCACCTAAAGTTACACCTCCTACAACCACCTCCTCTTCCTCCACTCCCAGACCCCCTCCAGCTACCCATCCCAGTCTTCGTCAGCAACTCTTCCTCAGCAACGTTGACCTCTTTGCCCCCACCACCACCCCTCCAATTGATAGGTGCCGTAGTAGCACCTCAGCCAAAAAAAGTCCAGTACCAGTGGTGCGTGTCAAAGGTGTGTGGAGTGCACCGGCCACCAGGGCAGCCAGTGTGACACGGAGCCAAAGCACTGCCAGTCCACCCCCTGTAAAGCACCTCAAGTTGGAAAGTGGCTGACGGGACAGGGTGAAGACTCCTATCAGAAAACCTGCTTACAAGGGTCCCAGGGGGAGTGCCGAGTCAGCTGTGACTCCTCCAAAGGTGGTGAAGGGACAGAGGAAGTCTGCACAGTCTGGGAAGAGCAGCACGGCGGAGAAGGGCACCATCCTCCCCGGTGGCCGGGACGCCATCGCCAGCACTGTCGTCACTGGTCCTGAGACCACCGCCAGAGTCAGTGCCCAGGAGGGCAGCAGTATCGTCACTGGTCTGAAGACCACCGCCGGAGTCAGTGCCCAGGAGGGCAGCAGTATCGTCACTGGTCAGGAGACCACCGCCGGAGTCAGTGTTCAGGAGGGCCCCGGCAGCCACAGCCTCGCTGAGCAATGAGGGACTGTCATGCCACACACCAATGCACAGGTCAGAGACCGCCATGGCAAAGCATCTCTGAACAGGGTAAAGACCGCCATGGTGAAGACCGCCGAACAGGGCAAAGCACCGCTTAACAGGGCAAAGCACCGCTGAACAGGTCAGAGACCGCCATGGCAAAGCACCGCTGAACAGGGAAAAGACCGCCATGGTGAAGACCACTGAACAGGGCAAAGCACTGCTGAACAGGGCAAAGAACCGCTGAACAGGTCAGAGACCGCCATGGCAAAGCACCGCTGAACAGGAAAAAGACCGCCATGGTGAAGACCGCTGAACAGGGCTTCGACCGACATGCCAAAGCACCGCTGGACAGGGAAAAAAACGCCACATCAAGCATCATTGTCCCATGTGCAGCTGGGACAGTGACGGGACAGGAACCGTCACGGGGAGCCTGATGCAGTCTGGGCACCATTCCCCCTCCAGAACCAGTAAAGACATGCATCCACTCCGTCTGTCCTTAACAGGATGAAGCACTCTGGGCACCAGTCCCCCTCCAGAAGCAGTGGAGACTGTTATCCACTTGAGACACTGTGGTTTTGCACTCCCCAGGATGGTACAGTGGGCAAACCACCCACTGTAGAGACTTGAGAGACTGTGGCTTTACACTCCCCAGGATGGTACAGTGGGCAAACCACCCACTGTAGAGACTTGTGAGACTGTGGCTTTGCACTCTCCAGGATACATCAATGGGCATGGAGCCCCGTCGTGGATCTGGCGTGGTGCACTCATCCGGCTGAGGTGCCCCCCTTCCCTTCCCCCTGAGGTGCCTGTTGTATTTCTATCTGATGCCCCTGCAATGTTCTCTCCGTTTGTGGACAGGTATCTAGTGTGGGCCTCGCCCATGCATTTTGGGCCCAGTGATGCACGGACTTTGATATGTGCATACCTGCACTACTTCTCGTAATGTATAATATTTTGATTGTGTATATATATCTGTATATATTTGGTAACTGTATTTTGATACTTTACAATGTTTGAACTGATTTCCTTTTGTCTGTGCATTCTTCCAGGGAGGTTGTGGGTTGTTACTGTGATGTTTGGAAATGCATTGGTGTGTGTTTTGTAATGTGCGAGGGTGGGGGGTGGGGGTTTTGCGTGTGTGTCCCTGACTTTTGCCTCCCCCCTCCCCTATGTCGTAGGTGCAGTACTCACTGTTGTCTTCGGTGCCGCCGCTGCTGGTGTTCGAGTATTTGTAGTTCGGGCTCCATGGTGTTCTCCTTCTTCGTGGAGTGTGTTAAGGTGAGCGATTTCCCATTGCAAAAGCTGTTTCGGACGTGTTTTTATCCACGGTGAAAAGGTGGCGGATTGGCGGGTTGTAATACTGTGGGCGGTACATTGTCTTCCGCCTGCCTGTTGGCGGTGACCGCCACGTTGCTTGTCTGTACCGCCGTGGCGGTCGGAGTGTTAAAGTGGCTGTCTTTGTTGGCGGTTTCCGCCACGGTCATAATTCCCTTTTTTTTCCGCCTGCCTGTTTGCGGTATTACCGCAGCTTTAACACCGTCCGCCAGGGTTGTAATGACCCCCTAAGAGTCGTACTCCATAGAAAACAATGGAAAAGTTTTTTTGCACAAAGTACCTGGTTAGCATAAAAAATAAAGCTGCACGGGCGAGCGTGCAACGGAAAAGGCATTGATGTGTCGATTCCTTCCTTGCCATGTGTAGTTTCTTCTCCGGTTGGGACGGCAATGACTCGTTTTTCTCCCTCACAATGGATCGTTGCTTTGATTTATGGATAGTGCACCTCGGATCCGCACAGTCAGGTTGACTTTGACGCCCAGGGACGATGCTTGGAAAATCCTCTTGCACGGTGTTAGAAAACCGTGCTGTGTGGGGTTTGCGTCATTATTAGCAGCCACAAGCGCGTGTTGTACTTTGTTTTTCCAGCCGCGATGAGTCGATCTCCTAGCCTGTGTGGGTTTTCAGCTCTTGTCTGCCAAATTCACCTTTCAAGGGCCCAGGGAATAGATAGGACACCACTTGGCAGGGCAGGAGTCTAAGCAGAGAGTCCAGATGTTAGAAGAGGAAGTCTTTGATGGTCCTGAGAATTCAAAACAAGAAGCAAGCTCGGTTTGATCCCTTGGAGATTAGTCACAAGAAGAAATATACCACAAAGGCCAGTCTTTGTCCCCTTTCACAGGCAGAAGTAGAAACTGCAGGATAGCCCAACAAAGCACAGTCAAAAAGCAGGGGAAGTATTTCTCCTCAGCTCTTCTCCTTGGCCAAGGTTCCTCTTGATTCCAGAAGTGATCTTATTTTCAGGGGTTTTAGGTCCAATACTTATACTTCTTTCTTCCTTTGAAGTAGGCATACTTCAAAGGAAAGTCTCTATTGTTCACAAGATCCTGCCTTGCCCATGCCTGGCCTCAGACATAGACCAGGGGGTTGGAGACTGCTTTGTGAGTGGGCAGGCAGCTCATTCAGGTGTAAGTGACCACTCCTCCCTTCACACTAGCACAGATGGCTCATCAGGATATGCAGGCTACACCCCAGCTCCCTTTGTCTCACTGTCTAGAGGGGATTCACAAACAGTCCAACTGTCAAACTGACTCAGACAGGCAATCCACAAACAGGCAGAGTCACAAATTGGTTTAAGCAAGAAAATGCCTACTTTCTAAAAGTGGCAGTTTCAAACTTAAAATCTAAAAAACAACTTTACCAAAAGATGTATTTTTAAATTGTGAGTTCAGAGACCCCAAACTTCACATATCTACCTGCTCTCGAAGGGAATCTGCACTTTAATAATATCTAAAAAAAAGCAGTCCCCATGTTAACCTATGAGAGATAGGCCTTGCAACACTAAAGAATACATTTAGCAGTATTTCACTGTTAGGACATGTAACACACAATGTCCCACCTTTAACATACACTCCACCCTGGCCATAGGGCTACCTAGGGCCACCTACCTTAGGGGTGCCTTACATGTATGAAAAGTGAAGGTTTAGGCCTGGCAAGTAGGTACATTTGTCAAGTCGAATTGGCAGTTTAAAACTGTTTACATAGACACTGCAGTGGCAGGCCTGAGCCATGTTTACAGGGCTACAAATGTGGGTGACACAACCAGAGCTGCAGGCCCACTAGTAGCATTTGGTTTAAAGTCCCTGTGCACTTCTAGTGCCATTTACTAGGGATTTACTAATAAATCAAATATGTCAATCATGGATAAGCCAATTGCACACCCATTTTAAATAGGAGCACTTGCACTTTAGCACTAGTTAGCTGTGGTAAATTGCACAGAGTATCAAAAACAGCAAAAACAGAGCCCAGCACACATCAACAACCTGAGAAGCAGAGGCAAAAAGTTAGGGGAGACCACGCCAAGGATGCCAAGTCTAACAGGAACCTTCTTGGAAAGGGTAAACCCATGGGAGCATTACTGGTTGCCTCCCCCTCCTCCCTGTGTCTGGGGGTGTGGGAGGCACCCCCAGCTGCAAACTCTACCAGCACTAGAAGAAGAGTGTTCCCCCTGCCTGCATGTCAAGGAACACAGAAAAGGGGCGTGGCTGGAGGTCACACAAGATGGCAACTGCTCTTTAGAGCTCGTGAGGCTTCAGCACTTCCTGGAAAGAAGGAGATGTTTTCACATCAAAATGATTAATTTCTTCAGCATTTTTGAGCACCAGAGCTCTGCACTGCATAAATATGCCTTTATCTTACAGAGACATGGAGTTTTGAAGTCATTTCAGAGACTTCATGTGAGGGCCTGAGGTAATTATTTCAGAGACTTCATGTGAGGGCCTGAGGTAATTATTTATCTGCATCATGGTGTTTCAATCCATAAGCCTCTGCACAAACCTAAACTTTCACAGAGATGTTTCTATTTGACTTTTAACTGCTTGCCTGGATGTGATTCTACAAATCTATCTTCCTCTGCAATGGAATATTTATTGCCTTCTGACAGCCAGCTGAACTTTTGACCTCTCTCTTCAAACACATATAGCTGAGGTTTTCAACTTTCAGTATTCACTGGCAGCTCTTGTCAAGGAGCTCTTTCAAATTGCTCTTTATAACATGGTAAATGCTTTCCTTTGATGGAGGGGATTTTTCCTTTTCAGAAGGTTCCCTTAAAACTAGTCACCAATTGTTTGACTATGTGCAGTAAAGTGCTTTGCTCTTGTGGTATTCTGTCATGCCTGTTATGAGAGAATAATTTAGGATTTTCTATTTATCTATTTGTTTATTATGTTTTGCTCTGTTGTTGGAAACGTCTGGCAGCAGCTTCTCATCGTAATATCATTTCATCAACACCTCACATTGCTGGCTTCCTATTACCAAATTGCTGCTGGCTTTTATAGGGAGACCACATAATTCTCAGAGTTGCCAGTCATCATCTTTCTCCAAGTCTAATAATCCTCTTTGAGTGGTGCGCACACATATAACTAAATCTTCTCTACCATCAGATTTAACAATGGATAGTGCTGCAGTCTTTTTAAAGGATAGCGCCTCTTCATCTCATGCTGCTGGCGCAGTTGCGAAAAAAACATCTAACACTTCCTCCGTCAAGCGCCCAAAAAAAGACCTTGATTCTCCCTCAAAATCACCTACACATCTTACTCTAGATCATGTCATGGAGGAATTGCGTGCACTGAAGCCCTTTATGATGGACACTAATGCCTCTTTGCAACATATTGAGGAGCAACAACAAACACGTACAACAAATTTGTACTCTGGACTGAGAGTCAGTAACCTTGAAGATTGTAACACTGTCAATCCTCAGATCTCCAAGGACATAGCTAAACTTAAAAGGCTTACTGAAAACTTAGAAAACAGAAATAGGAGAAATAATCTTCGCCTTTTTGGGATTCCAGAAGGTTTGCAAGGCTCTAACATGATTGCATTCCTTCAAACAGCAATACCTTCAATTCTTCGCTTGCCTTCTACCTCTCCCCTCTCTATCCAATGGGCACATTGGTTAGGTCCACAGACTTCAACTGGCCCTCGTGCACACCCTAGAGGAATTATTATTCTCTTTCTCCAATTTACTGACTTGATGCAAATACTCTCGGAAGCCAAAAAGATGGGCTCTTTGCTAAGGTCAGGTCATAAAGTGTTTTTCACACAAGACTTCTCTCCTGCTACAGCTGCACGTCGCAAACAGTTTTTGGACTTATGTCCACGACTCAAATTCTTGAATATTTGATATGGTCTTCTTCACCCATGCCTTTTCAAAATTACATTCAAGGACAAATCTTACTCGTTTGAGGAACCTTCAGCACTACAAACTTTTATTAACCAACACAAAACAGAAGCAATGGAATTAGGAGCATCGGCAATTACTTGAAGATATAATGTAATTTGTCTTTAATGTCCTTTCTTTTTTTTTTTTTCTGGACAGTTTAATAGTAATGGTTATGTTTAATATTTATATATATGGTTTTCCTTCTCTGCATCTTCTTATTTATATATTTTTTTTAGATAGTGTTCTTTGTGCAATCCTCATGTTCCTTTCCCAACCGTATCCCTTTCTCACCATCCAAATTGTTCTCCTACACGTTCCACTGGTAAGCTTAGATTTTTATTGTTTTTCATGTCACAGTCCTTTACTGCAGTTATTACGTTATTTGGTCTCCTGAATGGTAAATTTTTCGTTTGTATGTTTTTTCTTTCTTCCATGAAACTCGCCTTCATATGTTTTAATATCTCATATCACTTTTCTTGTGCTGAAGCCACTCTTGACAGTCTTTTCAGGTTCTCCGCTGTCCCTCTACCTTTCGGGGTATTTACTTTCTATCTTGTTTTCTTCAGCTTTCGTGGACTTTAGTCTATGTATTGCCACATCCATGTATATACAACTTCTGGAGGTCATCTTCCTCCTTTTCTTTTTCTTTACTATCTTGTTTCTTTCCCATTTCTTTGCTTTTGCAAAATTGATATGCCTAGTTTTTTCCTTGTTACAGCAGTTGTTTATTAATACTTCTTGTTATGCAACTTAGAACCGTTACTTGGAATGTTAAGGGGCTTAAACACCCCATTAAACGTCAGTGTGTCTTATCTCACCTAGCTCGTTTGAAATGGCACATTGCTTTGTTGCAAGAGACTCACCTCAACGACTCTGAGGCAATTAAGCTTAAAAAACAATGGGTGGGGGACATTTTCTGCTCCCCTTCCATCACAAACAAAAATGGGGTAATTATACTCTGTCATAAATCTCTCAAACCTACCTTAATTTCACAGCATCAAGATACAGAAGGTCGCTGGGTACTTGTTACATTTACAATTGACAATATTTCTCTTACTATCCTAAAAATATACGGCCCCACACATCCGGATCCAAATTTTTGGAAGAATCTTTCACATATTGTCTCTGAACATTCCTCAAACAATTTACTAATAGGTGGTGACTGCAACCAAATTCTCGATCCATTTTTAGACAGACGTTCCACGTCACGTTTTATTCCACATGCCTCCCAAAAAGCTTTTTAAAACTTTATTTTACAGCATTCTCTCTCTGATTCCTGGAGAGTATGCAATCCCGACCTCTTGTAATACTCTTTTTATTCTCCTACCCACCATTCCCATTTTAGGCTTGATTATATCTTTCTGAGTAAAGGTTTATTGCAACATATGGTCAACTCTGAAATCGAAGTTATTTTGATCTCAGATCACGCACCTGTGATTACTGACCTTGATCTTGATTTTTTTCTTAATGGTTCTAAAACATCTTCATTGAGGTTTAATAACTCTCTACTTTCAGATGCTACTTTTATCGCTTCCTACAGTAAGTTATAGAAGACTACTTTCACATCAGCGATAGTGATCAACTATCATTTCATTTTGTGTGGGATGCATTCAAAGCAGCCTCTGGGGGTTTCATCATAAGCTACGCTCACTCAAAAAAAAAAGTCTGCTCAACAAAAATCGACTTCCATCCTTGAAAATATAAAGTCCCTAGAACATGAATTTTTATACTCACAAAACTAGTAAAACACATCGTGAAGCACTAGTCTCAGCTAAAATGGAGTTTAACCAATATACCACTGAACAAGCATGCAGCACCCTCCTGAAAATAAATGCCAGATATTATGTTGGTAACAATAAAGCTGGTTCTCTTCTAGCTCAATATTTGAAACAAAGAAAAAACAACTATTAAATCTATCACAGATAACATTGGTGTTAAACACTTAAGAGATAAAGATATAGCATTGTGTTTCGCTTCTTACTATAAGGACCTGTACACTCCAGAACACATACCAACAGTTGAATCTCTCAACCAATATTTCTCTAATCTCAAACCAAGAGACCCATTGCAGATTGACCTCTCATCTTTAGACCAACCCCTACAACTTACCGAACTATATACAGCTTTACAATCTCTCCCCAAGGGTAAGGCTCCAGGCCCAGATGGCTTCACAGTAGAATTCTTTATTCAGTTTGCTAAGTCTCTTTTCCCCAAACTCTTTCAATTACTTAATCACTTTATAATGTCAGGTTCTGCATCTGGCTCATTTACGGAGGCCTTGATTTGTCTTTTTCCCAAAAAAGATCGGGATGCGACTGACTGTAAAAATTATAGACCCATATCTTTAATTAATACTGATTGTAAACTCTATGCCAAAGTTTTAGCTCTCCGTTTACTCCCATAAATACCTGACCTTATTGATTCTCAATCTGGTTTTATCCCTAATAGAAATGTAGCAGATAATTCCCGTACTTTTTAAAATATTATTAACAAGGCATCTAAACTTAAGATTCCTCTGGCAGCTTTATCATTGGATGCGGAAAAGGCCTTTGATAGGGTCTACTGGGGTTTCTTGTCGAAAGCATTGGAATGGCATGGACTAGGTACTAAATGCCGACATTTTATATCCATTCTTTATTCCTCACCATGTTCCTCGGTTATAAAAACGGTATCCGGTCTCCTTTTTTCCCTCTAAAAGGGGTACTCGTCAGGGATGCCCATTATCTCCTTTACTATTTATTTTGGCTCTCGAACCTTTCCTATACCAATTAAAAACATCTGAACAATTTACGGGGTTTCAAATTAATAATGCACACATCAAATTTATGACATATGCTGATGATATTCTTTTGTTCATGTCTCACCCTGACACTTCTCTTCCTGCATTCCTACATGAGCTCAACTCATATTCTGATGTATCTGGCTATAAACTTACTATAGACAAAACAGTGGTCTTACCACGTAATGTTCATTGCACTGGCTCTGTATTCCTTGATGCAGGATTATCTTGGAATTCTTCTAAGATTAAATGCCTGGGGGTATGGTACTGCACTACTCTCAAGGATACATTAAGGACTAATTTAGAAATCTTATCTGCAAAGCTTGTAGATCTCACACAGAAATGGTCTCTGTTATATCTCACGGGGTGGGGCCGCTTGGACACCATTAACATGATGCTTTCTCCCTATCATTAACTTCTTCTTTATGATGCTTCCTATTAAGAGATCGAAACTATTTTTTAGTTCAATTGATAAAATTCTATCCAAGTTCCTGTGGAACGGTAAACAATCCTGAATCTCTCTCTCGAAATTAAAACTTCCTAAAGTACAAGGTGGAGTTAATTTTCCTGACTTTATAACTTATCACAAATCTTTTGGCATTAAGCAAATACATCCCTATTTATCTACACTCAATGATGCCCCTCAAAAGCTATGGTTCTCTTTGGAAGAAACATTTATTTCTCCCTTTTCCCATAAACACATTATATTTATGTCTAACCCCCCAAAATTCCGGTTGCCCAGTACTATCTCCCATTCAATCAACTTACTGAAACCTTTTTTATTTTGCATCTTACCCCCATTAATCAATTCTTTAACAATCCTGTTTGGCACAATAGTTCGCTTAGGAAACAAGGTAAACCCTTGTGGTGGAAGGCTTGGATGACTAAAGGTATTCTTCTCTTTTCCCAATTATATCATAAAGTCTCTATCATCCCATTTACTACTCTCTCAGCAATTTATAATCTCCCTATTCACATGAAATCCCAATATATCATTCTTTCTACTCTAGTCCAAGAGGCCCTCAATAAACTTATACATAATAATCATTCTTCTCTTGCATCATCTTCACACCCGATTGTAACTTCTAATGATCCTAGGGCAGCTGGAATTTATTAACTTTTAAGAACGTCTGTTTCACCTAGACTCAAATCACCTATTGAGACATTGTGGGAATCAGATCTTGGTGTTGTTTGGCCAACTTTTTTATGGGATAGAATATGGTATAAGATACATTCCACTGCACGCACTGCAAGCCTCACACAGACCCTATATTTTTTTCATAATAGACTTTTCTACACTCCTGTACGCCTTTACAAACTCAAACTTGCACAAAATGACAATTGTTGGCGCTGCCACACTCAGCAGAGTACTGACATTCACATGTTTTTTTTCCTGTCCATCCCTATCTACTTTTTGGTCCTCAATATGGTCTCGCATTTCAGCAATAGCGCAGATCTCCTTACCAATGTCATTTGAATTACTGTTTTTGGGTGGCATACACAATATCTGGAGTTCATTCAGGCCTCTTGGAAAATTGGTGGACCTTTTGCTTTCTATTGCAATCTCTAATATTACTTCTAACTGGAAATCTTCAGAGAACATTACTCTCAGACAGTGGTGGAATTCTGTATGTTATCATCATAGACTTGACAGCTACAAGCTTGATTCAACAGGAACTTTCTTCAAATGTCATCAGCTATGGTTGCCATTAAGTAACTATCTCTCACGTACTGCGAAGGAAATGGATTTTTCTCCTCCTTTTTAAAAAAAATGTCAATATATTTCCTGTTTTTCTTCTTATATATACTTATTTAATCTTACATTCGCTGTAACTAATGTCTATTACCTCTCTCTCCACATGGCTATCACTTGATTCCCTTTTCTATCCCTATAGCTCTTCTCCCTCTCCCTCTCTCTTTCTTCTTCCTTTATTCAAACTTGGAGTCTTTGATACTATATTGCTGTATATGCCTAATTCATTTACATGTTTAATATGCATTTATAAGTACAATATTCCTTATGCATATATATTCACAACTGCATATCTCTGTCCTGGCAATGTTAAGTTAATGTTCTTATATTTGACTCAATAAAAAACATCTTTAAAAAAAAAAAAAAGGAACATAGAAAGGAAAAAGAAGAAGGTGGCTTCTTGACAGCACATAACAGCTCCTTCACAGCCCACGTTCTGCACAAACTGGGTTCCCCTCAAGAGGGGAAGAGGTCTCCCCTGCGTGACTATAAAGAAAAACTCAAATGCCCATTTATTGAAACTGAAGTTCTTCTTTTATAGTGATAAAGTTATTAGTGAATCATTATATTTTTTAATAGACCTCATGGAAAGACTTTTTTGATAATCACCAAGTTAATAGTTGCAAGAAAATGGCTTTTTTCCCATAATCACCCACATTCTCTTTGGGTTGATACTGCTGTTTTTTTTTATTTTTATACTCTGTGCACTGGGATTCTGCTAACCAGGCCACAGTGCCTGTTCTCTGACCTCTAAGACTTGTTGAATTTGGCTATATTCCTAGTTGGCCTACTTAACTTACCAATTAGTCCCTAGTAGATGGTACCACATGTACAAAGGGTCTGTAAGGTAAATGTCACTAGTGGACTGAAGCACATATTGTATAACCACTAATGTGACAATGTAAAACATGTCTGCAGGCCTGCCAAAAGCAGCCTGACTGTGCAGGTTTTATCTGCACATTTGACCTGTCTAAATAGCCCCTTTTGACAGGCCCAAACTCTCCTTTAAATATTAATAAGCCACTCCTAAGTTAGATTTAAGTGTCCCTAATGCAGTGTGAAGTAGGTCATGTAAACGTTTAAAGTAAAACATCCTTCAAGTAAAAAGGCCTGAAATGCTGTTTTCACAGTACCATGTATTTCATGGGAAATCATTGGGAGTTAATAGTAACAATAAATAATATTAGCTTAATCTAGGAAACAGGTAAAAAGTTATTTCTTGGACTGTTTAAAATATTTATTGTAAATCCAATGAATTTGTAAAATCAGATTTGTGACAAATGTTTTACAAAATGTACTTTTAAAGTTATTTGTTTAGTCTTTCTAACGGCTCTAGAAGCCTGAGCTTCCAACTGCCAACCAGGAGCTGAATAAGGCCTTGATTAGGATTGAGACAAAGGACTCGGTGTGGGGAGAATTTGACTTATCCCTGACAGGATGGCCTGGGTATGTATCCAGCCCCTTGCGTACCTTCACAAGATGAATACTCTGTCACTAGCAGATATAGCTCACTCTTGAGCTTGCCTCTCTTTTGACTAACTAGCATGCCAAGCACCAATCCCAGTGGGAGAGGAGCTATACCCCAAACTGCTTTTGAGTCACCATAGGGGAGGGCTTGCATATTTGTCTAGTCATGCCTCTAGGATGGGCACAGATGCTCTGCACAAAGGAAGAAAGTTTCTGCCATCTTGGATTTAGGTTTAGAGGGACACTGTGGGATTGTTTACAGTAGAGCACACAGGACCTGGTGCAAAAGTGGGTAGGGGAGCCCCGGGGAACTTATTTCCCTATTGCTGGAGGACTGGCCAGGAGACACCACAACCCACAGGTCAGTGCCAGATATAAATGTGGCACCTCTGTGCACCCTCTTCAGAACACTACTGGATTCATGGAAGACAGAAGAAGGACTGCACCTGCTGTTGAGAGCTGTGAGGAAAACCCTAAGGGCTGGATCTGCTCATCAGGAGTTTGGTTTGAGTCAAACTCTTGACCCATGCCTACAAAGCCCTCCACGACCAAGGACCCACCTACCTGAACCACCGCCTGCACTTACACCAACCTTCCAGGAACTTCAACTCCGCACACCATGCCCTCACAAAGACACCATTCATACGCTGCTCCCACTCCAACGCGCCAACGCTCCTTCTCCCACCTCGCTACCAAAGCCTGGAACGCCCTCCCCTCCACCTCCACACCACAACCTCGCTGACCCGCTTCAGGGGCTCAAGATCTGACTTTTCGAATAACACAGGCAGCAAGCACCTGGATACCCAATCGGATGACAAGCCATGCTATACAAGTACCACCTGGTTGATTGATTGATTGAACTTATATTCAGTCAGCTGAGAGCTTTCGAGCGGGCTGTATTTTGCACTCTGATGGCAGTTACCGGCCAGGCAAAGGGCACATGTATTAAACCATATGAGAAAACCATTGACTAAAGCTGAACTATTGTATTAGTATTTACAACAACAACACCCAGCTAAGTGTAATTTGAAGACAATCATGAAAAGTTATGGTGAGATGTTCAATATATCACAAAAAGCACTGATTGAAGAGGCCAAACATAATCAAAAAAGACCATGTAAGCATAAAAATCAATGTAGAAAATTGTTCATATATTGGAATACAAGACAGGCATAGGTTAAATCAATCAACACAAAAACCTATGCGTGCTCAGTATGAGTGAGCTAGAACTTTGAAAATATTTTTTGTAGAGCAGCCTCATTTGGGACAGCTTAGAAATAAATTTCTTTTTTCAAAAGCAATGACTAGAATGGTGGTCTGCTTTCCCTTAAAGGCCACAATCCCTGTGAATGTGGCTAATAGAAGTGAGTCACAATTTGCAACCTGTCCATTAAGTATTCATTTGGCATGTCAAACTGCGACCTGCTCCTAACCAGAATTTTGTGGACTGACCTGTTAATAATTTAGTCGGTTTGTAAAATTAGATACTGGTTACTAAAAGACTGGTTCCAAATTGCAACCAATTTTTTACAAACATTATTTTGATAAATCTGCCCCTAGGTCTTTAATGTATGTGCAGACTCGAGCGTTGGTTGGAATGAGATTCTAAATTTTGTCTACAATAATTGAAAACCAAATAGAATAGTATGACGCGTGACTAACACTTGTTACAGGGGGAAGAAGGGCTCAGATTTCAAACACGATGTACACCTTTGTCGGTTATGGAAAGATTTCAGTGACTGTATACCTACTACAAAGAGGCACCCTATGTAATGTTATGAATTCTGTGCATTTATAGTACAGGTTCATACGTGTTAGAATGCTGATGACAATTTTATACATGAATAGACAAGGAATTACATTACAGTGTCAGTGGTTTTGCTAAATCTTATACCTACAGTTACATGTTCAAAGTATAATTTACTGACATATACTTCAATGAATCTTGGTAAACATTTGGGGACAACTGTATCCAAACAGTCTATGAATGGACACAGTTATAGACATTTGCTGGGGCCCGTGAAACAATATGAATCTAAAGTTATTTTAGAAAATGTGTATACCCTCAGTTCATATTTTTCAACTAGACTAGTCCAAACTTGTATATGCTGTGTTGTAGGCCGCGGAATACCGCCACAGCTATAATGACACACATCTCGGAATCCTCCAAAATTCAGGCACCCACACAAGTCCGCCACACCAAAGGTCAGTGTTAAACTGGCGAAAACAATTCCTCCACGCTCATGCCAACAGAAACACGCCCATGCTATCACGACCCACGAATCCACGCAGCAGTCTTTCAACCGCGGTATTCCAGTGGCGGTACACACCGCTACGCTCAAAATACACACACATCTCCAAAACACCGCCACATTGGACAATTCCAAATACACACACCTGATACACATACAAACACCACTCCCACACAATCAACACGATATAAAACACACACCCACATCACACACAAACCCCTACAACCTGAAATCTTGAGGAAGCCGAGAGACAGAGAGCACAGCAATTGGGAACCCCACCACACAGGGGCACACAACACCATCACCCATACAACATTCCACGCACAAAACACCACACACCACTACACATCACCACACACATCAACACATACACCACCCCACACATCACCCACACCACCCCATGTCACGCCAAAGACACCCCAGGTTTTCCGAGGAAGAGCTCAGGGTCATGGTGGAGGAAATCCTCCGGGTAGAGCCACAGCTATTTGGCTCACAGGTGCAGCACACCTCCATAGCCAGGAAGATGGAGCTATGGCGCAGAATCGTGGACAGGGTCAACGCTGTGGGACAGCATCCAAGAAATTGGGAGGACATCAGGAAGAGGTGGAACGACCTACGGGGGAAGGTGCGTTCAGTGGTCTCCAGGCACAACATTGCGGTACAGCGGACTGGCGGCGGACCCCCACCTCCTCCCCCACAACTAACAACATGGGAGGAACAAGTCTTGACCATCATGCATCCAGAGGGCCTCGGAGGAGTCGGTGGAGGAATGGACACTGGTAAGTCAAATCCTAACTATCATACCCCCCACCATACCTGCATTCTATCACATACCCCCACCCTCAACCCCTCTCCTATCACTACAACTCCTCACTAATGTACAAACACAAACCACACATCCCAACCCCAAGCCCTGCATGACACAACTAAGCATGGTTACCCCTCACTAAAGCATGCTCACTGCACATACCCATAACATCCCCCTATCAATCATCACATTAACCCCCACACAGGAATGCTTGCACTGGGGTACACGCACACCCACCCATTGCACACCATGACACACACACATGCAATAATCATGCTCTTATACCCCTGCAGGACCACTACGGAACGTCACCACACAGGAGGGTCCAGACATCTCCACTCCACCCACAGAAGAGGCCAACAGTGACGACAGCAGCTCTGGCCAACTGGATCCAGATGACCAGCCCGGACCATCTTGGGCCTCGGGACAATCAGTTCCCCTCGCACAGGCACATCCCAACACTGACCTTCCACCCTCTGGTAACACCAGCACAGCACCCACCCAGCGGGCCCATACCTCCGTACCCAGGACACGTCAATCAGCGGTGTGTCCACCACTACAGGGAACCCAGGATAACCCACCACCCCAAGAACAACAGGGACCTGGGGGCAGTGGTAGTGGGCACACGGTAAAGGGGACGGAGGCACAGGAACACAGGGGAACTGGGAGGGTTGGTGTGCGACAGGGGGCGGACAGGCCAAGGGAACCCACTCTCCACGAGGCCCTCTCCTCCATCATGGGAGCATACCACCACTCCCAGGAGACGATGGCGACGGTCCTGGCCAAGTTTCAGGAGACCCAGCGCATGCAGGAGGACCAGTATTTGGGGTTCCGGGAGGAGCTCAGAACCATCAGCTCCGTCCTGGGCACCATCGTAGGGGTGCTGAAGGACATACAAAAGACCATGAGGGACACCGTGGCACTCCAAGGGGCCCCTGACACTAGCATGGACGATGAACTGCCCACCACCTCTGCCGGCGCTAGTGGACAGGACGCCCCACCACAGGACCACCACACCAGCACCCCACCCCGTGCAGACGGAGAAACACCCCGCAAGCGGTCCCTGAGATCCAGGAACAGGACAGAATAAGATGGCAAGACCCCCGCCAGGAAATGAGACCACCCTGATTGTCCTCCCACTGTCCTACTTTGTTACCCTGTCCAGATTGGGACTGCCCCAGCTCCACTTCCTCTGCCCATATGGGCAAAGCACCTGTGAGACTAATAGCCTGGACTCTGCATTCCTCCACCATCCCCCATCACCATTTTACAACCCCACTCCATTTTTGAGCACTTAAATAAACACCCTTAAAGCACAAAACAATCTGGAGTCATTCTGTGATTTGGTAAATTTGTATTATCAATGACAGTGTCAAAATGCGTTTTCAATTGTAATGCCAACATACCTATGTCACACATCACAAGTCCATGAAGGATGCAAGCAGATGACACACGTTGGTAACCACACCTGTGAAACTGTAATGGAAAGGTACAACTCAGTTACCAAATACTGCTATTAAATGACAGACAGGATAGAGGTAGAAGTGTGAAAGTGAATGTAATAGTAAACAAAAATATTCTCACCTGTGTGTCACTGGAAATATTGCTGTATGACTGACTCCCTGTTGTCTATGTCTTCTTCCTCAGCTTCCTCCTCATCACTGTCCACAGGCTCCACAGCTGCCACAACACCGCCATCTGGACCATCCTCCTGCAGAAAAGGCACCTGGTGTCGCAAAGCAAGATTATGAAGCATTGAGCAGGCGATGATGATCTGGCACACCTTCTTTGGTGAGTAGAATAGGGAACCACCTGTCATATGGAGGCACCTGAACCTGGCCTTCAGGAGGCCGAAGGTGCGTTCGATCACCCTCCTAGTCCGCCCATGGGCCTCATTGTAGCGTTCCTCTGCCCTGGTCCTGGGATTCCTCACTGGGGTCAATAGCCATGACAGGTTGGGGTAACCAGAGTCCCCTAATAGCCACACCCGGTGCCTCTGGAGTTGACCCATCACATACCGGATACTGCTATTCCGCAGGATGTAGGCGTCATGCACAGAGCCAGGGAACATAGCATTTACCTGGGAGATGTACTGGTCTGCCAAACATACCATCTGTACATTCATTGAATGATAACTTTTCCGGTTCCTGTATACCTGTTCACTCCTGCAGGGGGGACCAGAGCTACATGGGTCCTATCAATAGCACCTATGATGTTGGGGATATGTCCAAGGGCATAGAAGTCACCTTTCACTGTAGCCAAATCCCCCACCTGTGAGAAAATGATGTAGCTGCTTACGTGTTTCAGCAAGGCAGACAACACTCTGGACAACACGTTGGAAAACATTGGCTGGGACATCCCTGATTCCATGGCCACTGTTGTCTGAAAAGACCCACTTGCAAGGAAATGGAGCACTGATAGCACCTGCACGTCAGGGGGTATTCCTGTGGGATGGCGGACTGGTGAGATCAGGTCTGGCTCCAACTGGGTACACAGTTCCTGGATTGTGGCACGGTCAAACCTGTAGGTGATGATCAAATGTCGCTCCTCCATTGTTAACAGGTCCACCAGCGGTCGGTACACCGGAGGATTCCGCCATCTCCTCAAATGTCCCAGCTGACGGTGCCTAGGAAGGACAACAGCGACCACAGAGTCAACAAATTCCCAGGTATGTACCCACAGCTACACAGAACACAACATAAAATACAAAACTCTTCCTGTATGTGTGTTGAGTGTAGGCCTAGATATGTGTGACGCAGTTGGTAATTAGGCCATGTGGGCCCCTGAAATGGCGGCTACCTGACCTCTAACAGTGGGACAATGGGATGTGAGGTATTTGCGCTGGCGTTGTACACCGTTGCGGTAGGCGGTCGTAGACCGCGGCACAATGCTGCATTGGTTAACATTGGACCCTATGGGTCCCAGGAGCCAATGAGGAAGTGCGCCACCGGTGATGGGACGCACCGCCGCGGACATCACCGCCGCGGACGTCACCGCCATTTTCTATCTGTTCAATCACTCGATACCTGATCTTTGACAGGAGAGGACCTACACTGCAAGTGCTGCTGTGACCTCGGTCTGGAAGAGACAAGGGCTGCTGCGTCTGGGGAAAGGGCCCCTGCCTTCACTGCTCAGGAGTTGGAGAAGCTCGTGGACGGGGTCCTCCCCCAGTACATGCTACTCTACGGTCCTCCAGACCAACAGGTAAGTACACACGGAGCAGGTTGTATGAGCTATGCCTGGGTGGAGAGGGCTGGATGTCAGTAGGAAGGGTGCAGAGTTCAGGGAACATGAAGGACTGTGAATGCATGTGCCACATGGCAAGGGTAGGGATGGGGGCCACCCACTTCGACGGTGTTGTTGTTAATGACTTCTCTTCTTCCCCTGTACATGTCATGTAGGTCAGCGCCCACCAGAAGAAGGACATTTGGTGTGCCATCGCCCATTACGTCCGGACCCTGGGGGTCCACCAGAGATGGGGCACCCACTGCCGGAAAAGATGGGAGGACATGCGCCGCTGGAGCAAGAAGACGGCGGAGGCTCAGCTGGGGATGGCCTCCCAACGTGGGAGGGGTGCCCGTCGCACCATGACCCCCCTGATGTTCCGGATCCTGGGGGTGGCCTACCCTGAGTTGGATGGGCCCTTGAGGGCATCACAGCAGACACAAGGGGGTGAGTATACTCTCATTCAGCGGACTTTGCGCGCAGTGGAGGGGTCTGGGTGAGGGAGGAGGGCTTTGGGTTTCCCTAGGCCAGGGCGAGTTCCGTAGGCTAGGCCCCTCCGTAATGCAGGCCATGTGCCACTCCAATCCACCTCAGTAGAGTGCCAAGTACAGGTATACATGCCCCTGTGTCATCTATGTGTGCAGATGACCACCATAGCCACGTAGGGCAGATCCCAGGAGTTGCATCTGTAGAGGCCAAGAGCACGGCGTAGTGCAGGGGGCAGCTGTGTCTGTATTGTCCGCCAACTGTAGCGGTAAGCCATGCACTCAACCTGTCTTTCTTCTGTCGTCCCCCCCCCCCCCTTTTTGTGCTCTCCCTGTTCTTTTGTGCATCAGCATCATCAGGCGGAGGTACAGTGGCACCGGAGCACGAGGGAGCGGCATCCCACATGGCCATGGAGGGCCACACCACAGACTCTGAATACACCAGTGGGACGGAGGGTTAGGGGAGCTTCACGTCGGTCACCGGATCACCAAACAGCGACACGGACTCGTCCGTCGATGGGAGCTCCCTTGTGGTGGCGGCACCATCTGTGCCCCCCACTTCTACAGGTACAGCCGCCACCTCCCCTACCAGCACCGCCCTCCCAGCAGCCCCTCAGCCTTCGCCCCATGCCCGCTCACCCAGGAGGGTGGGCATCACCTTCGCCCCAGGCACCTCAGCCCCTGCCCTGTCACCCCTGCTGCCCTCAGTGAGGAGGCCATTGATCTCCTCAGGTCACTCACTGTTGGGCAGTCTACCATTGTGAATGCCATCCAGGTTGTAGAAAGGGAGCTGCAACACGGTAATGCATTCCTGGAGGGCATTCATTCTGGTCAGGCTGCCCTTCATCGAACCCTGCAATCTCTGGCCTCAGCACTGATGGAAGCCATTGTCCCTGTGTCTAGCCTCCCCCCTCCAACTTCCTCCACCCAGACCCAGTTACCTGTACCCCAGCCTATCCCAAGCACACCATCAGACAAGCATGCATACACCTCAACACACAAAAGTAGCTCAGGCAAACATAAGCACCACACAACCCACAGGCATTCAAACAAGCATCACCCACATACAGACACAACAACATCCACTGCCTCCACTGTGTCCCCCTCCTCGTCATCTCCCTCCTCCCTCCCAGTGTCGTCTACACTCTCACCTGCATGCACTACATTTACAAGTGCTAGGACTCGCACCAGAACACCCAGCACCACACCCAGCTCACCTGCACTCACCACCCCCACTACCATTTACACGTCCCCTGTGTCCACTCCCAGTGTGTCTGTGACACCCCCTCCCAAAGTACACAAACGCGGGCACCCACACACCCAACATCCATCCACCTCACGACAGCCTCCAGTACCTGCACCTGCACCCAAATCACCTAAAGTTACACCTCCTACAACCACCTCCTCTTCCTCCACTCCCAGACCCCCTCCAGCTACCCATCCCAGTCTTCGTCAGCAACTCTTCCTCAGCAACGTTGACCTCTTTGCCACCACCCCCACCCCTCCAATTCATAGGTCCTGTAGTAGCACCTCAGCCAAAAAAAGTCCAGTACCAGTGGTGCGTGTTAAAGGTGTGTGGAGTGCACCGGCCACCAGTGCAGCCAGTGTGACACGGAGCCAAAGCACTGCCAGTCCACCCCCTGTAAAGCACCTTAAGTTGGAAAGTGGCCGACGGGACAGGGTTAAGACTCCTGGCGGCAAAACTGCTCACAAGGGTCCCAGGGGGAGTGCCGAGTCAGCAGTGACTCCTTCAAAGGTGGTGAAGGGCCAGAAGAAGTCTGCACAGTCTGAGAAGAGCAGCACGGCAGAGAAGGGCCCCATCCTCCCCGGCGGCCGGGACGCCACCGCTAGCACTATCGTCACAGGTCCGGAGACCACCGCCAGAGTCATTGCCCAGGAGGGCAGCACAATCGTCACTGGTCAGGAGACCACCACCAGAGTCATTGTCCAGGAGGGCAGCACAATTGTCACTGGTCAGGAGACCACCGCCAGAGTCATTGCCCAGGAGGGCAGCACAATCGTCACTGGTCAGGAGACCATCGCAAGCGTCAGTGCCCTGGAGGGCCCCGGCAGCCCCATCCCTGCTGGGCAGTGAGGGACCGTCATGCCACACACCAATGCACAAGTCAGACAGCAAAGTCAAGCACCGCTGAACAGGACACAGACCGCCATGGCAATTCACCGCTGAACAGGGAAAAGACCGCCATGGCAAAGCACCGCTGAACAGGGCACAGACCCCCATGGCAAAGCACTGCTGAACAGGTCAGAGACAGCAAAGGCAAGCACCGCTGAACAGGGCAAAGACCGCCATGGCAAAGCACCGCTGAACAGGGCACAGACCGCCATGGCAAAGCACCACTGAACTGGTCAGAGCCAACAAAGGCAAGCACCGCTGAACAGGGCAAAGACCGCCATTGTGAAGACCGCTAAACAGGGCAAACCACCGCTGAACAGGTCAGAGACAGCAAAGGCAAGCACCGCTGAACAGGGCAAAGACCGCCATGGTGAAGACCGCTGAACAGGGCAAAGCACCGCTGAACAGGTCAGAGACAGCAAAGGCAAGCACCACTGAACAGGGAAAAGACCGCCATGGCAAAGCACCGCTGAACACGTCAGAGACAGCAAAGGCAAGCACCGCTGAACAGGGCACAGACCGCCATGGCAAAGCACTGCTGAACAGGGAAAAGACCGCCATGGCAAAGCACCGCTGAACAGGGCACAGACCGCCATGGCAAAGCACTGCTGAACAGGTCAGAGACAGCAAAGGCAAGCACCGCTGAACAGGGCAAAGACCGCCATGGTGAAGACCGCTGAACAGGGCAAAGCACCGCTGAACAGGTCAGAGACAGCAAAGGCAAGCACCGCTGAACAGGGCAAAGACCGCCATGGTGAAGACCGCTGAACAGGGCAAAGCACCGCTGAACAGGTCAGAGACAGCAAAGTTAAGCACCGCTGAACAGGGCAAAGACCGCCAAATCAAGCATCGTTAGCCCATGTGCAGCTGGGACAGTGACGGAACAGGAACCGTCACGGGGAGCCTGATGCAGTCTGGGCACCATTCCCCCTCCAGAACCAGTGGAGACTGTTATGCACTTGTGAGACTGTGGCTTTGCACTCCCCAGGATAATGCAGTGGGCAACCCACCCACTGCAAAGACTTGTGAGACTGTGGCTTTGCACTCACCAGGATGGTACAGTGGGCAACCCACCCACTGAAAAGACTTGAGAGACTGCGGCTTTGCACTCCCCAGGATGGTACAGTGGGAAACCCACCCACTGAAAAGACTTGAGAGACTGTGGCTTTCCACTCCCCAGGATGGTACAGTGGGCAACCCACCCACTGTAGAGACTTGAGAGACTGTGGCTTTGCACTCCCCAGGATACATCAATGGGCATGGAGCCCCGTCGTGGATCTGGTGTGGTGCTGTAATCCGGCTGAGGTGCCCCCCCCCTTCCCTTCCCCCTGAGGTACCTGTTGTATTTCTATCTGATGCCCCTGCAGTGTTCTCTCCGTTTGTGGACAGGTATCTAGTGTGGGCCTCGCCCATGCATTTTGGGTCCAGTGGTGCATGGACATTGATATGTGCACACCTGCACTACTAATCGTGATGTATATTTTGTTTAATGTGTATATATATCTGTATATATTTGGTTACTGTATTTTGATACAGTACAATGTTTGCACTGATTTCCTTTTGTCTTCGCATTCTTCCGGGGGAGGGGGAGTGTTGTTACTGTGCTGTTTGGACATGCATTGGTGTGTGTGTTGTAGTGGGTGAGGGTCGGGTAGGGGGTGGGGTGTTGTGTGTGTGTCCCCCTGATTTTTGCCTCCCCCCTCCACTATGTCATAGGTGCAGTACTCACCGTTGTCTTCGGCGCCTACGTAGATGTGATCGTAGAGGAGCAGAAAAACAAGCGCACGGAGTATTTGTAGTTCGGGCTCCATGGTGACCTCCTTCCTTGTGGAGTGTGTTAAGGTGAGCGTTTTTCCATTGCAAAAGCTGTTTCCGCCGTGTTTTTATCCACAGTGAATCCGCCCCGGAAAAGGTGGCGGATTGGCGGGTTGTGATACTGTGGGTGGTACATTGTCTTCCGCCTGTCTGTTGGCGGTGACCGCCGCGCTGCTTGTCTGTACCGCCATGGCGGTCTGAGTGTTAAAGTGGCTGACTATGTTGGCGATTTCCGCCACGGTCATAATTCCCTTTTTTTTTCCGCCGGCCTGTTTGCGGTATTACTGCAGCTTTAACACCGTCCGCCAGGGTTGTAATGACCACCTATGTCTATTATTTTTTTGTATTAAAAGGGGTGGAGCCACGGACTGTGAATAGGATGAGGGGATGTGCACTCCCCTCAGAGAGCATGTGTGTTTGGCCAGCCGTCTCAAGCCGGCCAAACACACATGCGTAGTGTGCTCTCTCCAGCCCGGCATTGTGTTGCTGGGCTGGAGTGAGCCTGCACAGGCTCCCAGTCTGCCTGGGATCGCCCTAGCTGGGAAATCCCAGCCAATCCTGATACTGCTCTGAGCAGCGTCAGGATTGGCCACAGGGCAGGTTGGGAGCCTGTGAGTGCACTCGAGGACGGAGGA
Organism: Pleurodeles waltl; assembly: GCF_031143425.1. Classification (NCBI taxonomy): domain Eukaryota; kingdom Metazoa; phylum Chordata; class Amphibia; order Caudata; family Salamandridae; genus Pleurodeles; species Pleurodeles waltl. The sequence goes on from NC_090437.1 coordinate 47,963,673, forward strand.
GCAGAGCAGTGGGGCATTAAGGTAATATTTTTTAAATATTATTTTATTTTATTGCTTCCTCCGACCCCTGCCATGCCCCACCCTACCCCGTCCCTTTCCCCTCCCACAAGCCGCTACTGCCTTTGAGAGTAGAATGCAGTTTCTACTGCTCTCTACTGCGAAGCTGGAGGGTCTAATTTTTTCTGATTGGTGAGATACTTAGAGCTATAAACCGGATTAGGTCCACCGCACCCCACTCCCTCCACCCTCAGTGGTGACCGGGTGTCATATATGTAAATTAGTGTGCACAATTATCCAGCAGTCATTTCACTGTGGGCATTAGGATTTACGTCTATTAATGTATTATCCCTGCTGAAAGACTCTAACCATAATTAGGTAACTACTTTTAGTTAGCTTCAAATATTTTAGCACAGATTTCCTTCAGCGTCCAGAAAATATGTTTTCCTTTTAGCTCGTCCAACAATGTGTTCCCATGTGCCAGAGAAAATGCAGGCACACGATTGAATTGCGCGCTGGGGAGGCAGCCCCCAAGTGCTTCCCTCTGAATTGCAAATAACATGCAATAGGAAAAGCTGCTGGACGCCAATTGTTAATATTCTAACGCAGTGTAATCTGACATTCAGGACACCAAGCGTAACTATTTAAATGTCTGCAGAGCGATTTGCCTCTGACACATTCATAATGATTATTTTCTGCTTTCAGTGCTATGTTTTGCGGAGGTCAGGCCATGTAAATGAAATTACCAATTATAATAACCAAGCTTTATGATGACAAACAAGCAGCGGGGTTACATGCAGACACCTTTGTTATTCCCGGAAAATAAATTATATTTCTGCATCGGGGAGCACCTCATATTCAGGCCCGGATAAGTTTGGGTTGGGTGCATCTGTGCGGCGACAGTGGTAAACAGGACCGGCTTTAAAGCGGTTCGCACCAGGTGCTGACCTGGACTGAGGTGGGAGTGGGTGTTTAGGGGATAAAGTTTCTTGTGTGTCTAGCCTTCATGAAGCAAATAAAATGTCAGGATAACGCTTGTGATTAATGTTCTTGCTAGAGCAAGTTTTGTCCAGTGGCAGTTTTGACTCATATAAAGTAGTGCAGAGGGTTAATATGCCTGTTGTAAAGAACAGAACTATGTTTTATGTTGATAGCTGAGTGGATTATTAAAATCAGCCTTTACAAGCGCTTTAAAACAAATGAAATGTATGTGATGGGGCTATGGAGAGATGAAGGGCACTTTTGCCTGGTGGTAGTGAGGGAATCTGAGGAGGTGGTCATGGGATCAGGTGTGCCAAAATAAATTGCTGCACTGGGACCCACCACCCCTAAAACCGGCCCTGTTGAGTAACTTTGCTTAAAATAAGCTAATCCCAGCACCGCAACAAAGGCTCGTACAGTTTTGAAGAGCTGGGCCCTGATTCCCTCAGCAATCGGACGCCTTCTTCTTGTTACAGGCATAGGGCCTGATTTTGAGAGGGAGGATGGGAATTTACTCTGTCAGGGTGACCAAGTAAAGGGCTCTGCCGCCCTGATGAAGTTTCTGCCTGCCAAATTTTGAAATGTCCACCGGCCCAGCGGACTTCTCCTGCATTTACAAGAACCGCCACCACGACATTGAAAGTTTGGCGGAGCTGAACGTCAAACTTTAATTTTCCTTTTAAAATGAAAACCTCAGGTTGGGATTTCCTTTTTGAAAATAAAAAAAAACAATGACCCCCTAGCCATGGGAGTTAGCGTGGGGTCATTTTATAGTTTTCAATGCCTGCTACCACCAGGATAGTTGGACAGACATTGAAAACTGGTTTTGTATTAGCCCACTCTAAATAGAATGGGCGAACATATGGCCAAACCTCTGACGGCGCTTACTACTTTGGACAATTGAAGGCGTATGTAGGCATGCATTCTTCCATACCTTGGAAAACTACTATACAGTTTGTCTTTACAAATTTAAAACTGCCCAATTTGCAAATGTGGAATACTTAGTAAGCTAACTGATGCAATAGCTAGGGGCTTCTTTTATTTCAGTGCCCAGGCCTATTTATTGTGCCAGACCCACCCTGAGCACTAAGCAACAAATGTTCTGCAATTGTCTTTCCCAATTTCACTGAAAAAAACCAAAGGCATATGACCGAGGAGTGTTCTTTCAGTTAGTTTGGAACATCATTAGGGCTGTTATAAATATTATGTAAAACATACTTGACACAAGTTATCCCTAAAAAAACTGCATACATTTAAAGACAATGGGCCTGATTCTAACTTTGGAGGACGGTGTTAAACCGTCCCAAAAGTGGTGGATATACCACCTACCGTATTACGAGTCCATTATATCCTATGGAACTCGTAATACGGTAGGTGGTATATCCGCCACTTTTGGGACGGTTTAACACCGTCCTCCAAAGTTAGAATCAGGCCCAATGTGTATTCTATCTACTTCAAAAAGGATTCCATCATGCTATACAACCTCGGTGATATTGTCCACTAACAACAATGAACAAACCATATTTCGAAATTATTTGTTTCTTTGTTAAGCTCAAAAGTATAACATGAATACATCACAAGCTATTTTAAAAGTTAATTTCAAAAGGATTGCCACTTTCTCAAGTGTAATCAGTCTACACACTGTATAAAGAGCCCTGAGAAATCTCTGGAAAATCTCTAGTATAGGCCCCTTTCCTCTGTCCTACGCCTTTGCTTTCAGATTTATCTCTGAGAACCATTGGGTTCTCCCAGGTCAATTCCAAATTGTTAGCATGGCGGGACTCCACATGGTACATAAATATCACCTTTAAACCTTTTGTTAATGCCAATAACAAGAACAGATTCTCTTTTTTATCCTCAAAATCCCTTAACACATTCTTTATCTCCGCACCAGAACAGGGGTCAGTAAATAAATATCCCCTCCTCATTTATTTGTCTCTTCCACTTCTAGCACCTTCTATGTTTCTATTGACTTCATTTTTTAATCCACTTGCCCTTAAATATGGGACTGCCTCCTAACAATCTTTCAACACCAATCGTTCCCTATGAAGCACAGCCAGCCATTTTTACACTTATGCTGAAACCTACGGATGTGTCCATTTGAGATTGTCAATTTTGGATGCCAAGCACAACCATGTCTTCTTCTTGAGCACCACTTTACTCTTCTTGCTTTTGCTCCCTTGCAGGAGAGCAAACTCAAAAGTGTCTTCCTGGACTATCCTTAGACTTATCTCCACTAGATCTGATGCAAGTTTCCCCAGCTTTGTGACAAGCTGTTATCATGCTGAAGCATGCTTTATATACACCCCACTTATTGGTGAGGTATAGATATTGGACCCCCCCTCCCATGTTTTTGGATACCATAAGCCTGACAGAACATCTCCTCATGTAAAATATGATCTATTTGTCTTTGCTAGTTATTTTTTAAGGGCCACCTGCATACCCTCAAAATAAGATGTGCATTTTCATTTATTTTCCATCAACAACGTGGAAACTGAAGTACTTTTCCCATCAACTTTTGTGACAAATGCTTCATAAAGTTTACATTATCCTCCTCTGTTCCTAACCATGATAGCCTCGATCACAGTCATGGAGGAAGGTGGAAATTCTGTACCACTCCCATGCCCCACTTCTCATCTCAATTTTGCAGCAGTGTTGCCAGATTGAGCTATTACCCGCACAAATGGGAAAATGAAAAAACTAAACTGGTGGGTGCCTGATTTTTGGGCTATTTGCCATTTGTGTGCATTTGTTAAAGCTGGGGTGGTGCCCAGTTATGGCCATAAAAGTAAAATTGCCAGTTTGCGTGAGCAATGCACTCACTTGTGCAGTAATTTGGATGGACTTGAGTCCAGTGCGATGCTGTAATTGAACGGAGCAGAGCAAAGGGAGCAGGAAAATCTTTTGAGTGTACTACTCTAAAGGGCCCTGCCTCCATTCTTAGACTTCACAGCCAGCAGGCCCACCAGGCACTGCCTCAGGCTGGCACAGCTGAGCCTCCCTAAGACTCCTTGTCCGGAAACAGAGACCCTGCTTTAAAGTAGGCTCGGAGTGTTTTCTGCAAATTGTTAATCTGTGCGGAAAGGAGTTATGCTGATTTTGAACATTTCACATGTTGCTTTCCATTGGCATGGTTTGATAACATGATGGAGATTTGGCCTAATGGCCAGATCTGCTGACATAATTACTAGGGGTACCCTGTTCAGTTCCTGTCTTAGGCATGCAAAGCACTTAATATAACTTTGAATTCACCTTGTATGAAAACAATTGCATAAATATGTGGTGATATTTCGCTAAATGTTTTGCTGTGGCTTTGTTTTGCATGCAACATGGAAGCCTTGTACACCGCTCACTGCAGGGCATACTTAGGACATCTGGAGTTGAAGCTGAAGCTAAAGTCAATGTCAGTTTCTCCCTGTCACTGTCAGGAGGATAATCTACTCTTTGATCTCGTTGCAGAGATGGTTATTTAAATGGCAACTGTAATTTTCCACATGTGGTTTCGTAGTTTCCAATTTCATGCAACTAAGTGTGTAGGTGAGTTCAGACAGTTGATGGATTTTTTTGATGGGGCATGATTGATTGTTGAAGTTGAGGATGAAAACTGTGTGTGTCTGTGTGTGTGTGTTAGAAATAAGGTCTCTGATTGACAGTCAGTTTTCACTCTGTCCAAGTAGAGACCCTCACTGCAGTCAGGCTAAGAGAGATATACAGATCAGATAACCCCTGCTCACCCCCTTGATAGCTTGGCTTAAGCAGTCAGGCTTATTTCAGAGGCAATGTGTAAAGTATTTGTACAAACACACACAGTAACACAGTGGTTTAGAAAAAATAGCCAATATATTTATCTGAGTAAAACAAGACCAAAACAACAAAAATCCAACATACACAGGCAAAGGTATGAATTTTTAAAGATTAAACTTCAAAATAGCACTTAGAAACACAAATGCTTCACTTTGGTATTATCACAGTGTTGTGACGGAGTCATTCTTAACGTTCCCACGCCAATGACACTGGTCACGGTGTCACCTGGACCCTCAAGTACAGTACCTTTGGTAACAAAGATACAAGTCAGGGAGGAGGGGCATCGTTGGATCCAGTGTGGTGTCGGTTCCTTACTGCATAGCAGGGGAGGTGATGCGGCATCGGTGCGCTCCGGCAGAGTCAATTAATTTGGTGGGTCAAGACGCGGTGGGGTGACCTCACGGGGTAGCGTCACACCATGGGGCTGCAGGCGCAGCGGCGGAGTCGTGAGTCACAGACATCAATGACACAGCACTTGGACTCACTAAGCCACGGGACTTCAGCGGGGCTGCAGCAGCATCAGGCCTGCGATGTCAGATGGGTCATTCCACTCCAGCAAGGACCACGGCTTCGGTTGCAGGCTGTGTCGCGGGTCAAGCAGCAGCATCGGTCCAGGCATCGTCCAGAGTCGGTGTACTAGTTTTTCTTGTTTTTCAACCAGCTTTCACTCCCAGGGGCTCAGAGACCAGAGTAGGCACCACCTGGTGAGCTATGATCCACAGCAAATAGAACCAGAGGCTGGTAGGTGAAGTCTTTGCTGTCCCTGAGACTTCTTAACAGGAGGCAAGCTCAGTCCAAGCCCTTGGAGACACTTCACAAGCTGAACTGCAGAAAGCAGAGTCCAGTCATTTTCCTCTTAGTCAGAAGCAGCAGCAGCAGGCCAGCACAGCAAAGCAACAGGCTGAGTGGCAGGTTCTCCTCAAGCATCAAGCTCTTCTCCTTCGGAGAGAATCCTCTTAATCCAGTAGTTTTATGAAAATCTGGGTGTTTGGGCCCACTTCTTATATTCATTTCTGCCTCAGAGGTAGGCAAACTTCAAAGGACAGTCTCTTTTGTTCACAAGATCCTGCCTTGCCCAGGCCTGGCCCAACACACACCAGGGGGTTGGAGACTGCATTGTGTGTGGACAGGCACAACCCTTTCAGGTGCAGGTGTCAGCTCCTCCCTCCCTGCTCCAGCCCAGGGTACTCATCAGGATATGCAGAACACTCCCAGCTCCCTTTTTCGTCACTGTCTAAAGAGAAAGGCCCACTTTCTACAAGTGGTATTTCAAACTGACAATCTAAAAAACATATTTACCAAAAGATGTATTTTTAAATTGTGAGTTCAGAGACCCCAAACTCCAGATCCCTACATGCTCCCAATGGGAAACTGCACTTAAAAGATATTTAAAGGCAGTCCTCATGTTAACCTATAGTTACGCGACCCCCAGCGGCTACAAGTTTCAAATTCAATCTACAACGTATTGGACCTACGTTTTGGCCACAACTTCTAATCTAGTGGGCTAGGATTCAATCTACAACATATTGGACCTAAGTCTTACATCCATTAAATTAAATATGTTTGTCTGGAAAAGGGGACTATATTTTTAAACATGAGGAAGATTGGGTCAATTTCCTGACCAGATAAGCTGACAATTCATTCTATGCGTTAGTTGATCATAATCCACAATATTTGGACTGGAATTTAGATATTTTGTGGTTGAAAACGTTGTTTTTTTAGGAACTAGAGTTGTTTTTATACATATGATGATGTATTGTCAAGTTAGATATAATAAATAATGTACATTAAAGCGGTGAATGTTTAAAATATGAATTAGTTTACCAAATGTTTGTGATTGTCTTTGATACATAGTTACTAGTGAATCATACGCAAAGGATTTGGAAATTATTTTGAATAGATGATTGGGCATATTTACAAATGAACTTATAGGTATTTACATTTGTGTGTCTCACTGTCCTTTTCTGTTTAACCTATAAGAGAGATCAGCCTTGCAATACTAAAAACTGAATTTGGCAGTATTTCACTATCAGAACATGTAAAACACATTGGTACATGTCCTACCTTTTAAATACACTGCACCCTTCCCATGGGGCTACCTAGGGCCTACATTAGGGGTGCCTTACATGTTCAAAAAGGGAAGATTTGGGTCTGGCAAGTGGATTCACTTGCCAGGTCAAATTGGCAGTTTAAAACTGCACACACAGACACTGCAGTGGCAGGTCTGAACCATGTGTACAGGGCTACTCATGTGGGTGGCACAATCAGTGCTGCATGCCCACTAGTAGCCTTTGATTTACAGACCCTGGGCACTTCTAGTGCACTTTACCAGGGACTTATTAATAAACCAAATATGCCAATCATGAACACGCCAATCACCAATACAATTTACACAGAGAGCATATGCACTTTAGCACTGGTTAGTAGCGGTAAAGTGCCCAGAGCCCTAAAGCCAACAAAAACTGGTGAGAAAAAATAGGAGGAAGGAGGCAAAAAGCTTGGGAATGACCCTGCAAAAAAGGCCAGGCCCAACAATGTATGTTTTCAAAATGTCTGTCTCTGTCAAAAAGGTTTTCAAAATACATGCTCATCTAATCCTCGCCTTGGCCCCTGTGCAGAGCACACAAAGCAATGGTTATTCATGCACCAATTAAAAATGTCCCCATACATTTCTTTACTTTTGTTTTCATGCAACATGCCAGTTTTGTAGACTGTATACTGCAAACTAAAGGCTGTGTCATAAATGTGTTCAAACAACATGTTGATTTAATTTCTGAATTCCGCAGAGATAGTAGAGACAAGGTGAAATAGGAAAGCGTAGGAAGGAAAAGAAAATGCAAGTTTTTGTGTGTGCAACTGGGCAGTTCAAAATATATTATATGCAAATGGATATGTCCAATAGAAAGTTATTGTAGTTATTAAGCAGTGCACGGCCCCATATGAGAGGCACTGGTCTCAGGAAAGGAGCTATAGACTGATCACAGTAGCGTGCAAAGAGGGCAGCTCATATGTTTTCTCTCAGGGTAAGCTCATATGTTTTCTCTCACAGGAAACTTTCACTGACCCCTTCTTGCACCAAACCATAGCAGGTCACATCGCATCCCACTGTGTCATTCACTACCTGTGCTATTTTGGCAGCCTCTACCCTGTCAAAACTTTCCCAGTCCTTCTTCATCTCCTGGTCCTCATGCCCAGCTTCCCAAAGTACTCCCATCTTGAAGACTTTGAACCATACACCTCTTTATTCTCCTTTCTTAGTCCCTGCTCCCCTCCTACAAACCCCATTCCCAACTTCCTCTAGTCTGCGCTCCTTCAACTGGTGTTGGAAGCCTCTGAGTCATGGCACTAGAGGAGATGCTGTACAGCTACTCATGGCAGAGAGATCAATTGTGGAGGGAGCTCAGCACCTTCGTGAACTGCAATCATTTTGATGGCTACTGGGAGCAGGCAAACAACAGGTACTGGAGGTAAAGGAGCCTAATATTCAGATAAAGCTCTCCATGCGCTTTCATCAGAATGAACATGTTGTCTATTAAAATCCTCCTTGCGCTTACACTTGGTTTGCCAAATGTTTGTTAATGCACTCATGTCATGAGTAATTTAATATGCAAGGGTGAAAGCAGCACATGGCGAGGGCGCAAGTAATAGTTAGTTTATGGTGAATTTCAGTGGTTTTGTTTCAACTGATATGTTTTACATTGTCACCTAACTATGACATCCTTTTGACCTTTGTTTTTGCAGTGAATTTCTAAGATTTTCCGCCCTCCATGGTCCTTAGTGCCTAGCCCTGCCCCCTCCTTCTTGCCCACCATGGCTGTTGTGACGCTACTAGCCCTCCTGCTTGAAATGCATGGTCTTTTGTGCTGCTACTGCTCCCTCCCACCTACTCTGTGTGGTCAGCTTGGTGCCCTTGGCCCCCTTCCACCTTCCTGACTACTTCTTCCTATTTGCTACTCATCATAAAAGTGAGTGCCCATTTTTCCATGTTTATTTCCATTTTTAGTGTGTAATGCAATGAATAATTCAGGCACTGTGAGTTCCACATATTTGCTTAAAATAGAGATTGAATTTATGCTTTAAAATGTTTGCTTCAGCCTATGATTGCATTATTTCAGTGTTAAAACTTTGGACTACTTTTTGGACTAGGACAAGTTCATTTTGAGCTTACTTTGGGCTGGTAGTTCAACAGTTGTGGGTTTTAGAAGGTTTTCAAGATCAGACAACACTGGGATGCAGTAATGAAATCAACTGACAGGCTGCTCCTCTTGGAAGTACATATTTTACTGAGAATGTCAGACTTCATTCTCATCTGGCTGAGAAAGATGGTGTGAATTTACAGAAAATATGCTGTAATTGTAGCTTCTGGAGCACCCCATAAAATCATGAGAAAACTGTTTTCTCTCAAAAATGATTGATGAAATCCCAGCAGAAGGCATTTTCACATGGTAAAATCACCTTAGCAACAAATTACTTATTTTGTTATTAAAATCTGTTATCACCCTTTATATGTCCCCCTTTTTGTGACCCTCAAAACCTGCAATTCACTGTAATGCACTTCAACTGGGTTCTATCATGTATATTGCTCCAGAGGTGGCTGCCAGCACTTCAATCAGAAAGTGATGGCAATCAGATCTCACCATGGGATCTGTGCTTAGGCCTTGCCAAGATATATATATTTGGATTTCCTTTAGTATTTAAAAAACTACTGAATCAATTTACACCAAATAACAAAAAGTAGGCTTTCTGGACCAAGAGCTACCTTTCTGCCAAATTTGGTGTAATTCCGTAAAGCGGTTTGGGCTGTAATTGTGTTAAAACTCCCAAGGAGAATTAAAATGGGAAACACACTTTTTTGACCCCTCTTTTTCCTATCCCCTGCTTGACGGATCATCCCGAAACTTTTCATGTACAACAAGACCCTTGAGTACACTTTTTTTGGAAAATTTGTAAAGATTCCTCAGATGGCGCCAAAGATATAGCCAAGTCAAAAAATGTGTTTCCTATGGAAACTAGGTCCTAAATATAACTACCTACTGGAGACTGCCATGCATAGTTTTTTCTTCAATAATTTGAATTCTAATGTTTCATTGATATTTTTGTTGATGTTATAAAAGTTGTCAACAGTGCTGCAATATCTGGGGTAATTAGCAGTGTATGGCAAGGGTGCAAGTTATAATTATTTTAGTCCACGAGTTATAGTTACTTGAAATACCTCTAACTGCTGAATTTCTCTGGTTTTCTACGAGTAAATTCAGAACCTAACTGAATGTCCCTGTAACCTTTGTTTTTTTAAGTGAATTTCCAAGTTTTTTTAAGTTGTATTTCCTAACTAACATTATTTCCTAATAATGTACCTTTGTCTTTATAAGTGAATGTCTATGTTTAAAAAAAAAAAAGTAATTTTCATTACTATATGTTAATCCAACCACCGCCGAGCATAGCCTTCGGGTGTACGGGGTGGGAGTAGGCCAGGTCCTGTGGCCAATCCCCTATAACCACCCTACCCCGTGCTGTGCATGGCCTTTGGCTGTGCGCAGCAGGGCCTGGGCACAAGGCCTTGCCTGTGACCGGGTCTTGCTGCCAACCCTGCCCCCCCCCAACCACCCAACCACACACTGTGCATCGCCTTTGGCATTTGACCATGCATGACAGGAGCTGATCCCAGGCACTGTCTCTCTTGGTGTGAGAATAGGTGTGAGAGTGTCTGGGTATGAGATTGGGTGTGAAAGGGTCTATGTGGGTGTGAGAGTGGGTGTGAGAGTGTCTGAATTCACTCCAATAGATGAAAGATGTAGGCACCTTCACAAACGATTTCAGATAGTTTTTCGTTTTGGAATCACAAAGTAAACAAAGTTGCTTTGCCTTCACCAACCCCAGGAGTTAGAATCATTTGTCCTTTCCAGAAGTGGAGCTTCAATTGGGGCACCTGCTAAATTTTATTTGAAAGTGCTTCTTTTTGAGGTGTAATTTCTATAAAATGAGCATCATGGCCAGAATGGAAGCTCGCCTGCTCATTTATCCAGCAAGAGTCTACAGTTTTGCACAAAATGTCTATCAAACTGGAGCATTTTCTACTGGTTAGTTAAGAAGTGCAACCTCATTGGTTGAATGTCCAGACTAGGGGAGGGAGGTCAGATTGTGGGTGAGTCGGTGAATGGGTGCGTAAGAGTGTGAGTGGATTTGTCAATGAGTGCATGAGGGTGTGACTGGGTTTCTGAATGGATGCGTGAGGGTGTCAATTGGGTCTGCGAATGGGTGCATCAGGTTGTGAGTGGATCTCCGAATGAGTGTGTCAGATTGTGAGTGAATCTGTAAATGGGTGAGTGAGGGTGTGACTGGGTTTCTGAATCGGTGTGTGAGGGTGTCAAGTGGGTCTGCAAATGGGTGCAACAGGGTGTGAGTGGATCTGCGAATGAGTGTTTCAGATTGTGAGTGAATCTGTAAATGGGTGAGTGAGGGTGTGACTGGGTCTGCGAATGGGTGCATCAGGGTGTGAGGTGATCTATGAATGGTTGCATCAGGGTGTGGCTGGGTTTACGAATGGGTGCGTGAGTGTCTGAGTGGGTCTGCGAATGGGTGTGTCAGGGTGTGAGTGGATCTATGATTGGGTGCATGAGGGTGTGACTGGGTCTGTGAATGGGTGCATGAGGGTGTGTGTAGGTCTGCAAATTGGTGCATCAAGGTGTGAGTTGATGGGTGAATGGGTCCATGAGGGTGTGACTGGGTCTGAAAATGGGTTCATGAGAGTGTGGGTGGCTCTCTGAATGTGTGTGTGTGGGTATGACTGGGTCTGCAAATTGGTGCTTGAGGGTGTGAGTGGGTCTGCGAATGTGTGCGTCAGGGTGTGAATTAATCTGTCAATGGGTGCATGAGAGTGTGACTGGGTGTGTGAGTGAGTGCATCAGTGTCTGAGTGGATCTGTGACTGGGTGCATGAGTTTCTCAGTGCTACTATGACTAAATGAATTAATGTATAACTAACTATCAATGTTTTTTTTCCTTGTCGTCAATATTCCCGACTACGTTGTGACGTCACATGGGGGTCACACTGAGCATCGCAATGTATTCGCGAATATCGTGATCCGTGAAAAAAAATTAATTGTATGGCATTACTTGACCTACAAAGACTCCTATATGACTGTTCTTGGGTCAGGGTAACTCCACCCTGACGCTCTATGGCACTTTTCATGTCAGTTATCAGCCCCAAGAACCATGTTTCTTTCCCTAAAATGGAGGCTGAAACTTTCTAGTCAGGTTGCAGCCAGGCAAAAACAGCATTCCTTTTGGCATGTGTATTCATAAATACGTGGCGATCGTCACAAAGATGTTGTGACAAGTTTGCGACCAGAAATATTCAAACTTATTTCCCTTTAATTTAAAAACTCATGAACAGATTTACACCAAATAAGCTAAAGCACAATCTGCATACCGAAAGCTAGCTTTCTGCCACATTTAGTAGAATTCGGTCCAGTGGTTCGAGTTGTAGGCATGTTGAAAGGTCCTATGGGAATTAACATGTGAAAAGCAACTTTTTTGACCCCCCCTTTTTTTTTCCTTCCGCTTGATGGATCACCCCGAAACTTTCAGTGCACAACAAGAATTATCGGAGCATTTATTTTGGAAAATGTTATAAAAATGTGTCCAATGGTGCCAAGGATTCGGCAATTCAAAAAATGCTTTTTCTATGGAAACATAGTCCTAACTAATAGGTAATATATACATATATATATATATACATATATATATGTGTGTGTGTAGTGTCAAGGTACACATATGTGGATTACAGAATGGAACACTTGCCTTCACTCATTTCACGTGGGTCTCCCTAATTCGAAACATCACAATCCATGTCAGTCATTGATGATTTTTGATAAAGTCTCCATTATCTTTTCAAGATTCAAGTTACCTTTCATAAATTGTTTTCCTGCTATCTTAAACCCTAAGTATCTCATTGAATCCATCAACCCCTTCATAGCTAGACTTGATAGAGCTACTCTTCAAACCTGTCATATTCTGCCTTACCCATACTGCTAGATGGAGCTTTGTCAATCCAGTATGCATTTTGCATCATTCCTATGTACTTTGTTACTATCTATACTATACTATTAGCAGACTATACTGTTAGATTACTGTATTACTCTGTTGATGTAGTCCCAGTGGACCACCATCAAGCGGGAATCCAACAAAGCATAGGTGTACTAAATTTAACACAATTGTTCAGTGATCATCTTTAAGAACACCCCAAATCATACCATTCAAAAAGCAAGGCCATCAAAGGTCTGCTAGGTCAGGGGTGTAGTATCCAGTAAAACAATATCATAGACACACAGGTGAACTTTCCCAGACCAGTGCTTTCCCTAATTGTCTATAAGTTAACTGACATGGGTGCCAACAGTCGAACCTGTTAATATATTTTATTTGTGTAATAAAATCTAGTTCTCTACCAAGTTGTGGAGATAACATTTGGCACTATTTCATTGAAGGTGATCAGCCTAAGGTGTCCTGGGACTGCCAGACTTGCCTTTTTCGGTTTTGCCTGCGCTTGTAAAAATCTATTGTTAATATATATCTTAAAAGGGGCTTACATCCCGCCGCCTTGCTTTTTTATTTGTTCTTGTGCTTTCCACTTACTTTTCCTCTGTTACGTTTGGCTCTAGCATATTTCCTGCATTTACCAATGATTGTTCCTCGTATGTTTGTTCTCATCAGTGTCCTGAGTCCCAAGTACTGTTTGCATTCGTTTTTGTGGAACTTTTTTATGTTTTGGCTGCACAGCGCTTACACTGTGCTTGTTTTGTTTGTCTTCCTCCCTTTACCTAATTTTCCCATGGCTCCAGGCATTTCATGAGCAAGCATGTTTCCCAGCTCCCTCCTGCTATTCGTTATTTTATTTTATTAATTTAAGATAGCGCAATAGGCATTTCGACGTGCATTCCCTGTTTGCCAGATCGCCTCTTTTGTTGTGTGCCAGATCTGATCGAAGCCACCGACCCTTTGGGCCATGGAGACGCCAAAGCACCAGGAAAAGCTCGGGGATGCGGCCTTCACTTTGCCTTGGTGATCCAAGGCTTCCCTGGGATGTTGGACCCAGTCACTGTAGCAACCAGGAACCAGCACTGGGCCGGCGCAACTGCCCCACTCGCTTAGCTGGATTAATGTAGTGCGCTGGCATTCACATCTTGCCTGTGTCCAGGAGGTGTACCTTGGGAGCTGCATGATCTGATGCTAGTCTCATCACTGCTCATTCGCCTTAAGTTCTCCCCACGGACTCTACAGTTCTGCCTCCACCATCCTTCTTTGGCACATACCTGGGGGGGGTGCACATTTGGTGATGGCGCTGCAGTATGCATTTAAAGTGTGCTCATTCATGATTCCAACATTCCACCCATGGTCCTAACTTATATTGCCAAACAGTCAGATGATGTGGAATTCAAGATTATCCTTTCTGGCAGCACCCATGGAAGGTGTCAGTGGTCTGCAAATGGACATATATTTAAGCCTGTAGGAGCACTCCAAACTCTTTCAAGTCTTGATCCTGTTATGGTGATATATTATATATATATATCAATCAAATTTAACGCTTGCATTGTCTAAGAAGGGAGCACAGTGATAGCCTTCCTATTTTAAACTAGATTTTTGGCATGAGATCAAAATATCCACTCATTGCTCACTACTGCAATGACCTTATCTGACGGAAATGTGGTCCCATGTATTGTATTAATTTATGTTAAAAGTATAACAATAAGTGAATGACATGGTACAAGGAATATTTGTAGTAATTGCAAAGTCATAGATCTCTGGCACTCTTTCCTTTACTGCCACCCCCCACCAGTTCAAAGCTTTCTTTGCTTTCTATAACTCCAAAGAAGTTAAACTATAATGCCCTTTCCTCCCTACCCACTTCCTGTTTCTTCTTGTACCCCTCCTGTTTAAAAGTGCAGAGGCCTCCTCGTTGTGTTGTATCAAGCTTCTTTTCAGGTAAGATTGCTTTTCTTCTATTTAAAATATGGGAATCACTGTGTAGCATGCTTTATCCCATGGTGGGAGGTGGCACCTGTTTACATATATTTATGCAGCTTTGTCCTTTCTTTAGTGACTTAACGTTGTGCTGGGGTGTTATTTTTCAAAGTATTGTGGTGCAGGGGCCCGCAAAGCTGTTATTATGTTGGGAGTGGTGTACCCATTTTTTTCTTTTGCTTATTAACAATACTCGGGGCCAGCAATGCTGGGAGAGTTGTGCATTTTTATTTGACCCTTCCAATGTACTTCAGACCAGTGCTCGGGGCCCGCAGCTATGATCTGAAAAAAAGCCTGCAGCAATCTGGCAGAATTTACTGAAATACATTTAAAATATTAAAAACACTTGCCATTTATTAGAGATGCACCCTGTCCAAGTAGGGATGTTAACTCTAGTCAGGGCAAGGGAGTCTCACACTTAGATAAACCCTGCTAACCCCTTTGGTAGCTTGGCTCAAGCAGTCAGGCTTATCTCAGAGGCAATGTGTAAAGTATTTGTTCACACACACACACACACGCACACAGTAAGACAGTGAAAACACTACAAAAGGACTCCACACCATTTCAGTAAAATATAAAAATATTTATCTGAATAAAACAAGACCAAAACGACCAAAATCCAACATACACAAGTAAAGATATCACTTTAAAAAAATTGCAAACAATCTGAAACCAGAGGAATCAATGGTTGTCTCTTTCCTACACATAGGACCTGAGATGCATCAAAAAACAAAGACGATGCTGGCCAGAGAAGAGGTGAGGCGCCAGAAAACAAAGCATTGCATCGGTTTCTTAGTGCGCAGGGGAGGTGATGCGTCTGTTCCTTACTGACAGGGGAGGTGATGTGTCAATTCTCTCCTTGCAGGAGAGGTTATGCATCAGTTCCTTAATGGCAGGGGAGATGATGCATTGGTTCCTAACTGGTAGGGGAGGTGATGCATCGGTTCTCTCCCTGCAGGAGAGGGGGTGCGTCAGTTTCAGGTCTGTTTCTTGCTGCGGTGCGGAGTCAATGCAGAAATGACACCCAGGGACGATGTCTGAAAAAATCCAGACGCACTGTGATGATAGAGCTGCGATGGAACAGGTGTTGTGTTGGTCCTACAGGCGCTGCATCGATCTTTCCACCACAAGGCAGGTGTTGTATGTGTTGATTTCTCAGTGGCAAGACAGGAACTGCATTGATTCTTCTGCCGCAAGCCAGGCGATGCATGGATTTTCAGCCATGGCGATCCAATGCATGGATTTTCTTCCTTTGGACACCAGTTTTCACTTCCAAGGGCCCAGGGACTGGATTTGGCACCACTTGGCAAATCAGGACTCTCAGCAAAAGAGTCCAGGCACTGGCTGCTGAAGTCTTTGATGTCCCTGAGACTTCTTAACAGAAGGCAAGCTCAGTTGAAGCCCTTGGAGAATCTTGCAAAGCAGGATGTAGAAAGTAAAGTCCATTCCTTGCACTCCCAGGACAGAAGCAGCAAGCAGCAGGCCTGAACAGCAAAGCAACAGGGAGAATGGCAGTTCCTCCTACAGCATCCAGCTCTTCTTCCTGGCAGAATGTCCTCAGTGTTCTGAAGTTGTGGTCTCAGAGGCCCAATACTTATACAAATTTTTGCCTTAGAAGTAGGCAAACTTTAAAGGAAAGTCTTTTTAGTGTACAAGACCGTGCCTTTCCAGCCCTGGCCCCTGACACACTCCAGGGGGTTGTAGACTGCTCTGTGTAAGGACAGGCACAACCCAAATCAGGTGTAAGTGTCAGCTCCTCCATTCACTCTAGCCCACAAATACTCATCAGGTATGCAGGGCACATCTCAGCTCCCTTTGTGTGACTGTCTAGAGTAGAGGTCTTCAAACTGAGGCGCGCGCGCCCACCCCGGGGGACCATGGATGGGTTCTCAGGTGGGCACAAATGCCTCTGACAGTACATGTAAATGAAGAAGGCCTGGAAGTGCGGCTTGTTTATTTGTCGCATTTCTAGGCTGTCTTTGATTATGCAGAGCTCTTGGATTAAAAACAGTGAGAATGCTGAGCAGAGTGCTGTGGGGCCTGGGAGCAGTGAATGTGGTGGCAGGGTCAAGAGGTGGCTAAAAATATACAAATAGTCTAAGGCCCTGATTTATACTTTTTGACGCTAATCTGCCCTAACGGCCATCCCAAGACGCCGGCTGGGCATCATATTTATGGGATGACGTTAGCTGGCGGTAAGACCCATTTAGTGTTGACCAGGTGGGGGAGGCGTAGGGAAAACTGGAGGTTTTGCATCAAAGCATGGCGCTAGTCAGATTAGAGTCAAGAAAATGACCTCTAACGTGATTAGCGCCATAATTTGGTGCACAACCCCCATGGACATGAATCCTGTCTAAGTAAAGACAGGAGTCATGACCCCCAGCCCAATGGCCATGCCCAGGGAACTCATGTCCCCTGGGCATGGCCATTGGGCCCAGTGCCATGTAGGGGTCCCAAGTTAGGTCCCCCCATGGCACTAAAAAAAATTAAACAAAATACTCACCTCTTCTTACCTGGGATGGGGTCCCTCCATCCTTAGGTGTCTTCCTGGTGTGGGGGGGTGTGGGGGGGTGTCCCTGGGGCCAGGGAAGGACATCTGTGGGCTTTTTCCACGGTCTCTGACCATGGAAATTGGCCCACAGGTCCCCTAACGCCTGCCCATACCCAGGCGTTAAATAATGGTGCTAAGCAAGCTTAACACTATTATTTAAGGCCCCCATCCCCAGAGCATGAATTTAGCACAGGGGGATAAATATGGTGCAAGGGCCATAATGTTGTTTTCTGCACGGGAATGCTTGCCTTGCATCTCATTGACACAAGGTAGGTTTTCACGTCCAGAAAATGACGTTAACTCCCTAACTTTGGCTCTAGACATGTATTGAGTATTAATATGGAGTTAGGTTTGCGCTAAATTAGCGCATAAAAAACTGACGCTAATTCTGCACAAACTGAGCATAAATATGCCCCTAAGTGTTTTGTTTATTCATTGTCAGGTAACTGCTAATAAAATAATACACTAACAACTAAACTGAAAAATAAATGTAGGTTAAACTAACAGGTGATAAATGTACTCTTTTAGGTTATGAAACCTCAGTTAGCAACCACCATCACTGCAGATGTCTGTGTGTGTTATAGCTGAGTGGCAAGTATTAGACCCTAGTTGGTACATTGAGAAATAGTGACCTTTGTATTTATAGTTAGGGCCAATGGAACTATGTGATCGTGCATTGGTGGCATTTTTAATATAATTATGGATTTGCCATGTAATACATGATCTGCTGCATAAACTGTAAATTTTAGCTAAAAAATGTTTTTAGCTCAAACGCTTCATAAGTTACTAAAACTGTATCAACACATGCTTCCATGCAGTGGAAGGCCCTTTACAAAGGGTGACTGGTCACCTTTCTGTTGCTTACTGCTATATGGGGGTGTTGAACCATTACTTATGAGGGGCAGTATATGCCAGGACAGTGTTAACAAATGTAAAAAAGACAAAATAATGCAGTAATACTATCACAAAATGTGCCACATTACGCCACGTAATTTGCTTTTTCTTGCCCCATAATTTAGTCAACCCTGCTGCATAATTTGACCTTCTGCTGCCTAATTCCAGAGGTCCTGTTTATAGTGCTATGACGTCTCAGTGTGTGGCAGAAATTACTGTGAATATGTAAGTCATTATTTTAAAATAGTACTTCACACAGTCTAAACTGGACTGCTGCAAAATTCATAAGTGTCTCCATTATTCCAGAAGTCAGCTGATTGCACTGCATTACATCGCAAAAGGTATAACTCTTGCCACCATGAAGCTTTAAGCATAGTCACTGGAATTATGTGGCAGGAGAAGACTAAATTATGTGGCAGGGTTGACCAAGTTATGCAGCAAGAAAAGGTAAATTATGCAGCATAATGCGGCACATTATGTGGTTAGCATTACTTCAATATCTTGTCATTTTTAACTCCTGGTAACACTGTCAGGGGGAATATTTTACCTGCTCAGTACCAGTTTAACACCAAAATACAGCAATAAGTCTTTAATCTTTGCAAAGGGACTTCCACTGCTCCACTGCTCTAGAACACTTTGCTACGTTTTACATAACTTTTGTTCCGTTTGAGCTAGAATCAAATCTTTTTTGTTAAAATCTGCAGATTATGCAGCAGATAATGGATTATGTAGCAAATGCGATAAACCTATAATTATGCCATAAACACTGCTGCTGCAGAAACTCAGAATTACATTGACCCTGGCTTTAAGTGGCTCAATCAATCAACGGCTGGCAAGAAGGCATATTTCTTCTTTAACTCTCTGCACTACCAACACACCCTTTGCATTTAGGCAGAGGGATCTCAAAGTCAGCATTAACCGTTGAGTAGCAGTTGTTTTGTGAAAGCTGACTCCAAGGAGTGGCAGAGAGCAGGCCAGCAGGGTTGTATTCAGATGCAGAGCCCTGGTCCTCTTAACACCTGAGGCCTCACATGAATGGTCCAGGAAATGGAGGAAAGGAGGGAGATTTGTGGATATTTTCAAATAGATGGCTCAGAATAGGAAGCACTGTCTGGGGACTCGGTTTTATGTTTACAAATGGCCAGAGACAGCCTCCTCAGAGAGGTACTTCAAAGTGAACAATGTAAGTGGCCTTTATTTTGTTTTTTTAAAGGGCGGCAGGTGCTGTTGCCAGGTCTGTCAGTGGCCATGGATGCTCAGTGATGGCTGTCTTGTCATGAAAAAGTAGAGGGGGCCCAATTTCCTTGCTTGCATTAGAGCCTATGTCATCCTCCATGCTTTTTAACACAAAGGGGCAGAAAGTATCATTGGTGCTGCAGGTACAGTGGCACCATAGCCAAGCGTTATGAGGAGCCTACTAAACCTCAAACATGGCTGTTTTACTGTCCTTCCTTGCTTGCTTAAGGCTCACTGCGAACTTGCCAGTGGTGATTTGGGCCTTGGAACAATGGCGCATAGAAGGGGACAAATAAAACAGAGGGGACATCTTTGTTTAGCCTCAGAAAGATGGCGGGGATGGCAAGATGAGAGTCCATGTTTTCAACAAAGGGCAGAGAAGACAGCCCGCTTTGCAAAACAGAATCTATCACTGATGAAGCAGATGCAGCAGCACTATAGAACATCACAATTGTGACTGTCTCACTTCAACAACAACAACAACAACAAAGACTTTATTCGACTTTCAACAAGTCATAAAAGTAACAATAATTTACATTTTAATATGCAATATACAATAAATAAATGCAATAAATAGGCTAAAATCTTAATGGTTTACAATAATAAAAGGTCTAAAATAGTTCAGGTTATATTGCTACCCCCATGTGCTTTCTTGTGCTTAGTACGGAGCATAAAAAATTGGCCAAGGTTCCACACATCTCTATGGATGATAGAACCTGGAGGCTTGCGTACGCAGTACGACACTGAGGGAGGTTGATTATCCTTAAGAGAGGGGCTACTAGGCGCTCTCTTTGCTTGGCATACAGTTTGCAAAATAAAACCACATGGATTGTGGTTTGTAGTGACTTTGCGTCACAGGGGCAGGCCTTCAAGGTGGTGCTCCAATCATTCATGGTTGGGAAGGTTACTAGTCGATGGAATGTATCCAGCCTCAGTCTGGTGAGCACAAAACGATGGCTGGGGTTTATCACGTTCATCAGGTAAGGCTGGATAGCCTCCGTTGACAGGATTATTTGATTATGAATGACAGTGGGCTTTTTTGATTCAGCCTCCCATCGTAAGTCTTCTAAATATTTTAATGCCAAAGCGCTCAGGTCCTTCCTAGAGATTGTTTCCAGAAGAGCTGGATTTGTGTAAAAAGCTTTATGTCTCACTTCAAAAAAGGGGCATGAGAGCTACATTTCCTTTCTAGCATTAGGACTGAGGGCATCCTTGCAGACAAATGGGAAACAATGTGTGGGAGCTCTTTTTTTTCTGAAAGGGACACAGGACCTGTTTCAAGATTGGAGTGAATGTCAGGCATTGTGGGGAAGGAGTGAAAGAAGTAGAGGAGGTAGCCTGATACTCAGGATGACAGTTATTGTTAGTGCAGCTGGTATAGTTACATTGAGATCTGGGAGTGTGAGGAGTGCACAGCGCCTCCCTTATTGGGAGCTGTATTTTTGGGACAATAATTGTTTTTGTTTAATGCATTTTGGGGCATATTTATACTTTATTTGCGCCATTTCAGCCTCATATTTTTTCACTCTAAAATGTAACAAACTTAACTCCATTATTATGTTTTGACGCTAGACCCGTCTACCATCAAAATATTGGAGTTTTTGTCATTTTTTGGGATGCGTTAATTCACCTTGCATCAATGAGATGCAAGGTAGGCGTTCCCATCCAAAAAATTACGCTAAGCCCTTCGCACAATATTTATCCCCCACTGCAAAAATTATGTATGGGTGGGAGGCGGACCCAAATAATGACACTAAGCTTGCTTAACGTCATTATTTAAGTCCTGGGTCTGACCAGGCGTTAAGGTACCCATGGACCCATTTCCATGGCCAAACACCATGGAATGGGCCTACAGGTGCCCACTCCAAACTCCAGGCAGACCCCCACCCACACCATAGGGACGCCAAAGGATGGGGGACCCCATCCTGGGTAAGTATAGGTAAGTATTACATTTTTTTTTTTCTTTGCCATTGGGGGCACCCTTTCATGAGCCTCCCTGCATGGCACTGAGTCTAATGGGATGCCCAGGGGACACTGGCCCCCTGGACATGGCCATTGGGGTGGTGGGCACGACTCCTGTCTTTACTTAGACAGGAGTCATTTTTGGGTGCTATTGCATCAAGATATGATGCTAGGCTGGTTAACGCCATATATATTGGTGTTAACCAGCCTAGCGTCATTTCTGGCACTATATTCCTCTACCACCAACCTCCGGCTAGCACCTTTTCTTTTGATGCTAGCTGATCCTTAGTGCCGGCTTCCGCCGGTGCTCAGGAATGACGCAAGCCGGCAGTAAACTTTTTGACGCAAAACTGCATTTGCGCAGTTTGTGGCAAAAAGTATAAATATGTGCCTTGCTGTTTTATAAGTCTCATGTTTTTTAAGTCTCATGTGATGTACGAGCTATCGAAAAAATACTTCTGAAATGACCTCATGCCCCGCCCCTTGCACTCAACCGTGTTTCTCCCGCTTTCCCAATCCTTTTATAAAGGTTTTGAGGGGGGCCAGACTTCAAAACATTTTGCGTAGGGAGGCTTAGAGCAAACATGTTTGAAGACCTTTGGTCTAGAGTGAATTCACAAACAGCCCAATTGTCATCCTGACCATGATTTGTATTTCACAGCCAGGCAGAGGCACAGAATGGTTAAGCAAGAAAATGCCCACTTTTTAAAAATGGCATTTTCAAACTTACAATTTCAAAAACAACTTCACCAAAAGATGTACTTTTAAATTGTGAGTTCAGAGACCCCATACTCCACATCCCTATCTGCTCCCAAATGGAAATTACACTTAAAAGGTATTTCTAGGCAATGCCCATGTTGACTTTTGGGAGAGATAAGCCTTGCTATGGAGCAAACTGAATTTAGCAGTATTTCACTATCAGGACCTGTAAAACACAACAGTACCTGTCCGACCCTTTAAATACACCACACCCTGCACATGGGGCTGCCTTAGGCCTACCTTGGGGTGACTTAAATGTAGTAAAAGGTAAGGTTTGGGCATGGCAAGTGGATGCATCTGTCGGGTCAACCTGGCAGTAAAAACTGCACACACAGACAGTCCAGTGGTAGGTCTGATACATGTTTATAGGGTTACTCATATGGGTGGCACAATCAGTGCTGCAGGCTTACTGGTAGCATTTGATTTATAGGTCCTGGCCATAACTAGTGTACTTTACTAGGGAGTTACTAGTAAACCTAACATGGCGATCATGGGTAAACCAATTACCAATACATTTTAGACAGAGAGCACTTGCACTGTAGCACTGGTCAGCAGTGATAAAATGCCTAGAGTACTAAAGCCAACAAAACAGGTCAGAAAAGATAGGAGGAAGAGGGCAAACAATTTGGGGATGACCCTGCAAAAAGGGTCAGGTCCAACATGACCCACCACCAGCCTAAAGTTAGTGTAGACCAATCATTACCTTGATGGACTTTCCTGCTTAGAGCAATAGAACATGGGCCCTGGCCCGCAACAACAGGGGCACATTCCAGTCCTATGCCTTTCTGAACCCACTTGGATTCCACAGTCCATAATCGCAGGGCCCTCTAGGCTAACCCATGGGGAATCCTTTTACTCAACAGCGGACTCCATCTATGCAGTTCCTAACCTTATTTTGTTCACATATGGATTGCAGGAGGCAGACAGTACCACCATGGCCAACATACTGATGTAGCCCATTCCACCCTCGGGGTGTGACTCCTGTCCCCAACCCAATGGGGACTCTGTCCAAAAGGACAGCAACCCACAGTGGCCACTGACAGCTGTCAGTGATGAGAGCTAGGTGTCAGCCCTTCCAGGGCTCTCTAACCTCTGTGATTTCTCAGAGTGGGGGGCAGTAGCCACAGGTGACTAGCACCCTTTGTCCACTCTCCCTCCCAACAGTTCAGGGGTGGTATCCTGAGTCTGGTTCTCCATCTCAGGGTCTGTAACCTTAGGCTGGACAGGAGTCAGGGGTGAGTTTTTCCTACCCCTGTCCTCCTTCCTGGTGCTCTGTATCCTCCTTTTATGAGTGGTACCCCCAGACTCCAGAACTGTCAAAGCGCTTTTGGCAACCCTCCTGCGCAATTCTCCCACCAGTTCAGGAGTGCTATCCTGTAACTGGTACCACAAACCAAGGACTGTACCCTTAGGCTGAGCATGTGCAAGGCAAACCAGGACTTCTACTCCCCCCAGGGGAACTCATTTTTTCATGTGTGAGCAAGAGTCTGTCTGGTGCTGGTCTCCTGACCCCTGCCCATGTAGTAGACCATGAAGCCCCCTCAGATGAGAAATGGTGACACCAGGGTCATTCCAGGGGGGCTCTGACCTCAAAGCTGGCCCCTGACCCTCTGATTTTCCCACTGGGGACTGACTCCCCCTCTTACCCCCCCATCTGGCACCACGCACCTTCCACTCTGGAGTGCTACTGCCAGACACCAGAACTGGTGGGACGCTTGTGGCAGCCACCCCTCCCCCCCCAAGTTCTACTGCTACTAGAGGACTTCCATCAGTGGATGGTGTCCTGGTACCAACCAGGTCCTCCTACCTGTACCCCCTCTGAGAGTAATCCAAGCACTGGTGCTGAAGATAGGGCACATTGGGCCTCTTTCCACTCCCACCCAATGTCCTACTCCTGGAAAGGACGTGGGACTCTTCTGCCCCGTACTACACCGGGACCCGTCTGGGTAACTGAAACCCTCCCCTTTGCTCTGAAAGGGAAAGCAAGAGCCATCCGCCTCTGGATCATGCCCCAATGCCATACCAGACACTGCAAACAGAACAGATGATGGACGGAATGATGAACAATGCAAATATTCACCCCAGTCACAAAGATCTGGGTTTTAATCAAACATTTTTTTGTCCACCACTCCACCCCAGTTTGGACACAGCCATATGCAAATGAGTCTTAACCCTTTTTGCCAGTCCAGCCTGAATTACCAAGCCAGGTCCTCCCTGCAGCGGAAATAAGCATCTTGGGACTGGTTTCAGGGTATTCCCCTTCATCAGCCAGGCTAGCTTGAAGTCAGTGGCATATTGAGCCCAAGACTCACGTCTGGGCATACCCGATGTACTTAGGGCAACAAAAGCAAAAAGAACAGATGATGAACGGAATAGTGAACAATGCAAACATTTGCCCCCAGTCACAAAGATCTGGGTTTAACCCATCACCACGCCACCCCAGTTTGGACACAGCCATTCGCAAATCAGGCTTGGCCCTGTCCCCATGGGAACAGGCCAGCCCAAACTGCCAAGCCAGGTCCTCCATAGAAGTAAAACAGGCATCCTGGGACTAGTTACAGTGTATCACCCTTCACCAGCCAGGCTAGCTTGAATCCAGTGGCATAGTGAGCAACAGACACACGTCTGGGCATATCCAGCACACTTAGGGTGACAAAAGCAAAAAGAACAGACGGTGGACGGAGTGCTGAACAATGAAAACATTCACCCCCAGTCACAAAGATCTGGATTTAATCTATTGTTTTTTGCCCACCTCTCCACCCTGGTTTGGACCCAGCAATATGCAAATCAGTCTTCTTTCTTG
The DNA here is from genome assembly GCF_031143425.1 of Pleurodeles waltl. Taxonomy (NCBI): domain Eukaryota; kingdom Metazoa; phylum Chordata; class Amphibia; order Caudata; family Salamandridae; genus Pleurodeles; species Pleurodeles waltl. The sequence goes on from NC_090437.1 coordinate 47,988,676, forward strand.
ACCCTGTTCCCCATGGGAAGAATCCAGCCCAAACTGCAAAGCCAGGTTCTCTCTGGACTGAAAACAAGCATCCTGGGACTGGTTTCAGGGTATCACCCTTCATCAGCCAGGCTAGCTTGAACCAAGTGGCATAGTGAGCCCAGGACCCACTGTTGGGCATGCCAGGTGCACTTAGAGCAACAAAAGCAAAAAGAACAAATGATGGACGAAAGACTCAACAATGCAAACCCAACACCCCCAGTCACAAAGATCTGGGTTTAATCCATTGATTTTTTTGCCTATCACACCTCCCTAGTTTGGACCTAGCCATATGCAAATCAGTCTTGACCCTGTTTCCAATAGTAACAGTTCAGCACGAACTACCAAGCCAGGGCCTCCCTGGACTGGAAACAAGCATCCTGGAACCGGTTTCAGAGTATTGCCCATCATCAGCCAGGGTAGCTTAAGTCCAGTGGCATAGAAAGCCGGGGACCACATCTGGGCATACCTGGAGTGCTTAGGGCGACAAAAGCAAAAAGAAATGATGATGGACGGAATGCTTAACAATGGAAACATTCACCCCCAGTCACAAAGATCTGGGTTTAATCCATCCTTTTTTTTGCCCACCACGGCATTCCAGTTTGGACCCAGCCATATGCAAATCAGTCTTGACCCCAGGGTCGACTTTAGAGTTGGTAGCATCCTGTGAAACAGTCTTTCTTGGCACCCCCGACCCCATGACCACCTCCTCCGCTTTACTCACCACCACCCGGCAAATGTGATCCCCATCTCTCTATAGACCCCCTTTCACATACAATAATTTTTTTTAAAGCACTTGTAAACGCTGGCTTTACTAATCCACTCAGCTATCCACATAAAATATAGATCTGTTCTTTGCAGCAGGCATATTAACCCTATGTCCTACTTTGAGTCAAAGCTGCCACTAGACAAAGCTTCCATCTCTCTCCCTAGCAGGAACATTAATCAAAAGAGGTATCTTGACAATTTAATTGTTTCCTGATGGCTGGACCACAAGAAACTTTTTAGCAGTTGTTTTTAAATCGCTAGTTTCGTAAGTCATTGCTAAACAATGTGCCCCACGGAGGTCATCATTCCCCAATACAGGTCAGCACCCAGTGCAGCCACACCACTCGCACCGCCCTAAAGCTGGCCCTGCTTGGCTCTGTTCACCATGGGAGCAGTCCAGCCCAAACTGCAAAGCCAAGGTTAAACCAATTACCAATACCATTTTAGATCAAGAGCATTTGCACTTCAGCACTGGTCAGCAGTGGTAAACTGCCTAGAGTCATAAAGCCAACAAAACCGGTCAAAAAAGATAGGAGGAAGAGGGCAAAAAGTTTGGGGATGACCCTGCAAAAAGGGCCAGACTCAACACATTTTATGGTGAAATTAGAAATATACAGATGTGTCTGAATCAGTGTTCTGTATATCACTGCGCAAGCCGCTCAAGTGCTGTTTCCCGCCTGGCCACAATGCTGCTGGTGTCCCCTGCAAAAGTTCATGCTTTATACTTCACACATCTGAACAAGTACACTGTGAAACTGTGTTTCACGCATACATGTGAAAAAGTGTAACATATCTAAACCACATTATTAAGAGAATGCTTACCCATAGCTCGGCCTCACAGCAGTTTGCATAGTACAAGCACCAAAAAAGTTTTAGAAATGGAAACAATGCACCCTTGCTGCTGCCAGGCAATGCTCTATTATCCACCGGAAAATTATAAAACTTGCGCAGATGGGATAACATGTTCTCCAGCTGCAAGTGGCTGACTGTGATAGCACTTTGTTGCCCTCATCTCATCATGAACACCCAGCCTGAGTGATATATTTTGTCCAGGCTAGTTGTCGAGATGTGAGGGTCCTCCAGATAAAAAATGACTAGGATTCCACCAAGCGACTAGGACACTATTTAAATATGCCCCCAGTATTAATTTAATAATATTTTTAGATTGTGTAAAGAATAATCCTGCTGGTAAATAATACCCGAGTTCTCCACTCCAAATACTTTTCTTTAAGTTGGGTCCAAATATTTATGGGATAAGGTACCTACTGCTGTACATTATAAAGAAATGTCACGTCAAAGTTCTATGCTATATAAAACAACAAGGCTAGTGGTCGATTTTTCTTATAAAGTTGTAGAACCCCGATATGAGTTGCATTATCATTTTAATCTGTGGCAGCGAGTATGTTATTCCCTATGTACACGGTCACACCATTACTCAAAAAATCTTCGTAAAGTGCACACTTAAGGCCTGATATATTAAAGACTTCCCTTCCCTTAGCCTTTTCTCAATTAGGGAATATTATTTTGATTTACTAAGTGTTTTTCACAGGTTTAAGGCAGTCTTAAACAAGCTGTAATCCAAGACTGTCTTAAGTACGAAAGATTATCCTTAAGATTCTCAAAGGCCAACAATAACGCTTTGTGAGTGGTAAAATCGTGTTTTTACAGTGAACAAGCATGTCGAACTCCTGGGAATGCATGAGAAAGTGAGCCTATATATGGAGTGACACACAATTACTTTCAGAGTGTCTTGTGAATTCGTTGTGGAATGGATATTCAGGTGTAATTCACATCTAAGACAGGTGTATGATGCAACTCGTTACAGAAGAAGTTTTGTGACTTGGGCTCTTCGTAACTCAGGGCTATCTTTTCTTGCGTATGACAGGATACGACTGTCTAGACTCTGACAACCTTTAGTAAATCATCCCTAATACATGTTGAAGGCCTTTTGATATCTGTAATGATCACTTCCCTTTAAGCTTACAACTGGTCTATGTTTACACTGAGACCATACTCTTTAGACAGTCTTCACTGTGTACTTTTATCATATTCATGTATTCAGCAGTGTATGCATGAACAATTACCTAAGCAGAAGGTTAGAAAAACTTTACAAAATGTGAAAGTCTTAAAAAAATTTTTTTTAAAGAAGTGGTGGGGGCAATAACGTTCTAAACAAGAATGTTGTAAAATATAACATGACATATTCGTGACTTTCTTTAAAACATTAATTAGGATTTGGTACACTTTATCCCTTTGTAAGTCGACATTCCATAACATTGTGCCACATTTTAAAAGCAAAATACATCAAAAACATGTGAATATCTTGGCACTTTCCGTTAAATTCAAGTGACCTAAAAGGAAACTATTGCATGGACTGGTCCTGCAAACCCATTTTAAAGCAATTCTGCACAGTAATATTGCTTACAAATTAGTTTAATTTCTGCCCAGTCATAAAATGTGGGAGCATGTCCACATTTCTGTAATATTCTGCAGCTTGCAAACAAGAACTCTTTTGTGCTCTAAACCAGGAAAACTCAGCGGCCTACTTGCCCTACACCATGAAGCTCCTGTACTCCTGTGCACTTCCAAAACAGAAAAACCAGGACTGCTGCCTACAGAAGTGGACTGAATGGTCTCGAATTCATATTACAATGTAATGTTGACTTTGTCACTCGGGAACAAGAAAACGAGGGAGAAACACTCCATGCCCTCCAATACTGAACTAATATTGCAGAATCATCATACTAACAACATAATTCACACAAAAGTCCATGCCATGCTGTGCTCAGCTGGACACAGAAGTATCCATAGCTTCTTTTTTTGTCATCATACTCGCTACTTTCCACTCAGTAATTTCAAGCACATAGAAGTTAATTTTCTCCCTTCCAACATATCACTCATAGCAAAAGTACTTTGTGGTTCTCCTGAATCACCCCTATGTTCTTCCAACTTTCAAAACTATCACATCTGCTTTATTACTGTATATGCTTTTAGAGAGTGTAAGCCTTGCAGGCCGAAACATCAGAGCGCTCTACCATATGTTCAGATGCTGAGGAATATTGGTGACCTAAGCAACCGAGTTAAGAAGCCCTCATAGATGGAGATGTCCTAACCGCAGTCTCCAGAATATTGATTCAAAAATATAATTTGACCATAATATTTTGTCAAAATATCGTGGGACAGAATATGGAGTATAGATATTTGTTTTTATGGTTGCAATTCATATTGATGTTTAAAATATAGTATACTAAAATGTAGTTGTTTATAATATAGTTTTTATGCATTGTTTTTTTTTTAGTTTCTGGGGTTTACTGGGGGATTGGGTGTTTTATTTTAAGTTTATGTTCAATAACATGAAATGAATAATTTAAAAGCATATTTTTATGATATTAAATGTATAACTTGTTACAGCATATGTTTTGTAAACTAGGCTTATTTTTCATTAGAACACTGAATCAGAACTCCCCATCCTAAAGTGAATAGTTTCCATAATGTTAGTCAGAGCGGAGTTAGAATAATATTTCATTTCACCTTCCCCTAAATATATCCACGTTTTCAAATGTTATTATGATTGGAGTTGAAATAGTAAATCTACTCCCCTCCCCAAATATATGCACTTCCACTCAATGTTTGGAGCATTGGAGTTAGAATAGTAAATCAGACATCAGAATATGAAATCTGCTTCCCAAACTAAATGTCCAATTTTTTTCTAAATTAATAGCGGAATTGTGTGTAATAATGTGTTGTTTTTACTTTTTTCTTTCATAGTTTTGGTAACTTTCTTTTGTAGTCTGAATTTGGAAATACCTATTTTATGTTTATGTTATAAATGAGTGAATTGCTTTTAAAACTGTAAAGAGTTTAATAATGTGTTTGGACATATCTAATTATTTTTTAATATTGTTACTTTAATCAAGAATTCAATATGTTATTGTTTTGGGTTTTTATTTTTAAATTAACAAGGTTTAATGTATGTTTTTACTATTTAAAACCTGTATCTAATTAATATGTTAAAAATAAATTAATTTGTCTAAAAAAAGTTTTTTTTCAATGAAATGAATTATTTGTATTTGTTCTTATTAAAACATGTTAAAATACACATGCATGTACATTGCCGATCTTTGTTTAGGAAGCAATAATAGTATATTATGTAAAAAAAATGTACTCTTATGAAATATATTTGATATGAATTAAAATGTATATTTTTAATGTATTTTGTTTATGTTAAATATTATGTGTTAAAGTAAAATACTTTCTGTAGTAGATGTTCCATAGTAGATATTCTTTGAACAACTTATTTCACACTGTAAATATGTAAAGCCAATATTGATGTCTTGACATCATTGTGGTCAGTATTGTGACATAATACTCCTGGTAATACGTATTTGCTGACCTTAATGGACCTTAGATGTATAACTACAGATATTAACAAGGACAAAATTCTGTTTCCGTCTCACAGGAGCATGAATAATGGGATGGTTTCTAGAATTTCATTCCCAGATCATCAAACAAAAGTTTTTACATAGCAATATATTTGAAATTCCATGGGTTTAACCAAACGTTGGTGGATAATTTTCCATGCTGACAACATTTGTAGATTTACACTAGTCAAGGTTAGGAGAGCATCCATTTTCAGTGCGGGAATGGTAAACCTTCAACATTGATGCAATGAAGGACAAGAGGCTTCCAATATGAAAAAGATGGAAATGAAATTTAGTGTTCAATTTCCACATGTGGAAATGTTCTTCTGCACATTTTCATCTGTGTATTTAGTTAGTCATGTAAGTACTAGTTGGATTCTGAGATTGTCACAGGTTTCTAGAAGAGCTCCTGGGATTATAAGGTCCAAACATTCCTTCAACATAGGCATATGCCTATGTCAAATAATTTTCAGTTTCTTTCCTGGACCTTTTGCTACTTCAGGCAATAGTGATTAGGTTATCTGCATGCTATGATCTGTTTTCTTTTGGATTATAATTAGCATTAATCGCTACCCATCATAGAGTTTAAATTCTGTGCCCTGTGACTGTATGAAGAAGTCAAATTTTTTTAACGTGCCTAAAATGTCAGATGATACATTACAGATACCCCCCAGCAGCCAAATACTAAATAGTAGTGTAAAAGCAGTAATTGAATGGAAAGAGAAAAGAAAGGGAAATAAGAGCAATACCATTACTAAAAACAGAGATCACTTCAGTCCAGGTGTCTTTATTGCTAATAAAGCACACTCCAGAACACATTCGCTCCATACCCAATAAAATGTTATGTAGAATTCAATGACACAATGCATTAAAATTTGGAGTTTGATGGGGATGTCATCTTTAGAGTAATGGCAAGGCAAGCCTCAATAAGTGGAAGGGCTATGAGACCTAATTTGTGAACTTCGGTTCCCCTAAAAGACAAAGCAATCTCACTGATTTTGAAGAAGAATGAGTTTGAGATATTTAAAGAGAGAACCTGGACTAGCTATAATAGCATAGGTAGAATTGCTATCTTCACAACCTGGTTACATCACTTCAATGACAGTGCAAGATTCCTCTGTTTTTTCAGTTTAAATATACATTGTTGGAGGATACAATACAGCTCACACAAAACATCTGGATAACTGTGAGAAAGCGGCACCTGAAAGTAGTCAAACAAAGAAGGTGTATGAGAGTCATGGCAATGAATGCTGTCTGCAAGAAAATGTTAGAATTTTGGCTGATTTAGCTTATATCTAGCCAGCGAACTAAATTGTGTTGCTAGGTCTGCAATTACTATTATTACAGATAATGAACTAGAAACATGATTACAACTGGCATAAATCCACATCTCTCTCACTCATCAAATGCATTTCTAAGTGAGAAAACCTATTAAAGGTGCTGGTCAGATTTTAGGCAAGGAATTCAAAATACTTGTCTCATATCCTTCCAGGAAAAACACACATCACAGTCATGAGTAAGGAAGACAGCCCCCCCCCCCCCTTTTTCCTGTGTTTTAGCTACAAAATCATGCTGTGTTTTCCATGAAGAAACTGTTCCTTTCTAATTCTATGTCCTTTTATGTCCTTCGGCTTTTGACAGAGAAACTTTGTGGAGCCTTGGGCCAGGAAAAACTGCTCATGACATTCCTCCCTTTCCCTCTTCAAAAAGGTTGTAGCTGGAAGGCTATAACAGCTCTAACTCAGCCCTCCAGACACTACAGAAGTACTGAGAAGAGTGACTGGAAAGTCTGCACAGGTGTTTAGAGTTTGGGTGATGTAGATTTAAGAGTAATGGTACAGCCCCTTGTTCTTCCTCCTTAATGGGTGGAAGATCCTATTCTGATCAATGAAACATGCTTAGGCCTTGCTTGATCACCCCCTGCAATTGCTTTCAAATGTGTTTGACCAAGTGCCAGTGCCATAGCTGAAGAGGCATCACCTTCATGCTAATGGGCCCTCCCACCTCGGTAATCTCAGCCAGCACAAGCTGGCATCTCCCCAATCAGCAAACTCAATCTACTTCAAGGCATACCTAGAGTTTATATGCTTGCACCAGCCCTACTCCTTACCTTTCACAAGGTAGATCAGTGAAAATTAAATTATAGTGTGAAGGCCAATAGAGATTGGCTTGGTAGACAAATCTATTGGAGGTGGTTTCTTCTATTTACTTTGAATCATCATATTGATTGGAAGGGAGGAATGCAGAAAAAGTGAGTTTCAACAGGTCCATACCCTATAACTAATTTCAGTAATTTGCAATTATTATTTGCATGTCATTACTTAAAAATACCAATGTCTAGAGCAACCCTCTAAAAATATTGAGACAAAAAAACATGATGAGAGATCCCAATCTGAGAGGTAGGGGTACCCTAACCCTGCTTTCTGGAACTGATGCTGCATCACAGTTACTTGTCCCAATTGCTTCAGATATAGGTACACAATAAGGCAGCTAGTCAAAGGGCTGACAGGGAAGTTTATATTCATAGAGTTCACACATTGGGGTACAGGCCCATCCATGGTCTAACGTGGCTAAACACTAGCACATCTACATGTTTCAGTGTTTCACTCCCCCACAATCTCTCATGCCACTCATAATCACTACTCTTGTTTGCACCCCCTTCTTTAACATATGCCCTCTTCAGGCTCCTCACTAAGAACCAGATGTGTATGTGAGTTTGAACCCCTAAAGACAGCCAGGCTCAGTTTGGATTGTTTGTGAGACTTAGGAAGACGTCCAACAGCATCCCCATTTCTTACTGAGGAGCAGATATATGTGTGTGTCTGCATCCCAGCAAGGATCCAGGTGCTCCCTGGATTTTTATTTTTAGAATAAAATAATAATACAAATAACATCTTGCTCCTTTCTGTGATACAAAATTGTGTTTCTGTTCTCTAAAAAAAGGAGTCAAACATTATTTGTTTTTTGTCTTAAGTAAGGAAAATTAAAATAGCATCTGGCCTTTTGCTGGGGCACAAACACACAGATCCTTGTCTCCGAATTCTTCTGTTGAGAATAGAAGCCCTGGAGATGAAGGAGTTGCCTGAAATGGAATCAGAAAGTGAGGAATGTAAGGGAGGACTAGAAACAATTCTAGTCCATCTCATCTGATTCTTACCTCCTGGTTCATTACTTCTGGTGGTGAGGTGGTAGAGCTTAATAGGAAAGAGGGTGGGAGGAGGTAGGCTGCTCTTCCCATCTTCTCTCCGCATCTCCCCCACCAAGCAATAGAAAAAAACATTTGCAATGCAATGGGTCTTGCGTTCGCTCGAGTTAAAGCTATTAGCATTGTAAACTCCTAACCGGACTTTTCTTTCCACATAAACTGAAAAGTAAAACAGTTTTACATAAGCGAGCTGACGGCCGCCATAAGCGCAAAGCAAACAGAAGTTTGCTCGCAGTGAAACGTATAGGCAAAAGTGCAATCATCCATGTAACCAGCAAAGTGCAAATATCCATGTAACAGGGTCGATGTCATGCAAAGCGCTCAAATACTGCCCAGCGAGATTATGCTGCCTACGAAATAAAGAGAAAAAGTAGTCCAGAAACCATATGGAAAACATGGAGCCTCTTATGTTTTCAGTTGTTGGCCGGTGTGCTCGAGGCAGGCTAAACACCGGAAAAGGCATGATTTATGCATACCTTTCATTAATTAAATCAAGCAAATTTTAAAAGGCAAGCCCATGAACCAACCAATAGTTCTAAAGTAAGGTTTCATTTTAAGGTGTAGGTTGTCATAGGGTCAGAGCACTTGCTCTTGAAACTATTTTACTCAATGTGTTGGTAATCTCAGAAGTGGTAATCTCAACAGTGGTAATTCCTCCAGTGGTTCTCAGTGGTAGTAATCACAGTAGTGCTAATCTCAGCAGTGGTAATCCCTGCAGTGGTAATCTCAGAGGTAGTAATCACAGCAATGGTAATCTCAGCAGTGGTAATCCCTGCAATGGTAATCTCAGAGGTAGTAATCCCAATACTGGTAATCTCAGCAGTGGTAATCCCCGCAGTGATAATTTCAACTGTGTTAATCTCAGCAGAGGTAACCCCTGCACTGGTAATCACACTAGTGGTGACCTTAGCAGTGGCAACCCCTGCAGGGGTAATCTCAGAGGTAGTAATCATAGTAGTTGTAATCTCAGCAGTGGTAATCCCTGTAGTGGTACTCTCAGAGGTAGTAATCACAGTAGTGGTAATTTAGCAGTGGTAATCTCAGAGTTAGTAATCACAGTAGTGGTAATCTAAGCAGTAGTATTCCCTGCAGTGGTAATTTTCAGAGGTAGTAATCACAGTAGTGGTAATCTCAACAGTGGTAATCCCTGCAGTGGTAATCTCAGGAGTGGTAACCTCAGGAGTGGCAATCCCCGCAGTGGTAATCTCAGAGGGGCTCATTTCACTGTAGTAAATTCTATGTAACGGTATATGGACTCCGTTGTACTTTAGGTGGTGACATACAACCCTTCGTGCTGGGTCCTCGGTCTGATATGTTTATTGCATTTGTATGTGAATAACTCTCACTTTCTTTTTATAACACGCTTCCCTGAAGAACATGTTTTAAACCACTTCCTCCTCAGTGATAAAAAGAACCTCTAATCTGAGTACAGCACAGGGCCTTCCTGAGGGGCACCATCATCATCTAAAGGTAAACATCTTAATTCGTTAAGTTTCTACTCAGCAGACTAGGGCCTTATAAAAAAATCTAACTCGGATTGAATCTATTTCACAAGCATTTGCTATGCAATGGGTCTCGCGATTACTCGAGTTTAAGCTATTAGCGCTGCAAACTCCTAACCAGACTTTTCTTGCCACAGAAGCCGAAAAGTAAAACAGTTTCACATAAGAGAGCCCACGGCCACCATGAGCACAAAGCAAACACACAAAAGGAAACAGAAATCCGCTTGCCGTGAAACGTATGGGCAAAAATACAATTAACCATGTAACCGGCAAAAGTGCAATTATCCATGTAACTTCAAAAGTGCAATTATCCATTTAACAGGGTCGATGTCATGCAAAGCGCTCACTTCTGCCCAGCGACATTGCCCTGCCTGCAAAATAAAGAGAAAAAATTGTGCAGAAACTACACGGAAAACATGGAGCCTCGTATGTTTTCAGTAGTTAGCCGGCGCGCTCGAGGTGGGCTAACAACAGAAAAGTCATGACGTATGCATGCCTTTCACGAATAAAATCAAGCTAATTTTAAAAGGCAAGCCCACGGACCAAACAAACGAATGGACTTAACATGGCCGTGGTTAAAAGCCCACAGAGAGATTACACCAGGGACGGAGAGCGTTGCACTCAACCCTAAAAAGGGATTCTATCTAGTGGACCTGGCTAGGGAGGAGTTAAGGGTGGTAGTGGCTGTTCTCAGCCTCTACTGTAGTCCTGCTAGCCAGTATGATTCTTGTATGGACCTGGGAGGTGCAAGGCAATCCCTGCTCCAAGGTCAAAAAGGTGTTTGTACCCCTTGGAATGGTGTGACAAAATGGGGATCCTTAGGGCACTTGGCTTCTCTTAAACTATATATATATATGTCATAAGTGCAACCTACCGGCACCATTTCATATGTTAGCTATATGGTAATAGACCAGCAAAGGGGTTAACGCTAAGCAGTGCTATTACCCTTCTTAATGCTACTCATTTGATCAACCTTAGGATTTAAAATGTTTCTCCTGGTGCTTCTAGTATGTGTCCTACAGTTTTCATGCATATCTTTGCAGCAGATGTTCATTCACAAAACTCTTTCTTTTGTTTAGGAGGCCAGCATAGTTCACAAAAGATTGAAGGTGTGCCTGGGCAGACCATGTAAGAGCACTCTTGAAGCTATGTTTCTTGCTAGGGCAGGAGTAGATGTTGATAATTTTCAGAAACTAAAATGGTAGGCCAGATTCTTACACCATAACACTTTATTTAGATCATTTCTGCCTTTCCTGGGGAGAAAAATAATGTAGACATGTTTCTCACAATGTTATCTTCAGTGCTCAGAACTGCATTTGTGCAAAAAGAACAATTGATGGACAGAATGCTGAGCAATGTCAAGCATTCACCCCAGTACAGGGATCTGGGCCTAAAGCCATCATTTTTTTGCTACCCATGCAATTCTAGTTTGGACCAAGCCAAAAGCAAACCATTCTTGACCCTGTTCCCCATGGGAACAGTACAGTCTAAACTGCCAAGACAGATCCTCCCCGGACTGGAAACAAGCATCCTTGGACCGGTTTCAGGGTATCTCCCTTCATCAGCTACGCTAGCTTAACTCCATTGGCCTCAGGAGAAAGGGACCCTCATCTTGGCGTACCCTTCCAACTTATGGCAACAAATTCAAACAGAACAAGTGATGGACAGAATGCTAAACAATGTCATACATTCACCCCCAGTATAGAGACCTGGGCCTAAATCCACATTTATTTTGCTACCCATGCCAGTCCACTTTGGACCCAGCCATATACAAATCAGTCTTGACCCTGTTCCCCATGGGAACAGTCCTGCCTGAACTGTCAATCAGATCCTCCCTGGAATGGAAACAAGCATCCTGGAACAGGTTTCAGAGTATCACCCTTCATCAGCCAGGCTAGCTTGACTCCAGTAGCAAGTGGGGTGAGGGGGTTTTGGAAAGCAAGGGACCCACGTCTGGGCATACCCTTTCGACTTAGGGTGACAAATGCAACAAAAAAAAAACTACTGATGGACAGAATACTGAATAATGTCAAACATTTACCCCCAGTACAGAGATCTGGGCAGGCTAGCTTGACTCCAGTGGCATGGGCAGTTTGGGCTGTACTGTTCCGATTGGGAACAGGGTCAAGACTGATTTGCATGTGTTTGTGTCCAAACTGGGGTGGCGTGGTGAGCAAAAAAATGATGGATTAAACTCTGATCTATGTGACTGGGGGTGAATGTTTGCATTGTTCAGCATCCTGTCCATCATTTGTTTTTTTTTCTTTTTGCATTTGTTGCCCTGAGTGGGAAGGGTATGCCCAGACGTGGGTCCGTGCTCACCTACTGGATTAATGCTAGTCTCGCTGATGAAAGGTGATACCCTGAAAGTGATCCTACAATGCTTGTTTCTGGTCAAGGGAGGACATGGATGGCAGTTCAGGCTAGACTGCTCCCATGGGGAACAGGGTCAAGACTGATTTGCTTATGGTTAGGTCCAAGCTGAGGTGGTGTGATGAGCAAAAAAAACAATGGATTAAACCCAGGTCTTTCCCACGAGGGGTGAACATTTGCAATTTTCAGCATTCTATTCATTATCTGTTTTTTTTGTTTTTTTTGCATTTGTTGCCCTAAGTGGGAAGGGTATGTCCAGGCGTGGGTACCGTGCTCACTGCACCACTGGATTCAAGCTATCCTGGCTGATGAAGGGTGATACTCTGAAACCAGTCCTTGGTTGATGCTTGTTTCTGGTTCAGGGAGGACCTGGCTAGGCAGTTCAGACTAGACTATTCCAATGAGGAACCAGGCCAAGATTGTTTTTCATATGGCTGGCTCCAAGCTGGGGTGGCGTGGTGAGCAAACAAATGATTGATTAAACCCAGATCTTTGTGACTCAGGGTGAATGTTTGCAATGTTCAGCATTCCAGTCATCATCTGTTGCCCTAAGTAGGAAGGTATTCGCAGACGTGGGTTCCGTGCTCACTCCACCACTGGATTCAAGCTAGCCTCGATGTCGAAGGGTGATACCTTGAAACGAGAACTTGGATGCTTGTTTCTTGTCCAGGGAAGACTTGGCTTGGCAGTTCATGCTGGATTATTCCCATGGGGAGCAGGGTAAAAATTGATTTGCATATGGCTGGGTCCAAACTGGAGTGGTGTGGTGAGCAAATAAACAATGGCTTAAACCCAGATCTTTGTGACTGGGGATGAATGTTTGCATTGTCTAGCATTCTGTCCAACATCTGTGTTTTTGCATTTGTTGTTCTAAGTGGGAAGGGTATAGTTGAAGTGTGTCCTGTGCTCACTGTGGCACTGGAGTCAAGCTAGCCTGGCTGATGAAGGGTGATACTCTAAAACTGGTCCTAGAATGCTTGTTTCCAGTCCAGAGAGGATCTGGTTGGGCAGTTTGAGCTGGACTATTCCTATGGAGATCAGGGTCGAGATTGGGGTGGAGTGGTGAGCAATAAAACCATCAATTTACCCCAGATCTCAGCATTCCGTCCATCATCTGTTTTTTTGTGAGAATTACATTTGTAGCATCTAGGCAAATTATCATATCCTAGAAATGCTGTTTCAAACTGAAGAGAAAAGTAGTTCTCGGAATGAAGTCTCTTGATCCTGTCAACCAGAAACTATGGCAGCGTAACTTACTCAAACTTGTATATACTTTTATTCTAATTCCTTTGACAGCAAACATTCTAATTCTTGAGTCCTGCATAAAGATAAGTATGAAATCAATTACATCTCCCTTCCCACCAATATTGAAACTTCAGGATAACATTACTTTTTAAATGGAAAAGACTAGAAAGAATACATATGCACATAGAAAATGAGTAGCACAAAAAGAATTATCAAGACAGAGAAAGCTCAACATTTTTAGCATTATAGATTTGAAAACTCATATTCTTCAAATACATCTTAAACTTCTTGGGGAGCTTTCTTTTGCCTGTGTTTTCCCTTCATTGTCTCCTTCCATCTAACGCTTTCTCATTTTTCTGCTTATCATTCCTCCTTCTCTCACACACCTCTTTTCGAGCAATCATTCATTTGTTTTACACCTCAGCCTCATCTAAAACCACCGTTTTGTCATGCACATTGAGAAAGCATTTCAGTTCAGCTATCTTTGACATATCATGTTTCCCCTCAATCCTAATACCAGATGTGCCACCTGTCACACTTTAACCATCCTACTCGTTCATCCAGGTGTGGTTGTACTAGTACTCCTCATGACTAACTTTTTTTTATGCAACAAACATTTTTGCCTCACACTTTGATCCTGCACCTACCCTTTTCAGGTCACACACACCAAGGTATGTGAAGTGTTTCCTTTCAATAAAGAGAAAAGGATAGTCCAGTAATAGAATGAGGAGTAGTGCTATAACTTCAAAATATCTTCCCCACTTCTTCCTGCCATACCAAATCATTCTTCACTACCAACAAAATACATTCACTCAGATCCCTATTCATCTCTAGACTGATTTATTGTTTGATGACATAATACAGTCCTGTGATTCATTATCAGATATTTCGTTAGAAAAAAAACATCAACTGTGAAGTGAAGAGCTCTCTCTAATGTAACCTCCCTCATAAAAGTCATCTTCAACCACTTTGAAAAAAAAATCCAACATCATCATTACATACCTTCCAGCTTCTCCTGGACCATGATATAGGCCTTTTATTCATCTATAGTTTGTACAGCGCATATAGTGAAAATTCTACTGGGATGAATTTTCTCAGCGAAATAATCCACAAACTTTGCATAATGTTCTAACAAAGAAAAGACTTAGATTGCTTCTTATACTTTGACCTCAGCTGTTCTATCTTGCCTTCACTAATTTCATCTTTGGTCTAATACTGCTTCCAAACAAGGAATGACCAAAGTACTCCATCTTCCCTGTAGCAACTTTACATGTCTATGCACACAATGTAAGACCAGCTTCTTTGAGTATGTTCTATATCCTCCTCAAAGCCTTGCTGTCGTCCTCTATATCAACCTCACCAAGTACACGTGTCATTGTGTTACAGCTTGGAATTATACACAAATAAGGACATGTGCACAGGCACAATACACCCCCTTCAGGCAGGTCACTCATACTGCACCTCAACACTACACAACCCACTTATCTCAGGCACATGGACAGTGAAGTGTACATAACATTGTCTCACACAGCACCAACACCAACAACACACCAACATCACATCTAGAAATACAACTCATACACTCACATTTCACACAAGGCATGGACTATGCTCACATTCAACACACAGATGTATGGATACGGCATGGAACAAAAACAACACTCCCAGTAAACAGCCCTCCAATGGACACACACATCACTCACATTGCAACACAATGGAAAGACAATGGGATCCACAATAGGCAGAGAGACAAATATACAAACCTCACTATGCAAACAAAACCTGCACAATAGGGATGAGCCCAGCAGGAACACCCAGAGAAGGAGACTGCACTGGACACATATCACCTTGCAACTGCCCATAAAAACAAATATTGCACAGGAACTGGCTCTTCAGGCAACTCAGGGACAAACAATACTAGACATGCCTATCTGCACAATGTGGAAGTGCAGGCCAATAAAGCACATACAGATCTAACTCCATGGGACATACCTCTACATGAAGTAGCTGCAAGGTACACACAGCTTAGTGGACACCAGCACAGTCAAAGTAAAGGAAGCTAGTACAATTGAACACACTTCATGTCTGCACAAACAAAGCTCAAGCTAATGCCCATCAGCTGAATACATAATCCATATCAGGAAGACAAGTCTAACACCACACATGCTCACATTGGAAAACACAAACAAAATACTTACCATAACAAACAGTACACAATGCCATGACACCACCAATGCATTTACACCCACATATCCACAGTCAACATATACCCTTGTCTTGGGGACACCAGCACTGCCCACAAAGTCAGATACTGCAAACAACAGCTAATTGATCAGCAAGCAGGCTGAAACACACACAACTGTAGGCACACAACACAAGTTACTCGAGAACAACATAAAGGTAGAGAAGGAATTGCAGGACAAATGTATATCCCAAATAAAATTAAAATAAACAACTCCTTGGGTTTATTAGATCATAACTATGAAAAGTCCAAGGCCATTGGTCAGTCTATGCGTTTTGGCACAGGCACATCACAGTGCCATCACTTGACTCCAAACTGCCTGGGAACCTACACAGGAAGGGGCATCAAGTTGGTATGCAGGCACCTCAGGGATCATCTTTGGAGAAGGGGTCAGATGTGGGGGGGTTGGGGTTTGGTCTTGGGTTTGGGAGGGGTGGGCTTCTTTGGGATGAGAGGTATGGGTGCTTGCAGGGGGAAAGGTGAGGCCTTTGACCTGGAAGGAAGGGGCTGGGAGGTGGGTTGGGGCTGCTTGGGTTTGGGACAGAGGTGGAGGGAACAGGAGAAAGGTCAAGGTCAAACATAAAACTTTCTTAGGGACACAGGGATGGTCAGCAGAAGGGGGTCAGATTTGGAGGTTGAGGAAGTGGTTGTCTGCTGTGGTGGTGTGGTTGTTGTGGGTGTTGTGGGTGGTGCTTCTGGGAGGTATGCTTGTGTTTGGATGGTGTCTATTAGTTGGGTGAAGGAGAACGTTTGTGTGTCTTGGCGGTATGGGAGGTGGAGGTGCTAGGATATGGAGTAGTATACGTGTGTGTGTGTCTGTTGGGGTGATTATTGTTGATACGCTGGATGTGTTGGATGTCTGTGTGTCTGTTTGGGTGGTGCCTGCTGATATGGTGATTGTGGTGGATTTCTGGTGTTATTGGTGTGGTGTCTGCGAGTATGCTGGGTGTGGTTGGTGTGTCACTGACTGTTGTGGTGGTGCCTGTGGGTATGCTTGATGTTGTTTGTGTAATGCTGAGGCTGAGGGTGGTGGGGGTGTCTGGGGAAGTGGTGACTGTTGTTGTGCCTGTGGGTGTCAGCTGTTTGCTAGCGTGCTGGTGTGTTTTGTGGTGTCTGTGTTTGTGTGTGCTGCTGCTGTGTTTTAATGTGGATGTGTGCAGTTCGGTCTCTATGCTTTGGGTAGGTCAGGGAAGGAGTGATTTGATTTGGGAAGAGTGAGGTGGAGGGGGGGACGGAAGGTGGGAGGTGTCTGGCTGCTGTCAGTGAGGTGGCCAGAGCCTGAAAAGATCTATGTAGGCCAGCCATTTCACCACAAATGCCTTCCAGGAATGCATGTGTTTGTTGTAGTTGGGTTGCTAATCCCTGGATGGCATTCACAATAGTTGACTGACCCACAGAGATACTTCTCAGGAGGTCAATAGCCTCCTCACCGAGGGCAGCAGGGGTAACAGGGGCTGGGGCGGAGGTGCCTGCAGCAAAGGAGATGCCCACCCTCTTACTATGACATACTCTGAGTGCATCAGTCGACACCATTAGTCCCTTGGATATTGGAGAGGCCCAAAGATTTGATAGTACTTGTTGAAGGCCCTCAGCTTGTTTCCCAAAACATACATCATTGTCTACATTATGGTCATGCAGACCTAGATGTCTGCCTGTGGAAGAATGCTTGTACTCAAACACATGATTCCAGCATAACTGCAAGTGACTCCATGATGCTGGCCAACAGTCAGGCCACAAACCTTACCAATTACACATGTGCAGTACACTTTTCCACATGATGCCATATCAAGGATATAGAATTTCACATTGTAGCTCAAAACTCTAGGCCCATCTGTCATGTCCCTCACTGTTACTGCAGTTGTATGCCAAATGGCATGCTATGATGCATGAGAGAAGGTGTCAGCCAATAAACAATGGTGACACACTGCTGTCTGTGGCACAATATGAAATGTACCCCCATTGTAAATGGCCCACTCCACACACAGTTTGCCATGTACATATATGTGAAGGAATGCAGACAGCATCCCATCAGCATAGGTAGACCATGCATGAAACAGCAGCCTACAAATGTTTTGCAAAAGAGAAAAGGACACATGCTGAAACGTAGGCACAAGGAGTGTTGGAAACAGTGATCTCTCATAAATCATGTCAATGGACATTCCCTCTAACCAAAGGAAGGTATTGATCTATAGCTGACCAAAAGAACAATGTATTCTCTGTCACATGCATTTTGGCCATCTACACATTACAGACTGCAGTGAGGCACCAGCACCAGTCACACCCTGAAGACAAGAGGCCTCTGGGTGGAAGATGCCTATATATTCATTTACCCAGACACATGGCTGAGGACAGTGATCCATCACTTACTTACCTTCTGCCCATACCATTGAGCAGTGATGGTCAGTTGTATAGAAATGACACACACTACAAACAATAGTTGATTGACCAATGCACCTAGCCATATGTCATCCTTGGAGAGCAAATGGTTTGTGAATTCTACCCAGTTTTGTCCTAGGTTGCTGGGCCAATAGACAAGGCACATCAGTATGCACCACATGACATGTCTACACAGACAATCACTCATCTACTGTGTGACACATGGCACATACCTAATTGTCAGGAGGAGCGGGAAGAGCGAACGCCGTGACCGTCTAAACCATTGTATCCAGGCATCTATACCCCGGATTTACTTTGTATGCCGGCAAGATTTTGAGGATCTATATACATCAAAAACGGACTATATGGACCTAAATTCAATAGCTAATACCAGCCAATATTTAGCTTATCCTTCTGCATAATAATTGGCATCATCATGCTCTGCAGTGAAGTAGAAACGTCCGGAAAAACCATTGCCCTATAAAAACGTTAGATAAGACTCTTCAAATCTCTTGACTGCATTATCAAAAAGTACATCACAAACCTATAATCAATCTGACCAGAAGATTTGGCTGCTAAGACTAGAGCATCATTGAACAGTACCACTGGGAACGGCCCTGAGGAAGGTTGCCCACAATATCCTAAAACACCGAAACGCGCGCAGGCCTTCGGTCCCTACGGTACCACTTGGATAGAACTATGTTAGCATTGTTTCCTTTTTTGTGTATCACACTATTAATGCCAACACATTAGAACAATTTTTATATTCTTATTATCTAAAATTGTTTTAGCTCCATTATGTTATTTGGATTAGCTTTTCGATGTGTTGTTTCACTTGTAAATAAGACACGTTTATTCATTTGTATAGCTTAGTGTGCATGTGGTATGCTTGATTTTAGGTGCTTCGTATGTCTTCCCTCTCTTTTTGATTTAATGTATATTCTTCATGATTGTATTATTATTGAACAATAAAATATTTGTATTCATAAAATAAGTTTATACCAATTATGTAATAGGATTACTCTATCTGTGACTAAGTACCTAAGTATAGTAGCCTGATATTATGAGCATATAACTGGTCAGTAATATATAGTTAGTATCATTCAAAACTATAGTGTTGGTACCTGAAGATGATGGTATCTTCATGCTTATTTGAGTAGCTCTTATAGTAGTTTTTCTCTACATTGGTCATTTCCCTGCTTGAGCTACGCTTATTTGTTCAGGGAATCCCCTTATAACTATTTTCTAGATAGGCTACTGCCAGGATGTTGGCCATTAGGAGGGGTCATGGTCCGACGGGCACCCTGCCCATGTTGGGAGGACATCCCCAGCTGGACCGTAGCGATCTTATGGGCCCAGCGTCCCATGTCCTCCCACCTTTTCCTGTAGTAGGCACTCGGCCGACTGTGGACCCCCAGGGCCACACCTTCGGGGCTATGGCTCTTCATAATCCCTTCTTTTGATGGACATTGACCTGTATGGATGCAAAAGACAAAACAAGAGAGCATGATCACAAGTTTAATCACAAATGGTTGAGTCACAGACATGTTAGTAACATCAAGCTAGGACTTTCTTATCAGTCAGTTCTTCCCAAATGTGACACAAACAAGCCAATAAGTACAGGGACATGACTACTGAGATCGATTTTTCTATCTGCAAACTAACTCACTGCCCTGCTCAGTCCCTACAATGACTAAGCAAGCTTACTGACATCATGTAGCCCATGCCCTAGCAACTTGTATTGTGATGTGAGCCACTATGAAACACATCACACAAATGTGGCTTCTGAAGGGTAAACTCCTTAGACATGAATGGTCCAACACATTCACACTCTGTGGGAATGACGTACTGCATACAGTCCCTACAGGCAACTGCCAGAGTATAAACTCAAACATTACTCATGAGTAACAATGAAGGGACTTGCATGGTGGGTACAAAAAGTGCCTGTGTGGACATGTGCAACAACAAATGAAGACTCATGCCACTTCAGGGGGTGGAGTTCTGTGTTATGTACCTGTATCATTCTTTGAACATATGTGTCCATCCTACAGAGATGGCATCCAACAAACAAAGGCATGCTATGTAGAGTTTATGCTATGTAACCAAGCTACTGAGTCACATATCATGGCCACCCAGGGATCAACACACTGTCTGCACTGTAGGACTGTTATTTGTGTAAACAGTGTGTACAGGACAAATATGACCTGTGTGAAGGTGACAACAAAGCTGTGGGAGTAAGGGACCTGTAATTAGTCAACCAGCACATTGACAATGATGCTAAGTGCACATATGGCTTAGATGAATGTCTTACCTATATACTCATTCCTAATCTAGTCAAAGGAATGAGGCATTCTGGATAGGATTTGCCACCAGAGACTCCTATTGCCCATGTTACAGGCTCTACTGGGATACAGTGACTGGGTACAGTGCCAGAGTTGCATTGCACAGTGAGTCTACCCCAATCTAGACTATGGGGGTTATTCTAACTTTGGAGGAGGTGTTAATCCGTCCCAAAAGTGACGGAAAAGTGACGGATTTACCACCAACCGTATTACGAGTCCATTATATCCTATGGAACTCGTAATACGGCTGGTGGTATATCCGTCACTTTACCGTCACTTTTGGGACGGATTAACACTCCTCCAAAGTTAGAATAACCCCCTATGTCCCTGGTCTCTGCAGGTTATGCTGACAGAACCTACATTACACTCCATTTCCATCACTTTCATGCATGACAGTACATCATGTAGACAACAGCAAGTTGGCATGTGTGTGGCAACCCGAAGGGCAGGCTGAGTCATGACATGCCTTGCAAACAACAGTTTTGCAATGGCAGATGTATTAAAAAAATCTCTGTGACCCCATACACATTTCTCACATTACTCTCTACTAACTCATACAGCATACATACTCAGCTCATGCAGTCATGCACATATATGGTGTCTGACATTTATGACAATCATGAGGAAGAGATGACAGTGGATGGCAGTAATGTATCCTCACCTAGTTATGTGCCTCCAACACGAGGATTATTTAGGACACCAAAAATCTCACACAACACAATGTGACTGAACTTAACATATGGCACTGGCCACCAATACCTGCACATTGTCCCTCCCATTGATGCCACACAGACTGCAACAACAGGGTCATGAGTAGTCAAACTGGCACACATGTCCACATTCTAGCCTGTGACGAGGGAAATGATGGTGAAGTACAGAGAAATTTGTGCACATGAGGTACTTACATGCTCCTCTGGTGAACAATAGAGCTGTTCATACAGGGGTAGGACCTCATCAACTAGCTTCTCCTGCTCCTCTGCAGAGAAGCCAGGGGCCCTATCACCTGCTGGATGAGGTATGATTGCTCTCAGAGGCTCAGGTTGTGGAGGGGTTGCTGGCAGCAGTGTCATGAATCAAGTGAGTGAATCTGCAGAACATGGCGGTCACATCCACCATGTATATGGTTGTCACTGCCAGCAGATGCAGCCATTTGCCGCAACCACCACTGGCAATAATGTTAGCCTATGGCTGTGTCCACCGTGGTTGCAACCGCCTTCTGTCATGATGACTTCTTCCACCAGTCACGGGGGTTCCTAATGTCCAGTGGAGTAGGTCAGACATCTTAGAAACTGTGTCACACCTCCGATAATGTATTTTTGACTTCACAAACATGTTTATCCTATCTTGTCATGTAGGTCCTACTACTCAAACATCATTGTAGCATGTTGCAGGGCACAGATGGCATTTAACAGTGGGGCACAGTCCACCCTAACCAACTGTCATTTTGGCAGTAGGGATATCCATTCACATTTTGAGGGGCAATTGTGTTGCACATCTTTGAGTTTGGTCCATATACCTTTTGTGGACACGTCTGGAAAACCATGGGGGTCACATATGACCCTCGTGTTATTTGCAGCTGTGATGTGTACTGGTTGGCATGTCTATCAATTCAGAAATGTCTTGTCACATGATATCATTGACAAGCATCATGTATGTTGCTATGGACACAATGAACATGTTAGAAATCATGTCTTGTCATACATAGGTACCCAGGGAGGGGTAAGATGTGACAATCTCCTGTCTACTCTCCACTGCCAGACCTTCAGACCATGGAAGAACACCGCAATATCCTTCCTTACCATCTGAATAGGCAAACAATAGTGGACTTATGTTGTCAGTTGGAGCCAGATCTGATGCCAGCTATTAGTTATCTAACCAGCATACCACCCACTGTACAAGTCATGCCAGTATTGCGCTTCTTAGTCACAGGGTTCTTCCAACATACAGTGGCCCAATCAGCCTGCATGTCCCAAACTATGTTCAGTCTGGTGTTGAAGGATGTCCTCTCAGCAATGCTGAAACACCTGCATAGCAACATCCAGTTCCCCGATGTCAGGATTTAGCCCACGTGAAGGCTGACTTTTATGGATTTGCACGCATCCCACATGAGGTAAGGGCAATTGATGGCACACATGTTGATTTGGTCCCACCTCAGGCCAGTGAAAAAGTACACAACAACAGAAGGAACTTCCATTCCATCAACATGCAAGTTGTCTGTTTGGCGGTTCTATACATTTCACAAGTCTGTGCCCATTATCTGGTTCAGTCTATGATTCCTTCATAATGCAGAATAGCACCATACCCCAGAGAGGACCTGACTGGGTGGTAAGTCTCATCTGTCCTGATTTGTGTATGCAATGTCTGGTGCTACAATCATGAAGTGAGTGACTCATTTTTGCACAGATGTCCCATTCCTTAACAGAAGACTTTGCATATCCAAACCGGTCTTGGTTGTTGACGTCAATAAGGAATCCAACTACGCCAGGGGAAGTCTGCTTCAATGAGGCCCATGGAAGAACAAGGCGGGTAGTGAAGCGGGATTTTGGGCTCCTGAAGGGCAGATTTTGCTTTCTGGACAGACTGATGGAGTACTCCTCTACTCACCCGGAAAACTGTGTCCGATTACTGTGGCATGCTGCATGCTTCACAACCTTGCCTTGAGGAGGAATATTTCATACATCCCATAGGAGTGGGAGCCTCCAGTGCCACTGGCTGAGACTCCTGAAATGCCAAGTGAGGATGACAGCGGTGAAGAGGAAGGAGCTGACTTCTGGGAAGATCTAATCAGCAGGTACTTTTTATGAGTGTACGTATGTCATGTGATGTAATGACTGTGACTGTACTGTGTACTGTAGGTCTGAAAATGTGTGGAGTTGAGTGTTTTGGCAACAACTAGGGAGCTGATATTCTGCAATATTCAGCTAAAGGCTGCTTGAAGATTTAGCCTTTGACACATCCCCACCTTGATGATGATGTTTGTGTCAGTCCCATTGCAATGTACTTTTATTTTCAGATGCTTGCTATGGGGTTTGTGTAATAGGTATGTTTTCAAGCCTTAACTCCTTGTTTTGTCTTTTTACAGCCACCATAACATCCTCTAGTGGGCATTTCAGAGTTGTGACATTGGCAGGTATCTGATGCTGTTGACATACGAAGTGGACATGGATTGTTCCAGGTAATGTAGTTCACAGATTTGGGGTATATGAGACCTGTGCCAAGGCAGCTTGCGCAGTGTTTGGGTGGAAGGTCTGAAGTGCAGGTTGGACTTGTTTTGTGTGCTGTGTTGGGCCAATTGCATCATGTGTGTCATCATGTGGGCATGAAATATGTAGTCATCAATTGTGAGCAAGGCATTCACCCTTCACACTAGCTAACCACTATTCTTGAATGACCTATATGTAGCTGTAGAGGTTTTTCATCAATTCAGGCTACAGCACCTGTGCTGCAACACTGACATATGTGTCATACCAGCAGATGCATGGTTATTGGATAATAATGGGCCTGTGATCAGGGACTGTTGTACTGCCCTCTGTCTGTACTTTGGGTTATGTGATGGTAGATTACTCTGGTGTGGTTTGTGATAAGGCTCAAGCTGGTGACACTATCCACTTTTCTGTTTGCCCATTCTATAGGAAAATGTCTGACAAGGCCCTTCCTTCCATGGTCTGGGGAGATGTACCTTGGTATGTGTACCTTGACTCAATATGAGTCAGCCATTCTTGGCTATGACAGTCCAGATATTTCAACAGCATATGTACTGTACAGTGCAATAAAATGCTTGGTGTGAACAGATACTTGTAGCAATGTGTTTGTGGGTGTTGGTAGGCAACCTTAGCAGGACAGTGTACCTGTAACTTATCCCTCCTTGCATTCCTTTCTGGTATCTTCCTCATTTGCTTCACATGGTCTTACATCTCTACATGGCAAAAGGTGGAACAGAGGCAAACAGACAATGACTTTGTGATAGGTGGATTTATTGTAAATCTGTGTAGAAACAAAACTTGGGTCATAATGGACCAGAAGGTGAAGGATTCAGTTATTCTGGATGAAATCATCGAATGAGATGCAACTCCATTGGGAGTCCAAATTCCAGTGTACTCCTCCGACTGGAGATGGAAGGTGGTTCAACAGAATGAATCTGTGGCACATAAAGGAGGTCATTTTGGAAGAAGTCAGTTGCTGGCAGGGGTAGTGTCTTGCCATCTGCACCACCTGGATTCTTTGCTGAATGTCCCTTGCTTGGGGGGAGGATCTGCTGCTACAGAGGCAGAAGTGTCTGGGGCGGGTTCTTCCCCTGACAGGGCCCCCCTTCTAGTGGCTGGCACCAACGAAGGGCCTGGTGTAAATATGCCAAAGGAAGGGGTAGAGTATTGTTGTTGATCTATGCTCAGGGTGGTGTTAATGTCCCTCATCAACCCTGTAAGGTAGGCTATGCTGGTGCTGTGAGCCTCCCACTGTTCATACATTTCCCGATGGAAGTCCCTCTGCAGTTGCTTCATTTCCTGGAGTTCTAAAAGTATCTGGACCATCACACCTTGGGACTGCTGACAGACCCCCAAGACGTGGCTGATGGTGTCCTAACCAAGATCAGCTCCAGTGGCCTCAACCATCTGGCCCACAGCATCCCTCCCACAGACTCTACGTCCACAGGACTGTCCCCTTGCCACAGGGTGCCCTCTCCAACTGGTTCCTGGACCATCATTGTCAGAGGTTGTAGGAAAGTACCATCTTGCCTGGCATGTTACCCCCATTTTTCACTGTATATATGTTGTTTTAGTTGTATGTGTCACTGGGACCCTGGTAACCCAGGGCCCCAGTGCTCATAAGTGTGCCTGAATGTGTTACCTGTGTAGTGACTAACTGTCTCACTGAGGCTCTGCTAATCAGAACCTCAGTGGTTATGCTCTCTCATTTCTTTCCAAATTGTCACTAACAGGCTAGTGACCATTTTTACCAATTTACATTGGCTTACTGGAACACCCTTATAAATCCCTAGTATATGGTACTGAGGTACCCAGGGTATTGGGGTTCCAGGAGATCCCTATGGGCTGCAGCATTTCTTTTGCCACCCATAGGGAGCTCCGACAATTCTTACACAGGCCTGCCACTGCAGCCTGAGTGAAATAACGTCCACGTTATTTCACAGCCATTTTACACTGCACTTAAGTAACTTATAAGTCACCTATATGTCTAACCTTTACCTGGTAAAGGTTAGGTGCAAAGTTACTTAGTGTGAGGGCACCCTGGCACTAGCCAAGGTGCCCCCACATTGTTCAGAGCCAATTCCCTGAACTTTGTGAGTGCGGGGACACCATTACACGCGTGCACTACATATAGGTCACTACCTATATGTAGCTTCACAATGGTAACTCCGAATATGGCCATGTAACATGTCTATGATCATGGAATTGCCCCCTCTATGCCATCCTGGCATAGTTGGCACAATCCCATGATCCCAGTGGTCTGTAGCACAGACCCTGGTACTGCCAAACTGCCCTTCCTGGGGTTTCACTGCAGCTGCTGCTGCTACCAACCCCTCAGACAGGCATCTGCCCTCCTGGGGTCCAGCCAGGCCTGGCCCAGGATGGCAGAACAAAGGACTTCCTCTGAGAGAGGGTGTTACACCCTCTCCCTTTGGAAAATGGTGTGAAGGCAGGGGAGGAGTAGCCTCCCCCAGCCTCTGGAAATGCTTTGTTGGGCACAGAGGTGCCCAATTCTGCATAAGCCAGTCTACACCGGTTCAGGGGACCCCTTAGCCCTGCTCTGGCGCGAAACTGGACAAAGGAAAGGGGAGTGACCACTCCCCTGACCTGCACCTCCCCTGGGAGGTGTCCAGAGCTCCTCCAGTGTGCTCCAGACCTCTGCCATCTTGGAAACAGAGGTGCTGCTGGCACACTGGACTGCTCTGAGTGGCCAGTGCCACCAGGTGACGTCAGAGACTCCTTCTGATAGGCTCCTTCAGGTGTTAGTAGCCTATCCTCTCTCCTAAGTAGCCAAACCCTCTTTTCTGGCTATTTAGGGTCTCTGTCTCTGGGGAAACTTTAGATAACGAATGCAAGAGCTCATCCAAGTTCCTCTGCATCTCTCTCTTCACCTTCTGATAAGGAATCGACTGCTGACCGCGCTGGAAGCCTGCAAACCTGCAACATAGTAGCAAAGACGACTACTGCAACTCTGTAACGCTGATCCTGCCGCCTTCTCGACTGTTTTCCTGCTTGTGCATGCTGTGGGGGTAGTCTGCCTCCTCTCTGCACCAGAAGCTCCGAAGAAATCTCCCGTGGGTTGACGGAATCTTCCCCCTGCAACCGCAGGCACCAAAAAGCTGCATTACCGGTCCCTTGGGTCTCCTCTCAGCACGACGAGCGAGGTCCCTCGAATCCAGCGACTCAGTCCAAGTGACCCCCACAGTCCAGTGACTCTTCAGTCCAAGTTTGGTGGAGGTAAGTCCTTGCCTCACCTCGCTGGGCTGCATTGCTGGGAATCACGACTTTGCAGCTACTCCGGCCCCTGTGCACTTCCGGCAGAAATCCTTTGTGCACAGCAAAGCCTGGGTCCACGGCACTCTAACCTGCATTGCACGACTTTCTAAGTTGGTCTCCGGCGACGTGGGACTCCTTTGTGCAACTTCGGCGAGCACCGTTTCACGCATCCTTGTAGTGCCTGTTTCTGGCATTTCTCCAGGAGCTACCGGCTTCAGAGAGGGCTCCTTGTCTTGCTCGACGTCCCTTCTCTCTGCTGGTCCAATTTGCGACCTCCTGGTCCCTCCTGGGCCTCAGCAGCATCCAAAAACGCTAACCGCACGATTTGCAGCTAGCAAGGCTTGTTGGCGTTCTTTCGGCGGGAAAACACTTTTGCACGACTCTCCACGGCGAGAGGGATCCGTCCACCAAAGGGGAAGTCTCTAGCCCTTTTCGTTCCTGCAGAAACCTCGGCTTCTTCTGTCCAGTAGAAGCTTCTTTACACCCGCAGCTGGCATTTCCTGGGCATTTGCCCATCTCCGACTTGCTTGTGACTTTTGGACTTGGTCCCCTTGTTCCACAGGTACCCTAGATTGGAAATCCACAGTTGTTGCATTGCTGGTTTGTGTCTTTCCTGCATTATTCCTCTAACACGACTTCTTTGTCCTTAGGGGAACTTTAGTGCACTTTGCACTCACTTTTCAGGGTCTTGGGGAGGGTTATTTTTCTAACTCTCACTATTTTCTAATAGTCCCAGCGACCCTCTACAAGGTCACATAGGTTTGGGGTCCATTCGTGGTTCGCATTCCACTTTTGGAGTATATGGTTTGTGTTGCCCCTATCCCTATGTTTCCCCATTGCATCCTATTGTAACTATACATTGTTTGCACTGTTTTATAAGACTATACTGCATATTTTTGCTATTGTGTATATATATCTTGTGTATATTTCCTATCCTCTCACTGAGGGTACACTCTAAGATACTTTGGCATATTGTCATAAAAATAAAGTACCTTTATTTTTAGTATAACTGTGTATTGTGTTTTCTTATGATATTGTGCATATGACACTAAGTGGTACTGTAGTAGCTTCACACGTCTCCTAGTTCAGCCTAAGCTGCTCTGCTAAGCTACCATTATCTATCAGCCTAAGCTGCTAGACACCCTATACACTAATAAGGGATAACTGGGCCTGGTGCAAGGTGCAAGTACCCCTTGGTACTCACTACAAGCCAGTCCAGCCTCCTACATTGGTTGTGCAGTGGTGGGATAAGTGCTTTGAGACTACTTACCACTCTTGTCATTGTACTTTTCATAAGAGAAAAATAAACAAAACAAGGTCAGTGTATATACACATAGCCAAAAAGTTTTGCATTTCCTCTTTTCACTCTTTTCTAAGTGCTGAAAAGTACTTCTAACTTTCTAAAAAGTTCTAAAAAGTTTAAAAAGTTTTTTTTCTCTGTCTTTCTAAAAGCTCTGACAAACTTTTTATCTTTTTCTATCACTTTAACTCTCTCTAAAAATGTCTGGCACAGGCCAAAGTGTTGATCTGTCCAAACTTGCATATGGTCACCTTAGCTGGAAAGGAGCAAGGAGTCTCTGCATAGAGAGAGGTTTGAGTGTAGGGAAGAATCCTTCCTTAGAACTGTTAATTAACATGCTTAGAGTACAGGATAAGGCCATAAGTGCCCAATCTGTAGAAAAAGTAGCTAATGGTTCTCAATCTGATCCAGGGACTCCCCCAGGAAAAGATTCAGGAAAGAAACTTCCTAGCCTGCCCATTACTAGACAGTCTAGCATAGTTGGTAATGATGATGAGCCACACCATATAAATAGTGTTGTCTCACATCATAGCAAAAGCATTTATTCTCACCATACTGGTAGTGATGTTTCTGTTAACCAAGCTGTTAGGGTGGCTTCTGTAAGGGACAGGTCCCCTTCTGTCCATTCTCACCATACTTCTGTTTCAAGGCATGTCCCTCCCACCCACCCTGATGACAGATTGTTAGAAAGGGAGCTCAATAGATTGAAAGTGGAACAAACCAGACTGAAGCTCAAGAAGCAACAGCTGGATTTGGATAGACAGACTTTAGAAGTAGAGAAGGAGAGACAGAAACTGGGTTTAGAAACCCATGGTGGCAGCAGCAGTATTCCCCATAGTCATCCTGCAAAAGAGCATGATTCCAGGAATCTGCACAAGATAGTTCCCCCTTATAAGGAGGGGGATGACATTAACAAGTGGTTTGCTGCACTTGAGAGGGCCTGTGTTGTACAGGATGTCCCTCAAAGGCAGTGGGCTGCTATCCTATGGCTATCATTTAGTGGAAAAGGTAGGGATAGGCTCCTTACTGTGAAAGAAAATGATGCTAATAATTTCCAAGTTCTTAAGAATGCACTCCTGGATGGTTATGGCTTAACCACTGAACAGTACAGGATAAAGTTCAGAGGGACCAAAAAGGAGTCTTCACAAGACTGGGTTGATTTCATTGACCATTCAGTGAAGGCCTTGGAGGGGTGGTTACATGGCAGTAAAGTTACTGATTATGACAGCCTGTATAACTTGATCCTGAGAGAGCATATTCTTAATAATTGTGTGTCTGATTTGTTGCACCAGTACTTGGTGGACTCTGATCTGACCTCTCCCCAAGAATTGGGAAAGAAGGCAGACAAATGGGTCAGAACAAGGGTGAACAGAAAAGTTCATACAGGGGGTGACAAAGATGGCAACAAAAAGAAGGATGGTAAGTCTTCTGACAAGGGTGGGGACAAATCTAAAAATGAGTCTTCATCAGGCCCACAAAAACACTCTGGTGGGGGTGGTGGGCCCAAATCCTCTTTTAATCAGAACAAGGAAAAGAAACCATGGTGCTATTCATGTAAAATAAAAGGCCATTGGACAACAGATCCCAGTTGTCCAAAGAAAGGCACCAAGTCTCCTACCACTACAACCCCTACTGCTACACCTAGTGTCCCTACTAATAGCAGTGGTGGTGGGAGCAAACCTACTAATAGCCAATCTAAGGGAGTAGCTGGGCTCACTATTGGTAACTTAGTTGGGGTTGGCCTTGTTAGGGAGGCCACAGAGGCTGTGTTAGTCTCTGAGGGGGCTATTGATTTAGCCACCTTAGTTGCTTGTCCCCTTAATATGGATAAGTACAAGCAGCTACCCCTAATAAATGGTGTTGAGGTTCAGGCCTACAGGGACACTGGTGCCAGTGTGACTATGGTCATAGAGAAACTGGTCCACCCTGAACAACACCTACTTGGTCACCAGTACCAAGTAACCGATGCTCACAACAACACACTTAGCCACCCCATGGCTGTTGTAAATCTCAACTGGGGGGGGGGTTACTGGTCCAAAGAAAGTTGTGGTAGCTTCAGATTTACCTGTAGACTGTCTATTAGGGAATGATTTGGAGACATCAGCTTGGTCAGATGTGGAGTTGGAGGCCCATGCAGCAATGCTGGGCATCCCAGGGCATATTTTTGCTTTGACAAGGGCTCAGGCCAAAAAGCAAAAAGGACAGGGAAGCTTGGATCCTGGGACAATGGACCAAGTGCTCCCTAAAGCTAGGGCTAGTAGAAGCAAACCACTTCCTACTATCCCTCCCTCTACAGTGGATTCTACTTCTGAGGAAGAAGAATTCCCTCCCTGTGCAGAACCTACACCAGAGGAGCTGGAAGCAGACACTGCTGAGCTTTTGGGTGAAGGGGGGCCTGCCAGAGAGGAGCTGAGTGTGGCACAGCAAACCTGTCCCACATTAGAGGGTCTCAGACAGCAAGCTGTCAAACAGGCTAATGGGGATGTCAGTGACTCTCACAGAGTTTACTGGGAGGACAACCTCTTGTACACTGAGCATAGGGATCCTAAACCTGGAGCTGCCAGGAGATTAGTGATTCCTCAGGAGTACAGAAAGTTCCTCCTAACACTGGCACATGACATTCCCTTAGCTGGGCATCTAGGACAAATGAAAACTTGGGACAGGCTGGTTCCCCTGTTTCATTGGCCTAGGATGTCTGAGGACACAAAGGAATTTTGTAAGTCCTGTGAAACCTGTCAAGCCAGTGGCAAGACAGGTGGCACCCCAAAGGCACCCCTTATTCTACTGCCTGTGGTTGGGGTTCCCTTTGAAAGGGTAGGGGTTGACATAGTTGGCCCCCTTGACCCTCCTACTGCTTCAGGCAATAGATGTATCTTAGTGGTAGTGGACCATGCCACAAGATATCCTGAAGCAATTCCTTTAAGGACCACTACAGCACCTGCAGTGGCAAAGGCCCTCCTGGGAATATTTTCCAGGGTGGGCTTCCCAAAGGAAGTAGTATCAGACAGGGGAAGCAATTTCATGTCTGCATACTTAAAGGCCATGTGGAAGGAGTGTGGTGTAACGTACAAGTTCACAACACCCTATCATCCACAAACAAATGGACTGGTGGAGAGATTTAATAAAACTCTCAAAGGCATGATTATGGGTCTCCCTGAAAAACTCTGCAGGAGATGGGATATCCTTCTACCATGCCTCCTTTTTGCCTACAGGGAGGTACCCCAGAAAGGAGTGGGCTTCAGCCCCTTTGAACTTCTTTTTGGACACCCTGTTAGGGGTCCACTCACACTTGTAAAGGAGGGTTGGGAACAACTGTTAAAAGCTCCTAAGCAGGATATTGTGGATTATGTACTTGGCCTCAGATCAAGGATGGCTGAGTACATGAAAAAGGCCAGTAAAAACCTTCAGGCCAGCCAAGAGCTCCAGAAGCAATGGCATGATCAGAAGGCTGTTTTGGTTCAGTACCAACCAGGGCAGAAAGTGTGGGTCTTGGAGCCTGTGGCCCCAAGAGCATTCCAAGATAAATGGAGTGGACCCCACACAATTGTTGAAAAGAAGGGAGAAGTCACCTATTTAGTTGACTTAGGCACTGCCAGGAGTCCCCTTAGGGTGCTCCATGTCAACCGCCTGAAACCCTACTATGACAGGGCTGATCTCACCCTGCTCATGGCAACTCATGAGGGACAGGAAGAAGACAGTGATCCTCTACCTGATCTCTTCTCTTCCACAGAACAAGATGCTCTTGTGGAAGGTGTAGTTTTGGCTGATTGTCTTACTGCTGAGCAGAAAGATAATTGCATAAATCTCCTAGATCAATTCTCTGAACTCTTCTCTACTGTGCCAGGTACCACTTCTTGGTGTGAGCACACTATAGATACTGGAGACAGTTTACCTGTCAAAAGTAAGATCTATAGGCAGCCTGACCATGTCAGGGACTGCATAAAGCAAGAGGTCCAGAAAATGTTAGAACTGGGAGTAGTTGAGCACTCTGACAGTCCATGGGCTTCTCCTGTGGTACTGGTACCAAAACCCCATTCCAAAGATGGAAAGAAGGAAATGCGGTTTTGTGTAGACTATAGAGGTCTCAACTTGGTAACCAAAACTGATGCTCACCCTATACCCAGGGCAGATGAGCTCATAGATACACTGGCATCTGCCAAGTATCTAAGCACTTTTGATTTGACTGCAGGGTATTGGCAGATCAAATTGTCAGAAGATGCTAAACCTAAGACTGCATTTTCAACCATTGGAGGACATTACCAGTTTACTGTAATGCCTTTTGGTTTGAAAAATGCACCTGCCACTTTTCAGAGGTTGGTGAACACAGTCCTGCAAGGGCTGGAAGCTTTCAGTGCAGCATATTAGGACGATATAGCTGTCTTTAGCTCCAGCTGGGATGATCACCTGGTCCACCTATGGAAAGTTTTGGAGGCCCTGCAAAAGGCAGGCCTCACTATCAAGGCTTCAAAGTGCCAGATAGGGCAGGGTAAGGTGGTTTATCTGGGACACCTTGTTGGTGGGGAACAGATTGCACCACTTCAAGGGAAAATCCAAACAATTATTGATTGGGTTCCCCCTACTACACAGACTCAGGTGAGAGCCTTCCTAGGCCTCACTGGGTATTACAGGAGGTTCATTAAGAACTATGGCTCCATTGCAGCCCCTCTTAATGACCTCACATCCAAGAAAATGCCTAAAAAGGTATTATGGACAGCAAACTGTCAGAAAGCTTTTGAGGAGCTGAAGCAGGCCATGTGCTCTGCACCTGTCCTGAAAAGCCCTTGTTACTCTAAAAAATTCTATGTCCAAACTGATGCATCTGAATTAGGAGTAGGGGCAGTCCTATCACAACTTAATTCTGAGGGCCAGGATCAACCTGTTGCTTTTATTAGTAGGAGGTTGACCCCTAGAGAAAAGCGTTGGTCTGCCATAGAGAGGGAGGCCTTTGCTGTGGTCTGGGCTCTGAAGAAGTTGAGGCCATACCTGTTTGGCACTCACTTCATTGTTCAGACAGACCACAAACCTCTACTTTGGCTAAAACAAATGAAAGGTGAAAATCCTAAATTGTTGAGGTGGTGCATATCCCTACAGGGAATGGACTATACAGTGGAACATAGGCCTGGGAGTAGCCACTCCAATGCAGATGGACTCTCCAGATATTTCCACTTAGACAATGAAGACTCATCAGGTCATGGCTAGTCTTATTGTCCTTCGTTTGGGGGGGGGGGTTGTGTAGGAAAGTACCATCTTGCCTGGCATGTTACCCCCATTTTTCACTGTATATATGTTGTTTTAGTTGTATGTGTCACTGGGACCCTGGTAACCCAGGGCCCCAGTGCTCATAAGTGTGCCTGAATGTGTTACCTGTGTAGTGACTAACTGTCTCACTGAGGCTCTGCTAATCAGAACCTCAGTGGTTATGCTCTCTCATTTCTTTCCAAATTGTCACTAACCGGCTAGTGACCATTTTTACCAATTTACATTGGCTTACTGGAACACCCTTATAAATCCCTAGTATATGGTACTGAGGTACCCAGGGTATTGGGGTTCCAGGAGATCCCTATGGGCTGCAGCATTTCTTTTGCCACCCATAGGGAGCTCCGACAATTCTTACACAGGCCTGCCACTGCAGCCTGAGTGAAATAACGTCCACGTTATTTCACAGCCATTTTACACTGCACTTAAGTAACTTATAAGTCACCTATATGTCTACCTGGTATATGTTTACCTGGTAAAGGTTAGGTGCAAAGTTACTTAGTGTGAGGGCACCCTGGCACTAGCCAAGGTGCCCCCACATTGTTCAGAGCCAATTCCCTGAACTTTGTGAGTGTGGGGACACCATTACACGTGTGCACTACATATAGGTCACTACCTATATGTAGCTTCACAATGGTAACTCCGAATATGGCCATGTAACATGTCTATGATCATGGAATTGCCCCCTCTATGCCATCCTGGCATAGTTGGCACAATCCCATGATCCCAGTGGTCTGTAGCACAGACCCTGGTACTGCCAAACTGCCCTTCCTGGGGTTTCACTGCAGCTGCTGCTGCTACCAACCCCTCAGACAGGCATCTGCCCTCCTGGGGTCCAGCCAGGCCTGGCCCAGGATGGCAGAACAAAGGACTTCCTCTGAGAGAGGGTGTTACACCCTCTCCCTTTGGAAAATGGTGTGAAGGCAGGGGAGGAGTAGCCTCCCTCAGCCTCTGGAAATGCTTTGTTGGGCACAGAGGTGCCCAATTCTGCATAAGCCAGTCTACACCGGTTCAGGGGACCCCTTAGCCCTGCTCTGGCGTGAAACTGGACAAAGGAAAGGGGAGTGACCACTCCCCTGACCTGCACCTCCCCTGGGAGGTGTCCAGAGCTCCTCCAGTGTGCTCCAGACCTCTGCCATCTTGGAAACAGAGGTGCTGCTGGCACACTGGACTGCTCTGAGTGGCCAGTGCCACCAGGTGACGTCAGAGACTCCTTGTGATAGGCTCCTTCAGGTGTTAGTAGCCTATCCTCTCTCCTAAGTAGCCAAACCCTCTTTTCTGGCTATTTAGGGTCTCTGTCTCTGGGGAAACTTTAGATAACGAATGCAAGAGCTCATACGAGTTCCTCTGCATCTCTCTCTTCACCTTCTGATAAGGAATCGACTGCTGACCGCGCTGGAAGCCTGCAAACCTGCAACATAGTAGCAAAGACGACTACTGCAACTCTGTAACGCTGATCCTGCCGCCTTCTCGACTGTTTTCCTGCTTGTGCATGCTGTGGGGGTAGTCTGCCTCCTCTCTGCACCAGAAGCTCCGAAGAAATCTCCCGTGGGTTGACGGAATCTTCCCCCTGCAACCGCAGGCACCAAAAAGCTGCATTACCCGTCCCTTGGGTCTCCTCTCAGCACGACGAGCGAGGTCCCTCGAATCCAGCGACTCTGTCCAAGTGACCCCCACAGTCCAGTGACTCTTCAGTCCAAGTTTGGTGGAGGTAAGTCCTTGCCTCACCTCGCTGGGCTGCATTGCTGGGAACCGCGACTTTGCAGCTACTCCGGCCCCTGTGCACTTCCGGCGGAAATCCTTTGTGCACAGCCAAGCCTGGGTCCACGGCACTCTAACCTGCATTGCACGACTTTCTAAGTTGGTCTCCGGCGACGTGGGACTCCTTTGTGCAACTTCGGCGAGCACCATTTCATGCATCCTCGTAGTGCCTGTTTCTGGCACTTCTCCGGGTGCTACCGGCTTTAGAGAGGGCTCCTTGTCTTGCTGGACATCTCTTCTCTCTGCTGGTCCAATTTGCGACCTCCTGGGCCTCAGCAGCATCCAAAAACGCTAACCGCACGATTTGCAGCTAGCAAGGCTTGTTGGCATTCTTTCGGCGGGAAAACACTTCTTGCCAACTCTCCACGGCAAGCGGGATCCGTCTACCAAAGGGGAAGTCTCTAGCCCTTTTCGTTCCTGCAGAAACCTTGGCTTCTTCTGTCCAGTAGAAGCTTCTTTGCACCCGCAGCTGGCATTTCCTGGGCATTTGCCCATCTCCGACTTGCTTGTGACTTTTGGACTTGGTCCCCTTGTTCCACAGGTACCCTAGATTGGAAATCCACAGTTGTTGCATTGCTGGTTTGTGTCTTTCCTGCATTATTCCTCTAACACGACTTCTTTGTCCTTAGGGGAACTTTAGTGCACTTTGCACTCACTTTTCAGGGTCTTGGGGAGGGTTATTTTTCTAACTCTCACTATTTTCTAATAGTCCCAGCGACCCTCTACAAGGTCACATAGGTTTGGGGTCCATTCGTGGTTCGCATTCCACTTTTGGAGTATATGGTTTGTGTTGCCCCTATCCCTATGTTTCCCCATTGCATCCTATTGTAACTATACATTGTTTGCACTGTTTTCTAAGACTATACTGCATATTTTTGCTATTGTGTATATATATCTTGTATATATTTCCTATCCTCTCACTGAGGGTACACTCTAAGATACTTTGGCATATTGTCATAAAAATAAAGTACCTTTATTTTTAGTATAACTGTGTATTGTGTTTTCTTATGATATTGTGCATATGACACTAAGTGGTACTGTAGTAGCTTCACACGTCTCCTAGTTCAGCCTAAGCTGCTCTGCTAAGCTACCATTATCTATCAGCCTAAGCTGCTAGACACCCTATACACTAATAAGGGATAACTGGGCCTGGTGCAAGGTGCAAGTACCCCTTGGTACTCACTACAAGCCAGTCCAGCCTCCTACAGAGGTGTTGTGCTTTGACTCAGGATCCTGGACTGGGGGGGCACATATTGGTTTATACTGGGGCACGTGGTTAACAGTGATGTGGAGGCAACCAGGCTTTGAGGTGATGTAGTGGCCACAGTGAGACTCACTGTTGGTGTCTGACCAGGTTGCCCAGATGGACCAGAACCATCCTCCACATCCAGATTTGCAGGAGTATCTTCATCACTGAGGGCTTCATCCACAGAGGTAGTGGCGGTCTCTTCGGTGGCCTCTGTTTGGCCAGTGGCAGCTCATCCTGTTTATTTGAAAGTTACAATGTTACTGGTTGTATTGTGACATCTACCTCCAAATGTTTTCAGTGACATTTCGCAAAGAACTTGTTCATAGTTGTTTTGCAGGTAATCTTATTGGGACAGGTACAAATGGTATTGGTTGTATTGACATGAGATTTGTGGAGCATGCCGGATTTCCTTGCCTGACTCAGCTGCTGAGATGTGCAAGACATTGCCTGAGAATGCCATCTTGCCACCAATGCAGGCTAAACAGTGGCTAGGCAGCTAGGTTTTTGGCCCATTTTGAGGCCTAGCCAAATGTGATGCAGGCAGACCCATGAGTTTGAAGCATATGTGACAGGAGTCGTCATGTGGTCAATGCATTGTGACTGTGTCTGCTGCAAATACCATTTCGATGACACATCTTGAGGCCTTTGGGATCATTGTTTTGCACACTGGGTAAGTTGTCCTTTCTGTTCTCAATCCTTTCATCTTAAATCAGCAAGTCAAGGTGGAGCTAAGTAGTCAGGTACATCTCGGAGTTGGGCATGATCTGTATCCTGGTCACTCCCAGGTGAGCAAACCTCAACTTTGGCTTAGCAGGCAAGGCTATTTGATCAAGTGACCACAGGGTGAGTTTGAGAAACAGTGCCGCCTAGGCGTTCAAGTTATGTCACTGTCTCTATTCCACACTCTGGCCAAATTTTGTCCTCCCAGATGTATAGAGTTCATTTGGGATTTCTCTACTGATGGATTTGGGCAAATGAAACTGTTTTTTTTGTTAGTTTTAGGGAAACAGGGCTAATTGTGCTTTGCATTCTGGTCACTCCCTCTACAGCCCACCCTTTTCCATATGGTATCCTCCCAGGTGAGTGAACTTCAATTGGGATGTCACAAACATGGCTATGTGGGCATATGGATCCTGGGATTGTGTCTGGAGTGAGAGATGCAAAGCATCCTGGCAGTTAGGTCACTCCCTCTACTGCACACACTTTACAAATGGTATCCTCACATCTGAGTCAGCTTACCATGTGATTTGCGAAACCGGATTCTTTGATCGAATGTACACTGTTTTGGTGTTTTGAGTCAGAGAAACAATGCCTCCTGTGAGTTGCAGTCAGGTTATTCTATTTACTTCACACACTTGACCAATGTTACTTAAGGAACATTGTCAAAATGTGGAACACAGTCACATATTGTTTAGTACTTTTACCAAACAATTTATACCTCTCCGCCACATTATTCAACTTTTTCCATAGCTTTTTCCAGTGCCGTCAGTCACCATCTGGTTTCTCATTCAGGTGTCCCTCATCAGCATCATTGTTTCTTCCTCTTCTTGACACTGGTAAAATATTCAATAAACTTCTACCTTCCACTCTCAAACTTTCTTTAAGCATAGCACATGTCCATTTATGTACTAAAACATATCCACCTTCAAATAGGTTTCAATGTCCTCATACTGATGAAAAAGCTTGTACTAGTCCTTGATAACCTTCACAAATACTGGACTATCAATTACCCTTTCTTTACTGGCAAGATTATTGAAAAACAGTCTACGCACAACTTCAAAATCATATCAGTGCCAATCATCTCCTCCACAATTACGAATCTACTTACACATTAGGATACAGCATGGAGGAAGCTACCTTACCAATTGGAGACAGTGACCTTCTGAGCACAACTTAATCTGACCCTGCTCCCTAATACTAATAGACCTCTCAGCTGCATTCAACACTGTCTACCACACAATCATACTCTAAAATCTTAATTAGGATAGCTGGAAACCTATTTTTCTTCCTACCTATCCAACCAACCCCAGTTCATTCACATGGAAGCCTTTAGGTCCCAGAAGACCCCAATCACATGTGGAGACCCCTTTAACATTCCATCTTCTCCATGGTCATTTTTACACTCTATGTTGGGCTCATTAGGACTCAACTTATCATTAACAGCATAAAAACCCACTAACACACAACTGTAATTGAAAGTGTCTTCTGCTCCAGACATCCCCCACCTCAACCTGACCAGGATATCCAGCAACTACATGAAGCCTTTCCCAACCAAGACCACATTTCTGTTGTTTTCCCAAGAAAAACACGCAAATAGTAATCCAAACCTGGCTCAGTGTTATGAACCTGGGTATATTCAAACAACAACTTTCACCCAATGGCAAATCACACAGATTCCCCTGGACACAAATCTTACTCTCAAGTAACACATTAACATTACCAGTAAGACCAAGATGGTATGATACCAGCTATCTCTACCACAGACAAGTAAATGATTTGTTAAAAAATGACTGTGAAAATGCAAAAATGCTATTCAAGTCCTTGTACTCATTATCTGGATGGTGTTGATGTTGTACTCTATGGTCTCCCTCACTCCAAACAAGACTCCACTAAGGGCACCCTACATGCTGCTCTAGTCCTCATCAAGAACCTGAACGCCATGATGGATCTCCAATGTTTACTTCTGTGGCCTGCACCATCTTCCAAACAAGCTAATCATCTACAAAGCCATCATGACTGCCAAATCCGTCTATCTGGCTTGAGATGCCCACCATGGCTCCTGGTCACAATTGCTACATACCTAGATCACAATGCAACTGCTTTTTCCTACCTCAGGAATAAAATATCCAGCGTCATTGGAACAGTTAGACTGCTTGGGTGAAACTCCCTTAAAAACACAACTTAATGTCAATGCTGAGCATCACTGTAGGCTTATGAGAACCCCAATTGTAACACAAAGCCTAACCCTATATCTCCACATTCAGAGAGGTCCCAGCTATCTAGATTCAAACAAAACATCACATTATGGGTGGCCTTCAAAATCGTCACACTTCTAGCCAGTTTGACTTCTTTCTCATCTACATATGAGAACAATACAAGTACTGAGTTTTATCAAACACAAAGGAGCACCACTGATTCTCATATGTTGTCATTAACACCACTGTGGGACTCAATGGGTCACAGCTAAAAGAAGGTTGAAATGCACAGGGAAACATATGACCTACCGAAAATATACATTATGTTATCACTGGTCACATAAATCTTAACACCTTACTTGGACCATTGTAGGAATTGTCTAGACTAGAGTGCTGTGTGTAGTTTTGGGATTCCAAATAAGAAATGTTGTCAATTGGCAGAGGACTCTTCAGGAGATCTGTATACAGTTTTGGATTCATCTGAATCCCTAGCACCCTAGATTATTTCAAAATCCATTCCTTTTTATGTCTGTTTCTCTCTTTCCTTTCCTTTCCTTTCCTTTCCTGTCTAATTACAAATTCTACCTGTCCCATTCATAGATTCCAACCCCCTATTATTTGGGCCACATTTGAATCTTTTGTAGAAGGTTGTGTAGCGTCAGAGATGTTTTTGAAATAAACCATCTTCAGAACATTTTGGTTGTAATCAGAGATCTGAACTAGATTTGTCTCGGACATTAGCAAAACTTTCCGACTTTTTTAAATTCAAAGCAATTTTATTGGAATTTTATGACTAACAAAAAGAAACATGTAACTGGGGTCTAGAACTGAAAAAATTATGTACAAATGAGTAGTCTCCGAGCAATCATAGAACATAAAACAACGGTAATAAAATATACCGTGGACACCTCTCCAGCTTGGTTACTATGGTATCAAAAAGAAAAAAACAGATCAAGAGATGAGAAAAGAGATAAGAGAAAGACAGTAACTGGCCAAAGAAGTCAGCTCTGACGTGGGATAATGTAAGACACATACTCGCCTAATCGTTCCCACATTTTTTCCCCCAGGAATGTTTCACATAAAAGCATTTAGGAAGTTAAATTGCGTCACCAAGATTGATCTGATATTTTGAGAAGATCTTCCACCCTGATGAAAAGGATTTTAGGCCAATTGAGACTAAGGCCCATATTTATACTTTTTTAGTCCTCATTTGCGTAATTTCTTGACGCAAAAGCGGCTCAAATTTTCAAAATACAATTGTATTTTGTCAGTTTGCTCCATTTTTGCGTCAAAAAGCGGCACAAATGCGGCGCTAAAAAAGTATATATATGGGCTTAAGGATCTACGAGGAGGATGTAAAGTCTGCCAGATCAGCTCCAAAAAAGGCGCTGGGCCACGTATCAGTTTGGAATAATCTTTATTCTTTGTTCACTCCGTACTTCTAAAACTGACTTTCACGCTCAACTTTATACTGTAGGATACGTCATGCAGGGTCTATAACATTCGGCCCACGCATGAAGGGTACCCTGGAGTAACACCCCTGTAAAACAGTGCAGGGTGGGCCGGTCCAGCCAAGAGGGCCGATGCTGCACTCCTCCCCAACTGGAGGGGAACAAACAAAACTCAGAACAACACATAAACAAGATTAGTGAAGAAACAACATACACAGGCATAGGAGCTGGGACATGTGCGCCCTTGCGCACGGGTCATGGGCATACAGGGCCATAACATCAGTCTGACATGAAATCAACGTAGCGTCTGGAAGGGTTGGGGTTTTGCCTCAGGTGATATCGACCACCACCCTGCCTCCCAGCTGGCTGTCAGGGTTCCCCGCTGGTGCTTAGTGGCCCGGGCTGCAGGGAGCATGATGCCCCATGCAGATCAGTGGCCGTGGTCGCTGCCGCCAGGTGCTCTGCTGAATTGGGAGTGTCGGGGCGAGGTTGTGTAGCATCTGGATAGTTAGGCTCCTCTGGTGCATCAGTGCCTTTACTGTCCCACCCTGACCAGGTGACTGTCGAGAAGCTTTTGAAATAAGACACATTTCGGGTCACAGTCTCGGATGCCTTTGTCGCAGTTACCATGGTTCCTTTAACTGCTGTCACCACCCATGGGGTGGCTTCGAACGGCAACCGAAACTTCCCTGTGGGTGGCGGTCTTTGACTAGGACGGCATCCCCAATTTGGACTGATACTAGGCAGTGGCGTAGTGGCGTATTCGTTGGCGCGTGATCTTTGATGGGCTGAGTGGTTCTGGGGTTCTGGCTGCGTTGTCCACACTGGGTGGTGCAGTATGACATCTGTCACAGTCTGGCTGAAACTGAGTTGGCTTGGGGCGACCCCAGTGGTGGCATGGGGTGTGACCCAGTATTCTCAGAGGAACGTGTAGATGGAGCCTTCAATATTCTGTGACTCGTCCACTGCAATCCGGATCACCTTGGCTAAGGTTTTCACAAACCGCTCCACCTCACCGTTAGCTTGTGGCCACCGGGGTGTGATGCAGCGGTGTCTGGTGTTCCGTGATCTCAGGAATTCAGCCCACTCCCAGCTGTTGAAGGGGGGCCTGTTGTTAGTGCGGACTTCGCTGAATAGGCCTTGCGTGACCATCACTTTCTCCATCTTGGGAATGACCGCTGCAGCTGACGTAGACTGCGCGATCTCTACTTTGGGGTAGAGTGAGAAATCATCCACCAGCATGTGTGATCCATCAGGTAGGCTCCCGAAGTCTGCACTGACTCTCTCACAGGGGGCAGTAGGACCTTCTTCGGTGATGACTGGTGCTGGGGGATCAGGTGGCCCACTGGCCTGGCAGACTGCACACCCCTTGACTACTTCCTCCCCTTGCTGGACTAGGCCAGTAAACCAGATTTTACTTCTGAGCCTCTTTTTTGATTTGACAATGCCTTGGTGGGCTCCATGCACTAGGAGCACAGCTCTAGCTGTCAGGCAGGTGGGAAGTATGAGGCAGAATCCCCATAATAGGCCCCCTTCTTCACTCACTGGTAGTTTGTGCCTGACAATGAAGAGCGCCTGGAGCTTGGCTTGGGCATCAGCAGTGCGGAAGGCCACCAGGTGTTACAATGGTCACCAATCTCCTGATTTTGCAGCTGGTATGGCTATTTGCAGAGAGCTATCCTGATTGGTAGCTTCCACTACTTGCGTGAGAGGTATGGGCAGTGGGTGGGCTCGGTCAACTACCAGCCAGACGTACTCTTCTGTTTCTAGGGCTTCTTCTTCTTCCTGCGGGGTTGCTGGGCGAGCATGACGGGATAGGAAGTGAGCTGGGTTTTGGGTGCCTGGGCAATACGCTATGCTGAAGTCGTGCTCCTGCAGCTGAAGTATCCACTTCTCGATTTGTGCTTAGAGGAGGACCCTTTGAAAAGTTGTATAAGCGACTTGTGGTCCATGACCACGGTGAAGGCTTTGCCGTAGAGATAGAGGTGGAAGTGATGACACCCCCAATGGATAGCGATGGCCTCCTGATCTATCTGAGAGTATCGTTGTTCTGTTGGAGTGAGGGTCCGACTGGCGAACGCGATGGGTGCCCAGTCTCCATAGTCCTGTTTCTGCACTAGGACGGCACCTAGTCCGGTGGGGCAGACATCTACCACCAGCTGTGATTCTCGCCTGGGGTCAAAGAAGGTGAGGGTGGTTTCCGTGGATAGGGCTTTCTTTTTGTCCTCAACAGTACGTGACCATACCAAGAAAGCTCTGAACTCCGGAGACAGATGTGGGTGCTGGGGTCATCGCTTATGTTGAGGACCCTGACAAGTCCTCTCAGGTCCTCCTTGATCATTTGTTGGAACACCTTGGCAGTGCTGGCGATGCCAAAATTGAGACGGGTGTACCTCAAGAGGCCGGTATGGGTGGAGAAGGTAATGATCGGGCGTGAGGCAGGGTGCAGGGCAATCTGGTGGTAACACAGATTGTCCACACAGATTCTGACAGCATTCGGTTGCTTAGGTTTCTTTGCAACTACGATGGGAGACACACACGGAGTGGGCCCAGACACCTTTTCAATTATTCCAGCTCATTCCAGTTTGAGGAGTTCACTTTCGACTTTGGG
Organism: Pleurodeles waltl; assembly: GCF_031143425.1. Classification (NCBI taxonomy): domain Eukaryota; kingdom Metazoa; phylum Chordata; class Amphibia; order Caudata; family Salamandridae; genus Pleurodeles; species Pleurodeles waltl. The sequence continues at coordinate 48,032,190 of NC_090437.1, forward strand.
CCATAGATGGAATGCTACCTGCCGGTGCCTGAGGGCAACTGGGGCTACCGAATCATCTATATGGAGTTTGAGGGATGGGCCCTTTAGGCATCCTATGTCCTCGAACCGGGGACTAAAGTCTCTTAGTAGGCTATCTAGCCCATTGGCGTGAATGCTGAATGTGACCTGTACCAGGTTAAGGCTTTGAGCGGCTCAGCAGCCAAGCAGGAACCCTGTTCCTTCCCATGATACATAGATTTTGGTGGTGATCTTCGAGTCTTCAAGGGCAACGTCAGTTGTGAAAATGCCAGTGATGTCCAACGGGCGTCTGCTTCCGAAAGCATGGACTTGTGCCAAGGTGGGTCTTAGCAGTGGTGGGTCTGTGAGTGTTTGGTATACATCTTCGCCCATGAGGTTAATCGGAGCGCCGGTGTTAATTAGAGCTGCAACGCACTGGTGGTGCAGCACCACTTGACACGTGGGCAGTCATCGGTTGCCAACGGTGTATATGACACGAACTACCTGCTGGTCATCGTACATGTTGCTGTTGGATGCAGTGGTAGGAGAGGGAGTTACCACTCGGACGGTCCTTTTGGTAGTGGGCGCAAGTTTTTCCTCGGGCTGGCCATAATCTGCAGACTTTGTCCCTGGGTTTTTCTCTCGAGGTGTCTGTCTTGCTTTTTGGTGTGTCTGCAATGACTGCATTGACGGGTTCCATGTTCACTTGGATGCCTGGCGTCTGTTCAATGTGTGCTGCTCTTGTTTTGGATAACTCTTGTGAGTGGCCTAGGGTGAGGATGTCTCTCATTCGCAAGTTCGGTTCCTGTAGGATGCGCTCCCGGAGTTTCGACGATGAACAGCCCTGGATAAATTGAGCTCTTATTTCGTCTTCCTCATCAGGTATTGTGCACGTGCAGGCCAACACACTTAGGCACGCGTAGAACACGTCTACTGATTCGTCAGTGGTTTGGCGTGCCTGCCAGAGCAAGAAACGTTCATAGTCCGGGTTGGCGTATGGTTGGAAGTGTGCCGTGATTGCCTCCTTGAGCATGATATACGTGTGTGGTTTTGCCTCGTGCGCAGACTTGGAAATCTTGTGGATGTCTGTCCCGCCCAGATTAAGAAGTAGGGGTCTCTTCCGTTCCTCTTTTACTTTTACTTTGAGGGCCTCGAAGTACGTTTCGAGGCGTTCCAGCTGTGCCTTCCATCCTGCAGCCTGGGTGGGAGGGGCGCCGGTGACGGTGAATGTGTTCCAGGGCCAGAATGTCTGCCATGGTACCAGTAGCAAGTGTGCCACACAGAGGTGTGAGGAGGAGCGCAGGACACCACAGTTCGGATAAGATGGAGAGAACTTGATTCCAGAGCATGCACAAAAATGTCTCGACACTTGTGAACAGCTGGGACAGGTACCTGCAGAATGAGCCGTATTAGAGTCTCCTATGTTGCCCCCTGAATAATACGGAGGTGAGGCTGACACAGGTAGCTGGTAGGCACGATGGGAAATGAGCAGACAAGCTCTGCACGCTGGGCAGCGTGTTGGGCAGAGTCTGCTGACAACGTGCAGTAGTTATGGGAGAGGCCCGACGAAAATACCTCGCTTGAAGATACTCAGGGGGGGCCTCAGGCACCTTGCCATCAGTGATGTATGCAGCCATCTCCAAGGCTTCCGGCCGGTTGCAGAGGGGGGCGGGGCTGCAGGTGCCGCGTACAGGCTGGAGAGAGCACGGCTGCTGGGCCGGGCTAGAGACGCAGGTGAGTGCTGACATCCCAGACATCGCTTCAGCAAGTGCTCGACGAGGGACACCGGAGTGTGAGGGAGCGGTGACCGGGAGCAGGTGAGGCAGTGGGGCTGTGTTACCCCCTCGTCGCCAATTGTAAAGTCTGCCAGATCGGCCCCAAAAGAAGACGCTGGCCCATGGGTCAGTTTGGAACAAGCTTTATTCTTTGTTCACTTCATACTTCTAAAACTCACTTTCGCGCCTTTGCGCTCAACCTTTATAATCTAGGATACATCATGCCAGGGCTGAAACATTCGGCCCACGCACGAAGAGTACCCTAGAGTAACACCCCTGTAAAACAGTGCAGGGTGGGCCCGCCCACCCATCCAAGAGAGCTGATGCTACAGAGGAGTTTCTCTTTTCTCAAAGCAATGGGTGATTTTGGGGTGGGAAAGTACCTAGAACAATAGTGGCAAAAATCGGGAGACCATTTAGGCCCTCATTCCGACCCTGGCGGTTTCAAACCGCCAGGGTGGAGGACAGAGGAAGCACCGCCAACAGGCTGGCGGTGCTTCCCGGGCCATTCTGACCGCGGCGGTAAAGCTGCAGTCAGAAAAGGGGAACCGGCGGATTCCCGCCGGTTTTCCCCTGGCCCAGGGAATCCGCCATGGGGATTTCGACCCCCTTCCCGCCAGCCTAAACCGCATGGGCAGTGCAGGGGCCCCCTAACAGGGCCCCATGAAGATTTTCAGTGTCTGCTTTGCAGACACTGAAAATCGCGACGGGTGCCACTGCACCCGTCGCACCCCTGCAAATCCGCCGGCTCCATTCTGAGCCGGCTTCCTCTTTGCAGGGGCTTTCCCGCTGGGCCGGCGGGCGATCTTTTGGAGATCGCCCGCCGGCCCAGCGGGAAAGTTGTAATGACCCCCGCGGTCATTTGACCGCAGTGCGGTCTTTTGGCGGTTTCCGCCCGGTGGGCGGCGCCCACCGGGGTCGGAATGACCCCCTTAGTGTGTAAGATCTGTGAGATTTTTTCATTGACCTCAATCCAGAAGTCGTTAGAAAACTTACAGTGCAGTAACATATTTTGTGGAACCCCCATGTCTTTTCCACATTTCAAGCAGCGGGCCAAGTCGGCCTAGTTTAAAGAGTTTGGATGGGGTCCAGTGTGACACATAGGCAGTCCACAGCCTTCCTTGTGGAAGGGAAGAGGCAACCTTATTAGTCGCCAAGTTCGCCCATATGGAGCACAAATGTAAGGTAGTTTGTGGTAAATTATAGCGTTCCATTTCTCTTTAATTAGTTTCAGTATGTTAGATGCTTTTAGGGAGAGTGGGGAATAAAGTTTGGTCTAAATGCCAATTTGGAGAGTAAAGAGGGAGGTCAGGGATTGATGGGGTTTATGTTCAGAAAGAATGTCTTTATATTTCTGAAATGTATAGAAGCTGACATTCTTAAGATTTAATTTGAATTTAATTTGAGAAAAGGGGAGAGAGTTTGAGGTTGTGCCTAACACTTAAACATTGAGGATACCTTTCTTTTCCCAGTCTTCATAATAAAACGTCTTCCCATCCTTTGGAGTTGTTGCTTTACCTTAGTGGGGCCACTGTGGAGTATTTTATTTTATTCAACAGTTTGTTGTCTACTTTCAGAAAGGCTTGGGTCGTGCTGGAGTGGATTATAGAAGAGTATTCTGTGATGATTTGTTTGTTTGTGATTATGGAGGTTAAAGTAAGAGGATGGATAAAGTTTTGCTCTATTGGAAGCTAGGTTAGTGATAGAAGAGAAGGTGGGTTGACCCAGTGTAGCTATTTTACCATTAAATGAGCCATTTAGTATCATCAATAGTTTGGGAGGTTGAGGCCACCCAGTGATTTAGGTAATCTTAGGGCCTCATTTATTAGGAAATAGCACAGTGCAGTGCCGCAAGCAATATTGCTGCGCCGAGCTGGGTCATTTCCAAAATGCAAGAATGCGCTGTATTTTCAAGAATACAGCACATCCTTGTGTTTACCCCTGCGCCGGGGCTAAATAAGCTGCCTAACGCTAATGCAGGCACCCTTGTACCATGGTGCAAGGATGCCTACGTTGTGGGGTGATTGTTTATGTGCAGGAACAGTCATTAATGACGAATTGCTCCTTCAATGTGTTCTGCAGAATGCAGCACACATAGAAAGAGCAAAAGACAAGGAGAAATAAAAGCATTTCTGCTCTTTGCGCCACTCTATCGCCACCACTGGGAAGGTGTTAGTTTTTGGCTCTGCCTCAGGTTTACGATTTCTCATGAATCTGAGGCAGCATCAAAAAGCAATTGGTGTTGCATGGGTACGCCTGCAGCAACACCCATTGCACACTCTTTTGCCACAGAAAATGAAAAGTGGCTTAATGCAGCCTTATAAATGTGGAGCACGGCACAGAACCACCAGAGCGTCACTAAAAGTGACGCTTCAGTGGCGCAAGGGCCTCCTAAATGAGGCCCTTTGTTTTTTTAGGGCAATTCTTAGTTTTGTAGATCGTTTCCAAAAATCATTGAACATGAGGTCAATCTTTCTGAAGAAATCACCCAAAAGAGGGCTAGGAGGCATATTTATGAGGAACTTAATGAGGGGGGAGAGATCATCATCTTGATGGACTCAATTCAGCCCCACTAAGTAATGAATCTAACTGTCCATCTTTCTAGGAGGTCTTAAATCTTAGTCAGAGATTATTTTTCATTGTAGGTGATAGAGTATTTCAGGTCACGGCTAATCTATATCTCAATATATTTTTTGTTCTTATTATTTACAGCCAATATTTTCAATGACTGAGCTATTACAATGACTATTGAGAGAGAGAATTTCTCTTTTCTCCACATTGAGTGTATAGCCAGATTCAGTAGTATAATTGTTAATCATTGTCAAAATGTTTGGGTTGGCTGTTTCTACCTGGTCTTTGAATATAAAGATGTTGATCGCTTATGCTACAACTTCTTGCAGGCCAGCAGTGAAGGAGATTCCTGCTATGCGGAAATTTTCTCTCTGGCTAATGAGAAGGAGTTCGATAGGTATGAGGAATAGTAGCAGAGAAAGGGGGCAACCTTGCCTTGTGCCATGGTAGAGATGAAGATGCCAGTTAAAGTTAATTCTGGCTCTGGGCTCATCATATAGAGCATCTGCCAGTTTGATAAGAAATGGGCTGAGGTTCAAAGCAGTTAGGGCCGCATGCAGGAAGGACCATGACACCTTCTCAAAGGTTTTTCCTGTGTTTATTGCTAAAACTCATTTTGTGTTCGTGAAGGAGAGTGCTTTCTAAATAGCGTGGCTAAATGTTCTAATGTTGTCGGAGCTGAGTCTGCCTTTGTTGAAGCTGGTTTGAGAAGTGTATATTATTGATTTCAGAATAGGTTCAAGTCTAAGGACGAGAATTTTGCATGTATTTTGCAATCTGTGTTTATTAGGGAGATGAGGGTAGTTTTTGTGGTCAGTGAGATCTTTTCCGTCTTTAGGGATGGCAATTAGGGTTGCCTCAGATGCCATCCCTTTAACAGAAGCAGAGTTAGCGAAGTGTGTAAAGAGGAGTTTGATGGGGAGAATTAGATTTGGGCCTCCTGTGTGGTAGAAGCTGTCTTGGAAGCCATCAAAACCAAGTGCTGTTTTTGCCTTGAGAGACTTTATGGACTTTTCTATTTCTTGTTGAGTACTTCGTTCATCTAGGGAGGCTTTGGTTTTTTAGTCTATTTTGGGTATAGGTAGGTTAATGGGCTATTGTAAACATACTTCATAGTGAGTATCGTTGCTTCTAGAGGATAAGTTCAGAGAGAATTGTTTTAAGGAAAGAAAATGTCTTCATCTTTAGTGGATGATATTACAGTAGAAAATAGATGTTATTTTGAAAGATATAGTTTAATTTGCTAATACATTTTGAGATTTGTTATGACCACAACACGTGATACCTTTATTGTTATTGACAATGAAATGGGCTTTATTTCTTAAGATTTTGTGGTGTTCATATTTTAGTTTTTCCAAGTAAGGGATTTTTTTTTGTCTGGGTTGTGTTTCAAGCTTCTCTCAAGTTTCTAAATGTCATGTTCTACAGCCTTTAGCTTTAAATTATCTAGTTTGTTTTTCCTTCACATACATTTGATCCTGTGACCGTGGATATTGCCTTTAAGGCCATCCCAAATTATTTAGGGATGTAGGCCAGAGTCCACAGTATTTCTTGTTTAACCGCTTCCATGAGAGTGAGGTCTTCAGTAAGGAGGTTGTTCATTCTGCATGATTTTGGTGAGGGACACGGTGTGCAATGTAATATGAAATCGAAATACATGCATTGTATCAAATGAGGATTGGTGGAACATTCAGACTTAACTGAAGTCAAGGTTGTCCAAGTATACAAGCAAGAGTTATGTTTAAGCATTTTTGCAAATCATTCTCAATGAAGACATTTTGCATCATCGTATTTTACTCCTACCTCTTAAGGCCAGTTTATCCAGAAGTAGGAGGCTGGTTTGACCATGGTCACCTGCAGAGGATGTGAGCAGTCATATATGTCACCTCATAGAACCAAATGACATCTGCCTTAGTGATTCTCTTTACTAATCTGCAATAAACCATTCTGCAATTAAACAACTCTCAATGGATGCTTTTACAAATTTCCTATCATTTTTGGGGACAAATCCAGCACCCTTAACAGGCTTCCCACTGTTCTTTTCCATTGTTTCTCTTGATATTTTACCTTTGTTGCTGGCCTAGGCCTCCTAAGCACACCACAGTCCCATGTACTCTGTAAAGCAGCATGCGTTTGTATAATCATTGCAGGGCCTGCGAATAAATGGTGACCTATCATAGCTAGGTGTCAGGGATTAGTCTGCCGCAACTTTTCAAAATACACATTTTTAGATCTTTGTAATATAGTAATAATGGCAGAGAGCAACCTGTTTTGCTGCATAGGGATCTCTTATGGAAACTGTGTACCAGGATAAATCCACACCTGTGGTGTTGTACAATGAATACATTATACCATGTGCTCAGAAACACCACCTCAGTAGAATTATTGTATCCTCTCTAACAACTTAAATTTTGAGATCCATAAATGCAGTCAACCCAAAGGTACAGCCCGCATGCATTTTGGCCAGTACGGCCTAAATGTGTAGTAAGTATTGAGCTACTTACTTTAGACTTTAAAAACTTGGATTCTTGTGGGCTTGGGCCAGTTTTAGTGTTGTAATGAGGTTCATTCTGAAAATAGAAAATGTCACAATAATCCACACTAACAATCTAAAGACCACTTGGCAGACAAACCCTTAATAACACCAACAGACTCCACCTTTGAATGAGGAGTGAGTAGATGTAAACTTACTGCTAGACTATCTATGAGTGAGAAAATCACTCACTCCGAGTTCCTTGCCAACAAGGATCTGTGACAGGCCACCACTCTCCTGTTTGACATTCTGGGGTAGAAACAGCAGAAGGCGTATCTTTCAAGTCAGTTTTACTGAACTGTTTTGTGGTGGATGGAGTTGTAATAAAAGAGCGAGTTTTTAGTCCTAAAGTTGTCCTCAGCCATCTTGTATTTTACCTTGCCTTCAAGCATAGGAACACAGTTGTACCGTTAGGAACATGCACGACACAGCTAACACTCCCCATTTTCCATTTTTACTGATTTATACAGGAAAATTCAGACATCAAATTATTTATTTATAAATGTGTATAAAAACGGAAAATCGATTGTTTGAGTGATTCTTTATGCTGTTGTCAAGAAGCTGTGCGTATTGACAGGGTTAAAAAAGAAAGGAATGTTAGGGAAGAGGCTCAAACTGTAGTATAAATGCATAAGGTTAATACTAAAATTAACAAGTTTTCATATAGGTGCATTGATTTATCATCTATGAGTATTCATAACATCGAAACCTGTCCGAAATTCATGCATGAATGCACATTTATTAGTTAAACAAATGTGGTAATATCATAGTTTAAGCTTCAACTTTTCACAAACCCAAAATAAATGTAGATAAGCACAGATAAAACTAGCAAAAAATAAATATGGATAAATACAGGTGAAAAGTAAAAAAAATCAATACCATAAAACAGGGATCCCTAATTATAGTGCAAAAAAGAAGAGTGAGCAGGATAGAAACTTCTTAGGGATTGGATTAGTATCACCTCCCAGAGGCAGGCTAGTTCTCATTTAAAGACAACTGCATGACCCTCTGCAACATCAGGATCAACTTGGATCCAGAGGAAAAAGAAACACTGGACACCTGCTGAAATAGTACTTCCTGCTGCCTATCAGATAAAAGCTGAAGGAGCTTAATCCTTCCTCTGGCTGCATCTGTGTTTTCAGGATGGAGGAATGTGAGAAAAACATCTGGCCTGGTCCATTGGGTTATTTGACCATGCATTTGCTGGTAATCCAGCATACTGAAAAAGCCTTTTTCAGGAACCATGGATGCTGATCAGCTGCCTGAGGTATATGATCCCCAAAGTAGAAGACCAGGTTAGATGAACCCATTTCTAAAGCACTGTACCAGAAATGTGTTTTGTTAAAAATATATTTACCAATTTGGAATGCCTGATTCTACATCAATATTGGTATATATGGCAGTCAAAGTAAAATGTAAGAAACATTTAGAAAACCTAAAGGTCTTGAGTAAATTCATGTGATTCAGTTCCCCTTTGCTAGTATCAATTGTCAGGTGTTCATGATACAGTTAAAATTGATGAGGTTTCAGCTGGTACATAAGCAGTTTCACAGAAGGAAGGACATTTTGCATTAACATGTTTTGTTAACTACATCTATAACAGTGGGTGCGACTACATTAGAATAGATGACTGATTTAATACATATATTTATTTCCAGAAATGTGGCAGAATTCTATGGAAAAGATGTACATAGAAGAATGTTTTTCTTTCTATATCTCACAGTTGGTGCGATTTCTTAATCAACATACTATCACAGTACTGTGTTGGGCTGGAATATCCCAAGTTACTGAGGGCTATATTTATACTTTTTGACGCAAAACTGCGCTATCGCAGTTTTGCGTCAAAACAATTAGCGCCGGCTAACGCCATTCTGAAGCACCATGCGGGCGCCGTATTTATTGAATGGCGTTAGCCGGCGCTAGCAGACCGGCGCTGCCTGGTGTGCGTGGAAAAAAACCACATACACCATGCAGCGCCGGCGTTGGGGAAAATGGCGTTAGGGCGTCTTAAAATGGGGCAAGTCAGGTAGAGGCAAAAAAATCGCCTACACCCGATTTGCGCCATTTTTAACGACGCCCAGACGCCATTTACATGACTCCTGTCTTAGTAAAGACAGGAGTCATGCCCCCTTGCCCAATGGCCATGCCCAAGGGACTTATGTCCCCTGGGCATGGTCATTGGGCATTGTGGCATGTAGGGGGGCACAAATCAGGCCCCCCTATGCCAAATAAAATTTGAAAAAAAAAAAAAAAATTATACTCACCTGAACTTACCTGAATGTCCCTGGGATGGGTCCCTCCATCCTTGGGTGTCCTCCTGGGGTGGGCAAGGGTGGCAGGGGGGGTCCCTGGGGGCATGGGAGGGCAGCTGTGGGCTCATTTTAAGCCCACAGGTCCCTTAACGCCTGCCCTGACCCAGGCGTTAAAAAGAGGCGCAAATGCGGGGTTTTTTGCCCCGCCCACTCCCGGGCGTGATTTTTGCCCGGGAGTATAAATACGACGCATTTGCGTCGCAGTCATTTTTTTAGACGGGAACGCCTATCTTGCATCTCATTAACGCAAGGAAGGCGTTCACGCAAAAAAATGACGCTCATTCCTCATACTTTGGCGCTAGACGCGTCTAACGCCAAAGTATAAATATGGCGTTAGTTTTGTGCCGAATTTGCGTAGAAAAAACGACGCAAATTCGGCGCAAACGGAGTATAAATATGGCCCTGAGTATTTGGGGAGGAATACATGGGTGACCCTGTCACGCATGGCAGGAATGGCACTAGCCATAATGTGCACGGGTGCATGAACAAAAAAGGACCAAGGTTCTCGACCTTGTGGGCAGTAAAAGTGCATAAATGGTGTTGCCTAATTATTTTGGACCAGTGCACGTTATTTAGGCTGCACTGCATGATCTAACAAATTAGCAACGAGGTGGAGTGTGGTGTTCCCTGCCCATGCACCCTGATTTTGTTCTGTTCTCCATTTGCTGGTCACCCCTTTTTGCCAGTGTCAGCCATCCAGCATTGTTCTGCTTGGTTGTCGGCTGGGGAGCATTAACTGTTGCTCCCAGCTGTGCTGTGCTACGCGGCTGTGCAGCTGTGCAGCTGTATCTTTTTAGACAGTCTGCTAGGCCATGGTAGTGGCCCTTGTGGGAATGCTCCTGCTCTTCAAAGCATCCCTGATGTGGTATTGTGGCCACCTTCACCTATTTTCCTGCCGTATTTCCTCATCCAGGCCCAGCTCTGGGTGAGAGGGCCACCTGCAGCTGCTGTGTAGTGTGCTGGTGCAGATAGTACCCTGCACATGGTTGAGTTTCAAGGAGCGTGCAAGTCTCTCCTCTCATAGTGACTTTGTTTTCAAAGTGCTCCTGTTTCTGAGCATGTCTGCCTACATGAAGGAAAGAATTCTGCTGAACATTGCCCATTCCACAGTGAATGTCCTGATCTCTGCTGCCTGGGGAAAATGGGATTGGTAGCTGAGTGTTTCTGTAGGGCCCAGCTCATTGCACATATTGTGTTTTCTCCCCACCTGGTGCCTGCATTCTGTTAGACCTGCCTGGCTGTTCCATTCAGGGCCATTATTTATTTTTCCATACCATCTGCCTGTTGTGGCCCATTATGACCTCTGTATCAGTCCTGGAGCCTTTTGTAGTCGAAGGCCCCCCCATCTGTACAAGCAGCCCGATGGAAAGACTGGGTGGAAAGGCTGTCAAATTACTTCCCTTCAGTGGTGCTAGAAAATGACCGACAATGCCCCATGCTCATACATCTAGGGGGTGCCACCATCCACAAACTGGGAAAGTCGATAGTAAAGGCCGGCCCACCTTTCATTTACAATACCCTGAGGCAGGCCCTCACTGCACACTTTGAACCGCTTGCGAATCCTGATTATGAGTGGTTCCTCCTACGCCAAGCCAAGCATCTTCCTGATGAGTCAGTAGACACGTTCTATGCTTGAATGAAGAAGCTTGCCAGCACCTGCATGCTGCCTGATGATGAGATTTGAGACCAGTTTATACAGGGGTATTTCTCGGTCAAGCTCAGGGAGAACATCCTGTAGGTCCCAGGGATGTTGATGGCTGTCATGCTTACAATGGAGTGCTTGAAGGAACTTTCAAAAGTGCGTGCAGTGCACATGGAAGAGGCTCTACAACAACAGGTAAACACAGAGACTGTGAGCACAAAGCCAACTGTGGAAGTAGAAAAGAAAAAAGCCTGCCCCAAACCTGCTGCAAGCGCCAAGGTCTGCTACAAATGCAGAGTACCCTATCTTGTTCAAGGGTCATGCCCTGCCCAAGGGAAGGGGTGTTCAGCCTGCAACAAACTAAATATTTTTGTCAAAGTATGCTGCTTATCTACTCCTCACAAGGTACAAAAACCCAAGTCTGTCAATGTCATGCAGACGCCGTTTGTTCCAGATGATTAAGAGGAGAAGAGGACATAGATGATGATGATGCAGAAGGGGCAGTATATGTCATACATGTCATACAACCGGTTGAATACCCTTGATGGCGCATCCAAGAACGCACTGTTCTTCTCTTGGGCCACCAGATCCGGACCCTGATTAACACCGGAGCATCATCAAACATTCTGGCACATTCAGTGTCAAACATTCTCCCACTACAGCCAGTCATGTGCCCAACAGCCACCCAGGTATATGTGTTTGGGTTCTCCATGCTGCACCCACTGGTGGGAGTTTTTACAACATAATTTTGTGCATGCGTCCCATTGAACGTGTGCCAAAGGATATGCTACTAAGAGCCACTCTGAAATGTTGCTAAGCTGCCAGAAACCGGAACAACTCAATCTAGTCTCTTGCTTTTAGTGTGCACCAAAGGAGTGTGGAAAATGTATTGGCCAAATTCTCACAGCTGTTCAACGGCATTGGATGTCTAAAAGACCCTCTCGTACACTTTCATATTGATGTGTCAATACAGCTGGTCACACTGAGACATCGACGGGTGGCATTCCATCACATAATGGAGCGAGTAGATGGCCCAGCGCCCTGGGTGTCCTTGATTGTGGTAGTTCGCAAGCTTAAGCAGCCAGGTGAAGTTAGGATTTAAGTTAACATGCGCCTGCCTAATATGCCAACATGTTGTGAACATCACTAACGCCCACCGTAGATGACATAATTGCTGAAGTGAGCAGATTGTGATAGTTCTCTAAAATGAATCTCCAAACAGGGTATCATCCGCTGCTGCTAGTTCTAGAGTCTAGGCCATTTCCACTTTTTCCACCCATGTGGGCTTGCAATGTTACAAAAATCTCAGTTTTGGAGTGTCAAGCACAGCGGAGGTCCTCCGAGACACAATCAAAACAGTGTTGGCTGGATTTAAAGGGGGTTCTCAATGACAGTGATGACATTTTAGTACATGCCCCAATTATTGAGGAACATTATGAATGGCTGAGAGTGACATTCCAAGGATTAGAGGACAATGGTCTCAACCTACACAAGGAAAACTGTGCTTTTCTTCAAAAGGAGATCACTTTCTTTGGGTACCGTTTCTCTGAGAAGGGGGTCATGCCTGGTGCTGCCAAGGTTCTAGACATTCAATCAGCTCCAGTGCCTACCAGTGTTACAAGGGTCCAAAGCTTCCTGGGGGGTGATCACATATTGTGACCATTTCAATCAAAACCTGACCAACCTTACCGCCCCACTTCGAGAGCTGGCCAAGACAAATGGAATGTAGGAATGGGAACCCACCAAAGAGTAAGCTTTCCCAGCGACCAAAAAAGCCCTGTCTGCACAGACTATGTTGGCCTATTTTGATCCATGCCATGAGTCTGAGATGTTGGTAGATGCCAGCTCAACTGGCCTTGGGGCAGTTCTGTCTCAAAAGCAAGATGATGATGAATGGGCTCTCAGTAGCATACAATTGTCATGCTCTGACAGATACTGAGCAGCAATATTCTCATATTGAAAAGGAAGCCATTGCAGTCCATTGGCAGAGTTGTCATTTTACCCTATATCTCTATGGACAACCTTTTATTGCTCACACAGACCACAAATCACAAATAACACTATTCACTGGATCATTGTCAAAGCCACCTCCTAGGATCAAGAAGTAGATCCTCCAGCTACAGGAGTACCGCTTCTCTGTGGTGTATCGATCAGGATCACAAAATCCAGCTGACTGTTTGTCCCGGCATTCCAGACATGTCACAGTTGGTGAAGCATCAGAAGCTAAGGGCATGGAAGAATATATACAGTTGGTGGTAGAGCGATCATGTCCGCTGCCTATCTCCTTGGATGACATTATAGCTGCGATTCAGTCATATGACTGTCTTCAACTAGCAATCTCAGCCATGGCATCTGGGAACTGGCACACTCTCACCCACACTGCCTCTCTTCATACCAATGAAGCTCAATTGACATTGTTGTCACTACATAACATCAGACTTGCGCTTGCTGTATCCCTCAAAGGGTGTCTACTGAGGGGTCCTTGATTGGTGATTCCAGCAATATTGCATAAGCAGGTGGTGGATTAGGCCCACTCTGCCCACCAAGGAGTAGTGAAAATGAAATTGAGGCTCAGGTGCAAAGTATGGTTTCCTGGTTTGGATGACTGGGTAGAACACTCTGTGAGACAGTGTTCCATGTGGCAGGCTTCTGATCCTGCTGAGCTGGCCGCACCCATCACTACAGAAACCAATAGCACAGAGTGCTGACTTTGGAATCCTACCCAATGGTCGCCACATGATGGTTGTGATAGACGATTTTTCAAAGTACCCTGAAATGGAAGTTTTGGAGTCCATAACGGTGGCTCAGACCATACCTCGACTGGAAAAAGTTATAGCCACTCATGGTCCGTTGAAGAAACTCAGGACAGATAATGGTTCCCCTTTTGCTAGTCAGGAGATTGCCGAGTATATAGCCTCCCAAGGGGTTCATCATCGTACAATCACTCCACGCTGGCCTCAGGCTAATGGTGAGGCAAAAGCTTCATGTGAACTTTAAACAAAATTCTGAGGATTGCGTTAGCCAATGGTCGGAACATGGAGTGCGCTTTGTATGCTTTCCCCCGTAACCACATGCCACCACTTGAGTGTCCCACAGCACATTATGCATGAATCGAATGGTGGGAGACACCATTCCCCATGTTGGAGAGACCTCCGAAACCAGAGAGAAGGCTGCTGATGCGTTACACTGATGCTGTGCACAGAATGACATGTCAAGGAGGAGACGGGCAAAACACCAGTTTTTGCCGGTTTGGTGATTTGCTGCTAGTCAAGAACAGACATTCGGGTAACAAGCTTATGTTGCCTTTTGAGAACCATGGAGAGTAAGTGCTGTGAAAGGAATTATGGTCACTGCCCGGAAAGATGGTGAGACGAATACGAGGAACATCTCTTTCTTCAAACTGTGCAGGCAGCCGGAGTCTGAGTTGGAGAATACTCACCTTGCAGCTATGAAAGACAAACTTAAAGGTGATGACGGTGACACAAGAAGTCTACATGGTCTACATCTGATGCACCATTACACATCTGACACACTGTTACAAGCAGGTCCTGAACTTATTACCCCCTTCATGGTAAAAAGAAATTACCAAGCACATAAGGAAGGATGGGTTTCATGGCCCTACTGGACTGCCACCAGCCCTGTTTAAATGTACCTTTGCAGACTAGGCAAGGATGTTGTCTCTGCTTTACAATAGCGCGTTCCAAATGGCTACAGTCCCGGACTCTTGGAGAGGGTCCATTGTTTGTCCAATCTATAAAAAGGGGGATTGCTCATTCCCCTCAGACTATCATCGAATAGCCCGCATAGATGTTGAGGCAAAAATGTACACCATCATATATCTGGAGTGTTAGACAGGACAGCCTTAGAGTGATCATCCCTCAACTTCTTGCCTGCCTCCCTCCACTTTTCTGACACTGTTTTTGCTGGTTTTAGGACTCTGCACACTTTCCTACTTCTAACCAGTGCTAAAGTGCATATTCTCTCTCCTTTAAACATGGTAACATTGGTTCATTCCCAATTGGCATATGTGGTTTACTTGTAGGGTCCTAGTAAAGTGCACTACATGTGCCCATGGCCTTTAATTTGAATGCTACTAGTGGGCCTGCAGCACTGCTTGTGCCACCCACATAAATAGACCCTTTACCATGTCTGAGGCCTGCCATTGCAAGGCCTGTGGGTGCTGTTTCGCTGCCACTTCGACATTGCATTTAAAAGTACTTGCCAAGTCTTAAACTCCCCTTTTTCTACATATAGGTCACCCCTAAGGTAGGCCCTAGGTAACCCATAGTGCTATGTAGGTAAAAGGCAGGACACGTACATGTGTGTTTTATCTGTCCTGGTAGTGGAAAACACCTAAATTAGTTTTCACAACTGTGAGGCCTGCTCCTTTCATAGGATAGCATTAGGGCTACCCTCATATACTGTTTGAGTGGTAGATTCTGATCAGAAAGGGGTAACCAGGTCATATTTAGTATGGTCAGAATGGTAATAGAAAATCCTACTTGTTGGTGAGGTTGGATTTTATATTACTATTTTAGAAATGTCACTTTTAGAAAGTGAGCATTTCTCTGCAATTAAAATCCATCTGTGCCTTACAGCCGGGCTCCAATCCACATCTGGGCTGGGCTGGGCTGGCTGGTTCATTTCACCCAAACAACCACAAACACAGGTTACTCAGTCACGTCTGCACTCATCTGCATACTGAATTGGTCTTCCTGGGCTGGGAGGGTGGATGGCCTGACACTTACTTTTCAAAGGCTAGTGGCCTGCCCTCATACAATGAACTACCAAATCCCCTACTGGGATGTGGGCACACAGACCTGTACTGAAAGGGGACCTTGTGCACTTCACAACCACTCTTTGAAGTCTCCCCTCCTTCAAAGGCATTTTTGGGTATATAACTGGGCCCCTGACCCTACCAAATCAGACACTTCTGGACCTGAACCTGCAACCTGTCAAGAGGAACTGTCTGGCTGCCCAAAGGACTCATCTGGACTGCTTTGCTGAGAAGGATTGCTGCCCTGCTGTTGCCCTGTTGCCTGGCTGCCCTCTGACGTTACTGGCAAGTGTTCTCCAAGGGCTTGGATTGAGCTTGCCTCCTGTTTTCTGAAGTCTCAGGGCCAAGAAGACTTCAACTCTTGAAGAAACTCCTTGTGTGCCAAAAATCGACACATAGCCTGCCGGAAACGACACACAGACTGCCCTGTGATGAGAAAATCGATGCACAGCTGAACCGGAACGACGCAGCCCGACTTCCTGAGTGCAAATTCGACACAGCGTCTGCGTTGCGACTGGAAATTCACTACACAGCCCTTCCGGATCGTGGCACAGCCGAGCCGGAATGACGCAGCCCAACTTCCTGAGTGAAGAATCGACGTAGTGCCTACCCTATTGACACAATGCCTGTGATTTCTTCCCGCAAGCCCAGGATTTTCCCTGCATTCTTCCTGGGTGTCAAAAAGATCCCCAAATCACAGTGAGGAACCAAGACTGCTCACCGGAAATTGACACAAAGCCCTTTGCAGCATGAAAAGAAAACGCATCATCTGTGCCACATCGGACAATCCAAGACACACCCTATTTTCCCACGCATCTCCTCCTTTGAGGTCTCCGTGCGTGTAATTTTTGACGCAAACCAGGTACATTGTGTAATCAAGAGACAACTGTTGAGTTTTATGATTTAAGACTAGTTTTACTCATGCAAATCTTGCAAAAGTGATATCTCAACAAGTGTTTATTGAATCTTTATCATTTCGACCTTAATTTAACCAGATAAATCTCCTATATTTTTCTAAACCTTTGTGGTGTATTTTTGTGATATTTCCACTCTGTTACTGTATGATTTATTGCACAAATACTTTACACAATGTCTTCTAAGTTAAGTCTGAATGCTCAGTGCCAAGCTACCAGAGTGTGGGCATAGGATAATTTGGATTATGTGTGACTTATCCTGACTAGGATTGTGGTCCCTATGTGGACAAAGGTGAATACCTCTGCCAACTAGAGACCCCATTCCTAACATGGAGCAATTGGAGGCATGTGTTCATGAGCAACATATTCTGCCATTCTTCAACCTGGCTTCAGACCTTAAGCATCTACAGTGAACAACATCTTAGCACTATCATTTTTGAGACATCAACCTACCAAACATAATCGCCTTCTGCTATTGTGTTGTTTTGTGGACTATAGTGCGGCATTCAACAGGGTCGACAAAGCAATCTTGATGAGGAAGCTTGATGCATGGCAAATTCCTGCAAAACTCCTAAGTGCCATCATCTCATTGTACTCAGACACATGTGTCCGAGTGACAACCGGTCCTCATTGGACTACTCAGTGAATTGAAACTAATAGGACTTAAAGCAGGGGTGTGTTTTGGCCCCTCTACTGTTTAACCCTTATAGAGCTGATTTACGGAAAAGTCTGGAGACCAGCAGTCTGGTCCTGACAAAGATAGGTTTCACCAAACTTCAAACAATTCAATGTGATTATGAACTGCACAAAAGTCCGCATGTAGCGGGAATTGAATTACCTGAATTCTTATAACACCTCCAATCAGCTTCAAGTGAACTAAGAAAAAACAAAGGTCCTTATATTTGAAGGTACAAACATAAAAATAATATTTCCTGGTGACTTGGCAGCCTGTGTATCAGCACAAACAGGAAGTACAATTACCTTGGTGTGTGGTTCAATAAGCACAACATGGCAGGGGCACAGAGGAGTGCAATTAAAAACAGGGCTGCTGAAATCACATATGGGATCACTCAATAAACAACTGGAAGTGCATCAGCAGCCCCAATACTGAGGGTAACAAAGGCAATTTTTCTTCCTGCTGTGCAATATGGCCACTTAGCATATCCAGGAATCTTAGATACATCTTTAGAACAAGTACATTGCAGGGCATATAAGAAAATCTTACACCAATCATGCTACTTCTGACAGTCAAGGCTAAGACTGGAGTTGGGATTGGTGCCCAAGATACTAGACTGCCAAGTGGCTATGCTGAAGTACTACATCAGGGTTAGGACGGCAGATACTACATCGTTAAAATGTCACTTAAAATGTATCTTCGAAACACCAGGCAACTCTTGGTACTTACAAGTAAATAAGGCATTGAAGACATTTGAGATGTGAGACTCTATCCAACTGGTAGGAAGCCATATTTACTGGAGTCTATAAACGTGGAAAGCCGTCTGCAGATTTTTTACATGCGCATGCTAGCTCTGCCAATTAAATATTTTAACCCTTCTTGGGCTACTCACAGAGTCAAAGGCTTTGTTCCTTCCAAATCGAATCTTGGTTTCATCTTTTTTGCTGTTGCCCTCCTTAGAACTTCAGAGGAGACAGTTCATCAAACCAGCAGCCTTGGCCTTTGGGGTGCGTTCATGCCTGGAAGCTTCCAACATCTGCTTCTCACATTCAGTGGCATGGGACCTGGCAAGATGCAGAAAATACGTTATCATAATTAGGCAGCACCTCTCCCTGACCATGATGGTAGACAGAAAGGAGGGTCATTAGTCGATGAACTAGAAAGAGAGGTAATACCACCTTTGTGGCGGCAGGGGCCTTCTCAGGGACGGATTGGGATCACAATTAGGCCCGGGCACTCCCAAATAAAGTTGCCCCACATTCCTGGATCATCCCTTTCATGAATGCCATTTTGTTAGTCTTATTTCATTTTTGGTGATATGTTTATTAAGTTAAGTATTTTAAAGATTATAAAGCCAGTAACATTTGTGCAAACTAGAAGTAGTACAGTTTAGCCAGACTGGCGAGGTAAAATAAAATGGCCCAAGGACCACAACAGCTCATGTGGCTAGGGATGCCACCTGGCCATATTTTTACCATTTGACCTGTATGTTAGAGCCCAGGCTGGTATGAAAAGGTGTACTAAAGCTGCTGTTATGACCCATGACTGACAGATAAACCAGACAAAGGCATAAAAGCCTTGTTAAAAATAAAGGTATTAAAGTGGATGTTTACAAGAGTACTCTTTAATTATTATGTTGGAGCCTTTGCAGAATCCAGCTGGATATTTTGTGTCTGTGTAGTTGTATGTAGCGCGAACTTGTCCCAAAGGCATTGGACCAATTTTCATGTGCACCAGTTACATTATCCTAGATTAAATCCATTTTTTTATTTTAGGATTTGGGAGATTAAGTGATTTGTCCAGGGTCACAGGATTCTGAGCTAATGTTGGGAGTCCTTGTTTACATCCTATTTTTCTCTTTTGGAAAGGTAGCCTCACCGAGAGACCTATGCAAAAGCACCCTCCTCCACATCAAGGTCTAAAAGACACTGGGGATGACAACACCTGGCCCCCAGTGCGGCTTCTGCATACTCCTTCCTCCCCCTGCTCACCACGGCCTGAATGTGGTGGCCTGGCAGGAAGGGGTCAGGGGGAAAAACCCTGCTGCTGGGCCGTGACACTAGGGTGTCGAGGTGTGAATAGCCTGAGATCCAGAGCACAACCAGGGCACCAGCCTGGTTCAGGTAAGGGGGGTGACTGTTGTGAAGATGACCCAATGCCCACATCACCTGCCCCCCAGGAGGCTGTTGTTCTCTCCCTGTTCCCCGTGACAGTTTGACAGCATAGCAGGGGAGCGGGACACTACTTCTGAAAGTCTGTTCCATCCCCATGGGGGCCAAGGTGAAGTCTGCTAGGGCCAGATCAGTAGTGTCCTATTGCCACCTTAAGCCCCTGTCCTCTGCGTGACCGTGATGCTACACCACATTACAGTGACTTGGCAGGGCCTGGAAGACAGTAAGAATATGTGGGCTGGTTGACTGAGGCCCTTAAAAAACAGCACACAGGTGACCCCGAGGCACTGGCCCATCGACCAATGCCCGACTGCCCAGCTTCCTAATTCGACCCTGGGCCTTCTGGAAAGTACTGAGCATTCCCACAAGCTCAGACCTATGCACAGTTGCACAAGTCTAAAAGCCTTACATCCCCTTCTGCTCGGCAACTCATTAAGTCCTGCCCAGATGTAATGTACTGATTGACTAGGGATAAACTTTTTAAGTGTATAGGTCTCTTGGAAATAGTGCTGAATTATTGACACAAACTTAAATCTGTGCATTTTTACACAAATATTATAAACTATTGTCCTGAAGTTTGCCATGCAACTTTTCAACTCTCTCTTAGATTACAAAAATGAGTCCTTGTAATGCACTGTATCTTTTCTTTTTAACTCTATATGTTCTTATACAGACGTTTTACTCAAGATAATAGTTTTATTGTTTATCTTATCAATTCTAGTGGTTTTATTTAACTAAACAATAAACTTTACAACAACATCAGTGCCTGCGTATCTCCACCATCACTATCTGGGGGTTATGATGATCATCACCAGCAGGCAGTTTCTTCTGATTTCCAAGGGAAAAGTCTGAGACTACACTGGTCCAGATCGAGAAGAGCCTGAGGCAACTGAGCCTGGTTCCCATGAGCAAGACTTGAGGAGATATCATTTACAACCTCGGCCAGTAACTTCCACGAAATTGAAGGATTTTGTATTAATCTGAGAATGTTTTTTTTACTTCTTCAGGAGTAGTCTGTAACTGCATATACTCTGTGTTTCAGGCAGCCTGGCCTCTTTTAAAGTGGTGTTTTTTTTTTTTTTCGTTTTTGCCGTAACTGTGTGAATTCCCTTGCTAGTTTATGGCACCCTCCCATCCCCCCCACCCCCCCTTTTTTCCCCCCTATTCTTAGTAAAAAGGCTACATACATCTTTCAGAGTGTGGTTTTAGGAGACTGTTTTAATCTGTTTGTGTGATTTAAATTGTGCTTTAAAACTGTCTGCTCCCCTGTATTTTTGCCTTAAAAAAAGCCAGATTTTAGAGTGTGCGCCCGGCACTATTGCAGTGTTTGTCTCTTAAACAATCTCCCCCTTACCTGGAAAGTAGACTCTGCTAGCTTGGAAGAGTGGATTCAGCCTGTCTGTATCCAAGGAGATACTGAATAGAGCAGCAGTTGCCTTTCTCCCTGCCCACAGGGACTGGACTTAGCTGATTGGCTCCCTGAGTCTCTGCTGCACATGAGGCCCGCGCCCCCCCCCCACCTGCTCTGGCTCCTTAAGTTTGTGGAGGGAAGGCCAAAGACAGGCACCTCCATTTTGTGTTCCTCTGTGCATCTCCCCTGTGTCCTGATACAGCCCAGTGTTCAAGGATTGCAAAAAGACCTAGGTAAGGAGCCCAAAGATATTTCTGGTTAAATAGTATTATTTGTTCAAAAATTGTTTGTTTTACTGTGGACTCTCTGTGTTTCAGGCAGCCTGGCCTCTTTTAAAGTGGTGTTTTTTTTTTTAATTGTTTTTGCCGTGACTGTGTGAATTCCCTTGCTAGTTTGTGGCACCCCTCCCCCCAACCCCCCCTTTTTTCCCCCCTATTCTTAGTAAAAAGGCTACATACATCTTTCAGAGTGTGGTTTTAGGAGACTGTTTTAATCTTTTTGTGTGATTTAAATTGTGCTTAAAAACTGTCTGCCCCCCCTGTATTTTTGCCTTAAAAAAAGCCCGATTTTAGAGTGTGCGCCCAGCACTATTGCAGTGTTTGTCTCTTAAACAATCTCCCCCTTACCTGGAAAGTAGACTCTGCTAGCTTGGAAGTGTGGATTTAGCCTGTCTGTATCCATGGAGATACTGAATAGAGCAGCAGTTGCCTTTCCCCCTGCCCACAGGGACTGGACTTAGCTGATTGGCTCCCTGAGTCTCTGCTGCACCTGAGACCCGCCCCCCCCCACCTGCTCTGGCTCCTTAAGTTTGTGGAGGGAAGGCCAAAGACAGGCACCTCCATTTTGTGTTCCTCTGTGCATCTCCCCTGTGTCCTGATACAGCCCAGTGTTCAAGGATTGCAAAAAGACCTAGGTAAGGAGCCCAAAGATATTTCTGGTTAAATAGTATTATTTTTTCAAAAAGTGTTTGTTTTACTGTGGACTCTCTGTGTTTCAGGCAGCCTGGCCTCTTTTAAAGTGGTGTTTTAAAAAAAAAAATGTTTTTGCCGTGACTGTGTGAAATCCCTTCCTAGTTTGTGGCACCCCTGCCCCCCCCCCCCTTTTCCCCCCTATTCTTAGTAAAAAGGCTACATACATCTTTCAGAGTGTGGTTTTAGGAGACTGTTTTAATCTGTTTGTGTGATTTAAATTGTGCTTAAAAACTGTCTGCCCCCCCTGTATTTTTGCCTTAAAAAAAGCCCGATTTTAGAGTGTGCGCCCAGCACTATTGCAGTGTTTGTCTCTTAAACAATCTCCCCCTTACCTGGAAAGTAGACTCTGCTAGCTTGGAAATGTGGATTCAGCCTGTCTGTATCCAAGGAGATACTGAATAGAGCAGCATTTGCCTTTCCCCCTGCCCACAGGGACTGGACTTCAGTTAACTTGCTCCTTATATAAGTTCCTTGTGGTTGTTGCATATGCTGTTGTGATAGGTTATTGGGAGATGGTGTTCATTGGGTGCTAGCTCCAGGGATGCAGTTATGATTGGTAGATAGGGCTGAGTTTCTGATTGGCTGTTGGTTCTAGGGCTGTGATTGGTGGATAGGGCTGAGATTCTGATTGGCTGTTGGTTCTAGGGCTGTGATTGGTGGATAGGGCTGAGAATCTGATTGGCTGTTGGTGCTACAGCTGTGATTGGTGGATAGGGCTGATAATCTGATTGGCTGTTGGTTCTAGGGCTGTGATTGGTGGATAGGGCTGAGAATCTGATTGGCTGTTGGTTCTAGGGCTGTGATTGGTGGATAGGGCTGAGAATCTGAGTGGCTGTTAGTTCTAGGGCTGTGATTGGTGGAAAGGGCTGAGAATCTGATTGGCTGTTGGTTCTAGGGCTGTGATTGGTGGATAGGGCTGGGATTCTGATTGGTTGCTGGTTTTAGGGCTGGGGCTGTGATTGGTGGTCAGGAATAGGGCTGTGACTGGTGATTAGGGCTGGGTCTCCCATTAGTTGGCTAAATCAGGGTTTAAAATCGGATTGGCTAGGGTTAGGACCAGCTTCTTATTGGCCAGTAGGGCTATAAAAGGCCAGGATTCAGGGCGTCTCAGCCCGGGCGTCGAGGACAAGGGCAGTTGCCTGTTTGGGCCTGTTCGGGACAGGTAGGGACTAGGGCCAGAAATGCTGCCCAATTCACATATGACCAGGAATAGTGTCAACCCCCACACATCCCTCAACATCCAAACACATTATCTGCAAAGATATCCAACTCATGCATCACAAACTGACCACAGACAGATTGCATTGCCCCACCACCCAACACAATACCTTACATACAACACATATACACATACCCACCACAACTACTACAGTCAAACACCTTCATTCTCACAGCAAACACTACTCTGTCCCCTCCCACTAACACTACCTGCTACCACCCACACAATGCAAAACTACAACATACATTTCTCTCAGTTTCAGTTTCCCAGATACACACTCTCTGCTGATACTAACCAACAACACTATCCGCTGTTCACTCCCCACAGACCACCTGACATCATAACAATGCCCAAACCATGCATTCAAACACATCATCTACAAACACTCTTCCCCTCTCCTCACCAATTACACACAACCATACAATCCCCACATTTCACTCCACCACACGTATTACCTCTTCCGGTCATCTCAACTACTACTTACTTCCCTGTCACACACCCATCACCTCTTACACACCTCATACATTCTTCTCCAAAACACCGCAACACCCCATCTAACACTCAAATTCCACTTAGCAGCACTAACTCACATACAAATCCCTCACCAAAAACAACTACACCAATATTATCCCCTCTCATTATTCCACAAAAACAATACCGACCACAAACATCAACACATCAAAGCAACACAAACTTACATTACACTCATCATCATACCCACTCCCACCCCCAGGACTACACAAAGGATACAAATTCCATCCTATCGCCACCCATACCCCCCCACTCTTCACAAACACCTACCTCAAGCACCCCAACCCAGCAACTTTCATTCACTCGCCTCTCCTCCATTGCACAATTTAGAGCCTTACATCATGATCCACATGCTCCTCCACCACCCCTAACCCATACTCCATCCACTCTAAACAAACGCAAACAAAATAACAAACATGCCACTCATAGCAACCTCGCATCCCCTTGTCTGTTACATAATAAAACTACCCTACAAAAAACACTACACTCCTCATGGCTCTCTCAGCCACCAAGTCCACCACCCACACACACAGACCCAACAAAATGCCTCCTTAACCTGCTGGAAGAGGAACACTATATTGAAAAGCGAGACTATTGTGAACCTCAAACAGTTATCACAACTAGCAACACTCCTGCTTCAAGCTCACATTACACTACTTACCCTTCTACTAAACAAAACAACACCTCCACTAACACACCTTATCTAAACTGCCAGCTCATAAATGCTCGATCACTCTCAAAAAACAAGCACCACATCCACGAACTGCTCACAGACACACAACCTGACTTACTATTCATTACGGAATCCTGGTTGGGAGATGACATGGCACCAGTGTTGCACGAAGCCCTTCCTCCGGGCTATCAAACCATCACACAAAACCGTACAGGCAAGAGAGGAGGTGGACTAGTTATTATATTCAAACAGGCAATAAACCTCAGTAAAACAGACAACATCTCCATACAAGGTTGTGAAGCACTCCTTACCAGATGCCACCCTACTCCAACTTCCTCCTGTAACTTTCTCCTCCTTTACAGACCTCCACCTAACAACTCCACTTTCCCCGATGCTTTTCTTGACACAGTCTCAAACCTTATTACACTATTCTCCAATCTATGCATTCCTGGGGATCTAAACATTTGGTTTGACAAACCCAATATGCCCCATCCAAAAGCTATCACCACTGGCCTACTCGCATTGAACCTACATCAGATTGTACACAATCCCACACACATCGCTGGTCACATCCTAGATGTCATTTTTGCTAAGCCTGAACTTGTTACTATTCATAGCATCACACCAACCACCTGGTCAGACCACCATCTGATAACTTTCCGACAGACAACTCCACAAATCAACACACCCCACAACCACTTACATACATACACCTATCGACCATGGAGCAAACTCAATTTGGATCACTTAGAAACACAACTAACAGCAAACACAGATCTAGATACAATTAATTCTGTACAAAAACTTTATGAGTGGCTACAGGAAGCTTTTGATGTCCTAATACCACTCAGAAAAACTAAACAGGACAAAAGAAAACCAACACCTTGGAGAAACACACCTCTTAAAAAGATAAAGCAACAAATCAGAAAGTTGCAGCGGACCTGGCTCAAAACAAACAACAGTCAAGACAAACTGCAGCTACACAAACTTAACAGGATATACAAGTCATCAATCAAAAAAGCTAATAAAAGATACTACTCAGACAGAATTCAAAATGCTCAATCTACAACCAAGGAATTTGATAAAATTCTCAATGAATTTCGAAAACCTACATGCATGGAAGGAAGTCATCCCACCACTCAAGATTTCACAAACAAATTGGCAACTCACTACACAACCAAGGCAGACACATTGGACTCCTATTTAAAACAGAAGAAAACCATCAGCACCAACCCCTTTACTAAAATACCCTTTAAGATTAAACCATCCCAACCTCTACAGTCCTTCAAACAAATATCCCAGGATGAATTTATGGATTTGGTCAAAGCAAGCAGACCTTCTGGTTGCCCTTCTGACCCTTGCCCACCACAAATCTTCAAGAACATCCTGCTATCTACTTCTGCTGCCACACCTGTAAGAAGAATCATCAACAACTCTTTAACTTCAGGAACTTTTCCTACAGACCTGAAAAAGGCATACATACGACCATTATTAAAGAAAACAAACCTAGACCCGCAAGACCCCAACAACTACAGACCTATCACAAATGGACCTTTCCTGGGCAAATTGATAGAAAGAGCAGCATTCGCCCAGATGTCACAATTCATTGAAGACAATTCTATACTTTCAGACTTCCAAACTGGATTCCGCCCCGGAAGAAACACTGATTCGGCACTCATGGCAATCTGGGACGATCTTAAAAACACAGTCGACCGCAATGGAGTTGCTGCACTACTTCTCTTGGACCTCTCAGCTGCCTTTGATACGGTTGGCCATGACACCCTAACTCAAACTCTCCACGAAGGCGGCATACAAGGGATTGCTCTTGACTGGATTACTTCCTATCTCCAAAAAGGAGCGAATATCATCCACTCGCTCCCCTTCTCGTCCGAACCCTACCTCACAAAAGCAGGGGTCCCCCAAGGGTCAATCATCTCACCTTTGCATTTCAACATCTACATGAAATCTTTACCAGAACTGATCAATGATTTCCATCTCACATGCTACAACTATGCAGATGACACACAAATACTACTTAAATTAGAAGACCCCAAAAACATTGAAAACTCAGAAATCTTCAGTTGCCTCAGAGCCGTTGATCAGTGGATGACCTGGAGCCATCTCAAACTAAATACCTCCAAAACAGAAATACTCATATGTGGTGACTGGAAAAATTATGACCCTCTGTGCGTCTGGCCTGACGACCTCGGACCACCTCCTCAATTATCCAAGGAAGTTAAAAACCTAGGAATCACCATGGATTCCAAGCTAACTATGAATGCCCAAGTAGACAAATTAGCACGCACAAGCTTCATCACCTTAAAGACTTTACGACGCATCTTCCCCCACCTCAGATTTCCACACAAGGTGCAAGCTACTATCTCGCTTGTACTATCCAAACTGGATTATGCCAATAGCCTCTACCATGGATCATCTCTATCTGTTATGAAAAAACTACAACGTATCCAGAATTCCGCAGCCAGGCTACTACTACATTTAAAGCCGCAAGCCCACATCTCCCCTGCCTTGAGAGCACTACACTGGTTACCCGTTGCCAGAAGATGCACTTTCAAGCTGCTTTGTATCACCCACAAAGCTATACATGGAACAGGACCGCTTTTTATCAGAAAGAAAATTATCAAATACATCCAACAAAGAACCCTCCGCTCAAGACTGGCACCCCGCCTTAGAACACCACCATACAAGAAAAAGACTGTAGGTGGTACATCCTTCTCCGTCCAAGCAGCCAAACTATGGAATTCATTACCCCCAACTATAAGAGCCACACATAACTTTCTTGTCTTCAGAAAACTACTCAAGAGTTGGCTCTTTCCTTCATAACCACCTTTTTCAAACAACTATGAACTGCATATGCCTATGTGGATAAATATTTTTTTCAGATTATATGTATATTTCTATTTATTTATAGTTTCTTTGGAAAACATGTATTGCTACTGTCATAACAATAAAATACACACACACTCTTTAAACCTGTCTGACTAAGTATTTTTTTTACCCATGATTCTAATTATGTATTGTATGTGCATATGTGTGTGTGTATTCATGTGTGTTTGTGTGTGTGTATATATATATATATATATGTATATATATATGCAAAAAACAAGAGAGAACTCTGGGAAGTTCCCAAATTTAGGTGGAGAGTAGCTCTAGTAAGGAGCACCCTGCAACACCAGCGACACTCTAGATTTGCTCACCTCAAATGTCTGCTTATCTAGCAAAGTTTTTAAGCATAGGATCAGCACAGTGCTATCCACGCCGAGCTAGACAGTGACAAAGTCTTTTGCCATTTGTACAGCAAAATCTGAGGTGAGCAAATCTAGAGTGTCGCTGGTGTTGCAGGGTGCTCCTTACTAGAGCTACTCTCCACCTAAATTTGGGAACTTCCCAGAGTTCTCTCTTGTTTTTTGCATAATTTATGCATCACTCTAACCCTGAAAGGGCCTTGTTTTGACTTATACTGGGTGCTCCCTTGTGTCTGGACAAAGCTAAACTCCTCTGAAGAGCTCTAATGAGAGCGAAACACATGTCAGGGGTTGCTTTACTCATTTCAGGTTGGCTTGGATGGTATTTGACCAGTCCAAAGCTGTAATACTGTGCCTGAAGTGGTAAATGGCTTTTGTCATTTTACAGCTCGGCGAGGATGACACTGTGTCAATCCTATGCTTAAAGATTTTGCTGTACAAATGGCAAAAGACTTTGTCACTGTCCAGCTCGGCGTGGATAGCACTGTGCTGATCCTATGCTTAAAAACTTTGCTAGATAAGCAGACATTTGAGGTGAGCAAATCTAGAGTGTCGCTGGTGTTGCAGGGTGCTCCTTACTAGAGCTACTCTCCACCTAAATTTGGGAACTTCCCAGAGTTCTCTCTTGTTTTTTGCATAATTTATGCGTCACTCTAACCCTGAAAGGGCCTTGTTTTGACTTATACTGGGTGCTCCCTTGTGTCTGGACAAAGCTAAACTCCTCTGAAGAGCTCTAATGAGAGCGAAACACGTGTCAGGGGTTGCTTTACTCATTTCAGGTTGGCTTGGATGGTATTTGACCAGTCCAAAGCTGTAATACTGTGCCTGAAGTGGTAAATGGCTTTTGTCATTTTACAGCTCGGCGAGGATGACACTGTGTCAATCCTATGCTTAAAGATTTTGCTGTACAAATGGCAAAAGACTTTGGGCCATATTTATACTATTTGACGCAAAACTGCGCTAACGCAGTTTTGCGTCAAAAAAAATTGCGCCGTCTAACGCCATTTGGATGCGCCATGCGGGCGTCAAATTTATACTTTGACGTACGGCGGCGCAACCAACAGGTGGGAGTCATTATTTCGTGACGCAGACAGCGTCGGTCTGTCGTAAAGGAAACCAACGTAAATGCGACGCACATCACTGTGGGTCGATTTACAACAGCGCAATCGTGAAAACGCCGTTTTTTTTCACGCAATTGCGTCACATTTTTGCGCGAAAACTGCCCTTTCAGGAGAGGAGACCCAAAATGGATCCTAGATGCCCCAACAGACCCCAGGAGGATGAGAGCAGACCAGGGACCAGCCAGGAGGAAGCATACAGGAACCAGGACCTTTTAAAAAAAAAAAGAAAGTGTCGCTTCAGTGCAGAGGAGCAGGAAATCCTGGTGAAAGAGGTGACGGAACACCAGCACCAACTTTTCATCACCTCTAAATTGCCACTCAGTAGGAGAGAGGCCATCTGGAAACAAATTGTGGACAAGATTAACAGTGTGGCTGAAGAACGCCGGACAGTCACTGAGTGTAAGAAACGCTGGCATGACTGCAAACGTAGGACCAAAGAGAAAATGGCCAGGAACAGGAAGGCAGCAATGCAGACTGGAGGGGGGAGTCCAGCACAACAGGAGGCCCTGGACCACATGGAGGAGATGGTCGCAGCCGTCATCCCGGAGGAGATCGTCACAGGGATTCAAAGACTGGACAGCGCAGACTACCACGACACTACGCACATGCAGGGTAAGTCGCATGGGGAATCATAATACAATAATGGGGACTGTAAGCAGGGGGGGGATACCTACTACACAATGCATGTAAGTCAGCACATATATGAAGTGGCATGGGGAAAGGGGCACGGCAGGGGGGCATGCCCAGTACTGACCGAAGCTGGGGCACGACAAAATACAGCAACAACAACAGTCCCACGGGGACATCCTGTAAGTACAACAAGAGAGCCAAGGGAAAGCAGTGACAGGTGGGAAGGACACTACCTCAAATCCACATCCAGGCACTTGTATTGCAAAATCTATTCCCCATCAACTAGGTCCCTACCTGTAATGCAGTAGCAAATACAACAACTGTAACTTAACTGCAACCACAGTTGAC
Source organism: Pleurodeles waltl (assembly GCF_031143425.1). Lineage (NCBI taxonomy): Eukaryota > Metazoa > Chordata > Amphibia > Caudata > Salamandridae > Pleurodeles > Pleurodeles waltl. The sequence goes on from NC_090437.1 coordinate 48,061,725, forward strand.
AATAACACCTCTCATCTCTGTGCAGCTATAGTACCAAATGGCAGGAACCCCACCCTGGAACATACATACCTAAATTAGGGGGTGAGGATGACATCTGCAATTACTCCTAGAAATAAGACAAAGGTACCAGTACACTCAAATGCCGAATGTCCATAACTGACACATACATAAGCCTAAGTAAACAGCAATAGGAGCCACACAGCACTAACGATACACACATGCTGCATACGTCAGGGTCCCTCACATGCCTGGCTAACAAGGCTACATCACTAATGTCATACTGCTCAGACAACAACATTGAGGAGGGGACACAGGCAACTGGTCACTGAAACACACCTGCAAAGTCGGACAAACAAATAGGACATTCATACGATAAACAGGCCAATCCAATTAAATACACATCACCCAACATCATCTCAAAACATCAAGAATGTTTACATCCATACCACATCCTAACATTGACATGCATAGGTAATGCCACGTGACATGTACAGATCATGCAATGTGAATAAAAAGTGTATGGGGCAGGGCCTGAGAGGCAAGTGTGCTGCCAGGGCAGTCACAACACCCACAGTCAGTCAAAGTGTAGTGTTGTAAGTGTAACGTATACTTTGCGCATTAGCTTCAGGCTTTAGGCCTTTGTGCATCTTACCCTGATTGTACTTATACTCATTTGCTCACATCTAAGTGCCTCAGAGCAATTTGCACTAAATGATTCTCATTGCCCTTCCTATCAGTTAAAGTAGCAAATAGTCAGTCCTAGGGTGTTTTTAATTAGTCAAATCACACTGTTTTGCCTACTTCTGCACTGGAGTTTGCCAGAACATATTCACTCTGTGCCCCAGTCAAGGATACCATCTGGTACGTTGCTGATAGATGTGGTAGGGGTTAAGGTTTGGCATTCCTGGGTAGGGAAACTTTGTCATCACCATGACATATGTCTTTTACATTCACTTCCTTGTCCCAAGACACGCATGGGGGAGTTTCCAAACAGAAAATCACAACTAGATGCTGCCTGCCTTGCTGCTGATGCACAACCAGATCCCAGCCCATTCCTCTGATATGAGGGATGATGTCTCCCCTGTGATTCTGACAGGCAACCTCCAAACTTAACATGCTGTGCTATACATAGAACATGCAGAGGGAGAGTAGAAACTGTTAGGCACCATGAAAGCTGTGTACTAATGTATTACTCTCCTGCGGACTATTTCAATTCTAACAGTGTGTATTGTTTGTGTAATTGGGGCTCACACATAAATTCCTACAAGCCAGTTGAACAATGAAACTTCATATCAAACTAATACTGTCTTTGTCATTTGTGTATGGGAACATACCAGAAAAGATAGAAATGTGTAGGACCTGAGTGACCACCACTTCCCTGAGAAGTTCCAAAGATGTCATGCGCTCGGATGTGTAAACATTCCTTTGATGTGGGAGACCAGAGGCACTGCTAGTTAGTCTTAGCTAAATTGAATATCTGGGTGACAGAGTTATTTACAAGTGGGTCAAACTTAGTCCCCCACACCATTAGCTATCCTGCTGCCTAGAAAGCAAAGACTCACATGTTGGATAATGAGAGCCCACCCTACAAAATGTCCCTCCATAACAACAGTGAAACACCGAGTGAGGAGTAGGAGAAAAAAACGCCTATTCCTAAATAATTACAAAGCAAAGCTAGAGGCGATCAGGCAGACATGTCTGATAGCTCCATATCAAACATGTGACACACAGGTGGGCCATAGGCCTACAACAATGCCCTATGACGGACAGCAGATACCTAGACAAACACAGAGTACAATGTTAAGGCATCCAAAGGCTTGTATCTTACTGCAAAATTGTCACAACACAGACACACTAATTGTACCCTGTTTCATTGCAGAGGAACACGGATCTCCTGCTGATCTGCCTGTCCATGAGTTCCCTGATGACATGGATGACGAGACCATTAACCTCCCACAAAAGACCCTTGACATGGTCCTTGAAAGCCTCCAAATCCCACCTTCAGTCACAAGGAGGAGCACAGAAGAAGCAGCCACCACAGTAGAACCACTCGCCACCCCAATTGTAAGACCTGCCAGCTCCAACACAGCTGAGGACTCTGACGACACTGGCACCAGCTTCGAAAGAACTGTCGTTGGGGTCCAGCGGGAGCTGGCAAAGGAGTTGCGGGTGGGGATGCAAAATATGGCAGCCAGCCTTGAGGGGGTGCGTTCGTGCATGTTGTCAACTGCTGATCAGGCAGCTGCAATGCAAGCCAGAACTTTGCTCTTGGAGGACATTTCAAAAACACTGAAGGAAATTGGCACAGCTGTCATCCAGTTGACACAACAACTCCAACTGCAAGCCACTCAACGTGTGCACGAATGCAACATAGAACCCCTCAGGGCCGACCTGGCTGCCTACCATCGGGATGTGGCTGCCATTCTGAAAAACCAGCAAGCCCTCCTTGCTGCAGTACTGCCCTTCCTTACTCAACAGGGATCAGCCCCCGGGATGTCTGCCTCCATGTCTTCTAACACTGAGGTGTGTGTTGCCCCTTCACAACCAACAACAACAAGGACACACCAGGCAACACACACATCAGAAGAAGAAGACATGGAACAGATAACATTCACACGCAAGAGTACCCGGAAGCCCTAGTCCCTGCACCATGCCCTACTCTGACCAAGGTCCTACGTTTTGACACATGCCAGTCTCACTACAACTAACCTCAATGACTGTTCGGCAATCCACTGTATGACTTGTCCACCTTGCCAGTGAATGTTTCTCTCCTACCAATTGGCATTTCATGTTCCTCTGCACTGTCTGTGACATCACCCCAGCATGTCAGGAGCATCATCCACACCCCTTCTGTAGGATCACCATGTAATAATGCACCAGAAAGGAGTCAGCAAACATGGTGAATGGACATTTTGCACTACACCACCTATAAATAAATATCACTTGCACACCTATTGTGTCTCTGTGTCATTTCAAAATTCAACTGTGCAGTAGATAACTCCAAAGTGGCTGTGTGGCAACCATATCGATTCTCTATACTACTGTCCTGATTTCATGTATACTGAAACATCTGTGCAGTGGCCAGGATTGCATCATAGCTTTACTATACTGAGGAAAATAACTGATGAAGGGACTAAGCACACACAATCATGCTGTGTTGGACAGAATGATGCACCATCTATAGCTATTCTACACAACTAATGGTGGCTGAGAAATGTAGGCACCATGCAATACTAAAATTTGAAATTATGCTGTAGAATGAAAGGAATGATAAACAAATTACACAGCATCAATCACCCTTACGGCGTATACTTCCATGAAGGAAATTAATGCTGAATCAGTACACACATGATGTAGTTCAGCAATGACAGCAACAAGACAAGAGTGTGAACAAATCATCATCTATAAAGCTCTCCCCGAACTTCACAATGCTGTCCGACCTATCTATTTACCTACAATAACAAGTCTGGAAGCACTCTTTGTGAAGTAGGATACATACCAACCTCAAACCTTGATGATCAATGCACACTACCAATGGTGGCTCTCCAACATGGTGGATACTTACCAAGTCAGCACACGGGTAGCTGGCATGTTAAACCTCATAAGCCTGGGGATAGCGAGCATGGAACACAAATGTCATACTTAAACTTTCTGCTACACTGATGTCAAGGCCATGAAAAGGTAGCACCTAACGCATCAGGTAAAGGGTTAACATATTTTTTATTTAAAAGTAGTAATAAAAGAGGCAACTAAGGGAAAGGTAAACCTACACTAATCTAACCTGACTACTACTAACCCACAACTGTCCCTAACTAACCTAAGCTAAACTTACTCTACACATGTAACGAAACGATCTAAACATCAACCCCCCACCCACCATTAAGAGACAAGACACATGCAGGACAACACTTACTAACCTACACACATACTATACTATCCTAAACAAACATATATTTTTTTGTATAATTTTTTTTATTATTTTTTTTTTTTATTAAACGGGAATCCCAACATTGCCCCCCACCCACCCACCCACACAAAAATATTAGATAGAAAGAATAAGGACCCCCCACCCTCTTACCTAACACTAACTAAGCTAATTTCCTATACTTATCCTATAACTAACCCCCCAAACCCAACTAACAGTATGAAAAAGGAAAGAGGTGAGAGGGGAGGGGTAAAAGTTCAGGAGGGCAAAATGACTAAAGATTTGCCCTCTGAAGTGTGCGCCGGATGGAGCGCACCTTCTTCTTCACCTCAGCCATGTCCTCCGTCAGGTTGTCCACCTTGCCAATTAACCTGTCCAATTTTCTAGACAATGCCTGGAAGGCTGCAGGGTCAATAGGAGGGTCAGTGCTGGTCTGCGTGCCGGTGGAGGTGGATGTTGGTGCTGGAGTGGAGTGGCCACGGGACAGCCCTGCTCCCAACACACGGCTGGGTCCAGGTCTTGATGAAGATGCCTGGTCCGTCGCTGGGTCCCCTTGGGCAGACCTGGTGGTTGTAGTGAAGGTGGTTGTAGGTGGCACCGTTGGGGGAGCCTGTGGTGTGGCATACCACGCCCCGGAGGCCCGATCCGAATTATATCTGCGGGCCATCCTCCGATACCCACACTGCACCTGCAGGATGTGCCTGTACCTCACTGCACGGCGCTCAAAATTGTTGCGCTCTGCGGCACTCAGGTTTGCAGCTGTGAAGAGAAAAGGGAAATATTGAGCATTGAATTTACAGTGGGTTGAATACCACAATGGGTCATTTGTCCATTACTAGAAATGTATTGTTTGCAGCAATTGTTACAACATAGTTCACGGAAAGGCTCAGAGGAAGTACATGTGAATCATGCATACCTAAGGTCATATCACACATAGCATATCCATGTCTCTACATGATGGATGACATCACCCGAAACTACTCATCCAAATCATACCTAAGGCATTTGACATTATGGCACCAGCTCTTCCGCATACTGACTTCAGTACATATGTCATTCTATGTGATAACACTCACACTCCTCACTCAATGGCATTTGGAATTAGTTGTGTGCTAAGATTGAACCCCTGGCCCAGAATCATATGTCCACACTAGGGGAATTTAGTAGGAATTTAGAAAAATCAACTAGCAATTTGCAAAGCAGAACGGTGTCTCTGACACCGTCTGCGAGTCGCTATGGGGTCCCTAAAACCCACCTCATGAACATCAATGATGTGGGTTCCAAGTTGCCCCACCTTAGCAACATGGCCACTCACGGGGATGGAGGCCTGCTGGGACCAGCAGAACTCCATAGACGTGACTGCTTGTAAAATAAGCAAGTTATTTTTCCCCAAGTGTATGGCCGTTTACCGGAAAGGAAAATGAGCTGCAATTAGTTTTAAATCACAACAATTCAACTTGGAAATTTTCACGGTAATTATTGGTCCCTTAGACCACTGGCTGTTTTGCGCAGGATTATTTTAGTCCACTCACAAAGGTGAAGCTTTACAATGAGGACCCCTTCCAGTCAGCAAGTTGGTTACCATCCACTTCAAGTGGATGATAACAGCTACTCACTTTGCAACCACGTACTCGGTTGCAAATGGGATTGCCTACCACTGTGATTTGCAAGTAGGTCTGGTAAAACCCTTTAATATTTCAATTTTGAAAAGCATTTTGCTAATATGTACATGACCACCAAATACATTTTGGAATAGGAAACAGACGTTTGCAAATCCCACACATATATTTATGCCATTTGCAACGTGTAGACATTTTTCTCACTCTGGCCCAAGGTACTAACTCAAGTCACAAAAGGTGTTAAGGACGTGTAACATACTGGTTGCTACAGTCCTAGGTACCCTGTTTCACAGTAAGATCCCAGTCTTTGTGGGTGGTGTGGGAAGAACAACCAACAATCCCATGTTCAATGCACACCCAGGAGTGTACAGAAAGTTCAACAAGTATGTGCCTTCACACACAACACCTACTGTATGAAGGGCTAGCAACACGTTGTAGTCAGCCCAACCTTGTCACATCCCAGGTCCACACATGTCAAACTGGTATGACTTAGCCCAACATAACATACTATTAGTGAGGCATGTTTAACAACACACACAGAGGAGGTAGTACACCCATTCACATGATTCAACTGAACACCTAGGGCATTGCACTCAAGTCACACACACTTCGAGTTCACCTTGTGGAAGTACATGCCCCTGGAAGATCCAACCTACAGTGTACACAGTCCATCCTCAACTAGGAAGAAGCATTTGTCATCAAAGCCATGTGCCTAAGCTATCTGGGAGACTGTCAGTCTGATATGCAGACTCAGTTGATGGCAAGTCCCTGACCAAGTCTAACATTGACCAGTGTATTAAAAATGAGTCATACCATTCCCAATTGCCGGCCTAATTGAATGGGCTACAGCCCCTCAATCTGAGAGATGACTAAGTATTGCTTTGCAGAAACATACTTCAAATTTGATATCACACTAAAAGAACCAAGCCAATGAACGGCCAGCACATCAAATCATGAATTCTCTTTAACACACAGTAATCCATCATGCGTCATTACCAAACAATGTAAATAGCACTCAGGCGACACTCACTGTAGGTATCGGGGTCGTCAAAATGGGCCACCTCTCCCACGGTGTACGGGGCTGGTCCACCTGTAAAGCATGAAACAAAGATTATACTCAGACTGGGTGAACGGACAAATGATTTCTGTTTAAATGACACTGTGTGAATATGACATGGTAATGATCGACTTTGACACATGCTCATCCTGCATGGATAACTTTGTATTCAACATTATCATTGGATGAGTCTCCTGCTCCAGTGTCACACCCTACTACACTCATGCAGTGGCCAGGACAGTCATGTGTCGTCCAAGTTAATCCTCCATTAGTATGCCCCAACAATAATGTTAACCATACATCTCAGCATGTGCATCCCAGACAGACATTCCAAAACTGGTTCCATGAGGACTGCATGACCACTCACAATCAAACAGGCTATGTGGACAGGTTCAACACACAGCAACCAGACACACATGTGACATATGTGTGAACAACATGACTAACTTCATGTGACGTGAAGGCAACACACATGTATAGCATCATCATGTGTTTCCAATTTTCTGTCTAGCTATGGCGTCTGCATATGTAGGTATGTTGTTTCTACATGACGTACTCACTGGCCATTATGACCAGTGGAGTACAAATAGAGCAGTTCACGTGTTGCTTTTCTGACACAAATGCATCACTACATTACATGCAGCTACAGGCATCTGGTATGTGTTGCAAAAATGAGCCATCGGACTGGTAGCATAGGTCTTCATACACATTCTGCAACAAATACACATTAGGACACATATGTATACCTTGGTAGCGCAGCATTTGCAACATTTTGTGACGCAGAGAGGGGGCGACTTAGCAAAATACAAATAGATGTTGGATTTTAATGCTGTTATTGCGTGTACATGTGTTGCAAAATATGGGGATTTATGTGTATAACCATGGGCCTAGGTTTCCCTAGCATTACACACAGTCAGCTACTTATTTTGCAGATTGGCTAACAATCATCACATGTTCACACACAGATTTCTATCATTCCCATTTAATAGATTTTTACTCACCAACATGGCCACCAATCCGGAGTCCCAGGTGATCCAGCAGGTCCTGTTCCCTGGTGACCAGATCTGCCCAGCGGTGCTTGAGTTGGTGTACATTTCTCATACTCCCGTAGACCCGGACCAGGTGATGGCGCACCTTCTCCCACCGGATTTTCCTCGCCTCCGTGTGATACCCCTGTATCACACGGCCCCCAGCTTCCAGCATTAGTGGCAGGAAATGGCTTACTAGCCATAGGAACCCCCCCAATTCGTCTTCACCCATCCTGGACAGGCGAGGCCTACCTGACATATTGAGAGGACTAATGCTGGACAAAATAAATATGAAAGTAAAAGTGGGAAATGGGGAAAGGTAGAGGTGTGAAAGAAAAAGAAGAAGGAGAAAAATAGCCCAACTAACCCCCCAAACTATGCTACCCACAACAGACTCCCACTGACAATACAAACTATCACAGGTATAGACAAAATAACACTAAACAGACTGAGACAATGTTATACAACAATAATAGATTGACACTAAGACAAAATACAAGGCACACAGGACACAAAAGCAGTAAAACACAGGACAACACCTTTCACACAACCACACAGTCTAGATAAATCTGAGACTGCAAAGTGAAAGTGAAAGTTGACTTCCAGTACAGATTTTGTAAACAGGATATCCTATTACATCACTTCCTGCAGAAAATGGCCGCCGTTTTTATTTTCCCATTTTGCGTCATATTTTCACGCATACACAGTTGTGCGTCATTTTTTTTTGACGCATTACAGTGCACATGATGCGGAGTGAACAAATATGATATGAATATTAATATTTTATAATGTACATGAGATGACCAACATCTTGTCCATGTAGCGTCAATTTTACCACGCATACAGCATGGGCGTCATTTTTTTTACACGTACAGTAGTGCACATGATGCAGAGTGAAAAAATATGATATGAATATTAATATTTTATAATGTACATGAGATGACCAACATATTGTCCATGTAGCGTCAATTTTACCATGCATACAGCATGGGCGTCATTTTTTTTACACGTACAGTAGTGCACATGATGCGGAGTGAAAAAATATGATATGAATATTAATATTTTATAATGTACATGAGATGACCAACATATTGTCCATGTACCGTCAATTTTACCACGCATACAGCATGGGCGTCATTTTTTTTACACGTACAGTAGTGCACATGATGCGGAGTGAAAAAATATGATATGAATATTAATATTTTATAATGTACATGAGATGACCAACATATTGTCCATGTAGCGTCAATTTTACCACGCATACAGCATGGGCGTCATTTTTTTTACACGTACTGTAGTGCACATGATGCAGAGTCAAAAATATTGTGGATGTAAATTATACTTTGAAGGCAAAATATTAAGACACTTTTGGATACATTTGTATTTGACTCTGCATTGTGTGCACACATGTACGTGAACAAATTATGACGGCTATGCTGTATGCGTCGAATATGGAGCAAATTTTTCCTTATGTCTTCATGTTTTTAGCGTTGGAAAGGGGATTTGTCATGGTCAAACGGTGCGATGTGATACACATATGTGTTTGTATATGACACATGTCCGTTGTTTTATGTATAGAAGGCATTCACACTGTAATGTTTGGGATACGTTAACTAATGTATTGACCATATTTGATGACATATTTGGTGTAATTGCTGATGGCTATTTTGAAATGATGGATGGGATACCATTATGTATTCCGTCTCCAAAATGTGTCCACATTTATGATGGTGATGCTTTTATCTGTAGTCCTAACAGGGAGTGGGAGAGTCACTTTCAGTTTTTATGGGGCTGAGCATGTCCCATTATGATTTTGTGTTTCAGATTTGTGTTGGACTTGTGACATGGAGGCCACACATGTGCCTTATGCATGTGTGTGGTTCACAAGTACATGATTCTTGCATGTTTTGGGGGCAGTAGAGGTGGACTTAGGCCACCAGCACCCTAGGATTTGACCATCCAGAATAGCTACTGTATCCATGGAGTATATTTATTATATCATGGCAAACCTGCAGCAGCGGGCTAATGTAAGGCCATATGGTATGAATGACTGTTGACCATTCATTCATCTCATTAGCCCATTTGACGTTTGCAGTAATGATGAATTGGAGCAAACGTGCATACCATTTTACTATGACTATGTTTGCAAGACTATCAGCGTTCCCGATGTGATAATGAGAAGAATATTTTGGTTGTCTGTGTCCCTTTCTGCATAAACTGGTTTAGTGTCATGTTACAATCTTCCTGCTAGGTTCAGACTGGGACACAACTGTGATGGTCTACTTTCAAATATTAGATTGATTGTATGACATATGTGTACATGTGTGTTGGAATGTGGATCCACTATCACCTGTCTGGGTGTATGTTGTCACTGTAACTTCAAGGTCTCCTCCTGAGTTAGTGGCAGCTGATGTTGTAGCTATTGTGTATTGCTCATATCACACACTTGAGAGTAGCCATTGATGACATGGTCACGTACACATGGATGGTCCCACCCAGTCTCTGAACACGTGTAATGTGACTTTCAAATGATCTCCAATTTTGGGCTGGATGAGAGACTGTTTCAGTTGTTTGGATCCGGCATGTGTAATTGTCACATTTGTACTCTTGTTGGGCTCTGTGTATGATAATGTATCATGTCACATCCTACCCTCTGTGCATACAGTTGTGATGTTTATTTTTGGTGTGATGAATTTTAATGGCATTCTTGATCAATGAGACGACATTCATCTTCAGCTATTTCAAACTAAAGGTGGTCAGAAATGAATAGGCCAAAGCATGATGTGGTGTTTGTTATCTGTGTTTATTTACAAGTGTGGAATACAAGTGATTATAATAACTTAAGTAAAAAAATTGTTCACAAGCTGTTGGCGCCTACGCACTCCTGCTGCGGTGTTAGGTTGTTCCCCCTCCTGTTGCAGGCCAGCATCCTCCTCATCATCATCCTCAGGCATGTCTGGGTCCGGTTCAAGGAGGGGAATGTTCCTTTTTACACAAATATTGTGTAATATGGCACAAGTGCATATGATCTTGCAGACCATCTCTGGGGAGTGTAGTAGGCTTCCGCCAGTGATGTCAAGGCAGCGGAACCTTGACTTTAGGATCCCAAAGGTCCGCTCCACAATGCTGCGTGTCCTCTTGTGGGCGTCATTGTATGCCCGCTCAGCAGCAGTATTTGGGTTCCCATATGGTGTCATTAGCCAAGGCTGGATGCCATACCCCTGATCAGCTGAAAGAGAAACACAGAATGGTATCAATTAGATGTAGGAGGCACTGTTGTACGTATATTTGATGGAAGTAGTTGTGTTGTGTTGTCTGTGACTATTTTGTGTACTAATGTGACAACCTATGGTTGTTGGTGGAAACTTTGGCATTGTTTTTTTTCCTTGGCTGAGCAAGTGTTTGTTGGCTAACTGTTTGTCAGCAGGATGTATCGGTTTCTCAAGTACAGTGTGCCCTCCCTTGCATTGTGACTTGTGACACAGGTGTCCGTGTGTCCTCACTGGGGGTGTGATAATAGTTCCATGCAGAGTTGAAACATGAAAGGGTATTAGAAACGTTCAATTGAACATACCCAGGCCATCCCATCCCTTAAAAGTTATGCATTGTATTAGTGTACAGGTTATTGTGAGACTTCCAATTTGCAAGGTGACATCTAGGCAACCACAGTCATGAATGTCTTCACACTAAGCTGTGGAGTAAATTCCAATGTGTGAGAGGTTCAATGGTGACTTGTGAAACATGGCTAGTGATGTGAGTACCTCAGTGTGTTCCTGTCTAGGTGTTGCTATTGTGGTGTATGGGTTGTTTATCCTAGAGGGTTTCTGTGCAGTGAGTATATATGTAGATTTTTGTCCTTACCAACAAGTAGTCCATTGCCATACCGTCCATCCTGGAAGTGTTGGTTGATGGTGCAGTGACGGAAGATGAATGCGTCATGTACACTCCCAGGATATTTAGCCACAATGTTGCTGATCAGTCCTTGGTGATCGACTATGGCCTGCACGTTGATGGAATGTGTGCTTCCTGTTGCGGTAGAGGTGTTCACTCGCAGCAGGTGGCACAAGGCGTACGTGTGTGCAGTCGATTGCACCAAGGACGTGCGGAAAGCAACTGATGGCGTAGAACCCCTGTTTAGTTTCCTGCTGCTTCTGCACTGTGTTAGGGAAGCAGATGTGGCGGGGTGTCAGTCCAATGATGGCATCCAGTACTTTAGGCAGGAATGCGGAGAAAGATGGTTGTGAGATTCCACCAACCAGGGCACCAGTTGTCTGAAAGGAGCCACTTGCCAGCATGTGAAGTACGGCAAGCAGCTTTGTTTCTGTTGGGATAGTGCGTGGAGTCACTAAAGTGGGGGCCAATTGCTGTTCAATATTTGTCAGCAGCTGCTGAATGGCCTGCCAGTTCAACCGGTACCTCTGTATGATGTCTCGTTCCCTGAGGCCATGCAGGGTTGTTCTTGGGCGGAATATCCTCTCCTGCCTTCTGCGCTGTCTTTGGGGTCCCTGCTGTTGTTGTTGTGGCTGCTGTTGTTGCTGCAGGGCTCTGCGTCTACGTGCACGTTGAAGAAAAATCACCTCCATGTCTCCCTGTTGCTGCTCTGCTGCTCTGCTGCTCTGTTGTTTGTTCTGTGTGTTCTGATTAAGTACAGGTGTGTTTGCCCCATTTTAACGCCTGCCCTGACCCAGGCGTTAAAATTTCACGATATTCGTGCTTTGCGCCATTTTTTTTGAGCCGCCTGCCGCCCGGGAGTGATTTTTGCCCTGAAGCATAAATACCACGCACCGCTATGTGCGTCTGTTTTTGGACGGGAACGCCTACCCTGCATGTCATTAACGCAGGGCGGGGTGCCGCTTCCAAAAACTGGCGCACATAGCGCCATTTTCCTGGTGCGCCGGATCGGGCGTCAGGGTTTAAATATGGGGCAACGTTTGCGCTGAAAGTGCGTCAAAATTTTTGACGCACATTCGGCGCAAACGGAGTATAAATATGCCCCTTTGTCACTGTCTAGCTCGGCGTGGATAGCACTGTGCTGATCCTATGCTTAAAAACTTTCCTAGATAAGCAGACATTTGAGGTGAGCAAATCTAGAGTGTCGCTGGTGTTGCAGGGTGCTCCTTACTAGAGCTACTCTCCACCTAAATTTGGGAACTTCCCAGAGTTCTCTCTTGTTTTTTGCATAATTTATGTGTCACTCTAACCCTGAAAGGGCCTTGTTTTGACTTATACTGGGTGCTCCCTTGTGTCTGGACAAAGCTAAACTCCTCTGAAGAGCTCTAATGAGAGCGAAACACGTGTCAGGGGTTGCTTTACTCATTTCAGGTTGGCTTGGATGGTATTTGACCAGTCCAAAGCTGTAATACTGTGCCTGAAGTGGTAAATGGCTTTTGTCATTTTACAGCTCGGCGAGGATGACACTGTGTCAATCCTATGCTTAAAGATTTTGCTGTACAAATGGCAAAAGACTTTGTCACTGTCTAGCTCGGCGTGGATAGCACTGTGCTGATCCTATGCTTAAAAACTTTGCTAGATAAGCAGACATTTGAGGTGAGCAAATCTAGAGTGTCGCTGGTGTTGCAGGGTGCTCCTTACTAGAGCTACTCTCCACCTAAATTTGGGAACTTCAGAGTTCTCTCTTGTTTTTTGCATAATTTATGCGTCACTCTAACCCTGAAAGGGCCTTGTTTTGACTTATACTGGGTGCTCCCTTGTGTCTGGACAAAGCTAAACTCCTCTGAAGAGCTCTAATGAGAGCGAAACACGTGTCAGGGGTTGCTATACTCATTTCAGGTTGGCTTGGATGGTATTTGACCAGTCCAAAGCTGTAATACTGTGCCTGAAGTGGTAAATGGCTTTTGTCATTTTACAGCTTGGCGAGGATGACACTGTGTCAATCCTATGCTTAAAGATTTTGCTGAACAAATGGCAAAAGACTTTGTCACTGTCTAGCTCGGCGTGGATAGCACTGTGCTGATCCTATGCTTAAAAACTTTGCTAGATAAGCAGACATTTGAGGTGAGCAAATCTAGAGTGTCGCTGGTGTTGCAGGGTGCTCCTTACTAGAGCTACTCTCCACCTAAATTTGGGAACTTCCCAGAGTTCTCTCTTGTTTTTTGCATAATTTATGCGTCACTCTAACCCTGAAAGGGCCTTGTTTTGATGTATATATATATATATATGTATGTATGTGTATATGTTGTTTCTGTGCTTGGCATGTTTGTGGATCATTGCATGGCTCCTGGTTGTTTGGGTTGTTATACTAGATATCTATGAATTCCTGCTCTCATCTTATCACACTTATCTACTCATCACTCTTATGTCATGTCTCTATCAAACTATCCTCCATTCTCACTCTGACTCATCCCAAATCCCTTCTACCACTTTCATCTCCTAAATATCTCTGCCTAAGCTCTTCACTCCACCTCCACATCTAACTCACCAAACCTCACTCTACCTCTGTGACCTCCCACACAACCCTACTAAATTCTCCTGCATTCATCTCACCCTGCTACTATGCTCTCCCTAACCCTTCCACATACTCTTCTCCCTCCGCCCCCCTTTATTCATCCCAAGCCTTTGGGTTGAGTAAATGAAGGATATACTCCCAATTAACACTTCTGGATTTCTTTCCTCCTCCACCCCTCCATTACTCCAGTCAATCTAACTAACAAACTCTCATATCCGAGGCTCAAATTAACTCATAATAATACTAAAACTGTACTCATTATTAAACAATACTAATCCATCACTAATTCTTGTTGGGTTCCAGAGTAGCGTGCTACTCATCGAAAAGCGCTTTGACGCCTCGTCAGGGGTAGTAAGCGCTATATAAATAGGATTACAATACAATACAATATACTTTGGTTAGTTATGTGATGGTGTCTGATAGTATTCAAGTTGAGATGTGGGTGTAACAGGTGGACACATTTAATTTGCATGCATGTCCTAGCATGTTTTGTTTTATTTGTGATTTTGTTTTATTATTTCATTTTTGTTTGGGTATAGGAGTAATATTGTGTTGGGCTGGAACATTCCAAATAACTGAGTGAAGGAGGTGGAATAGGAAGGTGACCCCGTCACTCATGGCAGGAACTGTACTAGCCATGACGTGTACGGGTACATGAATAAACAGGCCTGGGACTCAGGGCCTCGCGGGCAGTGTCGCCTCATTATTTGTGTCTGGTGTTCATTATTTAGACTGCACTGCGCGATCTAAAAGTACTGCTGCATGCAATTTGTATGCAAGGAATACAAACTGCCCCTGTAAATGGATAGAAACACTGCACTGTGAATTTGTGCGGGATTTCAAATTTCGCTGAGCCACAGAAGACCAGGAATTTTCCTGCAGCGATGGACTTCCTTGTGAGCCCCTCTCGTCTCGTTTCCATACGCCTTTCATCATATGTTTACTCAGAGCACTGTAGCATTATTCATATTGCCTGGGAGAAGAGCCAGGAAGCCCTTTTGGGTGATTGTTGCACTTTATAAAGGCTCAGATTAGAAAACAAGCATTTGCAATTCTATGGGTCTCGCGTTTGCTCTAGTTAGAGCAATTAGCGTTGTAAATTCACAACTGGAATTTTCTTGCCTCATAAATTGAAAATGAAAAAACAGATGACATAAGCAAGCCGATTCAAAGTGTCATGGCTGCCATGAGCATGAGTGTGAAGGAGAGGCACAAAAGGAAAAACATGTTTGCTCGCAGTCAAACCTATGGCAAAAGTGCAATTAATCATGTGATGGCCAAGGTGGTAACAAAACTGACCCAGGGCGAGAAAAACCTAAAGCATTTACCAATGAAAACAAAGGATTTTTGGAACGCAAGCCCATGAACCAGTGATGGTGATGGGAGTGTGGTGGGCCTGTTTAAAAGCCCACAGATAGATAACAACAGGCCAGAGCACTTGCACGATCGACCTAAAAAGTGAAGCCTAATGTAAAGCCATGAGATAAGTGACGAAGAATCATTCTCTATCACTTGCACACCATTTGGCCTTTAGATAGCGCTGTCAATAATAAACACTTCTATCACGTAGCTCAATGGCTCTGCTTTTCTCGACCATCGAAGAATTAAAGATTGACTCCTCTGCAAGTATTTGCGGCTGAAACCTTCACAAAGATGTTAGTAGCGAGAGCATTGCTTGATGAGCTTTGTCATCGAACAGCTTTATATTATGGGAACTCTTTTCATACAGTAAACCCCGGGCGCAGAGGACCCCTAACAACTGCAGAGCCCGGTGCGACTGCACCTGCTTGTCTGTATGCCACCGTTCACTAGTGAAAGGCGGTGTTGCGTGTAGACCTGTACAGGAGTTTGTCAAGTACTCTCTCGCCCACCTTTAGTCTTTGTTACTGGTGGTGTGCCAGCCTTCAAACAATGTACCCTTGTTTGTGTGTCTCGAGTTTCCTACGTCTACTGTTTATAGCTAAGCACACTTAAACTCTTGCTTTCACAACTTTGTAAATTTGTTTTGACAAGTTCCCTGAGTGATATTGCTGCACGCACCAGCCAAAGACACCCCAAAGCCACAAACTATTTTGAAAAATGGCATTAATCTCCCCTTCACCAGCAAGAGCATGTTAGAAGGTAAAAGCGCAAACCAATATTTCTTAATAAAAGAACATGAGGTACGGTGGCAGCATGGAGCAGCTGCTAGTGATGTGTGAATATTTGACATACTGGGGACTGGAATGCAGGTTGTTATGGGTTTCTTTGTGCGAGTTATTTCAGTACTGCAGCAAGCAACTGTCAAGGTTATTAGTGATTAACCCTTTGTTGGCTGCTGTGTAATCAATCGCCGAGATGAAAAATATTTCCATTCTTTGAAGATATCTGCTGTTGGCCGCAGATAACCTCTCTTATCAACGAGTCTCAGGGGTTGTTTCTCCACCCATGGCGTTTATTTCTTTAATAAATCATTGTCTTCGAAAATGTTTTTTGCGCGCGACATAAAACTTTATTTTTACTCTTTGTTCTTTTCACAACAATTTATAGCGATTGCCATCAGAGAAGTTAAAGGTTAAACGGCGCTGGACAGGCCATGCAGCTGTTTATGCAGCGGTCACGTGACACTGGTCAGGGGAAGTTTCCCAGCAGTGACCTACATGTGGAAAAGAGACCAGGGGCGACCACCAAGGACTGAGTGGAGCCTTGTTTGTTGCAACACTTCATTTAACGTTGTATAGCTCGTTGAACATATTTAGCTTAACTTATAACAAGAAAGAGTTTGAATCTATTTATTTTATTTTCACGATTAATTAAAATCATCGCATATCATCCTAATAAAATCCGTAGAATATTAAAAAGGATGTGTTTACCCCCAATCTCATCAAAGTACATTAAATAAACAAATAATTGTTAAAAGTACAGAATTCGCACATCTAGACCCATTAAAATATGATAAACCATCACACTCCAACAGTTTTATAATAAGCGTAAACTGAAAACGAATACACAGCTGGAAAGTGGTGACTGTTCATGAAATGCTGTAGGATTACTACAAGTACCAGTATTGCATAAAATACAGCTATCATAACCTAAACCGCCATAAAATATACAAAAACGATCCTCCGAAAATTCCTTAAATATAATTTAAAAAAATACATGTTAAAACAAAGAACTTTGTAGGCTTGGCACCCCATCATTCAGCCTCATTACTGGATATCACCTGTTTAATTTAAGGTGCTCGTGCAAGTGTCATTAAACCTCCGCAGCCAAAGTCCATTAACTCCTTCCCGCACGAGTGCATGAGGCCAGCCGTCCTCAACAACATCGAGCGCGGAGCCATTCTGAACAAAAGCAAATAAACAAATATTAGGAAAAATATTAATGCTACTTAACCACTCAGAATGGTTCCCGCCGTCTTAATGTTTTTTATAAATCGTCCAGACAATTGGCCTGATTTCCCTCTTAAACATTCCTACACAGCAACTTTGCAAGTTCTAATATTCAACTGTCTAAAAATTGTAACCAGGCAGTAACTTCTTGGTGCAATCAGTGTGATGCATATGCAGATAACATGCTATAGAGCAGTGGTTCCCAACCTTTTGATTTCTCTGGACCCCCACTTTATCATTACTGGAACCTGGGGACCCCCACTGAATCATTATTGGAATCCGTGGACCCCCCACTAAGTCATTACTGAAAGATGGGGATCTAATCTGTTAATATTATTGAATTTTCTAAGCAGTTGTGGACCCTCTGAGGAGGCTTCGTGGACCCCCAGGGGTCCCTGGACCACAGGTTGGGAACCACTGCTGTAGAGTTTCCAGTGCTGCACCACAGTCCCTACATAGAGTTTCCCGAGTACCTGCCAGCCGTCACTATTTGTATTCCTTGAGTGGAATCAATCCCAAACGCAAATGGAAGAATTTAGATTTTTTTTTTTTTTGCCATTTGAAATGGACAAGATAAGTAAGATGGCAGCAATAGAGGCTGATACAGGTCAATGGATAGCAACATGGGCTCCTGCACGAATTGCCTCTAAATCATCATGGGCAGATAACTGCCTTGCCTGCTTCAAAAGGATTCTTGCTAACCGTTTTAGAGGAAGGGGCAGTTGTATCATGTCCTTGATTGAAAGCTCCTTGATGGAATCCAAGTAAAATTTGTGTAGACCCGATTTCTTGTTCTGAATAGTACTCCACATTCAACGCGTCTCATTTCCGTACAAAAGGAAACAAATCACGTATACCTACTATAATCCTGCCATGTCAGGTTGAACTCATGATGAAGATGTGCCTGCGCCTTGTACCACAGTAAATGGAAAAGGCATCTATAACAATGGCATTGTATAGGATCCAGCCAGGAAATAATCAATCATCCTAGATAAATGATCCATATGTCAAAGTAGGCATCAGCTTGCTTTCAATGTCTTTCAAATGACAGAAAGGTCTCAACCCGAAAGGCATCTGTGAAGGCACTGGAAGACAAATGTAAGAGAATTCTCCACTGATGTCAATAATTCGACCTGTGATGCTGGATGGCCACAGCTGTTCAGCTAAGCCCCTAAGCATTTTATTGAGTCAACTCTTTCCATTTTTGATCATTTAAGAATCAAGCACCATACCTGATTTTCCTTTTACCAAAAATCAAGAGCTTAGTTGCTGCGCATTAATACAGAGCTTATTGGCTTGGCAATAATCTGCTAGCGCAGACAGAGATTGTTTCAGCTCTATTGTAGTTTGGTCCATAAGAATGGTGTCGTCAGCATAATGTAAAAGATGTAGGCCACTGCAATCAATATTAGGTGGAAATCTCTTAGCTAAGCTCAAGCGATTGCTCAAATCTGCCAGGTATAAACTAAAAAGTGAGGGAACCATAATACAGCCTTACTTCAGGCCTCTGTGTGGATCTTAGCCAAACTGATCCAGTTTCTGCATACTCGAACCTTTACTCGTGTGTTTGAGAAAAGGCTTATGATGGCTGTCAAAAGGGACGTGGAGATTCCTCGGGCTACTAATTTTGGAATCAGCCATCCTCTGTCCACACTATCAAAGGCTGTTTCAAAATCAACCAATGCACAAAATAAAGAGCATGCCCCCTTTTCGCAGTTCAATCCATTAATGCAGATATGCATAGCAGGTTAACCTCTGTCCCACTACGCCTTCGAAAAACCTGTTTGTGTAGAGGGAATGGTTTTTGTGTCAGCCGCCAATCCATAAAGTTCCTTGTTCAAGATTTTTGCCATGCACTTACCCTTCACAGTGAGTAGGGCAAGTAGACAGAAGTTCTCTGGTTTTTCATAGCAACCCCTTTTTCTGTAGGGTACTTAAAGAGAGGCCCTCCAACTCTCCGAGATTTGATTCCTACTTATGCGTTCATTGAATAGCGGAGAAAAATAGCACAATGACTCTGTTCTTGCTGCTTTAAAAAGTCTAGCTTTGAGGCTATTTGGACCTGGTGCACCTGCCATTCGCATCTTGACACACATGTCGTCCACCATCTCATCTGTAATCAACTCCAGCACCTGTATTATCTGTTGATAGACACTAAGTCAACCTATTAGACTAAAGTATCAAAATACAGTATGGTAATATAAGATTTCAATTCTGATAACAAGATATTGGTCAGTTCATTAAACATATACCCAACAGAAGTTTTGTGAACCACTTGCCTGAATTTCTTAGGATTTTTAGAGTTAATGGTTTCAAACACAACAATCCGGGGCGTGGTCTGGCCGCGGAAAGCAATGGCCGCCTGAATAGTGAGCTCTGTATGCTGGATTGAGCCCAGGGTCACGGAGGGTCTGCTGACCGCCAGGGGGGCTTCCCCTGTTGTGCGCTGCTCACCTGTACGGGCGGCAAATGCCCGGCGGGCCCGTTACTCACCCACAGACAGAGGAGGGGCTTCAACAGCACCGTGGCCCTGCGATGCATGAGGAGCCATGGCCCAGATTACTCCCTCATGAGGGAGAGGCGCGAGGTGGAGGAGACAGCTGGGGCGGGTCACACCCAGCCGCACGTCAGTGGATCGGACCCGCCCACATCCACCAAACCCCCGGAGGCCCGGCTGAAACTCCCCCCAAGCTCCCAGGGGACTCGCGGAGGCAGGGGGAAAGATCGGTAGGGGCTGCCTGCCTTTTCCTTCCCTGCCCTCGAGCAGGCTCTAGGCCCCAGATAGCTAGCGGCCACTTTCTTCAGCCCACCGAATGGGTGCTTTTCGCAGCGGGACATGTGGAGCCCCCAATGCACGAGTTGTGCTGGAGTCCCATACCGTGGTTGGGCCTGATCACGACAAGCTACGGCAAGGGCATTGAAGATGCCTGGGAACCGAGCGACTCACTGGCACCGGTGTGATACATTTAGCCTACAACTCCTGTGATCAGATCAGGCTACATAGACCTATTGCTGCAGTAATTGCATTGCCACTAAGCTTCCCCCCCCCCCGGAGCACACTGAGGGGTCCTTGTACTGGACCTTCCGCTAGGAGGGGGCATTTACGGTCTCCGCGCTGCGGCACCGTATCCCTGTAGGCACTACGATACTCCTAAGCTCCCCTGGACCCCTCCTCTTCAGGGGGAGATGCCAAGCGGGAAATCGTCAGGTAAACACTTCCGCCAATTGCTGTTCTCAGAAGCTATGGTGCTACCTAAATTCATGGCGTCGCAGACGATCCCTCCTTGCTCCATGAACCCACCGGCCGACCCCGCTCGGCCGATACCACTGACCGCATACTGCAGGAAATCACTGCTGTGGGACGAAGCTTAGAGGCAATGGACTTGAAGATCTCGGTCCTCTCTAGGGCCTCCACCTCCATACGGGCAGACATAGCTTGTTTCGAAGTTACGGTAACAGACTTGGATCATCGCCTCTCGGCCGTTGAGGACCATCTTGCGACGCTGCCAGCATAGGACACGGAGATGCACTTCCTTCGGGTGAAGATTACGGATCTGGAGGACAGGAGTCGGAGGTACAATGTCCTTTTTTTGGCATACCGGAACATAAGGAAGGTTCAGATGTCAAAGCTTTTCTTAAAAACTTCCTCTCCGAACTCACAGGCCTCACTTTCTCCCCGCCGTTGGAGTTTCAAAGAGCCCACAAAATCGGTCCTGTACATAAAGCTAACTCTGGACGGCCTCGTCCCATCATCGCATGCTTCCTACACCACGAGCTGGCACGCCAAGTCATCTCTGCGGCCAGAACTCAAGGCCCACACTCCCTCAAGGGTCACGAAATTCAGATGATTGCAGACTTCTCAAGAGCAACTAACGAGAAACGGAAAGCATTTTTGACCCTACGACCACAGCTGAAGAAACTGGACATTAAATTTGGTCTTTTTGAGCCTGCTCGTATGTGGATCACCCAGGATGGTAAATCCAGAGACTTCCTCGAACCTACGGACCTTTGTTCCTTTTTGGAAGGCCTTACTATGCAATCAAGGGACCATACCTCTGCTCACCCGAGGTCAGGCTCCCCCACCCTAGGTGAAACCCCCCTCCGTTTCGGCTCCTAATCATCATGCCGCTTTGCAGAAGAGGAGGAGGACCTATGATCGCTCACTGAAATCACAGGAAGGCCGAGAAGATGCTCTCCAGGCTGTGATCGCTCTCACCCAGGATCAAGGCAGAGATAAGTCCCGATTCCCATTGAAACCGACACCTCCTACGGATCAATCACAATGATGAACTTCTGAAGCAGACAGGAGCTCTCATTCCATAGCCCGGAACAAGTACTTCCCCGTTGGACAGCTAAGTGCCCCATCTATCTCCCCCAAATATGCCTACTTCTGTTATGGGAGTTGCTGGCATTGTTATTATTGCTCTTACCGCTATTGTTAATATTGTTTACCTCTCCGTTACGACACTCGGCTTACTGGGTGTGCTCTGCCATTTCTGAGATCTGTCCTTGAGCGGGGCTCTGTGAGTATAGCATATGCTCTATGCCTCACGTGTTTCTGGTTACAGATTGCCTCAGTCAGATTGTTAACTTTTCGGTGCACTTCCCTAGATATCTTGGAATCGTTGTTTGTTTTAAATCATTGGGTATAGACCCATTTATTGGTTACATCCATTCTTATGAGGCTCCTCCACCTGTCATGCTTGTCCATGACTCTTACCGGTCATAGTCCACTGGAGAACATACCACGGAGTCCAACCCAGGAGTCCGCATGACCCCACACCCTCCCCCTATGCTACCGTCTATTATTCTGGGGTGGCCCCCGGGCGTCTCCCTGTGTCTCTCCCCTTCTCCTACACCCTGGGACCCCAAAATGCCTATTCTCCGCACCCCATACGTTGACCCCGGCTCAAAGTTATGCCCTTCTCTTCCCCATTCAGCGGTGCTCCCAAAGCAGGCTAAATGTCTGGCACAGGGACCTCATAGTTTGTCTCTGGTGCTCTCAGCTCCCGATTAAAGACGCACCTCCTCCATGACCGCAACCTGCTGAGACCCGCTCATCCCGGAAGTACCCCTGATTCCCTCCCCGCTCTCCCTCCTGCCCCGACACACTATGCTCCCCATGTCCCCCTGCAATGTTCTGAGTATTCTGCGTTGTACTGACAGCCACTGGCTGTTCATCGCAGGCCCCTCTGGGCTCCCCCTCCACTCCCCCTCCCCCCTTTATGCTTGTCTGGTGCGCGGGACATGCAGGTTCCGACCCCCAGCTTAATAGGACCGTGGCAAGGTACTTACTTCAGTTCCTATTGAACCCCGGCTACGTGTCTTATTTCTTGCATCTTCTCACTCTCAATCCTCATTTCCCACCATACCCTCTCTAGCCTTTTATTCCATTCTTTTCTATTCTGTTCTACTATAGTCAGAGTTCGCCTGTCCTTATCCTACTTTCCCGAGCACTCTTTTCTGTCTCTCCCTCTTTGTCGCTTTGACTGGCTCACTTGCCCCTCTCCTTTTCATTGACCCGGGTTCCCCACCACAGCCCCCTCCGCTCCCCCTGTTGCCCCCCACCTCGGAATTGTCACTGATATAGTGCCTCTTCTTGTGGAATACTAGAGCAAAGGGGACCAAACATTCACCGAAACCTGACAGACTCAGCCTTAGTATGGGGACGACGGTTCCGCTGACGGTCCTTTCATGGAACATTCATGGCATGACACAATATACCAAGAGAAAAAAAGTCTTATCCTACTTGCGGTCCAAGAGGGTGGACATCGCTCTTCTACAAGAAATATGTCTCTCCCCCTTGGAATTGTAGAAACTAAGCAGAGATTGGGTGGGGAAAGTTTTCCTCAGTGGAGCTCCGTCCGTGCACTCTGAGGCGCACGGCTCTGGGAGAAAATGTGGAGTAGTGATTCTCATCCGTCGATCCTTACAGTTCAGACTCCTCAAAACGGGATCTGACCCAAAGGGACGATACGTCCTCGCCAAGCTCAAACTGGGTGCCTCCACGGTTTGTGTTGGCTCTATCTATGCCCCCACGGGCTCCAAACACTTTTTCTTCCTCTCCCTAAATCAGTTGCTGACGGAGATTGGAGCTTCCCAGTACTTACTTGGTGGGGATTGGAACCTGGCACGAGACGCCATCCTAGATCGGACGGGTGGCCTTGATGTAGGCAACTACACACATCGGGCTCTCTTTGGAGACGTCCTCTCGCATCATGGGCTGATGGATTATTGGCGACTTTCCCATCCATCAGAAAGTGAATACACTTATGTCTCACCATGGGATCCAATCCAGACTGGATTATTTCCTCATCACCCACTGACTGCTTCATATGATCAGGGAGTCCCAGATCTTACCGGTCGCATTGTCTGACCACTCCCTGTCTTTACTGGCTCTTGAGCTGGGGCTGGCATCTCCAGGGCGTAAGCCATGGCGTCTACAGGCTTCCAGATATCCGACGGCGAGGGGGAAGGAACACCTCCAATCCCCCTTTACTACCTACCTATTCAATAACAAGGGTTGGTCTCCTCCCTGCAATTGCTATGGGCTGAGGCAAAGTTGACGATAAGGGGCCAACTCATGAGGGACGCTGCCATTGCCAATACCCAGAGGCATGAGGGGCAGCAGTCTCTAGAAGATTGCATAGCCCAGACTACCCGCAAATGCACCATACCCCCCTCCCCCTCCACCTGAAGTCCCCTGGACCAGGCCAAACTGGAGCTTAATGCTCTCTTCACCTCACAAGCAGAATACGTGTCACATCGGTTCAAAGGTCGTCACTATGAGCATGGAGAGAAGGTGGGGCGTTTATTGGCTGCTCAATTCTGACAAAGGGAGGCGACGATGGCCATTCCGGCCTTACATGGCCCTGATGGCACGATTGTCACACACCCACAGGTGATAGCAGACGAGTTCAGTCACTTTTATCAGACCCTCTATACTCTTGAAACTGTGGAAGACCATGATAAGCTGGTCACCTTCTTTGAGAAGGTGACTATACCTAGCCTCTTGGAGGCAGGCAGGGATCTTTTGGAAGGGGATATCAGCAAAGAAAAAATCGAACAAGCAATAGTCAAACTCCCTTATCATAAGTCCCCTGGGGAAGATGGGTTTTCAGCAGAATTCTATAAATGGACGGGAGCAGATACAGTGGATTTTCTATGCAAGGCCTTCCAGGGGGTGGACCAATAAGGCTCCTTACATTCTCTCTCCAACAAAGCTTCCATAGTAGTCCTCCCCAAACCAGGAAAGGATCCCCTCCTTTGCGGCAGTTACTGCCCCAAATCCCTCTTCAACGGAGACATCAAAATACTAACAGGAATTCTAGCGGTGCCCCTCAAAAAGGTGATCCCATCTCTCATTCACCACACACAAGTGGGTTTCGTTCCCGGCCACTCTTCTAGGAACCATCTACGTACCCTGCTCCATGCCCTCTAGATGGCACGGGACTCATAGGAGGAGGCCCTTGCCCTCTTCCTGGATGCCGAGAAGGCATTTGATCGAATAGAATGGTGGTACCTTTTCGAAACTCTAAAACATTTTGGACTCAGGCTAGTTTTATTAATACGGTACACCTGCTGTATGGCTCGCCGACAGCACAGGTCAATTGCAGTAGGTTCCTATCCGACGTCTTCTCCATCAGGAGGGGGACTAGTCAGGGCTGCCCCTTGTTGCCATTACTGTTTCTATTGGCCGTAGAACCCATAGTGGCAATGATCCGAAGATCAAGCCTCATTATCAGAGTACCCATCCCTGGCGGTAGCTCCACCTGTACACTGACGACATCTTACTAACTCTTTCAGACCCTGCTAAGTCCCTGTCGGCACCGTAAACCATTTTAGCTGACCTTGAGTCCCTCTCGGGTTACAAGATAAACTGGGATAAAAGCGAAGTGCTGCCTCAATCCCCCGTGACTGTAAGGGCGACCGTGCAGGGCTTCCCGGTTAAGTGGAAGCAGACACGTCTCCAATACCTGGGCATCTACATCAATAGAGGATTTGATCATATGGTGGCTAAAATCTTAGATCCGCTGCTTGCCACCATGAAAAGGGACTTTGACAAATGGTCACATCTGGGCCTCTCTATGTGGGGCAGAGCACAGGTGGTGCGCATGGTGACCCTGCTGGGGTTCTTATATGTTCTTGGCATGTTGCCTTTACAGATCCCCTTGACTCTTCTTAGAGAGACAGACCGTCGTATATGAGCCAGTGTTTGGGGGTCTATGCATCACCGGCTACCCAGGGCTACATTACTTGCCCGGTGCGAGTCGGGTGGGCTAGGTCTCCCTTCGGTGGAACATTAAGCCCTTGCGTTACACCTTTCACAACTAGTTTTCCTTCTCCCGGGAGTCCAAGACCCGCTGCTGTGGGTGGAGGTGGAACGAACGCTCTCGCGCTCCCCACCGGGACTCAATATGCTCTACAGAGCAGGAAATCCCTAACTTGGCCAATCAATCCCATGATCAGAGCCATGCAGAACTCCTGGGAATGGATCCCTTGATACATGACCGGGCTCCGCTTTGGGGCAATGCAGGATTCACAATAAGGGGAAATACTATAGTTTGGGAGGACTGGCGATCGAAAGGCCTTCTGCGTATCGATCAATTTCTATCCAATGGCCAACTGAAACCGTTCACAGAGCTACGGGAGGAATTCGATCTACCTGCCCATCACTCGTGGCGTTTTCTGCAGCTTCAGCACTGCCTTGGGTGCCACATGGGGGCATATCCCTGGTGGCTCTCCCACTCCCCAGTACTTCACTACTTAGAAACCTGGGGTCTTTTTAGAGGAGTCACATCTGGTATGCATACCTTGCTGAACCGCACTTGTTCTCCCTTCCCCTCTTGGTCCCTCTCAAAGACAAGTGGCAGGCACGACTACAGATAGAATTTGAGATGGAGGACTGGGCTGACCTAATTGATGCAAAGGATCGTGATGTACGGGAGGCTCGCTTGAAATTCAGTCTTTTCAAGACACTACATGATTGGTACTGGACTCCCCAGAAGCTATGGTCTGCAGGATTACTATCTCACGCCTCCTGCTGGTGCTGCCCCAACCCCGCTATGATCTACTCCACGTCCTGCACGATTGCCCTTCCATCCCACCTTTCTGGCAGTCGGTGGGGTGCACCCTCAGAGAAACTTTACCTCTGACGACCTCTCTTACCCCCTACCTCCTATTGCTACATGATACCAGCAATATGTACGATATTCTCTGACCAGAGTTACGCCTATTACACACAGCACTGGCCACAACCAAATTGTGTATTCTAAGACTGGTGCGCAGCAACAGTCCCTTCCCATGATTAATGGATCACTGCAATGCACCAAGCCGCTTCCAATGAACAAATTATTTACAGTCTCCAAGATAAGGTGGACACATTCCTCCGGACGTGGGCCCCCTTCCTCTCTGTACCGGAGGACCGAGTGCTCACTTAAAAGCTACCTGATGCGGGGAACATTACGGCTACCCTCCTGCATAGTGGCCACACCTACATGCACTGCCCATCTCCCCTGCTATTCTTAGCCGCACACATGACCACGTTTGGGACTGACTCTACATCCTCACTGGAGGACCCTCCCTTTCCTTCCTCCCTCCCCTTTGCTTCCGTCCTCCCACTCATGTCAAACACTCCTAACCCTTCCCCCCCACCTTCCTTTCCCCCTTGGTCACTCCTTCTACCCATTTGTGCCTATGCTTGTACTTATGATTCTTGCAATCTTCTTTGCTCTTGGCTCTCCCCCTCTCTCTCTGTCTTCCCTTGTCGTCATCACATTCCGCATTATCCTTCGGAGAAAACATGCGGCTCATAAAGTAGCCACCATTGTTTTGTCCTTGTGGTTAGTACTCATCCTCTCTCCACCTCCCTGGACTCACTCCACTTTCTGTCATACTGGATGCTTTCCTTATACCTCCCCACCTTCCCCTCTCTCTTCCTTCTCTTCTGCTTGTATTCTGTCGACCTTTACTCTTTCGTTTTCTTTTTCCACTTTTATTTCTCTCCTGACCCTTTATCTAAATTTTCTTTCTCTCGGCCTGGTTTTTCCTACCCGCAACAGGTCTCAGACCCCACCTCTCGCAGATCCGTGGCCCTGCCTCACTCTTTATAGACATATACTATCGGCACCGCCCTCCTTTCTTTCCATATCCGGTGACTCCGGGTATCCAGGACTGGCCGAATATCATACCGTACATATTTATCAACTCACCTAAGACCTGTCCATGCTACCTAGACCTCGCCAACAATCAATGGTGTCCCGGGTGGGTATGTGGAAGGGTGGCTGAATACGTTTCCCCCAGGCTCCTTCTGGCACCACATCCAACTTTGCCTCTATGTGGGGTAGTTTGGTGGCAGACACACACTGTGATATAGTCAACAGCATGTGATGTTCTATCAGGTTTCTCATTTTGATACAGACCATGTAATGTACCTCTGTCCACTTGCACTTGCCATTGTGTCCAACTATCTCTGTATAGTGGTGTCTGTATCGTCAGGATCGCGTACTTTACTACACGGTAATGTCTTATTGCTTTTTTGAAAAAAGAATTACAACACAAACACAACAATCCATTGCTCCTCTTTTGTGCACCGATTCTCTTTGTGGTGGCAGTGACATCTTTTTCGTACTTTCTTTAATTCTTCCTTCAGAGCAGTTAGTTTTGTCCCTTTGCACCACCCTTGTGCTCTTGTTTAATTGTTTTTTTAGTAATGTGAGCTCATGGTCTTTTACACTCAGATGAGGAAGAGAACAATGTTACCACAACTCTGGTTCAGAGACGGCAAAAAACATAAAGAAGCCCACTGGTGAAGTCTGACTAGCTCTCAATAATATATTGGCAACCTTTTTGGCGGAGGGGACTGGAGGGCTTTCAGTTTTATTTGTTTACTGTCAGTGATCTCACCACATCAATGAAGCCTTCTGACCGGTTCAATCTCAGCTTGATGGCCTATTTTAATTGTTTTTTGCAGAGAAACTGCCACCAAAACAAATGAGCATGACAAAATAGAATGATTGCCAAGTAGCATATGCGCAGTTTTGAAGTTGCACAACCACTGAAAATGCTGACCTGAAACCCACAGATATCCTAGCATGGCCAGCCTCTGATGTGACATGTGTGTGTAGGAGGCGTCTTGATCACATGTACGTCTGCACTCAGCACTAGCGGGTCTACATTTTTCAAAGTCTAGGTTAGCTAAGGGCAATCAATTGTACTTTTTAACTGATACAGTTAGAACTATTATATTCTAAATCTAGGCATTTCTAAAGCGCATGCCTACCCAACAGGCTTCCTAGTGCTAGGTCTACCAGAACTAGACTCACTGAAAAAGACCTATGCACTTATCTAAAAAGGACATACTTCAATTGTTTCCTGAAGCTTAGCTCATCCTTATTCTATCTGTAGGATTCCCCATTGTTGATTCTCCATATCAAGCCATTCTTCATTGTCTGAAGGAGCAAGCATATTAGCTTTAAAATCTCCTGCTAGAATGAGGAAAAACTTAGATGAGAACCAGAACAGGGGTCTGTATCTTCCCACAATGAGGTTCATATGAAGTCCAAGAGAGCAGTTGGTACTTTGTCAGCCATCTTCTGCAGTGTTCGGTCTACCATACTCTACAGGAGATTATAACTTTAAACATTTAACAAAACACACCTCAAGGAAAAGCACAAATACCTGGCTGTAGCATGTTCATTCCTAGTACTCAGAGACTAGTGGAAGAAATATGGTCCTGATTCACAAAGTTATTGATTTAGAACTGTAAACTGCTCAATACGTAATTTGTATTTAGGGGTGTGTGTAGTTAATCACTTGATAGGTGTTTGAGAACGTACATTGATACATGGAAGAGATCACAAATTACATATGTTGTAATTTACATGATCATCTGTATGGTATTCTGGCACAAAAATGACTTATGTCAAATTCCTTGAGTTCACATGGGCCTATTGTTTTTATTTTATAGTGGGTATTGCACAGATCTAGCCCTAAGTGACAGCAGAGCAATTTAATAACACAGCAAAAAAGCACAAGCCCTTGATCCAGCCAAAGCAGCATTTGGTTGGTTCCAAAAGCAGAAGAAATTCAGGACAGCGAATGCGCGAGTAAAGAAGAATGCGACTGAACAGGGCATAAGATTGGTAATTTTTAGGATAATTTTTGGTGTACCATTTTGTGTGAATACAACCAGCTAAGAAGAGATTGTTTTCGCTAGGTGAGCTAGTTTGTCAGCATGTTTACCTTTGCGAGTAATACAGAGGGATTTAAGTTGCTTACAGGCTGGGAGATTCAAGAGTGTAGGGATAGTATGATAGCATTTTGACTTACCATTATTTAGAAAGCAGCTATGTGGTGGGTACCCTAGAGAGGGAAATAAATGGTGTGATTGAGGGTGATAAGAAGGGCTTAACTTGTTGAATGTGGGAAGGGAAAAGGTTTTGTGCAGGCCACAGGGGAGTGAAGAGTTTATTCTTGCAGAGAAGGCTGATTGGAAACCAAGCTGTTCTTTTATTTTAAATGCTCCTTGAGTCAATGTGGAAGCCAACCGATTTTGGTTTTGTGGAAAGGGAGATTTGCTAAGACTCGGTCTTTTGATGCTGTTTGTCATGATTGAACAGGATGAATTCATTTTTTGGGGGTTAAATTTGAATCAAGGCAGTGTACAGGTTTGATGGAGTAATCTGCAAATAAGTACTGGATTTCAACAGCAGTTGGCACTTTCAGATGAAGGAAGTATTACATGGAGATAAAAGAGTGCCGATGGCCTCCATGTAAATGTTGAAGATTGAGGTGGGGGGGCTGTAGCAGAGCCCCAGGACACTGTATGAAACTGGGAGCTGAGGTGTGCTAAATGCTCAGGTTGCAAATATTCTTGGCAGTTTCAAGAGGGAGGAGGTGAACCAGTTAGGCACTGTGATAGAGAGGCCTGGGCAAGAGAAGAGAATGTGAACTAGAGGTTATTAATCAATGGTATCCAATTATACAAAGGGCTCTTGGAGGACAATAAAACAGGTATGACATTTGTCTGCGATTGGAGGATGTCATCTAGGCTTTGAAACATGACAGTTTCAGTGCAACAGTGTCAGCTGAAGTCAGATTGATAAGCTAGGAAAAGATTTGTTGTTTGTTTTTGGGCAATTGTTGATGTAAGGCTGCTGCTTCTCCAAGGACAGACAGATGAGTGATAGGATAATGTGCTAGATCATCTGAGTCAAATTTGGGTTTCTCCATTAAAGGACAATTTAGGAGGGGGAATGAAGGGTCCATTACAAACACAGATATTAATAATTGTTGCAAATGTGCTCCGTCTATTTAGTCCACCAGGATTCTTCACTTTTGATCACCCAGTTTTTAGACCTTTACTGTGGGTTAGTCTTACTGGCAGACTTACTCTTGGTTATTTCACAGTAATTGGACTGAGTGTGGTCACAGCCAGTGTCTGCCATTAAGGAAAAACCACTGCAGCGCAGCTAAGGTAAGTGGCATGAGTGTGCACATGTGCACAGGCTGCGTGTGCAAGACTAAGGTTGTGCTCAGCCCAGTAATTGCACACAGGTAGCCTGGAACAGAAAGGACTTTGCAACTATGGATGTTGACCTGGGGTAAGACTGACAATATTAGTGGGTATTCGAAGATATGTTAGTTGGGTTTGTTGGAAAATCTGTAGTACATTCACTATATTACACATACAGGTGAAATCTGCCTTAATGTGCAGTTCTGCTCTACTTAGGCCTACACAGTTCAGCTATGTTTCAACTTGGAGTAAAACATGCACGCCAAGTTTGATTTTGCAGGTTCCATTATCATATATATAAACCTTATGGGTAGAGAAGAATTATCATATTTCTCTGGCTCAGCTCAGAATCAGATTCAATGCCTTAGTCTCACCTGCGGGGTCAAGTTAATTACTCTGCTTCCCAGGACAGGGAACAAAGGTCTCCCTCCAGAAAGGTACCAATTATCAGTGATTGGGGAGGAAAATGTGGATCTGATAATGAGCTGTCACACTGCATTTGGACTGGGTCAGGAAGTCCAGGCATCTGGAGATGAAATAGGAAGTGGTGCCGTTTGAAGTTTTGGTGGGAAGGTATCTAGCAGTGACGTCAGCTAGAGATCGAGCTGAGGTCCCCAGAGGAGCTCTTCACGGAGAAAACTTTACAGTGCCATTTTAGATTGTACCAGAATGCTTTGCAGCAGGGTTTGGAATGGGGTGGAGTAATAATGTGGAATCCTATAAATGGCCAGGGGTGTCTGTAATTTAGAAATTTCCACCCACACTTATAAATCCCTGCACAAGGGAAATACAGAGCACAACAGTAGAATCATGGACACCTGGAAGGAGAAGCCACCTGATGCCCCTGATAGACTTAGGACTTTGGTGGTCATTCCGACCCTGGCGGTTTCAAACCGCCAGGGCCGGGGACCACGGAAGCACCGCCAACAGGCTGGCGGTGCTTCCAGGGCCATTCTGACCGCGGCGGTAAAGCCGCGGTCAGAAAAGGGGAACCGGCGGTTTCCCGCCGGTTTTCTCCTGGCCCAGGGAATCCTCCATGGCGGCGCTGCTTGCAGCGCCGCCATGGGGATTCCGACCCCCTTCCCGCCAGCCTGTTCCTGGCGTTTTTTTTTTCCCTGGCTGGAACGGATGTCGTGGGGCCCCTGGGGGCTCCTGCACTGCCCATGCGCCCCCTAACAGGGCCCCACAAAGATTTTCACTGTCTGCTTAGCAGACAGTGAAAATCGCGACGGGTGCCACTGCACCCGTCGCACCCCTGCAACTCCGCCGGCTCCATTCGGAGCCGGCTTCATTGTTGCAGGGGCTTTCCCGCTGGGCCGGCTGGCGCTCTTTTGGAGGGTGTCCGCCGGCCCAGCGGGAAAGTTGGAATGGCCGCTGCGGTCTTTTGACCGCGGGGCGGTCATTCGGCGGCCAGATATTGGCGGGCGGCGACCGCCGCCCGCCAATATCAGAATGAGGGCCTTTGTCTGCATCGGGCCCCAAGGGTTAGATGTGAGAAAGTAGCCTCTTTCTAGCCTTGTTACCCCCACTTTTGGCCTGTTTGTGAGTGTATGTCAGGGTGTTTTCACTGTCTCACTGGGATCCTGCTAGCCAGGGCCCAGTGCTCATAGTGAAAACCCTATGTTTTCAGTATGTTTGTTATGTGTCACTGGGACCCTGCTAGTCAGGACCCCAGTGCTCATAAGGTTGTGGCCTATATGTATGTGTTCCCTGTATGGTGCCTAACTGTCTCACTGAGGCTCTGCTAACCAGAACCTCAGTGGTTATGCTCTCTCATTTCATTCAAATTGTCACTAACAGGCTAGTGACCAATTTTACCAATTTACATTGGCTTACTGGAACACCCTTATAATTCCCTAGTATATGGTACTGAGGTACCCAGGGTATTGGGGTTCCAGGAGATCCCTATGGGCTGCAGCATTTCTTTTGCCACCCATAGGGAGCTCTGACAATTCTTACACAGGCCTGCCACTGCAGCCTGAGTGAAATAACGTCCACGTTATTTCACAGCCATTTTACACTGCACTTAAGTAACTTATAAGTCACCTATATGTCTAACCTTTACCTGGTAAAGGTTAGGTGCAAAGTTACTTAGTGTGAGGGCACCCTGACACTAGCCAAGGTGCCCCCACATTGTTCAGAGCCAATTCCCTGAACTTTGTGAGTGCAGGGACACCATTACACGCGTGCACTACATATAGGTCACTACCTATATGTAGCTTCACAATGGTAACTCCGAATATGGCCATGTAACATGTCTATGATCATGGAATTGCCCCCTCTATGCCATCCTGGCATAGTTGGCACAATCCCATGATCCCAGTGGTCTGTAGCACAGACCCTGGTACTGCCAAACTGCCCTTCCTGGGGTTTCACTGCAGCTGCTGCTGCTGCCAACCCCTCAGACAGGCATCTGCCCTCCTGGGGTCCAGCCAGGCCTGGCCCAGGATGGCAGAACAAAGAACTTCCTCTGAGAGAGGGTGTGACACCCTCTCCCTTTGGAAAATGGTGTGAAGGCAGGGGAGGAGTAGCCTCCCCCAGCCTCTGGAAATGCTTTGTTGGGCACAGATGTGCCCAATTCTGCATAAGCCAGTCTACACCGGTTCAGGGGACCCCTTAGCCCTGCTCTGGCGCGAAACTGGACAAAGGAAAGGGGAGTGACCACTCCCCTGACCTGCACCTCCCCTGGGAGGTGTCCAGAGCTCCTCCAGTGTGCTCCAGACCTCTGCCATCTTGGAAACAGAGGTGCTGCTGGCACACTGGACTGCTCTGAGTGGCCAGTGCCACCAGGTGACGTCAGAGACTCCTTGTGATAGGCTCCTTCAGGTGTTGCTAGCCTATCCTCTCTCCTAGGTAGCCAAACCCTCTTTTCTGGCTATTTAGGGTCTCTGTCTCTGGGGAAACTTTAGATAACGAATGCAAGAGCTCATCCGAGTTCCTCTGCATCTCTCTCTTCACCTTCTGATAAGGAATCGACTGCTGACCGCGCTGGAAGCCTGCAAACCTGCAACATAGTAGCAAAGACGACTACTGCAACTCTGTAACGCTGATCCTGCCGCCTTCTCGACTGTTTTCCTGCTTGTGCATGCTGTGGGGGTAGTCTGCCTCCTCTCTGCACCAGAAGCTCCGAAGAAATCTCCCGTGGGTTGACGGAATCTTCCCTCTGCAACCGCAGGCACCAAAAAGCTGCATTACTGGTCCCTTGGGTCTCCTCTCAGCACAACGAGCGAGGTCCCTCGAATCCAGCGAATCTGTCCATGTGACCCCCACAGTCCAGTGACTCTTCAGTCCAAGTTTGGTGGAGGTAAGTCCTTGCCTCACCTCGCTGGGCTGCATTGCTGGGAACCGCGACTTTTGCAGCTACTCCGGCCCCTGTGCACTTCCGGCGGAAATCCTTTGTGCACAGCCAAGCCTGGGTCCACGGCACTCCAACCTGCATTGCACGACTTTCTAAGTTGGTCTCCGGCGACGTGGGACTCCTTTGTGCAACTTCGGCAAGCACCGTTTCACGCATCGTTGTAGTGCCTGTTTCTGGCACTTCTCCGGGTGCTACCTGCTTCAGTGAGGGCTCTTTGTCTTGCTCGACGTCCCCTCTCTCTTCAGGTCCAATTTGCGACCTCCTGGTTCCTCCTGGGCCCCAGCAGCGTCCAAAAACGCCAAACGCACGATTTGCAACTAGCAAGGCTTTTTGGCGTCCTTTCGGCGGGAAAACACTTCTGCACAACTCTCCAAGGCAAGAGGAATCTGTCCACCAAAAGGGAAGTCTCTAGCCCTTTCCGTTCCTGCAGAAACCTCAGCTTCTTCTGTCCAGTAGAAGCTTCTTTGCACCCGCAGCTGGCATTTCCTGGGCATCGGCCCATCTCCGACTTGCTTGTGACTTTTGGACTTGGTCCCCTTGTTCCACAGGTACCCTAGATTGGAAATCCACAGTTGTTGCATTGCTGGTTTGTGTCTTTCCTGCATTATTCCTCTAACACGACTTCTTTGTCCTTAGGGGAACTTTAGTGCACTTTGCACTCACTTTTCAGGGTCTTGGGGAGGGTTATTTTTCTAACTCTCACTATTTTCTAATAGTCCCAGCGACCCTCTACAAGGTCACATAGGTTTGGGGTCCATTCGTGGTTCGCATTCCACTTTTGGAGTATATGGTTTGTGTTGCCCCTATCCCTATGTTTCCCCTTTGCATCCTATTGTAACTATACATTGTTTGCACTGTTTTCTAAGACTATACTGCATATTTTTGCTATTGTGTATATATATCTTGTGTATATTTCCTATCCTCTCACTGAGGGTACACTCTAAGATACTTTGGCATATTGTCATAAAA
Organism: Pleurodeles waltl; assembly: GCF_031143425.1. Taxonomy (NCBI): domain Eukaryota; kingdom Metazoa; phylum Chordata; class Amphibia; order Caudata; family Salamandridae; genus Pleurodeles; species Pleurodeles waltl. The sequence goes on from NC_090437.1 coordinate 48,097,034, forward strand.
AATAAAGTACCTTTATTTTTAGTATAACTGTGTATTGTGTTTTCTTATGATATTGTGCATATGACACTAAGTGGTACTGTAGTAGCTTCACACGTCTCCTAGTTCAGCCTAAGCTGCTCTGCTAAGCTACCATTATCTATCAGCCTAAGCTGCTAGACACCCTATACACTAATAAGGGATAACTGGGCCTGGTGCAAGGTGCAAGTACCCCTTGGTACTCACTACAAGCCAGTCCAGCCTCCTACATTAGATGTATCTCACTAGGGCCAGTGACACTTGCCTCCTTATGCATCCAAGGACCAGTTGGGGGAAGACCTGGACTCTACTCCCACCCTAAGTGCTCTGCAAGAGAGCCACAATGCTCTGGGGCTGGGAGTATAGGCAGAAGGGTGATTGCTGAATAGTAGCAGAAGGGCCAGGCAAAAAGCGCCCACCATCAGGGGAAGAGCACGGGAGAGAAGTCTGGTGTAGGGAGCCAGAAAAACTAGCTCCCACATGGTGCTCTCATTAGAGTCAAGGAGCCTCACTGAAAAATGCTCTTGGGGCCAGAAGTAGCAAGGGTTTTGAGCCTCGCAAACAGAGAAAATCGCTGTTTGCGAGGCGCAAAAGCCACATCGTGATACCCATTCCCATTTTGCGAGTCAATAACCTGGTTACCGACTCGCAAAATGGGAATGCGAGTCGCAAATAGGAAGGGGTGTTCCGCTTCCTATTTGCGAGTCGCATTGCGATGCAAAATTGCTTTGTGACCGCGAACGCAGTCGCAAAGCAATTCGCAGTTACCACCAGTGTCACACTGGTGGTAACCCATTCTCAAAAGGGAAGAGTTCCCCATGGGACCCTTTGCCCTTTGTGAATGGCCCTGAAAACATTTTTTCAGAGCAGGCAGTGGTGCTATGGACCACTGCCTGCTCTGAAAAAATGAAACTGACACGTTTCATTTTTTCGTTTGTAATGTATCTCGTTTTCCTTTAAGAAAAACAGGCTGCATTACAAAAAAAAAACTGCTTTATATAAAAGCAGTCATAGACATGGTGGTCTGCTGTCTCCAGCAGGCCACCATCCCTGTGAGTGCTGCGACTCGCAAGGGGGTCGCAAATTGCGACCCACCTCATTAATATTAATGAGGTGGGCCTTTGCGACCCCCTTGCGATTCGCAGATGGTGTCAGGGACACCATCCTGCATACGGCTTTGCGACTCGCAATTTGCGACTCGTAAACCCGGAATTTCCTACATCTGGCCCTTGGTGTCTAGAGCTTGCCATCAAGTGTAAAAGAAGCCCAAGATGAACAAAATCAGCCCACCGGTGCTGGACTTATGCTCCTCTAAAGATTTAACCTTTGACCTCTTCAAAAGAAATACAAATGTGTGGTGTTCTGACTACATTTCATGAAATACCCCAAGAGTGTGCCAAGTTTTAGGGGTTGGCATGTCTTTGTTTCCTTTAAATTCTTGGGCTTTTGGTCCCAGTAACCCCACCTACAGGCCCCATAATCAGAATGCCATCAGGGACCCCATTCGAGTGGCTTGGTACATCCCTGCCTGTGCTCCTTACAGGCAAGGGGAAACAAAGTACCTCCACATGAGTACAAGGATCTCTGGACAGCTCCCATGAAGCATCAAAGGAGCCTGCAACCCCCAATGTGTGTAAAGACTGGGCACAAGGGCACGCCAAAAAAAAAGAAAACACAAAGGAAAACATTCTGCTTATTTATAAGATATTCATGGCCATGAAAATGAACACCCAAGAATGCCCTATGTGGGCTTATTTGCATTGTTCTTTTTCTCTGTGGTCCCCCAAGGATGTTGGATGACTATTTGAGGGCTGCAAGGATTGCAGCAGCCCCCAAGAGTTTTTTTAGACTAAGTTGCCATGGACAATGCATCAATTACTCTCAGACCAAATTCTCAGTTTTTCAAGCACCCGTGCACTGGAGCTTTTGGCTCTCAGGTTCTGGAATGCAGCAACCCCTAGGGGTTGGTTCTGTGGCTACAATATGTGACCTGAAGTGGTTAATGAAAGATTCTAACATCTGTTAGTGATTTAAAAACAAAACATGTTTTATTTAGAATTCTTTATTGGCAATGATTGTTGGTGAACATTGCAATGGTCATATTAATAATGAATGCATTTAAATTTGCACATTTACTCTATTGGATTTAATGATGATTTCTAAAATGTGGTGACCTCCTTGACAGAGCCAATATCCGTGACCTATATATGAATGTGAGGACCCCATGACATGCTAAAAGGCTTACCTTGTATGTTTTTGAGGTGACCCCATGAGAAAGCCAAAAGGCCTGCATTATAAATCTGAGATGAAGGGGTATTGTGATTAGGAGGGTCGGGACCCAATAAGGGTCAAATGTTATCCAAGAATGTTACCAAATGTATTTATATCTACCTAATATATATATTTGTGAATGAATATACAGTATTTAGTAGTGTATGCGTAATAAATGTACTTTTCCTTTTTCAAAGAAAACACACGGACTGGACTATGATTTATTGAGTTGTTTTGTTGCACGGCAGCAAATTGGGATTGCTAGTCTACACCACCTCCCTTAGGAGGCATTGGACTGCTCTGCTTCACTACCACCCCATAAGGAGCCAATTGTGGACCTTTTACCAGCACAGGACTCATATGCTGCCCAACTAATAACACAATTCCTTATAATATTGGTCAGGTAAAAGAAATGGCACAATGAGAGAGAGACTTTATGATGGTATATGGAAAACATTGTTATTGTAAGAGGTGGTTTGAGGTAGGATGTTATTCATATAAGTGATGGAGAGGGTCTGGGAGGGGTCCCAGGCCCCCATGATGGTGGGTTGTAGCTTGAGGTTGCCTGTTACAGATTGAGGGATTGTGTTGCTACTTCATCCCACTGGAGAATATTATAGAATACTTTCTCCATCGGTTTAGGAATGTGTCTTGGAAAAAAGCAGTGCTGGAATGCTTTGATTAATGTCTTGGCAGTATTATTCACCTCAATTATGGTTTTAGAATAATGGGCAGATATAGCTTAGCAAATTTGCAAGTTTGCGGATGGTGCTAGCAGATGTTAAGCAGATTTTAAAGACAGGAGGTCTGAGGGTGATCCAGAGAAGCACCAACAGATGAGCTAAACGAGGAAATGCAGAGATACAAAGAAGATCTGGCAACCTCTCTTAGAGGACAGAAAGTTAGATAATTTTAAGACATGAGATAGAAGTCAGAACACTTAGGAAGTTAAAGAAAGACATCCTTGACTACAAGCTGGATATTGCACATATTTGGCTTGCATATTGCAGTAGTAAAAAAATACAGTAAAAGGAACATAAGCCAAATAGAAACAAGCAGTAATAATGAAAATGGAGAAAGAATAAGGAGAAGGAATAGGGATGCTGATAAGACTAAGGCCCATATTTATACCTTTTTTAGCGCTGCACTTGTGTCATTTTTTGATGCAAAAGTGGCGCAAACTTACAAAATGCAATGATATTTTGGAAGTTTGCACCGCTTTTGCGTAAAAAAATGACACAAATGCTGTGCTAAAAAAATATAAATATGGGGTCTAAGAGTGTAATAACCAATGTTTCGGTTAGACAACAGACTGGCATTACAATTTTGAACAGGCCTTCTTGAGGTACTCATTACATACAACAATGCGGGGAAAGATCGAATTATTTATACATCATAAGGCAACATATGTGAAAGCAAAAAAACTATTTATTCACATAAATATATATATATATATATATATATATATATATTTATGTGAATAATATATATATATATATATCCATTTATTTACTTATACATAAATATCAATTTAATATATTCATCCTATATGGACAGCCCATCTACTAAAACAACACACCAAAGGACAGATAGTGTGAGAAAAAGTGCTCGTGATAGATAAAAAGAAGAATAATACATATTCCAGTGAATCAAAAACCTATATAAAAAACAGTAAAACCAGTCGGTTGGTTCTTTTTTGTTTGCTGCATTAACTCCATTCCAAATCCTCAGAGAGTCTAAATCAATTCCTTCAATCCTCCAAAAATCCTATGCAGAGACCAATCCAGACTATGATATATCCGTCAACGTTATCTATCACGAGCACTTTTTCTCACACGATCTTTCCTTCGGTGTGTTGTTTTAGTAGATGGGCTGTCCATATAGGATGAATATATTAAATTGATATTTATGTAGAAGTAAATAAAAGAATATATATACATTTATATGAATAAATAGTTTTTTTGCTTTCACCTATGTTGCCTTATGATGTATAAATAATTTGTCGATCTTTCCCCGTTAGGGCATTGTTGTATGTAATGATTATCTTCTACCCAGCCCGGTCGGGTTTTTGGGTTACCCTCTGTGGTTCATAAGTACTTCTGGAGGTACATCACAGAGACACAGTATAGCAATTGATCATTGACAATTTGGTAAAGGTCACGGTAGAGTAATGATGAAAAACGATAACGGCATACATGACCAAAAAGAGCAACACAGCACATGCAGGGGTCCAGTTCCTTTTTAAGACACATCAAGAAACACAAGCGACCCACTAGATGAGAAATGGGCAAGGCTGCTCAGAAGTAAAATAAGAAACCTATAAATGACCTAGCGCATCTGAAGTTAACACAAGTTCTAGAAACAGTGCTACAAAAGTAATGATTTTTTAACACAGGAGATGCAGCAGGGTATATATACATTTGTACAAATTCAAGGAAAAAAAAGGCTACAATTATTTTTTTACTATACCATCTGAACTTGGTGAAAACAACCGTCCCATTGTGTAGAATTAAAACACACACGCCATTCAAACATCCCCCTACCAACACAACTCTCAAAAAGTTTGAAAAAGAGACATTATGTGCTATCTACCATAGGATTTGCACTGGAATCATATCCTTCCAGTACCAAATCCTATGCCTAGATAAATTCTGAAACATTCCAAAGATTGCATTGTGTTGTGCAGTACAGCACATATGCTTTGTGTGGAATGTTTGAAGAAGTGAAAACATTTCTACTTGTCAGCGCCTGCATCAAGGAAGCATTATTTCAGGACACAGAGTCCAGTTTTGCTGTTTAAGTAGATAAGTAGATCGGGCTCTGTGTCAGGATAGGGCCTTGCATCAAAAAATATTTGTGCTGAGAAAAAAGATTCTTCCCAGACCAAAATTCTGGAAAGTAAATATCCATGCAAGAATTTACACCGCATTGTGTCACTGTGCAAGATTCTGCTCTGGTACAAATCACTAGAAAATCTGTCTCTTGGTTTGATGAAAAAAGAATTCACTAGGAGAACCTATTGTTTAAGGTTTCTGATGAGGATTATGAGAACAACAATTTACAGAGCGGGGCACTTAACAAAAAGGCAGTTGAATAGGGACAGACACTGTCTCTGAACTAAAGGGATTCACACAAGTATAGATGAAATTAACAGCTCCATAAACGTGGTGCATAATTGACCACTCGCAGAACACACATTGCACAGGTGCGTTTGCGTACAAATGGAATAATTGTGTACTTTGCCTCCATTCGGACGAATTGTTCTGGCAGCCTCAACAATTGAGGCTGCCATTGTTTGTGGGCGAGATTTACACAACTGATCAATAAAAATCAAAGTAAGGACACATTTTAAGGGTGTCATATAAGACTCCGATTGAGGGCGTTGGTCTAGAAACACTTTTGGTAGGTTTTCAATTTAGAAATTCTGCTAATGGTTTTCTGAAATGATGCACTTTTTACGGGCAGTATCCACAATTAGCATACTTTACTTTGTTTTTAAATCACATATCAGCGCCTATTAGAGGTATGCGGTAATTTTGAAGTGGCGCTGCCACAAAGTGAAGGGAAGACAGCTTGTTGAGAAACTACAAACAATGTACAGCCAATTGTAAGCTGAAGAGGTGACAACATTAAGGCAAAATATTCTGGAAAATATTTCTGTAAGAATCATTTTATTGTAAAATAATGGAATTCCAAGGATATCAAATCCTGCTAGGAGAAATACCTTTATGGTGAAAAATAGTCCCTACAGTTTTTTCCCCAGGATCACATTGATCCTTTATTCTTTCACAGTAAGGCCCATGTAACTCCTTATTTCCCCTCCTTGTCTACCATAATTCTACTGCCTTCTCTCTATTCATTTAATTTTCTTTCTTATGGCCTCATTATGAGTTTGGTGGTTCACAGTGGAAGTCAGACAGCTGCACTCCTGGCAGTATGACCACCAGATTAAAACCCTGATTGCAAAAAAATAATATAACTAATATACAATGTTATCAGAAGAATTTATAATCTCTGAATATTTCAGGCAGTCTGGGAACAAGCGTGCCAGCATTCCAAGCCACAATCATTTGCTTCAAACCTCTGAACTCCTCATTACCCATCAACCTGATGCTTCTACAGCTATGTTTATGATGGTATTTTAACAAAATATCTATTTTAAATATTGTGATACAGAAATTATATCAAAAATATATTTGCTACAAAAATATCATGGTGCAGAATATTGTTGTCAAGAATATCATTTTTTTGTTAAAATATGTGTCAAAAATGTTGTTTTTAATATTGTTTTCAGTAGTATAGTTGTAAAAAATGTTTTTTTTAAATTTACTTACAATGTTTTAGGTAATAGAATAATTTTAGATGATAATATTGTTAGTGTAATTGCTATATATTTTTAAAAACCAAGCTTATAATTAAGGGACTGGTTTAGATATTGACAGACTGGTTACTCTGGCACAATGGTGACGGTTATCTTGTTCCCCGATATCTAAATTCCGTTATGTCCTATGGGATTTAGATATTGGTGGATGGGATATCCGTCACCGTTGTGACACAGTAACCCCTCTGCCATTATCTAAATCAGGCCATTAGTGGTTTAATAACTTATTTTTAATTTTAATTAGCAATTTACAGTGTAGTAGCTGGTTGTTGGGTTAGTAGGGAAATAGGGTGGGAAGTTAATCAAATTATAATTAATTTTTTGGAAAACTATTTTTAATTGTGAATTAATAGTTTAATTGATTATTATTTATAATAATTGTTACATGTTATTTTTAAGTTTATTTTGTGATTTTGAATGTCTGTTTTGATTTTTTGTATCAGTTATGTGTTATATTTGAGCAGCAGGCCGTTTGTAGGGGAATGGGGTGGGAAGTTAATTAAATTACAATTACTCTAAATTTTATGGTAAGTTAATTAATTAGTTAATTATGTTAATTGTTTAATTGTTACACTATATTCTTAAATTATTTTGATAATTTTAATGTGTATTTTATTGTATTATTTGTAAAGCATGTTGTATATTAGTATTTGTTTGCTCAGTTTGTAGGGGAATAATTAAAATTATGCATTTTAAATTAGTATTGTTTTGAAAATTAAACATCTAATTGAATATTGATGATTGAAATTATCTGTTATATTTTTTGATTACTTTTTGAAGTATCTCATCTTTGATGTGTACTTTAATTGTAATACACTTTTATTATGAATATTGCTTAATTTATTTTTTTAATGGTTATAAGGTGGCAATATGTTACAATTATGTTAAGGAATTGTTTTTCTATGTGATTGAATATAAGATACTTTAACTAGAGTATTTTTTGTTAATATTGTGCACTTTTTATGAAATAAATTTTTGATTTGTAGGTGATTTTGATATTTGTCTGTGAAATGATTTTTCTTGCAATATATTTTTAATTTGTTTTTAGTGCTAATTTACGTTAAATACTTCTGTAGTTATTTTAAAATATTGTGATTTCAATGTAACTATAAGTAATTACATTTTTACATTTTTAAACATTTTTAATTTATATTTTAAATGTTTTCATTTTTATATATGAATATAGTATTATTTCGTCTATGTACTATAATCTACTATGATTATTATATATGAAAATAATTTTAAATAATGATTCGAACTTTTGTTGTTATATGTAGTTCTTTTCAAGTTCAACACTTTTTATACTATTTCCCTAATATTGCTTAGACTGGAGTGGGAAGAGTAAATGCAACCCCTCCGAAGTACATCACTTTCTCTACTGTGTGTTAGACTGGAGGAGCAATAGTAAATATAACTTCTCCAAAGTCCAATGATTTCCCTACTGTTGCTCAGACTTGAGTGGAAATAAAAAATCGTATCCCGCCAAAGTCCAACACTTTCCCTATTGTTATTTAGCATGTACTGCGAATAGTACGTGAAAGCCCCTGAAGCCCAGTGCTTTCTCTACTGTAGCTTAGGGACTGATTATGAGTTTGGCGGTCTTGGTACTGTCATGCTGGTGGTAGAATCACCCTCACAGCATGGCGGCCCATCCTCTATATTAACCCCTTCGCTGCCAGGCCTTTTCCCCCTCCTGTGCCAGGTGTTTTTTTGGCTATTTGGGGCAGTTCGTGCTAAGGCCCTCATAACTTTTTGTCCACATAAGCTAGCCAAGCCAAATTTGCGTCCTTTTTTTCCAACATCCTAGGGATTCTAGAGATACCCAGACTTTGTGGGTTCCCCTGAAGGAGGCCAAGAAATTAGCCAAAATACAGTGAAAATTTCGTTTTTTTTAAAAAAAAAATGGGAAAAAGGGGCTGCAGAAGAAGGCTTGTGGTTTTTTCCCTGAAAATGGCATCAACAAAGGGTTTACTGTGCTAAAAACCCAATTTTTCAACACAATTTTGGTATTTTACTGGGACATACCCCATTTTTATGATTTTTTGTGCTTTCAGCCTCCTTCCAGTCAGTGACAGAAATGGGCATGAAACCAATGCTGGATCCCAGAAACCTAAACATTTCTGTAAAGTAGACACAATTCTGCAATCAGCAAGGGGTAATGTGTGTAGATCCTATAAGGGTTTCCTACAGAAAATAACAACTGAAAAAAAAAAATATTGAAATTGAGGTGAAAAAAACAGCAATTTTTCTCTACGTTTTACTCTGTAACTTTTTCCTGCAATGTCAGATTTTTGAAAGCAATATACCGTTATGTCTACTGGACTCTTCTGGTTGCGGGGATATATAGGGCTTGTAGGTTCATCAAGAACCCTAGGTACCCAGAGCCAACAAATGAGCTGCACCCTGCAGTGGGTTTTCATTCTATAGCGGGTATACAGCAATTCATTTGCTGAAATATAATGAGTGAAAAATAGCTATCAAGAAAACCTTTGTATTTCCGAAGTGGGCACAAGATAAGGTGTTGAGGAGCAGTGGTTATTTGCACATCTCTGAATTCCGGGGTGCCCATACTAGCATGTGAATTACAGGGCATTTCTCAAATAGACGTCTCTTATATTTGGAAGGAAAAAATGTAGAGAAAGACAAAGGGCAATAACACTTGTTTTGCTATTCTATGTTCCCCCAAGTCTCCCGATAAAAGGCTCCCGACAAGTGATACCTCACTTGTGTGGGTAGGCCTAGTGCCCGCAACAGGTAATGCCCCAAAACACAACGTGGACACATCACATTTTTTGACAGGTGTTTTTTGCAGAGTGCCTACCTGTAGATTTTGGCCTCTAGCTCAGCCAGCACCTAGGGAAACCTACCAAACCTGTGAATTTTTGAAAACTAGAGACCTAGGGGCTCTGGCCAGGTTCTGTTACCCAGAATCCTTTGCAAACCTCAAACTTTGGCTAAAAAAACACATTTTCCTCACATTTCGGTGATAGAAAGTTCTGGAATCTAAGAGGAGCCACAAATTTCCTTCCACCCAGCGTTCCCCCAAGTCTCCCGATAAAAATGATACCTCACTTGTGTGGCTAGACCTAGCGCCAGCGACAGGAAATGCCCCAAAACACAACGTGGACATATCACATTTTTTGACAGAAAACAGAGGTGTTTTTTGCAAAGTGCCTACCTGTAGATTTTGGCCTCTAGCTCATCCGGCACCTAGGAAAACCTACCAAACCTGTGCATTTTTGAAAAGTAGAGACCTAGGGGAATCCAAGATGGGATGACTTGTGGGGCTCTGACCAGGTTCTATTACCCAGAATCCTTTGCAAACCTCAAAATTTGGCTAAAAAAACACATTTTCCTCACATTTCGGTGACAGAAAGTTCTGGAATCTGAGAGGAGCCACAAATTTCCTTCCACCCAGAGTTTCCCCAAGTCTCCCGATACAAATGATACCTCACTTGTGTGGGTAGGCCTAGCGCACACGAAAGGTAATGGCCCAAAACACAACGTGGACACATCACATTTTTTCACAGAAAACAGAGGTGTTTTTTACAAAGTGCCTACCTGTGGATTTTGGCCTCTAGCTCAGCCGGTCCCAGGGGGGGCAGAAATGGCCTAAAATAAATATGCCCCCCCAACCCCCCCAGGGAGCGACCCTTGCCTACGGGGTCGCTCCCCTTGCGTGACATTGGCGCAAAAAAAAAAGATCCCAGGTGCCTACTTGTTTCTGCCACCCTTGGGGGCAGATTGACCTAAAATCGGCCGATTTGCCCCCAAGGGGGGCAGAAATGGTCTAAATACAATTTGCCCCCCAGGGGAGCGACCCTTGCCTAATGGGTCGCTCCCCATCTCTAAAAAAACAAACAAACAAAAAAGAAAACACAAAAAAATAATTTAGCCCTGGCGCCTAGAGGTTTCTGCCCCCACTGGGGGCAGATCGGCCTAATAACAATAGGCCGATCTGCCCCCGGGGGGGGCAGAAATGGCATAAAATAAATTTGCCCCCCCACCCCCCCAACATCCCCCTGGGAGCGACCCTTGCCTACGGGGTCGCTCCCCTTGCGTGACATTGGTGCAAAAAAAAAATCCTCGTGCCTAGTGGTTTCTGCCCCCCTTTAGGGTCAGATTGACCTAAAATTGGCCAATCTGTCTCCAAGGGGGGCAGAAATGGTCTAAATGCAATTTGCCCCCCAGGGGAGCGACCATTGCCTAATGGGTCACTCCCCATCTCTAAAAAAACAAACAAAAAAAAATTAGCCCTGGTACCTAGAGGTTTCTGCCCCCCCCTGGGGGCAGATCGGCCTAATAACAATAGGCCGATCTCCCCCCAGGGGGGGCAGAAATGGCCTAAAATAAATTTGCCCCCCCACGCCCCAAACCCCCCTGGGAGCAACCCTTGCCTACGGGGTTGCTCCCCTTGAAATTGGTGCAAAAAATAAAAATCACCGGTGCCTAGTGGTTTCTGCCCCCCTTGGGAGCAGATTGACCTAAAATCGGCCGATCTACCCCAAAGGGGGGCAGAAATTGTCTAAATACAATTTGCCCCCCAGGGGAGCGACCCTTGCCTAATGGGTCGCTCCCCATCTCTAAAAAAACAAACAAACAAAAAAAACACAAAAACAAAATTAGCCCTGGCGCCTAGAGGTTTCTGCCCCCCCTGGGGGAGGAAATGGCCTAAAATAAATTTGCCCCCCCACCCTCCAACCCCCCCCTGGGAGCGACCCTTGCCTACGGGGTTGCTCCCCTTGCGTGACATTGGCGCAAAAAAAAAATCCCCGGTGCCTAGTGGTTTCTGCCCCCCTTGGGGGCAGATTGACCTAAAATCGGCCGATCTGCCCCCAAGGGGGGCAGAAATGGCCTAAATACAATTTGCCCCTCCAGGGGAGCGACCCTTACCTAAGGGGTCGCTCACCATCTGTAAAACAACAACAACAACAAAAATCCCCGGTGCCTAGTGGTTTCTGTCCCCCAGGCCTAATTAAAATAGACTGATCTGCCCCCAGGGGGGCAGAAATGGCCTAAAATAAATTAGCCCCCCAGGGGAACGGCCCTTGCCTAAGGGGTCGCTCCCCTTGCATGAAATTCACGAACAAAAAAAAACCTCCCTGGTGTCTAGTGGTTTCTGTCCCCCTTGGGGGCAGATTGGCCTCATAAAAATAGGGCAATCTGCCCCCAAGGGGGGCAGAAATGGCCTAAATGTAATTTGCCCCCTAGGGGAGAGACCCTTGCCCAAGGGGTCGCTCCCTTATGCCAATTTCCAAATAAAAAAAAAACTCCCTGGTGTCTAGTGGTTTCTGTCCCCCTTGGGGGCAGATTGGCCTCATAAAAATAGGCCAATCGGGGGCAGAAAAGGCCTAAATGTAATTTGCCCTCTAGGGGAGCGACCCTTGCCTAAGGGTCGCTCCCCACCTCTAAAAAAAATCTAATAATAGGCCGATCTGCCCCCAGGGGGGGCAGAATAGGCCTTAAAAAAAAATGCCCCCCCTGGGAGCAACCCTTATCCAAGGGGTTGCTCCCTCATGCCAGTTTCATAAAAATAATAGAATTCCCTGGTGTCTAGTGGGCGTTTCAAAAGCCGGATTGCTTTACAATCCGGCTTTTGAAACGCTGAGAGAGACTTCAAAGGGAAGGAAATACATTTCCTTCCCTTTGAAGCCTCTCCAGGCCTCCTCCACGTGATCGGAAGAGAACTGCTTTGCATTTCTCTTCTGAGCGCGCTGGAAGCTGAGCTTCCAGCGCGAAGGAGGAGGCCTCTGTGACAATCAGCGCATGATGCACGCTGACGTCACGGGGGGTCGGGGGTGGAAGGGATTCCCCTTCCATCCACGACCGGGGGTGTGGGCCCCATGGGAGGAGCGCTAGCGCTCCCCCCGGTTCTCGGGTGCAGGACGAGGTGATCTCGTCCATGGCACTCGGGAACCGGTGCCTTGGACGAGATCACCTCATCCAAGACACAGAATAGGTTAAGATGCATGCTGTCATGCAGACGCAAAACCACCACAGTCCCGCCACCACCACCAGGCTCTCACCGCCTGCATCAACAGTAGTCACAGGCTACAGTGGCTAACGGCTGGAGTCCAGCCCCCGTTCTCACAAGTGGTATTACGATGTGGCTCACTGCCAAGCCAACTGTGGCAGGTAGACCTCCATACTTGACCTGGCTGAAACAAGAGAAATAAGATAAGTACTCACCTTATGTCCAGTTTTCACTTGTCTTCCTATCAATTAGCTCCTTGTTAAGGTTCTCCCTTACAGACACTTGACCATGAAGAAAATCCACACCGTGGCGGTATGCTGTTGCAGCCATCAAACTCATAATTAGGCCCTTAGACTGGAGTGGGATTAGTATATTAAACCCGTCCAAAGTCAACTGATTGCCATATTGTTGCTTACATTGAATTGTTGAGCATAAATCTAAATCCTCCAGAGTGCAACCCTTGCCCTACTGTGTTAAGACTGGAATGGGAGTTGTAGATCTAACCACTCTGAAGTCCATCTTTTTTCCTACTGCTTGCTTAGCGTGGATTGTATTATTTATTATATTGTTGTTTATTTTTATGTCTTTAAATATTTTGTGCTTAGATATTTTACTTTGTAGAAAATTCTTCTGTACTATATTTCTCTATCAAATGCATGTAATATATATCTATACATACATGTAGTTTTTTATGTTTTTCATGTATTCATTTATATTATTTTTTAACATTTTTAATATTAGAAGATATTAATACATGTTACATAAATATGTTTCTTAATTTAGGGCCTGAATACAATCCCGTCATTACCGTTAAGATTGCAAATACAGTGGGGGTGACGCTGCGGATAAGGTGGCAGCTTCACCTCTGTAAAATTACAATGTTTTCACTGGGCTGACAGGCGGGAGCATTGTATTATGTCAGTTTGGCTGGTCAGCCTTGAGGAGACAGTAAGGTGGCATTGGCCTCAGTGCCCTTAGAGGGGTGAGGCAAATGCTGTCTCACACAAGCACCCTTGGAATTTGCACTGTCCACATAGCAGACAGTGCGCATTCCAAGGGTGCTGACAGGGGGGTTGCTGCACTGCCCACAACATGGTCGTGGGCAGCGCAGGGGCCCCCCTGTGGCCTCCAACCCTGCCTTTCCTTCTGCCTTTTTATGGCGGGAACCACGCCATGGAAAGGCCAGTGGAAAGGAAAGTCATGATCAGCACGGTGGTGTCGAACTCGGCACGACCTTGGCTGACCACGTCTTTGACTGCGTTGGGAGCTCTGATCCTGGTGAAGGCGGCGATCCAACTGCCAGGATCTTAAGCTGGCGCTAGGTCCACCAGGTTTGCGGTGGTACTGCCACCACCGTGAGTTTGGCAGTCCGAGAAATGCCAAACTCACAATGAGGCCCTATATGTTTATTAATTTTTAATTTAGTTAACATTTAAAATTACAATGTTTTAAACACTGTTGATTGTTGGCATTATTTTGCATAATCTATATTTAAAAATATATACATATAATTAAAAAAAGTACTTAAATAATTAAATAAACAGTATATTACACTTAAAGAATAAACAGTTTTAAATCCACTAATTTAAAGTCTATATTTATTACAAATATGATATTTTAGCTGTTTTTGGTCGATATTCCTATAAATGATATTCTTGACACAGTGTTTTTGTCATTTACATTATATGTATAGCAAAACAATACTTTTGCTATCAATATTTATGATCACAATATTCTGTCACCGATCCGCCCACGACCATTTCACTTCAACCACACCGTCCCTTCATATTTTACAAACCCTCTAATACATCTTTTTTACCTCAACTGCAATCACTTTGCAAGTTCAGAAAACTTTGGATGTTGCATCATGTCATCTATCACCTTTTTTCACCAGTTCTTCCTTGTAATCCTGAATTTTTATAGTAGTTATCTCATTTTCACAGACACACAATGAACGTTATGGAATGAATCTGGTACCCATCACCCTCCCATCATCATCACAAAAGGTGTTCCCCAATAACTGAATTTCTTGTTCTGCTATGTGTGAATTTAACCTTATATACTGATTTCCATAATGATTTCAATGCACTCTATCACACTGCAACAGCCACCTCAATGGTTCATTTGATGAAACAGTTAATGCATGGTTGAAGGAAATTATATAATAGTTGTTAATAGGAACCTACAATTATATAGAATCCATTACATTAACCTGCTACTACATTGTAGAGTAAGTATATCTTTTCTATTCTTAGACCAACCAAATGTTAACTTACAGGTTAAGTATATGTGGAGTTAAGATAAATAAATCTACACTTACCTTTCAGTGTAGTGGTAGGTTGATGTTGTTGAATTTTATAGCCATGCATGTGATTTTCTCATGTGCTCTACCCCACACTTCCTTAAAACAACTTTATCTTATGAGAGGAAAGAAGTGCTCCATTATCTTTGACCATCTTGGAAGGTCAACCTTCTCTAATGAGAACCTTCTCCAATAAATAAATTGTCCAACAGGTAATTGGTTCTTTTACAAACATAACCTCCAACCACTTTGTTAAACACCCATCATTACCACTGCAAATCTTTTCATGTCTCCCAAAACAATATTCAAAGATCCAATAGCATCCAAACTCAATTACAAATCCCTCACCATACTGAAGCCTGGTAAGCCCATCAGTCTGTGCAAATCTTATAGGCCCGTGTTTATGATTGATGTAGATAACAAAATCTTTGCCAAATTGGTTGCCAATCGCCTTCTGTCCCTTCTGCCTGGCATTGTTTGGCCATACATGTCCAGGTTTGTCCCGGGATGGTGCACTGCTCACAACCTCTGCACGATGTTTGCTGTTATGCACACTGTAGATCGTCAACTGGAGGAGGCCGTTGTCTTACTGGATTCTATGAAGGTATTTCATTCCCTTGAGTGCCCGCACATATACCGTCTTCTACTGGTCCTTAGTTTCAGTCCTCGATTTTTGTGCTTGATTGACCTTATCTACACATCTCCCACGGCAAGACTGCACATAATAGCACCACATCTGCCCCATTCGCAGTGATCAGAGGCACTAGACAGGACTGTTCATTATCTCCAATCCTCTTTATGATTGCAATAAAGCCCTTGGCAGCCTGGCTGCATCAATATCACACTGTCCAGGGCCTCAATTTCACTTTGATGTGTGCCTTGATGTTGATGTATGCGGACGGCCTCACTATATACGTCCGCAATCCAAGAGACAAACCTATCCCCTGTTATTTGGGAAGCCATCAGATTCAGAGGCCATTCTGGTATCCTCATTAACTGGTTTAAATCTATCTTATTTCCCCTCACCACCACCACAGTACAGTTCAAGCCGGAATTCCCACTGCAGTGGATAACGGAATAGGTTAATTATCTGGGCATATGGTTCAGCGGAGATGTGAATGAGTTATGGAGGGCTAATTATGGGGATGTAATGACCTGGCTTGAGGAGTGCATACCAATCTGGTCTTGGCTGCCACTGTCCTAGACCAGCAGAATCGCCATTGTCAAGATGGTAGTGCTTCCCAAGTTTATGTACTTATTCATAAATATGCTGATCCTACTCCTAAAGACTTTCTGAAGCACCTACCTTTAATTTGGTGGCCCTTGCATTGGTGGGTAAACAACCATAAGTGGCCTGACAAACTTTGATACTCCCATTCCAGTAGGGTGGCCTCAACACCCCAGATATGTGCCTCAACTCTTAATGTGCGCAAGCTCGATTCCTACATTTCTGGCTGCACCCTATTCCCTTCTAGTCACACACTGCAGAGGAGGATGACTGAGGCACTCCATACCCCCTGGTTTCCACCCTTTACCAGACAAAGAGATTACCTCAGGCCGAGAAAGATATGGTGGCCTGCGCTAGGTGGGCTTGGGGTGGCCTGCAATGGCAAGCTGGTCTTCAATGTCTGTATGCACTCAATATCTTGCTACCTAAGCATCTCTTGTTCCCTGCGATGACCAATAAGGGCGTGTGTCGGAGGGCTTCCCACTTGGGGCTTCAGACACTGGACAACCTCTATCCAGATGAGCGTTTTCTTCCAGTCGCGTGCTTGGGGATGCACCCTTTGCCTTCTGCACTTGACAACCTCCTTTCTCATCATCTCCGTGCCACCTCTCACATCCTGCACAACAAGTTTCCTGCCCCCCCAAGCTTCACGATCTAGAACACAGGATATCCAAACCCTATCCTAAGAAGCTTATAACTCGACAATATGATGCAGGAGAAGGCTCCCGTGATCATTGCAGGGGCTTGGGTACCATCGGAGTTAGATACCACACCCGCTATTATGGAAGCTCAGTGGAATTTCTGCTGCACTCAATCCAGTGCCCTCTCCACAAATGACAGACTTCAGCTTATCACTTCAAATTTCTTCACAGATAATATCTTCCCCCAACCAACTCCATAAGATCGGGCTACTGGGTGATGCCCGCTGTCTCAGGTGCACTGCTCTGACAGCTACATTTCTCCATTTGGCTGGGAATGCCCCATTGTAGTACGCTTCTGGGTTGTTGTCAAGAAGTTGCTCATATTGTTGCCCAGCTTCCTTTGAGGGAGTCACAGGTTGCATTGTTGGATTATTTGAGAGATTTTACTCCGGCAGCGCGTCAACTCACGGCTATGTTGTTCCTTTTGGCCAAACACAGAGTGGCGCTCCACTCACAACAGCTCCCTGTGCCCCAGGTCAGAGTGCTCCCTGTGCGAGATGATTCATATTGTCAGGAACAATTGACTAATTATTTGGACCTTATGCCAGTTAAGTCATGACCCAAAGACATCTGTGGACCAATGTCTACGTACTTAGGACTTATAGATACAGAAGACGTTCCAGATCACGAGATCAACCTATGGATCCTGGTCATGACTCCACATACATGTATGCTGCCCTCTGAGCCCACTCTGTGCTTGAAGGAGGCTTCCTTCTACTGAATTCGCTCACTATTGAGTCTTTGATGCTTTCTGATTGTCCTGCAATAATTCTCAATATTCCTTTGTGTACTTTTGTGTACTGCTCACATGCATCATATAATTGGTAGTGTAATGAAATATTGTTTTTGTTTCCAAGGGATGGAACCCTTCCCCTCACCATTTTCTATATCTTGTCTCTTTCTGTTTATTGCTTAAAAGCTAATAAATTTAAAAAAATGTAATCATAAATCCCTATTGGTTTATTATATACTTCTGTGTTTTCTCTCCCAC
The DNA here is from genome assembly GCF_031143425.1 of Pleurodeles waltl. Taxonomy (NCBI): domain Eukaryota; kingdom Metazoa; phylum Chordata; class Amphibia; order Caudata; family Salamandridae; genus Pleurodeles; species Pleurodeles waltl. The sequence goes on from NC_090437.1 coordinate 48,114,897, forward strand.
GTTCAATCTTTCATCACTCTCTTTTCAAACTGCCCGTAACCTCTTCAATAATACACCACTAAAACTGTACCCTCAATCGTTTCATGGTCAAAGTTTGCTCCAAATGCTCCTCAATTGATGATTAGGCAGCCTAATAAGAACCTCAATATCCTCTTCTTCCAAGGTCAACTAACCTCACACCTTACAAATGAGTGTAAAGGAGTTCTGAAACTCCGCCCTCTTCTCCAGCCTTTTTTAAATCAGCTCTTGTATTATCATTAATTGTGAATCTTTGTTAGTGTCTTCTTGTTACTCCTCTCAATCAACCAATCCATTATTACTTTCTACAAAAACCGACATTTGCCACGAAACACTCCCATGAACCACACTCTCCTGATCTGTTGTCTACACCTCCCCACTTTAAGGGTAATCTCAAAAAGCAGTCCACCTGTGTATTTTTCTATTATGAAACATGTTCAATCTCATATTCAAACCTCTGCAACCTGGTTGCTAGTTTAGCCAACCTAGCTAAACCGTTAATAGTACCTCCTGTTTGTGGCACCTGAAGCACAGAAGGTCTGTCACTGCATGCTCCCCTTGACGAATGTATGACTATAGGGGCATGCCCCCCTCACCCAATTTGGTAATATCGGATTCCTTAGTTCAGCTCAACTACAGCAATTTAGGTGAATAAAACATCATTGATGCATTCATGAGCGTGTTGCATGTTGTCTGTCTTGTCTAAATAGTAGGGCTAAATTAAGGAGCCTCGCCAGGGCAGCACTTATTTCCTGATGAAAAGACTGAACCCAAGAGGCCTTTGACCTTGGGGCTGAAACATGGCGACCAGTTGCTAGGCTAACAGGACCAATATATTCTTATTGGTTTCTGTGATCACTTAATAATACCTAAACAACTACTATTAAAGGGATACCTTTTTTCATGAAGGTATTTCTATCATTTGATGAAGACCCAGGTGAAGTAATATCCAAAGTGCTTCCTGCAATACACTCGAGCTCATCCTGGTTTTTAGGGACCAGCCTGAGACCCGATGATGAAGCATTCCACTAATAGAGTGGGTGAGGCCATATCAAATAAAACTATTTGTTTTATTTTATAGCTGGGTGCTATTCCGAGCATATACTAGTTTAATCATGTAAAATAGCTGGGTATGGGATACTCTTTGTAATATGATATATTGATGAAAAAAGAATGAGTAAATGAGTCCACTACTGACTACTTCTCTACAACAGGTGCTGAGAATTGTGCAGTAGCAAGTCCAAATCAAGGGGTGGCAAGTGGGCAGACCAAGGTATGGTTAGCCTTGTAAATTAGTGAGCCTCCACAAACTTGCACACTTGCTGATACTCACAAACTCCAATTCAGCCCTTTCACTCTAAAAATTATTGAAGTGTTACTCGAGCAAAGGGGTGGAGCAATTTGCTTTCCAGAATTGAAAGGAGAACGGATCTACGATCACCTATATACATGAAACAGCTGTATGGAAATATTTTTCGCCCTTGAGGAAACAAAATTTACCATTTCATCTCGGGATCCTTTTGCCGTGTGTGTAATTGTACATTAAATAGAACTGTGCATTGGGGAAAAGCGAGCTCGTGGAATTTGTCACATACCTTTCATGGAAGTACACCTGGGAACCTGCGCCTGGTGCAGCTTTCCAGGTTTACTACTGGCAACGTGTGAAATCTAAAAGTAGTCAGTCTGCACCCATCCATAGGGCTACTTTTATATATGCAGATTGACTACTTCTTGTGAATTGCCCGATTGTCCTGGTGCAGTCTTTTCAGCCCCTAGGTGTAGTGAAGTCAGCCCATTTTCCCTTTATTAACAATGAGGTCTCTTCTCTAAGTTCGCACAGCATTCCATGGCAATTGACAGAGTGCGTGCTCAAGAAACAAAAATTTCAGAATTCATCCTTTTTGTGATTGTCTCATAGTTGTATGACATAATGAATGTCTTCCTAATTTTTGATAGTCATGGCTCATTTCTGTAGGTATTCAAAGGCTTGCATTAATTAAATATTTTCATAAATGTGTCATAAGCGTTCCTAAGTGCTTACATTTCATATCTGCTTTCCTTTAAGTTTACCGGCAGGATCAGTTACTCAGAGTTAGATTTTTTAATTAGAGGTAACTGAAATTGACTTTTAATAAGTGGGGTCTGGAGCTCATTAGCACTTCTCACGGTTTAATCCTAAATTAGAACTTGCAGAGGCAGCAACCTTGGTACCAGCATTTTCTCAGAATCATAATATGGCATTAAAGACTGCACTATAGTCTCTCTGGAAAAGACAAGACCATCCATTTAATGAAGCATATTTCAAATACATAGCTGCAAAAAATGCTAATTTCTACAACATAAAAACAAACCCATTAAATACCATCTAGAGTGATCAACCTGCATCACCATGTGGAAAATCTTCATGCAAATATTCCCCGAAGGCAGAAAAATAAGTGATACTATTGTCCGCATGCCAGCATCATTGCAAGGCTTTAGTCTATGAGAAAAAGCCAAGCATTGCTGCATGCAGGGACGTAAACTAGTGTTTAATTGAAGTACAACACCAACTCAACGCAATGGAGATTTTTCCAGAAGTTGGTCCTGTTTGGAAAGACTCTTGCATTCAAGAGTCTCTTTGTCAGGGAGACCGGATCCTCAGGGTTTGCGCCTGTTCCCAATATGTCCACCTCTTGGCAGCTCCAAACTCTATCAGCTATCATAGCAGAGAATTAAAGAATGGCCAAGTGGGGGATGGGGTTTTAGGTTGGGAACAGTGGGGAAGGAGACCTGTGGGAGCAAGAGTTAAGAGCACAATAGCAAGATTATTCACATTGATTTTCATAAACTTTGTTCCAATTATTTATATACTGATAACATGAATGATCAAGGGCTTTTCTATAACATGACCTTATTAGCTCTGAGTACCTGGAAAATAAAGAAGGATTATGCAAACTTTCATATGAGCATTTTTAGAATGACCTTTTATGATCTGAACATTGAACTTTCTCAAGGTAGTTCTTTGAATAGCAATTATGTTATAACAAGAATCAATGAACACATTAATTTGCATGAATGGACTGCGATAGACTCATAAGTTCTACTGCAAGGTTATACTCTGTTCTGAATTTCAGAATTCAATAGTCTGGAAATTACTATGCATTTTAATATAAAACTATGCATCAGCATTTCAATGCCTAGAAATGATCTCGCATTCTGCCGATCTGAAATACAAGAGATAAATGCCAAGAATGAATCATACACACTGCTGCTGATTCAACCATCAGAATTTCAATGTCTAGAAACGATCGCGCATTCTGCCGATCTGAACTGCAAGGGTTAAATACCAAGAATGAATCGCGCACACTGCTGCCGTTTCGACCATCAAGGTTTAAATGCCAAGATACGATTGCGCACTCTCCCGATCTGAACTGCAAGTTATTTGCCAGTAATGAATTGCGCACACTGTTGCCGATTCGTACATCAAGATTCAAATGCCATGAAATGATCGCACACTCTGCTGATCTTTACTGCAAGAATTAAATGCCAAGAATGAATCGTGCACACTGTTGCCGATTCGTACATCAAGATTCAAATGCCATGAAAACAATCACACACGTGATTACCCAAAAAGGCCCAAAACTCGAATATCTCTGAAAACGGAGTCAGGGGCCTAACCCGACCTCCGTCTTACCACCCTGCTTGAGGATCACCAAGATAATGAGGACAGGGCCTAGAAAAGCCTAGGTAGGCCTCCGGAACAGGAGCTCAGGAAAATGCTGCTGCTCTGCACCGGGACCTCTGAATAGTGAGCACGTGGAGCTGGGCTGGGTCCTTTAAATAGACCCAGACCCCACCCACGTGCCACACCCAGCCAGACAGCAGGAAAGGATTTTAGAAGGGCTCAGAATAGGGACCACACCCTAACCACTACCTGTAATCCTGCAGCAAAGCCTTGAAAACTAACAATGCATTGCAAATAGTATTTATGACATTTCAAGATAAATCTCTGCAATGCAAAAGGTTAACATATTGCATCAACACACAATGCATGAATTATTACATTGCATAAGGATTGGCTTTTTGCATTACGTCGCCCGTAAAGCGCGCACTGTCCTGATGTTTGCACTCTTCCTGCAAAATTTTAACATCAAATACTAAGTGCAGAGCCAAGCACTTGTTTTCATGTGCTTCCACTGTCTAAAGTGCATTCATTTAACCCAATATTTTCCTGAGTCAGGCTTTGATTGTCATATTGACTTTTTCTGTTTCTGAGCTGCACTGGGTACAATAATGCAGTAACTTGGAGAAATATCTAGTTAATCCTTTGCGTGCGTCAGATAGTTGGGAAGCATCCAACGTCTCAGTCCTCATGTGCGTTGGATGGCTCCCGACCATCCACATGCATGGCAGATGAAATTCCTCTGGTGCAGGCACCTGAGGGATTTCATTTGGATATTTGTAGCATTGGTTGCTGGGAATAGCTTCCCCAGCAACCAAGGCTCAAAATATCTCCACCCTGAAATGACGATAGGGTGCCATGCGGGCCAACGTCATTACAGGGGAAAATGAAAGTTAAATGAGCTGATCAGCTCATTTGCTTTCATTTCCTTTGGTGCTCAGATGCATATCTCATCTCCCTGAGCACCGCTTTCAACAGGAGAGGTACTGTTGGCAAGGGGATAATCTGTCCTTTCTCTAGTGGATCCCTGCTTGGGAAAAGCCTCAAGCAGGATCCCCAAGCAGGAATCCACTCCACTAGCCCACCAGGGAGTGGGGTGCGGCCCCTTGGGCAAGGACTTTTGCTCCCCCTTAATTTTTTTTAATGTTACAGTCTTTTTGCCCCCTCTGAGTTTTTTTTTATTTATAAAAGAGGGATGGAGGCTTCCCAGAATGGGCAAGGCAATGCCCCAACCCCCAAAAGAAGGCACAGTCTTTCTGGCACAGTCTTTTTTGCCACCCCTCGGGAACAGATGGGGGTTTATTCCCCAATCTGCTCCCAGGTGGGTGGGGGGTTGGGAGGCAAAAAGCCCACTAGACACCAAAAATCATTTTTTTCATAAAAGAGGGATGGGGCTGCCATGGGCATGGCTATGACCCCACTCCACATAAATGGGTACCAAAGTCCTTCTGCGGTAATTATCCCTTATTCCCCCCCCCATGAGGGAGAACACTTACTAGACAGCAGGGAATTTTGTTTTTACAAAAAAGAGGGGTGGGGGCTGTTCATTATGGGCATGGCCCTTCCTCTACCCCAGATAAATGGGGACATGATCTTTGTGCCCCCTGAGGGGCAAATGGGAGTTATTACGCCCGATATGCCCCCTGTGGGGGCAGACAGCCCACTAATGCCAGGAAATTAAAAAAGAGGAGTGGGTATGGTTATGCCCCCACCCCAACTAAAGGAAGCAACAGTCTTCCCCCTTCCCACAGTCTAAAGCATCTCCTCCCAGTGGCAAGCAAGAGGACATGTGACTATTTTGGGTGTTGATTTTACATTTGAGCCAGGAGAGTTTAGCTAACTCCCAATATTGTCCCACTTGCAATGGTGAGTAGCTGCACTTTTTGGACTCGATAGGCTGCCACCTGGCGAAACCTACCAGGCTCAGACACTTCTGAAAACGAAACACGGAGTCCAGGATGGTGTGCTTCAATCAATCAATCAATCAATCGCATTTATAAAGCGCGCTACTCACCCATAAAGGGTCTCAAGGCGCTGGAGGGGGGGGGGTCAGTGCTCGAAGAGCCAGGTCTTGAGCTGCCTTCTGAAGGAGAGGTGGTCAGGTATAGCGTGAAGGTGGCTGGGCAGAGAGTTCCAGGTTTTCGCTGCTAGGAAAGAGAAGGATCTTCCTCCGGCGGTGGCTTTGCGGATGCGGGGTACGGCTGCCAGGGCCTGTCCGGTCGAGCGTAGAGTGCGCGGAGGGGTGTAGAAGGAGACGCGGTTGTTGATGATTTTGGGTCCGAGGTCGTGGAGGGCTTTGTGTGCGTGGGTGAGGAGTCGGAAGGTGATCCTCTTGTTGACTGGGAGCCAATGAAGTCTCTTCAGGTGTCCGGAAATGTGGTGGTGGCGGGGTATGTCCAGGATGAGTCGTGCGGCAGCGTTCTGGATCCGTTGTAGTTTCCTCTGCAGCTTGGTGGTGATGCCGGCGTATAGGGTGTTCCCGTAGTCCAGGCGGCTGGTGACGAGGGCGTGGGTGACGGTCTTCCTGGTGTCGGTGGGGATCCAGCGGAAGATCTTGCGGAGCATGCGGAGGGTGTTGAAGCATGCAGAGGTCACCGAGTTGACCTGTCTGGTCATGGAGAGGGATGAGTCCAGGATGAAGCCGAGGTTGCGTGCGTGGTCGGTGGGTTGGGGAGTGCTGCCTAGGGCGGGGGGCCACCAGGAGTCGTCCCATGCGGCGGGAGTAGGGCCGAGGATGAGGACCTCCGTCTTATCTGTGTTCAGTTTAAGCCGGCTGTCTGTCATCCAGTTCGCTACTTCCTTCATTCCTTCATGTAGTCTGGTCCTAGCTGAGGTGGGGTTGTTTGTGAGGGATAAGATGAGCTGGGTGTCGTCGGCGTAGGATATGAGGTCGAGTCCGTGTTTGCGTGCGATGTTCGCCAGGGGGGTCATGTAGACGTTGAAGAGAGTGGGGCTGAGGGAGGATCCTTGGGGTACGCCGCAGATGATCTCCGTGGCTGTGGATCTGAAGGGGGGCAGGCGGACTCTCTGAGTCCTTCCGGAGAGGAAGGAGACGATCCATTCCAGGGCCTTGCCTCTGATGCCGGCGTTGCTGAGGCGGTGTATCAGGGTGCGGTGGCAGACCGTGTCGAAGGCTGCAGAGAGGTCCAGGAGTATGAGGGCCACGGTTTCTCCCTTGTCGGTCAGGGCTCGGATGTCGTCCGTGGCTGCGATGAGGGCGGTTTCGGTGCTGTGGTTGGCCCTGAAACCGAACTGTGTGGGGTCGAGGGAGTCGTTGGTTTCCAGGGCGGTGGTGAGTTGAGCGTTGACGATTTTCTCAATCACTTTGGCGGGGAATGGAAGGAGAGAGATGGGCCGGAAGTTTTTGAGTTCGGTGGGGTCTGCTGTAGGTTTCTTTAGGAGGGCGTTGAGCTCTGCGTGTTTCCAGCTCTCCGGGAAGGTGGCGGCGGTGAGGGAGGCGTTGATGACGTCTCGGAGGTGGGGTGCGATGATGTTGTCGGCCTTGTTGTAGATGTGGTGCGGGCAGGGGTCTGATGGGGATCCGGAGTGGATCGAGTTCATGACGCGGGTGGTCTCCTTGGTGGTGGTAGGGCTCCAGGTGAGGATGGTGGTGATGTCGGTGGCGGGTTCCGGGTGGGGGTTTGCGTTGGGGGTCGGGAAGCTGTTGTATATGTCGATGATCTTGTGGTGGAAGAAGTTTGCGAGGGAGTCGCAGAGGTCCTGTGAGGGGGGAATAGGGTTGTTTTCTGCGTCCGGGTTGGAGAGCTCTTTGACGATGCCAAATAGTTCCTTGCTGTTGTGGGCGTTGTTGTCAAGTCTGTTCCGGTAGGCTGTTTTTCGTGCAGCGCGGAGGTGTTGGTGGTGTTGGCGGGTGGCGTCCTTGAGAGCTGACATGTTCTCTTCGGTCTGGTTGAGGCGCCACGCCTTCTCGCGGGCGCGGCATTCTTTCTTGGAGTTCTTGAGGTCGGGGGTGAACCAGGAGTTTTTCTTGTGGTTGTTGGTGTTGGCTTGAGTCTTCAGGGGGGCCAGGAGGTTGGCGCAGTCAGAGATCCAGCTTGTGAGGTTGTTGGCAGCTTCGTTTGGGTCGGTGGTGCTGGTGGGTTGGTTCTGGGAGAGGGTTGCTGCGAGCTGTTCAGTGGTGATACGATTCCAGTGTCTTCTTGGTGGTTGCTGGGTGTGGTGAAGCACGGTGGTCTTCTTGAAGCTGAAGTGGACACAGCTGTGGTCCGACCAGGTGAGTTCGGTGGTATGGCTGACGGTGATGTGTTTGCTGGAGGAGAAGATGGGGTCGAGCGTGTGTCCGGCGTGGTGGGTGGGTGTGTTGACTAGTTGTTTCAGTCCCAGGTTGGCGAGGTTGTCCAGTAGGGCGGTGGTGTTTTTGTCGGTGAGGTTCTCCAGGTGAAAGTTGAGGTCTCCTAGGAGGATGTAGTCGGTGGATAGGAGTGCGTGAGGGTTGACAAAGTCTGCGATGTCTTCGCTGAACTTGGCGCGGGGTCCTGGTGGTCTGTACATGAGGGTGCCTCTGAGGGTGGTCTTGGGGTCGCTGTGGATCGTGAAGTGGAGATGTTCGGCGTCGGGGAGTGAGTCGTCGGTGTGGGTCGAGATGCGGATGGAGTTTTTGTGTGCGATGGCGATGCCTCCTCCGATGCGGTTGGTGCGGTCTTTCCGGATGATTTTGAAGCCGTCGGGGATGGCTATGGCGATGTCGGGTGCCGAGGAGGGGTTCATCCAGGTCTCGGTGAGGAAGGCGATGTCCGGGTTTGTTGAGTTGATGAGGTTCCACAGTTCGATGGCGTGCCTGTGGATGGATCGGGTGTTGACCAGGATGCAGTGGAGATTGCTTCTGGGGGGGTTGTTCTTGGCGGGAGCGGAGTGGGCCCGAAGGCAGGTGAAGCGGCAGTTGTTGCAGGTGAAGGATCCGTGGGTCCGTTTCGGGGTGGCGCGATAGCAGCCCGGCGTGCGGCCAGGGTTGAGTTTGGTGAGCGTGGTGGAGTCGTAGGTCAGGCGGGAGGCGCGGGGACCAGGGGGTCGGGCGCTGGGCGTGGTCCAGGCGCGGACGGGCGCAGACGGGCTTGCCTTAGGCGCGCCTTCGGCGCGCCAGCGGCGCGACCGCTGCGCGCGTCCGCTGCGCGGCCTCGCAGCGGCCGCCATTTAAGGGGTAGCCGGGGAGGCGGGGTTAGCTGGGAGGCGGGAGGTGAGCGGGTAGGTGAAAAAGCGGGAAAGCAACGGCGGGAAGCCTCGAGAGTGGCGAGGAGGCCTATAAACGAAAAAGTACCGAAAAAGGTACGAAAAACGTGAAAAAAACGCGGAAAACGAGGAGAAAAGGCGGCGGAAGGACGGGGGGGCGGCGGGGACACTCGGCGAAGGCAGGCACTCGGGGTACACGGAGAGAAGGGGGGCGCGATCACAACAAGCAGGCAGCGAGGGGCACACACAGGCAAAACCAAGCAGGCAGACAGCAAAGGGCACACACTCGGGGTACACGGAGAGAGGGGAGCGCGATCACAACAGGCAGAAAGCAAAGGGCACACACAGGCAAAACCAAGCGGGCAGACAGTAATAGGGAGAAGGCACACAGGTCTGGTGGCGCTGTGAGGACGGGGGAGCGACCTACCCTGGGGTCAAGGGTCGCTTCATGTGCACCCCACAAGATTTTGGAAAACCGTTACAAGGTGCACCTCAGTTATTGGCTCTGAGAACATAGGTTTCTTAATGAATTTACAAGCCTTCTACATCCCCACGAAAAGACGGGTCCAGTGGGCGCAATGGTATATTGCATTCAAAAATCTGCCATAGAGTTCGAAGAAACTACAGATGAACACATAGACCCAAATGGCTGGTTTTTTCAACTCAATTCCAATATGTGTGTATTTGAACTGTTACTTTCTATAACAAAACCTTCAAGGATCTATACAAATGACCCCTTGCGGAATTCAGAATTGTGTCTACTTTTCAGAAATGTATAGCTTTCTGGGATCCACCATTGGTTTTCTACCCATTTCTACCACTATCTGCAAAGAGGTTGAAAGCACAAATAACATGAAAAATATGCTATGTTCCAGTAAAATGGCAAAACTGCTTTGACAAATTTGGTTTTCTGATTCAAATCTGCCTGTTCCTGAGAGGTGGGAAGATGGTGATTTTAGCACTTCAACCCCCTTGTTGGTGCCATTGGCAGGGAAAAAAACAAATCATTTCTTCTGTAGCACTTTTTTCCCACATTTCCCAAAGAAAAACTAAATTTAGCTGTACTAAGGCTAATTTCTCAGTCCCCTCCAGGGGAACCCACAAACTCTGGGTACCTTTAGAATTTCCAGGATGTTGGAAAAAAAGGACGCACATTTGGTGTGGATACCTTATGTGGACCAAAAGTTATGGGAGCCTAAGCGCGAACTACCCCAAATAGCCAAAAAAAAAAGACAATAGTGAGGGGGGGGGGGTAAAAAAGGCCTAGCAGCAAAAGCCTTAAAGGAATGTCATGGATTAGCTATAGAGGTTACAGGTACAGAGCAAATAATATGGAGGCCAGAACTGACTCATGTGGGATCCCACAAATTACTTTCGGAAATATGTCCACCAATTTTACTTGATCGTGTCTGTTTGTGAGAAAAGAACAAACACAACTTTAAACTTTTTCCATGAAGCACAAGTGATGATAGAGAGTACAGAGCAACCTGCCATGATCAATCACATTAAAGGAAGCAGAAAGATTGACGATTGCAATTAAGCAGGGTTCACCTTTGCGGAGGATATGGTACAGACCAGCCTTCATTTCCAGAGTTTCAATTTTTCTAAACTCAAACCAGATCAGCAGTTAGCCAGTGGTCCATTCATTTTCAATTTCCTTCCTCAACCAGGGAACTTAGAAGTTAGACAGTTTTTTGGGTGATTTGAGTCAAACTTATCTTCTTACCAATAAAGTGATTTCATTGGTTTTCAGGGAACTTGGAAATAGTCATAGTTGCAGTGCAGCATTAATTAGGTACTCCATGCTTCGTGGAGCATATAATTTTTTCAGTAGCATTGACAGGAGGAGAAGAAGGAAGATTTTTGTGGACTTGATAATTCTAGTGTTCGTAGCTAGAACTTCAGAAGATATGAGGATGTATATGTCCAAATATCACATAAATTACGGGTATGTGATGTGGCAGAGATGTTCATACTGACATTTTCTGTGATTAATCTGATTTCTCAGGGAAGTTTTTAAGACATGTGCTGCACATATTTAAGCATATCTGTGGCTGAAGGTCATGTTGGGAATGGAGAATTGACTGATATGCCAGAAAAAAGAACTTATTTCCTTTGGTGCTAAGTTATTTTCTCTTAAGAATACGTTGATTTCCCCCTCGAGATGGTGACCTTTTTCAGATGTTTTAGTAGCAAGAGTACCAGGGGAGATCCGATGTCCTGATGCAAGGTCTCTTTGTCCATCTCACACAGTGCCACAATCCTTGCTTTACCTGATGGTGACCCTTTTGCTGTGACTCACCTTTATCTGATGGTGGGCCACCCACTGGGGGTAATTTTGTGGCAATAGTTTTCCCTGGGTGGGGGTTGATTGCGCCCCCCCAGGGAATATTTGGAGAAAAAAAAAGAAAATGTTGGGCTGACTCCCTATGGGGCCATATTTATTTTTACACATGTGTGCTTTGCCACGATCAGCCCCAGGGAAAGCACACATGTATTAAAAAAAATAGAAAGTGATGTACAGAGTCAGTCTCTCTATATATATCATATATCTATATATATTTAACGAGAGACAAAGCTCCATAGATATTCACAGGGCTTATAATCTCAGACATTAAGCCAACTGTCTGAATTCTTGGATTCCCTACATCCATCGACTGTGGTAGTAATAGGAGGTGACTTGAATTGCACCTTTGAACCATCCATTTTGAATAGTGAGCTAACTGATGAAGAAGACGAATTGTGAGGAATTCCGCAATTAACAAAAAACACTCTATGTATTCGCTCTCGAGTGGCCTCCCAGCTGGCCGCATTATGTTTAAAATATGGCCTTAGGGCATGCAATGGACACACATTCTCTGATATGGACATGATGACGAGATTTAAGAGAGGCATTTCCGCTAGTATTATTGATTATTTTTTAGTGGATGTCATATTGTGGCCCATGTTAAACGATATGAAGGTGAATGCTCGAGCTGAGAGTGACCACAATCCCCTACTCCTTACTTTGAGTGGAGACGAATTTAGGAGGTCCACTCATGCGCAGAGGTCAGCGGTCCCCACTCCCGTATTGAGCAATAATTGCACTAGAGTTTGTTGGCCTAAGGTTACGTCTAACCCTTATTTGCTATCAGGGATTTATAAAGCTTTTATTGATGAGAAAACGGACTACGTAGATCATGAAGCAAATAGTATCCATATTCTTAATATACATGTGTCACTGCTAAACAGGATCCAGAATATTTTCTATAAAAACGTTTTGCCTAAACGCATACCTTCCAACATGACAGCAGCCAATGCATGGTTCAACAGGGACTGTGCAAAGGCGAAGCTGGCGCTTAAGACTGCAATTATGGATGGTACCTTGGGGGAAGTTCGTTCCTCCAGATGCACATATAAAAAAGTATTAATGCAGGAGAAAAAGTCATGGGAAGATGCTGTTTGGCAGGATTTGCTTGCTGCAGTAGAATAAAAAAATAATAGATTATTCTGGGAACTGGTATCTAAAAGACATAGAGGGAATAGGTCCAGTTTCATGAACCACATTCAACCTGGGTTTGGGTGACACATTTCTCCCAACTTTATGCTGCTCCTTCTGAGTCACCAAATAGTAACGAGTGTGACCTTGCTTTTTTATCCTGAATTACCCTCTGTGATAGTTCCAAGCAAACCGACCAGGATCCTCAAATATTCGAAGATAGTTTAAATTTTTCCCTGGAGGAGACAACAAATGCGATTCAATCCTTAAAACCAGGCAAGGCCCCAGGACCCGATAAGATACCAGGTGATTTATACAAGTCCGAACCGACGGTCTGGTCCTGGTATATAAACCTGATTTCCAATAAAATTGCTGCAGGGGGTGCAATCCCGGGCACTTGGAAAGGTGCAGAAATCATTCCAATATATAAAAAAGGGAATCCCAATTTCACCTGTCAACTATAGACCAATCAGTTTAATTGATAATGTGCAAAACGTTTTTTCTAAACAACTTCTGGAGAGGCTGATGGAATGGGTACATGACAACCAGGTTCTATCCCCATTGCACGCAGGCTTTCTCCCAAAAATCAGCACAATAGACCAGGTATTTAGATTGGTCCTCCTGCATTGGAAGTATGTTGTCTTTGAAAAACAACCTTTATACGTTGTATTTGTGGATTTGCGAACAGCTTTTGATCTGGTCCCAAGGAAAAAGTTATGGAATGTATTATTTAGGCTAAAAATACCCTATAATGTAGTTGATCTCCTGAGGCGGTTACATGAGAATACTTACGCACAGGTGAGATGGGGTGAACTAGGCGAGTTGACAGATAAAATTCCTACTTATAGGGGAGTGCGCCAAGGTTGTGTTTTGGCTCCACTTCTGTTTTCACTTTTTATCAATGAGGTAGTCCCTATATTCCTCTCTTGCCAGAATGATGCCCCAATACTGAGTTCCCAAAAGATACCCATTCTACTTTTTGCTGACGATTCCCTTCTTATTTCTAATATGCCAATGGGTCTCCAAATCCTTGTAGATCACTTTAAATACTTATGTTCGGACTATGGTCTGGAGCTGAATGTCGACAAAACTAAGTTAATGGTGTTCGGCTCAGGACCCCGTGGTAGATGTTCTATTAGCCTACACAGGTCTGTTTTGACCCGGGTAAATTCTATCGATTATTTAGGAGTGAGGATCTCAAGTAACATGCTTTGGGAGGAACAGATTGGGAAGAGTGTGGGGCTTCTTCAGAATAGAGCAGCCGCAATCCTGCACTTTTACAAAAGCTCTGTGTCTAAAGCTGTATCCCCTGCTATCAAAATGTATTTGGCTAAAGCTCAAGGTGCGGCTGCTTATGGTGCAGAAATATGGGGATTTTCTGATTGTAAAAAAATAACTGTAGGTGAAAACCATTTTGCCAGGGCTTTAATTGCTTGCCCAAGGAGTACCCCGTTAAAACCTTTGTTTCTGGATCTGGGGTTCAAACGAGTAATGGATTTGATTATTCTAAGACCATTATTATACTGGGTGTGGATTTGGACGGTACCTGAACTTGCCATATACAGAGATTCCTTTTGTGACCTTTTGAGAAAACCCAATGTGACTTCTACTCCAAGGGTCAAACACGTGTCTAAATGGTTTCACATTTTAGGAATGACAAGCTTTTGGGAAAATCCTCAGGGATTGGAGAAATCACATGGTTCCATTGTGAAAACTTCTTATTGGACCTATATAAGTAACGAGTTAACTCGTAGCAGTTTGGATGGTCGTTTGACTATGTCTTTCTTGGACTTTAAGTCGATCCCACACTTCGAACCATATTTGGACCTTATACCTGATCTGTTGGGGAAGGGGTTGTATGCAGGTTTCCGACTTGGGAGCATTCCGCTGCTAACTTTGACTAGCAAATGGGGGAATGCCCCCTTGTCTGATCTGTGCCCCGCATGTCTTGGTAACCCTGAATCAGAGGAGCACTTTATGTTCTTCTGTCCAGCTTATTCTACTCCTCGATCTAAATGGATCTGTACTATCTGCCGTGCTCTGGGTGTGACTCAATATAGAGTAACAATGAGAATATTAAGGAGTGATACATCTAAGCCACTGTATCTCGCAGTTAGCAAGTTCCTTGTGGCTGCGTGGCTTATAAGGAAGAGTTTTTTAAATAAGTAGTTCTTCATTAATTATTTTTTACGCGTATGCATTTTACAATCTTCTATTTATGTTATATTTTAATGTATTATTTTATGGCATTTCTATATTATCTTGTTTGTATTTTGATGCTTTGATGGTCTTGTTACCGAATAAAGCTTGTGTATGATGATGATATATATATATTTTTTTTTTACAAGTGTTGTTTTCTGGGAGCCACAGTCGCCCTCCCAGGGAAATCACACATATATAAAAGTGATAAATATATATGTGTATATATATATATATATATATATATATAGAGAGAGAGAGAGAGACAGAGAGACAGAGAGACAGAGAGATAGAAATAGATTTGTCTTTTGTCTAGTGGCAGTTTTGATGCCATAAAGTACTGCAGATGGTTTATTTGCCTGCTGCAAAGGATATACATGTATATGTATTGAGCGGAGTGGATTAAAAAAGCCAAGTGTTACCTGTGCTTGAAAACAAATAAAAAAATTAAATGTATGTGCGAGGGGTACTATGGAGATATGAGGAGCACTTTTGCTGGGTGGTACTGAGGGAATTAGAATAGGAGGTCATGGGAGGCAGAGCACCAAAAATTACTGTCACACTGGGTGCCACTAGCGCTAAAAGCTGTGATGATTGGGTATGTGGTAAGGTGAAGTAATACTGTGTCTTTTTTGTTCTTTTCAGTGTCTTCAGAGAATCTGCCAAATCGCAGAAGAAGCGAAGGTAAGATGATGACATTTACTAATGGACACATACACACCCATGAGCAATTCTGTGGCTCTAGATGCCTTCTACGTAGGCTAGTACTTTAGAGGGACAGTTTAGCCAGGAGCAGAGATAGTATCTCATTGGATGACTGCTGCTCAAGCCCTAACTCAGGTTATGGAGGATAGTTCTGAGACAGGATAAGAGAATGAGACAGTATCTGAGGGAGAGTACAATGGGGCAGAATCTGGGAGTGATTTTTCAGTCGGCGGAGTCCCATCTGACGACACCACTTCCAGTGATTCTGAAGGAGACGACGATGACAGCTGTGCTGCTCCTTCTCAAGCACAGTCTGTGCAGCGGGACAACATTGGGTTAGCCAAACTCAGAGAGCAGGTGCATGCTGCCACAAGCACAGAGAGAGTGATCTCTTGGCTGCCCTCCTGTTTATTTCAGCCCCAAATTCCACCTTCTACTAGTGACGCTGGATGTAAAGTCGATACAGCCAAGTTTGTGCCAGTTGACTACAACCATCTATTTTTGGATGATGGCTTCCTTCAGGAAATTGTGCAGCAAACAAATTTGCGCGCAGACCAATTTCTGAGGGAGCATGGAGGCACTCTAGCGCTCCGTTCTAGGGCACGCCAGTGGACTCCCACTTCGCTGGTGAAGTTGAAAATATTTTTGGGCCTTACGCTCAAAATGGGGTTAGGGCAGAAACCTACCTTGCAGTCCTACTGGATGACTCGCACAGTTTGGGTAACCCCCATCTTCGCACCATACCTGAGCAGAGATAGTTTTTGCTACTGCAGCGCATGCTGCATTTCAATGACAATTCTGCTGCATTGCCCGGGGACCATCCAGACCATGACAGGTTGTTCAAAATTCGGCCTCTCGTGGAACATTTGTCTGCCAGGTTTCCAGAGATCTATACTCCTGGAAAGAATATAGCAGTCAATGAGTCCCTGATCCTGTACAAAGGATGGCTGCTGTTCAGACAGTACATTGCGAGCAAAAGAGCTTGCTATGACATAACATGTGCATGCTGAGTGAGAGCTCTTCTGGCCATGTGTACAGCTTGAGAGTGTATACAGGGAAGGACTCTAACCTAAACCCTGTAGGTTGCCCTCCCACATTAGGGGTCACTGGTAAGATTGTATGGGAACTTGTCCAGCCCGTCCTTCACAAAGTTTATAACCTTTATGTAGACAATTTCTATATAGGAGTAGAGCTGTTCAGTGAGCTCTACAAAGCTGGCACTGTGGCCTGTGGTACAGTTCATTGTAACTGCAAAGGATTACTGGAGGAGCTTGTTTGCAAGAAGTTCTAGAAATCCCAGAGTACTGCATTGCATTCCAACGAACTGCTCGCAGTCAAGTTCTTGGATAGGCGTGATGTATACCTGCTCACTACAATTCATGATGAGAGCACTTCCCCATCACGGTTTAGGGTCAGATGGCCGAAGTCCACAAGCCCATCTGTATACTTGATTACAATAAGTACATAGGTGGAGTGGACGAGAACGACCAGGTTCCTCAACCATACAATGCGTGTTCTAAAACTTGCACTTGATACAAAAAACTATTTACCCTCCTGATCCAGATGGCAACATACAATGCGTATGTTGTTTACCGTCAGACAACCACAGGAAGACTCATGACTTTCCTTGACTTCCAGTTGTCTGTAATTGAAAGCCTTACTGCTGTTACAGAAGCAGCAGCAGCCTCCACCTCACATGTTCTGGAGGATGTGGCAAGGCTGCAGGAGCGACACTTTGCTGATCACATTTCTGAAACACCCAAAAAGGATCGTCCATGTCTTCGCTGTAAAGTGTGCTCGAAGCATGGAAAGCAGCAGGAGAGTCAGTATTACTGTCCCGGAGCCCATCTTAACCAGGCCTCTGTGTCCCTACGTGCTTTACGTTGCATCATACTAAAGCCAAGTTTTGGGAAATCGACTGAGGTGGAGCTGTCGTTGGGTAATCCTTTCAATGGCTATATGACCTATATGCACCATCAGAATGTAGTAGGTGTTCTGTTCAATTAACGTGCATTATAGTCCCCATACTGCACATACTGGTGGACAGAACATATGCCACATTGTCACGGAGTACCCTGTGTGGCAGAATGTTAAAAGCATGACTGAATTTTGAAGTGCTTGTTAGGGAACCTATGTATGCTACACAAGGACCACCATGATTGCCAAAGAGAACCAGAGTTATTTTAGTAAGTCAAAGAAAGGTCCTGTCGGACATATTCACCAACATTTCTACTTGTTTGAAAGTGTGCACACTCAATTTTTAGCTTCACTTTCAAAGCAAAACTACAAGTGTTGGTGAATAAGTCCCACAGGATATTTGTTTCACTTTTTACTTTAGAGACCTTAGGATTTCTTCACCAGCATGTCTGCCTTAGTTTCAACTGTAGATATGCTCGCTCCTTTCGAGGAATAGGCCTCCCAAGGCATACTCGGACACCCACAACTTGCATCCACAAACTAGTATAGGTTCACTTGGCAATTATACTAGATTAGTCAGGACTCCGATGAGAATAGAGACATGATGGGTAAGGAAAGTTTATGGTAGGGGTGCCTTCACAGGGATATTGCACAGGTAGAAGGCAGATAGTAAAAGTAGTAAAGATGTACATCATCTACGCCTATGGATTCTAACCCATTGGTGCCATCCCAGCACTGAAGGACAATGACACATTAGGGTCAGTGTTTGACCTGCTTTTCATGTTCATCCTCCATCAGAACTTAGTCGATGTTCAGTTTGCTGTATGATAAGTGCATCAGATTCACAGCACTGCAAATAATGTTGGCTGGGACATATGCTATGTTCTCACGGACTCCCCTGTGTGCCAAACATTACCCTTTTTCATAGCCTATGACCTTCTCTTTAGGGAACATCATGAGAATTCCCCAGCATGTCTCCCTTAGTTTCACCCCCAACTTGCATCCAGAAACTGGAAGGAGTTGGATTTAGCACAGCAAGTGCGCTAATGGTGCATGAAAAACATGCCTTTCTGAGTCGTGGGAGGCTGTCATGGGAGTCATTAGTAAAGGTTTGTTACGCATGCCTTCTGTAATGTTCAAGAAGAAGGAGGCGGTTACTTGACAAGTGGTCAAATGTATTCAAACGTATTCCATCCTGTGGCGTATGAATGTGATGGGCCCTAGTCTGGCAGCGGTAAGTTAATGTGAGTGCAGTGATTGGTTGGTTGGGCACTTGGTCGGCGGTATGAAAGGGTGGTTTGTTGTACATAAATGGCGTGTGAATGGACCATAAAGAGGTTGGTGCCTGGACGTGGCTTTATGGCCCACCTTCAGAAGGCTTAGTTTCAATATTCAGATACTTTGATAAGTATTCATGCTTTGAAACCATACTTTCTGGAGGTGCTAAAACCAACCAGTGTGACTGGTGGATTAACTTTAATATACCAATACCAGGAGATTCCAAGGGTGCAGGACATGCGTGGTTCAAACCAGTTTTCCTTCACCCAGAATCCCCTTGCAATCACAAAAAGTTGCTTAAAAAACACTTTTGCCTTGAATTTCAGTGAGCGGAAGTCCTGGCATCTGCAGGCAGCCACACATTTTCTCCCACCCAGAATTCCACTAAGTCTCCAGAGAAAAACTTCCTCACTTTAGTGAGTGGGCAAGTTACCACAACAGGGAAGTACCCAAAACAGATTGTGGAGACATCAAAATTACCTACCACAAAACAGCCTTGTTTTGTAAGACAATCACCTGAGTATTTGGTCCCGGGCTAGGTGGCCATATAGGGGAACCTACCAATCCAGACATTTCTGAAAACTAGACACCCGAGGCAGTCCACAGAAGTGTGGCGTGTTTGGATTTCACAAAGTTTTCTTATCCAGAATACCCTGCAAAAGTGAAACATTGATTAAAAACAATATTTTTTCTTGATTTATCATCACAGGAACCACAGGAATGTTCAGGGATCCACAAAATTCCTACCACCCAGTGTTTCTCCACTTTTCCTGATAAAAACACAACCCCACTTGTGTGCCGGTGCCTAGTGCCTGCGTCAGGAATGGATCACCCCAGGGTTAACAGTAGCACTCATGCAAGGACTACCATTGACCTCTGTGTGATCCATTCCTGTCTCTTGTACTAGCCTACCCACACAAGTGAGGTACCATTTTTATCGGGAGACTTGGGGAAATGCTGGGTGGAAGGAAGTTTGTGGCCCCCCTCAGATTCCTGAACATTCCATCACCGAAATTTGAAGAAAATGTGTTTTTTTTGGCCAAATTTTGAGTTTTGCAAAGGATTCTGGGTAACAGAACCTGGTGAGAGCCCCACAAGCCACCCCATTATGAATTCTCCTAGGTGTCTAGTTTTAAAAAATGTATAGGTTTGCTAGGTTTCCCTAGCTGCCGGCTGAGCTAGAGGCCAAAATCCACAGCTAGGCACTTTGCAAAAAACAGGTCAATTTTCTTTCAGAAAAGGTGATGAGTCCATGTTGAGTTTTGGAGCATTTCCTGTCGCGGGCACTAGGCCTACCCACACAAGTGAGGTACCATTTTTATCGGAAGACTTGGGGGAATGCTCGGTGGAAGGAAATTTGTTGCTCCTCTCAGATTCCAGAACTATCACCGAAATGTAAGGAGAAAGTGTTTTTTTTTCAAACGTTTGAGGTTTGCAAGGATTCTGGGTAACAGAACCTGGTGAGGCCCCACAAGTAACCCCATTGTGGATTCCCCTAGGTGTCTAGTTAAAAAAAATGCACAGGTTTGGTAGGTTTCCCTAGGTGTCGGCTAAGCTAGAGGCCAAAATCCACAGCTAGGCACTTTGCAATAAACAGGTCAGTTTTCTTTCAGAAAATGTGATGTGTCCACATTGTGTTTTGGGTCATTTACTGTAGGGGGCACAGGTCGTACCCACACAAGTGAGGCACAATTTTTATCGGGAGACTAGGGGAAATGCTGGGTGAAGGGAAATTTGTGGCTCCTCTTAGATTTCAGAACTTTCCATCACCGAAATGTGAGGAAAAGGTGTTTTTTTTGCCAAATTGTGAGGTTTGCAAAGGATTATGGGTAATAGAACCTGGTAAGAGCCCCACAAGTCACCCAATTCTGGATTCCTCTAGGTAACTACTTTCCATAAATGTATAGGTTTGCTATGTTTCCCTAGGTGCCTGCTGAGATAGAGGCCAAAACCCACAGCTAAGCACTTTACAAAAAACACATCAGATTTCAAAGTAAACATGTGATGTGTCCATGTTGCTTTTTGGGGCGTTTCCTGTTGCGGGCACTAGGCCTACCCACACAAGTGAGGTACCATTTTTATCGGGAGACATGGGGGAATACAGAATAGAAGAACAAGTGTTACTGCCCATTGTGTGTCTCTACATTTTCTCCTTCCAAATGTAAGACAGTGTAATAAAGAAATGTACAGGGAGTGCAGAATTATTAGGCAAGTTGTATTTTTGAGGATTAATTTTATTATTGAACAACAACCATGTTCTCAATGAACCCAAAAAACTCATTAATATCAAAGCTGAATATTTTTGGAACTAGTTTTCAGTTTGTTTTTTGTTTTAGCTATGTTAGGGGGATATCTGTGTGTGCAGGTGACTATTACTGTGCATAATTATTAGGCAACTTAACAAAAAAAAATATATACCCATTTCAATTATTTATTATTACCAGTGAAACCAATATAACATCTCAACATTCACAAATATACATTTCTGACATTCAAAAACAAAACAAAAACAAATCAGTGACCAATATAGCCACCTTTCTTTGCAAGGACACTCAAAAGCCTGCCATCCATGGATTCTGTCAGTGTTTTGATCTGTTCACCATCAACATTGCGTGCAGCAGCAACCACAGCCTCCCAGACACTGTTCAGAGAGGTGTACTGTTTTCCCTCCTTGTAAATCTCACATTTGATGATGGACCACAGGTTCTCAATGGGGTTCAGATCAGGTGAACAAGGAGGCCATGTCATTGGATTTCCTTCTTTTATACCCTTTCTTGCCAGCCACGCTGTGGAGTACTTGGACGCGTGTGATGGAGCATTGTCCTGCATGAAAATCATGTTTTTCTTGAAGGATGCAGACTTCTTCCTGTACCACTGCTTGAAGAAGGTGTCTTCCAGGAACTGGCAGTAGGACTGGGAGTTGAGCTTGACTCCATCCTCAACCCGAAAAGGCCCCACAAGCTCATCTTTGATGATACCAGCCCAAACCAGTACTCCACCTCCACCTTGCTGGCGTCTGAGTCGGACTGGAGCTCTCTGCCCTTTACCAATCCAGCCACGGGCCCATCCATCTGGCCCATCAAGACTCACTCTCATTTCATTAGTCCATAAAACCTTAGAAAAATCAGTCTTGAGATATTTCTTGGCCCAGTCTTGACGTTTCAGCTTGTGTGTCTTGTTCAGTGGTGGTCGTCTTTCAGCCTTTCTTACCTTGGCCATGTCTCTGAGTATTGCACACCTTGTGCTTTTGGGCACTCCAGTGATGTTGCAGCTCTGAAATATGGCCAAACTGGTGGCAAGTGGCATCGTGGCAGCTGCACGCTTGACTTTTCTCAGTTCATGGGCAGTTATTTTGCGCCTTGGTTTTTCCACACGCTTCTTGCGACCCTGTTGACTATTTTGAATGAAACGCTTGATTGTTCGATGATCACGCTTCAGAAGCTTTGCAATTTTAAGAGTGCTGCATCCCTCTGCAAGATATCTCACTATTTTTGACTTTTCTGAGCCTGTCAAGTCCTTCTTTTGACCCATTTTGCCAAAGGAAAGGAAGTTGCCTAATAATTATGCACACCTGATATAGGGTGTTGATGTCATTAGACCACACCCCTTCTCATTACAGAGATGCACATCACCTAATATGCTTAATTGGTAGTAGGCTTTCGAGCCTATACAGCTTGGAGTAAGACAACATGCATAAAGAGGATGATGTGGTCAAAATACTCATTTGCCTAATAATTCTGCACTCCCTGTATTTGAGAAATGCGCTGTAATTCATATGCTAGTATGGGGACCCCCGAATTCAGAGATGTGCAAATACCCACTGCTTTTCAACATCTTATCTAATGCCCATTTTGGAAAGTCCAAAGTTTCCTTGATACCTTTTGTTCACTCTTTATATTTCACCAAATGAATTGCTGTATTCCCGGTATACAATGAAAACCCATTGCAAGGTGCAGCTCATTTATTGGCTCTGGGTACCTATGGTTCTTGATGAACCTATAAGCCCTAAATAGCTCCACAACCAGAAGATTCCAGCAGACATAACAGGATATTGCTTTTGAAAATCTGACATCACAACAAAAAGTTACAGAGTAAAACGTGGAGAGAAATGGCTGTTTTTTTTCATCTGAATTTCAAAATTTGTTATTTTCAGCTATTATTCTCTGTAGGAAAATCTTGTAGGATCTACACAAATGACCCCTTGCTGAATTCAAAACTTTGTCTACTTTTCAGAAAAGTTTAGCTGTCCGGGATCCAGCATTGGTTTCACACCCAGTACAGGGGGTATTGGGGGGGTGGGGGATGGGGGGAGGGGGCCAGCGGCTTAATGTTTCCTTGGTAGAACTTTGAAGGTATTGTGTTTCATCAGATTTGATGGAGATCACCACCATAGTGGAATTGTACTACAACATATTGCAGCTATTGATGAAGTGGCTTCTTGTCTCATTTTGTTGATTGATTTTGGTTGAATGGGCAACATATTAGGTGTACTAATGCAGCACATGGTAGAAATGCAATGATATTGTCTAAACGAAACAGTAAACAAATCTGCTGCAAAGGCACTAAATAGCAACTGAAATTTGGTAATTGCCAACTGAATTATTCACGTTAAAATAGACACGGCATGGCATCAGTGTAAAATGCATAATCATACGTCAATGGAAGGCAACTAGAAAAAGATTAAAATATAATAAAACATTCCAAATACATGAATATTTCGTTTTGGATACCATGGGGTGAAGTAATATCCAGGCAGGTATTATCACCCCATAGCACATTTTGGAGCCTAGAATGAATAATATCCATGGGTGTTGGTATTTCTGCATTGCTTTCCTTATGTATTTTTCTCATTCTTCGTATTTTCCGGGCATACATTCTGCCTGGTTACAGAAGGCAAACATGAAGGTGCCTTCATTCCACCTAATTCATAATTGGCTGGTAACTTCAATTACAGGACA
Organism: Pleurodeles waltl; assembly: GCF_031143425.1. Taxonomy (NCBI): domain Eukaryota; kingdom Metazoa; phylum Chordata; class Amphibia; order Caudata; family Salamandridae; genus Pleurodeles; species Pleurodeles waltl. The sequence goes on from NC_090437.1 coordinate 48,138,298, forward strand.
CCTCACGACTTTCGTTCATTTCTCTTAGTGAGGGCTTACGTGTTATAGTGCACCATGTCTAGCATAGCCCATGCAAGCTTTGAGCTGGGTCAGTGGCACCTTATGAGACCATTTAGCTTCTGGTTGTTCACCATGCACCAAGAATCCAGAAAGCTATGTGCCACAGTATTCAGAAAATTGCCCTAAACCTTGAAACGTGATTAGAGGGCCTTCACATTTCCCACTTTCAGTGGGAAAGCAGTGATAGCAGTGCTTGGCTAGGTTTTATGAAGCACAGAGTGCCATCAGGCTGCCCTTCTTTAATAACACTCCCTTGCTGCATTTCATCTTTGGTGCAGACTTAATTATGCAGTAAAGTCCCTTGGATACAACAATTAGGCAAGAATCATAACCAATACTACGTACATTTACTTTTCAATGGGCATAAACTTGTGGTCTGCTTTATTTCTTTCATATTTTAAGGTATGAAGTTCTATGAAACGTTTGCTGATTGTACCTTAAGTTATATAATCAGTGACCTTTTCTCCTTCACCGCCATTTTAGTTAGTCAAAACACCTACCAATCAAAGCTGCAGCCAAAATTGTTGTACAAATGCCTATGGACAAAATGGTGAGGGCATGGCCGGATGCCAATGCGACAAGACATGTCCTCGTAAGCTCCTGCCTGTGAATCCTCCATCGATCACCATCTCCCATCCTGCTGGACCCAAGGAGCCCCAAAGCCATCGCCAGATAAGCAGATCCTAGTCTCCAGGATGCGGGCTGCTTAATGTGTCTGAAAATATACACTGTGCCGGGAGGTGAGGCTGGCTGCTGCCCGCTCTGGGGCTCTCTGCAGATACAAAAATGGTGTCTGTCCGCGGTTAAACACCCGGCCGCCTTGCAGAGCACGACAAGGGGCCCATGAAAGCTTCAGCTGGCAGAGAAACCCACCGTGCCTGCTGCGTTATGAGAAATTCTGAACTCCGAGTGGGGCGACGATCAGGGCTGGAGTCGCTTGGAGTTGTGGTTTTGGCAGATCCGGAGGAAGGGGCCCCAAGGAGCACCCTGGTGATTCTGTGCCTAGACTGAACGGGGGTGTCTCCGGTGGGTCTGTGGGACCCCCTGTAGTGGCAAAGCTCTGTGGCGGGGCTTGGACCAGACCCCCCTGCCTGCTGATGAATCCCATTGCTCAGCAGCTTGCTCGGCTCTGGGGGCCTGCGGACGCCACTGCAATGCCCTTCCCGGCCTGGGGGCAAACTGTGCCTACCCGACTATTGAAACGCGAGGGCTGGCTGCCCTCCTCTGGCCTGCAAAATAGGTTGGTGGGGACCTGGGGCCTGGCCCCTACCTCACTGACCCCACGCACTGAAGCTTCACACAAAAACCCAAATTGGGGCCCCCATGTCCTTGAGGATGCTGGCACACCGGGGGACCCGGATAACCTTGGAGGCCTGATGATACCACTGTGACAGTGACCAGAGGTAGGGCTGCGGCTGCCCATTCATTGCCGAGTGGGCCTCACCTGACTCAAGTGGACCTAGGAGGGGGCCATGCAGGGCTGCAACCCATCAAAAGAACACCAAAGCTGCCACTGTAGTGGCCACTGGAGGTGAGTTGGTGAGAGGTGAAAGGGAGCCAGCTACCCTCCGGCCCAGTGAAATACTCAGAACTCTGGCTCTTGCGGCAGTGGCGAATAGGCCCGACACAACCAAAGAGCAGGAAGAGAGGCCGTTGCAGCGGTTCCCATTCTGAGCGGAGGGCCTCTGGACAGTGGACATAAGGAGATGCTGGCATGGTGGTGGCAGGGGGAACCTCGGCCCTACCTCTTCTGTGTCGTGGTGAACCCCCTTCCCTAAGTGCTGCCCCTTGCCGGTCCCCACCTGGGTGGAGCATTGGAGAACAGGAAAGCCTTGCCTTTTTCCTACATGGAGCACTCACCCTGGGTCAGCCTGAATGTCAACACAGAGTGCAAGACTGTGGAACCTGCTTGGAAGAGGCGACTGAGGAGTAGTGCACTGCTGTGACCCTATCGCTGTGTGCTAATTGCTTGAACATACCACTGTGAAGGGGGCCCTCATGCGGCAGTTATCCCAAAAAACACACCTTGGACACGCCAATACACTCAGGGGAGGCATAGATGGGGAAGGCCTCTAAGAAGAAGGACCAGGGCACCAGGTCCTAGGATGCAACATTACTGGCCTTGGAGGAGAGAACGATGTGCTGGGAGGGTTCGCCGTCTCAGCAGGTTGTGGGGCCCACATTATAAGACATCCTTCAGGCCATCATGGACTCTCTGGAGGCTCTTAAAACTAAAATAGATGCCCTGGGAGCCGACCTCAGCCTCCTGAAAGATGACCACAAAAGACTAGCAAATAGGGTCACGATGGCGGAGCGGCTAGTGTCTGACATTTCAAATCAATTCAGTTAGCTTTTGTAAAGCCCAACTACTCACGCGTAAGGGTCTCATGGCACTTTGGGGGGTCCCGTCCTCTGTGAATCAGTAGAAGAGCCAGGTCTTAAGGTCCTTCCTGAATTGAGGTAACAATGGTGACTACCTGAGGTGAAGAGGCAGGGTGTTCCAGCTCTTTGCCGCGAGGTAGGTGAAGGAACTTCCTCCAGCCAAGGTCTTCCGTATGTGGGGTACGGTGGCCAGTGCCTGTTGAGCGGAGCTGAGAGCTCTGGCGGGGGAGTAGAAGGTGATGCAGTGGTTTAGATAGAAACAAACAAAGGTTTGTCGTAAGAAGGGGACTGATTCATACTCCTATTTCCATCAACAAAGAGTTATTATTACTCTCTTGGCAGTCTGATTTCTTTGCACAATTTATTAAGGCATTTTAGAACAGGACGAAGAATCCGAATACTCAAAAATGAAAATACATCTCAATCATACCTTAACAAGGCAAATACAATATACTACATAAAAATGGAAAATAACACAGCATCTAATAAAAATCACAAGCAAATTTTCCCACATTATTCTCCTCTCTCAGAGGTTGTAGTGGTTACGTCGGCCATTATAGTCGTAATCCACTTGACTGCAATAATTGTAGATTCCTATACACACAATTGCTGAGAGCCTGTCAATTTCTTCTCAGGACTCCTTATATTGTGTAGAGTGGCTTTTAAAGGTAGACTAAACTTTATGCCCAACCTCGCAAAGATCCAAAAGTGTTGACTCATTTTGGCCTGTCAATATGGGCCTCATCAGCACTAATGAAGACAACACTGCCTTATCTGGTCCCTATTCCTGTGTATAACAAGGCACTTGTCTTCTGCTGTAGCCTTCGTATCGATGATTTCAAAGCACACTTGCCGTGTAGCGCCGGAGGTCCGCTTACAGCAAGACTCTGGCAGTAAAGATAAGTACAATTAAATCAAGCCGGAGTATCAAGGACAAGTTGACCGTTGGCGTTGTAGCGTTGGAGCCTCTGAGACTCTTTTAGACCTTTAAAACGTGACATTTCATCTTGTGCTTATTGTATTAGTGTAGTTTTGACCTTATTTTATTCAGATAAATATTGTCTATTTTTCTAAACCTGTGTGGTGTATTTTTGTGGTGTTTTCACTGTGTTACTGTATGAGTTATTGCACAAATACTTTACACATTGCCTTTAAAGTTAAGCCTGCTTGCTCTGTACCAAGCTACCAGAGGGCTAAATCAGGATAATTTGGGTTGGGCTGTGACTTACCCTGATTAGGATTTTGGTCCCTACTTGGACAGGGGTGTATATCTCTGCCAACTAGAGACCCAATTTCTAATACTCCCCAAGAAGTGTAGGACTAGCTGGAAACACATCCACAAGTTGGTCCAAGTGGTCGGGCTGCCGGACGCTTGCCACAGTGGCACAGGTGGAGATGACCAATCAAACGACCAAGACAGGGTGCCCTGTCCAATGCAGAAGTGCAGAGGAAGCAGAGGTGGACACTGGGGTTGATAGCAACAATGCGTATAGATGACGTTAGCCCCATGATCTCGCCGGACCAGGAACATCCTGGAAATGCAGCAACTATTACTGACTCTGGATCAGGGACATCGAGCAAGCACTTACCTATCATAACCCAAAGGATGGCAGCCAAACTCTTGTAGACACTCCACTCAGGCTAAGGGAAGTGCCTGGCAAGAACAGTACGACATGGCTAGCTACGGATAGAAGCTCTGACTCATTGGCCTCCCACGAGGCCCAACAGCACTGGGCTAACAGTTCATTGGCTGCACGGGGAAGCTTCAGGAACAGCGTGGGGCACTGGCTAGACTGTGACCCCTCTCACACAGACTGCTCAAGCGTGTGGACATACAAGAACTTATGATTGTTATTTTCATTTTTTAAAGTTGGGTGAGTGGGGTTGTGCTACCTGTCCTGGCGAATGGGAGATGGGATATTAATGTTTTTGTTGAAGTTGGGTTTTCTATACAACACGCCTTATCACTATAAGTCATGCCTCTTAAGGTGGAGGGGTTCCTACTGGAGGAGAGATTAGCCCTGTTGTGACCACCCATCCACTACACACCATACCCCAATGACTAATCCTTTGGAATAAAAAATATTAACATGGAATATCAGGGGGATGCATTTGATGATCAAGCACCATAAAGTATTCTCACATTTCACTATGTGAGTGATCCATTTAGCCCTCCTTCAGGATACCTACCTAGATGCATTAAACACAAATGGAGAGGCCACATTTTTCACACAACTTATTCTGCCTATGCAAGGGGGACCCTCATTTGGATTAAACTGGGGATTCCGTTCCAGCACACCTGAGCCCTCATTGACCCTTTGGGTCATTACATCATAATCACTGGGATATTGGATGGGTGGTAGGTGATAGTTGGAAGCATACATGGCCCTAACCAGTTTTCCTGGCTACCATGCCTAATCACTTGGCTTAACACTTAGCTAGATTGGTCATCCAGGGAGGGGATTTTAATTGAATTTCGAACACCGCCATGAATAGGTCACCCCCCCACCCCCACCACTGCAGGTATTGCCAGTGCACCAAACTGCCAAAGCTTTCTTTGCTTGGCAACAGGAGTGGTGACTCATCGACTCATGGACGGCCCATCACCCGAGGGAAAGAGATTACTCCTTCTTATCTCCCTTACACGACCTACATGTACGTCTGAACATGTTCTTGTGCTTACCATATGTATATGAGTTAGTCCAGATGACTGAGTAGATTCATCTCAGACCACAACCCCCAACTCATGGGCCTTTGATGGAGCTGACCCCGACCTCCCATACCCATGTGGAGGCTAAGACTAGAGTTATTAGAAAACCAGGTCTTCCATGATGCAATCGAGTCCACCACAAAGTCTTATTTCAAGACTAATGAAGGAAACACTGTTGTGTAGCCATTTTAGTTATAGCTCCATGCACATTTTTTAGTGAACTAGGCCTGCCGCAGTGCACTTTAACCTAGAAATATTGTATTCAGCTTCGATTAATATTTTAACAATAGCCACATTTGCAGTCTTGTTTTAATTTCTCTATCTAGCTGTTCTTTGCCTAGGCCAGCACTGTGTTCTTAAACAAGACATTTCTTTCACTCAGTGCTTTTCGCAAGGCTGCAGTAAGACAGGTTGCCGGCAAATATGGTAACGCTTTGTCTCTAGTGTTCATAGAAACATACACACTGTTACGTAGGGATCCTTTCTTGGAACATCAACTGTTTTATTATAAAAACACTACTTTGACCTATGTACGTTAGAGGGAGATTCCAGCCAGATGACCACAACTGTATGCTGATTGATGAGTGCTTCACTGCAAGCTGCTTATGTAGACTACAGGCCTCTTGCTCAGGTATGAGGGATGATGTCTTCCCAGGGGAACCCGAAGGGCAGAATTAGAGCTTAACATGCTGTGCTCTAACATAGCGTAGGTAGGAGCTAAATTAATGATTCTAGTGCCAAAATTATTGTGTTATTTTTATGCTTCACTCTCCTTGTCATAATTTTAATCTTGTTATGCTTCATCATCCTAGTTATTGCAGTACATGCTTAATTATCTAAGATGCAGTTGCTTCAATAAAATCTTATTGAATTCTATTCTGCCTCTGATTGTCCTATGTGAGACTAATGTAACTGAGAGAAACGGATGAGATCTGAGTGACCACAATTTCCCTGAGGAGTCAATTGTGTCATGCGCTTGGCTGCACAATCATCCCTGCTCTTGGGTGGAGATGAGGCACTGCTAGTTAGCTGGAGCAAAACCCAGATTAGGCTGACAGGTGTCACCTGTAGTGAGTCCAGACTTAGGTGGTCATTACAACCCTGGCGGACGGTGTTAAAGCGGCGGTAAGACCGCCAACAGGCCGGCGGTAAAAAAAATTGGAATTGCGACTGTGGCGGAAACCGCCAACAAAGACAGCCACTTTAACACTCCAACTGCCACGGCGGTACAAACAAACAGCTTGGCGGTCACTGCCAACAGACAGGCGGAGGACAATGTACCGCCCACAGTATCACAACCTACCAATCCGCCACCTTTTCCGGGACGGATTCACCGCAAACAAAAACGCAGCGGAAACAGGACTTCGAAGGGAATACAATCACCTCTACACACCCCACGAGGAATCCGGACGCCATGGAACCAGAACTGCAGATCCTGCCAGCCCTTATCTTCTTGCTCCTCTACCAGGAGCACGAACGCCGGCGGCGAAGACCACGGTGAGTACTGCACCTACGACACAGGGGAGGGGTGAGGGAAAAAACAGGGACACACACACGCAACACGCAACACCCCCACCCCCACCCTCACCCACCACAACACACACACTAATACAGCATTATACATTACAGTTACATCCCCCAACCCCCCCAGAAGAATGCAAAGACCAAAGAAAATGAGTATAACCATTGTAATATATTAAAATCCAGTACGCAAAAATATACATATATACACTATAAACAAAATGTACACCAAGAATAGTAGTCCAAGTAGTGCTCCATTGAAGTCCGTGGAACACTGGGCCCACACAGTATGGGCTAGGCCCACACAAGATCCCCGACCATGACGGAGAGTACACTGCAGGGGCATCAGATAGCAATAAAACAGGCACCTCAGGGGGAGGGAAAGGGGAGGCACCTCAGCCGGTTGAGTGCACGACACCAAATCCACGAGGGGGCCACATGCCCACTGTTCCATCCTGGGGAGTGCAAAGCCACAGTCTCTCAAGTCTCTACAGTGGGTGGTTTGCCCACTGTTCCATCCAAGGGAGTGCAAAGCCACAGTCTCTCAAGTGGATAACAGTCTCCACTGGTTCTGGAGGGGGCTTGGTGCCCAGAGTGCTTCATCCTGCCAAGGACTGAGGTAGTGGATGTAAATCTCCACTGGTTCTGGAGGGTGCCTTGTGCCCAGAGTGCTTCATCCTGCCAAGGACTGAGGTAGTGGATGTCGTTCTCCACTGGTTCTGGAGGGGGCCTTGTGCCCAGAGTGCTTCATCCTGCCAAGGACTGAGGTAGTGGATGTAAATCTCCACTGGTTCTGGAGGGGGCGTGGTGCCCAGAGTGCTTCATCCTGCCAAGGACTGAGGTAGTGGATGTAAATCTTCACTGGTTCCGGAGGGGGCCTTGTGCCCAGAGTGCTTCATCCTGCCAAGGACTGAGGTAGTGGATGTAAATCTCCACTGGTTCTGGAGGGGGCCTTGTGCCCAGAGTGCTTCATCTGCCAAGGACTGAGGTAGTGGATGTCTTTCTCCACTGGTTCTGGAGGGGGCCTTGTGCCCAGAGAGCTTCATCCTGCTCGTGGTGGCCTCAGTAGCGTCAGAGCTTTTGGCGCTCATGGGCCTGCGGTGCTTGTTGCGGCGGTGTCCTTTGCAGCGGTGCTTGTTGCGGCAGTGTCCTTTGCAGCGGTGCTTGTTGCGGCGGTGTCCTTGGCAGCGGTGCTTGTGGCGGTGGTGTCTTTGGCAGCGGTGCTTGTGGCGGCGGTGCCCTGTTCAGCGATGCTTGTAGCGGCGGTGCCCTGTTCAGCGGTGCTTGTAGCGGCGGTGCCCTGTTCAGCGGTGCTTGTAGCGGCGGTGCCCTGTTCAGCGGTGCTTATGGCTGCGGTGCCCTGTTCAGCGGTCCTTGTGGCGGCGGGGTCCTTTGCAGTGACTCAGCTGCTGGCGGTCCTTCATGGCCCAGCGGGGCTGGTGCTGGCGGTTCTCTCTGGCCCAGCGGGGCCGGTGCTGGCGGTCCTCTCTGACCCAGCGAGGCAGTAGGGCAGGTGCTACGGTGGCCTATTGGGCAGCAGGGCAGGTGCTGGCGGTGGCTTCCTGGGCAGCTGGGATGATGGCAGTCTTCCTGGGCAACAGGGATGATGGGGGTGGCCTCCTGGGCAGCGGGGATGATGGCGGTGGACTCCTGGGCAGCGGGGATGATGGCGGTGGCCTCCTGGGCAGCAGGGCAGGTGCTGGCGGTGGCCTCCTTGGCAGCAGGGCAGGTGCTGGTGGTGGCCTCGTGGGCAGTGGGCATGATGGCGGTGGCCTCCTGGGCAGCGGGGATGACGGCGGTCTTCTCCGCCATGCTGCTCTTCCCAGACCTGCTGACTTTCTTGTGGCCCTTCCCCACCTTGGAAGGTGTGCCAGCTGACGCCACACTCCCACCTGGACCCCTGGGAGCGGCTTTGGTGGCTGGAGTCTTCCTCCTCTCCCGCCGGGCACTGGCCAACTTTTGATGTTTCACAGGTAGGGGACTGTACTTGCTGTGGCTCCGTGCTACACTGGCTACCCTGGTGGCCGGTGCACTCCAGATTCCGAAGACTACAGGCACCACTGGTCCCGGAGATGTTGTGGCTGAAGTGCTAGGTTGGGCCCTGGAGAGTCGGGCCCTAGGAGACAGACGGGGTGGGGGAGGTGTGGGAAAGAGGTCAAGGTTGGACAGGAAAAGTTTTTGGGAGACACTGGGACGGGTAGCTGGAGGGGGTTTGGGAGTGGAGGAATAGGTTGTGGTTGTAGGAGGTGTTCGTTTGCTGACTTTGGGTGAAGGTGCATGCGCTGGAGGCTGTCGTGAGGTGGATGGCTGTTGGGTGGGTGTGTGCCTGTGTTTGTGTATCTTGGGAGGGGGCGTCACAGACACACTGGGAGAGGACACAGGGGACGTGTGAATGGTAGTGGGGTGGTGACTGCACGTGAGCGGGGTGTGGCGGTGTGTGTGCTGGTGATGGAAGTAGTGGCTGTAGGTGTAGTGCATGCAGGTGTGAGTGGAGACGAGACTGGGAGGGAGGAGGGAGAATAGGAGGAGGGGGACACAGTGGAGGCAGTGGATGTTGGTGTGTCTGCATGTGTCTGATGCTTGTGTGAGGGCCTGTGGGATGTGTGGTGCTTATGTTTACCAGAGCTTCCCTTGTGTGTTGAGGTGTGAGCATGCTGGTCTGAAGGTGTGCTTGGGATAGGCTGAGGTAGAGGGGATTGGGTCTGGGTGGAGGAAGTTGGAGGGGGGAGGCTAGAGACAGGGACAATGGCTGCCATCAGTGCTGAGGCCAGAGTCTGAAAAGCTCGCTGAAGGGCCGCCTGACTAGAATGTATGCCCTCCAGGAATGCATTGGTTTGTTGCAACTGCCTTTCTACACCCTGGATGACATTCAAAATGGTGGACTGCCCAACAGTGAGGGACCTGAGGAGGTCAATGGCCTCCTCACTGAGGGCAGCAGGGGTGACTGGGGCAGGGCCTGAGGTACCTGGGGCGAAGGTGATGCCCACCCTCCTGGGTGAGCGGGCACGGGGCAAAGGCTGAGGGGCTGCTGGGAGGGTGGTGCTGGTAGGGGGGGTGGCGGCTGTACCTGTAGATGCGGGAGGCACAGATGTTGCCGCCACCACAAGGGAGTTCCCATCAGAGGACAAGTCCGTGTCACAGCTGTCAGCTCCTGTCCCCACCGTGGAGCTCCCCTCGCCCTCCATCTCACTGGTGAACTCCGAGTCCATAGTCTCGCCCTCCAGTGCCATGTGGGATGCAGCCCCTCCTGCTCCGGTGCCACTGTTCCTCCGCCTGATGATGCTAATGCACACAAGAACAGGGAGACCACAAAAAGGGGGGGGGACGACAGAAGGAAAACATGTTGAGTGCATGCATTACCGCTACCGTTGGCGGACACGACAGACACAGAAGCCCCCTGCACTACGCCGCGCACTTGGCCTCCACTGTTCAATCCCTGGGACATGGCCTACAAGGATATGGACGACATCTGCACACATGGATGACACAGGAGCATGAGTAGGTGTACTTGGCATTGTACACAGGTGGGTTGGGGTTCCACATGGCCTGCCTTACGGAGGGACCTTGCCTACTAAACCCGCCCTGGCCTAGGGAAACCCACAGCCCACCTCCCCCACCCAGACACCTCCAGTGCACGCAAAATCAGCAGGATGAGAGTGTACTCACCCCTTTGTGGCTGCTGTGATGCCCTCAAGTGCCCATCCAACTCCGGGTATGCCACCGCCAGGATCCTGAACATCAGGGGGGTCATGGTGCGACGGGCACCCCTCCCACATTGGGAGGCCATCCTCAGCTGGGCCTCCGCCGTCTTCTTGCTCCAGCGGCGAATGTCCTCCCATCTCTAACGGCAGTAGGTGCTCCGTCTGTGGTATACCAACAGGGTCCAGACGTCCTTGGTGATGGCACGCCAAATATATTTTTTCTGGTGGCCGCTGACCTACAGGATTTGTACAGGGGGAAAAGAAAAGTTATTACCAACTGCACCGTCACAGTCATTGGTCCCCATCCCTACCCTTGCCATGTGGCACATGCACTCACCGTTGTTTCATGCACGCCTCAATCTCGCCCCCCCATCTTTCATCCACCCCACTCCACACAGGCATAGCCCATACAGCATGCTCCCAGTGTACTTACCTGTTTGTCTGGAGGACCGTAAAGTAGCGTGTACTGCGGGAGGACCCCCTCCACGAGTTTCTCCAACTCCTCCGATGTGAAGGCAGGGGCTCTTTCCCCAGACGCACAAGCCATTGTCTCTTTCAGACCGAGGTCACAGCAGCACTTGTAGTGTAGGTCCTCTCCTGTCGAAGATCAGGTATCGAGTGATTGAACAGATAGAAAATGGCGGTCACCGCCAGTGTACATCGTCATTGGCGCCTTGGACCCATAGGGTCCAATGTTAACCAATGCAGCATTGCGCCGCGGTCTTCGACCGCCTACCGCGACGGTGTACAACGCCAGCGCAGTTACCTCACATCCCATTGTCCCACTTTACAGGTCAGACAGCCGCCATTTCAGGGGCCCACATGGCTTAATTTTTAACTGCGTTACACATACCTAGGCCTAGCCTCAACACACATACAGGCAACTTTTCGGATTATGATTCGTGTTCTGTGTAAGCTGTGGGTACGTACCTCTGAGTTGGTTGACTCTGTGCTCGCTGTTGTCCTTCATAGGCACCGTCCTCTGGGACATGTGAGGAGATGGCGGCATCCTCCGGTGTACAGACCGCTGGTGGACCTGTCGACAATGGAGGAAAGACATGTGATCATCACCTACAGTCTTGACCGTGCCACAATCCAGGAACTGTGTGCCCAGCTGGAGCCAGACCTCATGTCAGCTATCCGCCATCCCACAGGAATCCCCCCTAAGTGCAGGTGCTGTCAGTACTCCATTTCCTTGCAAGTGGGTCATTTCAAACAACAGTGGTCATAGCATCAGGGATGTCCCAGCCTATGTTTTTCAACGTGTTGTCCAGAGTGTTGTCTGCCCTGCTGAAACACATGCAGAGCTACATCGTTTTCCCTCAGGTGGAGGATTTGCCTACAGTGAAAGGTGATTTCTATGCCCTGGGACATATCCCCAACATCATAGGTGCCATTTATGGGAGACATGTGGCTTTGGTACCCCCCGCAGGAGTGAACAGGTGTACAGAAACCGGAAGAGTTATCATTCCATGAATGTGCAGATGGTGTGTTTGGCAGACCAGTACATCTCCCATGTTACTGCCAAGTTCCCTGGCTCAGTGCATGACGCCTACATCCTGCGGAATAGCAGCATCCCTTATGTGATGGGTCAACTCCAGAGGCACTGTGTGTGGATATTAGGTGAGCACCTGGAAGCAAGTCAGTGGGAATGGTTGTCTGGGTCTGGGGATATCCCTACAGGTTAGTGTGTGTCTAACAGTTGTCCGTCTCCATTTGCAGGTGACTCTGGTTACCCCAACCTGTCATGGCTACTGACCCCAGTGAGGAATCCCAGGACAAGGGCAGAGGAACGCTACAATGAGGCCCATGGCCGAACTCGGCAGATTATAGAGCGGACCTTTGGGCTCCTGAAGGCCAGGTTCAGGTGCCTCCATATGACTGGTGGATCCCTATTCTACTCACCAAAGAAGGTGTGCCAGATCATCGTGGCCTGCTGTATGCTTCACAACTTAGCTTTGCGACGATAGGTGCCTTTTCTGCAGGAGGATGGTCCAGATGGCAGTACTGTTGCAGCTGTGGAGCCTGTGGACAGTGAAGACGAGGAAGCAGAAGAAGAGGACATGGACAACAGGAACTCGGTGATTCTGCAATATTTCCAGTGAGACACAGGTAAGAATACAGACCTGCCTACTACACGTACTTTAACACTACTACCTCTCTACTGTCTGTCGTTTTCAGCCAGTGTATGGTCACTGAGTTGTCACTTTCCCTTACGATTTCACAGATGTGGGTCCCACAGTGTGACATCTGCTTTGTTTCCTCATGGACTAGAGCTGTGTGACATAGGTATGTTGACATTACAATTGAAAGAGCATTTTGTCACTGTAATTGCTAATACACTATTTCGGAATCACAGACAGACTCCAGATTGTTTTGTGCTTCAAGGGTGTTTATTAAGTGCTCAATATTGGAGGGGGTTGAAAAATGGTGAGGGGTGATGGTGGAGGAATGTCCATGGCAGAGTCCAGTCTATTAGTCTCACAGGTGCATTGCCCAAATGGGCAAAGGAAGTGGAGCTGGGGCAGTTTGAGGATGGACAGGGTGACAAAGTGGGACAGAAGGATGACATTCAGGGTGGTCTCATTTCTTGGCGGGGGTCTTGGCATTGTTCTCTGTCTTTGTCCTGGATCTCAGGGACCGTTTGCGGGGTGGTTCTCTCTCTGCAGGGGGTGGGGTGCTGGTGTGGTGGTCTTATGGCGGTGCCTCCTGTCCACTAGCGCCGGCAGAGGTGGTGGGCAGTTCATCGTCCAGGCTAGTGTCAGGGACCCCTTGTTGTGCCACAGTGTCCCTCCTGGTGTTGAGTTCTTCCTTCAGCACCCCTACGATGGTGCCCAGGGTGGAATTAGTTTGAGTTTGAGTTTATGAATTTGTAAAGCGCATAGCTACCCGAAGGCATCCCAGCGCTACAGTACACAATGAATCACGGAGGAGCCGAAAGGAGGCAGATTAACTGCAGAAGAGGATGGTTTTCAGCTTCTTTCTGAAGAGAAGTTCTGAGGATTCATGACGACATTCAAAGGGCAGAGCATTCCAGAGCCATGCAGCCCTGATGGAGAACGAGTTGCCGCCCCATGATCTCTTGACAGAGGGGATATAGACCTGTCGAGAAGATCGAGATCTAAGGAGTCTAGGGGGAGTATAGAGAGAGATCTGTTTTCTAAGAGAAAGGGGGCCCTTATTGTGTATGGCTCTGTGAACAAAGCACAAGGATTTAAACTGAATGCGCTGTTTAATCGGGAGCCAGTGAAGAGCTGCAAGCGCCGGTTTAGCCGAAAGATGCCTAGGGGTATTCATAAGAAGTCTGGCTGCAGCGTTCTGCGTAACCTGCAGCTTCTTTATTACATAGTCTGGGGAACTAAGGTATAGGGAGTTCCCATAATCCAGACGAGAGAGATCTAAGGCTTGTACAAGAATTCTTCTGTATGCTGATTGATGAGTGCTTCACTGCAAGCTGCTTATGTAGACTACAGGCCTCTTGCTCAGGTATGAGGGATGATGTCTTCCCAGGGGAACCCGAAGGGCAGAATTAGAGCTTAACATGCTGTGCTCTAACATAGCGTAGGTAGGAGCTAAATTAATGATTCTAGTGCCAAAATTATTGTGTTATTTTTATGCTTCACTCTCCTTGTCATAATTTTAATCTTGTTATGCTTCATCATCCTAGTTATTGCAGTACATGCTTAATTATCTAAGATGCAGTTGCTTCAATAAAATCTTATTGAATTCTATTCTGCCTCTGATTGTCCTATGTGAGACTAATGTAACTGAGAGAAACGGATGAGATCTGAGTGACCACAATTTCCCTGAGGAGTCAATTGTGTCATGCGCTTGGCTGCACAATCATCCCTGCTCTTGGGTGGAGATGAGGCACTGCTAGTTAGCTGGAGCAAAACCCAGATTAGGCTGACAGGTGTCACCTGTAGTGAGTCCAGACTTAGGTGGTCATTACAACCCTGGCGGACGGTGTTAAAGCGGCGGTAAGACCGCCAACAGGCCGGCGGTAAAAAAAATTGGAATTGCGACTGTGGCGGAAACCGCCAACAAAGACAGCCACTTTAACACTCCAACTGCCACGGCGGTACAAACAAACAGCTTGGCGGTCACTGCCAACAGACAGGCGGAGGACAATGTACCGCCCACAGTATCACAACCTACCAATCCGCCACCTTTTCCGGGACGGATTCACCGCAAACAAAAACGCAGCGGAAACAGGACTTCGAAGGGAATACAATCACCTCTACACACCCCACGAGGAATCCGGACGCCATGGAACCAGAACTGCAGATCCTGCCAGCCCTTATCTTCTTGCTCCTCTACCAGGAGCACGAACGCCGGCGGCGAAGACCACGGTGAGTACTGCACCTACGACACAGGGGAGGGGTGAGGGAAAAAACAGGGACACACACACGCAACACGCAACACCCCCACCCCCACCCTCACCCACCACAACACACACACTAATACAGCATTATACATTACAGTTACATCCCCCAACCCCCCCAGAAGAATGCAAAGACCAAAGAAAATGAGTATAACCATTGTAATATATTAAAATCCAGTACGCAAAAATATACATATATACACTATAAACAAAATGTACACCAAGAATAGTAGTCCAAGTAGTGCTCCATTGAAGTCCGTGGAACACTGGGCCCACACAGTATGGGCTAGGCCCACACAAGATCCCCGACCATGACGGAGAGTACACTGCAGGGGCATCAGATAGCAATAAAACAGGCACCTCAGGGGGAGGGAAAGGGGAGGCACCTCAGCCGGTTGAGTGCACGACACCAAATCCACGAGGGGGCCACATGCCCACTGTTCCATCCTGGGGAGTGCAAAGCCACAGTCTCTCAAGTCTCTACAGTGGGTGGTTTGCCCACTGTTCCATCCAAGGGAGTGCAAAGCCACAGTCTCTCAAGTGGATAACAGTCTCCACTGGTTCTGGAGGGGGCTTGGTGCCCAGAGTGCTTCATCCTGCCAAGGACTGAGGTAGTGGATGTAAATCTCCACTGGTTCTGGAGGGTGCCTTGTGCCCAGAGTGCTTCATCCTGCCAAGGACTGAGGTAGTGGATGTCGTTCTCCACTGGTTCTGGAGGGGGCCTTGTGCCCAGAGTGCTTCATCCTGCCAAGGACTGAGGTAGTGGATGTAAATCTCCACTGGTTCTGGAGGGGGCGTGGTGCCCAGAGTGCTTCATCCTGCCAAGGACTGAGGTAGTGGATGTAAATCTTCACTGGTTCCGGAGGGGGCCTTGTGCCCAGAGTGCTTCATCCTGCCAAGGACTGAGGTAGTGGATGTAAATCTCCACTGGTTCTGGAGGGGGCCTTGTGCCCAGAGTGCTTCATCTGCCAAGGACTGAGGTAGTGGATGTCTTTCTCCACTGGTTCTGGAGGGGGCCTTGTGCCCAGAGAGCTTCATCCTGCTCGTGGTGGCCTCAGTAGCGTCAGAGCTTTTGGCGCTCATGGGCCTGCGGTGCTTGTTGCGGCGGTGTCCTTTGCAGCGGTGCTTGTTGCGGCAGTGTCCTTTGCAGCGGTGCTTGTTGCGGCGGTGTCCTTGGCAGCGGTGCTTGTGGCGGTGGTGTCTTTGGCAGCGGTGCTTGTGGCGGCGGTGCCCTGTTCAGCGATGCTTGTAGCGGCGGTGCCCTGTTCAGCGGTGCTTGTAGCGGCGGTGCCCTGTTCAGCGGTGCTTGTAGCGGCGGTGCCCTGTTCAGCGGTGCTTATGGCTGCGGTGCCCTGTTCAGCGGTCCTTGTGGCGGCGGGGTCCTTTGCAGTGACTCAGCTGCTGGCGGTCCTTCATGGCCCAGCGGGGCTGGTGCTGGCGGTTCTCTCTGGCCCAGCGGGGCCGGTGCTGGCGGTCCTCTCTGACCCAGCGAGGCAGTAGGGCAGGTGCTACGGTGGCCTATTGGGCAGCAGGGCAGGTGCTGGCGGTGGCTTCCTGGGCAGCTGGGATGATGGCAGTCTTCCTGGGCAACAGGGATGATGGGGGTGGCCTCCTGGGCAGCGGGGATGATGGCGGTGGACTCCTGGGCAGCGGGGATGATGGCGGTGGCCTCCTGGGCAGCAGGGCAGGTGCTGGCGGTGGCCTCCTTGGCAGCAGGGCAGGTGCTGGTGGTGGCCTCGTGGGCAGTGGGCATGATGGCGGTGGCCTCCTGGGCAGCGGGGATGACGGCGGTCTTCTCCGCCATGCTGCTCTTCCCAGACCTGCTGACTTTCTTGTGGCCCTTCCCCACCTTGGAAGGTGTGCCAGCTGACGCCACACTCCCACCTGGACCCCTGGGAGCGGCTTTGGTGGCTGGAGTCTTCCTCCTCTCCCGCCGGGCACTGGCCAACTTTTGATGTTTCACAGGTAGGGGACTGTACTTGCTGTGGCTCCGTGCTACACTGGCTACCCTGGTGGCCGGTGCACTCCAGATTCCGAAGACTACAGGCACCACTGGTCCCGGAGATGTTGTGGCTGAAGTGCTAGGTTGGGCCCTGGAGAGTCGGGCCCTAGGAGACAGACGGGGTGGGGGAGGTGTGGGAAAGAGGTCAAGGTTGGACAGGAAA
Source organism: Pleurodeles waltl (assembly GCF_031143425.1). Lineage (NCBI taxonomy): Eukaryota > Metazoa > Chordata > Amphibia > Caudata > Salamandridae > Pleurodeles > Pleurodeles waltl. The sequence goes on from NC_090437.1 coordinate 48,155,221, forward strand.
AGTTTTTGGGAGACACTGGGACGGGTAGCTGGAGGGGGTTTGGGAGTGGAGGAATAGGTTGTGGTTGTAGGAGGTGTTCGTTTGCTGACTTTGGGTGAAGGTGCATGCGCTGGAGGCTGTCGTGAGGTGGATGGCTGTTGGGTGGGTGTGTGCCTGTGTTTGTGTATCTTGGGAGGGGGCGTCACAGACACACTGGGAGAGGACACAGGGGACGTGTGAATGGTAGTGGGGTGGTGACTGCACGTGAGCGGGGTGTGGCGGTGTGTGTGCTGGTGATGGAAGTAGTGGCTGTAGGTGTAGTGCATGCAGGTGTGAGTGGAGACGAGACTGGGAGGGAGGAGGGAGAATAGGAGGAGGGGGACACAGTGGAGGCAGTGGATGTTGGTGTGTCTGCATGTGTCTGATGCTTGTGTGAGGGCCTGTGGGATGTGTGGTGCTTATGTTTACCAGAGCTTCCCTTGTGTGTTGAGGTGTGAGCATGCTGGTCTGAAGGTGTGCTTGGGATAGGCTGAGGTAGAGGGGATTGGGTCTGGGTGGAGGAAGTTGGAGGGGGGAGGCTAGAGACAGGGACAATGGCTGCCATCAGTGCTGAGGCCAGAGTCTGAAAAGCTCGCTGAAGGGCCGCCTGACTAGAATGTATGCCCTCCAGGAATGCATTGGTTTGTTGCAACTGCCTTTCTACACCCTGGATGACATTCAAAATGGTGGACTGCCCAACAGTGAGGGACCTGAGGAGGTCAATGGCCTCCTCACTGAGGGCAGCAGGGGTGACTGGGGCAGGGCCTGAGGTACCTGGGGCGAAGGTGATGCCCACCCTCCTGGGTGAGCGGGCACGGGGCAAAGGCTGAGGGGCTGCTGGGAGGGTGGTGCTGGTAGGGGGGGTGGCGGCTGTACCTGTAGATGCGGGAGGCACAGATGTTGCCGCCACCACAAGGGAGTTCCCATCAGAGGACAAGTCCGTGTCACAGCTGTCAGCTCCTGTCCCCACCGTGGAGCTCCCCTCGCCCTCCATCTCACTGGTGAACTCCGAGTCCATAGTCTCGCCCTCCAGTGCCATGTGGGATGCAGCCCCTCCTGCTCCGGTGCCACTGTTCCTCCGCCTGATGATGCTAATGCACACAAGAACAGGGAGACCACAAAAAGGGGGGGGGACGACAGAAGGAAAACATGTTGAGTGCATGCATTACCGCTACCGTTGGCGGACACGACAGACACAGAAGCCCCCTGCACTACGCCGCGCACTTGGCCTCCACTGTTCAATCCCTGGGACATGGCCTACAAGGATATGGACGACATCTGCACACATGGATGACACAGGAGCATGAGTAGGTGTACTTGGCATTGTACACAGGTGGGTTGGGGTTCCACATGGCCTGCCTTACGGAGGGACCTTGCCTACTAAACCCGCCCTGGCCTAGGGAAACCCACAGCCCACCTCCCCCACCCAGACACCTCCAGTGCACGCAAAATCAGCAGGATGAGAGTGTACTCACCCCTTTGTGGCTGCTGTGATGCCCTCAAGTGCCCATCCAACTCCGGGTATGCCACCGCCAGGATCCTGAACATCAGGGGGGTCATGGTGCGACGGGCACCCCTCCCACATTGGGAGGCCATCCTCAGCTGGGCCTCCGCCGTCTTCTTGCTCCAGCGGCGAATGTCCTCCCATCTCTAACGGCAGTAGGTGCTCCGTCTGTGGTATACCAACAGGGTCCAGACGTCCTTGGTGATGGCACGCCAAATATATTTTTTCTGGTGGCCGCTGACCTACAGGATTTGTACAGGGGGAAAAGAAAAGTTATTACCAACTGCACCGTCACAGTCATTGGTCCCCATCCCTACCCTTGCCATGTGGCACATGCACTCACCGTTGTTTCATGCACGCCTCAATCTCGCCCCCCCATCTTTCATCCACCCCACTCCACACAGGCATAGCCCATACAGCATGCTCCCAGTGTACTTACCTGTTTGTCTGGAGGACCGTAAAGTAGCGTGTACTGCGGGAGGACCCCCTCCACGAGTTTCTCCAACTCCTCCGATGTGAAGGCAGGGGCTCTTTCCCCAGACGCACAAGCCATTGTCTCTTTCAGACCGAGGTCACAGCAGCACTTGTAGTGTAGGTCCTCTCCTGTCGAAGATCAGGTATCGAGTGATTGAACAGATAGAAAATGGCGGTCACCGCCAGTGTACATCGTCATTGGCGCCTTGGACCCATAGGGTCCAATGTTAACCAATGCAGCATTGCGCCGCGGTCTTCGACCGCCTACCGCGACGGTGTACAACGCCAGCGCAGTTACCTCACATCCCATTGTCCCACTTTACAGGTCAGACAGCCGCCATTTCAGGGGCCCACATGGCTTAATTTTTAACTGCGTTACACATACCTAGGCCTAGCCTCAACACACATACAGGCAACTTTTCGGATTATGATTCGTGTTCTGTGTAAGCTGTGGGTACGTACCTCTGAGTTGGTTGACTCTGTGCTCGCTGTTGTCCTTCATAGGCACCGTCCTCTGGGACATGTGAGGAGATGGCGGCATCCTCCGGTGTACAGACCGCTGGTGGACCTGTCGACAATGGAGGAAAGACATGTGATCATCACCTACAGTCTTGACCGTGCCACAATCCAGGAACTGTGTGCCCAGCTGGAGCCAGACCTCATGTCAGCTATCCGCCATCCCACAGGAATCCCCCCTAAGTGCAGGTGCTGTCAGTACTCCATTTCCTTGCAAGTGGGTCATTTCAAACAACAGTGGTCATAGCATCAGGGATGTCCCAGCCTATGTTTTTCAACGTGTTGTCCAGAGTGTTGTCTGCCCTGCTGAAACACATGCAGAGCTACATCGTTTTCCCTCAGGTGGAGGATTTGCCTACAGTGAAAGGTGATTTCTATGCCCTGGGACATATCCCCAACATCATAGGTGCCATTTATGGGAGACATGTGGCTTTGGTACCCCCCGCAGGAGTGAACAGGTGTACAGAAACCGGAAGAGTTATCATTCCATGAATGTGCAGATGGTGTGTTTGGCAGACCAGTACATCTCCCATGTTACTGCCAAGTTCCCTGGCTCAGTGCATGACGCCTACATCCTGCGGAATAGCAGCATCCCTTATGTGATGGGTCAACTCCAGAGGCACTGTGTGTGGATATTAGGTGAGCACCTGGAAGCAAGTCAGTGGGAATGGTTGTCTGGGTCTGGGGATATCCCTACAGGTTAGTGTGTGTCTAACAGTTGTCCGTCTCCATTTGCAGGTGACTCTGGTTACCCCAACCTGTCATGGCTACTGACCCCAGTGAGGAATCCCAGGACAAGGGCAGAGGAACGCTACAATGAGGCCCATGGCCGAACTCGGCAGATTATAGAGCGGACCTTTGGGCTCCTGAAGGCCAGGTTCAGGTGCCTCCATATGACTGGTGGATCCCTATTCTACTCACCAAAGAAGGTGTGCCAGATCATCGTGGCCTGCTGTATGCTTCACAACTTAGCTTTGCGACGATAGGTGCCTTTTCTGCAGGAGGATGGTCCAGATGGCAGTACTGTTGCAGCTGTGGAGCCTGTGGACAGTGAAGACGAGGAAGCAGAAGAAGAGGACATGGACAACAGGAACTCGGTGATTCTGCAATATTTCCAGTGAGACACAGGTAAGAATACAGACCTGCCTACTACACGTACTTTAACACTACTACCTCTCTACTGTCTGTCGTTTTCAGCCAGTGTATGGTCACTGAGTTGTCACTTTCCCTTACGATTTCACAGATGTGGGTCCCACAGTGTGACATCTGCTTTGTTTCCTCATGGACTAGAGCTGTGTGACATAGGTATGTTGACATTACAATTGAAAGAGCATTTTGTCACTGTAATTGCTAATACACTATTTCGGAATCACAGACAGACTCCAGATTGTTTTGTGCTTCAAGGGTGTTTATTAAGTGCTCAATATTGGAGGGGGTTGAAAAATGGTGAGGGGTGATGGTGGAGGAATGTCCATGGCAGAGTCCAGTCTATTAGTCTCACAGGTGCATTGCCCAAATGGGCAAAGGAAGTGGAGCTGGGGCAGTTTGAGGATGGACAGGGTGACAAAGTGGGACAGAAGGATGACATTCAGGGTGGTCTCATTTCTTGGCGGGGGTCTTGGCATTGTTCTCTGTCTTTGTCCTGGATCTCAGGGACCGTTTGCGGGGTGGTTCTCTCTCTGCAGGGGGTGGGGTGCTGGTGTGGTGGTCTTATGGCGGTGCCTCCTGTCCACTAGCGCCGGCAGAGGTGGTGGGCAGTTCATCGTCCAGGCTAGTGTCAGGGACCCCTTGTTGTGCCACAGTGTCCCTCCTGGTGTTGAGTTCTTCCTTCAGCACCCCTACGATGGTGCCCAGGGTGGAATTAGTTTGAGTTTGAGTTTATGAATTTGTAAAGCGCATAGCTACCCGAAGGCATCCCAGCGCTACAGTACACAATGAATCACGGAGGAGCCGAAAGGAGGCAGATTAACTGCAGAAGAGGATGGTTTTCAGCTTCTTTCTGAAGAGAAGTTCTGAGGATTCATGACGACATTCAAAGGGCAGAGCATTCCAGAGCCATGCAGCCCTGATGGAGAACGAGTTGCCGCCCCATGATCTCTTGACAGAGGGGATATAGACCTGTCGAGAAGATCGAGATCTAAGGAGTCTAGGGGGAGTATAGAGAGAGATCTGTTTTCTAAGAGAAAGGGGGCCCTTATTGTGTATGGCTCTGTGAACAAAGCACAAGGATTTAAACTGAATGCGCTGTTTAATCGGGAGCCAGTGAAGAGCTGCAAGCGCCGGTTTAGCCGAAAGATGCCTAGGGGTATTCATAAGAAGTCTGGCTGCAGCGTTCTGCGTAACCTGCAGCTTCTTTATTACATAGTCTGGGGAACTAAGGTATAGGGAGTTCCCATAATCCAGACGAGAGAGATCTAAGGCTTGTACAAGAATTCTTCTGGCAGTAAACGGCAGAAGATTAAGAATCTTCCTGAGACTTCTAATTAAGCCGAAACAGATCGAGGAGATTCTTTTAGCTTGCAGCTCCATTGTTAAACGTGGATCAAGCAAGAAGCCTAGGCTTCTTACCTGTGTTATTGGATGGGGCAGACTGTTAAAAGCCTCCGAATGCATTGCCAAAGGGACGGCAGGGGTGCCATTGCCTACAATCATTACCTCTGATTTGCTGTCATTAAATTTAAGTTTAGATTGGGTCATCCAGTCCCCATTATCTTTCATACAGTAGGCCAGGTTGGCAGAGGAAGAGTCCCTACTACTTGAGAGGGATTCCACTAATTGCGTGTCATCAGCATAAGTGACCATAGAAAGGTTATAAGGAGCGACTACTGTGGCCAAGGATGATAAATAGATGTTAAACAAAGTAGGGCTCAAAGATGAGCCCTGCGGGACTCCACAGGTTAGAAGCCTGATGTCAGACAAAAAAGAGCGATCCAAGACTTGAAAGGATCTTCCCGTAAGGAAAGAGGAGAGCCAAGCAAGGGCTAAGCCTCCTAGCCCTATCTTGGAAAGTCTGTCAAGGAAGAGGATATGATCAACAGTGTCAAAGGCTGCACTAAGATCAAGAAGGATAATAGCGACACGACCACCTTGATCTAGAAGTTGCCGAGCCGATTCAGTTACAGTAAGGAGTGCCGATTCCGTGCTGTGGTGAGCTCTGAAACCCATTTGAGAAGGGTGTAAATGATCGTGGCTCTCAAGATACCTGGTCAGTTGCAGGTTTACATGCTTCTCCAAAATGTTTGCTAAATAGGAAGGGGTTTTATAATCGCATGTTTAAGGGAGCTGGGAAAAATTCCGGAGGACAAGGAATTATCAAGTATTTCTGTCAAAGGAGCAACAACAATATCTGCCGCCTTCAAAAGAATAGAAGGGAGGGAAGGGTCCAAGGGGGAGCCCGATTTGATATTGGAAAGAAAGTTCCGAGTTAAAGTGTCTGTGAGGGGAGAAAAATTAGTTAGCTGGATCATATTGGTAGGAGGATTCGTCTCCTGCCCCATGAGTTTCTTCTGAGAGGGAGATGAGGGAAAACCAGAGTATATCTTGTTGATCTTGTCCTGAAAGTGAGCTGCTAATACATTACTATGTATAGTGGAAGCTTCAACCGGGGAGGGCGGCATAGGAGTTATAGTGCGCTCCTTAAAAATCTGAAAGATTTCTTTCTGAGAAGCGGAAGAATTCTCTATTCTACTGCTGTAATATAGAGTCTGTGCTGCCTTAATATTATGATGATAAGATCGAATAGCTAATCTATAGGATTCTTTAGCAGAAGGATTATAATCTTTCCTCCATATTCTCTCCAATTTTTTACAGTTCTTTCTGAGTTCTAATAGAGAGGATGAAAACCATGGATTAGACTTATGGGCAGGTTTTTTTCTCTCAGTTTACAAGGTAAAATTGAATTAAAAGAGGTAGAGATCCAGCTGTCGAACAAGTCCACCGAATTAGGGGAGGCATAGTCACTAGCTAAGGGGGAGGCGCGAAGTGCCGTATGCCATGTGCTAGGTACCAACTTCGACCAAACACGACCCATTGTGGTGGACCTGGGCTGCGTCTCTCTAGGAGCATCATAGGGGAAGGTAAGTGACAATAAATAGTGATCCGTCCAGAGTAAAGGTAGAGAAGATGAAAAGGTGAGATTGGGGATATTACTGAAAATAAAGTCTAAGGTATGACCTTTCAAATGAGTTGGGCCAATAGCAAATTGGTCCATGTCCATTGAAGTAAAAGAGGCTAATAGTGATTTCGCCGACGGACAGTTTGGATTATCTAAATGGATGTTAAAATCGCCAAGGACAGTTAAATTAGAAGCCTTCCCAATACAACTGGCTACTACATCCGGAATGACTTCCAAAAAGGCTCCACAGGGGCCGGGGGGGCGATAGAGAAAGATTCCTGAGAGAGTGAAAGTGGAAGACAGGTACAAAGAAAAGAATATACATTCACATTCTGGGATCTCCAGAGGCAGTGTTGAACATTTAGTTGTATTTTTGTGGATAATGGCTATGCCATCGCCTCTCATCTGAGGTCTGTCTAAATGGACTATAGAGTAGTTAGGGTTCTGCAGATATCCACTGAGGAATCTTCATTCAGACAGGTTTCAGTAAGAAACAAGGCATCTGGTAGTAACTCTTCAAGGAGCGTGTGAATATGTAAGAAGTGTGCAGATAGAGAACGGCAGTTAAGCAGTAATAACTTGCATGATTGATGAGAGGAGGTATTAGAGGGCGAGGCGATAGTAGGCGACCAAGAGCAGCTAGGACAAGGGGGACATGCAAACAACTGGATAGGACCTACGGGAGTAGAGCATATCTGGGTGTTTCTAAGAGCATGACGATGGGATGTGGAATACCTTAAACTGTTTGAAGAAAAACGAGCAGCATCTCTGGGCCCTGGGAACGTCAGGGCACGGACGGGACAGAATTGATGGTTCTGAGTTCCTCACTGAAGCCCAAATACTGTTCCTCCTGCACGCGCTGGGTCTCCTGAAACTTGGCCAGTATCGTTGCCATTGTCTCCTGGGAGTGGTGGTAGGCCCCCATGATGGAGGAGAGGGCCTCGTGCAGAGTGGGTTCCCTTGGCCTATCCTACCCCTGTCTCACAGCAGCCCTCCCAGTTCCCCTGTGTTCCTGGGCCTCCACCCCCTGGACCGTGTGCCCACTACCACTGCCCCCAGGTCCCTGTTATTGTTGGGGTGGTGGGTTAGCCTGGGTTCCCTGTAGTGGTGACACACTGCTGCTTGACGTGTCCTGTGGACAGAGGTATGGGCCCGCTGGGTGGTTGCTGTGCTGGTGTTTCCTGGGGGGAAGGTCTGTGGTGGCCTGTGACTGTGTGAGGGGAACAGACTGTCCCGAGGTCCCCGATGGGCCGGGCTGGTCATCTAGATCCAGTTGGACAGAGGTGCTGTCATCACTGTGGGCCTCTTCTGTTGGTGGTGTGGACATGTGTGGACCCTCCTGTCCGGTGACATTGGGTAGGGGTCCTGCAGGGGTATAAAAGGATGTTTATTGCATCTGTGTGTGCCATGGTGTGCAATAGGTGGGTGACTGTGTACCCCAGTGCTTGCATTCCTTTGTGGGACCTTGTGTGATGGTGGTTTAGGGGGGTGTATGGGTATGTGCAGTGGCCATGCTTTGGTGATGGGTGTCCATGCTTTGTTGTTGCATGCAGGGCTTGGTGTTGGTATGGGTGGGTTGTGATAGTGGGACATTTGTGAGGTGTTGGAGTGATGGGATGAGGGAGAGGGTGGGGGTATGTGATGGCATGCAGGTAGGGTGGGGGATGTAATAGTTAAGATTTGACTTACCAGAGTCCATTCCTCCATCTACTCCTTCGAGGCCCTCAGGATGCAGAATCGCCAAGACCTGCTCCTCCCATGTTGTTAGTTGTTGGGGAGGAGGTGGGGGTCTGCCGCCAGGCCTCTGAACCGCAAGGTGGTGTCTTGAGACCACGGACCGCACCTTCCCCCGTAGGTCGTTCCACCTCTTCCTGATGTCATCCCGAGTTCTTGGGTGCTGTCCCACTGCGTTGACCTTGTCCACTATTCTTCGCCATAGCTCCATCTTCCTAGCAATGGAGGTGTGCTGCACCTGTGATCCGAATAGCTGTGGCTCTACCCGGACGATTTCCTCCACCATGACCCTGAGCTCCTCCTCAGAGAACCTGGGGTGTCTTTGCCATGGGGTGGTGTGGGTGATGTGTGGGCTGGTGTGTATAGTGATAAGTGGGGACAAAATATAGAACCTGAGAGTAGAGACTTAAGAAGTTTCAGCGCACTAGGCTCCAAGAAAAATTCTGTTGTTTTCCACAGGGGTATAAGAACAGTCCAGGACTGTTCGCAGCTCATGTAACTTCAATATTGCATGATATAGACCATGAATCATTGTCCTATGTAGATGATATCTATCTCACGGGTGATGAATTACTGCAACATCTAAGACGGGTATCCCGCATTGCAGTAGAATTTGCCGAATTCGGCTATAAATTCAACTTCAAAATGGCCCTCCTTAGCGTCCTGTTTTTGGGATACGATCTATCAAGTGAAGGAAAGAGCCTAGCGCCACAATTCTTAGAAAAATGAGCACAGTTACAACCTCCAAATACAATTTTAAAACTCCAATCATTATTGGGTTTCCTAAATTTAGGCAGAACTTACATTCCAGATTACACATCACGCATAAAACCCATATATGACTTAATACGTCCTGACTTTTCAGGTAAATTCTGGACAGTCAAACACACACACATACTGAAAGCTTTGCAAACAGATATGCTTGCAGCACAACACCTACACACAAGGGACAGTAGAAAACATCTGGTCATCAGAGTAATTGCTGGTGCCACTGATTTCACCTATATAACTTTCAATGAGGGTGAGACAGTCCCTATAGCCTACAAATCACATTTTTACTCAGCAGCAGAACAACGTTTTGCTCCCACTGAGAAAATTCTCACTGCTGTTGAGACGGCTGTCATTAAAGAAAGACCACTAGCCCACGGGAAACGCATCATTGTCGTATCTCCAATCCCAGACCTTGAGGCTGTTACCAAAGTCAGTGTTCCAAACACTAAAGCATTACATCCACATTGGATTCAATGGGAAACGTCTTTGACAGCCACTGATGTTGACTATATCTTCGACCCAAAGTTAAAAACTCAAGAATTTTTGCAATATGAATACCCAGTTCCAGCAAATACATTGCCTATTGATCAATATTAAAGAGTCATGTACACCGATGGCTCAGCACAACCTGCAATAGGCACAAAGCTTCACTACTCTGCTGTTTGTGCAGTCGTAAGTGGCTACATGGAGGGTAATACATTTTGTCCCCAGCATACATTCATGCAAACCCTAGGGGATTGCACAGCACAACTAGCAGAGCTAAAGGCTCTGGTGATGGCACTGGAACATACGGATCCTGCACAGCTAACACTGATTGTCTGTGATTCATACTATTATGTCTAGTCTTTCAATGAATACCTGCATTACTGGCACCAGAATGGGTTCAGAAATTCTAAAGGCAACACCATCAAATACAGACTACTGCAGGGGAAAGAAGCGGATCTGAAGGAAACGCTACCAAACGTCCATATTGTACATACACTTGGACACCAGCGCATTGGAATACACGCTGCTGGAAATACACTGGCTGGTGAAGCAGCCAAATCAGCAATAGCTACGGCTTCTGTTGCTGCAGTAACTCGTTCTGGAACAAAACCGGACAATGACATATGAGCTACCGTGAAAGCTACGGCTGAAGGCACGCCCTATCCAAAAGCATTTCCTGCTAAATATTCCTACCAAATGGGAGGCTTCCTTGATGCAGAATTAAAAATACCAGGTGTGGGAGTTCGAGTAATTCCCAATAAAGACATAAGACCAGAGTTGAGTAAAGCAGTGCATGAGGGGGTTGCATCTGCCCATGCTGGTGTGGCGGCTACAATATCATTATTACAAGCACGTTATTGGCGGCCAGGTCTATAAAAAACAGACCAAGCCATATGTCCTTTGTTGTGACATTTGCCAACAATTAAGGGTTCCACTGTCAAACGCCCACTGCAGACACCCCTCCTAATTTCCAACAAACCATTACAATGTGTGTACTTGGACCATTGTGGACCCCTGACACCAGACAGTGCACACAAATACATCTTAGTCGCTGTAGACTCTTGCTCCAGATTTCTATGGGTGTGGCCACAATGCTCGGCTGACGCTCAGACTGTTATTAAAGATTTGCAACTCTTAATCAGCACATATGTAGTTGTGGCTTTCCACTTAGACCAGCGCCCTGCTTTCGTCTCAAGGGCATTCAGGGACGCCATGGCTTCATTAGGGGTCCAACTCCATTACTCGTCTTCATTTCATCCTGAGGGAAATAGTGTTATGGAGTGACGAAACCCTCATTTAAAGCAATCCTTAACAGCCAGAGTCTTAGGTAAGGGCTGTGGTTGGCTTAATCACCTGTATGGAGTCCAAAGAGCACTTAACAAATCTGTCTAGAAGGTCCCTGGGGGGGGGGAGTTGTACTTCATACGAGTGCCTGTTTGGAACTCCAATGCAGAAACAGCCTTTGACATAAAAGAACGTGTCACTGTCTTGCAGGAATTACAACAGTTCTGTGATGACAACGCTTCTGCCAGTGCTGCCTCTGCAGGAATTAAGGATGTACTAATAACATCCACTAGCTGGATTCCAAAAGTTGGGGATCTAGTACATGAAAAAGCTGCTGTGTAAAAGGAGTTCAGTCCCTCTTATCGTGCACCGGTCCCAGTCCTGGGAATACACAGTACCAGAACTGTCAATCTACCACCATTGCCTTGTGCTAAAGAAACCCGCTTTGTATCTATCAACAATGTCAAGTTACACCATGTGGCAGATCCTGCACAGCAGACCAAGAGGGGCAGCCAGTAGTTCCTGAATCCCTCTCACTACTGGTCAAGACATCCCTCTACAAGTTTTGAGCAGCAACCCTGACACCTCTCCGAGCTTGGGGAGAGTGGAAAATGATCTTGCATTAGTTCCACTAACATCTATTACAATTAACGATATAGAAATTACTGATCGATTTGACACAACTTCAACACAGACGGGTGGTGTAATTTACTGTGAACCACCACGGGAGACCCCTACCAGTTCTCCTCCAATGAATATTTCTGCTATACCAATTCCTGATGGGATTGTTTGGGATAAAGTCACATTTGATATATACTGCCCCACAGAGGTCATTCAAATACTATATATGTTTAAACGTTCTATGAACGATGTAATAATACCTGGAGTTGTTTCTGATGACTGGGATGTTAAAACAGTTGATTCCATGATGGCTGAATTGCAGTTTTTTACTGTATTTGAAAGTGAGGATGTTTATCAGTCTAAAGAGAATTATGGTGATATGTATTGCTATAATTATTACAGACACCATTTCATTCACAGAGCGACTAGCCCAAATACTATTTTTAATTACTTGCAATGGGAACATTGTCCAACTCCACCACAAGGGAATTCTAAAACATATTCTGAAAAATGTGCATATTTTTCTGGGCACAATGTTAAAAATGCTGAGTCATATTATTTCAAACTGCCATTGATGGAAAATGTACATATATTATTGACAGATACGTAATTCATTCATTCGGATTCCTTTGTTTCCCGGTTGGCTATAGAAGGCTATGAATATTGGATGAAGTCGATTGACTTTAAAAGTGTGTGGGGAACAAAAAATTGGCAAATAAGGGGGAAGGAAGCTTTATTCAGAGCATGCCTGATACCCTTTCAAAAGATATTTTTAAATGAAACTGTACAACAGACAAGTTGTTAAGGCTTAGCAAAGATTAAGGAATTGAATGCACCAAGTATTCCTGCCCCTGATTTTTTTTATAAATGGCAAAAGTATATACATGCAACTGAAGATCAGCTCGATGAAGGGGTCCAGTTCGGTATGTTTAATGCTTCACTGTCACGTCCTGGAGGGTGGTTATTGTGGCCAATAGATACCAACGGGTGTCATAAATGTTTTATAAACTCCACTGGGTTTTAGAACAAGTAGGCCAGACCCTCACTATGATTCATCTGAACATGTGAGTATAGTAACAACATACAGTGTAGGGAAACTATGCCAGCAATGGTTGAAGAGTTCCTCACTATATGCTGTTACAGAACACCTCAGTCTCTTGTCTAATAACACTGATTTACAGGATTTCCTGTCAGGACCCAAAAAACAACACAGAAAGCACTTCTTACATGCAGTCTATAATGACATTTGTAAGCGTTCTCAACAAGAAGCCGCTGCCCAGTTAAGGCAAATAGATCAGGAAAACTTACAGAAGGCATTAGCTGTTGTAGATAATGAGATTATTACCCTGTCCGACCGGATATACACCTTCAACAATATTGTTTCTTCTGCAATAGACATAATACAAAGTATTATGTCTTCTTTACACCATGGACAGAATCAACTAAGGTCCATTATGCAGTTGGGTTGGACACTACAAACACTGAAGGCAGGTCGCGTTTCCTGGCATTACGTTAGCGCAAGGGGCTTATTTTCCACATTTAATTTAACGTGACAACAACAACTAATGGCTAAGAAAGAAGCGACTTACGTCATGTTAAATATTGAAAAGTTAGAAAAGTTGCCTTTTACTGTGGCTGAAATATCATCTGCTGAGTGGCTAATACACAGGGTTATTAATCTGCCTATTTCAACACTCCAATTCACGTCCTGCTTAAAACACATTCTGGTAGGCCGGTATGAAAGGCTAGGAGATAGTTATATCCATGAGGTGTGGGAGCTGCCCTTCTCGTACAAATGTCTCAGTGGCATGAAAGAAGTCTTTCTTAGCGGTAATGAATGCAAGACTTCTGTCAGCCATTCGATGGTTTGTAAACAGCTGTCCTTGCACGGGGCGTGTAATGCTTCGGCAGCAAACTTGGCTTGTTATCTAAAGGGAGTTCCAGTCCGTTTGATTAGACCTGCGTTTAGGTGCTTTCGAATGGCAACTATGTCCTCCTCAATAGTGAAAACTGTTGTTGGATGCGAGCTGGAAAAGTTTATGTCATTTCAGTCTCTAAGATTGTTACATGCTGCGGGAACGTACTTTTTCCTCCTACACAACAGAGGGAAGTAGTCGAGATTTGGCCCCATATCACTACTTCAAATGTGAATTTTGACAAGTTGAGCAGACTCAAGGCTTTATTATTTCAAAAACATGTGGCGCCCACATCTGCATGCAAGACCTATGCACTTCAGGTTGAAAGGTCATCAGCAGAGATATAGGGGGTCATTCTGACTTTGGCGGGCGGCGGAGGCCGCCCGCCAAAGTCCCGCCAGCAGAATACCGCTGCGCGGTCAAAAGACCGCCGCGGTAATTCTGAGTTTCCCGCTGGGCTGGCGGGCGACCGCCAGAAGGCCGCCCGCCAGCCCAGCGGGAAACCCCCTTCCATGAGGATGCCGGCTCCGAATGGAGCCGGCGGAGTGGAAGGGGTGCGACGGGTGCCGTTGCACCCTTCGCGATTTTCAGTGTCTGCATGGCAGACACTGAAAATCTTGGTGGGGCCCTGTTAGGGGGCCCCTGCAGTGCCCATGCCATTGGCATGGGCACTGCAGGGGCCCCCAGGGGCCCCACGACACCCGTTACCGCCAGCCAGGTTCTGGCGGTCAAAACCACCAGAACAAGGCTGGCGGTAAGGGGGTCGGAATCCCCATGGCGGCGCTGCTTGCAGCGCCGCCATGGAGGATTCCCTTGGGCAGCGGGAAACCGGCGGTACACTGCCGGTTTCCCGTATCTGACCGCGGCTGTACCGCCGCGGTCAGAATGCCATGGGAGCACCGCCAGCCTGTTGGCGGTGCTCCCGCGGTCGTTGGACGCCAGGGTCAGAATGACCCCCATAGTCCCTTTTAAGTACCAACTTTCCAAGACACTTTGGTGAGCTCATGGGACGAATATTTAATGCGTCCAGTACTACTGGAATCACAAATTTCTTTAAGGCTGTTGGTTCTGCTTTCATTCACATCTTCTCCTCTATATTCGGTTTAATACCATCAGCCATCCACTCAATATTTTCCAGTATTTTGGGGAGATTTCCTATAACTTTGGCTATAATAGTTGGCATCTTGCTATTGCTACTTTTTCTGCACACTGGCTGTTCCGCCGCAACAAGGAGGACTGAAAGTGCTCCCACCAGCGCAGCTGTGTTGTGAACGCATGATGAAGTACTTTAAAGCAACACTCCTGGGGCAATTGGAGTGTGACTGGTCTCTGTCATGCAGACCAGTTTTGCATGGTGTTCAGCCCGTGATTCAGTGCGTGCTCGTTCAAACATGCACTGCAAGTTTGTCTTTCTACGCAGCGCTTGCTTTCATTGAACTGATCTGTTGATGTTCTCGCTGAGGCCTCATTACCAGACATGTGTGTTGAGGGCGTGTTTGCTGCGGGAAGCTGCTTATGAGTTACCCTTTGTGGATGATTCAGCACTAAACGTATTGTTGGGCAGACCACGGAATGCTGCCGCATTGGCTGGAGCTCAGGCTTTGGAACACGAATGCTGCTTGGTTTTCCTTGGCGATGAACTTCCTACTTTACCACCTGCTGAAGTGGAAGATTTCCTGTCTTCAAGTATCTCGGATTCGATGGGCAACTTCCAAAATTACTCTGACTCTTGAATTTCGGCCTTTTGTAAGCCACAGTTACCACTTTAAATTGTCCATTTTACATATGCTCAAGTGTCTTTTTAACTTGTCATTATTGACATTCTTATATATATGTCTTAGGTTCAATTTTAGTAGCTTTTATACACAATTAGGATTTGAACCACCCTTGAACCGGCAAGGAAGGGTGATGTGTAGCCATTTTAGTTATAGCTCCAAACACGTTATTTTAGCGAACTAGGCCTGCCGCTGTGCACTTTAACCTAGATATATTTTATTCAGTTTGCTTATTATTTTAAAAATAGCCACATTTGCGGTCTTGTTTTATTTTCTTTATCTAGCTGTTCTTTGCCTAGGTCAGCACTGCGTTCTTAAACAAGACGTTTCTTTCACTCTGTGCTTTTCTCAAGGCTGCAGTAAGATAGTTGCCAGCAAACGTGGTAACCCGTTGTCTCTAGTGTTCATAGAAACATACACACTCTTACGTAAGGATCCTTTCTTGAAACATCAGCTGTTTTATTACAAAAACACTACTTTGACCCATGTACGTTAGATGGAGATTCCAGCCAGATGACCACGACTGTATGTTGATTGGTGAGTGCTTCGCTGCAGCTGCTTATGTAGACTACAGGCCTCTTGCTCAGGTATGGGGATGATGTCTTCCCAGGGGAACCTGAAGGGCAGAATTAGCGCTTAACATGCTGTGCTCTAACATCGTGTAGGTAAGAGCTATTTTAATGATTCTAGTGCCAATATTGAAGCGTTATTTTTAAGCTTCACTCTCCTTATTATCTTTATTATCTAAGATGCAGTTGCTTCAATAAAATCTTATTGAATTCTATTCTGCCTCTGATTGTCCTTGTATATGTGAGACTAATGTAACTGATAGAAACAGATGAGATCTGAGTGACCACGATTTCCCTGAGGATACAATTGTGTCATGGCTGCCCAATCATCCCTGCTCTTGGGTGGAGATGAGGCACAGCTAGTTAGCCGGAGCAAAACCCAGATTAGGCTGACAGGTGTCACCTACAGTGGATCCAGACTCAGTCTCCCACAGTACAAGTGATTCTGCCGCCCAAATCCAGTAGTCTGATTAGGATAATGAGATGCAACAACACAGCCGTGCTGCTGATGGCGCGGGAAGCCTTTAAGGCAGTGATCTGGGGGCAATGTATCACAGATGCTGTTGGTGCCTATAGGACACTGTTGCAAGATATAACAAAGGCGGAAAGGAAACTGAGAACACTTGAACTGTGCCGTCCGATGACCTAAGTCTCCCCATTGAAGCATTAGAGGCCAAAGAAAAAGTGGCAGAAGAGGTCGAAAGACTACATTGTTATGATTACAAGAATTATATTATATGCACCCATGCAGAGGGTGACTGTGTGGGCTCTCTTTTGGCGTGGCTGGCAAACCCGGCAAAGAGAGGGTCCATAATTGTTGAGCTACAACTGCCCTCAAACCACTATTTATCAACAAACTGATATCAATCAGGAATTTTGTAGCTGTCATTCAGACTTATACTGCAGCAAAGTTATGCCAACAGGCACAGAAGTCTGAGATTTTCTATTGCAGATAGACCTGCCGACCCTCTCCCCTCAACACTCGGAGGTCTTGGGGCAGAACATCACACTCCTGGAGGTCTGAGTAGCAATCAAGAACATGGCTAGGAACAAGACCCCGAGTCTGGATGGCCTCCCAGTTTAATTTTACTCAGCTTACGCGGAGGACCTGGTCCTGCATCTGGTTGCTATGTACAAAGAGGCTAAAGAACGAAGGTCCCTTCCCCCTTCCATTCAAGAAGCACTCATTATTCCCCTATTGAAGCCGGGGAAAACTGTGACTGACATTACACCTAATCGCTCCCTTTCAGTGCTGAACATGGATTCTAAAATACTCAGCAGGATATTAGCCACCTGCCTGATTCGACATATGCCCTCCTTGGTCTATCGAGGTCGGGCGGGGTTCATACCAGGCTGTAACATGGCCATTAATATGCACAGGCTATTTTCATTTCTGGACGCAACCACCTATGATAAGGACAGCACAGAGATCTTCGCTGTGGATTTTGAAAAATCTTTCAATAGCTTAGAGTGGGCATATCTTTACGAAGTACTGCATTGCTTTGGATTGGTTGAGAACTTTGTGGCCTGGACCCAGTTGCTTTACACATCAACATGGTGAGGATCCGCATGGACAGGACCATCTCAGAGAACTATGTGGTAGAAAGAGGAGCACTGCAGGGCTGCCCGCTATTGCCTCTCCTGTTTTCCCTCATCATAGAGCCTCTCACTTGTCCGGCCAGCACAGGGGAGGTTTATAGAGGCCTACGCTCCACAGAGCATGAACACTACATAGTATTGTATGCTGCAAAGGGCAAAGAATTTGCTGGACTGATTTGGTTCCCTTTGGGACTCAGGGTGAATTGGTAGAAGTCTAGCCTATTCCCTACAGTGGTCAACAGAGCGTCCCCATCTGAGATTGGCAACTTGCAGTGGGAGTCGCACCACCTCTCTCACCCAGGAGTACATGTGTACCATGACTCCCTGGGCATTCCGGACGGAAACATGGGACATGTTTTGCGGGGGCTCCATGGCAGCATGACCTTTTGGAGCTCACTTCCACATCCATAGTGGGCCGGGAGTCCTGTAAAAAATGGTAGCCTCGCCCCGGCTGCTTTATTTTTACATCACCCTTCCACTGTGGCTACCTGAAAAGTTCTTTAGGGAGATGAATTTGCTGATCATAGGCTTCTTATGGGGCTCAGGCTGATGGAGAGTGGCCCTGGCCACACTTCAGAGACCTGTCACGGATGGCACACTGGCCATACCTGACTTTGAGTCCTATGATCTAGCGGGCCAGCTAAGGTGGCTGGATCACTGGATAACGAACCGAACAACACCTGGAAGGGGGGTGGGCTTCTTATTCCCCGGACCTCCTGGCCTTGATTAAAACTTTACTCTTTCTCAATCTCCCCAACACTTCCAGGTCTGCAGAACTAGCAGTGCTGCACCGCTGTTGGCTGCGAAGTCTCTGGAGATTAGGTTGCTCAATACCCTACTCCTCCGAAATACCGTTTCATAGCGGACCCCTTCGAAGACTTCCACGCTGGCTATGGATGGCCCTAGGTCCATTTCCTTATCCATAGGGTGATCACTAGGGCAGTTGGTAAGCACTGGAAACAAGGACAGACAGAGCCACTCAAGTCTGGGTTATGCCAATATCTGACGAGTGAAACAGGCACTTACATAGCAGTAAAATGCCTTTATAGGAGAATATGATTGGATCTCACATCACCCCTGATGGTCCTCAGACAGAAGTTGTAGGACGATTTAAACATCCTAATCACTGAGGAGGCATGGGAGGACATATTGGCATGCACGTCAAAGTCTCCTGCAACGCCAGATTTAAGCTTATTAATTTCTGAGAGATCCACAGGGTATATCTAACACCGGGAAAGCTCTGCCAAAATTATGGGTTAGAAGATGCCAAACGTCCAAGATGCGAAGAGGGAGCCGTGGAATTTTTTCACGTGTTCTAGAATTGTACATCCTTAAAGGAATACTGGGGACACATCACTAGAACATTAACTGAGGTGCTCGACAAGGATGTGCCCTGCAAACCTGGCCATTGCCTGCTTAGTTTGTATCCTCACACGGCCAAGACAAAAATCTCTAATCAGTTCCAGGACTTAGCATTGCTATTAGCTAAAAGAGAAATCACCAAAAATTGGAAAGCAACTACAGGTCCCAAATACTCGGCCTGATAACAGGGCCTGCTGAAAAAAGTAAGGTTAGAGGGTGAGGTGAAACTTGGTGAGGCCAGGCGCAGCCAAGGTTCTGCTGAGAAGGCAAGAGCCTAGAATGCCCTGGCGCATGCTTTAGAGAACACGAATACCCAACCCCTGGACTCTGAGCCTCTTACCTAGCAGCTCAGGCACACATGGGTCCTTACATATAGAATCGGGGAATGCTCCAAACCATATGGCACCTGGGGATAGAAGGAGAGGCATGCAGTACACCTTGAACTGGCCCCCTTGGGAAACCCCCTACCACATCAGGCTTATAGTAAACACCAGAACTCTTGATGGACACTAGCTGCTAGGGAGGGAGCGGGAGGGAGAGGGAGGGGGTGGCATTTGCAGGGAGCAACACTGTTTCCTCACTGTATTGGTCAATGAAGAAAGTCAAACAATGCTGTTACATGAACATCTGGGCTAGTTATCAGCAGGACTAGATTTTCTTTTAAGAATGTCCATGCAAATATTGATCAACAGTCAATGAACTTTCTGTTATGATGACTAGATTAATACTGATATCATCCTGGTGTGACTCTCAATGAGCTGTACCATGTACATTGTAAAACTTTCAACTGTTTCCGAAAGCTTAACATATTAGACTAACATTTGAGGTGCATAGGCAGTCTATTGAAAAATTGACAGGTGAAGTGAACAAAGCTTCTGCCACCCCACAAAGCGTTCTTACTTTTTTTTAACAATGACTGATTTGGAGGCAGCAGATCACAACAGTATGTTCAGGGTCTACCACACAAATGTCCATTTCAGGTACTCAGGTCCGATTCCATGCAGTACTTTATGCATCAAACACAGAAAATTAAAAGCCACTCTTTTTTTAACTGGAAGCCAGTACAGCTTCGACAAGGTACCTGAAACAGGTTTGAACTTTAATATCATCTTAAGAAGATGAGCTGCTGCATTCTGCAGCATCTGAACGATATTCAGAGAATGCCCAAATAAAGAGCATTACAGCAATTCAATCTGGATAATACTAATGCAATGACAACCGATTTCTGCAAATCAAAAGAAATAAAAGACAGAACCATCCTCAATGTTCTCAGCATAAAGAAACAAGACATGGTCAATTTGTTGATCTGACCCATGAAGGACATCTCAGCATCAAAGATTACCCTGAGATTCCCAACTTTAGATACTGGCAAAGAAGGGTGTGGGCAACAGGGCCACAGTCTAAGGCAACCAGGACTTATTCCAAAAAGAGGTGCCCTTTCCAGAAAGGAGAACCTCTATTTTTTCTGGATTCAACTTCAGGGAATTGCCGCTCATCCAGCTGACAATTGCACACATACATCTGTTGAACCGGTCAGCGACCTCATCTACATTACTTGAGATTGACACAAGAATTTGAGTGCTGTCGGCATATGACACTGTGGCAAAGCCGAAAGATTGAATCAGTTTAGCTAAGGGGTCCAGATAAATATTAAAAAGAGTTGGGCTAAGTGATGACCCCTGTGGGACATCACAAGTCGAGAAAAGGATTTTGAGTTAAACTCTCCAAGGGCCACCATCTACCCTAAAATGTGTGAAAAATGGAGAGTGAAGATTGTGATCTCGATATCTGCTTGATGCTCCTGCAGGACTGCATGACTCACGGAATCAAAGGCTGCAGAAAGGTCCAAAGGGACCGCTGCAGCCCTTCCTCCATGTTCCATGTGTCTAATCTCATCAGAAGATATGACCACAGCTGACTCAGTACTGTAGGGTGACCTAGAGCCAAACTGCACCTCATTCAAAAACTCATTCTTCTCTAAGGGCCAGATGTAGCAAAATTGCAAATTGCGACTTGCAATTTGCGAGTTCTTCCGACTCGCAAATTGCAAGTCGCAATTTGCAATGCAGAACGGTGTCTCAGACACCGTCTGCGAGTCGGTATGGGGTTGCAAAGACCCACCTCATTAATATTAATGAGGTGGGTCGCAAATTGCGGCCCCATACCGACTATGGGCACTCGCAAACATGGAGGCCTGCTGTAGTCAGCGGACCTCCATGTTCGTGACTGCTTTTAAATAAAGCAGTTTTTTTTGTTTTAAGTGTAGCCCGTTTTCCTTAAAGGAAAACGAGCTGCACTTAAAAAAAAATCAGAAACCTTTAGTTTCGGTATTTTTTCAGGGCAGGTAGTGGTCCCTTGGACCACTACCTACCCTGAAAAACTAATTTGTGGTCCATTCACAAAGGAGAAGGGGTCCCATGGGGACCCCTTCCAATTTGCGAGTGGGTTACCATCCACTTCAAGTGGATGGTAACTGCGACACCATTTGCGACCGCATATGCGGTCGCAAATGGTATTGCATACCACTGCGAATCACAAATAGGAAGGGAACACCCCTTCCTATTTGCGATTCGGAAATACATTTTGCGAGTCAGTCCCGACTTGCAAAATGCATTTCTGCATAGGAAAATGCGATTTGCGACTCGCGAACGGCAATATTTGCCGCTTGCGACTCGCAAATCCTTTCCTACATCTGGCCCCAAGTACCTTAAGAGTTTGTTTTTAAGATGCTTCTCAAAGACCTTTGCTGGAAATGGTGAATGCAAAATGGGTCAATAATTTTTCTCTTCCTTAGTGTTAAGTGAGAGCTTTTTCAACAGAGAAAGAATTGAGGCTTTTTCCATTCCGTGGGGAAAGTGCCTACATTGATAATGGTATTTAACAAAGTAGTAAGACCAAGGCTAACTTGTCAGCTATATCATGCAGTACTTTGGACGGACAGGGGTCAGAAGGGGCTCCTGATTTAGTTTGACCGATTAAGTCAAGAACTAGACTAGGCTTTGTGCTTTGCTCAATAAAGGATTGGATAGAATCAAATTCACCATATACTGCCTCCACTTTTTAAAAAAGAAATCCACCAGCTTATCACAAAACGCTTGGCTGGGAATGATAACATTTGAAGGATTAGGGCTAGAGAGTGCTTAATGGTTTTAAAGAGCTCTCTCAAAGGATTTTTGGCAAAATGGTGTTTTACATATAGTGATTAGTTTTCTCCACAATAAAAAGTTGTACTCCTGAATACATTTTTTAGATCTACCTTTTTCCATTTCACAATAATTTGCTCTCCATACTTTTTCTTGCTTATGGCATTTTTGTTTCAAGGCCCTTAATTTGGGCGAAAACCATAGTGAGGTGTGTCCGTTTTCATAAGTTTTAGCATATTTAATGGTGCCAGCTTAGTAACTGCCTCATTTATCCACTCTCTGAAGTTTGCTGCAGGTACATTGGGGTCCTTAGTAGGCTGCAGCTGCATAACTTCAAGACTGTCTGATAGAACCATGGGCCAGATGTATCAAAGGTTTTTACCCATTCTATGTCTACGGGAAAATGTGTTCATACATATGGCCCCATTTTACTTCTATTCCAGGCACAACTCTTTTTGACATTCCCTACTATGTTAGCTGTAAATGTAGAATCCAGAATAGTAAGGCTAAAACAGATTGCCTTATGATCAGGCCAACTGATGGAAAATACAGCTTTCATCTTAAGATTAGAGTTTTTAGAAAAAATGCCATCTAAAGTGTGTTCCGCTATATGTGTAGTGGTATTCACCAACTGATTTAAGCTCCAACAGCTCACATTATCAATTAAAGGTGCTAAATCTTTGATGTTGGGGTCTTCCAGGTGACAAATAAAGTTTTCTAATACAGTATAGTAGGAGTATTGTACACTCATCCCTATGAAATTGCTTAAGGCATCTAAAAACTTAGGACCAGATTTACAAGTCCTTGCACCACACTAGCGTCATTTTTGTAATGCTAATGTGGAGTTAAGGAGGCCATTCCCCAGCGCCATATTTACAATTTTCGCAATGCTTGCATTGTTCCACTTTGTACCCCCATTCTCCACATTATGCCTGCGCCAGGCATAATGTATGCAAGGGGGGCTTTCCCCCATTAGGAGGCCCAGAAAATGGTGCAGTGAAATCTACAAGATTTCCCTGAGTCATTTTTTCATTCATTTTTAATGCCTGCATAGGGCAGGTGTTAAAGTGAAGGACCCATAGCAACCTATGGGTCTCCCTAGTGCTTTGCTGCCTTAGAACCATAATTTATGGCGCTAATGCTGCAAAGTGCCACAATAGCATCATAAATGATGATGCTATTGTGGTAACGACTGTCATGGTGTGCTGTATTGTAAACACAGTGCAACAATGGTGTTGTTTGGTGCGGCAGGGGCAATGCAAGAAAAGTAGCGCATCAGGACCAATGCGTTATAAATTGTAAAAGGTGTTTTCCCCTTACCTCCATTTAAAATAAATTGAGGTTTGTTAGTCTGGACGGTGGTCTTACTTGCAACCAAATTTGCATTACAAGAAACTGACACTGTGGGCATACAAGCGTGGATTTCAAAATTAAGCAGGGGATTGGTGGCAAATCGAATAAGCGTTTGCAATAATCCTGTTGGTAGTAGGGATGGCACAGTTCATCACTTTTAACTACCTGGGTGAAGAAAGTGTATTCCTATCACTTATCAAACAACTGCGAAAGACTTGTCTTGATAGACAAAAATGTAAACACAAAAATAAGAGAATCCATGAAGGCAAATGAAGCAGATTAAGGTTGGATCAGTCAGATATTCCAACCTTGCGAGATTCTAGGAACAATAGACCAGAAAAGAAATGCTTTGAAATATTGACTACCTATGGCCTACAGATGATGAAAGGAAGGTTTATAAAAGATAATCTCACCAGATGTGCATATAGTGTTCAATTAAGTGCAGGTGTCATTGAGTACATGATGGTAATTCTGGAGTACTTTACCTACATAAAATCTTTTAAGGAGCTATCTGCATTTGATCACAATACGCTGGAAGGTAGTTAAGATTACCCGTTAACCTAAAAATAATACATTTTTGCATAGTCAGTTGGAAAGGAAGCACCACAGACACCCTCTAGAAGTCTGCAATAGGAAGGTACATACCAGGAGAAATCACTTTATTTTAATAGTAAGATAGCAGTCTCAGACATTGAGAAGTGCCTTTATGAAACAGGCTATGGCAATGTAATCATAAAAAAACTGAAACTGTTACAACTGTGGTCTCCAAACCCCGTAATCTTCAAGCACACATGGGGGAAAAGGCAAGTATATGTCAATTCACGGTACAATGAGTCATGTAAAAAAACAAGGATGAGCTGAAGAGGACCATAAATAGGCCTGATCTATACTTAAAGCTGACCAGAATGAAAAGAGCAATAATAGGTAAAAAAGAGATCCTGTGAACAAAGTATGATAGGACCTGGAGCATACAGTCGTACTTACTTTGTGTAGTTCGGTCATTCAGTTCTCCTTACAAGCTCTTTGGAAAAATTAAAACTATATCCCTAGTAAACGTTCAACCTTTTCTAACCTATATAGAAATATGGGAAATTATAAAATGTAAATAAAACAAATAGGTGGTAAATTGAACCTAAAAACTTTACAAATTATGAGATCATAAATGTCCTCCAGAAGCAAAAATCAAAATGACCAAGTGGTTCAGATGGGGTCACATTTTCAGTTAAATTAAAAAAAAAAAATTGCAGCAGACATTAAGCTTATACCCTACAAGGAACCAGATTGAATATTTTGCAAAAATATGTAGCTGCCTAGTTCACACCTGGATTCAACCAAGGCAGCAATGTACACAATGAAATGCTATATATTTGTTCCATAATTCAGAAAAAAACAATCATAGTTTGAATTTGGAATATTTAAAAAAATGCTGGTAAATTAAAATTAGTAAGGGAGTCTGGGGTACCACACTAAAGCAAATATCAAGCATGGAAAATCTAGCCAAATAATCATGCAGTAAAGCCAGCAATCACTTCCTTGAAAGTTAATTAGTTGGACATTTTTTGCGTTTGCAAACATTTCCATCAGAGATTAAGACCACAAAAAAGCTTTTGCCTATGTACCAACCCCACTTAAGAAGTTGATAAAGTTTTGCAGACTCCTCAAATTACTGACTCCTACACTGGGTCTGTGGTTGAAAACCATTGAAAAGCTACTGACACCCAAGCTGGAATGGTAACTTATTTTCAAAAGGGAAAGGGCCCGTTGCCCTTTGTGACCTGGGATACAAGTTTTTGGGGGGACGAGGGAGGCAGTGGTTCAGAGGGCTACTGCAAATTCTCAATGAGATGTATGAAAAATGAAAACATTTATTTTAAAAGCAGCTCAATTTCCATCAAGGAAATCCCCTGTGTTAAAGAAATAGGAACATTTTTTCAAACACTGTCAGAGGGATGGTGGTCTCCCTTGTAGGCCACATTGCCTGTGATTGTGACCAATTGGAGTGAATCACAATTTTCAAGCAACCTACCTAATTGATATAAATTAGATAGGTCGGAACACGACCCATTCCACTTCCATATTTTCAAACCAGCCTACTAGTGACTATTTTTTGATGCCAAAGCTGTAGTACAATGGGTTGAAATGACCCCCTTGTTGCCAAATTGGTTGCCTGATATAGGATCCACCCACGAAACAAGACCAATCATAAACCTTTCCGTTTTAGACATATTCGTTTTATACTAACAAGGACTATCAACCCCTGTTTTATCGTTCTTCTTGATCAGTACCGGCTCACTAAGGTAAATTACCATGCATTCGTCAACAGCTTTAAATTTGATTGGAGATTGAATACACGGCACAAGTGGGATATTAGAAGAGCCAAAAATGAAGAAAATATCCGGGACTATAGAGAAAATGCATAACACCAGTGACGGGACACCCCTAACTGGCTACCCTAGTAAGAGTACTGTGCCTAAATATACCCTTTGCCTGACCTTACTGTACCCGCTGTAGCATGCAGGGTCTGTGCCCAAATAATAAGGTATGGCCCAATACCAAAAATTAACATTACTGGCTAAAGCAATCTTAACTCTATCAAAAACTTTCTATACTTGTTTGTGGGTTTATGCTACCCATTCACCCATGGGTGCAGCAGGGTTATTGTTAGCTGTTGTGTGTTGCCCAGGGATAACTTTGTGTCATGTGGAAACCACTATACTTACAGCTTTCATGGGCCATCACATTAGTATAAAATATGGATTGTGTGCTCTAGTGGCAGAGCTTTCACAGTTTGATTCATAAATAGAGTGACACCTCAACATGTATATAATGGCTTGTATGCTATCGCAATTCAACACTAAAAGACCCCTTTCCATAACAGTGTTTAAAATGTGTTACTACTAGGCGAAGGTAATGGACTATCCTGGCCCCATTTGGCACTGTGGAAAACTTTGAAAGCAGCCTATCACCTCTCAGTGGTTTACGGCAAAATGATGTGGCCCATTGCAGCATGTGAGGATGGACCCTGAGTCTCTTATATCTCACAGAGATGTATTTGTCTTGGGCTCAATTGGTCCCGCAGAACTGCCCCCCCCCCCCCAAAGGTTGGGATCCCCCTGAGCCCTAGGGGCTCCAGAGTGCTGCGTTACGCCCCTGCATATGTCCACTGTCTTTCTCGTGTGCTCCTCTCTGCTGTCCTCCAGGTTCTTTGACCCTTGCTGTGTTACAATGCTCCATTGATTTGTAGCCAGGCGTGCGCTTTAGAAGGCACATACCTGCATGCAGGTGATAGCAACAGACGTGACACTGCATGCCACAGGGGACACACAAGAACCGCTGTGGAGAAATACGATAGTGTGACTCATTTACTCCATGCTTCCGCTCACACCCAATTCTTCAGCACATTAGCCATGTTTGAGTTTATTTTCCCTGCTTCGCCAGATATAGTGTTTCTGTGAAAGATGTGGGCGAATGTTTTTATTTGGGAACTGGAGAAGTGCCTCCGTTGTATGAAAACACCAGCTGTAGCGTATCTGATGTGGGCCTGATGCTTTCCATTTCATTCATTCCGGTCGAACTCGAGAAGGCTTCATTTTATGGTTTTCTCACTTGTTATAGTTTTGGAAGATTAAAAATTGGCCAGACTGTACAGCCATGTTTTGTTCCCTTTGTGGATATTAGGTACTTGGAAGGGCCGATGCTAGTAAAATGTACAGCAATGCTGCTAGGCATTCGTTTCACATTATCGCAATTCCTCCATACGGACCACCAGGGAACGCACTTTCATTTCAGTACATCATTGTCCATTCACCACCTTTATTCCACCATGATCTGCAACATGAATTTGAAAATCCAGTTATTCGCCGTTCTGAACAAAACAGTGAACAATTAAATTCGTTTTTCTCACCGCTGGCACGTCAATAGCTTTTGCTCAAAGACATTGGTGTGCCAAGCCAATGAAGTCAGATGCTCTCTAGGATTTGACACCGTTTTTTCAAAATATGCAGTGGGTGTCACATGTGTCAATAATTACCTCCTTTGTGCCACGGCTAAATTTTGTCATGGGTACTCCCCCTCCCTCATAGGGTGACTCCTTTTGCCAAGAAACATGGGTGACCCACATGACAAAATGTATCTCTGCCTTGTCGTTATAGAGGACTCCCTGCGCCCCCACACGCAATTGTTGGCTTCCGTGTTCTAGCATTTTGCTGTGGTTGCGCCTCACGTCAACAATGTCCTCAAGTGTGCCTGGGCCTGCATTTTGCAACACGTGCTTATGCCAAGAATTACCTCTGCGCTGCCAGAGTGAATATTTTGCAACAGGTGCCCCCCAATATGCCAGTGCTGACATTGTGTCAATGGGACCCATATGCTAAGAACTACCTGCAGTATGTCAGGGCCAGCGGTAGATGCACAAGTGTGGCACATGCGCACACACTGAAACTTGCACATAATCACCTCAAATCCCTCACACACATTCCCACACTCTCTCAGACTCATTCTTACCCACTCATGCTGGCGCTAGCTCACACTGGCGGCACTCGCTCACTCTGTTTTACCGATTCTCCCTTACTCATTCTCACTCGTAGTTACAGTCCCGGTCACTCTCACTTATACCTACCGACTCCTAATCACTCACTGCCTTTACAAAAGTACCAAAGAGAAAAACATCCTAAAGGGGTTCTGCTTCCTACCAGCAAAGGACTAGTCAATAAGGTTACCACCAAATGCACGGACCCTTTCTGTTTTCGTACAAAAACTGAAATAGAGAGCAAAAATACCTCGGCCTCACAAACGAAGATTGCATTTCAAATGCCAAGTGTTTTTTTAATTACAAAAAAAAAAAAAGATAATGAAACGAAAATGGTCCTTAGAAATTGATGGACTATCAATTCTAAATCTGATGATAACTCTTCATAGTAGGGCAGAGCTCAAAACTTGTGGACATGATCCACTGAGGGAGGCCATACCTGTGGTACCAGGAATGTTAAACTAACCCAAAAGGTTTCTGAAGTATTGTAACTTCAATAAATATAAATAGCATGCAGGGCTGCAGAGAGCCAGTCAGGATGGGGGAGGCCCTGCGGCTCCTCCCGTAACCCTCAACAAGAATAATGGTCTGGGGTGCCCGGGTGGACTCTGGGGCACCCATTAAATAAAAATAAATGCTGGCTCTTGTGCAGCCCGGTGAAATTGCGACGCTTGCCTTGAGCTGGCAAGGCAGCTGGGGCCCTGGGGCTCCCCCTGCACATCCTTGTAAAAAAATAAAATTAAAATAAAGTGTCCTGGGTGGGACTGGGACACCCTGAAAAACATTAAAAAGAAATATAGGGTTGGGTGCCTAATTGATTGGAATGGGATGGGATGGGGAGTGGGCTTGGCCACAGGCCACACTCTGCAGCTGTGTTTGGCGGGAGCTTGGCTGTCAATGGCAGGGGCATGGCTGCCCACAGGGGATTCAAAGCAGGGCCTGGCATTACCTGCGGACAACCCCCTGCCGTACACAACTGAAGGCCATCAAGGGTGGGAGGTTGGCTTTACATGTGGTGATAAAATATTAGTTTACAGTAGAAAAAAGCCCTAGAAATTGACTGAAAAAACTAAAACCCCCTGCCATGCACAACTGAAGGCCATCAACGGTGAGAGGTTGGTTTTACATTTGGTAATAAAATATTGTTTTACAGTAGAAAAAAGCCCTAGAATTGACTGAAAAAAACGAAAACAAAGGTTAAAGTGGCATTGTAGTTAGATAAGGATTTCAGTTAAAAAATGCTGCTTTAAATGTACAAAACTATGGAAATTCACCCTCACCATGCATTGCTAATCACCCACATATTACTTCACTCAAAACATCTTTTATATCATTGATAATATCACTGCAACACGTGCAGTGACATTATTGAGGAGAAAACTATGAATGGCAGGGAAGGGGGTCTATCATCCCTAAGGGTATCTGGGCGCTGAGGGTGCCGTGTCTCAGTAGAAAAAACATGTCTTGAGTCTCCTTCTGAAGTCTGCTGGGGAGGGAGCTGTTTGGAGGTGGAGGGGCAGGCTGTTCTAGGACTTGACAGCTGTGTAGGAGAAGGAGCGGCCTCCGCTGTGGCTTCAATGAATCCAGGGGCGTGTGCTAACTTTAGCAAGGCGGAGCATAGTTGTCTTCCTGGGACATAGAAGCTCATTCGATGGTTGATGTAGGAGAGCTCTAGGCTCTGGGGAGACTTTTATGTGAGTGTGAGGATTTTGAATTGGCATCTCTTCTGTACATGGAGCCAGTGAAGGTTTCTGAGGTGTGGGGTGATGCTTGAACACCTGTGGAGGTTGAGGATAAGTCTGGCTGTGGTGTTTTGTAGAGTCCAGAGTCTTCTAAGTAGCTGGGAGGACACTCCAGTGCAGAGAGCATTGCCATACTGGAGGTGTCTGGTTACCAGGGTGTGCATGTCTGTTGTTTTGGTATTTACAGGGATCCATTTGAAGATTTAGTGGAGCATACGGAGGATGTAGATGCAGGTGGAGGCAACTGAGTTTACTTGTCGCTTCTTGGATAGTTGGCAGTCAATGATGATGCCAAGGTTTCGTGCATGGTCCAATGAAGAGGGCGTTGGTCGGAGTTCTGCTGTCCACCAGCTGTGGTCCCATACAGAGGTGTTCTTTTCAAAGATGACAACCTCTGTTTTGTTGGTGCTCAATTTGCGGCAGCTGTTTTTCATCCATGTTGCTACATTGGTCATGGCGTTGCGGAGGTCCTCAGTGGGTGAGATAATTAGTTGGGTGTTGTTGATGCAAGAGACTATATTGAGTCCGTAGGATCTGACGATGTCTTTGATGGGGGTCATGTAGATGTTAAACAGGTTTGGGCTGAGAGAGGATCCTTGGGGTTCACCGCAGGTGATGTTCTTGGGTGTAGAAGTGAAGGGAGGAAGACAGATGCTTTGCATGAGGCCTGAGAGGGAAGAGGCAACCCCATTTTGTTGAATGGCTATGTTGTTAAGTCTGTTGAGGAGAGTGTGGTGGGAGAGTGTATCAAATGATGCGGAGGGACCCTGAAGGATCAGAGCTGCTGGCTTTCCTTGGTCAAGGAGGGTCCTGATGTCATCTGTGGCAGCAATCAGTGCTGTCTCCGTGCTGTGGTTGGTCCGTAATCCTGATTGTGAAGTGTTGAGAAGGTGGCTTTGTTTGAGGTAGTCATTGAGCTGTTGGTTGTTGGCTTTCTCTAGCACTTTGGCCAGGAAGGGGAGCAGGGAGATCGGTCTGTAGTTTTTAAGGTCGCTGCGGTCTGCGAAGGGTTTCTTTAGGAGGGGTCTGGTCTATGTGTGCTTCCATTTGTCCAGGAAGGTTGCTGTGGCGATGAAAGTGTTAAGGGTGCAGGTTAATTCAGTGCTAATAATGTTGGTTCAGAGGTTGAAAAGTTGGTGGGGCAGGAGTCAGTGGGTGCCCCGGAGTTGGTGAATGGCATGATGGTTGTGGTGGTCTGGTGGTTATCGGGGACCAGAAGGTTATTGTGTGGCTTGTGTTTGCTGCTTGAGAGATGTTGTCTAGGCTGGAAGTAGAGAGTTGGGGGTCAAAATTGTTGTATATGGTGGTGATCTTGCTGTCGAAGTAGTCTGTGAGAGGGTAGCAGAGCTCCTGGGATGGGTGGATGGTAGTCTCTGTGGCTATCGGGTTGGAGAATTCCTTGATGAATCTGACAAGCTCATTTGTGTGGTGGGCTGCGGTGTCAATGGGGGCAGTGATTGCTGCTCTTTTGACTGCCTTGATGAGGTGGTGGAAGTTGCTGAGGGCTGCCTTGTAGGTGGCTCTGTCTGAGGGGTCCCTTGTTCTGCACCATTGTTTCTCAAGTTGGTGGCAGTCGCATTTGGAGTTTCTGAGCTCCAGGGTGTTCCATCTTGATGGCTTGGAGGTGTTATTCTTTTAAGCTGTTTCAGCAGAGCGACTCTGTTGGCAGATTTGGTGATCTAAGTGGTGAAATTTTGGACAGCCTGGTTGAAGTCGAGGTCTGTCATGGGCTTGAGTTGTGCAGTGCCTAGGGCCTGCGCCCACAGGGTCTTGGTTACCTTGCCCCAGCTTTGGTGGGGGGTCCTGAGGTGCTTGAAGATGATGTGCTGGGAATTGGGGAAGGTAATGTGAAGGTTGATCCAGGTGGGTTCAGTTACGTGGGTGAAATTGATTCTGTCACTAGAAGTGAATATGGCATACAGTGTGCATTCAGCTTTATGTGTAGGTTTGGTGACCGGTTGGGTGAGGTCAATGTTGTTGAGGTTCGCTATAAAGGAAGTGGAGTTAGTGTCATTGGGATTGTTAAGATGGAAATATTGATTGCTGAGTAGGATGTAGTGGTTTGAGTCAATGGCGAGGGGGGGTATGAGGTTGGCAATGGCATCGCAGAAGGCTCGTGTGGTCCTGGGAGTCTGTATGCGAGCGTGCATCACATCATGGTGTTGGCACCAGTCTGGAGTCAGAAGTTAAGGTGCTCCATGAGGAGTATTGGGTCATCATTGGTGATGGTGCAGGGGATGGTTTCCGGAAAGATGATGGAGATGCCCCCACCATGTTTGTTGGTACGGTCTTGTGTATCATCCTGTAGCCGTCAGGGGTGGCTGTGGTGATGTCAGGGTTTGAGGAGGGTCTTAGCCATGTTGTGATGGTGTTAACATCCGGGTCGTGGGTTGTGATGGTGTCCCAGATTTCCATGGTATGTTTGCATAAGGAGCGGGCATTTAGCCAGATGCACTCGAGTGGTGTTTGGTTGTTCCTAGTCTTCTGTGTGGGTGCACAGCAGACGTTAGTATGAGCAAGTGGGCATGCATTGCATGCCCAAAATGACAGTGTAGGTTGGTGAAGGATTTTTTGGTTGAGCATGGGGATGCTGTGAAGCAGCTGTTGATGGGGTGTCAGTCATTGAACTCCCTGCATTTTACTTCTGAGCCATCCCAAATAGAAATAAATCATCTATGTAACAAAGCCAGATGACAGTTTTTTCCATATATACGTTGTTTGCCTCTCTCCAAGCCACATGCTTATCCCACCAACTCATGGTGAGGTTAGCGTAGCTTGAAGAGAAGGAAGCTCCCATTGCTGTTCTGCAGGTCTGAGAGTAAATCTGATGATAAAGATGAAAATTTTGTTCCTTAGACATAACTCCACCATCTCCAACAGCATCTCTGCTTGGGAAAATGTAATACAATGCTTGTTAACATGTGTTTGGCACCTTTAATGGTGGACATTAATTATTTTGTTTTATGTATTTTGTTTGCTTTTAACAATGAACTACATTTTCCAGAATGCTGCATAAGGGCATGGAATGAGACACTATATATAGGTGACATAGAAAATGCACTCACTTACTATGATAAAGACTGTGAACACATTGGTGATGGTTGCTCTGGTAATCATTAAAATATGAATATCAAGGTTTTGGAGTGCTGCGGGTCCATTAAAAAAAATATATATATATATATATATATATATATATATATATATATATATATATATATATATATGTGTGTGCAAATACACTCTCCAACGCCATGGAGGGAAGCGTATTAAGCTTATTTAAGCATTGGTTATTCCAGTGAAAACATGCAACAAACAAGAACCTAATGTGTTTTGGCCTTACGATGAAACATGTTGGGTTTTGGTTTGTATAATATATTTAATATATCACCAGCTTTAGATAGTTATAGTTAAGTCTGCTTTTCCACAGAGGGAGTACTTTTTGGTTTGCTAATAACTTTGGCCCGTTTGACCAATACACCTAAAAACTTTACAACAAAAGTTAATTCACCTCAGCTTCTCCATGGAAAGTTTCAGGCTGATCCATCCAGCGGGAGCTGTGAACAAAGAAGGGGTCTCAAAATGTAAAATGCATTTCCCATACACTTCTTTAGACACAGCTACAGCAAAACCTGCTGAAGGGAATTACACCAAATTTGGCAGAAAGCTAAATATTTGTCAGCAGATTGTGCTTTTTGTGATTTGGTGTACATCCGTTCAGTAGATTTTGAGAAATTAAGGGTAAAAAATATTAATCTATTTCAACAGTGGGTCACTAAGACTCTCATAAGAATGCTAATTAAAAAAATTAGATTATTCTGATTGGCCCAGGAAGCTTTATTTTCTCTTGGGCCATCTCCCTCCCGTTTGAGCGAGCTGGCAGCCATTACAGGACTCAGGACTTAGTTATGGGGCAAGGTAGAGATACCCTGCCCCCCTAGGACCTGTGGGGGACCTAGAGGGACCCTCCTGTGCCATAAAAAAAGAAACAAAAAACAAAAAATGCTGCATAAAACCATAAACAACAAGATTGGTGACCTGGAGGCATTTCTGCATTATAAGCCCCCAGGGACAAAAAACATTTTTTTTAGGTAGGGGGCATGTGCCTATCATTCCGGAGCCATTTTAGGCCCCAGGGCATCCACCCCTGAGGCTGATTTTTTTTATGGGGTGGGGTGATGCGCGCCCCACTCCCTGAACCTCTAAGTACCCCAGGGAGCCCACCCCCAGAGCTGACATTTGGCATTCTGAGGAGGGGGGCATGCAGCCCCCTCCCTAAGCCCGAAGGGGCACCAGGGAGTCCACTCCTGGGGACAGAAATATGTGATAATAGGAGCGGGCCATGCGGCCACCCCTCCCAGGGACCTAGAAAGGCCCTGAGGGTTGATACTTATAAAGGTGGCAGGTCACACAGCCCCCCTCCCATAGCCACTAATGGCCCACGGGAGCCTACTATTGAGCAACAAAAATATTTATTTGAGGAGGGGGAATGTACACCCCCCAAGCTATTAGAGGCCCCAAGAAGCCCACCATTGCAGCCAATTTTTTTATGGGGATTGGGGCTGTGCACCTCATTCTCTGAGCCTCTAGAGGCCCAGGGAGCTCGCCTCCAGGGCCAAAAATATATAACAATGAGTGGGAGGCCATGTGGACCTCTTCCCTGAGCCTTGAAGGGCCCCAGGGAGCCCACCCCTGATGCCGATTCCCTTCAGTGAGGGTGGCCACACAGCTCCCTCCTTAAGCCATTATTTTTCTCGGGGAGGCAACCCTCCTGTCCGACTCAAAGGCTATGTACTAGGGTGCTCAACACCAGGAGATAACAGTTTCCCTGCCTGCAGAGTTGCGGGCAAGGAGACCCGTGTTTGCTCTCGCTTGACGGTAGCCATTTCAAATCTCCTGCCAAGCAAGAGCAAACATGAAGCCCACTTCCAGCTGGTGGGAGCTTTAAAAATGCTACGGCCAGCTGGAAGCAGACTTCAGATCTGTTTCTCTGCCCACAGTGATGTCGTCAGGGAAACATCTGGATATTGCTCCCGCCCACAAGGAACAGCATTTTCAGCTGATCCTTGTGAGTGGGAGAAAGCCGGGATTGAGGGGCTTTAGATCTTTGTCGACGGCCCCCAACCAGAATATGGTGGGTGTCTTGGGTTGGCACCTGGGCACCCACCCTTTGTTGTCTGCTCCCCGGGGGGTAGGATCCACAGAGCTAAAATCAGTCTGGGAAGGGGTACTGCATGCCCCCTCTCCATTTAAGTAGCTTGAAAGCCTAGGAAGATGGGGTCCCCTGGGGGGTCCCTGGGGCTGCAATCATCCTGGGGATGGTGACTATGTGCCCCCCCTCCATTTAAATAACTTCTGGGCCCCAGTGAATGGGGGACCTGGGGACAAAAATTTCCCTGGGAGGGGGGTTGTTGTTCGACCTTCTCCACTTGTATACGTTGTCAGTCCCTTGGACATGGGGTCCCTAGGGCTGAAATTGACACATAGAGGGGGGCCACATGCCCTCGTCAACCCTTTGAAATGTGGCAGGGCCCCAGGGGATGTGGTTGCTGAGGCCAAAATTGGCCTGGGGGACCAGGGCCTCTCCCTCAATGTAGTACCAAACTCTGGTGAATGGGGTCTCCAGGGCAGAAACCAGACCCGGGAGGAGAGCCACATGCCCTTCCCCAATTAATCTAGTGCTGGTCCTCAGAGAAATCAACCTGGGGATGGGGCTGCATGCCTCCTTCCAATTTAAATTGCTTTAGGGCCCGGGGGGGGATGGAGTCCTCAGAGCCAAAAATGGCTGTGAAGGGGGACCACGTACCCCCTCCCCATATAAATAGGCGTTGGGCCATGGAGAATGGGATCCTCAGACCAAAATGGCCTGGGGGTCCCTGGGGCCAAAAACGGCCAGGGGAGGGGCGATGCATTCCCTCCTACCCATTTAAATAGGTGCTGAGCCCTGGGCAATGGGGCTAAGGGGATGATCACAGACCAGGGAGGGGGGCTACTTGCCCCCTCCGCTTTAAATAAGACATGACCTTGGGGATGGGGTCTCCATGGCTGAAATCGGCCCTAGGACAGGGGTTGAGTGCCTCCTCCCCCTCAATATAGTACTGGGCTCCGGGGGATGGGGTCCCTGAGGCCAAAACTGGATGGGGGAGGGGGCCGTGTGCACCCTTCCCCTTTAAAATGTGGCCAGATCCCAGGGGATGGCCTCCAGGGGGCCAAAATCAGCCCAAATGGTGGCTGTGTGCCACCCTCACAATTGAAGGTAGTCCCAGTCTCTGGGAGATGGGGTCCCCAAGGCTGAAATCAGCTCAGGAATGGGGGCCGTATGCCCCCCTCTCCTTTCAAAATGTCACCAAGGAATGAGGTTCCAGGGGCCAAAATAGACCTGGGCAGGAGGGCTGCATGTCCCCAGGGCCAGGCTGAACACCAGGTGCAGCGTGTGGTTGGCTGTATGAGGGGTGTTGGCTGCAGGGCCAGGCTGAAAGCCATGCAAGGCGGGGTTGCTTTTACGTACAGTAATTAATTTTGACATTATATTTTTTTTAAACCTAGAAATTCACTGAACAAAAACAAAAGGTCAAAGTTACATTGTAGTTAGGTGTAATAAAATATCTGTTTTCTATTTTTGAAAAAACTAGAAATTCACTAAAAAAACAAAGGTTAAAGTAATGGTATTGTTAGGTAAATTTGTCAGTTTTATTGGTAATGTTTTGAACTAGAAAAAACAGAGAATTTCACCTGTTATAGTTAGCAGCACTGATGACATCTCATATGACTTCATTGATGACTTCTCTGATGACATCATCCAAGCTTGGGTTTTACCCCTTTTGCTGATTAATTTCCTATGGTATTACATGTAGCAAAATTCACATTACCAATCAACCACATATATACGGGAAACCCTCATTAAGCAAGGCATTCAAACTGTATGCAACTTTTCATTGAATCCCCAAATAGTGAGTTCCGATTCTAAAACAACTGCCCTAGTACAGACAGCTTTTATCTGTATGAAAGCCCTGACACACATCAAACATACATTAAGAAATGAAGTTGCTATCAGGAGAGAACTGTAAACAATATTTACTCTATGGAAAGAGTTCATTCTATACCACACTGTTTCCAAACAGTAAAACTCTTATGAAAAATACACCACAGAGTATTGAAAATAAACTACTTACAGCAGGGTACATTCCAGGCAACACTTGTCAAAGAAGACACTATTTTCTAATAATAATGAAGATCTGAAGGTGCTATCAATCATAGTACCTGTACCCTTCATACTGTGGTGAAAATGTTACAGAGGAGCCATCTTCCAAAGCAAAACAAGCACCCGGATCTATGGATTTTCCAGGACT
The DNA here is from genome assembly GCF_031143425.1 of Pleurodeles waltl. NCBI lineage: Eukaryota > Metazoa > Chordata > Amphibia > Caudata > Salamandridae > Pleurodeles > Pleurodeles waltl. Next base: position 48,192,076 of record NC_090437.1, read on the forward strand.
TTTTAAAACAAAATGCTTTTCACCCTGGCAGGGTCCTTCTGGGCCCAGCACCAGAGCTAAGGGGTCAAGGTGTCCCTACCTTGGTCCCTTTGCTTTTTTGTTACTTTTTTTCTGGGACTCGGCTGAAACCGAGTCCCAAGATGGCTGCCAATACTTCCTGGCAGCCAATCAGATATATGGAGGGGGCAGTTGGATATGCGGAGGCTCTGCATCCCTACATATACACATTTTATTAAACTCAAATGTCTCCAAAACTACTAACAGATTAACCCGAATCACAAAAAGCACACTTTCTGGACCAAGAGCCAGCTTTCTGCCAAATTTGGTTTAATTCCGTTCAATTGTTCAGGCTGTAGTCGTGTTCAAAAAAATGAAAAATCCAATTGACCTAAAATGGAGAAAAAGTGGGGAACTGACCAAAGTATAAATTGGGAAATATATATATATATATATATATATATATATATATATATATATGTGTGTGTATATATACATATATATATATGTATATATATATATATATATATATATATATATATATATATATATATATATATATATATAATCTATATACATATTGATACTGGCAGTGTCGGTAACAGAGTTGCTTATGGGAATAGTTGCATGAGAAAAACAGTCTATCACAGCAGCACCTGTAAATGACTACAAACAGCTGCATATCTTTTAGTAAGATTCCTTAGGTATTCGTGATTCTGGGCATGGCTTCTAAAGTTGAGGTGAAAAAGAAGGAGCAAACTATTTTTTTCCCATGCTTCTGAAGCTGCCACTACAGGTGGCAATGTCAGGCATGGCATTCAAATATAAATGAAATTGGAAAAGATGGAAAAACTTTGTGAAAAAAAGCTAGCTAAATGATGGAATGCGAAGTCCCTCCAGAAGTATATTGAGGTGGAACAAGTTCCCAGAGGCCTAAGAATATTCACCATACCGGCATACAACTCAGACCCAGTAGTGTATGGAGAGTGGGCGGACAATTCAAAGAATTGTTCTATCACAATGATGAGTATACTTGCTAAATATGTGGCTAAAGATTAAGCAAAACTGTTGGATAAAATTGAAAAAGTAAAACAGGAATTGTCCAACATGATGTCAAAAGAAAGCTTTGAAGAATTTTTGGAAAAGCTGCAAATCAAACTTGATAAAATAAAGGTAGAAGTTATGAAAAAGTAACAGCGCAAATTTATTAGAGTATACAAGGACTATCAGAAAGGATGCATTTTAATCTTCCACAAGAAATATGATCATTTGTATAGTGATGAACATTTGGTAGAGGTCTCAACGCCAAGAACAAGCCAACAAGGTACCTCGGAGAATGATATGTCAGACAGTAATTCCTCTTATGCCTCAGAAACAAATGTAGCATGATCAGAACCAATAAGCTGAAGGAAATTTTTTTTTAGATCAATTTCAACCAGTAAATCAAAACAGAACAGAACAAATTTCAGAACAAAGTTATTGGAGAGGGAAAGGCAGAGGGTCCAGAAAGAAAAGAGGGAGAGGACGGCCCAGAGAAAATCAGGAAGTGGAGAACAAAATGTGGTAAACCTCTTGGATTGTATGTTGACTGATGAAGAGATTTATCTACTTTCTGCGGGATTACCATTTTGTCCATTCACTGGTTTTGACTATGTACAGAGTAAGGTGGATTTATTCCACTTCACTAGAAAACTGAAACTCAAATAATGGTTTTCTACCAAACCGAGGGATTAAAAAAATATTCATAACACTAATAGCATTAGCAATCTACAGCTTAGTGATGTGGAGATTTTGCACACAGTGGTGGTCATTTGGACATTGGTGGTGACTGTTAAAGTGGCGGTAATACTGCCAACAGGCTGGCTGTAATTAGTGCCAAACTATGACCATGGCGGTGATACCTCCAATGTACCACACCAACTGCTAGGGTGCTAACACCACGCACCGCAGCTGTAGCCATCAACAGCCAGACATAAGACAAGGTACCGCCCACCATATCATGACAGAGCAAACCGCCACGATTTTCAGGGCGGTAACAATGTCATCAAAAGCCTGGCAGAAACACAACACTAGACAAAAGACTCACCATCAGAGACACAGAGAAGATCAATGAAGCCATGGAACCCGAATTTCAAGACTTCTCGAGGCTCTTCTACGCCATGCTCCACCTGGAACACCAATGCCAATGAAGACGATGACGGTGAGTACAGCTACCTAGCACACAAGGGAGGGAGGGAGGGAGGAAAAGGAGAGTGAAACACACACGCACAACACACACCATTCACACACACACCATACACACAATCAGCTGAGGAGGAAAAACAATGTCACAGGACACACGTCATAATAATGCAAGGACAACAGTTAGGCAGTACTGACATTGTAATTGTATAGCAACAGCCACCATATGTTCCAATGTGATAAAAAATATTTATGAACCAATGTCCAGAAAGGGCCAATGGCCAGTCCAAAGTACAAAAGGCCCACATGGCCACCGGGCACAGTCCAAGTCCCAACTTGTTCCTGACAATGGCCCACATTACAACCATGGCAGTCGGAGAGAAAGAGGCAGTAATACCGCTAACAGGCTGGCGGACCACAAAATGGGATCATGACCACGGCGGAAACCACCATCATAGACAGACACTTTAACACTCTGACCGCCAGGGCATTAGCAACAAACACCGCAGCAGTCACCGCCAACAGACAGGCGGAAGACAATGTACTGCCCACTGTATTATGAGAGGCCAATCTGCCAGCTTTTCTGGGGCGGTACCAACAACATCAAAAGCATGGCGGAAACAGTACACTGAAGGGGAACCACTCACCTTTCGACACTCAACGAAGAACCAGGACGCCATGGAGTCCGAACTGCAGGTCCTCCTCATGCTGGTGTATCTACTAATATACCAGGAATTTGAAAGATGGCAGCGGTGACGATGACGGTGAGTTCTACACCTAGCACACAGGGGAGGGGGGAGGAAAAAGAGAGTGACACACACACGCAACATGCAACACCCCCACCCTTACCCACAACACCATACACACAAACACCTCCAACAACATTACAGATACACCCCGTTACCCCCTGGAACAATGAAAGGACAAAAGGAATTGAGTTCAATCAGTGATATTTTGGAACATGCAGATATAACAAACAAATATAAAAAAATGGTATATACAAATATTTACAATATGTACAGAAGGCCTTACACTCCTTTGTAAATGTCCGTGGACCAGTGGCCCGAAAAATCATGGGTGAAGCCCACACTTGACTCCTGCCTCAAAACAGAGAGAACACTGCAGGGGCATCAGGGAGAAAAAACGCAGGCACCTCAGGGGGAATGGAAGGGGGGGGGCACCTCAGCCGAAAGATAGTACTATGCCACTGCTCCTCGAAGGGGCTCCATGCCCACAGCGATGTCCTGGGGAGTGCAAAGCCACAGTCTCTCAAGTGGGTGCTTTGCCCACTGCTTGGTCCTGGGGAGTGCAAAGCCACAGTCTCTCAAGTGGGTGGTTTGCCCACTGCTTGGTCCTGGGGAGTGCAAAGCCAAAGTCTCTCAAGTGGGTGGGGTGACTACTGCTTGGTCCTGGGGAGTGCAAGGTCACAGTCTCTCAAGTCTCTCAAGTGGGTGGTTTGCCCACTGCTTGGTCCTGGGGAGTGCAAAGCCACAGTCTCTCAAGTGGGTGGTTTGCCCACTGATTGGTCCTGGGGAGTGCAAAGCCACAGTCTCTGTATTGGGTGGTTTGGCCACTGCTTGGTCCTGGGGAGTGCAAAGCCACAGTCTCTTAAGTGGGTGACATGTTCCACTGGTTCTGGAGGAGCCGTGTGCCCAGTCTGCTTCCTCCTGCCAAGGATTGGGTGAGTGGATGCATCTCTCCACTTGTTCTGGAGGGGGCATTGTGCCCAGTCTGCTTCATCCTGCCAAGGATTGGGTGAGTGGATGCATCTCTCCACTGGTTCTGGAGGGGGCATAGTGGCCAGTGATGCTGCACCTGGGGTGTGGTAGTTCCCATTCCCTCACCTGGGTGTCTGAGGCACGAGATGTGCAAGGAACAGGTAGCATGATACTCCATGGAGTCAGAGCCACACTCCATCCTGCAGCGACTTAGTCTGCAAACTGCTGGTAGTGCCAGTGCTGGTGCCTCAAGTGGTGTGTGCAGGGTCCAGGACGTCTCCTGCAGCCTCGGAAGGCTGCCCACTGGGGATGCTGCTGATGTCCGATGTAGTGGCACCGGCTGGGCATGTGGCGGTGCATATGGTGGTGCAGGTGGCGGTGCCTACGGCAGTGTCTGTGGCGGAGATGCTGCCGTGCTACCCGTGGTGCAGGTGCTTGTAGTAGTAGAGGGAGACACCAGGCCGTCTCCAGCAACCTCAGACGGCTGCCCACTGGGGATGATGCTGGTGACTGTCGTTGTAGCAGTGGCAGTGCAGGGGCGGTGGAGATGGCGGGGCAGGTGGCGGGGCAGGTGGCGGTCATTGCAGCGGTGCTTACTGTGGTACAGGTTGCTGGCCTGTCAGGACAAATGGTGGTCACCAGTCCCACACCAGGAGGCTCCAAAACCTGAAGTAACTTGCCCTTGCTTTTGTGTCCCTTCCTCACCTTGGTAGACGCTGCTGTGACCTTGGCACTGTTGTCTTTTGTTTTGGATGAGTCCTTGCTGGGTGGATGGTACGTCTTGTCCATGCCGCATGCCGGCCCCTTCTTAACCTTGGCAGGTGGTGGAATCAAGTGGTCTTTAGCATTGGTAGGTGGCAGACTGCCAGCCCTGACGGATGCCCCCTTCGATCCTCTCGGACTTGCAGGGACCACAGTGGACGCAGACTTGGTGGCTGAGGTGCTGGCCTGTGTTCTAGACATCCTGGCCCTAGGGGAAGGACGGGGGGAGGCATAGGGAAGAGGTCAACGTTAGCCAGGAAAAGTTTTTTTGACACACTGGGACAGGAAGATGGAGGGGGTGTGGGAGTGGAGGAAGAGGTAGTGATTGAAGGAGGTGTTCGTCTGCTGTGTTTGGGTGAAGGTGCATGGGCTGGAGGCTGTTGTGAGGTGGATGGCTGTTGACTGGGTGTGTGCCTGAATTTGTGTACTTTGGGAGGAGGGTTCACAGACACACTGAGAGAGGACACAGGGGACGTGTGCATGGTTGTGGGGGTGGTGATTGCTCGTGAGGGGTGTGTTGTGATGGGCATGCTGGTGATGGAGGCAGTGGCTGATGATGTAGTGCATGCAGGTGTGAGCGGAGATGCTACTGGGAGGGAGTTGGGCGAAGAGGAGGAGGGGGAAACAGTAGAGGAAGTGGATGTTGGTATGTGTGCATGGGTATGGTGCTTGTGTGAGAGCCTGTGTGATGATGTGTGGTGCTTATGTTTGCCTGAACCACTTTTGTGTGTTGATGTGTGTGCATGCTGGTCTGAAGGTGTGCTTGGGATAGGGTGAGGTAGAGGGGATTAGATCTGGGTAGTGGAAGTTGGAGGGGGAAGGCTGGACACAGGGACAATAGCTGCCATCAGTGCTGAGGCCAGAGCCTGAAATGCTCTCCGTTGGGCCGCCACGTCAGAATGAATTACCTCCAGGTATGCATTTGTTTGTTGCAAATGCCTCTCAACACCCTGGATGGCATTCAGAATGATTGACTGCCCAACAGTGAGGGATCTCAGGAGGTCAATAGCCTCCTCACTTAGGGAAGCAGGGCTGAATGGGGCAGGGCCTGAGGTGCCTGGGGCGAAGGAGATGCCCACCTCCTGGGTGAGCTGGCACGGGAAACATGCTGAGGGGCTGCTGGGAGGGCGGTGCTGGTGGGGGGGGTGGCGGCTGTACCTGTTGTTGGGGTGGGCACAGAGGTGTCCACCACTGCCAGGGAGCTTTCATCAGAGGAGGAGACGCTGTCACTGGTATCCCCTCTTGCCCCCGTCGTGGAGCTCCCCTTGCCCTCCGTCCCACTGGTGCCTTCACCCTCAGTGGATTCGCCCTCATGGGCCATGTGGGATGCAGCTCCCTCCGTCGCTGGTGCCTCTGCTCCTCCGCCAGATGATGCTAATGCACACAAGGACAGAGTTACAAAACAAGAAGGGGGGGATAGACAGAGGATACACAAGGTCGATGCCAGCAACACCACTACCATTGGTGTACACAACACACACTGAGCTGCCCTATGCACTAGGCCATGCCCAACCACTCACTAAGGTAGTCACCAGCCCATGGGGTACAATGCCTAACGCCAGCATCTGCACTCATGACACCCACAGGACCCTGCCTAGTAGTAGCTGGCCACTTGCACCATTGGGGTAGGGGTGCTTCAGAGCCTGCACACAAGGGACCTACCCTGCCATGATCGCCCTGGTCTAGGGGCACCCACAGCCCAAATCCCCCACCCAGCTAGTTCCTAAAGTTCCTAAAGCGCGCAAAGTCAGCTTTATGAAATTGTACTCACCCCCTTGTGGCTGCTGTGACCCCTCAAGCGCCCATCCAACTCTGGATAGGCCACCGCCAGGAAGCGGAACATCAGGGGGGTCATGGTGTGACGGGCACCCCTTCCACATTGGGAGGCCAGCCCCAGCTGGGCCTCCGCCATCTTCTTGGTCCAGCAGCACAGGTCCTCCCATCTCTTGCGGCAGTGGGTGCTCCGTCTGTGATAGACCCCCAGGGACTGCACCTCCTTGGTGATGGCACGCTAAAATACCCTTTTTCTGGTGGGTGCTGACCTAGAGGGAAAAGACAGCGGAAAATGTAATTAGTCACCTGTCTGGACCGTCATACTCATTGCCCACCAGTACCCACCCATGCCCTGACACTCATACAGTGACCACTTCTCATGCAGCATTCAGGCCAGGACGCCTTAGTACCCCACAACATGTGGCTTACATCTACACCACTCCAAACAGGCATTGCCCATGCATCATGCTCACAGTGTACTCACCTGTTTGTATGGAGGACCGTAGAGTAACATGTACTGAGGGAGGATCCCATCCACCAGTTTCTCCAACTCCTCTGCAATGAAGGCAGGGGCCCTTTCCTCAGACACTCTAGCCATTGTCACTTCCAGACTCAGGTCACAGCAGCACTTGCAGTGTAGGTCCTCTCCTGTTGATGGTCAGGTAGCGAGTGAGTGAGTTGTTAGAAAATGGTGGTGACGTCCGCGGCGGTGCATACCATCACCGCCGGCGTACATCACCATTGGCTTCTGGGACCCATAGGGCCCAATGATTATCAATGCGGAGTTGACCGGCGGTCATCGACCGCCTACCACAACGCAGCACAACGCCAGTACAGTTACCTCATTTCCCCTTGTCCCTCCTCACAGGTCAGGCAGCCGCCATTTCAGGGGGGCACATGGCATGGCACCTTACTGCGTCACAGCACATATTGGCACCTATACTGACTCTCGAATTCACACACTGCTTCACATTAATTCAAACACAGTTGTGCTATCTATGTGGTAAATGACCTTCTGCTCACCGTTCTCCTCCATAGGCTACAACCGCTGAGGCAGATGATGAGATGGCGGCATCCTCCAGTATACAGACCCCTGGTCGACCTGTCGACAATGGAGGACAGGCACATTATCATCACATACAGACTTGATCGTGTCACATTCCAAGAACTGTGTGCCAAATTGGAGCCAGACCTGATGTCAGTGATCCGCCAGCCCACAGGAATACCCCCTCTAGTGCAGGTCCTGTCAGTGCTCCATTTCCTTTCAAACAACAGTGGCCATGGCATCAGGGATGTCTCAGGCAATGTTCTCTAACGTGTTGATCAGAGTGTTGTCTGCCCTTCTGAAACACATGCACAGCTACATCGTCTTCGAGGATTTGGCCACAGTGAAAGCTGACTTCTATGCCCCGGGACATATCCCCAACATCACTGGTGCCATTGATGGTACACATGTGACATTTGTCCCCACCCCCACAGAAATGAACAGGTGTACAAGAGTAGAAAAAGCTATCATTCGATGAATGTGCAAATGGTGTGTTTGGCGGACCAGTACATCTCCCATGTGAATGCCAAATATCCTGGCTCAGTGCATGACGCCTATATCTTGAGAAATAGCAGCATCCCTTATGTGATGGGCCAACTCCAGAGGTACCGGGTGTGGCTAATAGGTGAGCCCAAAGTCCCCACACAGTATAAGTATGTGTCTGGCTATGGGGTTGTCCCTAAGGGTTAGTTGTCCCTCGATACTTGCAGGTGACTCTGGTTACCCCAACCTCTCATGGCTACTGACCCCACTGAGGAATCCCAGGACAAGGGCAGAGGAACGTTACAATGAGGCTCTCCTGCCTCCATCTGACAGGTGGGTCCCTGTACTACTCACCAAATAAGGTGTTCCAGATCATCGTGACGTGCTGTATGTTGAGCAACCTGGCCTTGAGACTCCAGGTGCCTTTTCTGCTGGAGGATGAGCATGGCGATGGTCTTGTGGCAGCGGAGGAGCCTGTGGACAGTGAGGAAGAGGAGGCACATGAACAAGATGTGGACAACAGAATAAACATTATCCAGCAGTACTTCCAGTGACACACACGTAAGAGACTGGAGCTCCTCTTCACATTTCAGTTTACTTTTGGACATTGTACATGGCAGCCTCTTACCCTCTGTCTATGTCCACTGACTGTTCCCTTTGGATTCCCTTTTTTCAGGTCTATGTACCCCGTTCTGGCTCCTACTATGTGTACTGCTGCCCACCAGCTGTCATACATTGGTACAATTCAATAAACATTGACGTTGCAATGCTTTGAGAATGTTGTAAGAATACATCTTTCCAATCATTACACTGACTCCAGTATGATTTATATATCAATGGTGTTTATTTTTTGTGCTAAATAGTATGGGGGTAGGTGCAAGGGGCTGGGGTGATGGTGGAGGAAGGTCCATGGTAGAGTCCAGTCTATTTGTTTCACAGGTGCATTGTCCAAGGGGGGCATAGGAAGGGGAGTAATGGCAGTTCAAGGTAGACAGGGTGACAGAGTGGGACAGAAGGGTGACAATCAGGAGAGTCTTATTTCCTGGTGGGGGTCTTGGCAATGTTTTATGTCTTCTGCCTGGATCACAAGGACCATATGCGGGGTGGTTCTCCTTCTGCAGGGGGTGGGTTGCTGGTGGCCTGTTGGTCCTGTGGTGGGGCCTCCTGTCCACTAGCGCCGGCGGAGGTGGAAGGCTGTTCCTCGGTTTGGCTAGTGTCAGGGGCCCTTTGTTGTGCCACTGCCTCCCTCATGGTCTTGCCCATGTCAGCCAGTACCCCCTGCTATGGTGACCAGGATGGTGTAGAGTTTTGTGAGGTCCTCCCTGGTCCCCAGATACTATCTCTCCTGCAGCCACTGGGTCTCCTGTAACTTGACCAGTACCATTTCCATGGTCTCCTGGGAATGGTGGTATGCTCCCATGATGTTAGAGAGTGCCTCTTGGAGGGTCGGTTCCCTGGGCCTGTCCTCCCCCTGTCGCACAGCAGTCCTCCCAGCTTCCCTGTTGTCCTGTGCCTCTGTCCCCTTAACCGTGTGCCCACTGCCACTGACCCCAGGTCCCTGATCGTCCTGTGTTTGTGGGGTTGCCTGGGGTCCCTGTAGTGGTGGACACGCTGCTGATTGACGTGTCCTGGGGATAGAGGTATGGGCCCGCTGGGTGGGTGCTGTGCTTGTGTTTCCTGAGGGGGGAGGCTCTGTGGTGGGTTGGGGCTGTGGCAGGGGAACCGACTGTCCAGAGGTCCCTGATGGGCCAGGTTGGTCATCGTGATCCAGGCTTGCAGAGCTGCTGTCATCAATGTGGCCTCTTCTGTGGGGGGACTGGATGTTGGTGGCACCTCCTCTCTGGTGATGTTGGGTAGGGGTCCTGTTGGGTTGCAAACGCATTGTTATTGTATCTGTGTGTCCCATTCTGTGCACTGGGTGTGTTTCCCTGATTAAGTGTGCTTTCCCTGTCGCCTTGGCCTTGTGTGATTGCTGACTGTGTGGGCTGGGTGAGTCTCTCTTCTGGGCATGCTGTGGTGATGGGTGTCCAGGCAGGGCTGTGATGGGTGTCCATACATTCTTGTTGCATGCAGGGCTTGGTATTGGGATGTGTGGGTTGTGATGGTGTGGTATATGTGAGGTGATGGAGTGATGGGAGTGAGGGTACGGGTGGAGGTATGTGATGGCATGCAGGTAGGGGAGGGGATATAATGGTAAAGATTTGCCTTACCAGAGTCCAGTCCTCCTGCTACTCCTGCGAGGCCCTCAGGATGCATGATCGCCAAGACTTGCTCCTCCCATGTGATTAGTTGTGGGGAAGGAGGTGGGGGTCCACTGCCAGTCCTCTGTACAGCAATCTGGTGTCTTGAAACCACAGAACGCACCTTCCCCCATATGTCGTTCCACCTCTTCCTGATGTCATCCCTGGTTCTTGGATGCTGTACCACGGCGTTGACCCTGTCAACGATTCTCCGCCTTAACTCCATCTTCCTTGCAATCGACGTCTGCTGCACCTGTAATCCAAACAGCTGTGGCTCTACCCGGATGTTTTCCTCCACCATGACCCTTAGTTCCTCCTCTGAAAACATGGGGTGTCTTTGGGGTGCCATGGATGGGGTGTGAGTGATATGTGTGAGGTGATGTGTGGGCCAATGTGTTGGGGTGTATACTGTGATGTGCGTGGATGGTGTATGAATGACGGTGTTCTGTGCCTCTGATTGAGTGTGTGCTCTTTCTTGTCTCTCTGTTCTTGGTCTCTTTTTTTAGTTGTAAGGGGTTGTGGGTATTCTGGGTGTGTGTTTTATAGTGTTGTGAGTGTGTGGTGTGTGTATGTGTGCCAGGTTTGTGTATTTGGAATTGTCCAATGTGGTGTAGTTTTGTGTGTGTGTATTTTGAGCACGGCGGTGTGTTTCGCCAATAGTTTACGGTGGGTTTAAGACCGCCATGTTGATTCGTGGGTTGTGATACTGTGGGCGTATTCCTGTTGGCGTGACAGTGTGGGTTTTGCTATCATCAGTTTATCACTGACCTTTGGTCTGGCGGACTTATGTGGGTGTCTGTATTGTGGTGGTATTCTCTGTGTGGGTCATAATACCCCTGGTGGATTAATGCCACGGGCACGGTATCTTGGTGGCCGTCGGCAAGACAGCAAGCAGGATTTACCGCCAGGGTTGTAATGAGGGCCATTGTCTGCATTAAACTGTGCAGGGGCATCATTTTGAAAGTGGGAAGGCACCTCGGGCGGAAGGGAAGTTGGGTACCTCAGCTGAAGTGGGTAACTTGCCCACTAGTTCTGGAGGGGGCTCCATGTCCATTTCCCAATGCTGGGGAGTGCAAGGTCACAGCCTCTGAGGCCGGGAACTTGCCCACTGGTTCTAGAGGGGGCTCCATTCCCATTTCCCAATGCTGGGGAGTGCAAGGTCACAGTCTCTGAGGTGGGGAACTTGCCCACTGGTTCTGGAGAGGGGTCCTTGTACAACAGTCCGTGGAGGGTGGTTAACATTCCACCTGCTGGACGTGAGGGCTGGTGTGTCTCAGCTGGAGGTGAGTGCTTCTTTGCCTCTGCTGGTGGAGGTGCCTCCTTGGCAGCCTCTCCTGGAGGTGAGGGCTGCTTTGCCTCTGCTGGTAGAGGTGTCTTCTTGGCAGCCTCTGCTGGAGGTGATTGCTACTTTGTCTCAGCTGGAGGTGAAGGCTGCTTTGCCTCTGCTGGTGGAGGTGTCTCCTTGGCAGCCTCTGCAGGAGGTGAGGGCTGCTTTGTCTCAGCTGGTGGTGGGGGCTGCTGTGTCTCAGCTGGAGGTGAGGGCTTCTTGCCTTCCATTGGTGGTTGAGTGGGCCTCTTCCCTTTCGTTGGTGGTTGAGTGAGAACCTTCCCTTTCCTGGCAGGTGGAGTGGGATCCTTACCCTTCTTGGCTGGTGGAGTGGGATACTTCCCCTTCTTGGCTGGTGGAGTGGGATTCTTCACTTTCTAGGAGGTGCCTCCACTGTCCCTGCGGACTGTTTGGCTGATGTGCTTGACTGGGTCATTGTGAGCCTGCTCTTACGGGCAGGACGGTGGGTGGCGGGGGAGGGAAGAGGTCAAGTTGGGCAAGGAAAAGCTTCTTAGGGACGGTGGGGCGGGATGAGGGAGGAGGCATGGGAGTAGAGGTTGAGGGAGTGGTTGTTGGAGGAGTACGTCTGCTGGTGCATGGGCAGTGTGCTGATGTGAGGTGGATGGCTGTTGGATGTCTGAGTGCATGCGTTTGTGACCCTTAGGAGGGAGGGACAGACAGGGTGGGAGAGGACCCAGGGGACGCTTGGTTGGATGTTATGGAGGTGTCTGCTAGTGAGGTGTGTGTGCTGCTTGGTGTGGTAATGGTGGTGGTGGCTGTTGAAGCAGTGCATGCAGGTGTGAGTGTGGATGTGACTGTGAGGGAGGTGGAGATGGAGGAGGGGTAGACAGTGGAGCTAGTGGATGTTGTTGTGTGTGCAACTGTCTATTGTTTGTGTGAGTGTTTGTGGCCTGAGGTGTGCTGCCTGTGTTTGTCTGTATCACTCTTGTGTGATGTTTTGTGTGCCTGCTTGTCTGTATGTGTGCATGGGATGGGTTGAGGTTGAGGAGACTGCGAAGTCGTAGTTGGAGTGGGGACGGTAGGAACAGGGACAATAGCTACCATCAGAGAGGCAGCCAGAGCCTGAAACGATCTCTGTTGGGCCGCCAATCCACTGTGGATGCCCTCCAAGAATGCATTGCATTGCTGCATCTGGGATGCCAGTCCCTAGATGGCATTGTTACGTACCGCACTGGACTTCTCACCTCTGGATTTCGGATTGGCGAATACGCCAAGTCTTCTACAGGTCCTGGATACTCCCAGATAAGGGCAACCCTTCTAGTAGCCACAGTGCCGCTTGACAGACTACGCCAAAGCAGACCGTACCCTCCAGAAGGAGTCCCAGAGGGAAAAAAAAACAACACTGGGGAAAAAACCTCTAACAGGAACTCCTGAAGGAAAACAAAAAAAAACAGGACTTGACAACAGGAAAAAAAAATAGGCAATATCCACTGTAAAAGGCAGGAAAAAAGGAACAGGCAAAAATCTCCCAAGGCAAAAGCAGGAACAAAGAACAGGCAAAAATCTCCCAAGGCAAAAGCAGGAACAAAGAACAGGCAAAAATCTCCCAAGGCAAAAAAGCAGGAACAAAGAACAGGAGCGAACAGCACAAACAGAAGGAAGTGTTTGCAACACAAGGAGGAACAAGACTGGCTGACTTATATACTGAGAAAAGGGAAGTGACATCACAGGAAAAGGAAGTAACACCATCTTGGATTGGGAAAAGCCCATAGACCAGTATAGGAAAAAGAAAGTAGTATAAAAGAAAAACAGAGCATGCTGGGACAAAAACACAAAGAAGACAAGATGGACACAACATGGATAGAGACAGGCAAAAGGACCAACAAAACCCACCAACAACAACAAAAGAAGAAAAAAGGGCTTCAAGTAAGTGTAGCGCGACCGGGAGCAAAATATATGCTTCCCAGAAAGCATAGTCAAAAAACGCGGGGAATGGTGCTCCGAATATCGGTAGCGCGTTCCACCCGCTAGGACAGAAAGAGACGCCGCGTCAGAACGTGGCGTTACAGTAGGTCCCCTCCCCGAGGCACCAGGTTTGTCAGGATGATTGTCAAAAAACAGGCGAACCAAACAGGGAGCATGGACGGAGGAAGCATCCTCCCAAGAACAGTCACTGAGGGGGTATCCTTCCCAATGGACCAAAAACTGTAGTTTGCGTCGAAAAATTCTGGAATCACAGATCTTCTGGACTTCATACTCAGGCTCTCCGTTGATAGAAAGAGGAGGTGGACGTTGGAACTGGCGATGGTAAGGATCAGGAACAAAGGGTTTTAACTGGGACACATGGAAAACAGGATGAACCCTCCAGGTATGAGGTAAGCGGAGACGCACAACTACAGGATACAGGATGTGCGAAATTCGACAGGGTCCATAAAAACGTGGTTTGAACTTATTGGTGGAAAACCGGGATGGTAGAAATCTGGAAGAAAGCCAGACCTTGTGGCCCACTTGATACAAAGGTGCGGCTTGCCGATAACGATCCGCCTTTCGCTTCATAGCTTGTTTCGAAGCTAGGAGAGTTGTGTGAAGTAGGCCCTGGATTCAACGGATCTGTCGTGAAAAAGAAGTGACTGCAGGCACAGAAGAGGATGTTCGAGAAACAGTAGTGAAAGTCCTCGGATTAAATCCATAAGTACAATAAAAGGGTGTGGTCTTGGTCGCACTATGTATTGTGTTGTTATAGGAGAACTCGGCAAGAGCAAGATATTCCAACCAATTGCTTTGTGTGGCATTACAGTAACATCTCAGATACTGCTGAAGTTCTTGATTCACTCGTTCAGTTTGCCCATTCGTTTGTGGATGGAAACACGAGGATAAAGAAATCTCAATGTTAAAGAAGGCACGAAAGGCTCTCCAGAAACGTGATACATATTGAAGCGCTCTGTTCGAAATGACCTCTTGAGGAAGACCATGGAGGCGAAAAATATCCCGTAGAAAAATGCGACTCATTTCTGGGGCCGTTGGTAGTTTCTTCAAGGCTGAGAAATGGGCCATCTTGGTGAATAAATCTATGTCACCATGATTACTTGGTTACCAGAGGAGGTAGGTAGAGGGCATAAGAAATCCGTGGATAGAGTACACCAAGGAGTGGAAGGAACCGGTAAAGGTCTTAATAAACCTGCCACCTTAGTTCGGGTCGTCTTAGTCTGGGCACAGACTGGGCATGCTGACACATAGGTTTCAGTGTCTGTCTTTAGCGAAGGCCACCAAAAAGATCGCTGAAGCAGCTCCTGGGTCTTCCTGATACCTCGATGACCTGCTATAGGAGAATCATGGTACATTTGCAGAGCTTCTGTCTGAACTTTCTTGGTAGGTAGGAAAAGAGCATGTTGATGATAGAAGTAGTTGTCCTTCTTCTGCGAAAAAGGACTCACTCTATCCCATTCTGAAGCAGACAGAAACTGGTACTCGGATTGAATGCGTTCTAGAAAAGGTTGAGTAGCTCCGATGATTCTGCTAGACTCAATAAGATGTGGAGAGGAGTTCTGGGCTATGTCAGGGTATCTGCGGGATAAGGCATCTGCCACTTAATTCTGGGAACCAGGTATGTATGTGATCACGAAATCGTACTGGCTGAAGAAGAAAGCCCATCTAGCCTGACGACAGTTGTGACACTGAAAGCTCCGAAGACACTGGAGATTACGGTGATCAGTCCTAGCTTCAAAAGGCTCTCTGGAACCCATCAGGAAATGCCTCCATTCCTTACAAGCTACTTTGAGAGCGAGTAGTTCTCGTTCCGGTACGGAATAATTTCGTTCAGCCTCTGATAGGATATGAGACAGATAAAAGATAGGATGTTCCAATCTATCGTTGTCTTGATTCTTCAGCAGAACTGCTCCAAAAGCTCTGTCTGAGGCATCAGTCACGACGATAAATTTCTTGGTATTGTCAGGATGACGCAACACGGGTGCTTGGGTAAAGGCTGTCTTTAATTCTTGAAATGCGCGTTCAGCCTCCTTGGTCCAAATGAAACCCTTCTTCAGGTTCTCTTTCTTAATTGTTTGTGTTATGAAACTTTGTAGGTGGGCAAAGTTCTGAATAAACTGACGATAAAAGTTTGATAAACCAAGAAAACATTGTGTTTCTTTAATGGATGTTGGAGAAGGCCAATATAATATGGCACTGACCTTGTCAGGATCCATGGATATTCCGTGTTGATTAATACAAAACCCGAGATACCTTACTTCAGATTTATGGAACTCACACTTCTCAGGTTTACAAAACAATTGTTTTTTCTTGAGTCTTTCCAGGACTTGCAGGACATGATCTACATGGTGCTCAGGATCACGGGAATATATCAAGATATCATCCAAATAAATGACTACATGTTGATTGAGTACATCAGAGAACACTGAATCCATAAATCGTTGAAAAACAGAAGGGGCGTTGGTCAGTCCAAAGGGCATAACACGGTACTCATAGTGCCCAAAAGGGGTACGGAAAGCTGTCTTCCATTCATCTCCTTCCTTGATCCGAAGGAGATGATAGGCACCCCGTAATTCTAATTTGGTAAATATCTTGGCTCCTTGAATGGCATCCAATATATCTCTGATTAAAGGCAGTGGATATAGATCCTTAATCGTTATTCTGTTGAGTTCACGAAAGTCCACACAAGGACGCAGATCCTTAGCCTTCTTTGGGAGGAAGAAGAGAGGAGCCCCAGCGGGGGACGTGGAAGGAGCAATCAAACCGTTGTGTAAGTTGTCGTCTAAATATTCCCTTAGCACCTTCTTTTCTTGGTCTGTCAGAGAAGACATTCGACCGAAGGGGTCGACTTCATCAGGAATTAAAGGAATAGCACAGTCATAACTGCGATGAGGTGGCAAAATAGGATTACTAGGTTTCTGAAAAATCCTGATATATTCCTGATAACAATCTGGAACCCCCTGGATAATATTGATAGAGTTAGTGTTATCCTTAGTTGACTGACAGGACCTTTTTGGAGTCCAGTAAGAAGTAGTGGAATAACAATTCTAGTTGACAAAATGAAGACGGTAGGGATATAATTTGTGTTTCCCAATTGATATAGGGGTTGTGTCGGGCTAACCAGGGAATTCTCAAAATCATGATGTGATTTTGTGAGGCTATGAGATCAAAGGCAACGTATTCTTGATGCCCCCCAAATGTCAGACAAAGAATAGGAGTTGAGGCTACCACAGGTCCTGAGGTTAACGGAGAGCCATCCACTGTGTGAACCTGCTCAGGAGTTTCTTTCGGAATGTGGGGAATTCCTTTACTCGTAGCCCAGGTCTCATCCAGATAGAGTCCACTGGCTCCACAATCAAGGAGAGCCAGAAGATGTTCTTCTTGATCTTGTGAACTTTGTAACTTGATCGAGAGGATAAACAGGGTGGACATGCTTTCTTTGGAGGAACATATTGATGGTACTTTAGCTCCTCCTGTCTCCTTCCTCCTTACAGGGGACGGGAGCTGGCGTTACCCGCAGGCCTTGAGGGACGTACCGGACAACTTCGGATCAGGTGGCCAGTCTTACCACAGTATAGGAAAAGTGCCCTTTGTCGTCGTTCCTCCCTTTCTGACACCGTCAATGGCCCACGAACCATATCTATCTGTATGGGTTCTTCATGGGGAGGTGGAGAGGCTTCAGATGGACTATCTTCCATTCGCCAACTGCTAGCAGGGAAGGTACCGGACTGGTATAGAGCTCTAGTTCTGCGTCTTTCCATCTTGCGCCCTCGAAGTCTATACTCGATGTTCATAGATTGATCCATTAATTCTTTCAAAGAACAAGCTGGAGAAGAGTGTACAAGCTCATCTTTAATTTCTTCACGAAGGCCTCGGCGGAAAAGGGTTACAAAGGTGTGTTCTACCCAGGAGGTTTCAGCTGCCAGCTGTTTGAAGCAGGTTATATACTGCAGTACATCCTGATTACCCTGCTGAATGTCACATAAGGCTTCTTCAGCTGCTGCTTCTACCCCAGGTCTCTCAAACATTTGTTTGAAAACAGTCAGGAAAGAGGAATAGTTAGCCAGGATTGGGTCATCTGCAGAAACCAGAGGGGTCGCCCAAGCAAGTGCTGGACCAGACAAGGCGCTGATCAGATAGCCCACCTTAGCCTTATCCGAAGAAAACTGGAGTGGATGAAAGGCAAAGAAAACTGTCAGGACGTCCAAAAATTTCTTCATCTTTAAAGGATCTCCGGAATATCGAGGAATAGTAGCAGTATGTCCGTTGATAGGGAAGACAAGACCTGTTGTAGCGCAGTGTTCTCTGCCCGTAACTGTTGTAACTCTTGGGCTTGTTGTTGGACAGTCTGTAACATGGCTTGAGCATTTTGTGACGCCTCTCCCTGTGGATCTTCCATGGCGCTCTCGCAACGCAGAATCTTTTGGCGTTGCAATCTGTTACGTACTGCGCTGGACTTCTCAACTCTGGATTTCGGATTGGCGAATACGCCAAGTCTTCTACAGGTCCTGGATACTCCCAGATAAGGGCGACCCCTCCTAGTAGCCACGGTGCCGCTTGACAGACTACGTCAAAGCAGACCGTACCCTCCAGAAGGAGTCCCAGAGGGAAAAAACCCCAACACTGGGGAAAAAACCTCTTGCAGGACCTCCTGAAGGAAAACAAGAAAAAACAGTAATTGACAACAGGAAACAAAAATAGGCAATATCCAGGGTAAAAGGCAGGAAAAAAGGAACTGGTAAAAATATCCCAAGGCAAAAGCAGGAACAAAGAACAGGAGCGAACAGCACAACCAGAAGGAAGTGTTTGCAACGCAAGGAAGAACAAGACTGACTGACTTATATACTGAGAAAAGGGAAGTGACATCACAGGAAAAGGAAGTAACACCATCTTGGATTGGGAAAAGCCCATAGACCAGAATAGGAAAAAGAAAGTAGTATAAAAGAAAAACAGAGCATGCTGGGACAAAAACACGAAGAAGACAAGATGGAGACAACATGGATAGAGACAGGCAAAAGGACCAACAAAAGCCCACCACCAACAACAAAAGAAGAAAAAAGGGCTACAAGTAAGTGTAGCGCGACCGGGAGTGAAATATATGCTTTCCAGAAAGCATAGTCAAAAAACGCGGGGAATATCAGTAGCGCGTTCCACCCGCGAGGACAGAAAGAGACGCTGCATCAGAGCGTGGCGTTACAGGCATTCACAATAGTTGACTGCCCTACAGATATAGATTTCAGGAAGTCAATAGCCTCCTCACTCAGGGCAACAGTGCTCACTGGGGCAGGGTCTGGGGTGCCTGGGCGAAGGAGATGCCCACCCTCCTGGGTGAGCGGACATGGGCATCTCGGTGAGGGGCTACTGGGAGGGTGCTGCTGGCATGGGGTGGCGGCTGTTTCTGTAGCTGGGGTGGTCCCAGAGGTGTCCGCCACCACCAGGGAGCTTCCATCAGAGGAAGAATCAGAGTCAGTGTTGTCACCTCCTGTATCCGCCATTGTGCTCCCCTCGCCCTCCATCCCACTGGTTCCCTCGGTGTCGGTGGACTCTGCCTCCTGGGTCCTGTGGGATGCAGCTCCCTCTTTCACCAGTGCCCCTGCTCCTCTGCCAGATGATGCTAATTCACACATGGACAGGATGGAAGAAGAAAAAAGGGGGGAGAGAGAAAGGGAGCACTGAGTCAATTACAGCACCAACACCACAGTTGGCATATGCATTACCATCACACACAGGTATCAGGATTGAGCACTATACACCACACTGGCATTCAATTGGCTAGGGGCCACAGCAAGATGAGGGCCAACCAATGCCAACTGAACCACTCCTGGGTCCCATTAAGCCTTGTCTGACATGGAATCCAACCTAGCTATGTTACCAGATTTTGCTATACACCCATTACCCTTGAGCTGGATCACACTGCAATGTCTGACCTGGCATTAAGGAGCTCCCACTAACTCACGCCCAACACCTGGATCCCATGGCACCTACCAATTATTGTTGTAACGCCCACTGTACTCACCCCCTTGTGGCTGCTGTGATGCCCTCAAGCGCCCATCCAGCTCTTGGCACGACACCGCAGGTATGCGGGTCGTCAGGTGGGTCAGGTTCCGACGGGTGCCCCTTCCTCATTGGGAGGCCATCCCTAGCTGTGCCTCTGCGGTCTTCCGTGCCCAGCGTCTCAGGTCCTCTGACCTTTTCCTACAGTGGGTGCTCTACCTTCTGTAGACCTCCAGAGTCTGCACGTCCTTGGCGATGGCACACCACAATCCCTTCTTCTGATGGGCGCTGACCTGCAGAGGTAATTCAGACAGAAGGACACCATTACACATACAATTCAGCCTGTCACACATATGGCCCACAAATCCCGTTTCCATCTCAATTGGCACACACATCGCCCGGGGCCCACCATGTACACTACGACCAAACATACCACCCCCTCAAATGACACAATGCTTGCACACATCTCCATGCAACCTTGCCACCTGCATCGTGCTCAAAGTGTACTCACCTGTAGGTCTGGAGGCCCATACAGCTGTCCATACTGGGGTAGGACCCCATCCACCAAGCCCACCAACTGCTCCGAAGTGAAGGCAGGGGCACTTTCTCTGCTCACACGGGCCATGGTAGGTTCCAGACACAGGTCACAGCAGCACACACAGTGTAGGTGTTGTCCTGTGGAAAGTCAGGAATCAAGAGAGGATTTAGATAGAAATTGGCAGACACGTCCGTGGTGGTGTACACCGTCATCGCCCCCACTGATCCCCATTGGCCACTGTACTCCATAGAGCCCCATATTAGCCAATGAGGAATTGCACAGCGGTGCAAGACCACTTTCTGCCATAACTCCCAATGTCGGCGGAGTTACCTCACTTCCACCTGTCCATACTTACAGGACAGGCGGTCGCCATTTAATAGTGGTGGACAACAATCAGATAATCCATAACTGCATCATTGCTGAAAATTGCACATACATTGCCATTCCCATTGTCCCATCACATTAATGCTCTATGTACACTGAGGTGGTGGTCCCATTGTTCAAATTGTGACAGCCTCCTCACTCTTGTGTCCTTTAGATACCTACCACTGCGGATGAATAGGAGGCGGAGACAAGCCACCGTGCACAGACCCCTTGTGGACTTCGCTACACTGGAGGACAGGCACATAATACTCACCTATAGACTCGACAGGGCCACAATCACAGAGATGTGTGGCCAATTGGAGCTTAATCTGATATCAGCTATCCATCATCCCACTAGGATTCCCCCTCTTGTGCAGGTTCTATCAGGGCTCCATTTCCTGGCAACTGGTTCTTTCCAAGTGACACTGGGCTTGGCAGTAGGAATTTCACAGCCAATGTTCTCAATTGTTCTGGCAAGGGTTTTGTCTGCCTTGGTCAAGCACATGTGCAGCTACATTGCTTTCCCACAGGTGGAAGATTTGGCCACTGTGAAGGCTGGATTCTATCCAATGGGACATATAACCAATATTATTGGGGCGATTGATGCTACACATATTGCGTTTGTCACCCCGCCACAATAAACAGGAGTTCAGAGATTCCACTCACTCAATATACAAATGGTGTGCCTGGCAGACCAGTACATCTCCCACGTCACTGCCAAGTATCCTGGGTCGGTGCATGATGCCTTTGTTTTGAGGAACAGCAACATCCCAAATGTGATGGTACAACTACAGAGGCACAGGATGTGGCTGACAGGTGAGCCTGAGTCCCCACCCAATGTATGTCAGTGTATACCTTCTGGTGTTAACCTCATACCTTTGTGTAAAGCTAATGTTGTCCCTCAATACTTGCAGACGACTCTGGCTACTCAAACCTATTGTGGCTTCTGACCCCTGTGAGGAATGCCGGGACAGGGGCTGAGAATCGTTATAATGTTGCACATGAGCGAACCAGGAGAATTATTGAAAAGACCTTCAGCCTCCTGAAGGCCAGGTTCACATGCCTCCATCTGACAGGTGGATGCCTGTGCTACTCACCCGAGAAGGTCTGCCAGATAGTAGTGGCATGCTGCATGTTGCATAACCTGACCCTCAGACGACATGTGCCTTATCTGCAGGAGGAGGAGACTGGAAATGCCCCTGTGGCAGCAGTGGACCCTGAGGACAGTGAGGATGAGGAGGCAGAGGATGAGGGTGTGGACAGCAGAACATCAGTTATACGTCAATACTTCCAATAACACACAGGTGAGACAGTGGAACTGACCATTCCTCTGAATATTGATGTTTTCTGTGTGGCTGTAACAGGATGGCATTCACTTCCTTGCATATCAATTTACTGTCACCTACGGCTACCCATTTTGCAGATGTTGGTGATATAACAAAAATGTAATGATGTAATGACTACAGGCAGCTACAGGTCATTAATTGTATGCTATCACAGTGTTAGATCATTTGCACATGATGTGACTGTTTCCATAATTGTACATTTTCATCACATAAAACATCAGCCAAGTTGTGTTCAAGGGTGTTTATTGTAGTGCAAATAATTGATGGATAAGTTCAATGGAATGGGGTGATAGTAGAGGAAAGTCCAGGTATGGTTCCAGTCTGTTTGTAGCACCGAACCAGTGTCCAAGGTGCCATAGGAAGGGGAGCAAAGGCAGTTCAAAGTGGACAAGGTGACAGGGTGGGACACAAGGGGGACATTCACGAGCGTCTCATTTCCTGGTGGTGGTCTTGGCAAGTGTCGCTGGCTTCTGTCTGGGTCACAGGGAACGTTTGTGGGGTGGTTCACCTTCTGCAGGAGGAGGGGTACTGGTGGCCATGGGTCCTGTGGCAGGGCCTCCTGCTCACTAGCTGCAGCTGAAGTGCAGGGCTGGTCAGTAGAGTGGCTAATGGTAGGGGCCCGCTGGTGTGCTACCCATTCCCTCAAAATGTTGGCCATATCTGCCAGCCCCCCGGCTTTGGAGACCATGGTGGTGTTGAGGGCCTGCAAATCCTCCCTGATCTCCTGATGGTGTTCCTCCGGCAGCTGCCTGTTCTCCTGCATGTTGACAAATATGTGGCCCATCTTGTCCTGGGATTGTTGGTAAACCCCCACGACATTAGTGAGTGCCTCCTGGAGAGTCGGTTCCCTGGCCCTGTCCTCCCCCTGGCGCACAGCGGACCTCCCAGTGTCACTGTTCACCTGTGCCTGTGTCCCCTGAACGGTGTGCCCACTGCCACTGACCCCAGGTCCCTGATTGTCTTGGGGGTGAGGTGTGGATTGGGGTCCCTGGACAGGTAGGCACACTGCTGATTGACATGTCCTGGGGACAGAGGTGTGGGGACATTGGGTGGGTGCTGTGGTGTTGGATACTGATGGAGGAGGCTCTATGGTGGAATGTGAGCGGGCTGGGGTGGCCGACTGACCAGTGGTCTCAGATGGGCCAGGTAGTTCTTCCAGATCCTGAAGTCCAGAGTTACTGTCATCAATGGGGACATCTTCTGTTGGGGGACTGGATAGTCGTGGCACATCCTCGACGCTGACATTGCCTGGGGCACCTGTGGGGATGTAAGTGATGTATTATGCTTCATGTCTCTGACAAAATTGTACATCTCTAGCTTCCCCTCTATCGTTGCTGTTGCCCTGCCACCTTTGTTTGCATATGGTGATGTATTGTGGGATTGTTAGTTCTCCATGCTGTGCATGCTTTGGTGATGGGTGTATATGCAGGGCGGGGAGGGCTGTCCATGCATTGGTATGGCATGCAGGGCTTGGCATTGGGGTTGGTCACATGTGTAGGTGCAGTGTGTGAGATGGAGTGGAGTGATGGGGGTGAGGGTGAGGGGGTGAAATGGCATGCAGGTGTCAGGAATAGAACCATGCGCGGTCCAGGTCCCGTCCGAAACTCCGTTGCGTGGTTCTGCAGCGCTTTTTGCACACCACTTGTCATCCCCTCTTGCTCCAAAGGTGTCCATCAACGTCGTCTGCCCTGTGGCAAAGCTCATAGAGCTTCAAGTTCAGGTCATTGGTGGACAAGATGCACTTATCAGTGCTATTCCATGAAAGGACTACAATTCCCATGTTTTTAGAGGCAGCAGCCATCTTGGGGTGTGGCAGGCCTATAAAGCCCAGCCACACCCAAGCACGTTGCTCACTATTTTGAAGACTTCGATGCAGCCAGACCTTGTGGGGATTTCTCTGGAGAAGAGCAGAGTTCCTGAATGGCAGAGTGTCATCCAACCGAGGTATTCCTGTTTCCATGGTGCATTAAAAAATGAGTAGATCGTACTCATAGCGGTTAGGCCTTGCTGAATCCAAGTTTGAAGGAAGTTGTTAATTCCAAAAGGTAAAGCGCCCCTTAGCATAACGAGCAAAGCGCTTCAGGCCACACTGGTAAAGCACCCCGGGCACAACATTTAAAGCGCTTCAGTTCACAGGAGTAAAGCACACTTGGCATGGTATTCAAAGCGCTTCAGTTCACAGGAGTAAAGCGCACTTGGCACAATATTCAAAGCACTTCAGTTCATTGGAAGTAAAGCGCCCTTCGCACAACAATCAAAGAACTTCAGTTTATATGAGTAAATCGCCCTTGGTCCAATAATCCAGGCGCTTCCGTTTACATGAGTAAAACTTTCAGGCCTAGGGGGCAAATGTGAAAACATCTCAAAGATAAGCAAATCATAGTTTCATTGTTTTTGGGAACATAATATGTGAGAGACATATTTAAGTATTAGAAGATATGTGAGATACATATTTAAGTCTTTGCGAATTTCTAGACTGAGACCAAAGGTCTTATGCTTATGAATGCATAGTAGTTGCATGATTGATGTTCAGAGTATGTCCATGGTCCAAGCTCTTGCCTTCTCAAGGTTCAGAGGTCTTAGTTCGTTCTTGTTCCATGATTCAGAGAAGGGCCACGCCCAGTTTTGTTTAATGCTCATGACATCCCGAAGTATTATGATATTACTAATTGTTCTTGTTCCATGATTCAGAAAAGGGCCACGCCCAGTTTTGTTTAATGCTCATGACATCCTGAAGTATCATGATTTTACTAACATCCTGAAGTTTCATGATTTTACTAATTGTTCTTGTTCAATGATTCAGAGAAGGGCCATGCCCAGTTTTGTTTGATGCTCATGACATCCTGAAGTATCATGATTTTACTAATTGTTCTTGTTCCATGATTCAGAGAAGGGCCACGCCCAGTTTTGTCTAATGCTCATGACATCCTGAAGTATCATGATTCTACCAACTCTTGCACCCACGGAGACGCCTTTGTTTATGCCATAAGGGTCTCTACACTTGCATTCACGGAGACGCCTTTGTCTATCCCATAAGGGCTCAACACTTGCATCCATGGAGACGCCTTTGTCTATTCCATAAGGGTCTCAACTCTTGCACACACGGAGACGCCTTTGTCTATTCCATGAGGGTCTCAACACTTGCATTCACGGAGACTCCCTTGCCTATTCCATAAGGGTCTCAACTCTTGCATTCACGGAGAGGCCTTTGTTTATTCCTTAAGGGTCTCAAAACTTTCATCCAAGGAGACGCCTTTGTCTATTCCATAAGAGTCTCAACTCTTGCACACACGGAGGGGCCTTTGTCTATTCCATAAGGGTCTCAACACTTGCATTCACGGAGACGCCTTTGTCTATTCCATAAGGGTCTCAACTCTTGCACACATGGAGATGCCTTTGTCTATTCCATAAGGGTCTCAACTCTTGCATTCACGGAGATGCCTTTGTTTATTTCTTAAGGGTCTCAATACTTGCATCCACTGAGATGCCTTTGTCTATTCAATAAGGGTCTCAACTCTTGCACACACGGAGACGCCTTTGTTTGTTCCATAAGGGTCTCAACACTTGCATTCATGGAGACGCCTTTGTCTATTCCATAAGGGTCTCAACTCTTGCATTCATGGAGATGCCTTTGTTTATTCCATAAGGGTCTCAACTCTTACACACACGGAGATGCCTTAGCCTATTCCATAAGGGTCTCAACACTTGGATTCACGGAGACGCCTTTGTCTATTCCATAAGGGTCTCAACACTTGCATTCACGGAGACGCCTTTGTCTGTTCCATAAGGGTCTCAACTCTTGCATTCACAGAGAGGACTTTGTTTTTTCCTTAAGGGTCTCAAAACTTGCATCCACGGAGACGCCTTTGTCTATTCCATAAGAGTCTCAACTCTTGCACACACAGAGGCGCCTTTGTCTATTCCATAAGGGTCTCAACACTTGCATTCACGGAGACGCCTTTGTCTGTTCCATAAGGGTCTCAACTCTTGCATTCACGGAGACGCCTTTGTCTATTTCATAAGGGTCTCACCTCTTGCATTCACGGAGACGCCTTTGTTTATTCCATAAGGGTCTCAACTCTTGCATTCACGGAGACGCCTTTGTTTATTCCATAAGCATCTCAACTCTTGCACACACGGAGACGCCTTTGTCTATTCCATAACGGTCTCAACTCTTGCACACACAGAGACGCCTTTGTCTATTCCATAAGGGTCTCAACTCTTGCATTCACGGAGATGTCTTTGTTTATTCCTTAAGGTTCTCAACACCTGCATCCACTGAGACGCCTTTGTCTATTCCATAAGGGTCTCAACTCTTGCACACACGGAGACGCCTTTGTCTGTTCCATAAGGGTCTCAACACTTGCATTCATGGAGGCGCCTTTGTCTATTCCATAAGGGTCTCAACTCTTGCATTCATGGAGACGCCTTTGTTTATTCCATAAGGCTCTCAACTGTTGCATCCACTAAGACACCTTTGTTTATTCCATAAGGGTCTCAACACTTGCATTAACGGAGACGCATTTGTCTAAATGTATAATTGAATGGTAATGCTGTTATGAACAAGTATATACACACATGCTTAATAATTTTTCCTTTTCAGATCTCTCTCCCTGCTGTTCCCTACCCTAATTCCCTTCCTCCGACTAGCTTCACCATAACTCTGTGCTATAATAGCTTTCTTAGTTGGTGATGCCGGAAGGTGGGCCTATTGTTCGGCGGCGTGCAGATCCCGAGGTAAGGACACTGTGACAGCAGGTTTGGGGTGATAAGTAGTGAATCTTGACACACCAGTGTCCAGTCCTCCAGCTACTCCAGAGAGTCCCTCAGGATGCAGTATTGCCAAGACTTGCTCCTTCCATGCTGTAAGGTGTGGAGGAGGAGGTGGGGGGTCCACTGCCAGTCCTCTGGATGGCGAACTGGTGCCTTGCTGCTACAGAACGTACCTTCCCCCGTAGGTCATTCCATCTCTTTCTGATGTCGTCCCTGGTTCTTGGATGCTGTCCCACGGCGTTTACCCTGTCCATGATTCTCTGCCATAGCTCCATCTTCCTCACAATGGATATTTGCTGTACCTGTGCTCCAAACAGGTGTGGCTCTACCTTGACTATTTCCTCCACCATGACCCGCAACTCCTCATCAGTGAAACAGGGATGCCTTAGTGGAGACATGGATGTTGTGTGGTGGTTGTGCAGAGGGTGTTGAGTAATGTGGTGGGGTGTGCGATTTGGGGTGCGTGACGGATGAATGGGTGTTTGTGGTGTCTGTATAGTTGTCTCAGTGGTCTTTGTGTCAGTCTCGTAGCAACAATTGGTGTTCGTAAAGGGTTGTGTGTAATGTCGGTTGGTGTGGTGTGTGCATCAGTGTCAGATGTGTGATTTTTGTTTAGGCGAATGTTGTGTTGTTTTGCATTTGGATGGCCATTCTGAACGCGCCAGTGTGTACCTTTAATGGTTTAGCGCCATTGAATGCCCACCGTGGTGATTCGTGGGTCATAATGTGGTGGGCGTTGTGTTGTTGGCGTAACGGTATGAGTGTTCCTACTGACACTTTAACACTGACCTTTGGGCTGGTGGATTTTTTTATGTGGCAGTATTCTGTTGGTTTGGTGTGTGTGTGTCAAAATATGGCGAACGGATGTTCGCCATTGCGATGGTATGTTGGTGGCCGTCACAGCGGCGGTAAGCGGGATTTACTGCCAGTGTCATGATGGGCCAGTATCCTCTGCTGAGAATGATGACATGTATCATAAATATCCTTATACAAATGTACTTCATTTTGACATTGAGGTGGGCATGAGTTGCCCCAATGAGCCCAAACCAAAGTCAACATTTTCACCTATGATATCTTGTTGGGCAATTAATGTATTTGTGAAAGGTGTCATTGAAGATTTTAAACATATCAGATACAAACACCCTCAGAAACTTTAAAAAAAAACCTAACCCCTGATAATTTTAAAGCTTTCGAAAATCTGAAATCAGATACTAATTTTGTTATACGTCAGTCTGACAAAGGGGGAAATGTGGTCTTGCTTTAAAAAAAAAAAGTACCTTGAGGAAGGGATGAGACAACTAGGTGATGAAGCATGCTGTATTTTTTCTAGCAGAGCTGAGTCTAGGAACTCAGAGAAAATATTTTGCAAAAGTCCTATGGATTGGAGGGAGAAAGGGCTCTTAGATTGGGAGGAATGAATGGGAGGAATATCTGTTTTTAAAATGTGAGAATCCTAAAATTCCTATTTTGTACCTGTTTGCAAAACTACACAAGAACTCCAGTATCCCACGCTTCCTCAGGCAGACCAATAGTATCCTCCATCGGTTTTATTTTAGAGAATATGTTGAGATATAGAGACCATTATCTCAGGCCAATTGTCTCAGCGTACATACCTAAAAGATACAACCCACTTTCTTACCATTGTTGAGGGCATTCACTGGGAAGATGACCTCACTTTGATAACCCTAAATATTACAAGCCTCTACACTTGCATACAACATGAAGCAGGTATGAAAGCATGTAGGCATTTCTTAAGAGCAAGATCCCTTTGCTATGTGTTGCATTCAGAAATGTTGTTGAAAATGATTTACTACTGCCTGAATAATAATTTCTTTTTATTTTTCTTTTTTGGTGACAGGATATATAAGCAAACTCAAGGTACAGCGATGGGCACCTTCTTCACTGCCAGCTACGCAAATCTATTTGGGGGCTGATGGAAGAAGCAGGTAATGAGCAGTCATGTTGATTTTGCAGAACATATATTTTTGTGAATGAGATTTATTGATGATATTTTTTGATCTAAAGAGGGCCAAGAAATGTGCCAAAAGTTTCCTTGAGAGCCTTACAGAGAATGACTACCGTTCACACTTCACAGGCCACATCTGCAGGGAAGTGATTGAATTGCTAGATGTAGAGGTTAGAGCAGGAAATAGCAAATTAGAAACCAGACTGTTTCACAAGCCATCTGCTGGCAACAGTCTGCTTTATGCAACCAGTGCTCATCCAACAAAATCTTATTTACCTCCTCTCCTACGGGGAACTCTTGAGATCCAAGAGAAACTGCAGCTCACCTAGGGCCTTTAAATATGAGAAAAATGTAATGGAAAACAGGTGTAAAGAAAGACGTTATTCTATCAAGATCATTAATCAAACTACAAAACAGTTGAACAAAGTCACTAGAGAAAGTTTGCTATAGTCCGCCCAGAGACCACTTAATGATGGGAAGGATATGGTTAGGTTTATCATAACATTTTCTAATCAAGCACACATGGCGAGGAAGATTCTCAATAAACATTGGCATTTGTTATATACTGATGACATTCTCAGCAAAAATATGGGCAATGAACCACAGATAATATTCAGACGATGCCGTTCCCTGAAAGATACTCTGAGTTGGAACTCCATCACCAGTGCACTTCTCACAAAACATAGGCAAGGCCTTTTCTGCTGAAAGACTTGTAAAACCTGTAATAACAGTCAGGATATAATGAGATTTACTATTCTTAATACAGAAAGGGAATTAGAGATTAAGAAGTACACTTTGTGTAACATGGAGTTTTTTATTTATTGTTTGATATGTCCGTGCAATCTTTTGCACGTAGGGAGTACAATCCATAAAGCAAACAAACATGCATTGGAACATCTAAGAGCCATAAGAAACATCAATAAACAATATCCAGTGGCCAGACATTTTGCGGACAGTCATTTCAGCAATCCAAACTTACTTCGTTTCATAATGATTGATACCATTGTGCCAATTAACAGGGGAGATGTAGGGAGAAACTATTGCATAAGCTTGAGTCCAGATAAATTCTAGATTTTGATACCCTAGAACCTCAGGGGCTTAATTCTGGTGAAGAGATGGCAATACATTTGTATTAATGGGGGTCCTGGATGGTATATTCCTTTCTTTGACTTCTTGAGTATTCAGTTCTGACCTGGTTTTAATTGTTTTATTTTGTTATTTCACTTAAGTCACTGCAGGATGCTTAGATGAACAATGTCATTCGGTGATCGAAATAGATTTCTGTGGTGTTTTCTTTGAATCATGGTTCAGTGTTCCCACCTAAGCGATACTTTGAATGCATTAGAATGTTAACTTTGCTGAATCATTGCAATGTGTTGCCATGTCTGAATTCTTAATGATATGTGTGTTCTTCAGACCTATTTGAGAATTCATGTTGGAATGCCGACTTGGGCAGGACTGAATATAAATACTAGCAGGACAAACATGCTTGTATAATATTATATGATAACCACTGAGATAATGAATAAGTTTTATTGTTTGTTGCATATCTTGATGTTCTGATCTTACAAGCAATGTTTTGTTTAAATGTATGCCCAACGTGGCTATAAAGTATTTATTGTGCAACAGAAACATGTGACCACACTAGGTTTTCAGGTTTCAGAATCTCAGACCCAAAAGAGTAAAATTACTCTTCTGATTGTCTAGATTTACAAGACATTTTTGATTTTCTTAATTTAATTTGTTTTCAGCTTCGATCGATTGGAGCTATTTTGGGGTTTTAAATTGTCAATGAGTAGAGATGTTAAGTTAGAACTACTGATAAAATTATAACATGCTACCCTTAGTCTGAAAATCTAGCCATGCAACGACAGTCCTTCTTCTAAATATATTATGTAATCTATTTTTTCTAGTGTGTCCTTCAAATGGGGGATACGAAGTGTGGATATAGATAAATGTATAGATAGATAGAGAGAGAGAGAGAGAGAGAGAGAGAGAGAGAGAGAGACAGATCTGTAGGTAGTTATAGTTAGGACCTGGTTTCCATTGAAAAATCGTTTTTTGACTTGCCTATATCTTTGGCACCGTTTAACGAATCTTCACAAAAATTTCCAAAATAAAGTGCTCCCCAGAATCATGTTGTAGATGGAACGTTTCAGGGTGATCTGTAAAGCGTGGGCTGAGACAAAGGAGGGTCAAAATAAGTATGTTTTCTATAGACACTTTAGAAAGACATGCAGCCCGAACTGCGGGACAGAATTACACCAAATTTGGCAGAAAGACAGCTCTTGGTCCACAGATGACCCTTTTTTTCCACTTCCAATATTATCTGAAAAAAATGCTCAAGAAACAATCACATTGCCAACGTTATAGACACGCCAGGTCACTGAAGACATTTCTCTAACATCCTTTATGCAGCTGTAGAATAGGAGATGCACCATACATTCACCCACTGAGATAACACTTAGGTGGTCATTACAACCCTGGCGGTCGGTGTTAAAGCGGCGGTAAGACCGCCAACAGGCCGGCGGTCAAAATTTAGCAATTACGACCGTGGCGGAAACCGCCAACAAAGACAGACACTTTAACACTCCGACTGCCACAGCGGTACAAACAAACAGCGCAGCGGTCACCGCCAACAGACAGGCGGAGGACAATGTACCGCCCACACTATCATGACAGGCCAATCTGCCACCTTTTCCGGGGTGGATTCACCGCGGATAAAAACACGGCGGAAACAGGAATCTCAAAGGGAAAACGCTCACCTCTACACACCCCATGAGGAACGAGGACGCCATGGACCCGGAACTCCAAATTCTTCCTGCAATAGTCTTCCTGCTCCTCTACCAGGAGCACGAACGCTGGCGGCGAAGACCACAGTGAGTACTGCACCTACGACACAGGGGAGGGGGGGAGGGAAAAACCAGGGAAACACACATGCAACACCCCCACCCACACCCTCACCCACTACAACACACACACTAATACAGCATGAAACATTACAGTTACACCCTCCCAAACCCCCCGGAAAAATGCAAAGACAATAGAAAATGAGTGTAACCATTGTAATATATTAAAAGCAAGTAGGCAGAAATAGATATATACACCATGTACATAACATATACCAAGCAAAGTAGTCCAGGTAGTGTTCTAAGAAAGTCCGGGGAACACTGGGACCACACGGTATGGGCGAGGCCCACACAAGATCCCCAACCATGACGGAAAGAACACTGCAGGGGCATCAGACAGCAACTAAACAGGCACCTCAGGGGGAGGGAAAGGGGGGCACCTCAGCCGCTTGAGTGCACAATGACAAATCCACGAGGGGGCCACATGCCCACTGTTACATCCTGGGGAGTGCAAAGCCACGGTCTCTCAAGTCTCTACAGTGGGTGGTTTGCCCACTGCACAATCCTGGGGAGTGCAAAGCCACAGTCTCTCAAGTCTCTACAGTGGGTGGTTTGCCCACTGTACAATCCTGGGGAGTGCAAAGCCACAGTCTCTCAAGTCTCTACAGTGGGTGATTTGCCCACTGTACAATCCTGGGGAGTGCAAAGCCACAGTCTCTCAAGTCTCTCCAGTGGGTGGTTTGCTCACTGTTACATCCTGGGAAGTGCAAAGCCACAGTCTCTCAAGTGGATGCCTTCTCCACAGGTTCTGGAGGGGGTTTTGTGCCCAGAGAGCTTCATCCTGCTAAGGACAGAGGGAGTGGATGTATCTCTCCACTGGTTCTGGAGGGGGCTTTGTGCCCAGAGTGCTTCATCCTGCTAAGGACAGAGGGAGTGGATGTATCTCTCCACTGGTTCTGGAGGGGGTATGGTGCCCAGAGTGCTTCATCCTGCTAAGGAAAGAGGGAGTGGATGTATCTCTCCACTGGTTCTGGAGGGGGCTTTGTGCCCAGAGTGCCTCATCCTGCTAAGGACAGAGGGAGTGGATGTGTCTCTCCACTGGTTCTGGAGGGGGCTTTGTGCCCAGAGGGCTTCATCCTGCTAAGGACAGAGGGAGTGGATGGATCTCTCCACTGGTTCTGGAGGGGGCATGGTGACCAGAGTGCTTCATCCTGCTAAGGACAGAGGGAGTGGATGTATCTCTCCACTGGTTCTGGAGGGGGCTTTGTGCCCAGAGTGCTTCATCCTGCTGAGGATAGAGGGAGTGGATGTATCTCTCCACTGGTTCTAGAAGGGGCATGGTGCCCAGAGTGCTTCATCCTGCTAAGGACAGAGGGAGTGGATGGATCTCTCCACTGGCTCTGGAGGGGGAATGGTGCCCAGAGTGCATAATTCACCCCGTGACGGACTCAGTTGCGTCAGTGCCCTTGCCGCTCATGGGCCATTGGTGCTTGAGACGGCGGTGCCCTGTGCAGCGGTGCTTGAGACGGTGGTGCCCTGTGCAGCGGTGCTTGAGACAGCGGTGCCCTGTTCAGCAGTGCTTGAGATGGTGGTCTCCATTGCAGGGTCTCAGCTGCTGGCGGTCCTTCATGGCCCAACGGGGCTTTTGCTGGCGGTCCTTCATGGTCCAACGGGTCTTTTGCTGGCGGTGGCCTCCTGGGCAGCTGGGCTGGTGCTGGCGGTGGTCTCCTGGGCAGCAGGGCTGGTGCTGGCGGTGGTCTCCTGCGCAGCAGGGCTGGTGCTGGCGGTGGTCTCCTGGGCAGCAAGGCTGGTGCTGGAGGTGGTCTTCTGGGCAGCAGGGCTGGTGCTGGCGGTGGCCTTCTGGGCAGCAGGGATGATGGTGGTCTTCTCCGCCGTGCTGCTCTTCCCAGATTTGCCGGGTTTCTTGTGGCCCTTCCCCACCTTGGAAGGTGTCACAGCTGACTCCACACTCCCACCGGGACCCCTGGGAGTGGCTTTGGTGGCTGGAGTCTTCCCCCTCACCCGCCGGGCACTGGCCAACTTCTGATGCTTCACAGGTGGGGGACTGTCTGTGCTGTGGCTCCGTGCAACACTGGCTGCCCTGGTGGCCGGTGCACTCTAGATTCCGTTAACTACAGGCACCACTGGTCCTGGAGATGTTGTGGATGAGGTGCCAGTTCTGGACCTATGAGATGGGCAGGGTGGGGGAGGTGTGGGAAAGAGGTCAAGGGTGGACAGGAACAGTTTTTTGGACACACTGGGATGGGTAGCTGGAGGGGGTTTGTGAGTGGAGGAAGAGGTGGTGGTTGTAGGAGGTGTACGTTTGGTGGCTTTGGGTGAAGGTGCATGCAGTGGAGGCTGTTGTGAGGTGGATGGCTGTTGGGTGGGTGTGTGCCTGCGTTTGTGTATCTTGGGAGGGGGCGTCACAGACACACTGGAAGAGGACACAGGGGATGGGTGAATGGTAGTGGGGGTGGTGACTGCACGTGAGCGGGGTGTGGTGGTGGGTGTGCTAGAGAGGGACGTAATGGCTATAGGGGTAGTGCATGCAGGTGTGAGTGTAGACGTCACTGGGAGGGAGGGAGGAGGGAGACGAGCAGGAGGGGAACACAGTGGAGGCAGTGGATGTTGGTGT
Source organism: Pleurodeles waltl (assembly GCF_031143425.1). Taxonomy (NCBI): domain Eukaryota; kingdom Metazoa; phylum Chordata; class Amphibia; order Caudata; family Salamandridae; genus Pleurodeles; species Pleurodeles waltl. The sequence continues at coordinate 48,226,013 of NC_090437.1, forward strand.
ATCTGCATGTGTGTGATGCTTGCGTGAATGCCTGTGGGATGTGTGGTGCTTATGTTTGCCTGAACTACCCTTGGGTGTTGACGTGTGTGCATGTTGGTCTGTAGGTGTGCTTGGGATGGGCTGAGGTAGAGGGGATTGGGTCTGGGTGGAGGAAGTTGGAGGGGGAGGCTAGAGACGGGGACAATGGCTGCCATCAGTGCTGAGGCCAGAGTCTGAAAAGCTCGGTGAAGGGCCGCCTGACCAGAATGAATGCCCTCCAGGAATGCATTAGTTTGTTGCAACTGCCTCTCTACACCCTGGATGGCATTCTAAATGGTAGACTGCATAAACAGTGAGGGACCTGAGGAGGTCAATGGCCTCCTCACTGAGGGAAGCAGGGGTGACTGGGGCAGGGCCTGAGGTGCCTGGGGCGAAGGTGATGCCCACCCTCCTGCGTGAGCGGGCACGGGGCAAAGCCTGAGGGGCTGCTGGGAGGGCAGTGCTGGTAGGGGGGGTGGCGGATGTACCTGTAGGTGTGGGGGGCACAGATGTTGCCACCACCACAAGGGAGCTTCCATCAGAGGACGAGTCCGTGTCGCTGATGTCAGCTCCTGTCCCCGCCGTGGAGCTCCCCTCGCCCTCCGTCCCACTAGTGAATTCAGAGTCCGTAGTGTGCCCTCCAAGGCCTTGTGGGATGCAGCTCCCTCCTGCTCCAGTGCCACTGCTCCTCCGCCTGGTGCACACAAGAACAGGGAGACCACAAAAAGGGGGGGGGGGAGACAGAAGAGACACATGTTGAGTGCATGCAATACCGCTACCGTTGGCGGACACAACAGACACAGAAGCCCCCTGCACTACGCCGCGCTCTTGGGCTCCACTGTTCAATTCCTGGGAAATGGCCTACAAGGCTATGGACGACATCTGCACACATGGATGACACAGGAGCATGACTAGGTATACTTGGCACTCTACAGAGGTGGGCTGGGGTGCCACATGGCCTGCCTTACGGAGGGGCCTTGCCTACGGAACTCGCCCTGGCCTAGGGAAACCCACAGCCCACCTCCCCCACCCAGACAACTCCACTGCGTGCAAAGTCAGCAGAATGCGAGTGTACTCACCCCCTTGTGTCTGCTGTGATGCCCTCAAGCACCGTTCCAACTCCAGGTAGGCCACCACCATGATCCTGAACATCAGGGGGGTCATGGTGCGATGGGCACCTCTCCCACGTTGGGAGGCCATCCCCAGCTAAGCCTCCGCCATCTTCTTGCTCCAGCGGAGAATGTCCTCCCATCTTTTCCGGCAGTGGGTGCTCCGTCTGTGGTAGACCCCCAGAGCCTGGACGTCCTTGGCGATGGCACGCCAAATATCTTTTTTCTGGTGGGTGCTGACCTACATGAAATGTACAGGGGAAAAAGAGTACTTATTACCAACTGCACCGTCAAAGTGATTGGCCCCCATCCCTACCCTTGCCATGATGCACATGCACTCACCGTCGTTTCATGCACGCCTCAATCTCCCCCCCCATCTTTCATCAACCCCACTCCACACAGTCATAGCCCATACAGCATGCTCACAGTGTATTTACCTGTTTGTCTGGAGGACCGTAGAGTAGCGGGTACTGTGGAAGGACCAAATCCACGAGCTTCTCCAACTCCTCCGATGTGAAGGCAGGGGCTCTATCCCCAGACACTCGAGCCATTGTCACTTCCAGACCGAGGTCACAGCAGCACTTGCAGTGTAGGTCCTCTCCTGTCGAAGATCAGGTATCGAGTGATTGAACAGATAGAAAATGGCGGTCACGTCCGCAGCGGTGCGTACCGTCACTGCCGGCGCACATCGACATTGGCTCCAGTGACCCATAGGGTCCAATGTTAACCAATGCAGCATTACGCCGCGGTCTTCGACCGCCTACCGCAACGGTGTACAACGCCAGCGCAGTTACCTCACATCCCATTGTTCCTCTTTAGAGGTCAGGCAGCTGCCATTTCAGGGGCCCACGTGGCCTCATTTCCAACTGCGTCACACATACCTAGGCCTACACTCAACACACATACAGGCCACCTTTTGTGTATGATTGGTGTTCTGTGTAAACTATGGATACGTGCCTCTGAGTTGTGTGACTCTGTGCTCGCTGTTGTCCTTCCTAGGCACCGTCCGCTGGGACATGTGAGGAGATGGTGGCATCCTCCGGTGTACCGACCGTTGGTGGACCTGTCGACAATGGAGGAGCGACATGTCATAACCACATAAAGGGTTGACCTTGCCACAATCCAGGAACTGTGTACCCAGTTGGAGCCAGACCTGATGTCAGCAATCCGCCATCCCACAAGAATCCCCCTTCAACTGCAGGTGCTGTCAGTGCTCCATTTCCTAGCAAGTGGGTCATTTCAAACAACAGTGGCCATAGCATAAGGGATGTCCCAGCCTATGTTTTCCAACGTATTGTCCAGAGTGTTTTCTGCCCTTCTGAAACACATGCAGTGCTACATCGTGTTACCTCAGGTGGAGGATTTGCCCACAGTGAAAGGTGATTTCTATGCCCTGGGACATATCCACAACATTATAGGTGCCATTGATGGGACACATGTGGCTTTGGTCCCCCCCTCACAGGAGTGAACAGGTGTACAGAAACCGGAAGAGTTATCATTCTATGAATGTACAGATGGTATGTTTGGCAGACCAGTGCATCTCCCATGTGAATGCCAAGTTCCCTGGCTCAGTGCATGACGCCTACATCCTGCGGAATAGCAGCATCCTTTATGTGATGGGTCAACTCCAGAGGCACCGTGTGTGGCTATTAGGTGAGCACCTGGAAGCAAGACAGTGGGAATGGTTGTCTGGGTCTGGGGTTACCCTACAGGTTAGTGTGTGTCCAATACTTGTCCCTTGCCATTTGCAGGTGACTCTGGTTACCCCAACCTGTCATGGCTACTGACCCCAGTGAGGAATCCCAGGACAAGGGCAGAGGAACGCTACAATGAGGCCCATGGGCGAACTAGGAGGGTAATCGAGCGGACCTTCGGCCTCCTGAAGGCCAGGTTCCGGTGCCTCCATATGACAGGTGGATCCCTATTCTACTTACCAAAGAAGGTGTGCCAGATCATCGTGGCCTGCTGCACGCTTCATAACTTGGCATTGCGACAACAGGTGGCTTTTCTGCAGGAGAATGGTCCAGATGGCGATGTTGTTGCAGCTGTGGAGCCTGTGGATAGTGAAGACGAGGAAGCAGAGGAAGAAGACATGAAGAACAGGGACTCAGTGATCTAGCAATATTTCCAGTGAGACACAGGTAAGAGTACAGACCTGCCTACTACATGTACTTAAACACTACTACCTCTCTACTCTCTGTCGTTTTCACCCAGTGTATGGTCACTGAGTTGTCATTTTCCCTTACAATTTCACAGATGTGGGTCTCACTGTGTGACATCTGCTTTGATTCCTCATGGACTTGAGCTGTGTGATATAGGTATGTTGACATTACAATTGAAAGAGCATTTTGTCACTGTAATTGCTAATGCACTATTTCGAAATAACAGACAGACTGCAGATTGTTTTGTGTTTTAAGTGTATTTATTTAAGTGCTCATTATTGGAGGGGGTAGTGAATTGGTGAGGGGTGATGGCGGAGGAATGTCCATGGCAGAGTCCAGTCTATTAGTTTCACAGGTGCATTGCCCAAATGGGCATAGGAAGTGGAGCTGGGGCAGTTTGAGCATGGACAGGGTGACAAAGTGGGACAGTAGGATGACAATCAGGGTGGTCTCATTTCTTGGCGGGGGTCTTGGCATCGTGCTCTGTCTTTGTCCTGGATCTCAGGGACCATTTGCGGGGTGGTTCTGCCTCTGCATGGGGTGGGGTGCTGGTGTGGTGGTCCTATGGCGGGGCGTCCTGTCCACTAGCGCCGGCGGAGGTGGTGGGCAGTTCATCGTCCATGCTAGTGTCAGGGGCTCCTTGTAGTGCCACAGTGTCCCTCCTGGTGTTCACGAGTTCCTTCAGCACCCCTACGATGGTGCCCAGGGTGGAGCTGATGGTTCTGAGTTCCTCCCTGAAGCCCATAGACTGTTCCTCCTGCAGGTGCTGGGTCTCCTGAAACTTGGCCAGTACCGTTGCCATCGTCTCCTGGGAGTGGTGATAGGCTCCCATGATGGAGGAGAGGGCCTCGTGGAGAGTGGGTTCCCTTGGCCTGTCTGCCCCCTGTTGCACAGCAGCCATCTCAGTTCCCCTGTGTTCCTGGGCCTCTGTCATGTGCCCACTACCACTGCCCCCAGGTCCCTGTTGTTGTTGGGGTGGTGGGTTATCCTGGGTTCCCTGTAGTGGTGGACACACAGCTGATTGACGTGTCCTGGGGACGGAGGTATGGGTCCGCTGGGTGGGTGCTGTGCTGGTGTTCCCAGAGGGGGGAAGGTCTGTGATGGCCTGTGCCAGTGTGAGGGGAACCGACAGTCCAGAGGTCCCCGACGGGCCGGGCTGGTCATCTAGATCCAGTTGGACAGAGGTGCTGTCATCACTGTGGGCCTCTTCTGTTGGTGGTGTGACATGTGTGGACCCTCCTGTCCGGTGACGTTGGGTAGGGGTCCTGCAGGGGTATAAAAGGATGGTTATTACATCTGTATGTGTAATGTTGTGCAATGGGTGGCTGAGCGTGTACCCCAGTGCTTGCATTCCTGTGTGGGAGCTTGTGTGATGGTGGTTTAGGGGGTTGTACAGTAGCATGCTTTAGTGATGGGTGTATGGGTGTCCATGCTCTGTTGTTGCATGCAGGGCTTGGTGTTGGGATGGGTGGTTTGTGATGTTGGGACATATGTGAGGAGTTGGGGTGCTGGGGGTGAGGGTGGGGGTATGTGATAGCATGCAGGTAGGGTGGGGGATGTAATAGTTAAGATTTGACATACCAGAGTCGATTCCTCCACCTACTCCTGCAAGGCCCTCAGGATGCAGAATCGCCAAGGCCTGCTCCTCCCATTTTGTTAGTTGTGGGTGAGGAGGTGGGGGTCTGCCGCCAGTCCGCTGAACCGCCTGGTGGTGTATTGAGACCACGGAACACACCTTCCCCCATAGGTTGTTTCACCTCTTCCTGATGTCCTCCCGATTTCTTGGGAGCTGTCCCACCGCGTTGACCCTATCCACTATTTTGCGCCATAGCTCCATCTTCCTTGCAATGGAGGTGTGCTGCACCTGTGATCTGAATAGTTGTGGCTCTACCCGGACGATTTCCTCCACCTTGACCCTGAGCTCCTCCTCCGAGAAACTGGGGTGTCTTTGCCGTGCCATGGGGTGGTGTAGGTGATGTGTGGGGTGGATTGTGTGGTGATTAGTGTGCTGATATGTAGTGGTGTGTTGTGTGAGGTGCGTGGAAGTTGTGTGGGTGATGGTATTGTGTGCCTGTGGATGCTGTTGTTCTTGCTGGTGGTGTCTCTCTCTGGCCTTCTTTCTGGATTTTTTGTCGGAGGGGTTTGTGGGTGATGTGGGTGTGTGTTTTATATTGTAATGGGTGTGTGGAAGTGGTGTGTGTGTATGTGTATCAGGTGTGTGTATTTTGAATTGTCCAATGTGGCAGTGTTTTGTATATGTGTGTGTATTTTGAGCGCAGCAGTGTATACCGCCAATGGAATACCGCGGTTGAAAGACCGCCGCGTGGATTCGTGTGTCGTGATAGTGTGGGCGTATTTCTGTTGGCGTGACGGTAGAGGTTTTGTTATTGCCAGTTTATCACTGACCTTTGGTGTGGCGGACTTGTGTGGGTGTCTGAATTTTGGCGGATTCTGAAATGTGGGTCACAATAGCTGTGGCGGTTTTCAGCGGCTGTGTGTTGGCGGTCTTCTGCACGGCGATGTATGTGTACGGAGGGCCTTACTAATTAGCCAGTAAAAAGTACTCCAGTTGGGTATATATTTTGCCCAAAAACAGTGGAATTATCTTGTCAAAGATCCAGTCAAAGTTCCTGCGAAGTCAGAGCGAACTGCTATGTCCTGGAGGTGGGCAACCTGGGACATGGCAGGAGCCAGCCCCTCCAACGCTTGTATTTAGCTCCAGGGAGGTGGTGGTCCCCGGGGCGGGGGTCTGCAACTGACACCATTAATTATATTATTTTATCATCCCAGGGGAGGTTGTGGTCCCTGCGGCTGTGGGGAGGGGTGTGCGCCCCCATAATGTGAATGAATTGCCCTGTGAGGGTAGCAGTCCTTGGAGTTCGGGGGGGTTTGCAGTGCCCCCCCCCCCCTTCTATGTCCAAGTAATATTGCCCCAGGGAAGTGGTGGTCCCTGGGGGGCAGGGGAGCCATGCAGCCCCCTGAATAGTAATACATATAAGCCTAGAGAGGTGGTGGTCAAAGGCACTTTCCTTGCAAACAGAAACAAGTTTATTTCCAAGCACTCTAAGAATTAAGAAAATTAGCATTGTGAAAGCAGTGTAGCATTGACATTGGGAAGCATTATTATGTGCAATAACTTGATGGAAATAATGGATGTATAAGTGCACTTTGACCTACGTAAGAAATAATGACACTTTGGCAGTGAAATTCGGAAACTTTGAGTTGCACTTAAAGTTTAAAAACAAAAGTGACTCTGTGTCTTTAAAGCCACGGTATAAAGGAGAGACCATACCAAGGAATGTAAGAACTGTTACTTCTGTGGTTTAAATTAAATGCCTCACTTCACCATTAACCGGGGTCCGGCGTTTCTCTCTTTGCTGTGGAGATATTGATGGAATGTGTTTGTGAGGGTGCTCCGTCCCTCCTGTGCCATGACAGCCCTGTTTGGAGAGGCTCTTTTACGGAGAAATGTGTCGGTGATTAACTTTGCTAGAGCCGAATCCGCCCGTCTTTCATTATATTAAACGCTGAAAGGTTCGGAGATTCCGACCAAGAAATGGACTATTATATTGTAATTTACATGAAAGTTGGGCAAGGGATGTGAATGTATTTCCATTCACTGGTTAATTAGTGTTTGTGAGGCATGGCATGAAAATGCAGAGTATCTGAAATACACTTGGAAGGCATACAAAGCAGGATCAGCTGCAGCGTGTCTGAAAATTAAATTGAAGATCAAAGGCACTTTCCTTGTAAACAGGAACAAGTTTATTGCCAAGCACTCTAAGAATGAAGAAATGAGCATTGTGAAAGCAGTGTAACATTGACATTGGGAAGCCTTAATATGTGCATTAAGTTGATGGAAATAATGGATTTATAAGTACACTTTGACCTACGTAAGAAATAATGACACTTTGGCAGTGAAATTCGGAAACTTTGTGTTGCACTTAAAGTTTAAAAACAAAAGTGACTCTGTGTCTTTAAAGCCACGGTATAAAGGAGAGACCATACCACGTGGCTATTTTTAAATAGGAGGCCCTATGATTAAGGCTGTAATCCACAGCCGAAACGCGTCAGCAATGTAAGAACTGTTACTTCTGTGGTTTACATTAAATGCCTCACTTCACCATTAACTGGAGTCCGGCGTTTCTCTCTTTGCTGTGGAGATATTGATGGAATGTATATATATATATATATATATATATTTATTTCTATACTGGCAGTTGCCAGTAGGTAGTTATAGTTAGGACCATCATGAGCAACTATAACTACCTACCGGCAACTGGCAGACTATATATATATTTATATATATTTGTATACATGTATATATATATATATATATATATATATATATATATGCTTGTGTATATACATATATATATATATATATATTGGTAGGTAGTTATAGTTCAAACCTAGTTTCCATTGAAAAGGCATTTTTTGACTTACCTATATCTTTGGCATCGTTTGACGAATCTTCACGATTTTTTTTTTAAAGTGTTCCCTATAATCTCGTTGTGGTTGGAATTACACCAAATTTGGCAGAAAGACAAAATTTGGTGTAAATCCTCTCAGTAGTTAAGGAGAAATTAAAGGAAATTCTAAATTGTATATCTAGGGTTGCGGATACATATATATCTATATATATATGTGTGTGTATATATATATATATATATATATATATATATATATATATATATCAGAGCCTCAATAATTACTCCACTTCCTTGTCCTCATGGTACACAAACAGGCTGGCACTCGTAGAGCATTTTCAAATGCATTTATTCCTCAGCTGAGAGGATCACAACCACATTTACATATTTCAGCTATAAACACAAGCCCACTCTACTGGATGCAGAAAACACCTTTGATGCAGTGTAGAACAGCAGTATCTTTTTCACATCATGGAATCTTTTGGCCTAGGTGGTAAATTCCTGGCAAATCTCAATTGGCTGCACACGAACCACATGGTGATGGTAGGCTGTAATGGCTCCACATTGACGCCTTTCCCAATACATTGCAGCACGAGGTAGGGCTGCTCATTGTCACTCATACTGTTTGTCATGGCATAGGAGCTATAAGCGCAAGCCGATAGATGAAACACAGCTATTACAGGTGCAAAAATGACAGCTGGAGAACATAACATTCTCCTTTATCCTTAAGACATAACAGTGATGTTGACTAACCCATAGGAATCCATCCATCACTTTGTGCAAACCATATCCTGCTTCTCCAGCTTCTCTAGGTATGAAGTACACTGGATTAACTGCAAAGTGCTACTGCTTACCCACCACACTACTATGACATCATCAGCAGACTTCCCCTTTACATGGAAGGCAACTAATTTACTCTATTTGTAGATCTATCATAAACACGGGGCTGACACAAATGTGAAGGATACTATAGACCCAGTGATCTCCATACTGAAACAAGACTTTTCACAATGGTCCACTTTTGGTCTATTTAAAATTAACATCATGCTACATTTGAATTACATCTTTGTGTTTCTCCCCTTCGCACACCTGTGCATGTGTTCAAATAACTCATCAAATTCACGGCAACATTAATCTGGGTGATAACGCGTCCTTTTATGTTAATTTATACACATTAGGACTTGTTTTAGGCCAATGAATCTTGTGACCCAGTGGAGAGACACCGTAGGACGAGATAACTGATCAATATGTCAAGCAATATATCAATAATTTCATCAATATTTATCACCACAATGCATCTTACTTTAGAAAAAGACATTAATCAAATTGTCGACGCAACCATGACCTTTCAGCCATGAATAACCACACCGGTTGATAGAATTTTATGAATTTTATTCCCTATTGATTACAATCTACAAGCAGAAGAGTCAATCTCAAAACCAAGAAGCATAAAAGTATAGTCACAATGTGGCAACTGTGATAAGATTTAATTAATGCAAGAATCACAAACATAAGAACATAACACGGCGTGAACATAGATCAGAATATAGCACGTATCATATACGTCTCAGTTCAGCAAAGTGTAACGTCAGTCATTTGTCTATTTGCGTCAGTCAGAGTGAACTTCTATCCTAACCCCTAATTAGCATCAGCATGTTGGGCTTCATGCAAAACAATTTAGAACACAAATTTGGAAAACATCTAGCTACGGCCTCTATCCTAAAATAAGCAGTTGGTACCTAGAAAGGAAAAGCAAACAGACAAATTACAAATCGCATTGTCATAATTACCCTCCATGAATAGGTCAGCACACAGGATCAGTCTTCGTCTTCAGTACATCAGTCAAATTGCCATCAGCCTAACCTTGTCTAAAGGACAGGGGACACTTCCCTCATAAGGAGGAGAAGTGTAAAGGGCAGTCTATGGGTGAGGATGGTTTATTAAGTCTCAAAGTCACGAAACAGAGTGACAGAGTTTCTGGATGAAATCAATAGCATTCCGTACCTAGTTCTAACGTCTCTTCTGTGACATGAGTTTCTATCCCTTTTTTGTAATACCTTCCCCCAAAATTCTATTGGACATTCACTATACCCCACTATCTTTAACCTATCACATTATACATTAGGTAATCCCAATTGTCACCCCACGATAATTTATAACACTTTGATTGGTCTTCATAATTGACGCCTTCGGAGGCGGCACATCCGGGGGGTTTCATCACCACTTGGCACGTCTCTCGGGCCATGAGTTCCTTTGTCCATGGTCAAATGTCCTTGTACATTGCTTTAATCTACTTTTGTTTCAAAATTGTATTAAACTCATACTAAAGCAGCTAGCATGCGGATGAGAACTGAATCTGTACGGTTATATGAAATGGAGAAAAGAACAAATGCAGGGTCATGGCCCTTTGCGAGTCAGCACACTGGAAAACAGAGAAAAATGCTTTAATATGAGAGCTAGGCAGCTAAATCTACAACTCACGCTAACTTAAGACCCATAAGATTTTAATACAAATGCAATATCGTAAGTGTTAATACAAATCATAGCATGAACAGTTTTACTCATCATTATTAGTTCACGTATATATATTGGTGACCACACACATTATAGTCATAATTCAGATGCATATTTGAGCATTACACTAATTATTGTCGTTTTCTATGCGGCATCATTAAGCATTGATATAAGCATTTCACTTTTAGCATATGTAATATTTAAACTACGCTCTCTCATGGGCAAGGAGGAAACCATGTCTTAAATTAATTGAGCTGATTGCTGACCTAGACTAAGGAGCCTGTGATTATTGCACACAGAGCAATACTGGCTAGTGTTTCAGTTAGCACAAATGAGACACAAGCTGCACTATACCCTGGATATACTGCCTTGGGTCAACATAAAGAGATCCTTATGGGGGTTAGAATAGTGTATACCCACTGTACAAGGAAGATAAATGAAGGAAACTCGCCAACAAACCACCCTACAAGTGATTCTGTACGTTTGGCATAAAGGCTCTGCCATACCAAAGGAACACAATACCTTACACTAGTGTGTCTCTCTGGAGGAACTCCAATGTTCTCATTGCTGGCGATGAGCTGAGATGGAGGGAATTCATGTCCAGAGGGCTCGAAACAATCAACCATATGCTTATGGACTATAGATTGAAAGTCTTTTCAGAACTAAAAGAGACCCATCACTTATCCCAACACATGATTTGGGATTTCCAAAGACTGCAGCATTGTTTAAGTATAACTTTGGTGCCATACCTACCTGCTTTGAAGGACTCGACAATACTAGAATATGTCCAAAAATGGGGAACGTTTAAAGGTGTGGTGTAAGGCATTGATAAGATTCTGACTGACAACTCTTATTTGATGCTCACCTCTACTGCATTATGCTCCTGGTTGTTGATCCGTCTCAACACAGAATACGATGAGGAAGACTGGTCAGACCTTATACTGAGCCACAACAAAGCAAGCTGAGAGTTCTGTCTTAAAATGAGCTATTTTAAGATTTAATATAGGTGCACTGGTCCACTAAGAGACTTGGGGGGTCATTCTGACCTTGGCGGTCTTTTCGCAAGACCGCCGAGTTACCGCCGCGGTGAAGACCGCCGACCGCGGCGGTATGCCGCTGTGCGCATTCTGACCGCTGGGAGCGTTCCGCCAGAAAACCGCCAGCAGCCACACTGGTGGTCGGCGGGAATGTGGAGACTGGTCAACCTCCACCGCCACGCCAGCAGAACACCGCCCACAGAATTACGACCCACATTTCTGTGTGGCGGTCTTCTGTTGGCGGTCTTCTGTTGGCGGTCACCTCCCCATGGCTCCTGTCACCTCCCGGAGGACCAACGCACAAGGTAAGTTGATCGTCCGTGAGGGGAGGGGGTGGGGGGGGGGTGTTGTGTGATGTGTGCGTGCATGGGGGTGTGCGTGTGAGTGTGTAGAGGGGGTGTGTGAGTGCGTGCATGCGGGCGGGGAGTGCTGCTGTGCCTATGGGCAATGTGTGTAGTTCGGCGGGTGCGCATGTCGGCATGTATGTGTGCGGGTATGTGTCCCCGTTGTGTATGTGTGTGTGTAGGGGGTGTGTATATGTGCATGTTGGGGGTGTGTGCATGTCGGGGTGCGTGTATGTGCATGTCGGGGTGGGGGTGGGGAGGGGGTTCGTACCACCTCTGGGGGGTGGCAGGGGGGTGGAGGGTGTGGGGGGAGGACTCGGGGGGCAGTGGGGGGTGGGGGAGACCCCTATCAGTGCCAGGGAAGGAATTCCCTGGCCCCGATAGTGCCTACCGCCATGGTTCGCATGGCGGTTCCCGACTGCCAGAAACCGCGGCGGTAAGCAGGGTCATGATACCGTTGGCGGTCTTGGGTCGACCGCCGGACCGGAGTGCGCAGACTCCAGCCCGTCGGTCATGACCGCCGTGGCTGTCGGAGTGGGGAAGTGGCGGTCGGTCGCGGCGGTGACCGCCGCGGTCAGAATGCCATTTTTAATACCGCCGGTCTGTTCGCGGTCCGACCGCCGCCTCTCCGCCGACCGCCAAGGTCAGAATGAGGGCCTTGGTGTGACAGGGAGACTGCTGGGTGCATCTTGCTGGAGATGTAACCGCGCCAGGAGTGATATTGTTCACATTCATTGATGATGTCTATCCCTTGCCACTATTGGGCTGCAATCTGGGTGGTAACGAGGGCATCTTTGGCCCTCTGTGGAGCCAAGCCACACTCTTGCATGACTCTATCACTTATCCAGAACTTAAACATCACAACATTTGGTGGTATACTGAGACTGTGGAGAACTAACCAGTGCCCTAATGTCCAAATATGGTCCCATAAAATGCACACAGTAGCATACTATGAACAAGTGATCTATCGATTGAATGATCACATTGACAAATTTGTCATGATTTGGGATGCATTCTTTGACGATTATAATGGTTGATGTACCCCTGACTGATGTTGCTTATCTTGGATTAGAATTTGATGAGTTCCCTTGGGCTGCAAAGTCGATGAGTGGAGCGATTCCCTTGACTCCCACTAATTTGTCATTCCGTTTATCCATGTTCTTTTTCCTCTTCTCCTTGGCTTAAGATAGCTATGTTTGTATTTGAAGCCGTCAAATAATGATGATCTAAGTAACTGTGTGGTTGAGTATTTAGTACGATGATGCTGATGCTGATGCTGTACCTTTAGGATGGATGAGAAGAGTTTCCGGAATGATGTTTTATTTGTGATTTATGCAGTAACAATGATATGTATACAAAATGTATTTCCAATCTGCAAATTTTGTAACGCTCTGTAAGTCTTTTATTTCATGAGGGTAATGCACCCTACTCTCTCAGCTATACATCAGCCCCTCTTATTATTTGCGATTTTCTGTCTATTTGGTACCTTTTACTAAAGTAAAATAATAATGAAGTATTATTGAACAGAACATTTAAACAGGAAAAAAGAATTGGAAATGATGGACTCTAAATATAAAAAATAATACAAAACATTGTAGCGTCGTTAAGGTATTTTACATTTCAGAGGACGCCATTTCTTTTTTTTTTTCTTTCTTTTTTGTCCTCATTCATCCCAGGCACTAGGTCTTTTTCTTCACTCTTGTGATCGACCGTCCTCCTTGACCGGGGAGGGGGGGGCCTCCTTCTTTCTCTCTCAACATGTCCACCTCACAATAAAGGTAGAGGTAAGAATTTCGAGAGACACAAAGGAAGAATAATCATCGGACAAAATTTATATATTCACCAATTGTTCTTCCAACCAGGCTTTAAAAGGTAACCAAAATGTCCTTGACTTAGTGATACCCATTACTGTGTTCATTTTAAATACGTATTTCACTTGATCCAGACACTCTTTGTAGGGGGGAATAACCCTACCTACCCATTTCCTACAGATTTCTCTTCTAGCTAATGAAACAGCATAAAATAACCACTTCTGCGAGTCCGCCCTTAAATTTGCTATCTGTTCCAATCTACCAAAATTAACTAATAGTGGGGTGATCTTAATCTCAACCCCAATACATTAGATATCGTGTGCCTCACTGCTTCCCAAAAAAGTTGAATAGCCGAACATTCAAAAAACATATGGACATCCGACACCTTTTCCATACCACACTTTCCTCATTTGATCACCTCACCTTTCCCCATCTTTGAAAGTCGGTAAGGAGAGAAAAAAGCTCTATGTAGTGTGAATATATGGTTTCGTCTAAATGGAGCAGGTTTGACCACTTGATATAGAGTACGCATAGACGCCTCCCAAACCTCCCCGAGCTGTATTTCCGGAAAAAAGTCACCCCATAAATCTTTGGGCAGATTAAATTGACCATCCCCTGTCTCCACTATCTCCCAATACCAAATCGCCACTACTTTTTTTGGGAGGGGATCTTCCAGAATCTTATCTTCTATCTGAAACTGCCAACCACATCTCTTATTATCCTTAGCTATCCACACTTTCAATCGAATATATTTTAACCTTGACAAGGCCCCACCTGTTTTCTGCCAAATTTCCTCCCAAGATATTAAGTCCCCTTCCTTAACTAGCTCTCCCCAGTATTTAAAACCTGCCTTCTTGATTGGCATAGCCAAAACATCCTTAAGACACCTGGTGAATCCCAGATAGGTGACCAATTACCATAATAATCAATCCTGAGCAGAGACCTGACATTAAACCATAATTGCGCAGCCTCCCGCAGGAGTTTTAACTTAATTTTTTTGAAAAATGTGGGATCTCCAAATTTAAACAAATAATGGTTTAGACCCTCCTTCACTTCTGCTAACATAGCCTTAAACATACATCCCATCTCTGTGGAGTCTAAGGAGGAGCCCAAAATCCTAACATTTTTAAGTTGGAACACTCAACCATATAATTGCAGATCAGGTAACGCTAATCCGCCTCTTTCCTTTTACCTCTGCAACTTTTTCCAAGAAATCCTCACTCCCTTCTGCGCCCAAATAAAAGAATTTATATCTTGCTGAAATTTGCCAATCAAAATCGTATCAAACTGTAAAGGGATTGAGTTATATAGGAAAGTGACTTTAGGTTGAATTATCATTTTGACTAGATTTATGCTGCCCAAGATTGACAACGGTAAATACATCCAATTTTTCATCAAATTAGAACACTCCCTACGTAGCATACTAAGATTAGCGTCCGCGATTTGCTCAATATCTTGAAGTATGTTAATACCAAGATACCTCATTTCACTTTTTCTTAAAAGATTTCCCGTGCTCTGATTCCATGCCATTATAACTGTCTTATCAGCATTTATCTGATAGCCCGAAACCTTACCAAAATTCTCAACTATATCCAGAACTGCTGGTAATGCTATATATATGTAGATCAGATGTACAAACTAACAAATCATCAGCATAGAGGAAGGCTTTTTTCTCCCATTCACCATATGCAAAAGATGGAATTTTCTGCTCTTGTCTGATTCTTCTGGCAAGAGGCTCAATATATAAATTGAACAATAATGGTGAAAGTGGGCATCCCTCTCTCGTACCCCTAAATATTTGGATCAGAGAAGTCAAACTTCCATTTCCTAAAATCCTAGCTGCTGGTTTCTAATAAATTTGGCACATCACCTGGCAAAATTTATCCCCAAAACCATATTCTTTCAAAATATTAAACAGAAAGACCCAGTTCACCTTATCAAACTCCTTTGCAGCCTCCAGCATTATTGCAGCTAAGGGGAAGCTAAATGTTGTAGCTATATCAATGGTCCCTATTAAACTCCCTGTCAATTTGTGTAAGTACCTCCCCTTCATAAATTCTTTCTGATCTTTATGTATGAGACCACCCACCACTTTATTCAATCTATCTGCCAGAACCTTAACAAAAACCTTATAATCAGCATTCAATAAAGAAATTGGTCTATAAGACTCACACCTAACCGGACTTTTGCATGGCTTCAAAACCACCGTAATTATAGCGCTATTCCAAGATTCTGGAAGTTCCGCTCCCATATCATATATCTCTTCAAACAAAGCCAACAGTATCGAAACAATAACATACCCCAGCATTTTATATAATTCAATTGGAATACCATCAGGGTCTGCCGCTTCCCCCCCCCTTACTTGACATAATTGCTGACTTAGGTGGTCATTACAACCCTGGCGGTCAGTGTTAAAGCGGCCGTAAGACCGCCAACAGGCCGGCGGTAAAAAAAATGGAATTACGACCGTGGCGGAAACCGCCAACAAAGACAGTAATTTTAATACTCCGACCGCCACAGCGGTACAAACAAACAGCGCGGTGGTCACCGCCAACAGACAGGCGGGAGACAATGTACCGCCCACAGTATCACAATCTACCAATCCGCCACTTTATCAGGGGCGGATTCACCGCAAACAAAAACACGGTGGAAACAGGACTTCGAAGGGAAAAACGCTCACCTCTACACACCCCACGAGGAACCAGGACGCCATGGCGCCAGAGCTTCACATTTTCCCTGCCCTTATCTTCTTGCTCCTCTACCAGGAGCACGAACGCCGGTGGCGAAGACCACGGTGAGTACTGCACCTACAACACAGGGGAGGGGGGAGGGAAAAAACAGGGACACACACACGCAACACGCAACATGCAACATCCCCACCCTCACCCACGACAGCACACACACTAATACAGCATTATACATAACAGTTACACCCCCCAAACCCCCTGGAATAATGCAAAGACAAAAGGAAATGAGTGTAACCATTGTAATCTATTAAAATCCAGTACGCAAAAATATATATACACTATAAACAAATATATACACCAAGAATAGTAGTCCAGGTATTGCTCCATTCAAGTCCGTGGAACACTGGGCCCACACTTCATGGGCGAGGACCACACTCAATGCTCGAACATGACGGAGAGAACACTGCAGGGGCATCAGATAGCAATAAAACAGGCACCTCAGGGGGACGGGAAAGGGGGGGCACCTCAGCTGGTTAAGTGTACGACGCCAAATCCACGAGGGGGCCACATGCCCACTGTTCAATCCTGGGGAGTGCAAAGCCACAGTCTCTCAAGTCTCTACAGTGGGTGGGTTGCCCTCTGTTCAATCCTGGGGAGTGCACAACCACAGTCTCTCAAGTCTCTAAAGTGGGTGGTTTGCCCACTGTTCAATCCTGGGGAGTGCAAAGCCACAGTCTCTCAAGTCTCTACAGTGGGTGGGTTGCCCACTGTTCAATCCTGGGGAGTGCAAAGCCACAGTCTCTCAAGTGGATAACAGTCTCCACCGGCTCTGGAGGAGGCTTTGTGCCCAGAGTCCTTCATCCTGCCAAGGACAGAGGTAGTGGATGTATCTCTCCACTGGTTCTGGAGGGGTCTTTGTGCCCAGAGTGCTTCATCCTGCCAAGGACATAGGTAGTGGATGTATCTCTCCACTGGTTCTGGAGGGGGCTAGGTGCCCAGAGTGCTTCATCCTGCCAAGGACTGAGGTAGTGGATGCCTTTCTCCACTGGTTCTGGAGGGGGCTTTGTGCCCAGAGTGCTTCATCCTGCCAAGGACAGAGGTAGTGGATGTATCTCTCCACTGGTTCTGGAGGGGGCTTTGTGCCTAGAGCGCTTCATCCTGCCAAGGACTGAGGTAGTGGATGTATCTCTCCACTGGTTCTAGAGGGGGCTTTGTGCCCAGAGTGCCTCATCCTGCTCGTGGCGGACTCAGTAGCGTCAGTGCCCTTGGCGCTCATTGGCCAGCGGTGCATGTGGCGGCGGTGTCCTGTTCAGCGGTGCTTGTGGCGGCGGTGTCCTGTTCAGCGGTGCTTGTTGCGGCGGGGTCCTTGGCAGCGACTCAGATGCTGGCGGTCCTGTCGGGCCAAGCAGGGCTGGTGCTGGTGGTCCTGTCTGGCCGAGCGGGGCTGGTGGCCTCCTGTAAAGCGGGCTGATGGCGGTGGCCTCCTGGCCAGCGGGACTGATGACGGTGGCCTCCTGGCCAGCGGGGCTGATGGTGGTGGCCTCCTGGGCAGCGGGGCTGATGGCTGTGGCCTCCTGGGCAGTGGGGCTGATGGCGCTGGCCTCCTGGACAGCAGGACTGAGAGCAGTCTTCTCTGCTGTGCTGCTCTTCCCAGACTTGCTGGGTTTCTTGTGCCCCTTCCCCACCTTGGAAGGTGTCGCAGCTGACTCCACAGTCCCACCTGCACCCCTGGGAGCGGCTTTGGTGGCTGGAATCTTCCGCCTCTCCCGCCGGGCACTGTCCAACTTTTTATGCTTGACAGGGGGGGGACTGTCCGTGCTGTGGCTCCTTGCCACACTGGCTGCCCTGCTGCCTGGTGCACTCCAGAATCCGGTGACTAGTGGCACCACTGGTCCCAGAGATGTTGTGGCTAAGGTGCTAGGTTGGGACCTGGAGAGTCGGGCCCTAGGAGACTGACGGGGTGGGGGAGGTGAGGGAAAGAGGTCAAGGGTAGCCAGGAAAAGTTTCATGGGAACACTGGGACGGGTAGCTGGAGGGGGGTTGGGAGTGGAGGAAGAGGTTGTGGTTGTAGGAGGTGTATGTTTGGTGACTTTGGGTGAAGGTGCATGCGCTGGAGGTTGTGGTGAGGTGGGTGGCTGTTGGGTGGGTGTGTGCCTGCGTTTGTGTACCTTGGGAGGTGGTGTCACAGACACACTGGGAGAGGACACAGGGGACGTGTGAATGGTAGTGGGGGTAGTGACTGCACATGAGCGGGGTGTGGTGGTGTGTGTGCTGGTGATGGAAGTCATGGCTGTAGATGTAGTGCATGCAGGTGTGAGTGGAGACGACACTGGGAGGGAGGAGGGAGACGAGGAGGAGGGGGACACAGTGGAGGCAGTGGATGTTGGTGTGTCTGCATGTGTGTGATGCTTGTGTGGGTGCCTGTGGGATGTGTGGTGCTTATGTTTGCCTGAGCTTCCTTTGTGTGTTGAAGTGTGTGCATGCTGGTCTGATGGTGTGCTTGGGGTAGGCTGAGGTAGAGGGGATTGGGTCTGGGTGGAGGAAGTTGGAGGGGGGAGGTTAGAGACAGGGACAATGGCTGCATCAGAGCTGAGGCCAGAGTCTGAAATGCTCGCTGAAGGGCTGCCTGACCAGAATGAATGCCCTCCAGGAATGCATTGGTTTGTTGCAACTGCCTCTCTACACCCTGGATGGCATTCAAAAGGGTAGACTGCCCAACAGTGAGGGACCTGAGGAGGTCAATGGCCTCCTCACTGAGGGCAGCAGGGGTGACTGGGGCAGGGCCTAAGGTGCCTGGGGCGAAGGTGATGCCCACTCTCCTGGGTGAGCGAGCACGGGGCAAAGGCTGAGTGGCTGCTGGGAGGGCGGTGCTGGTAGGGGGGGTGGCGGCTGTGCCTGTAGATGCGGGGGGCACAGATGTGGCCGCCACCACAAGGGAGCTCCCATTAGAGGACGAGTCCGTATCACTGGTGTCAGCTCCTGTCTCTGCCGTGGAGCTCCCCTTGCTCTCCGTCCCACTGGTGAATTCAGACTCCGTAGTGTCGCCCTCCAGGGCCATGTGGGATGCAGCTCCCTCCTGCTCCGGTGCCACTGCTCCTCCGCCTGATGATGCTAATGCACACAAGAACAGGGAGACCACAAAAAGGGGGGTGACGACAGAAGAAAGATATGTTGAGTGCATTCATTACCGATACCGTTGGCGGAAAAGTCAGACACAGAAGCCCCCTGCACTACGCCGCACACTTGGGGTCCACTCTTCAACCTCTGGGACATGGCCTACAAGGCTATGACTGACATCTGCACACATGGATGTCACAGGAGCCTGACTAGCTGTAGTTGGCACTGTACACAGGTGGGGTGGGGTGCCACAGGGTCTGCCAGAAGAAGGGGACCTAACTAGCATACTTGCCCTGGCCTAGGGAAACCCACAGCCCACCTCCCCCACCCAGACACCTCCACTGCGCGCTGAATCAGCTGAATGTGAGTGTACTCACCCCGTTGTGGCTACTGTGATGCCCTCAAGCGCCCATCCAACTCTGGGTACGCCACCGCCAGGATCCTGAACATCAGGGGGTTCATGGTGTGACAGGCACCCCTCCCACATTGGGAGGCAATCCCCAGCTGGGCCTCCGCCATCTTCTTGGTCCAGCGGTGAATGTACTCTCATCTCTTACGGCAGTGGGTGCTCCGTCTGTGATAGACCCCCAGGGTCCAGACGTCCTTGGCGATGGCACGACAGATTTCCTTTTTCTGGTGGGCGCTGACCTACATGAATTGTACAGGGGAAAAAGAAAAGTTATTACCAACTGCACCGTCACAGTCATTGGCCCCCATCCCTACCCTTGCCATGTGGCTCATGCACTCACCGTCGTTTCATGCACCCCCTGCCCCATCTTTCATCCACCCCACTCAACACAGGCATAGCCCATACAGCATGCTCCCAGTGTATTTACCTGTTTGTCTGGAGGACCGTATAGTAGCGTGTACTGGGGGAGGACCCCATCCACGAGTTTCTCCAACTCTTTCGATGTGAAGGCAGGGGCCCTTTCCCCAGACACACAAGCCATTGTCTCTTCCAGACTGAGGTCACAGCAGCACTTGCAGTGTAGGTCCTCTCCTTTCGAAGATCAGGTATCGAGTGATTGAACAGATAGAAAATGGCAGTCACGTCCGCGGAAGCAGAAGAAGAGGACATCAACAACAGGAACTCGGTGATCCTGCAATACTTCCAGTGAGACAGAGGTAAGAATACAAACCTGCCTACTACATGTACCTTAACACCACTACCTCTCCACTGTCTGTCGTTTTCACCCAGTGTATGGTCACTGAGTTGTCACTTTCCCTTATGATTTCACAGATGTGGGTCCCACTGTGTGACATCTGCTTTGTTTCCTCATGGACTAGAGCTGTGTGACATAGGTAGGTTGACATTACAATTGAAAGAGCATTTTGTCACTGTAATTGCTAATACACTATTTCGAAATCACAGACAGACTCCAGATTGTTTTGTGCTTTAAGGGTGTTTATTTAAGTGCTCATTATTGGAGGGTGCTGTAAAATGGTGAGGGGTGATGGTGGAGGAATGTCCATGGCAGAGTCCAGTCTATTAGTCTCACAGGTCCATTGCCCAAAGGTGCATAGAAAGTGGAGTTGGGGCAGTTGATGGATGGACAGGGTGACAAGGTGGGACAAAAGGATGACATTCAGGGCGGTCTCATTTCTTGGTGGGGGTCTGGGCATCGTTCTCTGTCTTTGTCCTGGATCTCAGGGACCATTTGCGGGGTGGTTCTCCCTCTGCAGGGGGTGGGGTGCTGGTGTGGTGGTCCTGTGGCGGTGCCTCCTGTCCACTAGCTCCGGCGGAAGTGGTGGGCAGTTCATCATCCAGGCTAGTGTCAGGGGCCCCTTGTTGTGCCACAGTGTCCCTCCTGGTGTTGAGGACTTCCTTCAGCACCCCTACAATGGTGCCCAGGGTGGAATTAATGGATCTGAGTTCCTCCCTGAACCCCAAATACTGTTCCTCCTGCAGCCGCTGGGTCTCCTGAAACTTGGCCAGTACCGTTGCCATCGTCTCCTGGGAATGGTGGTATGCTCCCATGATGTTGAGAGGGCCTTGTGGAGAGTGGGCTCCCTGGCCCTGTCCTCCCACTGTCGCACAGCAGCCCTCCCATTTCCCCTGTGTTCCTGGGCCTCTGTCCCCTGGACCGTGTGCCCACTACCACTGCCCCCAGGTCCCTGTTGTTGTTGGGGTGGTGGGTTAGCCTGGGTTCCCTGTGGTGGTGGACACACTGCTGCTTGACGTGTCCTGGGGACAGAGGTATGGGCCCGCTGGGTGGGTGCTGTGCTGGTGTTTCCAGAGGGGGGAAGCTCTGTGGTGGCCTGTGCCAGTGTGAGGGGAACCGACTGTCTCGAGGTCCCAGATGGGCCAGGCTGGTCATCTAGATCTAGTTGGACAGAGCTGCTGTCATTACTGTGGGCCCCTTCTGTTGGTGGTGTGGACATGTGTGGACCCTCCTGTCCGGTGACGTTGGGTAGGGGTCCTGCAGGGGTATAAAAGGATGTTTATTGCATCTGTGTATGCCATGGTGTGCAATGGGTGGGTGACCGTGTACCCCAGTGCTTGCATTCCTGTGTGAGACCATGTGTGATGGTGGTTTAGGAAGGTGTATGGGTATGTGCAGTGGGCATGCTTTGGTGATGGGTGTCCATGCTTTGTTGTTGCATGCAGGGCTTGGTGTTGGGATGTGTGGTTAGTGATATTGGGACATTTGTGAGGAGTTGGAGTGATGGGGGTGAGGGCGAGGGTGGGGGTATGTGATGGCATGCAGGTAGGGTGGGGGATATAGTAGTAAAGATTTGACTTACCAGAGTCCATTCCTCCATCTACTCCTGCAAGGCCCTCAGGATGCAGAATCGCCAAGACTTGCTCCTCCCATGTTGTTAGTTGTGGGGGAGGAGGTGGGGGTCCGCCGCCAGTTCGCTGAACCGCAAGGTAGTGTCTTGAGACCACGGAACGCACCTTTCCACATAGGTCGTTCCACCTCTTCCTGATGTCATCACTATTTCTTGGGTGCTGTCCCACTGCGTTGACCCTGTCCACTATTCTTCGCATTAGCTCCATCTTCCTAGCTATGGAGGTGTGCTGCACCCATGATCCGAATAGCTGTGGCTCTACCTGGACGATTTCCTCCACCATGACCCTGAGCTCCTCCTCAGAGAACCTGGGGTCTCTTTGCCGTGCCATGGGGTGGTGTAGGTGATGTGTGGGGTGGTGTGTGTTGTGATGTGTGGGGTGATATTTAGTGGTGTGTTGTGTGAGGTGCGTGGAAGTTATGTGGGTGATGGTATTGTGTGCCTGTGGATGCTTGGTAGTAGTTTGTAGTGTCTCTCTCTGGCCTTCCTTAGGTATTTTGGTCATAGGGGTTTGTGGGTGATGTGGGTGTGTGTTTTATATTGTAATGGGTGTGTGGGAGTGGTGTGTGTATATGTATCAGGTGTGTGTATTTCGATTTGTCCAATGTGGCTGTGTTTTGTGAGAGTGTGTGTATTTTGAGCGCGGCGGTGTGTACCACCAATGGAATACCGCGGTTGAAAGACCGGCGCGTGGATTCGTGGGTCGTGATAGTGTGGGCGTATTTCTGTTGGCGTGACGGTTGAGGTTTTGTTTTCGCCAGTTTATCACTGACCTTTGGTGAGGCGGACTTGTCTGGGTGTCTCAATTTTGGCGGATTCCGAGCAGTGGGTCATAATGACCGTGGTGAAATTCCGCTGCCACGGCGGTGTGTTGGCGGTCTTCTGCACGGCAGTAAGCGGCTTTTACCGCCAATATTGTAATGAGGGTCTTAATCTCTTCCATCGTAATTTTCTGATTTATCATTTCCTTCTCTATGTCTGTAATTTAAGGGAGTGTATCCGCATCCAACCAACTTCAAACCTCCTCATTTGTTAACACAGTATCTTCTTTATATAAGTCTGAAAAAAACAATTGAAATACCTCCCTTATATCATGAGAACTAGACTGTCTCTGCCCCTTTTGATCAAAAATCTCTCTGATTTCATATTTTGGTCCTATCTGTCTTGGCTTTCCAGGCCAGCAGTTTACTTGGGTTCTCTCCATATTCGAAATGAGCCAACTTACTGGCTTCCCATCTTTTTTTTAACCTAGACTGTAATAACATCTCCAATTGCAGTTTCAAATGAGACCTCATTACTTCTAACTGTTCTAGAGATTCTAAGCCACCCATCTCCAAGCAATCACACTCATTCAATATCATTTCCAACACCTTCATTTCCATCCTATACTTCTTATCCGTGACAACGGTGAGACTCGTAATTTTGCCTCTTAAAAATGCCTTAAACGTATCCCACACCATGCTTATTGAAGCTGAACCGATATTAAACTTAAAGAATTCCTCTGTCTCAATAAACAATTGAGACTTAACGTCGTCCTCAAACAATAATGTTCGATCTAATGTCCACCTTCTCATCTCTCTTTTGGTGATAAGATTTATTTTTAAAACAGTGGCAGAATGATGTGACAGATGGGCAGCCTTCTATCCTAAATTGTCAACCATATCCACCAATCCCTTATGTATCAAAAAATAATCTATTCTAGAAGCATGGCCATACTTCTTATTCTTGAAAGAGAAAACCTGTTGAGTACCAGCTCTTACTCTCTAAAGATCCTGCAGACCCAGTTCTCTCATCCTAGATTTCAAAAAGCTCTGAGATTTTAACATAACTGTGGACCTAGAACTTTGTGATTTATCTAAATTATTATTCAACAAGACATTAAAATCACCCCCCAAAACTATTGGGCCAGGAAAATCCAAGAGATGGAAAAACATTTTCCTCATTGGTTCTAAATCATCAGAGTTTGGACCATAAAAACTAACCACTGTTATCACTGCGTCACGAATTTGGAGTTTAATAATAGCCCAGCGACCCATACTATCTACTGCAGTTTTTAACACAACTACATTAAGTTACTGTTTAATGATTATAGCCACCCCCTGGTATTAGGAATATTCTCTGTAGATACCACATGCCTAACCCACTGCTGAGATTTAAGTAACTTAAGCATCCAGTCCCCGTCAGATGGGTCTCCTGCAAAATATAAATGTGTGCTGGATAGTCCTTCAAGTATTGCAAAATTCTATTTCTCCTACCATGTATTCTTAGCCCATTTACATGCCATGTCATAATATGAAGGAGACTACTGTCCCTACCCGGTATCTCATCAGCTTCGCCTAACTCTTCTTGTCCTTAATTTCAGTTCTACTGTGTCCTGGTGTATCTTGGGTGAAAGAGGTTTTTCTTTTATATTTTTTTTCACCCTTCTTTTTCCCTAATGCTCTTCACCTTGGGCTCCCCCTCTACCCCACTGTGTGCCCCTTGACCTCCCCCCCCCCGGGGAATCCATCCCTGACTCATATGGGCTAGCTGATAAAGCCCTAATTAAGGAGCGCTACCAAAAGAAAACCGACCAGAGGGACACTTCTTATCGACTCTAGTAAATCATCTGCTGTTTTTATGTCTCTTAAATTGTACATCTTATTGTTGTACATCAGTTTCAAAATGGCTGGAAATTTGAGTTGCACCGACGCACCCATCCTCAATACGATTACCCAGTTCCCACTGCCTATTAACGGTAGTACTAGCAAGATCCGACCTAACTTCAAAGGAAAAGCCATTCCCTCTTAAAGTTTTTTGTTTTAATGCTTGCGACAGGATCTTCTCTTTTAGAGCGTAGGTCAAAAAGTTGATCAAAATCTTCTGAGGTTTCTTCCTGGCAGGGTCTCTCCTAAACAGGCCCCTAAATATCCTCTGAATGTCCGCCACAATCTACCGTTCGGTTTCTTCCAACTGAGGGGAATTCTTAATAAGTGAGGCAAAATATGCCTTAATGTCGTTCCCCTCCTCCCCCTCCGGTATATTTAGAATTCTCAGATTATTCCTCCCCGCCGCATTCTCGATCTGTTCCAACTTATCCCGTAGGTCTTGTTCATAGGCTTTTGACTTCCACAAATCCTGCTTAATCTGTGCTACATATTCTTGAAGGGACTTCATTGATTCTTCCAAAAGCTGCGTTCTTTTAGCCAATAAATCAAATTTATTTACCAGTATCTCTCACATCTTTTTTATACCGGCCTGATTTGCCTCGGTTACCGAGAAACCCTTTTTGATCTCCCCCGCTAGCTTCGTGATCGTCTCTTCCATGGGAGAGAGCCTGGCAGACCCTCGCCCCTCCTCCACCCTCAATGTCTGTAAAAAGCCTAATGCATGATTATCATTTCCCATCGGAACTGGGGAACTGGGGAATGCTCACCAGTCTGATCCTCTTGTAAGTTTACATTCACTGCAAGGACCGAGCACTGATCTTTTTTTCCTCCGCTCTTATCCCCTACTGCCATTTCCACACTCACTTCAGTCGCCACCTCCTTCACGCCACTAGTGGGAGGATTTTGAAGTAGGACTGCAAAGAAGGGGTTATTTTAGGCCTTACATTTACAGGGGGGTCTACCTTCCCCTACTTTTAACAAGCTTGGCACCAAAAAACTTTTCCTGGTGGGAGCTGACTAACGGAGTCTCCTTTAAAGAATCTCAAATCACACCCACACACTCCACAGTCTTACCTTTTTTTTTAAACTGCCAGGGTTCTCCTCCCCAAGTCTCCTCCTGCCTTTGCCTCTCGCCAATCCAGCTGCCTCCTCCACTGCTTGAGCTGCCTGACTTCCTTTTTTCACAATAGGCAGAAATGCTCCGTGTGCCTCTTCATCGACTCTCAGCTCCTGAGGCAGCAAACTGCTTGTGCTGGCTCTGCCGCTTCTCCTATTGCTGCCGCTGATTCTCCCTCGAAGAGGGAAACACACTACAGCCAAGCGCGTCTTTCGCAGCTCCAGAGCTGCGAGCTGCGAGCTGCCAAAGCACCACTCCAGCCGCGCCGCTTATGTTCTCCTTAGTCCCGGTAAGCCGGCACATGTGCCCTCCTCTTGTCACCCTCGGTCCGGCTTCCTTAGTCAGACGCTCCGCGGCCCGCGTCTGTGCCGGCCGCCATGTTCCCCCCAAAATGTTTTTTTCTTTGCCCGAGGACGCCATTTCTTGCTTTTAGAATATTTTAGGAGTGTTTTTCTTTTAAAAAACATTGAGTAAAAAAACTCAGTACAATGGAAATGCACGGTGTGACATTAACATGTGATTTCTACATCAATCAATAATAGCAATACTGAGACAGGCATATGTTATATTAATATGAAATACATTCTTGTATAAACAAAAGGCAGAGGATAATAGGTGTTAGAAGATAGTATAAGGAGTAAAGAGTAAGTGGACACAAACTGACCCCTGAGGGACATCATCCTTTAGTACAGCAGAGGGAAATACCCAAATGATAGAGAGAAAAAAATTGGATGAGGTGATAGAGGGTCTCAAAAGCTACAGGTTCATTCAAAAATTCTAAAATAAAGGAAGCTATGACAAGAATTAAGAGTAGACAGAGCAATTAAGGCAGCCTTGGCCCTCTTGGGTAAAAAAGAACCCGCAGAGGGCCATAAAAGACTATAGGTACCCTGGACCTGGGTTTGAGGTTTATGATAGCTGGTACATCCAATAACCGAGGGCTAGAAATATACCAAGTGTGACAGATTGTACCAATTTGGAGTTTCCCACTTCAAAATGGGGTAGTACTTTTGAATGTTGGTTCTTTCTGCAACAATATTCATGTTCCATTATATATCGGGCATTTTCCTGTGTAGTTTGTCAGGTTTAATCTGCTGAAATTCACCAAAGGAAATTGGGGGATGTGCTAATTACTAAGATACTCATGACTGCGATCACTGTACAAACAAGTTTTCAGGGATCAGAACAATAAGCCACTAATCTTGAGGACCTATATTTGGTAAGATATTAAGAAAGTTGTTTATGAACTGCACATTGAAAAATGTAGAGAAATATTACAGCAGAGAAATACGATTCTAGTTTGATCATAATTACTTCTCACCCAATGAGCAATTACAGTTTTTCAGTAATGTTCCTTATGTCATGGTTTTGTGGGTCCATTTTTCATCCTTCGCAAGAATCAAATGCTCAATGAGGTTAACGGAACTTGGGACCTAGAAAGCAGTGTGGTGAACCATCAACAATATTTCAACAATATCCCAAATAATTTAGATACCATGACCAATGTGGCCATGGAAGGAAAACTCCAGTCAGGAATAAAGTTGAAAGATTTATTACAACCACAAACTCGAAGTCATGAAGACAGTGCGTAAAACTAAGTTATAAATGTACATAATCATCAAGGGTTGCCAAAGGCATCTAAATAAATTCAGGGGAACGAACATTAATGAAACTAAGCATTGAAGTAAAATAATAGATAACATCAATAAGATACAGATATTACCAGCTGCTCAGAATTTACAATCAATAGTCAATCCAAATTTAATAATTTCAAGTCAATAATCTTTGGCTGAGCACAAGTCAACCCTATAGCTAACCAAATCATGAAAATATATGTGTGGGACGAACACATGCAGGCAAAATACAAAAAGAACAAAAATAATTTGAAAAATATAATCTTGGGCTGCAGATCACTAACGAAAGTTAGGCAACAAATACGTAAAAAGTGAAAGTGTCAGCATGTTAGAAGCTCAGGCATGAGTCTTCTGAAGGTGCAAATAAAAGTGTTACTAAATCCAGAAAAGGCATTTCAAGGGTAAGGGCAAATGGGAGAGAGGAAGATACAGCATTCAGCATTCAGTTAATTTTCATCAGCCAGACATCAAAATCAGCAAGGCATCTTCAAGCATCAGGAGCTCTCTGCAAGCTGCTCTAGTCTCCTCAAGACTGCTCCAGACTGACTAAAGTTTCAATGTACAACGGTATGTCAAATTACACAAACCAATTTGATTCACCAAAGGTACCAACCAGTTCATGTCATGTTGGGTAGGCATCAACCAATGAAGAATAGTCGAAGATTCCAAATTGAAATAAGCACATTTCTTCCCATCTCCTTTCTGTGTGACTCCAAGCAGGTTTGAAACAAATGTATATGATCTCAGTCCATGTTCCTGCAATGTACTGTTTCCAAGGACAAATGGATACATCCCTCCAGGTAAAAACAAAGGATCTATGACAAAAAGACTTTGTTTCTCATGGGCATTAAATCTGAATCCCCTCTTCCTTCTCAGTTGCAATGCAATTTATGGATACTTTATGGATACTTTGCACCCGCAACTGCCCTGGCAGACCAGTGACTTGCTACCAAACCAATTAGTACAGGTCCACAGAGTGGAAGCCGCCCTTGACAGACGGTTTCCACTCGGTGAATCACAGCTAGTAACAAAAGAGGTGCCAGTGATATTTTTATCATCTACCAAACACAAGAACGGCATCACTACTAAACGATTGACTTCAAAATACATGTTTTCACCTATTGCTTTCTGTAAACGTCGATGTAATTGTCGTTGCTAAATTGCACACGCTTGACTGATGGAAGTCAGTGAGGAGAAGGTTATAGTTAAGCTCCAAAGAGGTTCTGATGTAGAGTTTAGGGATAGGTTTCTCCTCACACACGTGCCAGATATCCCGTCTGCCTTATAAAAAGGATATAATGCGCTTCTAAAAAGGCGGGCGGGATGCCCGTCATGTTTGTGACTAGTAAACTGTCTGCCAAACACTAAATCAGGGCCCTAGTATTAAATCACGCGGGAGCGGATACAGGCACACGGTATTATAAATAACAAACCTGAGTATTCAACATTTTAGCATCAAATATATCATGAAGAGCGATATTCATTTGATTGAGTGGCGCTTCCCTGTAAATGTCAAATCATCTTTTCATTTATGAAGATTAAAATATTTGTATTCATGAAGTGGGCTGATGGATTGTGACTGTCTTTTTGGATAAAAGAAGCACTAAATCACGTCTCACAATGAGGAAATTGAATAGGTAAACCCCACGCTTTAAGGAGTTCTCTGTCTTTAATCGACGATCAGAAACATTCGCCTGTACAGTATTCAGAGCCCTATCACCCCTTTCAGAAGAGGACAAATGAGCAAGAAAACGAATTCTGAAATATGACTATACAGATTGATAAATCACTCCGCGTTTTGTTATTTTGGTCCCTTGGGCAAAGCCGCCCACCTACAAGACGCTCAAAAGCGGGAAGGGGGCGAATAACGTGACCTTGCCAAGCAGGGAAAAAGCGATTGGCAGTATACTGCATCAAACACAGGACCTTCAGCCATAAGACTCTCATGCGTCTACTCACAAACTTAAAGCATAATCATTTTTTGTGTTTTCCCTGCAAATGTTCTTCTGAAAACCATAAAATCTTAAAAGGGGGTGTGAATGTTCTATTTCAAATTAACTTGAAATAGTGTTCCTCCTTGACCAGATAAAGCCTGGCATGTGTGTAGTGAATTAAATGGCACAGTGTTTTTAGCATCTCTTGGCATGGGCGTAACTTGGTCAGTAAGATTGGAGGGTGGGAACTTCAGAATTTCCAGCAATGACGCTGGCATTTGTTAACAATTACTATAGGATAGGCAGGGTGCCAGAGAGGGGCTAAAGGGGAAGTGGAATGGAAGACCAATGCAGATTTGTAGGGGCACTTAGGGGCAGATGTAGCAAACAGTTTGCGAGACGCAAACGGCGAAAATCGCCGTTTGCGAGTCGCAAACGTGTGTTTGCTATGCAGAAATGCATTTTGCGAGTCGGAACCGACTCGCAAAATGCATTTCCGACTCGCAAATAGGAAGGGGTGTTCCCTTCCTATTTGCGACTCGCAGTGGTATGCAATTCCATTTGCGAATGGAGTCGCAGTTACCATCCACTTAAAGTGGATGGTAACCCACTCGCAAACTGGAAGGGGTCCCCATGGGACCCCTTCCCCTTTGTGAGTCGTCCCAACAATATTTTTTCAGAGCAGGCAGTAGTCCAAGGGACCATTACCTGCCCTGAAAAAATCAGAAACTAAACGTTTTTTTTTTTTTTTCTAAGTGCAGCTCGTTTTCCTTTAAGGAAAACGGGCTACACTTTGAAAAAAAAAACTGCTTTATTTAAAAGCAGTCACGGACATGGATGTCTGCTGTTCCCAGCAGGCCTCCATCCCTGTGAGTGCCCATAGTCGCTATGGGGGCGCAAATTGCGACCCACCTCATTAATATTAATGAAGTGGGTCTTTGCGACCCCATAGCGACTCGCAGACGGTGTCTGAGATACCGTTCTGCATAGCAAATTGCGAGTTGCAATTTGCGAGTCGCTCGGACTCGCAAATTGCAAGTCGCAATTTGCCATCTTCCTACATCTGGCCCTTAGTGAGAGAAAACTCTACTTTGTAAAATGAACAACATTTATGCACACTTTCAAAACAGAGAGGGAGTGTGTGTGTATATGTATGTGCATTTTGTAAGTGTATTTAAAACTTCCTGGAAAGCACCTGTACCCAACTATTTACCAGAAAATACATTTATTAGTGGTTTGTAACACCCCAAACACCGCCCTTGAAGCTACACCATGTCCCTTGGTCAATGCAGCCAACTATGATACAATAATATGTTTGTTATTATAATCTGTATGTAATTGTGGCACTGCGAAAGAGGAACATATATCCTGTAGGTTCTGACAATTCATAATCTATGCTGGTCAAAGTTGCCTTGGATAGGGATGCACAAAAATGAAAAGCCTTGCAACTCACAACACAGTGTGATTTTTCTATGACTATGCAAAGCACATAGCTATTCAGATTTTTTTTACAATAACAATTATGACTGATTAGGTGAACAGAGGGTGTTAGCTCTGCTTGTGAAAGATCCCAGTAGTCCAGTTCAGCCATTTAACATCTTCATTGGCACCTCGCAGTAACATGCCTGTTCACCCACAATTAAGTGTACAAGAAAGTATTGGATGAAAGCTTGAATTAATCTCAGACACTGGTAATTACTCATGGGCACATCCCAGCTCATTGTTATTTGCATGCCATGCTATCTCAGTTTTGGACCCAGCCATACTCAATTCAATCCTCACCATTCTCCAACAGCAACAGTCCAGCCAGAACTACCAGGCCAGGTTCTTCCAGAACAGAAACACAAGCAACCCAAGACCAGTTTTGCTCTTATTAGGTGTTATCAATCGGGTATAGCTTGGTTCCAGGGTCACAATGTGCACTGGATCCACTTCTGGGCTTACCAGTCCCACTTAGGGACTGAAATTTAGTATTAAAAAAGTGATAGATGGTATTATTGAATTAATCTCATCTACTGGTAATTACTTCGGGACACATCTCAACCCATCATTGTTCTGCACACAATACCTCAGTTTGGATGCAACTATATGCAAATTAGTCACAATCCTGCTTCAATATAACAGTCCAGCTCAATCTGCCAGACCAGGTTTTCCATGAAATGGAGCACAAACAACCCAAGATATACATTTTTTGTATATTTCTGTTCACATACAATTACAGCAATTTTATATTTCAGGACTATTACCATGACTTTAAATGTTCTGAAATGGCCAAGCCACTAGAAATATACACTATCCTGACACAAACAATGCCCCCCTTAGAGGTTTTATGAATTATTAGTAGCAATTTGCAAATTTTATGGACATTTATAACATTTAGAAAGGAGAAAATATTACTGTGAGTATCTATTCTTTGAGAAGGATGAGTGGACTCAATTTTAATTAATACGTTGCAAAGCAATCCTAATTTATTTCAGTAGTTAACAAGAATATTAAAAGTTTGGATTTTTTTGCCCCTTAAAATATGTGTGGTAGTTATTAATTGAATTCTCATGTTACAACATTTCTGAAAATTTGAGGAGATTTGGCTATGAAAATTTGGCCCAGATTTAAAAGGTCCTAGTACCATCTAATGCCACATTAGCGTCATTTTTTAAAATGGTAATGTGATGTTAGATAGCCAAAAACACTGCGCCAAATTTACAAAGATTTGCCTTAACTGAGCCAATTTGTAACCTCTTGTGCCACATTATGCCTTCACCAGGCATAATGTATGCAAGGGGGATGTTCTGGCTTTAGGGGGGCCGAAAAAATGGCACAAAGAAATCTAAGAGATTGCGTAATTTTTCCCGGCATTTTTAAACCTGCTCAGAGCAGGCATTAAAAGCAGGTTGCCATTGGTTTCAATGGGCCTCTGGCTGCTTTGCTGGATAAGCATCGAAATGCTTGACACTAATCCTGCAAAGCTCCTATTGGAGTGTGTCTTTTAAGCAATATTAATACGAAAAACTTGCAATATATTGTGTGATGAAGCTGCATAGAAAATGTGTTAACGCAGAAAATAATGCACACGTTTGAAATGTGCCCACGGGGAGTGGTTACCAATGTATACGAAGTTTAATAAAAAGGCTTATTAATTCTGAATTTTATGCAATAATGTTTGAATTTGTATTAGTATATCGTAATTAGGGTTAAGTGCTGAGAGTTGCTTTACTTGATACGGAGGGCTTTAGCTTAGCGGGGGTTTGGGCCTAGCTGCCTGACCTCATATTGAATTGTATTTTTTTTACGTGCAATGTGCTGTTTTCCTGAAGGACATAAAGCTGTATTTTTCCAAGAGCTCTATGTGTGTAGCCGTAGTAAATTCTTTCTCATGAGAACTGACTTGCTCATGGCGATGTTCTTGCTAGATGCAACAGTGTAATTCGTAACAGGTGCAAGATTAACCGTACTAGGAGAAGACAATGAAGACACTGGGGGTTATTACAACTTTGGAGGAGGTGTTAATCCGTCCCAAAAGTGACGGTAAAGTGACGGATATACCACCAGCTGTATTACGAGTCCATTATATCCTATGGAACTCTTAATACGGCTGGTGGTATATCCGTCACTTTATCGTCACTTTTGGGACGGATTAACACCTCCTCCAAAGTTGTAGTAACCCCCACTGACTGAAGCGCAAAGTGTAACATTTCTACCTGACATTCCAACCGTTGAAGACGTCAATAACATGGACCAATCTGTGACATGGGAACTGTGACCTGTGGAACATTCTAGTAAGGTGCTTACCAAATTATTGGACAGAGATAATGATGCAACAAACTTTATCCAATGAGGAATTAGGGAATAGTTAGACAGTTTTGATTTAACGGTATGACTCAAGAAGAAACCACCCCATTTTTACCCATTTTCTCCACTCTCCACTCAGGACACTCCGAGCCCGTACTTTAGTTGTTCTATCATCTACACCATCCCATGCCCACCTTTTGCTTGATATTATTTTCTTCTCTATCTGAGGAAAGTAATATGTTCCTTAGCTATGCTATTCCGAGACTATGTCCCGCCCTATCTCTGCTGATGGTGAATCGACTGGTGTCCTGAGGACGAAGACTGATGCTGCTTGCTGATCTGTTGGATTGGTAACTGTCCGATGCCATTTGTAATCGTCTGTTTGCCTTTTCTTTCTAGGTACCAACTGCTATTTTGATAGAGGCCTTAGTATAGATGTTTTCTGAATTCGTGTTCACTAAACGTTTTGCATGAAGCCCAACATGCGAAAGCTAATTTGAGGTTAGTTAAGGCATTCACTTATATTGTGTGCAAATAGACAAATGACTGAGTTCTTGCTTTGTTGAACCATGTACTAATGAGACTCTGCTAAGTTGATTTATATTAAATGTTGTGTCTAAATACTGAATGAATATAGTCTATGTCTTGATTAAGTTGTGCTCTGATTGTAAATTAGAAGTGCTTCTGATGTGATTTATTGATATTGAAGTTAACAGACATGGTGTTAGATTGTAACTAAAAGAGAAATAAATATCTTAACACTTCACTAAATTGGTGTGGTTATTCATGACCGAAAGGTCATGGTGTGTTAAATTATTGATTCCAATTGATTGTTTATTGAGAAATTGATTGTCATTAGTGGTTGCTCATTGATTTATTGGTTGGTAATGCCAAGGAAATATCTCGTACTGGGAAGTCCTCAAACGTGGTCCAAAGGTTTGTCAACCTAAAAACGCGTCTCCTTGTAAGTTTACATATTAAGGCTCTGATGCACTATCAGTTTTGGTAGCAGAGGGTGGTTTGGCCCTTTGGGCTCCCAGTGGAAGGATTAACAGTTTTGGTAGATATTGACGGGGTTTGGCCCTGTGGAGCCCCAGTGCGAAAATTGGGTTTTGAATAATTTTCAAATGATGCAAATTGGGGGGATGATGTGTCTCTAAGTCCCAAATGACTTTCCCCGAATCTCGGAGCTTGCTAAAGGGAGTTTGGGTATGTTCTCGGCGTTCTAGTGATAGTATGAATGAAGTAGGTTTTGCGCTTGCATGGCTTATGCATGTCACAGGTGAATTGTGATGTTTGTGAGGACCTTAGGCCAAATGATGATGCTTCAGTAGGAGTGGGTGTACTCCGCAGTATGAGAGTAGGAAAGTCGGCGAACTTCGTGTGATTGCGGTGCTTTGTGCTCAAAAACTGTCCACGTGGTTGTTAATGATGTACGGGCCCTGCGTGGTCTAAGACTCCGGAGTATATTGATAAGTGTATGAGACACTTGGTTTATGTTGTCATTTGTGCGGTTTAATAGTTCGATAGTGAAGTCGACGAGTCGAGTTTGAGTCAAGGTGAGTGAATGAAAACTTCGATGGAGATTTGGTGAGTTCTAAAGTGCACTAGAACAATAATCCACTGACAAGTCGAGAGTAGAATTTGCGGGTCAAATTTTGCTTGCGAGTGCGGGATCTGAGAAGGAGAGAGTAGTGGCCGAGGCTAAGCGAAATCTCTGTAAAGTTCTGAAGCAATTGTGTTACCCTTCCTGTAGTAAACCGGCAAATTTGAGTTTAATTTTGGTTGGTGCTCGCAATGTATTGCATTAGTTTTGTGTGAATCGAGAGCGGGAAGACAAGCCGCAATACTTTGTCAGCCGCAGTGTGTGTGAGTGTGACATCATTGGAGCCGCGCTGGGATAGGTTGGTTAATAAGAAGGGTCGTGCACGGATTGGCAGCCGTCCGTGAGAGGCAATTGATTGAGAAGGTAGGCGAAGAGAATTCTGGGAATTAAAGTCACTTCCTGATCTGATTGTGAACAAAATAAAAGACGTAAAGATGAAAGTTTTCAAGGCTTTAAAGAGCGCTTTGAGGGGAGATGTATATATTACCGCGAGTGTAGGGGAGGTTACACCGCCAGAGGGTACACCAGCTTCTATTGTAATGGAGGAAAAGGGTGTCGCGCCATGCCTTTGGCTGAAGCAATGGTGCAAAGTCACAGAGAAAGAGAGATGCTTAGCGTTTCCTGAAAACGGAACGTTCAATTTGAGGGTTTTAGAAAATTTGCAGAGAGTGCTAAATGATCTGAAGGCACCTCCGAGACCAGCACAGTTTGAGGCATTAGCAATCTGGGAACTAATGGCAATACGACCACAGCAACAGAAATTTGAGAGGAGAAAGAGGAAAGCTGTAAAGACACTAGCGGAGGCTAGGTGGGACAGTGTGCAGAGAGTTTGAAGGAGAGAAACAATAGATGGAGTTAGGCTGTTTCCAGTGATAGCCCAAGAGAGTGAAGACAAAGTGGGGAAAGCTACTCGTAAGACTGACAAAAGTCCTTTCAAACACAAAGAGGTTAGAAAGCCCTGGACAGAGGTAGATGACTCAGTTGATGACGAGTTCCTTAATCAGTTACTGAATGATCGTCCACCGCCATATGCGATAGACGAAAATGGCCCAAGTACCAGTACATGTTCTACAGGTTTAATGCAGGAGAAGGCGACAATAAATCCGATACAGGTTAGTCCTGTCTCGACACAAGTCCCGGTGCAGAGTAGTTTTGGCGTGCCTACCACTCAGGTTATGCAACCTCAGTTGTAACTGCCACAGGTTCAGAGGATTTACCCTGACGTACCCATTTTAGAGACTACCACTAATTTGATGGTGCAGACAGAGCAGGTATATGGGAGACCAAAGTTGATGAAGACTGAGCCAACTCCACCTTTACTGCCCCAGGTGCAGCCGCCAATGATTCAGAGATATACTTCGGTCACAGGACCTCAGTCAAACATGACACCAGTGATGAGCCAGAATATGGGAGTTAGTCTTCCACAGGTTTTGGGAAACAGACAGATGCCAAATGCCATATCTTTGTCTATTACGGTTGGTCCACCAGTACCATTGTACGCGCAGGCGAGGCCTAGTGTATGCGATCAAGGGGTAATGACACAAAATATGACAAGAGGAGGGTTCGTAGGAAGTTCCCAAGGCACGACTCCGGTGGAACCGACATTTGAAGGATCTAGATCCCTGCTAGATTTCAGTCCGATTGGGGTTCCTCCAGATGCCATGGGACAGTCAGGTTCGAGACTACCAACACTGCATAATAGCTGACCGACTGGTTAGACAAGGTCAATATTCCTCAGACTGCTCCTGTAGCAGCAGGAAGAGCGGAAGGAGAAGAGAACCTGAACCATGTGAGGTTGGGTATGGAAGCAAATGAACTTGTTGAAGGGAATATGGGTGTGAATAGGCTAAAGTCCTACACGGAAGCAGAATTTAGGTATTTGTGCCCAAAGATAACTAGAGAAGTGAGCAGGGTGCACCAGAGGTTGGCAAATTTGGCAGCAGGTATGGCGTAGATTTAGAGAATACCAAACATTTGAAGCAAAGTTACAGATTAGATTTTGAGCCAAAGGATTTTGAACACAATAGGTCTACTGGGATGGAAGCGCACCTCAAGGAGATACTGCAATGTGCGCAAGGGCGCCATCTCCTGATGTGATGAAGTATTATTATAAGGTGATTGAGTTTCTGAAAATGAGAGTTTTGCCTAAGAATATTGATTGGCAGAGGATTGATCGAACATCCCAGGAAGTCAAGGAGTCGATACATGCCTATTATGAGAGATTGTTGAAGGCGTTTAAACATTACAGCGGCACAGAGGTTATTGAGGCGAAGGACATGAATCACCTTGTGTTCAGGTTCATGGAGGGGTTGAGACCTGAGACAGGCCAAATGATTAAGAATCATTTAATTTGTTGGCAGGCAAAGCAGATTGATGAGGTGTTGCAGTATACGAAGTACTGTAGCGATGAGATTGAGTTGAAGCAGAGAAAGTTGAGGGAGAAATCAATGGTGATGCAAATTAAGGCACACAGACAGGGATACAGGGAGGCTTTCTACAGAAGATCGTGCAACAGCCACAGGGAAACGGGATGCTTCAGGCGCAAGTGAGAGGTAGAGGTCGAGGAAGTTTTGTGAATTGCAGTCCCGACTTAAACGCTGTAGTAGCTCAAAGCGATGCACAGGGAATGAAGAAGATGATACCTTGTCATGCTTGCGGGGTCGTTGGGCTCCCAGGGGCCCCACGACACCCCATACCGCCATCCTGTTCCTGGCGGCAGAGCCGCCAGGAACAGGATGGCGGTATGGGGTGTCAGAATCCCCATGGCGGCGCAGCTCGCTGCGCCGCCATGGAGGATTCTACAGGGCAGCGGAAAACCGGCGGGAGACCGCCGGTTTTCCCTTTCTGACCGCGGCTGAACCGCCGCGGTCAGAATGCCCTGCGGGGCACCGCCAGCTTGTTGGCGGTGCTCCCGCCAACCCTGGCCCGCCGGGGTCAGAATGACCCCCTTATTGTGCAAGGCAAGGTGTTCAATCACCTGTTCTAATGAGGGAATTGAGGTCCAGACAAACAGTGATGATGAAGGGGAGGAACAGGGTTCAGAGCCTGGAACTGAGACCAAAGATGAGGAGTATCCTCTGATTAACTTCTTTCCGATGTTCACCGTGGCTGATCTCCCAGCAGACTTACAGGGAACAGTTCAAGAAAAGGTGTGGGATTTGACAGGGAAAGAAGAAGGGCTGATAAAAGGAGTAGAGCCAGTTAAAGTTAGTGTGAAGCCGAATGCTGTGTTCCCCCAGATACCGCAGTATCATATGGCGCAAGATGTCCTTATAAATGTTGCGCAAACCATTGCAGATTTTGTGAAACAGGGAGTCCTGAAAGAAGTGTTGAGCAGTCCATGCAATTCGCCAATAATGGGACTGACAAAGCCTTGTGGGAAGGTTCGGATTGTCCAAGATTTGAGGAAGATCAACGACATAGTGGTGAAATGTTGCCCAGTGGTGCCAAATCCTGCTGTGATTATGTTTCAGATTCCATGTGATGCAGAATGGTTCACAGTAATTGATCTGTCCCAAGCTTTCTTTTCTGTGCCTCTTCATGAGGACAGCCAATTTGTCTTCAGTTTTAAATCCTTGGACAGGGTCTACAGTTGGTGTCTAATTCCTCAGGGGTTTTCAGAATCACCTTCCATATTCAATCAGATACTGAAGAAGAATTTGGAGTCATTGGAGCTGCCTTTCCAATCGACTCTAGTGCAGTACATCGATGATTTATTGATTGTGTCCAAAACAAGGGACGAGTGCAAGTATGATTCAATTGCGTTACTGAATCACTTGGGAAAGAATGGACACAAGGTGTCCCCAAAAAAATTGCAATATTGTCCGAAAGAGGTGAAGTATTTGGGTCATCAAATTGAGAGAGGATCGAGGAAATTGTTCAGAGAAAGAATAACGGCAGTGTTACAGATGAATCCCCCAACAACACAGAGAGACTTTAGGATGTTTCTAGGAATGGTGGGTTACTGTCGCCAGTGGATCCCGAATTTCTCAGTTATTTCTAAGCCATTGCAGAGGCTGACCATCAAAGAGAATCAGGAAGCTATAGTTTTGGAAGAAAAAGAAATGAGAGCATTTACTGAGTTAAGGGAGAGCATGTGCAGGGTTCCAGCTTTAGGTATGCCTGATTATGCAAAGTCTTTTGTTCTGTTTTGTCATGTTGTATGTTCTCTGTCTGTCTTGACACAGGTCCATGGAGGTGTAAACAGACCAGTAGCATATTTGTCAACTACTTTGGACCCAGTTGCAGCATCCTTACCAGGTTGTCTGCGTGCAGTAGCAGCAGTTGGACAAAGCCTCGCACAGTGTGAAGGCATAGTGATGGGACATCCTTTAACAGTCATTGTCCCTCACTCAGTTGAGATCCTTTTGACACGAACGAAAACGCAGCACATGACTAATGCAAGATTGACTAAATATGAGACGATTATTTTGTGGTCACCAAATGTAACATTAAAGAGATGTACAGTGTTGAACCCGGCAACTTTGCTTCCAAGTGAAAATACAGAGGTTGAAAATTTGGAAGATGTAGAACATGATTGTCTTGAGGTAAAAGAAATGTGCACCAAACCAAGGCCTGATATTAAAGATACCCAATTGGAAGAAAATGACCAAATCATCTTTGTTGATGGCTCATGTTTGAGATACTCAGTAGGAGTGCTGAGAGCCGGATATGCTGTATGCACGATTTCTGGTATACTGGAAGCGTCCTGGCTTCAAGGAGTGTATTCCGCTCAAGTAGCTGAGTTGGTAACTCTTACTAGGGCTTGCGCTCAGATGAGAGTCACTATCTATACTGATAGTCACTATGGCTTTGGAATTGTTCATGATTTTGGCCAACTATGGTGGCAGAGGGGTTGTTTGACCTCTTCTGGTTCGCAGTGAAAAATGGTGAAAGAATTAAGGAGTTGTTGCATGCGATTCAGTTACCTCATGAAATTGCCGTGGTGAAATGCAGTGCACACCTGAAGTCACAAGAGTTTGTTTCAAAGGGTAATGGATATGAGGATCAAGTCGCAAGGTTTTGCTCATTGAACTATATATCGTTCAAGGATTAATGGGAATTGTTACCTGAAAAGGAAAATGAGACATGCACAGGTTATGAATTGAGGCTGATTGATACGTTAGAAGAATTGAAATTGTTACAGGGTCATGCCAGCAAAGATAAGAAGCGTTCTTGGGTTAGGATGCAATGCATACAAAGACCAGATGATTTGTGGGTTTAAAGGGAAAATGGTCTTACCGAACAGCCTTTTGTCGCAGTTTGCAAGGTTTTATCATGGCTAAGCACACATTGGGAGGGATGCCATGATCAGGTTGTTCAAGATTGACTGGTTTAACCCAATATTTAGACAAGCTGCAGAGGTAATTTGTCATCGTTGCGTCATTTGCCAACAGATGAACTCGGGGAAAGGAACAGTGGTGAATTTGAGCCACATTGGAAGAGCTGGAGGTCCATTTAGCAGAATGCAATTGGATTTCATTGAGATGCCTGTATGTGGAGGATTGAGGTATGTGTTGGTGATTGTGTGTATCTTTAGTCATTGGATTGAAGCATACCCTACACGCAGGAATGACAGCCTCACAGTAGCAAAATATCTGCTTAGGGAACTGATAGCGCGTTTCGGTTTTCCGATCTCTTTAGAATCAGATAGGTAAAGGCACTTCAACAATGAGGTGGTTAGGTTACTGTGTGCAGCATTGAACATTGAGCAGAAGTTGCATTGTAGCTACCGCCCTGAGGCATCAGGACTAGTGGCACAGATGAATGGTACCTTGAAGTCGAGAATGGCGAAAATGTGTGCAGCCACGAATTTGAAATGGCCCGACGCATTACCTCTAGTGTTAATGTCAATGAGAAATACACCTAACAAGAAGACAGGACTATCTCTGCATGAGATTCTCATGGGTCGAGCTATGAGACTGCCCGCAGTGCCTGCGAATGCTCTCGTGAATATCACGGATGATATGGTGTTGGACTACTGCAAGGGTCTGGCTGACGTGGTCCGCTCTTTTTCTCACCAGGTGGAAGCTACCACCCTGCCACCGATTCATGATCCAGGACACAACTTGAAAGCTGGTGATTGGGTTGTCATCAAGAAACACATAAGGAAGACGTGCTTGGATCCACGTTGGAAGTGACCCTACCAAGTGATATTAACGACTACTACTGCTGTGAAGTGTGCAGGGGTTCCGAACTGGATCCATGCCAGTCACACTAAAAAGGTAACATGTCCAGCTGATGAGGAAGTTGAGTTGCTAAAAGTACCAACAACAAACAGGGAAGTCTCAGGGCCGGAGAGTGATCGAAGGGGAACTGAGACAGAAGGGGAGCCCGTTGAGGACAGCTTGGTCACTCCAGTAAGAGACAAGGGAGAAGAGATCCAGAGGGGTGACGGTGAGCCTATCTCAACCGAGGCAGCAGGGGAGCCTAGTCAGAGGGAGGCTCTCCCAGAAGTAGACATTTATGAGAATGAGCTAGAGCACTTGACAGACCCAGAAGGCGAAGGAGTTGAGGCGGAGGAGAGTCAGAGGATCCAGACTCCTCCTGAGCAGGTTGCAGGTCCATCAAGCGAAAACACCATAGAGTGAAGAGAGAAAGAAGGGTTGCCAAAGGAAAGACCAACGACTAGAGAGACACTGAAAGGAGACAAGTGGCCAGAGCTACAAGTGAAGAAGGTAGATGTGGTTGTTGAAGATGCTATAGAGGAAGAAGTTGACACCACAAGGAGAGAAGATTTAAGTGAAGGAGAATTGCAAGGTGATCGCAAGTTGAAAAGGAAAAGAGTTGCAAATAGAAGATACGTGGGTCCTGAATGGGCGTATGCAACGACAGCTGAATGGCAACAGGAGTTCTTGGAGTTTTGCTTTGATCGAGAAGTCCCAGGTCAGTACTTTGGTACCTGAGTCTGGCTGAAGAAACTGAAATTGGTGTAAAGACTGAGCTACAGAAGATTGAAATAAAAAAAAAAAAGAGACTGAGAATTTACCGGATGAGACTTTGAGAACCTGATTTGACTTTTAAAAAACGATTTTGACAAGCTGCTAACCTGAATTGACAAGGGATCCTGGGAGAAAGATTGAAAGCTGTAAATGACTGCTGAAAGAAGATTTACTTGTTTTGACTTTGCTGCAGGAAAAGATTATTGACCATCCTTTGTTGTTGTTGTTTTGAACTAACCATCCTCCACTTTCTGATTCTTTACAGATCATGGCTAATACTAGGCAGGAGAGTAGAGGGAATAGACGCTGTAAATGCTTGGGTGTTGGTTTAGGTACTGTGTGTGTGATATTCATTGTGGTTGTAATTGTGGGTATGACACTAATGGGTAGGAGTGAGACTAATGATGCACCAGTTCCTGAAAGTACTACTGTACTAACAGCTTGGGAGAGGTTTGAGCTAGATGAGAGATACCTGCATGAGGGAACTAATGCAAAAGGGGAACTTTTTACTAATGTTTTTCTATTGCTTGCTGAGTGAGTATGTTGCGACGATGGAAGCGAAGGATTGTTTTGTGTGTACACAGGGGTTACCTATCATAGTTTGCCACTAACCTATGGGATAAGTTGTAGTCTGCTACCAACAAGATTTTACAACCAGGAGGAGATCCCGTACTTCTATTCTAATCATGATTTAGTGTTCTCGTATGTGCCTATAATAGAGGATTTGAGTGATGTAGCTAGATATTTTAGTGTAAAGTTAGTTGAAGGATTCTTTGAGCCGACATTGACAATTAGTACATCTTATGCTTACCCCAATACCTTGACATGCTTGCTTATGCCTGTAGAGAAAAGTTTTTTAGATCATACGGATGATGGAAGGAGGGCATTAAAGGGAAAATTTGATAAAGGATTACAGCAGCTGGCTTTTGTAGTAATGAAGGTTATGGTGCAATTAGGGAGCAAGGGAAGTTAGATGCATTACATGTAGGGAAGCTTTGTATATCTAGGCAAAAATCATATTATGACAATGTGTTTGTGGGAATGAGTGAATGTAAGCATGTGTTTTTATTTCAGAGTAAATTGGGGTTCATGTTAAATGGACAGGCTCCAGCGATCCCAGGGATCTACTATATATGTGGGCTTACTGCTTACTACCGTCTTCCAAAGGGATGGTATGGGTCATGCTATTTGGGGATAATTTTCCCAAAGGTATACTAACTCAATGATTTAAAGAAGTTTCTGAGATTGTCTGAATTACATCATACTAGACAGAGGAGAGACACCACTGCTGTTGTGGTGGGAGACATATTTGGGGCGATAATTCCTTCAGTGGGAGTTATCTTGAATTCAAAAGTTGTCTACTATTGTGGATAACAGGTCTACAAATTTTTCAGGAGCTATACTCCTAATGGATACTGAACTCGCTGCGGAGAGGGCTATGACTCTTCAAAACAGGCTTGCTTTAGATATTCTTTTAGCGAAAAATGGCAGAGTCTGTAGAATGCTTAATGAAAATCATTGTTGCGCATACATACCAGATAATAGTAATGAGATTAGAAGTATGCTTACTAACTTGACTAAGGATAGTGCAGACTTGAAGGAATTGAAAGAACCTGGTGTTTGGGAGAAGGTTGGATGAGGTTTTGCTTCATTGGGAAATTTGGTTTAGCAACATTTGGCATGGGTATTGTCTAAAATAATACAGGGGATATTGATTGTTATAGCTTGTTTATTTGGTTTGTGAGTGGCATGTAAAATAAGCAAAAAGATAAAATTGAATAAGGCGAAAAA
The DNA here is from genome assembly GCF_031143425.1 of Pleurodeles waltl. Classification (NCBI taxonomy): domain Eukaryota; kingdom Metazoa; phylum Chordata; class Amphibia; order Caudata; family Salamandridae; genus Pleurodeles; species Pleurodeles waltl. The sequence goes on from NC_090437.1 coordinate 48,269,495, forward strand.
TAATAAGAGGAGGGAAGAAAAGGAAAGGGAAAAATTGTTTAGGGAAAAATCAAAGGGGAAGCCAATAAGTAAAGAGATTGAACTGACAGAATTTTGACTGATGTAAAATTTGTGGGGAAGGTTTTGTGTGATGACTAAAGTCATCAGAGGAGGGATTGTTGGAGTGTGTCTTTTAAGCAATATTAATACGAAAAACTTGCAATATATTGTGTGATGAAGCTGTATAGAAAAGGTGTTAACATAGAAAATAATGCACACATTTGATATGTGCCCACGGGAAGTGGTTACCAATGTATACGTAGTTTAATGAAAAGGCTTATTAATTCTGAATTTTACGCAATAATGTTTGAATTTGTATTAGTATATCGTAATTGGGGTTATGTGCTGAGAGTTGCTTTACTTAACACGGAGGGCTTTAGCTTATCGGGGGTTTGGGCGTAGCTGCCTGACCTCATATTGAATTGTATTTTCTAGCGTGCAATGTGCTGTTTACCTGAAGGACAGAAAGCTGTATTTTTCCAAGACCTCTATGTGTGTAGCCGTAGTAAATTCTTTCTCATGAGAACCGACTTGCTCAAGGCAATGTTCTTGCTAGATGCAATAGTGTAATTCGTAACAGGTGAAAGGTTAACCGTACTAGGAGAAGACAATGAAGACACTGACTGGAGCGCAAAGTGTAACATTTCTACCTGACATTCCAACCGTTGACGATGTCAATAACATGGACCAATACGTGACATGGGAACTGTGAACTGTGGAACATTCTAGTAAGGTGCTTACCAAATTATTGGACAGAGATAATGATGCACCAAACTTTATGCAATGAGGAATTAGGGAATAGTTAGACAGTTTTGATTTAACGGCGTGACTCAAGAAGAAACCACCCCATTTTTACCAATTTTCTCCACTCTCCACTCTGGAAACTCCGAGCCCGTACTTTAGTTGTTCTATCATCTAAAACATCCCCTGCCCACCTTTTGCTTGATATTATTTTCTTCTCTATCTGAGGAAAGTAATATGTTCCTTAGCTATGGTAATGTAACATATACAGAAAAATATTAAACATGTTCATCATTCTTACAAAGAGAGCAGGTACACAATCTCTCCAAACATTCATTTTTGGGATTTATCAAGAAGTCAAAAATTATTTAATAGTAATTTAAAAAGAATGGTAATAACATATTCTTTGCTTGAAATGCTTGCAACTGTGAATAATTAATCGATAATAACGTATCATGTTTTATCAGGCTGTTAACTAATAATACTGTGAAGTGGTTTAAGATTGCAAACTATCTTATCACTGAGTACCTCCTCGTGCAATCAGTCAATAATATGTTTAAAATGTGTTTGCCATAAAACATGAAGCTTCAGATTATACATCTATATTGAATGCAAATTATACTCAGATTGGCCTATCCTAACTCCACAATACTGTTGACAGTAGCATCATTTTCATACCATTACTGGGATCTGAAGCATGTATGATTTCCCCTGCATCTGCTTATTTGAGGATCCACTCATCCCAATAATATCTGGCTGGTAAAAGTAATGTTGCCTTGTACGAACCAGGCATGGCAATGACCACACAGGCATATCCGATTATATTAAGTCTGCAAAATAGGGTTAGACGATTTATTGTTTACATAACTCCTAATGGTCACATTAAGAATTCCCCCTTCACTGGTGCTCTGCAACAAATAACACCTCACATGACATCTAACAGTTCTTTGCTAAAACATTATGCACATCAGAGCTAATAAAAGTTTGTGGGAGTAATCAATGGAATTTTATTATCACTTTTTACTCACAAGGGTAAAATCAAGAGGGTCTAAACAGACCCTACATGTCTTTGTCATCACGTTTCAGTGTCTCTCTTTGCTCACACTTCTTCTTGCCCCTTCGTCACAACCTGATTGTTGCAAAGTGGCCCTTTTGGGTGCTTACCCAACTTTTCCATTTCCTTGGGAACTCACCTCCTGGTAATCCTTAACTCTAACAATGGGACACTGCTATCCAGTTTCCAGTGTATTTGCTCTGACCCCTAAAACATGTTGAATGTGTCTTAAAACCTAATTGGCACATTTAACTTTACTGTAAGGCCACAGTATATAGTGCAGAAATGCACCCATGGTGTGGCCCACTTGTCGACTGCAGCACCTACTGTTCCATGTTCTACAGAGACAGTGAAAGAATGGCCTCAGGCCTACCCTGTGTGACTTGATAAATTTGGCATGAACCCTGCTGCACAGGCTTGTCAAAATCACCAGATTTTGAACATTAAGTAAGTCACCTCTAAGTGTGCCTGGCTGCCCAAAGGGTAGGGTGCACAATCTTTAAGGCTGGGACTTGTGTGACATTAGAAATGGCATGCCCACCCCCATTGACGAAGGCCAAACCAATTCTCACTGGTCAGGGTGTAGCTAGCACATAGAAAGAGTCAAAAGTATTCACTTTATTCTATAACGTTTGAGCTGCACCAGCAACAGATGCCGTTTGAAGACTTATTGTTATCTTTAATGAATTTCCAATCTGAAGGAATGATATAAAGGAAATGCAACTTTTTTTAGGTTATCTTTACCCTGCTTGAAGGTGCTGGAGGCTAATTTTAATTAGTTCGGCAGGAACAGCCCAGCTGGTGCTTGGCCTGAATTAAGTGTGAAAGACTTCTCCCAGAGCAGAGACAATAGCCTCGGAGTGGGGAGGTGTTTTATCCCTGGCAGGAAGGCCAGTTAGGATGGGTCCCATAACTTAATTTATTTCAAAGGGGCTGTTCCCATCACAATTCATTATTAGGTCAAACCTTGAATGGCCCCAGCTTTTCTCCCTCTTGTTGGGTCTGGTATCAAACCCAGTGATAGGGTAGCTACTCTTAAACTCGTTTTGAGTGACCACGGAGAGAGGACTGCTTTTTACCATGGCCATACCTCTAGGTGGGCACACAGGCTCTGCAATTAGAATAGAAGGTTGTCCCCATCTCAGATGTTGAGGGTTTGGACCACTGCAGGATTGTTTGAAGTAAGAAAAACAGGAATTACTTAAAAACTAGGTAGGGTTGCTTCCGGGAACTTTTATCTCATTGTTTAGGGAGTGTCCAAGAGTCTCTCTCATCCCAGATTAGGAAACCCTAAAAAGGTGGACCCTCACCCAGACTTCTACCAAACACTTGTTGGACCTGTTGAAGAACAAGTGAGGACTGGACCTGCTATTTGTGACCTATAAAGCTCTGAAGGAATGGACCTGCTTCCCCTTGTGCCCAGTCTAGCATCAAAATATAAATATGGAGTTTGCACTGAATTTAGGTTAAAAAATACACAAATTGGGCACAAACTAGTATAAATATGCCCTCAGGTTTGTCCAAGTATACCTTCTGACTTAGAAAGTTTTATGGAGAAAAAGCGGTCATCTACGAGTTGTCATCAGGGCAAGCTGCAAGCTGGTTTCAAGAGAGGCTTGATGATGGTGAATTGCTGAAGAGTCAGGGCTAGGTGCGGTCCTCGATCAAGGTAGGAAATCTCCAAGCGGGTAAGGTCTGAAGCCTGTGCCTAAAAAGGCCTTGATGTTTATTGGATGCTGCTCATCATCAGTCCTGATAGATCCCTCTAGGTTTGAACTAGAAACCTTCCTGGAAGTCAGATCTCCTTCAGCAGGGCAAGCCAGCAAATTGAGGCCAACGGACTATTAAGTGTTGTTGGCTATGGCTTTGACGGCTGCAGTTCTCAAGGCAGAAAGTTGGCAAAAACGTTCTTAGTTCCACGTCTTGCAATTTACGGACAAGAGCACTACGCCTGGGAGCACCCCTTGGGGGGCAAAACTCACTCCAGAAGAGGACAGCAGCAAAGTAAATGCAGAGCCAGTTGGAAACGGTCAGCTGGGCAAGTACAATTTCATGGGATGCTGTAAGTTTGTTGTGTTCCAGTTGCTCAGCCAACTGAACCTTGGAGTCTCTTCTGGAGTCGAGGGATCAAGGCAAGCAGATCCATTGATGATGATGAAACACAAGCTTTATTCGATCAATAGATCATCAAAGCGAATATACAATAAATAATAAGATCAGGAAGGTATAAAATACAATCATTAGAACCATGTAAACAATACACAATAAAACAGCTGGACCCCACTACAACAGTTAAAAGAAAGCTTAACTACTCAAAATTAAGACACATTGCTGATAACAAAGTTACGTATGCGCCATGCTGCTAGCAAATACTTGCTAACAGCTTGTATTAAAACCTTGGAATGGTGAGTTTTTAAAATTCTCAGAGCAGAGGCACAGTCTCTTATTCCCATTTCCCGGCAGATGTTACAGATCCACTTAGACCTGAGGGAAGAATAGGCGGGCAAAAAAACATAAAGGGGGTCATACTGACCCCCGCCGGCGGCGGAAGCCGCCCATCTGGCGGGAACCGCCAGAAGACCGCACCGCGGTCAAAAGACCGCGGCGGTCATTATGACTTTCCCGCTGGGCGGGCAGGCGACCGCCAAAAGGCCGCCCGCCCACCCAGCGGGAAAGCCCCAGCAACGATGAAGCCGGCTCCGAATGGAGCCGGCGGAGTTGCTGGTGTGCAACGGGTGCAGTGGCACCCGTCGCGATTTTCAGTGTCTGCTAGGCAGACACTGAAAACCAATGTGGGGCCCTGTTAGGGGGCCCCTGCAGTGCCCATGCCATTGGCATGGGCACTGCAGGGGCCCCCGGGGGCCCCACGACACCCGTTCCTGCCAGCCTGGTTCTGGCGGTGAAAACCGCCAGAACCAGGCTGGCGGGAAGGGGGTCGGAATCCCCATGGCGGCGCAATCCCCATGGCGGCGCTGCTTGCAGCGCCGCCGTGGAGGATTCACAGGGGCAGGGGAAAACCGGCGGGAAACCGCCGGTTTCCCTTTTCTGACCGCGGCTTTACTGCCGCGGTCAGAATTGCCCTTGATGCACCGCCAGCCTGTTGGCGGTGCATCCTCCGTCCCCTGCCCTGGCCGTCTATGACCGCCAGGGTAGGAATCACCCCCAAAGTGTTCAACTGTTTCAGGTGTTATGCCACATACGGGACATATATCAGTTACTATTTTTGTACCCCATCTACACTTCAACGACTTCATTGGCAACGACCCAAAACGGAATCTGGCATATAGACTTTTGCCTAAGATGTCGGGAATGATGTCTAGATATGGTTCAAATTGCGGGTACCATTTAAGATCTATAAAGAGATTTGTTAAACAACCATGAGATCGGCGAGTAATGTAGTCATTCCATACATAAGACCAGTACACTCGCTTTAGCATTTTGGAGTGGGCTTTCTCTAGTTTGTGGGGTTTTTCCCAAAAATCTCCAAGGCCCAGGTTGCTAACCATCTAGATACATGTTTTACCCAGGGAACAAAGGTTGAATTAGGGCACTTTAACAAGTCTAAAAGTGAGGACTTATAGACGTCCAGTTCTGGAACGGTCCATAGCCTCACCCAGTATAGAAGTGGTCTTAGAGTGATTAGGTCGGCTATCCGTCTCAGGCCGAAGTCTAAAAACAATGGAATCAGCGGAGTGCTAGGAGGACAAGCACAGAAAGCCCTCACAAAGCTGTTCTCTCGAATGGTTAACCTATTGCAGTCAGAAAAGCCCCAGACCTCCGCATCGTAAACAGCAGCACCCTGCGCTCTAACAGTATAGATCTTGATTGCCGGGAAGACAGTTTTTGATGTCGTACCCCGAAAAAACACAGGATAGAGGCGGCACCATGCTGCAAACAGCCAACACTTTTATTGACCTGTTCTGCCCAGTGCAAGTTATCAGTGAGCCTAACACCCAAATAGTCTATAGAGCAGACCTTATCCAAAAGATCGCTTTCTAAGCGGATGATGCATTTCTTCCGCATCCCAGAATGGAGTGCCATTAACTTGGTTTTCTTATGATTCAACTCTAAGCCGTAATCTCGGCAAAAGGAGTTAAATCTATTGATAAGAATTTGTAGGCCCATAGGGGATTTGGAAATAAGGAGGGAATCGTCTGCAAAAAGAAGAATCTGAATTTTCTGAGCGCACAGGGAAGGAGCATCATTTTGGCATGCCATTACGGCCTGTAGCACCTCATTAATAAAAATAGAGAATAAAAACGGTGCCAACACACAGCCCTGGCGGACACCCCTATTTATGAGGATTTTATCTGTTAGTTCGCCTAGGTTGCCCCATCTCACTTGCGCAGATGTATTTCCGTGCAGTCTTTCCAAGAGTTGGATTATGTTAGCTGGAGTCCCTATTTTATGTAACACCTCCCATAACTTCTCCCTTGGAACCAAGTCGAAGGCTGATCTCAAATCAACAAAGGCAATATATAGGGGTTGTTTTGCAAGTGCTGTATATTTCCAATACAGCAGAGCCAGCCTGAAGACCTGATCAACTGTACTGATCATGGATCGAAAGCCTGCTTGAAGAGGAGAAAGGATCTGTTGGTCCGTGGCCCAACTAGTTAATCTGCCTAGAAGGTGCTTGGCGAAAGTTTTTTGAAAATTGTCTATATGACTAATCGGCCTGTAGTTTGCTGGGAGGTTTGCATTATTCTTTTTGTGAATGGGAATAATTTCAGCACCCTTCCATGTTGGGGGGATCTGACCCCCTTCAGTAATTTTATTGGAGAGTGCGTTAATATACCAGGTCCAAATTGCTGGCTCGGAAGTGTACAAGTCCCCCGGAATGTTATCTGGACCTGGAGCTTTCCCAGATTTTAGCGAGCGAATGGCATCAACAGTTTCTTCAATGGAAAAACAGATGTGGCGCTTATAGGTCTGTGGGCCCCCTTCTATGGGGACGAAGCTGGGAACCACATCCGGGGTGGTGAGGGGGTTAATACCCTCTTCCCGGCTAACGGGGGTCACAGAGGTGTCAATTTTATCATAAAGGCTTGAGAAGTGTCAACCCCTCTTTCAGGCTGTATATGATTCCTTAGGCCTGTCCTACCCTCTTTCCCTCGCTTACACAATTCCCAGATCAGCTTATTATTGTTGGATTGTGTAGCGTCCAACAGCTCCTGCCAGGTAGTTTCTTCCCAGGATTTTTTAGCTTGGGTAATGGATTCCTTATAAGCACGTCTAGCTAATTGTATTTCCCCTGGGATCCCTTCCATAATGGAATTTTTTAATCCTGTCTTGGCCCTATGGCAAGAATCATCAAACCATGATTTGGTGGGCAAGGTGCCTACTTGCTCTCTTGCTCCGACCTTCCTATAGAAGATACTTTGCAATCTGATGACCATATTTTCATGTATGCATAAAAGTGGGATATCATTAGAATCACAGTCATAGAATGGGGCCAAGTTGTCTATAAAAGCTTGGTAGATTTCAGGTAACAAGTAGGGATTCGAGAGCACCATCGGCCACCTGACCTTCTTGGATAAGTTGTTCAAGATGGGAGTGGGGACCATAGTAACTTGGTTATCAAGGTTCTACCAAAAACATCCCCTGATATGGAAAGTAACAAAGGATAGTGGTCGCTTTCACATCTAACATCCACCTTCATATCTATCAACAGGGGCCACAGTCTCACATCCACAAAAAAATAATCAATTCCGCTTGTAGATGTGCCTCGTTTAAAAGTGGGGGTGGTATCCAAGTCAGAGGGCATACAACCATTACAAGCCCTAAGACCGTACTTCAGACAAAGAGAGGCCAACTGAGAGGCAGCACAAGAATGAGGACAGAAACGATCACTGGCCAACTGTGCGATCCCCCATGTTTGATCTTCTTCCTCTGTGAGACCAGTTAATAACACAGAGGGTTCAAAAGTACAATTTACGTCCCCGGCTATTATCAAGCAAGATGTTGGTTATAGGGTATCCAAAAAATCAAATAACTGGTTTAAAATCTGAGATTCTACCCCTCAAGATACAGATCGGGCATAGACGTTGATAAAAATTACATTAAAACTCTGTTGAAACGTGATTTGTAAACCCATCAGATCTGGACAGTCAAATTTTTAAATCTTATATTCACATTGCACGTTTTTGTTTAATAACATCAGGAGACCCCCTTTTGCTCGACTTGTCGCCTTTGCCGATGGTTGGGCAGCCAAGTTGAAAGAAAGAAACCCATCAATATTGATCTTCTCCTCAGCCCACGTTTCTTGGAAGAGGCATATATCTTGGGTATTTATATATGAACACCAGTCAGTATAATCTAATTTCCTCCCAATACCGGCTAGGTTCCATGTCATAATGGCTAAGCCTTTTTTCTCGGAGACAGCACTAGGTAACTGGGAGTCGGTCTTTACTGGAATTAACTCATTGGTGGTAGATCCTTCAAAGACTGTCAAGAATGATTCCTCTGGATTGACCCCTGGGGTTGCTTCCTGGACTGTAGCCAGTCATACAGGATTGGTCTGAGTGGAATTACCACACCCCAGTTGGACTCTTGTGACATTGCAACATGTGTGACTATCAGCTGGAGCCTGATCTCCTTCCTCTAATACTGTCTCTAGGGTAATACCACCCTTCCTTCGTCCCATTAGAAGGTGGGTACGATCATTAAATGCAATGAGTCTCTCGAGAAATGTTCTATCATGGAACTCAATTGAGATTACGTTGTGATTCAGCCCTATGGGGCTCCACCGATTAACTTAAAAAATATCCGTACGTATAACCGATAAGCAGTTCCGTTGGTGTCGTAGCCAGTAAATGACCTTGTTAACCCTGGACTCATGGGCCTCAATAAGCCCCGGTATCAGCTTCGGGACATAATTCAGGAAAAGAGTGTTGGACCCATCCCTGCGGCCTTGAGCATTTGGCAGTATAACTGAGCTGCAGGGGGCTCTCTGAGAGGAGGTATCACGAGTGGGATCGGAGGGAAATATAGGTGCAAGTGGCCTGCTAACATTAGAAAGAGCACAGACTCCCTTGCATGGTAAATTGTCAGACACTTTACACCTCTTAGTTGACAAATAGTTTGAAGAATCTCGGGGGCGGCCATTATGGGCAATGTATGTTATTGTAGTGGCCCCCTCAATGGATACATTTTTATTGCCTAATTGCTCGAGTGAGGGATTATCTACAGGGCATACCAAATCCACATCTGGGCCAACCCTGTGTGCCTTTTCCTTTGATGGTCGATAGCTTGTCCCCCTTGTGCAGGCCAAGTAGATGAATTTCAGTCATTTACTAAATGTCTACCCTTCGCCCCTTCATCTCTTGAGAAGCATTTGCATCTACACACCAGCCTTTCCTGCAAAGTTTTTGCCAATTGCAGCACCAGGGACCTTACTTCATCCACTCTTTGGAGGACGAGGGAAACATTGGGCTCAGTGGGGAAATTTTCCAAGGGGGGAGCAGAGATGGGAACGAATGAACAAGGGGGATCCACTTTATTAGGGTCAATTACAGGGGGTTCGAGGACCCTAAGTGTGTCATCCTCTTCAGCTAGGACCTCGAACCGATTCCTGCAGAATAAATTTGGAATCAATTTTATCTCTGGGCTCAATGGAAAAGCTGGGGTAGGTATACTTCCCTCCACATCCGCTTGGAGGGACCCACTTCTGGATGTGGGATCGCTGGCCATTGTTATTAAACCTTTGGAAGGGATAGGTTGTTTGTGGGACCACTCCGCTATTGGTCAAAGCAGGATCTACAATGTGTTCCTTCGTCTTTTTTTTAAAGAAATCTTGGATCCTCCCGGGGTTAACTAAAACTTTTTTGGAGACGGAGCTCCATTATTGCCCACTGTACAATTTAAGATTGCCTCCACCTCTTCAAATAGCTGGTCAATCTCCTCGAAGGGTTTATGGCTGCTTATTTTGATCTTAGTAGCTAATTTTAAAGAGCGCTTTTTCTGCTTTTTACATTCAGTTAAGGGATCCAAAGGATCCACAGCTTTCCTCTTCCCCATGTAGCCGGGGAGGTAACGACTACACAGTACCAAACAAGATATAAAATGTTATGAGTCTTACTTGGTGAATGAGTCAAGGAGGAAAGAGGGTGGGCCCAGCCCAGCCTCAGTCAGCCGAAGACGGGCGGAGACGGGCCCGTCTTGGCCCGGTCTTTTCCCAGGCGCGCACCTGCGCGCATCCCGCGTCCCGCGAGGGGCGCGCCTTTTTATAGCTGAAAATGGAGGCGGGCCGTGCAGGAAGAAGCGTCCGTGGCAACCCGGTCAGTTTCAATGCGTCCCGCGAGGGGCGCGCCTTTTTATAGCTGAAAATGGAGGCAGGCCGTTCAGGAAGAAGCGTCCGTGGAAACCGGGTCAGTTTCAATGCGTCCCGCGAGGGGCACGCCTTTTAATAGCTGAAACTGGAGGCGGGCCGTGCAGGAAGAAGCGTCCGTGGCAACCAGGTCAGTTTCCTTACACAGATAAGATCACCACAAAGATTACGAGCGTTTGTTCCGTCGATGCTTTAGCGTCACTAAATTTGCGCTTTTTGACTGAGTGCTCACCTGCAATGAACCATTCTTTCTTCAAGTGCCTCAGATAGCAGTGTAGTCCTTCTTCTGATGCTTCACAGATCTTGGATTGTTATGTGGAGAGTTCTGTTGGGGCGGGGGGTTGTTTACTTTTATGCCCGGTGATGGCCTGTGGTTGGAAGGCAGCGCTTTGTCCACCGCTAATCCAGTGCTGGTCAGTGCTGTGAGAAAACAGGGCTGATTGCAGAGGCCCCATAACTTTTTGCCCCCATTTTCCTCTTTTTGCTGGTGTTTTCCTGACTTTGATGGTGCCCTGGGTACTGCTAACCAGTCCCAGGGCCTGTGCTCTGTGTAAAATGGATATGCAAATTAGGCTAATTATAATTGGCTAAGTTAACCTACCTATAAGTCCCTAGTATATGGTAGGGCATGTAGGTTTAGGGACCACAGCATAGGTGGTGCACACCTAGGTGCACTGCTGAGGTGCCCAGTGTCATTTTAAAGGCAGGCCTGCTTTGCTGGCTGCTTTTAAATTAAAGTTATATGCAAATTCGACTTTGGAATTAAAGGTACTTCCAAAGTCTTAAACTACCTTATTTTTACATATAAGTCACCCCTAAGGTGTGCCCTATGTGCCCCTAGGGCTGGGTGCCATGTAACTATAAGCAGGGACTTTATAAAAATAGATTTATAAGCCCTGGTGAGGTAAAAACAGCCAAATTTGTTTTTCCCTCATTGAAGTAAATGGCCTTCATAGGCTAGAATGGGCAGACTTTATTTTAAATTTTAAAGTCTCCTTAAATGTTAAATACCAAGAATTTGGTATCAAATTGATTGTTATAATAAATCCCACAACTTCCAGTTGTTGGATTTAATATAACTTGTCCAGGTAAAAAGTTTAGACTTTACCTCAAAAGTTGCCAATTTCATCTCTGCATTGTTTTTGCTGCTGTGCTCTGATTGGCCAGCCTGCAGCAGCTTCTGCCAGGCTGCCTTGATGAGGTGTGAAGTGGCCAGGCTTCACACAAAGGAATGTGCTTGGGGGAGAGAATCTCCCCTCAGCAGATGGCGAGGCAGGAAGGGGGAGGGCTGCCAAACTGGTCTTCAAAGGCAGAGAAGGACATTTGGAGCACCCAGCAACACCCCCACATCCTGCAACCCCAGACAATTAGGTGCCCCCTTGATTAGAATAGGAGAGGGCAGGAGAGGGGTGTGTTTATGATTTTTAGCCACACCAGTGGGTGGGCTCAGCCAGATGTAACCTCCAAAAATCAGATTCATCCATGTTGGATTTTTAGAGACTGTTGCCTTCTGGGATGGATTTTTGCCACACTTCCCAGGAAGTGGTCATCACAGGGGGACGACCCTGTCCCTGATTGGAGAACCAGGGCCCCCCTGCTTTTCACCCAGGAGCAAGGATAAAACTGGAAGACCTGCACCCACGCCTCAGATCCCCTCCAGAATTCAACAAGAAAGGAACTAAAGAAGAAGAAGGACTGCCCTGCTGGACCCCTGGCCTGCTCCTGGAACCTGCACTCAGAAGGACTGCACCAGCTGCACACTTGGGCTTCACCATAAGAAGGACTTTGCCTGGCTTCAACTGGTTCAAGGAGGGACTCCCTGTTTGCTACAGGTGAAAAATTGCTAACCAGAGTCCCCTGCACCAACTCCTGAAGAAAGCGACCAGCTGACCACTGTCCAGTGGCCAAAAAGGAGTTTGCGCCAGGTGCATTCTGGGAGTTGAAGTCCGCACCCCCCAAGGACCATCACAGAACTTCTGGACCCTTGGGGTGAGCTGTGGACCCCAAAAGAACCTTAAAAGAACATCTGGGTGAAGCCCCAGAAGTTTGGAAAAGATTTGAGAATTTTTGGAAAAAAGCTCCAGAGAGGGACCGACCCGCCGCGGAAATTCTAGCCGGCTTGCCTCAACCGCGACGCGGCCTGACTTCGTGGTTCGTCCCGGTAAAGAAAAACATCCAAAAAAGAGACTAAGTCCGAACGTAAAAAGTTGACCGGGACCTCCCAGCCATCGTATCCGAGAAGGGCTCCATGGACGTCGGATCAAGATCCAGGTTTACCCCGGTCGAAGGATTTTCATCTCGAAAAAACGACTAAGTCCGAAGGTAAAAGTCTCCACCGAGGAAACCCACATCGCGTATCCGGACAAGGGCTCCAGGAGGTCGGATTCAACTGGCAGGTTCGTCCCGGTGAAGAAAAACTTCAAAATAAAGACTAAGTCAGAAGGTAACTTTTTAACCGAGGCCTCCCGCGACCTGTAGCCGAGCAGGGCTCCATCACGGTCGGCCTGAAAGTTTGACTTTGCCCCGGTCGAGGTGCAACCAGATGACCCGATTGGCGCTTTTTGTTTCTAAGCGCTAGAAAAGTAATAATTCTTTAAAAATTCATATCTCCGGTTCCCCTGAACCGATTTTAATCGTTTTTGTGTCATTTTAAAGATAAAAATATAAACTATTTTTATAAATTGGTTTTGGATTTTTAAACTGTTTCCTGTGTTTTATTTAATTACTGTTTTGTGATATTTGAATGCTTTACACTTTGTCTCCTAAGTTAAGCCTTGACGCTCGTTGCCAAGCTACCAAGGGTTGAGCTGGGATTAATTTACTGAGACCTAACTGTACCTATGTGGAGGTTAGTGGCTTGTTGCTAGGTGTAGGTACCTACCTGCCCTACCAATAACCCATTTTCCAACATAATTGGAAGCAGCGACGGGATCCTGTACTTGTGTTCAATATCACGTTACAGTTTTAGGTAAAACAAATTGAAAATCCTTTAAATTGTCCTAGTGCAAAAATTGTTTTTAATTTTTAATTTGGATTAATTTCAATTATTGAATTTTTGTAATTTTTCTAAATTCTTGTTTCCAATTTTTGCAAAAAGTTTTTGTTGACACAAAACTAGGGAACCATGGAGCTTGATCTGGCTAGCCTACCCACACTGACAGTAGTCCAGCTTAGGGGGTTGTGTATTGAAAGAGGGTTGCCTGCAACCACTGATCTCAGGAAGCAAATCCTGATCACATCCCTGACAGCATGGGCTGAGGCCCAAGAGGTAGAGTCAGAAGAAGCTCCAGAGGAGGGAGAAAGAAGGGAGGATGCTAGCTCTAACCACTCAGGGGAGGGAAGGCATCTGAGCCTAAGTGAGGATGAGGAAGAACGGTCCTCAGTAAATACAGTCACTAGGGGCAGACCCAAAGCTAGTGGTAGGAAGGGGGTCCCTTCAGGAGGAGAGAACCCATCCATCAGAGAAAGAGAGCTGGAGGCCCAGCTAGCATACATAGCTTTGGAAGCAGAGAAGCTGGCCCTAGAAAAGAAAAAGTTGGCATACAAAGAGAAAAGAGATGGAGGCAGCGATAAAGAAGCTGAGGTGTCCATGGGTGGGGAAGTTTGCCCTAGATTACCCAAGGGGGTGGTTCCTGCTTATGTAGAGGGGGATGACATAGATAAGTGGCTGGGGGCCTTTGAGAGGGCACTCCAAATGAGAAGGGTTAGGCCTCAATACTGGGGTTCCCTTTTGTGAGAGTTGGTCCCCAACTCAGGGAGGGATAGGCTTCTGACCTTAAGGGGGGAGGAGGCAGATTCATACCCTAGTATGAAGAGGTGCTTAGCCAAGAAGTTTGGTCTGACCCCAGAGCAATATAGAATGAAGTTCAGGGACACCCAGAAGGTCAGTACCCAGTCTTGGGTTGACTTTGTGGACATTTCACTAAAGGCACTAGAGGGCTGGATTATTGGTAACAAAGTAGATACTTATGAGGGGTTATACAATCTGATCATGAGAGAGCACATCTTGACCAATTGTACCCAAGAAAGGTTACGCCAGCATCTAGTGGACTCTAAGCAGACCAACGCTAGAGAGCTAGGGGAGGCAGCTGATGAGTGGTTGAGAACCAGGGTGGTTGTCAAGTCCCAGGGGGGAGACTCCAAGAAGGGGGGGACAGGTCCCCAAAAACCTAAGGAGGGAGGTGGTAAGCCCACTACAGAGACTCCCTCTGTACCCCAGAACCCTAAGAAGGAGGAGAGTAAATCCCACTCCCACTCTGACCAGCAGAGACAGTTAGACCCAGGGTTAAAAAAGCTCTTGGACAGTAGGGCTTGCTTTGACTGTCAGCAGACAGGTCACTTCAGAGGAGATGCAGCCTGTCCAAAGAAGGTGGTTAGCACTGGGCTGTCCAGTGTAGCCATAGAGGAGGATTCCTCAGATGATGAAGTCCTCCTAGCATTGAGCTGGGAGACAGGACCAGATGGTAAGCTGGTGATCCCTGAGGGTGGGAGTAGGCACTTCCACCACATTCAAGTGAATGGGATCCCTACCACTGGCCTGAGGGACACCTGTGCCAGTCACACTATAGTGAGTGACCGGTTAGTGACGCCAGACATGTATGTCCCAGGAAAGACAAAGAAAGTCAGGATAGCCACAGGGGAGGTCACCTCCAAACCTGTAGCCATAGTGCCCCTAGAGAGGGAGGGTATCCTTGACTGGATTAGGGTGGTAGTCAGTGCTGACCTCCCCCTAGATTGTATCCTGGGCAATGACCTCCCAGAGGTGAGTCTGGTCCCAGATGGGGTGGTCGCCCAGGGCGCCCCCCCAACCCAAAGTCCTGGGTAGTCAGTCCCTACAGTTAGGAGACAGGGGTCCCCAAGAAAAGGAAAGAAGAAAAGGAAGGGTAGGCCACTCTTAAAGAGAGTTCCAGGGAGCCAAAGGCCTTCTGCCCCAGTAGGGGGGGAGCCCAGAGTTGGCACTGGTGAGGCCTCACCTGACCCCAAGGAAGTCCTGAGTAGTCAGGCAGCTGTCCAGATGCAAGGTGTTGCCCCTGCACTGACAGAAGGGAGAGTGGAAGGAGGGTGTCTGCCACAGGAGGTGGTAGCCCCCCACTCTAGACAGCAAGAGAGGTGCCAGGACCCCAAAGATGCCCCTAAAGCAGCTCAGCCACCTGTCAGTGGAGAGCTTAGGGTGTGGTTCTGGGTACTGACAGCTGTCAGTAGCCTCTGCTGGGTGCTAGCCTTCCTGGCAGCACTGTACTTGGCCTGGGAGGCAGACCCCAGGGCCAATAGCAAAGTAGGCCCCCTGACCCTATTGGTCATGGTGGGGTTGCTCAAGTGTTGGGTAACCTCTTTGGGTAAGCTAGGTGTTGCCCTAGCAAAGTTTGGAGGAGGGGAGGTGGGCACCTCACTACCCAAGTTGGCAGAGAGAAAGGAGGAAGACCCCCCTAAAGGGAAGTTTCAGTTTGAGTTGGGTCCTTTTACTGTTGGGATGGCTTCACTACCCAGAGGGAGTGACCCTGACAGGAGGGTGTAAGGCAGAGTAGGCCCTGCAAAGGGACAGCCAGTTTTCTTCACTGTCTTCCTCGCCTAACAAGCCAGGAAGACTCTCCCAGGGTTGGGCTGAGTCTCCTGGGCGTGTGGGCTGGGGGGGGTTGTGTGAGAAAACAGGGCTGATTGCAGAGGCCCCATAACTTTTTGCCCCCATTTTCCTCTTTTTGCTGGTGTTTTCCTGACTTTGATGGTGCCCTGGGTACTGCTAACCAGTCCCAGGGCCTGTGCTCTGTGTAAAATGGATATGCAAATTAGGCTAATTATAATTGGCTAAGTTAACCTACCTATAAGTCCCTAGTATATGATAGGGCATGTAGGTTTAGGGACCACAGCATAGGTGGTGCACACCTAGGTGCACTGCTGAGGTGCCCAGTGTCATTTTAAAGGCAGGCCTGCTTTGCTGGCTGCTTTTAAATTAAAGTTATATGCAAATTCGACTTTGGAATTAAAGGTACTTCCAAAGTCTTAAACTACCTTATTTTTACATATAAGTCACCCCTAAGGTGTGCCCTATGTGCCCCTAGGGCTGGGTGCCATGTAACTATAAGCAGGGACTTTATAAAAATAGATTTATAAGCCCTGGTGAGGTAAAAACAGCCAAATTCGTTTTTCCCTCATTGAAGTAAATGGCCTTCATAGGCTAGAATGGGCAGACTTTATTTTAAATTTTAAAGTCTCCTTAAATGTTACATACCAAGAATTTGGTATCAAATTGATTGTTATAATAAATCCCACAACTTCCAGTTGTTGGATTTAATATAACTTGTCCAGGTAAAAAGTTTAGACTTTACCTCAAAAGTTGCCAATTTCAGCTCTGCATTGTTTTTGCTGCTGTGCTCTGATTGGCCAGCCTGCAGCAGCTTCTGCCAGGCTGCCTTGATGAGGTGTGAAGTGGCCAGGCTTCACACAAAGGAATGTGCTTGGGGGAGAGAATCTCCCCTCAGCAGATGGCGAGGCAGGAAGGGGGAGGGCTGCCAAACTGGTCTTCAAAGGCAGAGAAGGACATTTGGAGCACCCAGCAACACCCCCACATCCTGCAACCCCAGACAATTAGGTGCCCCCTTGATTAGATTAGGAGAGGGCAGGAGAGGGGTGTGTTTATGATTTTTAGCCACACCAGTGGGTGGGCTCAGCCAGATGTAACCTCCAAAAATCAGATTCATCCATGTTGGATTTTTAGAGACTGTTGCCTTCTGGGATGGATTTTTGCCACACTTCCCAGGAAGTGGTCATCACAGGGGGACGACCCTGTCCCTGATTGGAGAACCAGGGCCCCCCTGCTTTTCACCCAGGAGCAAGGATAAAACTGGAAGACCTGCACCCACGCCTCAGATCCCCTCCAGAATTCAACAAGAAAGGAACTAAAGAAGAAGAAGGACTGCCCTGCTGGACCCCTGGCCTGCACCTGGAACCTGCACTCAGAAGGACTGCACCAGCTGCACACTTGGGCTTCACCACAAGAAGGACTTTGCCTGGCTTCAACTGGTTCAAGGAGGGACTCCCTGTTTGCTACAGGTGAAAAATTGCTAACCAGAGTCCCCTGCACCAACTCCTGAAGAAAGCGACCAGCTGACCACTGTCCAGTGGCCAAAAAGGAGTTTGCGCCAGGTGCATTCTGGGAGTTGAAGTCCGCACCCCCCAAGGACCATCACAGAACTTCTGGACCCTTGGGGTGAGCTGTGGACCCAAAAGAACCTTAAAAGAACATCTGGGTGAAGCCCCAGAAGTTTGGAAAAGATTTGAGAATTTTTGGAAAAAAGCTCCAGAGAGGGACCGACCCGCCACGGAAATTCTAGCCGGCTTGCCTCAACCGCGACCCGGCCTGACTTCGTGGTTCGTCCCGGTAAAGAAAAACATCCAAAAAAGAGACTAAGTCCGAACGTAAAAAGTTGACCGGGACCTCCCAGCCATCGTATCCGAGAAGGGCTCCATGGACGTCGGATCAAGATCCAGGTTTACCCCGGTCGAAGGATTTTCATCTCGAAAAAACGACTAAGTCCGAAGGTAAAAGTCTCCACCGAGGAAACCCACATCGCGTATCCGGACAAGGTCTCCAGGAGGTCGGATTCAACTGGCAGGTTCGTCCCGGTGAAGAAAAACTTCAAAATAAAGACTAAGTCAGAAGGTAACTTTTTAACCGAGGCCTCCCGCGACCTGTAGCCGAGCAGGGCTCCATCGCGGTCGGCCTGAAAGTTTGACTTTGCCCCGGTCGAGGTGCAACCAGATGACCCGATTGGCGCTTTTTGTTTCTAAGCGCTAGAAAAGTAATAATTCTTTAAAAATTCATATCTCCGGTTCCCCTGAACTGATTTTAATCTTTTTTGTGTCATTTTAAAGATAAAAATATAAACTATTTTTATAAATTGGTTTTAGATTTTTAAACTGTTTCCTGTGTTTTATTTAATTACTGTTTTGTGATATTTGAATGCTTTACACTTTGTCTCCTAAGTTAAGCCTTGACGCTCGTTGCCAAGCTACCAAGGGTTGAGCTGGGATTAATTTACTGAGACCTAACTGTACCTATGTGGAGGTTAGTGGCTTGTTGCTAGGTGTAGGTACCTACCTGCCCTACCAATAACCCATTTTCCAACATAATTGGAAGCAGCGACGGGATCCTGTACTTGTGTTCAATATCACGTTACAGTTTTAGGTAAAACAAATTGAAAATCCTTTAAATTGTCCTAGTGCAAAAATTGTTTTTAATTTTTAATTTGGATTAATTTCAATTATTGAATTTTTGTAATTTTTCTAAATTCTTGTTTCCAATTTTTGCAAAAAGTTTTTGTTGACACAAAACTAGGGAACCATGGAGCTTGATCTGGCTAGCCTACCCACACTGACAGTAGTCCAGCTTAGGGGGTTGTGTATTGAAAGAGGGTTGCCTGCAACCACTGATCTCAGGAAGCAAATCCTGATCACATCCCTGACAGCATGGGCTGAGGCCCAAGAGGTAGAGTCAGAAGAAGCTCCAGAGGAGGGAGAAAGAAGGGAGGATGCTAGCTCTAACCACTCAGGGGAGGGAAGGCATCTGAGCCTAAGTGAGGATGAGGAAGAACGGTCCTCAGTAAATACAGTCACTAGGGGCAGACCCAAAGCTAGTGGTAGGAAGGGGGTCCCTTCAGGAGCAGAGAACCCATCCATCAGAGAAAGAGAGCTGGAGGCCCAGCTAGCATACATAGCTTTGGAAGGAGAGAAGCTGGCCCTAGAAAAGAAAAAGTTGGCATACAAAGAGAAAAGAGATGGAGGCAGCGATAAAGAAGCTGAGGTGTCCATGGGTGGGGGAGTTTGCCCCAGATTACCCAAGGGGGTGGTTCCTGCTTATGTAGAGGGGGATGACATAGATAAGTGGCTGGGGGCCTTTGAGAGGGCACTCCAAATGAGAAGGGTTAGGCCTCAATACTGGGGTTCCCTTTTGTGGGAGTTGGTCCCCAACTCAGGGAGGGATAGGCTTCTGACCTTAAGGGGGGAGGAGGCAGATTCATACCCTAGTATGAAGAGGTGCTTAGCCAAGAAGTTTGGTCTGACCCCAGAGCAATATAGAATGAAGTTCAGGACACCCAGAAGGTCAGTACCCAGTCTTGGGTTGACTTTGTGGACATTTCACTAAAGGCACTAGAGGGCTGGATTATTGGTAACAAAGTAGATACTTATGAGGGGTTATACAATCTGATCATGAGAGAGCACATCTTGACCAATTGTACCCAAGAAAGGTTACGCCAGCATCTAGTGGACTCTAAGCAG
Source organism: Pleurodeles waltl (assembly GCF_031143425.1). NCBI lineage: Eukaryota > Metazoa > Chordata > Amphibia > Caudata > Salamandridae > Pleurodeles > Pleurodeles waltl. The sequence goes on from NC_090437.1 coordinate 48,288,928, forward strand.
ACCAACGCTAGAGAGCTAGGGGAGGCAGCTGATGAGTGGTTGAGAACCAGGGTGGTTGTCAAGTCCCAGGGGGGAGACTCCAAGAAGGGGGGGACAGGTCCCCAAAAACCTAAGGAGGGAGGTGGTAAGCCCACCACAGAGACTCCCTCTGTACCCCAGAACCCTAAGAAGGAGGAGAGTAAATCCCACTCCCACTCTGACCAGCAGAGACAGTTAGACCCAGGGTTAAAAAAGCTCTTGGACAGTAGGGCTTGCTTTGACTGTCAGCAGACAGGTCACTTCAGAGGAGATGCAGCCTGTCCAAAGAAGGTGGTTAGCACTGGGCTGTCCAGTGTAGCCATAGAGGAGGATTCCTCAGATGATGAAGTCCTCCTAGCATTGAGCTGGGAGACAGGACCAGATGGTAAGCTGGTGATCCCTGAGGGTGGGAGTAGGCACTTCCACCACATTCAAGTGAATGGGATCCCTACCACTGGCCTGAGGGACACCTGTGCCAGTCACACTATAGTGAGTGACCGGTTAGTGACGCCAGACATGTATGTCCCAGGAAAGACAAAGAAAGTCAGGATAGCCACAGGGGAGGTCACCTCCAAACCTGTAGCCATAGTGCCCCTAGAGAGGGAGGGTATCCTTGACTGGATTAGGGTGGTAGTCAGTGCTGACCTCCCCCTAGATTGTATCCTGGGCAATGACCTCCCAGAGGTGAGTCTGGTCCCAGATGGGGTGGTCGCCCAGGGCGCCCCCCCAACCCAAAGTCCTGGGTAGTCAGTCCCTACAGTTAGGAGACAGGGGTCCCCAAGAAAAGGAAAGAAGAAAAGGAAGGGTAGGCCACTCTTAAAGAGAGTTCCAGGGAGCCAAAGGCCTTCTGCCCCAGTAGGGGGGGAGCCCAGAGTTGGCACTGGTGAGGCCTCACCTGACCCCAAGGAAGTCCTGAGTAGTCAGGCAGCTGTCCAGATGCAAGGTGTTGCCCCTGCACTGACAGAAGGGAGAGTGGAAGGAGGGTGTCTGCCACAGGAGGTGGTAGCCCCCCACTCTAGACAGCAAGAGAGGTGCCAGGACCCCAAAGATGCCCCTAAAGCAGCTCAGCCACCTGTCAGTGGAGAGCTTAGGGTGTGGTTCTGGGTACTGACAGCTGTCAGTAGCCTCTGCTGGGTGCTAGCCTTCCTGGCAGCACTGTACTTGGCCTGGGAGGCAGACCCCAGGGCCAATAACAAAGTAGGCCCCCTGACCCTATTGGTCATGGTGGGGTTGCTCAAGTGTTGGGTAACCTCTTTGGGTAAGCTAGGTGTTGCCCTAGCAAAGTTTGGAGGAGGGGAGGTGGGCACCTCACTACCCAAGTTGGCAGAGAGAAAGGAGGAAGACCCCCCTAAAGGGAAGTTTCAGTTTGAGTTGGGTCCTTTTACTGTTGGGATGGCTTCACTACCCAGAGGGAGTGACCCTGACAGGAGGGTGTAAGGCAGAGTAGGCCCTGCAAAGGGACAGCCAGTTTTCTTCACTGTCTTCCTCGCCTAACAAGCCAGGAAGACTCTCCCAGGGTTGGGCTGAGTCTCCTGGGCGTGTGGGCTGGGGGGGGGTTGTGTGAGAAAACAGGGCTGATTGCAGAGGCCCCATAACTTTTTGCCCCCATTTTCCTCTTTTTGCTGGTGTTTTCCTGACTTTGATGGTGCCCTGGGTACTGCTAACCAGTCCCAGGGCCTGTGCTCTGTGTAAAATGGATATGCAAATTAGGCTAATTATAATTGGCTAAGTTAACCTACCTATAAGTCCCTAGTATATGGTAGGGCATGTAGATTTAGGGACCACAGCATAGGTGGTGCACACCTAGGTGCACTGCTGAGGTGCCCAGTGTCATTTTAAAGGCAGGCCTGCTTTGCTGGCTGCTTTTAAATTAAAGTTATATGCAAATTCGACTTTGGAATTAAAGGTACTTCCAAAGTCTTAAACTACCTTATTTTTACATATAAGTCACCCCTAACGTGTGCCCTATGTGCCCCTAGGGCTGGGTGCCATGTAACTATAAGCAAGGACTTTATAAAAATAGATTTATAAGCCCTGGTGAGGTAAAAACAGCCAAATTCGTTTTTCCCTCATTGAAGTAAATGGCCTTCATAGGCTAGAATGGGCAGACTTTATTTTAAATTTTAAAGTCTCCTTAAATGTTACATACCAAGAATTTGGTATCAAATTGATTGTTATAATAAATCCCACAACTTCCAGTTGTTGGATTTAATATAACTTGTCCAGGTAAAAAGTTTAGACTTTACCTCAAAAGTTGCCAATTTCAGCTCTGCATTGTTTTTGCTGCTGTGCTCTGATTGGCCAGCCTGCAGCAGCTTCTGCCAGGCTGCCTTGATGAGGTGTGAAGTGGCCAGGCTTCACACAAAGGAATGTGCTTGGGGGAGAGAATCTCCCCTCAGCAGATGGCGAGGCAGGAAGGGGGAGGGCTGCCAAACTGGTCTTCAAAGGCAGAGAAGGACATTTGGAGCACCCAGCAACACCCCCACATCCTGCAACCCCAGACAATTAGGTGCCCCCTTGATTAGATTAGGAGAGGGCAGGAGAGGGGTGTGTTTATGATTTTTAGCCACACCAGTGGGTGGGCTCAGCCAGATGTAACCTCCAAAAATCAGATTCATCCATGTTGGATTTTTAGAGACTGTTGCCTTCTGGGATGGATTTTTGCCACACTTCCCAGGAAGTGGTCATCACAGGGGGACGACCCTGTCCCTGATTGGAGAACCAGGGCCCCCCTGCTTTTCACCCAGGAGCAAGGATAAAACTGGAAGACCTGCACCCACGCCTCAGATCCCCTCCAGAATTCAACAAGAAAGGAACTAAAGAAGAAGAAGGACTGCCCTGCTGGACCCATGGCCTGCACCTGGAACCTGCACTCAGAAGGACTGCACCAGCTGCACACTTGGGCTTCACCACAAGAAGGACTTTGCCTGGCTTCAACTGGTTCAAGGAGGGACTCCCTGTTTGCTACAGGTGAAAAATTGCTAACCAGAGTCCCCTGCACCAACTCCTGAAGAAAGCGACCAGCTGACCACTGTCCAGTGGCCAAAAAGGAGTTTGCGCCAGGTGCATTCTGGGAGTTGAAGTCCGCACCCCCCAAGGACCATCACAGAACTTCTGGACCCTTGGGGTGAGCTGTGGACCCAAAAGAACCTTAAAAGAACATCTGGGTGAAGCCCCAGAAGTTTGGAAAAGATTTGAGAATTTTTGGAAAAAAGCTCCAGAGAGGGACCGACCCGCCACGGAAATTCTAGCCGGCTTGCCTCAACCGCGACCCGGCCTGACTTCGTGGTTCGTCCCGGTAAAGAAAAACATCCAAAAAAGAGACTAAGTCCGAACGTAAAAAGTTGACCGGGACCTCCCAGCCATCGTATCCGAGAAGGGCTCCATGGACGTCGGATCAAGATCCAGGTTTACCCCGGTCGAAGGATTTTCATCTCGAAAAAACGACTAAGTCCGAAGGTAAAAGTCTCCACCGAGGAAACCCACATCGCGTATCCGGACAAGGGCTCCAGGAGGTCGGATTCAACTGGCAGGTTCGTCCCGGTGAAGAAAAACTTCAAAATAAAGACTAAGTCAGAAGGTAACTTTTTAACCGAGGCCTCCCGCGACCTGTAGCCGAGCAGGGCTCCATCGCGGTCGGCCTGAAAGTTTGACTTTGCCCCAGTCGAGGTGCAACCAGATGACCCGATTGGCGCTTTTTGTTTCTAAGCGCTAGAAAAGTAATAATTCTTTAAAAATTCATATCTCCGGTTCCCCTGAACCGATTTTAATCGTTTTTGTGTCATTTTAAAGATAAAAATATAAACTATTTTTATAAATTGGTTTTGGATTTTTAAACTGTTTCCTGTGTTTTATTTAATTACTGTTTTGTGATATTTGAATGCTTTACACTTTGTCTCCTAAGTTAAGCCTTGACGCTCGTTGCCAAGCTACCAAGGGTTGAGCTGGGATTAATTTACTGAGACCTAACTGTACCTATGTGGAGGTTAGTGGCTTGTTGCTAGGTGTAGGTACCTACCTGCCCTACCAATAACCCATTTTCCAACACTCCCCCAAACACTGGGTTTGGGGCCAGCCTGACTAGAGAAACAAAATAAAGGCAGGCCTAGATGTGAGCTGCATCTGCCCATGACAAGATAGGCCTCCTTTGAAGATCAGAAAGGAGAACAGCATAGTCCCTGCAGGCCATCTTGTCAAGGAAGGAAACCCCTTTCCCATTTCCAGAGCTATTTGTCTACTATCTGTGAGCAATACACATCTCACAGAAGGGAAGCCATCAGGTTTCAGGCGTCAGCTGGGCACTTGCAGCAAAGTTTTTTGCTTACGGAGGAAAGTGCCAACTTTCAATAGACGCCATTCTCAAAAATAGTATAGTATTATAATGTTGTACTTGACCATTAAGTTGTTTTTTAAATTACTGTTAAAACACCTTCTTGCTACTCCGAAACTGAATTTAGCACTTGCTAAATATAATAGTGTAAACCACCTATGGGAAAGCCAGCTTTGCTACAGTTGAAAATGACTTAGGAGGGTTTTTACTGTCAGAACATATAAAACCTGAAATTTACACATCATACTTTTAAATTCCATTCCCTGCTCTATGACCCTTTAAGCCTACCTTGGGTGACTCATATGTATTAAAAAGGAAGATCTAGGCCTGGCAAGATGTTTATTTTTTAAGGTCAAGATGCAGTTTAAAACTGCACACCAAAGCTGCAGTGACCAGTCTGGAGACATTGTTTACAGTGCTACTTGAGTGGGTGGTACAATGTGTGCCACAGACCACTAGTATCATTTGATTTGCAGGCCATGGATACTTGTGGTACCAGGTACAGGTGGTACCATATACTAAGAATGTACAAGCAAATTAAAGGTGCCAATCAGATGTATACCAATTTTAACATGTTTGAAAGAGTGGGCACATGCACTTTACCTTGGTTAGCAGGGGTAACATGCACAGAGTTCAGCAGCCAATAGAAATAGGGTTCAGTAAAATGGTTACAAAATAAATCTTGAATAACCTTGCAAGAACAGCAAATTTTCAACATCTTTGGATCAGTTTTTTATAAAGGTTTTGTAGGAACTAACCATCTCTTGCACTTTCCCATCTTATAATGCTAAGGACAATTCTTACAAGTATAGAACTTAAACACCTGCTCAACATCTAGTACATGAATGCCAGTTTAGTATGTATGCTATTCCAGTGACCTGCCATGTTGACATACTGGGAATCTCCAAAACCGTAGAGTAAATGATTCAGTGTGACATTGACATTGTCAATGGATAAAATCAAAAAGTCATTTTTCCCCAAACTCTGGGGACCCCAATAGAACAGTTTTATGTTTACAATGCTGCTACCCAAAGTGACATAGGTGATAACTTTGTATGTGCACATTATGACTAAAATGTGATTATTAGGTCTGCAACTTAGTTTCTTTTATTTGATTGTGCAATTTAATCAATCAACCTTTATTCTCGTATTTTTTATCTCACAATTTGATGTTTTAATTATTTAAGATGTTCTTAGTTTATCTTTGTTTGTTGATGTTTCTCTTTTCTTCTCCAATCAAATTCTCATTAGCTTTTAAATCTTTAATTCTGTTTTACTTCTTATCAAATTAATTCAAAGGGGGTGTCTAAGCTCTATAGTTTTTAACTCTGCAGTGTATAAGTACATTAAGAATGACACGTTTAAAAAAAAACACTACTACGTCGTTTACAACGACACCGAGGAAGAAACATACAAAAAACCAATGTCACAGACCTTACTGGACGGGATAGAGAAGACAAAGGGACAACATAAACCAACAATAATAGCTGCTGACCCCCCGGCTCATTTGATGCATTCTTTTGACCATCTGGTCAGGGATAACCAGACTTATTTCCCCTAACTACGCTTCCTATGACCTTTAAGGTTATATAGGCTCACCTCTATACCATGTATGGCTAACAATCTTACCCTTCAGTTTTCCAATGTCGGGGGGCTCCTCTTTTAACCAGTCAGAGGCAATACACAATTGGTTGTTCCTTTTTTACCACCTCATTCTCCTCCGGGTCTGTTACCCCTGGGAGCACTAATGAGGGGTGTGAGAGACAAACCTGTCCCTTGATAATTGTACTGAGGAGCTGTTCCAATGCCAGAAACAGTGGCTTCAGTTTGGGGCAGGCACAAAGCGTATGTATAATTTCTGTATCTGCACCCCCCCACAGCGGGTGCATTTCCCATCAGAGCCCCCCCATTTAAAGGTCTTAGCAGGTGTATAATACAGATTGAATAACATCTTGTAGTGTTGGTACCTTAGGCTAGCTGTAAAGGCAATCTTTTCAGCCAATTCTAATGAGTCCTCCAGCCATGTCCCTTCCTGACCAAGCCGCTCCCCCCCACTTTTGATTCTGGAGAGAAAGATCATACCGCAATGTATACCTGAGTAATCTATAGAGTACCCCTATCCTGTCCTCCGCCTAATAGCTTCTATTATAGAGATTTTATTAATGGGGTGAGATCCTTTTTTCGACTGAGGAAAAAGTACTGTATTTGCAAAACCTGAAATAAGTGCTTCTGGGGAGGGCAGGGTTAGAGGGGTTTGAGAGGGGGGCATGGCCAAGATGGAGCCTGTGCTGGTCGTGTAAGACTGGAGCTCCAAATGGGCCCAGCAATTATCCTGAAATTCAAGCTGATGTCCGTATCCTGACAGTCTGCAGATCGACACCGCTGTGTTCTGGAGCCGCTGGGAAGTGGAGCAAGCTGTTTCTGGTTGCTTTAGAAGTGGCGGATGAGGCGGCTGCCGAGCAGCAGAAAGAGCGGCTGGTGGGCCTGCCTACAGGACACGGAGTGAGCCCGAAAGCGGTCATGGTGGTGGTGAAGCCTGACGCCGAAGGAGATGAGCCAAGATGGGGGCCTGGGCTGCGCCTCGCGGGATGGTAGCAACAAAGGCGGGGCCGCTGCCTGACCCCCTGCGACCTGGAGGTGCTGTGTAGGTCGCTCGTGGACTGATTGAAGACAAGGCTGGAGGACCACTTAGACGACCGGGTGAGGGTGGAACACGAGGGAGGCCACCAACGGCCCTACACCTGCCCCACACCCCTAACTTGATACCACTTTTGCTCACACCCCATTCCACTGGATCCAGTGGAGGGTGGACAGGGTGGTGGGGCCAGGGTAGTGGGGAGCCTGCGGGCATGACCTGGGTGTGCTGCTTGGCGAGCTGCGATGGCGAGCATGGTGCCTAGACATTGCTGGATGGACATCGCTGGACATGGAAAAGCAGCAATGTGCGTCCTAGAGGGGTTGGGCAAGAGTGACTCGGCCCTACAACAATGAGGGCATCGCCAAACCGTCTGATGAGGTGACCCAGGGACCCCTGGCAGTGCAAGAAGTGAGGAAGCAGCTTGCAGATTATCGGAGACTAAAAGGGATCAAAAAGTCACTCTCAAGGGTACTGAGAAGAGCCTACATAAAGCTGTAGACACCGCCGTCCCGCAATTGGACTAAGGAGGGCGAGTCATTGGTCCTAGAGTCTGCTGCCATGCCTAACGACAGGTGAATGCGCATTATGATGGGAAAGTCCAAACCTCCCAAACCACCACCGATGGGGACTAATTCACCGGACGCTACCCTGAGCAGTCTCCAGCACCTTGAAACTACACTTCAAGCACTCTCAGTGAAGTTTGATAAGGTGCTACAAGCTTTCATGGATACAAAACCTTCTCTTGAGTCCCAGATCAACACAATCTCCACATAGGTAAATCTCTGTAAATTAGTGGAACGCGTGGAAGATGAAGAGTCCACTCTTGCCACGGTGCGACCAGTGGTACAAGATGTTCACACTAGGTTACAACGAATCAAAAATTACATGGCTACACTGCAGCGCAGGGCAGACAATGCAGAGAGATGCTCCAGATTCAGCAACATTCGCCTCTTAGGTTTTCCGGAGTGTCCTAACATGAAGCTTTTCCTCAAAGCCTGGCTCACTAAGACGGTGTTGGGTGCAAGATGCTGAAATTCTTCTCCATTGAGAGAGCACACCACGTACCAGGCCACCCTCCAGTGCACGGTGCCCCACTGCTGCCAATAATAGCTTGGCTGCTTAATTATAGGGACTGAGACCTGCCTCTGCAGTTATTCCAGACCAAAGGTCCCTGGCAGTATGACAAAGTTCCAATTACAGCATATCCTTACTTTACCATGGCAGAACAGCGGCAAAGAAATTCTTATTTTGAAGTGAAACAGTGGCTATGAGAGGCGAATTTCAAATATGCTCTGCTATTTCTGGTGTAGCTGCGGGTGACAGATGGTGAGGTGAGCCATATCTTCCACTCCCCAGTGAGGTATGAACCTGGCTACATGCCAAGAACCTAGCAAATACACCTGCGAAGGCTCGCAAACCTGAAGACTGGCTGACACTCACATCCAAGAGTTGAAGAAAAAGACCACCCAAAGCTAAACCAACTAGAGACCAGGTGGCAGCAGAGTGGGTGCGGGTGCTCACAGAGGCCACTCTCCACAACTCCAACTCCTATGCAGCCCTGCAGGCTGAACGGGTGACTGACTCTGGCTCTGATACAGGTGACTCACAATCTTCTGGCACTCCGCTCCATACAGTGCCACAGTTTACTCCAAGATCGGCGGGCGATCTATGAAACTGTTTCTCCATTATATGTCACTCAAAGGGGAAATCCCAAATCAAACTCGAAAGAACTGATAACTGGTAAAATTAAGAACCCAGCATTAGTATTTTGTTATCCTACATGTGCCCACACTTGGCACACTTCGGTTCCTTCCTTGGCTCCGTCCCTGGAGATCTGCTCCATAAGGATCTATATGCCGTAAGGCGTTGTTTGAATACTTGCTACTTTCCTTTTATTAGGAGTAGCATGGTGTGGACCAGCACTCAGGCCTGGGGAATGGGGGTTGTTTTTGATGTTCTTGTTATAATGCTTTGTACTTCTGTCTGGAAACTGTGATGCTGGTGAGGGGGCAATATGGGGAGGGATGAGAGGGTGGTTAATAATAATGATAGTTTTTTTGATATCACAATATGGTTTTCATGCATGCAGTATACAGGGTACTCACATGGAACGTCCAGAGAGTACCTACACCGAACCAAAGACATAGAATTTATGCATATCTCTGCCGGTGTCATATTCACTTTGCTTGTATACAAGAGACCCACCTCACCAAAAGTGAACTCACCAAAATCTACAAACAATGGGGTGGCCAAACCTATGGAACGTGCTATTCCTTCTATGCCCGCGGTGTCTTGGTCTGGATAGCACCTGAAGTCCCATTTGTGACTGATGGTGTTCTGTCAGACCTGAAAGGCAGATATATAATGGTGGAGGGCACCTTGGATGGCCATCCTTTGTATTTGATTTCTCTATATTCTCCTGACACAGCCAAGGCCGCCTTCCTAGATACTCTGTCCCCTACCATACTGTCACAACCGCAAGCCCCCGGACTCTGGGGGGGTGACTTTAACTGTACGCATGGCTCAGAGTTGGATTGTTTGTTGCCTCCCATGCCAAGTACACAGGAGGTCTGTGCAACAAAATATTTTCAGCAATGTTCCATGAATCTAGACCTCCACGACATATGGAGGCTGGGCCACCCCAACGAAAAGGAATATTCTTACCATGCTGTAGGTCATCAAAACACATACATGGATCCACTGCCTCCTTTGTAATTCTGAAAGATGATCATTAATGCAAAGTTCAGAATACCTCAGCAGAACTCTGTGTGACCATAACCTGCTAAAGGTCACGTTTAAATTCGGGAGGCCATGCCCAGTAATCCCTTCCTGGCACTTACGAACAGAAGCCCTACAGGACACGGTTTATAGCACTACCATAGCCACAGCCATCTCTGCCCACTTTCAGGAAAATGCAGGATCAGGGTCATCTAGGGGGATGGAATGGGAAGCCCTGAAAGTAGTTATGTGGGGACATTGTATTTCTACTACATGGGGTGTTTGCTCCGCCCATACACGCAGTGTGCTCGAAACAGAGAGGTTAATGTGCTCACTGAAGATGGAAGGAGTAGCCCTTCCGGGTGCATACTTGAAATTGATGGCCCAACGCCGCCATCACTGGGAGGAGCTTAACCTGCTACATGACCTAGCCTACAAAACATATGTGGCCCGTCAACATGCAGACAAAGATAAACCAGGGAGTATCTTAGCATGGCTACTGAAGTTGGAGACCCATAGAAACCTGACAGGTGCTATACATGAGCACACAAGGACTGTCCTGAACACACAAGCGCATATTAATGACGTATTTACTAGGTATTATGAACACTTATACACTGCCCCAAAGGCACCTTCCCTTTCCACAGTATTAGCATGGCTCTGTCCCCAGATGCTCCCAAAAATTTCTCTGGAGCAACAACAGGAGCTGGAACAACCCCTCCAGCAGGAGGAAATAACGTTAGCGATTCGACAAATGGCCAGAGGTAAATCACCAGGCACAGATGGGTTCCCTGTTTAGTACTACGCAATTTTTACGTCTACTTTGGTTCCTCACCTCCTGGAGGTTTACAATGTGGTGCAAGGGTGTCGTACACTGCCTGAATCGCTCCAGGAGGCCCTGATTGTTGTGCTACTGAAACCCAGCAAGGACCCCTTAGAAGTGAGCTCCTACAGACCGCTCTCAATGCTAAACCTTGACTATAAGATCTGAAGCAAAATTCTCATGAATAGACGACTACCTATAGTTAATACACTTAGGGCCAGATGTAGCAAATTCCCAAATTGCGACTTGCAATTTGCGAGTCCCTGCAATTCGCAAATTGCAAGTCGCAATTTAGGATGCAGAAAGGTGTCTCAGACACCTTCTGCGAGTCGCTATGGGGTCGCAAAGACCCACCTCATTAATATTAATGAGGTGGGTCGCAATTTGTGACCCCATAGCGATTCAGGGCACTCACGGGGATGGTGGCCTGCTGGAAACAGCAGACCACCATGTCCGTGACTGCTTTTAAATAAAGCAGTTTTTTTTTTTTCAAAGTGCAACCCGTTTTCCTTAAAGGAAAACGAGCTGCACTTTGAAAAAAAAAACGAAACCTTTAGTTTCGGTATTTTTCAGGGCAGGTAGTGGTCCATTGGACCACTGCCTGCCCTGGAAAATTATTTTTTGTGCCAGACACAAAGGGGAAGGGGTCCCATGGGGACCCCTTCCCGTTTGTGCCTGGGTTACCATCCACTTCAAGTGGATGGTAACTGTGCTTTCATTTGCGACCGCGAAATGAAAATGCATACCATTGCGACTCGCAAATAGGAAGGGAACACCCCTTCCTATTTGCGACTCGGAAATGCATTTTGCGAGTCTGTTCCGACTCGCAAAATGCATTTCTACATCTCAAAGTGGCTTTAGCGACTCGCAAACGGCGATTTCGCAGTTTGCGAGTCGCTAAAGCTTTGCTACATCTGGCCCTTATTCACATTGATCAAAGTGGCTTTGTTCCAGGGAGATCCATGCACTCGAATATCAGACGGCTGTGTCATATTGTTGACGCCATGTCCGGGGAGGTAACTCTTCCAGTGGTGGTCTTGCTGGAATTCAAGAAAGCATTTGATACGCTGGGCTGGGATTATCTACTACGAACCCTCCAAGCTTTTGGAATAGGACCCAACATCCTAAAATGGGTTAAGCTTTTATATATGGACCCACGAGCACGTGTGTGCATGGGTCATTGTGTTTCACGTTTTTTTACCATAGGGAGCGGCACCAGACAAGGTTGCTCTTTATCGCCTGTCCTATTTGCACTGCCCATGGAACCATTGGCCATAGCATTACGTTCCTGGAGCCTGGAATGGGGTATAAAGGTGGGATCCACAGGGCATTCCGTCTCATTATAGGCCGACGACTTTCTTATATATTTACGAGATCACACAACCACGATCCCACATTTATATGACTTAAGCAGTTTGGAGAGGTTGCAGGTTTTCAGATAAATTGGAACAAATCCTGTATATTCCCATTGAGGAAGGTGGCGCAAGAACAACGTGGCCAGATGCAGGGAGAGAGCCTCTTTTGGGACTTTGATACCTTCCGTTATCTGGGTTTCAAATTTATCATACAAGTAATGACTTAGTGGGGGGTAACCATGAAAGGGCATTGTCATCTATACGCAAATCTACACATTTCTGGGTGCGATTGCCGCTGTCTCCGATTGGTAGGGCATTGATAATTAAGATGCTAGTACTCCCTCAGCTGCTATATCTTGTCACTGCTCTCCCAGTGATCCCAGCTATATCCTTTTTCCACTCCCTGCAGACCCTAGAGGTGGCCCTAGTGTGGGGATCGGCACACAAAAGAACTTCATTATTGATTCTTCTATGACCCTGTTCAGAGGGAGGGCTGAGAGTCCCTGATTTTGGACTATATTTTGTTGTGGTGCAGCTACAATGGCTTATGCGTTGGCTGGTGGAGGCTGGAGGGGGAGAGATGCGCCTACGGAGAGCGGGCTTTAGAAAAAATTATCTTCTGAATTGGCTGTTCTCCATAGAGGGACGGGACATTAAACCTTGAACACTGTTCCACACAGCCAAACTCACCTGGATACGATAAATCAACGCCAGGTGGGCACTGCTTCCATATGAGCCGAAAGTACCCTTATGGGCCTTACTGGCCATGAACGGCTTATTGGACTTCCATGACTCCACCCCGTGGAGGGAGGCTGGGCTGCTACACCTGGGCGATTTATACCAAGACGGTGCCTTACTCTCCTTCCAGGAACTGAGGGAACAACATGGCATGGGAGTGGGCCTTTTTCCTACTTATTTAGCCATTAGAACAAAACTTGCTAATATATGGGCCCCGGAAACATCTGAGCTGCCAGTAAACGCAGAGTTACATTGTATTCTCAAACACGACTCAGAACGAAGAGCTGTCTCTACCCTATCAAAGGCACTTTTTCAGGAGAAGGGTGACCCGCCAACTCAGAGCAAGATACGGTGGGATGCTTCCCATAATGTGGAACTCACCTGTGCGCAGTGGGACATGGCCCTCATGCAGGTTAAATGTGTCTTGTGAAATCCACGTCTAAAATACACACACTTCAATTATGTCCATCAGACTTAAGTTACACCCTTCCGCTTAGTAAAATGTTCCCAGGAACGTGCCCTAGATGTCCCAGATGTAACCTTGAATTAGCCACCTTTGTCCACATGGTTTGGGAGTGTCCACCGCTGCTACAGGCTTGAAATGAAGTCTTGGCATGGATATCCGAGACAGTGGAGGTCCCTGTTCCTCCGACTCGGCTGTACTGTCTCATTGGTAAATTACCACACACAAAATGTAATAAACATTACTTGAAATTCACTGATCTAGCAACAGTACTTTATAGGCGCCTAATTTCCATGCACTGGAAAGCACCCCATCCCTCCCACAATAGTTAACTGGCTGCGAGTTACTCATAAGTGGTCACTAGCTGAAGCTGAAGCCATGACTAAGGATCCTCGGGCGAATGGGGAGAATAATGCCATCACAATATGGGACCTTTACATTCTCCGATTATACAACATCCTGCACCCACAGACAGACACTGCAATAGACACTGTATGAGACAACCATGCATAAACCCCTGATATAAGAGATCTACCTCCAGGAAATTACTCCTCTACTTCAGATTCCCTAACCACGCATAAAATTCATCCAGCCCCCCCACCTTGGTTCCTCTGCCAAAATTATATTGCACAGGTGACACATGTCGCACACCACGCAATCCAGACTTTTTTTGTTTGTTTTTTAGATGTAGTATAGTAATGTTATTGTTATAAATGAATGTTCTTTTAGGTGCTACCGCTTATTGGTTTCTCCTATGGCAATACGGACATGCAGGGATCATACATTCTCCTATAAATGTGCGAATCCTCCTGGTATTCTACTATGCCTTTATTTTGCTCCTATGTACATGATCAAGTTTGATTCTAGATAAAATGGCAATAAAGAAAAAAAAAAGAAGTGCTTCCAGGGGAGATCATACTGAATTTGTGGCTCCGTAAAAGATTTAGACAGGGAATTAGAATATAAATCCCCAACCCCACTGACCCCATGCCGTCTCCAGATATACAGAACCGGGCTGTGAAAAACCTAGAGGGAAGTATCGGAGCAGAGATTGGAGTGTAAAAATTAAACCTACCGATCAGAAACCGACATTTTAACTGCCCCCAAACCAACTTTTAAAGTAACTGGGTTCTATGCATCTTACAAACCACCCTTTGGCCTCTCAGCCTAGATTAATTTCATAAACTGATGGGGACTGTGCATAGCTACACCCCTCTGTATCCCTGGTTATCAATATATTCATGTGCTGTAGAAAACATGCATAACAATATAGTGTGAAGAGAGGAACCGCCCATCCACCCCAGGATCTTGGTATGGTCATTAATCTCAGGGCTCTTCTGCGTTTAGCATACCCCCACAGAAAATTGCTGCCAATTGCCTTAACTTGACCAATCAATTTCTGGCAAACTCTAGAGGGATAGATCGAAAAAAGCATAGAACTCTAGGGAGTATATTCATTTTTGATATATTTCAGTGTCCATGAAGGGAATCTTTCAGTAATGCATTCTCTCTAGATCCCTTTCAATTTCAACCAACAGGAGGACCATGTTTAATTCTACCAACTGATCGACTGAGGCCGAGACTCTAATACCCAAATAAGTAGCTTCTGATACATCCCGCTCCTCACCCAGGCTAACCTGACCTTAGCAGACAACCTGGGTCTTATCCCTATTTAATTTATAGCCAGAGTATACACCAAACATTTTAGCCAGCCTTTCAATTTCCTTAAGGGCTCTCTCTGGTTCAGTTGTTATCACAGCCACGTCATCAGCATAAGCAAGAACCGTGTAACTCTCTCCATGATGGACATTGTCTTGCCAAAATAAAATAAATTTAAAAAAAGAACGACATTAAAATCTACAAGACAGCTGTAATAAGTAGAATGGGTGATTGTGGAAGTTCCACTAGCCTCAATTACAACTGACAATAATGTTGTGCAATAGTTAACTGTTCTGCATTAGGGTACTTTAGTTTCCAAGTTTTCTCCAGAATGTATTTATTCCAGTGAAAAGTTATGCTATGGTTTTGTTTTTTGCTATGGTTTCTGATTTTGACAGTGGACTTTAATCAATAAACCTTTGTTCTTGTACCTTATATCTCACAATCGGATGTTTTATGCTATTTAAGATGTTCTTAGTTTCTCTTCAAGCTTTGTTGATGTGTTTCTCTTTTCTTCTCCCATCAAATTCTCATTATCTTTGAAATGTTTAATTATGTTTTACTTCATATTAAAGTAATTCAAACGTGTATTTAAACTCTATAGGGGATATTTATAAGAAGGTGGCACATGAGCTATGATGCGCCACTTTTCTTGTGCCCCCCTAACATCATCATGGACTCATCCTAGAAGAACTAAATGACTGGCCGACAGAGAATGCAATAATCCACCTCAACCAAACCAAATTCAGCAAATACATGGGGACCACTACAAACACACTAACTCTCTTCCTGCTGATGATGCCGTTAAGACTACCAATCTCCCACTATATCTTTGCTTCATTGATTACGCCACAGCATTCTACCATATAGACAGGGAGATACTGTGGGACAAACTAGCAAAAATGATATCCTGTATGGACTCTTGAATCAGTTGACCCTGTTACATACAGACATCTGGGTTCAGGTGAAGCTAGGGATGGGCGAATATCAGACAAAAAGGATCCCAACCACCAAGGGGCTGAAACAAGGCTGCGTACTAGCCCCAATCCTGTTTAATCTTTTCATGGCAGACTTATCAGCTGAGTTAGTCAAATGCAACTTACATGCACTTAGGATGGGCGGGCTCAGCCTCTCAAAATTATTATACGCAGACGACCTTGTGTTAATCAGCCAAACTCCAGTTGGCCTTCAGCATCTTCTTGACACAACCCACGACTACTCTGCAAAAAAACGGTCTGACGATAACCCTTGATAAAACAAAAGTCGTGCAACTGAATCAAAGAAATATAAACCAGAAGCAATGCTGGCACCTATTAGGCCAAAGGATGGAAACAGTGAAGGAATACAAATACTTGGGGGTCGTAGTAGTCAGCAAAGGCATGTTCATACCCCACAAAGAAACATTAAAAGGAACAGGATTGGCTATGGCTATTTCACTGAAAATCCTTCAGAACACCATTGCCGGACCAAGCTTCACACCGATCGTTCAGGTAATACAAGCAAAATGTATCTTGACTATTACCTATGGAAGCAAATGTATGAGGGGCAGGGATGCTTGCACCCTGAATGGTATTGCAGTGAAGGCCCTGAAGATAATTTTTAGCGTACTAAATTACACTTCTCCAGCACAAATAAGATTAGAATTTGTCCTGCATTCACAACAATTCATGCGTAGAGGCGCCTATGTAAAAAGCTGGTATAAGATCAAGAGTGCAGAGCCAGAGTCCCTAAATGCTAACTTGTGGAATTAACTAAGACCAAAGATGCAGGTGCAGCAAAAAGATACCTGCAAGAGTCAATAGAGCTAGTGGGACTTAATGATCTCTGGGAAATCCCGGGGACATACAATAGCTTTAAAAAACTTGTAACTAAAGTTGTCAAAAGGGTCTCATTGCTGGAAGATAAAGCAGAACTTTCAGGAAGAGCCCATGGATGGCTTACTCTGCAGAGCTACCTCAGCGGCACACCATAACCCTACTTAGGTGTATCATTCAATAAAAGACTCAAGGAGAAATATCTCCGGTATCGGCTGAGCATCCTCCATGCTCTGCCTCATTTACCCCCATGGAAACAACTTCAGGCAGTCCTCTGCTGTTGACAGTGCGAGGCAGCGAAAGAGGACATGCCACACTTACTTTGTATATGCAAGGATCTCAGGCACAAACGTAAATTGCTGCTAAAAACGCTTTTTAACGCAAAAGGAATAAGAACATGTAAATAGGCAGTGAAAGCATGTTTTGCCGGTGAAGACATACAACTGGCCTGCTGACTTGTCTGTTTTTTTAACCATTTTTGAACAGAGAAACAGTCATCAAGCACATTGTTTGTTTAATAATGATAATAATAACAATAACAATAATAATAATAATAATAATAATAATAATAATAATAATAATAATAATAACAACAATAATTATAATAATAATAAGAAGAAGAATAACAACAATAATTCAGAAACAATGATACAAATAATAATAATTATATTATTATTAATAATCTTATTAATAATAATAATACTACTAATAATAAAAAGAAGTGCAGGGAAGCTGAAGAGAGGGTGATGTGCATGAGAGGCAGGTCACCAGGTCTCTATTGTTTTTATTTGAGCAGGGGGAAGGTTAAATGTAGAAGGCTGTGGTGGTAGTGAGAGAGGAAGGGAAGGAAGTTCATATTAAGTATGGCTCTCCAATCACAACTCTGCATTTGTGTATATGTTGAAAGCAGCAGCAGGTTATTTGGGAGGGGCCATATATAAGAAAAAAACTAATGAAGGGTAAAAAGTGAATAACAAGGTCGTTTTTGACTTGAGGATTTCCAGTGCCATCGTTGACAACCTAAACTTCTCTCATGACTATTTGATGTCACTCGGAAACCCTCTATGAAAGCATTTTCATTTTTCTACCTATACCTATCTTTACTGCAAAATGTTGCACATGCGGAATGCATTGAAAAGTTTGTTCCTGCGAATGCCCCTGCAAAAGAGGCAAAGATCTTCCTCAATAAATCTTTTTCCCTAAGGGCCCCATTTCCCTTTTTCTAAAACACCAATGTGTGCTAAGTGGTAGTGCAGCAGTGCAATGTCACCAGCAACTGGGCCCATCTAAATGTTTTTAGGTCAAGAATGGGCAGTTTGTAAGACATGCTGTATTCAGTCTATGGGCTTTAACCACACACCCTATTGTCATTTGTTGTTTGTTGTGCTTGTCTTAAATGCTTCTTTTTTTATTGGTGCATTGTTTTAAATGTCCCTCCTGTGTGTGCTTAGTTCCCTCCAAGCAGATTTCACTACAAGAACATTTTTGTTGGCCATCAGACTACGCTCACAAGTGTTTACCCTTCCTCCTGTTACAGATTGTGATGGGCTATCCTCCCTTCTCCCATCTGGCCATTGCAGCCTTATTGTTCTTTTGGTTGTCCCTAGCAATTTGTTCACACCACACCAGTGAAAACATCATGTTTAGACAGGCACCAAACGTTTCAGGTTTTGTTTGTTCTTATGCTTTTAATTGGGTATACTTAATTGATGTTTTCCAATCCACATTTCCCTCCACTGCTCTTTTATAAATAATTGGCCCTGTATGCACCGGAAGACACACGCTCAACCACTTTCAGTCTTCCTCATTCTAAAGTCCTTTAACCACTGCTGTAGCTACTTCTCTGATCTGGGTGGTAAATCCTCATTCTTAATATTATTGGAAGTGCTGTTAGCTGCTTCTCTGGTCCCAGTGTTAATTCCTCATTCTAAGTCCTCTAGACAGCTCTGGTAGCTGCTTCTTTGGTCCCAGTGGTAATTCCTAATTTTTAGTCCTGTAGACAATGCTGAAGCTGCTTCTCTGGTCCCTTTGGTGATTATTCATTCTTAGTGCTCTAGAAAGTGCTGCTAGCTGCTTCTCAGATCCCAACTGTAATTCCTCGTTCTATGTCATCTAAAGAATGCTACAAGCTGCTTCTTTGGTCCCATCAGTAATTCCTCATTCTAAAACCTCTAAACAGTGCTGCTAGCCGCTTCTCTGGTCCCAATGGTAAGTACTCATTCTAATATCTATAGACAGTGCTGCTAGATGCTTCTCTGCTCCCAGTGGTAATTCCTAATTCTTAGTCCTGTAGACAATGCTGCAGCAGCTTCTTTGGTCCCAGTGCTAATTCCTAATTCTTAGTCCTCTAGGGAGTGCTGAAAGCTGCTTCTCTTGCCCTGTTGGTAATTCCTCAGTCTAAGTCCTCCAGACAATGCTGCAAGCTGCTTCTCTGGTCCCCATCAGTAATTCCTCATTCTAAAACCTCTAAACAGCGCTGCTAGCTGCTTCTCTGGTCCAATGGTAATTCCTCATTCTAAGTCCTCTAGACAGTGCTGCTAGCTACTTCTCTGCTCAAAATGGTAATTCCTCATTCTTAGTCTTATAGACAATGCTGCAGCTGCTTCTTTGGTCCCAGTGCTAATTCCTCATTCTTAGTCCTCTAGGGAGTGTGGAAAGCTGCTTCTTTTGCCTTGTTGGTAATTCCTCAGTCTAAGTCCTCCAGACAATGCTGCAAGCTGCTTCTCTGGTCCGTCTCTAATTCCTCATTCTAAGGCCTCTAGGCTGTGCTGCTAGCTGCATCTCTGGTCCCAGTGGTAATTCCTTATTCTAAAACTAAACTTCTAAACAGTGCAGCTAGCTGCTTCTCTGGTCCCAGTGGTAATTTCTCATTCTTAATCCTGTAGACAATGCTGCAGCTGCTTCTCTTATCCCATTGGTAATTCCTCATTCTAAGTTCTCTAGACCGTGCTGCAGCTGCTTCTCTGGTCCCAGTGGTAATTCCTCACTCTTAGTCCTGTAGATAATGCTGCAGCAGCTTCTCTGGTCCCAGTTGTAATTCCTCATTCCAAGTCCTCTAGACAGTGCTGCAGCTGCTTCTCTGGTCCCAGTGGTAATTCCTTATTCTAAGTCCTCAAGACAGTGCTGCTAGCTGCTTCTCTGGTTCCAGTGGTAATTCCTCATTCTTAGTCCTGTAGACAATTCTGCAGCAGCTTCTCTGCTCCCAGTTGTAATTCCTCTATCCAAGTCCTCTGGACAGTGCTGCAGCTGTTTCTCTGGTGCCAGTGGTAATTACTTATTCTAAGTCCTCTAGACAGTGCTGCTAGCTGCTTCTCAGACCCCATTGGTAATTGCTCATTGTAAGTCGTCGAGACAATGCTGCTGGCTGCTTTTGTGGATCAATCAGTAATTCCTTATTCTAAGTCCTCTATGCAGCCATGGTAGCTGCTTCCCTGGTCTAAGTCGTAATTCTTCATTCTAAGTCCTCTAGACAGTGCTGATGGCTGCTTCTCTGGTCCCTTTGGTAATTCCTGATTCTCAGTACTCTAGGGAGTGCTGCTAGCTGCTTCTCCGATCCTGTTGGTAATTCCTCATTCTAAGTCATCTAAACAATACTGCAAGCTGCTTTTCTGGTCCCATCAGTAATTCCTCATTCTAAGTCGTCTAGGATAGTGCTGCTATTTGCTTCTCCTGTCCCACTGGTAATTCCTCATTCTAAGTCATCTAGACAGTGCTGCTAGCTGCTTCACTTGTCTATGTGGTAATTACTCATTCTTAGTCCTATAGACAATGCTGCAGCTGCTTCTCTGATCCGAGTGATAGTTCTTCATTCTAAGTCCTCTAGACAGTGCTGCAGCTGCTTTTCAGGCCCCAATGATAATTCCTCATTCTTAGTCCTCTAGGAAATACTGCTAGCTACTTCTCTGGTCCCGTCTGTAATTCCTCATGCTAAGTCATCTAGAAAATGCTGCAAGCTGCTTCTTTGATCCCTTCGGAAATTCATCATTCTAAGTCCTCTAGGCAGTGCTGCTAGCTGCTTCTGTGGTCCCAGTGGTAATTCCTCATTCTTTGTCCTGTAGACAATGCTGCAGTTGCTTCTTTGATCCCAGTGGTAATTCCCCATTCTTAGTCCTCTAGACAATGCTGCAACTGCGTCTCTGTTCATACCTCCACAACATTCCAAACCAAAACCATTTACAACTCCAACTGTTCGAACCCCCAGAAATGTGAGGTCTATTGCATTGCAAATGCTTGTTATATAATGACGGCATGCCTTTGCACTGTGGAAGTGAGAAGTACTCTACATTAAGTATTCACCGGAGATCCTTCTATAAAACGGAGATATTAATGGTGTATAGTGATGTTTCAAGTGCAAATTCTTGTTTTTGCTTGAAAAGGGATTAGAGGCCTACAGAAAACTGTACCCAACACAGTGGTCTGCCTCTCTAAAACGCAGTAGTTAAAATACATTTATGACGGTTTTGTTGGAAGTAGCGGTGCTAAAGGTGATGCAGCACCCCCAAAAGCATTCTGACAGTCAAAAGGCAATAAATTATGAGGCCTGCTGAAGAGATTTTTTTGGGCATTATTTGATGTGAGTTTGTCTCAAAGACAAATGTTAGAAAGGTAATGAGTCTGGGTGGAAGGCAAATGTAAGAAAGGCAATGGCACAACAATTTTAAGTACTACTGTTCATTCATTTGTCAAGCAGTTTATATTTGGTGGTCTGAACTGCAAAGGCTGACCTTTTTCATTTTGCTGTGTCCAGGGCTAAATGCACACGAAGATGTAAACTAACATTTGTTGACCTCCTTTCTACAAAACACCCCAAAATTTGCCTAGCTTTCGGATGATAAATTACATTCATTGCTTGTTAACACAAAAAGCGTGATGTGGCCAAACAGTTCTCGTATGGTCAAAACAAATACATACAAAAATAAATATCTTTCCTTTCTGTCAGGTAAACAATGTAAAACGCATTCTGAATTATTTTTTTCGAATATCTTAATTTTCCCCCTTTGTAAACGGCACAATTATAGGCCCAGATCTAGGTGTAATTTATGACATGAAAGGCAGCACACTGTCCCATACAGGCTGAAATATTGTTTTTTTACCTATATCTGTCGAATTACTATTTCCACCTGCTTGTGGTATGTGGAATCTGTACAGCTGGAACATGTACTTACGAATGTACTATGTTTGTTAGGAGTACCTTCCTGCTCATTCCATCTTGACTGGTTGGCAATGTATATATAATGCATGCTACTAAAAAGATGTCTTTTTTATATTATGTCCATGGCCTTAGATTGTATAAGTCGAGTTTTTGTTGCATGTAGAGCTACTTTGAATATATACATTTTTCATGATTGCTTTGATTAATATTAAGCTGAAACAGAGTTTTCAAAGATTTCAACTTTTATGTCTTTTTGAAAATGTTCAGTAAAAAAAATTCTAAGATCTTTAACGGACATTCTTTACTTCTTACATTTTTTTAATACTGGAATTTCTACAATGTGTTGTGAAAACATATCTTCTCACAGTGGCGGCTCGCTGCGCAGTAAAGGGGCGCAGTGGGGGGTGTCATAATAATTTAATAAAAAATAAATAAAACAAGTACCTGCTCAGCTGCTGTGCCGCTTCTCTTTCCTGGTCACTGCAGGCATGCACAGGCTGCCAACCTGCCCTGCAGCCAATGCTGACACTGCTCAGAGCAGAGTTGGGATTGGCTGGAGGGCCCAGCCAGTTTGCTCCTAGGAGTACTGGGAGCCTGTGCCTGCTCTCTCCAGCCCGGCATCACAGTGCTGGGTTGGAGACCGCACAGTGCGCATGCATGTTTGGCCAGCCCGAGATGGCCCGCCAAATACACATGTGCACTGAGAGGAGTGTACAGTGCACTCCCCTTTGTCCCCATCATCACCCATGACCCACCTCCTTAACAACAAAACGATAATAAACACAGTTGATTATCGTTTCGTAGTTAAAGGTTTGCAGCTGCTGATGCTCGTGGGGGCGCAATGCTCTTCTGCCCTAGCAGAGGAGCTGTCCCTGTCTTCTCATGTTGTGGTTAGCAAAAGATAGATTGCTATATGAAGGGGGGCCTGAATACTTTGCTTACCAAGCTCAACACACTTTTAGAAGACAAAAATATTAAAATAAAGTAGTGGCTTTAACTCGTACGGTGCCTTGGACGATGTGATCTCGTCCAAGGCACCAGATCCCGGGTGCCTTGGACGAGATCACCTCGTCCTGGACCCGGGAACTGGGGGGAGCGCTAGCGCTTCCCCCATGGGCTCCCCACCTACACCCCCTGGTCATGGATGGAAGGGGAAGCCCTTCCCCTTCCACCCCCGAACCTAACCTCGGCAAGCTGAGCGCGCCAACGTCATCAAATATTGCAGAGGGACGCGCTAGAAGCCATTTGCTTCCAGCGCGTCGAGGGAACAGGACCTTGAGGTGAGTCCTTCCCTCTTTGGGGGTTGGGGGAAAACAGACACGGGGGAAAGGAAAGGGTTTTTCCTTTCCCCCGGTGCCTGTTTTCAGCGGATCCCCACCCGCGATCGTGGAGCAGGAATCCCCACTAGGCACCAGGGATTTCCTTTTTATGTTAGTTTTGGGGGGCGACCCCTTGGGCAAGGGTCGCTCCCATTGGGGGCATTATTTTCCTTTTTCGGACCCCCTGTGAGCAGATCGGACGATTTTTCGGCCGATATGCCCCCGGGGGGGCCGAAAAACCACTGGACACCAGGGATATTATTACTTTGCATATATTTTGGGAGCGACCCCTTGGGCAAGGTTCGCTCCCATTGGGGCTGATCTGTCCCCGGGGGGGGTGGGGGGGGCGAAAACCACTAGACACCAGGGAAATTATTTTCTTTGTTGTAGTGCAGCGACCCCTTAGGCAAGGGTCGCTGCCCCGGAGGCAATCATTTTTTTTATATGTTTCGTCCCAACGGGGCTAGATAGGCCATGTTTTTGGCCGATCTGGCCCCCGGGTGGGGGGCGAAACCCACTAGGCACCAGGGATTGTGAGGTGTGTGTGTGTGTGTTTGGGGGTACCCCTTGGGCAAGGGTCATCCCCCCAAAGAGGGGAAATTTGGTATTGGCCACGTCTGCCCCCCTTGGGGGCATAGGGGCCTATTTTTGTAGGCCCATCTGCCCCCAAGGAGGGCATAAACCACCAATACGGCAGGGATTTTTGTTTTTGGTTCCCCTTTTTTGTTTAGTGCTGGGGGTGCCCCCCGTTTGCCCCCTTTGGCAAGGGTCGCCCCCTAAAGTGGGCACAGAGCTGTTGCCCACTTCTGCCCTCCTTGGGGGCAGATCGGCCATTTTTTTTACGCCCATCTGCCCCCAAGGGGGGCAGAATCAACTTAGGCACCAGGGATCCTGTGTGTGTGTGTGTGTGTGTTTTGTGTGGGGGTGCTGCGGCACCTTTGGCAAGGGTCGCCCCCCCAAAGGGGGCACATTAGTGATGGCCATTTCTGCCCACCTTGGAGGCAGATCAGCCTATTGTTTTTTAGGCCCATCTGCCTCCTAGTGGGGCAGAAGCCACTGAGGCACCAGGGACAATTTCTAAGTTCTTGGTGGCGGGGTGTTTGTCAACTGGCGAAGTATTTGTATTTGTGATTATAACAGTTTATTTCTTCATTTTGTTCTAGTTCAAAGCTTTTGGTTCCTTTGCTGTGGATCCTTCCCGTTTTGGCAGTAGTTGTCCTGCGGTTTGCATAGTTGCATGTTTTAGGTAAGTGAAAGCAATTTAATCAAAATGTTGACATGCATGAATGACATGTTTGTTGGTGGCGTACTAAATGCAGTATTGTGTGTGAAATTGTCCTTAGATTTGAGAACAATGATATTTGTGTTGTGATATGTCTACTTTGCTTTTTTCTTTTTTGTGGGATATCTTAGGTGATTGCTGTGTCTGTGCAGAGTAGTTGCTGGTGAGTAGCTTTTTCAGGCAAGTGAGTGGTATTATTTTTTAATACATAACTCTTTGTGATAAAGCTACACTTTGTTTATTACTTATTTTAGTGCTAGTTGTTGTTGGCAATCTATTTGTTGTTAGTGAGGATCATGGCTAGCCGCAGAGTGACCTCTCAGCAGGTTGTTGGCAAGCTCTTTAAGTCGTCTTCAGACCATGATTACAAGACTGACTCTGCATCTGAGGCAGAGGAGGAAGTGAGAGATTCTGGCATTGAGTTTTCTGTCCGAGAGTATTCTTCTGATGAGGAAGCTACTCTCAGTGCAGATGAAGGGCCTGTTATAGAGGAGGACATTGATGTGCCAAGAGTGCAGCAGCCTGGGGCTGAGGGTTTCCCATACCTGACACCTGGATTGCCCCAAACATGGAGCAGCCAAAGTTACCTGCCTTTACTGGTCTCCCAGGGTGTAGAGTCAATACGGAAAACGTTTTGCCTGTCCATTTCTTTCACTTGTTTATGGATGATGTATTTTGGAAGAGATTGTGGAGCAGACTAATTTGTATGCAGAGCAATATTTGAGGGACAACGCTGCCAGACTTAAGCCTCAGTCTAGAGCTACTCAGTGGGTTCCCACATATCTGGAAGAGATGAAAAAGTTTTTAGGTTTGACTTTTTTGATGGGGTTGATCAGGAAGCCGTCACTGGCTTCTTATTGGTCTACTAGTCCCTTGATGGCAACGGCTATATTTCCTGCAACTATGACATGTAATCGCTATTTGCTTTTTCTTAGTATGCTGCATTTTGTAGACAATGCTTTAGCCTTGCCACGAGATCACCCTGATTGTGGCTGTCTTTTTAAGATTAGGCCTGTCCTTGATCATTTTGTAGATCGGTTTTCAGAGGTCTATGTTCCAGGCAAAGAGATAAGTGTGGACGAGTCTTTGGTCCTTTTCAAGGGGCGTTTAGTTTTTAAGCAGTACATTCCTAGTAAGAGGGCACAGTATGGGATTAAATTGTATATGCTGTCAGAAAGCATTACAGGATATGTGTATAATTTCCGGGTCTACACTGCTAGGGATTCAAGTATTGACCCTCCTGGATGTCCGGCCACTTTTGGAGTTAGCAAAAAAATTGTGTGGGAACTTGGTAGACGACTGTTTAACAAAGGTCACCATTTGTACGTAGATAATTTCTACACTGGAGTGCAGTTTTTCAAGGAGTTGTTTAGAGTGGACACTGTTGCTTGTGGCACAATCCGTTCTAACCGGAAAGGCTATTCAAGGGAGCTTGTCTGTAAAAAACTTGAGAGGACAGGAGGGATGTGTACATGCTATCTACCATCCATTATGAGAGTACTTCCCCTGTTACTGTTTGGGGTCAGGTTAAGGAAGTGCGCAAACCTGCGTGCATTTTGGACTACAATAAGCACATGGGTGGTGTTGATAGAGTAGATCAGAGGTTGGAACCTTACACTGCTCTTCGTTAGTCTTACGTGTGGTACAAAACGTTGGCCCTACATTTATTTCATTTGGCAACTTTTAATGCTTTTATTGTGTTCAAGGATTGTTCACATGAGTCAAGGATGACATTTGTTAAATTTCAGGAGTCAGTGATGGAAAGCCTTGTTGTGGTGGAACGGGCAACAGTTCCTAGAGTACAAGTGGTGGGGGAAGTGGCTAGATGGAAAGATCGCCACTTTCCAGATCACATTCCTCCCACTCCCAAAAAAGACTTGCCCACAAAGAAATGTAGAGTGTGTGCCCGGAGATCAATCCGGAGGGAGAGCCGGATGTACTGCCCCGAATGCCCTTCAAAGCCTGGGCTGTGTGTGCCCTGCTGTTTTAGAAGTTACCACACAAGGAAAAACTTTTGGGAAATACTGTGAGTGTAAACTGCCTATTTTATATTTTCATATGTTCAGTTTCACGGTTGGCATTACTATCATGTATTTAGTTAGAGCTTTGTGTTTGTAGTTTTGTACGTATTTTATAATTAATTAGTGGTTTCTTTGTTGTTTATAAACAACAAAAAAAGTGATGGCGGTGTGCGTGGGGTGGCGCTTGGCTGGCGGTGTGCGTGGGGTGGCGCTTGGCTGGCGGTATGGGTGGGGTGGCGCTTGGCTGGTGGTGTGCTTGGGGTGGTGGTTGGCTGGCGGTGTGCTTGGGGTGGCGCTTGGCTGGCGGTATGGGTGGGGTGGCACTTGGCTGGCAGTGTGCTTGGGGTGGCGCTTGGCTGGCGGTATGGGTGGGGTGGCGCTTGGCTAGCGGTGCCAGACAAACGCCAGTCCACACACTCATCAGCTTGGGTGATTGCTGTATCATGCATGTGGGCGTATGAAAGTGATGGGCCCTTGACTGGTGCTGTCTGTCGATGCGAGTGTTGTAATGTGCTGGGCCCTTGGCTGGCAGCGTGAAAGGTCTTGTGCATGTCATGTATGAAAGGTGTGTTAATGGACTGTAAAGCGTTGGTGTCTTGCCGTGGCTTTACAGCTCATGAGCTTTGAGTCATTGGTTCAGTTTTTTGGCCTTTCAGTTATTACCAGAGCATTTCACTTTGTGAAATCTCTTGTTAATAAAATTTGATCTACTGAACCATCACTCACCCTCTTGCCAAATACAACCAGTATGTGTGGTACAAATGACAAAACCTGCTCCGCTGTAATCAGGCGTCGCAGCACACTTGAGACACGCTAGGTGTCTCAGGTGGGACCCCGATGATAAAGCATGCCACCAACTTGGTTGGTGGGTGAGGGGACTTTTTCACATAACCTAAGTGCATTTCTTTTCACAATTTTAGTGTTTGGCACATCACAGACGTATGTGGACACATCAAAATGACATATTACAAAACGACCTATGTTTGGGGGAAGGGGGCACCTCTGTTTTTGGTCCTGGGTGCGGCCTTCATCTAGGGAAACCTACCAAACCCAGACATTTCTTAAAACTAGACACCCCAAGGAGTCCAGGGAGGTGTGGCTTGCGTCGATCCCCCAACATTTTCTTACCCAGACTCCACTGCAAACCTCAAAATTTGCATTAAAAAACATATTTTCCTGACTTTCGTTTGTACAATCAGCACTCAAGCACAGAATTCCTACTCCCCAGCATTCCCCTCAGTCTCCCAAGTAAAATGACACCTCACTTGTGTGGGTCCCCAAAGCAGAGTCAGCCTAAAGATGTATAAAAGAAGAATATGTCCTTATCAACTCGCTGTGATATCCCTTCTATCTCTACAAGTTTTGGGCCTTATTCTGTTGCAGGCACCTGGCCCACCCACACAAGTGAGGTATCATTTTTATCGGGAGACTTGGGGGAAAGCTGGGTGGAAGGAAATTTGTGGCTCCTCTCAGATTCCAGAACTTTCTGTCATTGAAATATGAGGAAAATTTGTTTTTTTAGCCATATTTTGAGGTTTGCAAAGGATTCTGGGTAACAGAACCTGGTCAGAGCCCCACAAGTCACCCCATCTTGGATTCCCCTAGGTCTCTAGTTGTCAGAAATGCACAGATTTGGTGGGTTTCTCTAGGTGCCGGCTGAGCTAGAGGCCAACATCTACAGCTAGGCACTTTGCAAAAAACACCCCTGTTTTCTGTCAAAAAATGGGATGTGTCCACGTTGTGTTTTGGGGCATGTCCTGTCGCAGGCGCTAGGCCTACCCACACAAGTCAGGTATCATTTTTATCGGGAGACTTGGGGGAACGCTGGGTGGAAGGAAATTTGTGCCTCCTCTCAGATTTCAGAACTTTCTGTCACCGAAATGTGAAGAAAATGTGTTTTTTAGCCAAATTTTGAGGTTTGCAAAGGATTCTGGGTAACAGAACCTGGTCAGAGCCCCACAAGTCACCTCATCTTGGATTCCCCTAGGTCTCTAGTTTTCAAAAATGCACAGGTTTGGTAGATTTCCTTAGGTGCCGGCTGAGCTAGAGGCCAAAATCTACAGGTAGGCACTTTGCAAAAAACACCTCTGTTTTCTGTCAAAAAATGGGATGTGTCCACGTTGTGTTTTGGGGCATTTCCTGTCGCGGGCGCTAGGCCTACCCACACAAGTGAGGTATCATTTTTATCGGGAGACCTGGGGGAACGCTGTGTGGAAGGAAATTTGTGGCTCCTCTCAGATTCCAGAACTTTCTGTCACCGAAATGTGAGGAAAAGGTGTTTTTTAATCCAAATTTTGAGGTTTGCAAAGGATTTTGGGTAACAGAACCTGGTCAGAGCCCCACAAGTCACCCCATGTTGGATTTCCCTAGGTCTCTAGTTTTCACAAATGCACAGGTTTGATAGGTTTCCCTAGGTGCCGGCTGAGCTAGAGGCCAAAATCTACAGGTAGGCACTTTGCAAAAAACACCTCTGTTTTCTTTGAGAAAATGTGATGTGTCCACGTTGTGTTTTGGGGCATTTCCTGTCGCGGGAGCTAGGCCTACCCACACAAGTGAGGTATCAATTTTATCGGGAGACTTGGGGAAACGCTGGGTGGGAGGAAATTGGGGACTCCTCTCAGATTCCAGAACTTTCTGTCACCGAAATGTGAGGAAAAGGTGTTTTTTTAGCCACATTTTGAGGTTTGTAAAGGATTCTGGGTAACAGAACCTGGTCAGAGCCCCACAAGTCACCCCATCTTGGATTCCCCTAGGTCTCTAGTTTTCGAAAATGCACAGGTTTGGTAGGTTTCCCTAGGTGCCGGCTGAGCTAGAGGCCAAAATCTACAGCTAGGCACTTTGCAAAAAAAACCTCTGTTTTCTGTCAAAAAATGGGATGTGTCCACGTTGTGTTTTGGGGCATTTCCTGTCGCGGGCGCTAGGCCTACCCACACAAGTGAGGTATCATTTTTATCGCGAGACCTGGGGGAACGCTGGGTGGAAGGAAATTTGTGGCTCCTCTCAGATTCCAGAACTTTCTGTCACCGAAATGTGAGGAAAAGGTGTTTTTTAATCCAAATTTTGAGGTTTGCAAAGGATTTTGGGTAACAGAACCTGGTCAGAGCCCCACAAGTCACCCCATGTTGGATTTCCCTAGGTCTCTAGTTTTCACAAATGCACAGGTTTGATAGGTTTCCCTAGGTGCCGGCTGAGCTAGAGGCCAAAATCTACAGGTAGGCACTTTGCAAAAAACACCTCTGTTTTCTTTGAGAAAATGTGATGTGTCCAAGTTGTGTTTTGGGGCATTTCCTGTCGCGGGAGCTAGGCCTACCCACACAAGTGAGGTATCAATTTTATCGGGAGACTTGGGGAAACGCTGGGTGGGAGGAAATTGGGGACTCCTCTCAGATTCCAGAACTTTCTGTCACCGAAATGTGAGGAAAAGGTGTTTTTTTAGCCACATTTTGAGGTTTGTAAAGGATTCTGGGTAACAGAACCTGGTCAGAGCCCCACAAGTCACCCCATCTTGGATTCCCCTAGGTCTCTAGTTTTCGAAAATGCACAGGTTTGGTAGGTTTCCCTAGGTGCCGGCTGAGCTAGAGGCCAAAATCTACAGCTAGGCACTTTGCAAAAAACACCCCTGTTTTCTGTCAAAAAATGGGATGTGTCCACGTTGTGTTTTGGGTCAAGTCCTGTCGCAGGCGCTAGGCCTACCCACACAAGTCAGGTATCATTTTTATCGGGAGACTTGGGGGAACACTGGGTGGAAGGAAATTTGTGGCTCCTCTCAGATTTCAGAACTTTCTGTCACCGAAATGTGAGGAAAATGTGTTTTTTAGCCAAATTTTGAGGTTTGCAAAGGATTCTGGATAACAGAACCAGGTCAGAGCCCCACAAGTCACCCCATCTTGGATTCTCCTAGGTCCCTAGCTTTAAAAAATGCACAGGTTTGGTAGATTTCCCTAGGTGCCGGCTAAGCTAGAGGCCAAAATCTACAGGTTGGCACTTTGCAAAAAACACCTCTGTTTTCTGTCAAAAAATGGGATGTGTCCACGTTGTGTTTTGGGGCATTTCCTGTCGCGGGCTCTAGGTCTACCCACACAACTGAGGTATCATTTTTATCGGGAGACCTGGGGGAAAGCTGGGTGGAAAGAAATTTGTGGCTCCTCTCAGATTCCAGAACTTTCTGTCACCGAAATGTGAGGAAAAGGTGTTTATTAGCCACATTTTGAGGTTTGCAAAGGATTCTGGGTAACAGAACCTGGTCAGAGCCCCACAAGTCACCCCATCTTGGATTTCCCTTGGTCTCTAGTTTTCACAAATGCACAGGTTTGGTAGGTTTCCCTAGGTGCCGGCTGAGCTAGAGGGCAAAATCTACAGGTAGGCACTTTGCAAAAAACACCTCTGTTTTCTTTGAGAAAATGTGATGTGTCCATGTTGTGTTTTGGGGCATTTCCTGTCGCGGGAGCTAGGCCTACCCACACAAGTGAGGTATCAATTTTATCGGGAGACTTGGGGGAAGGCTGGGTGGAAGGAATTTGGTGACTCCTCTCAGATTCCAGAACTTTCTGTCACCGAAATGTGAGGAAAATGTGTTTTTTTAGCCACATTTTGAGGTTTGCAAAGGATTCTGGGTAACAGAACCTGGTCAGAGCCCCACAAGTCACCTCATCTTGGATTCCCCTAGGTCTCTAGCTTTCAAAAATGCACAGTTTTGGTAGGTTTTCCTAGGTGCCGCCTGAGCTAGAGGCCAAAATCTACAGGTAGGCACTTTGCAAAAAACACCTCTGTTTTCTGTCAAAAAATGGGATGTGTCCACGTTGTGTTTTGGGGCATTTCCTGTCGCGGGCGCCAGGCCTACCCACACAAGTGAGGTATCATTTTTATCGGGAGACTTGGGGGAACGCTGGGTGGAAGGAATTGTGTGGCTCTTCTCAGATTCCAGAACTTTCTGTCACCGAAATGTGAGGAAAAGGTGTTTTTTTAGCCACATTTTGAGGTTTGTAAAGGATTCTGGGTAACAGAACCTGGTCAGAGCCCCACAAGTCACCCCATCTTGGATTCCCCTAGGTCTCTAGTTTTCGAAAATGCACAGGTTTGGTAGGTTTCCCTAGGTGCCGGCTGAGCTAGAGGCCAAAATCTACAGCTAGGCACTTTGCAAAAAACACCCCTGTTTTCTGTCAAAAAATGGGATGTGTCCACGTTGTGTTTTGGGTCAAGTCCTGTCGCAGGCGCTAGGCCTACCCACACAAGTCAGGTATCATTTTTATCGGGAGACTTGGGGGAACACTGGGTGGAAGGAAATTTGTGGCTCCTCTCAGATTTCAGAACTTTCTGTCACCGAAATGTGAGGAAAATGTGTTTTTTAGCCAAATTTTGAGGTTTGTAAAGGATTCTGGGTAACAGAACCTGGTCAGAGCCCCACAAGTCACCTCATCTTGGATTCCCCTAGGTCTCTAGCTTTCAAAAATGCACAGTTTTGGTAGGTTTTCCTAGGTGCCGCCTGAGCTAGAGGCCAAAATCTACAGGTAGGCACTTTGCAAAAAACACCTCTGTTTTCTGTCAAAAAATGGGATGTGTCCACGTTGTGTTTTGGGGCATTTCCTGTCGCGGGCGCCAGGCCTACCCACACAAGTGAGGTATCATTTTTATCGGGAGACTTGGGGGAACGCTGGGTGGAAGGAATTGTGTGGCTCTTCTCAGATTCCAGAACTTTCTGTCACCGAAATGTGAGGAAAAGGTGTTTTTTTAGCCACATTTTGAGGTTTGTAAAGGATTCTGGGTAACAGAACCTGGTCAGAGCCCCACAAGTCACCCCATCTTGGATTCCCCTAGGTCTCTAGTTTTCGAAAATGCACAGGTTTGGTAGGTTTCCCTAGGTGCCGGCTGAGCTAGAGGCCAAAATCTACAGCTAGGCACTTTGCAAAAAACACCCCTGTTTTCTGTCAAAAAATGGGATGTGTCCACGTTGTGTTTTGGGTCAAGTCCTGTCGCAGGCGCTAGGCCTACCCACACAAGTCAGGTATCATTTTTATCGGGAGACTTGGGGGAACACTGGGTGGAAGGAAATTTGTGGCTCCTCTCAGATTTCAGAACTTTCTGTCACCGAAATGTGAGGAAAATGTGTTTTTTAGCCAAATTTTGAGGTTTGTAAAGGATTCTGGATAACAGAACCAGGTCAGAGCCCCACAAGTCACCCCATCTTGGATTCTCCTAGGTCCCTAGCTTTAAAAAATGCGCAGGTTTGGTAGATTTCCCTAGGTGCCGGCTAAGCTAGAGGCCAAAATCTACAGGTAGGCACTTTGCAAAAAACACCTCTGTTTTCTGTCAAAAAATGGGATGTGTCCACGTTGTGTTTTGGGGCATTTCCTGTCGCGGGCGCTAGGTCTACCCACACAAGTGAGGTATCATTTTTATCGGGAGACCTGGGGGAAAGCTGGGTGGAAAGAAATTTGTGGCTCCTCTCAGATTCCAGAACTTTCTGTCACCGAAATGTGAGGAAAAGGTGTTTATTAGCCACATTTTGAGGTTTGCAAAGGATTCTGGGTAACAGAACCTGGTCAGAGCCCCACAAGTCACCCCATCTTGGATTTCCCTTGGTCTCTAGTTTTCACAAATGCACAGGTTTGGTAGGTTTCCCTAGGTGCCGGCTGAGCTAGAGGGCAAAATCTACAGGTAGGCACTTTGCAAAAAACACCTCTGTTTTCTTTGAGAAAATGTGATGTGTCCATGTTGTGTTTTGGGGCATTTCCTGTCGCGGGAGCTAGGCCTACCCACACAAGTGAGGTATCAATTTTATCGGGAGACTTGGGAGAAGGCTGGGTGGAAGGAATTTGGTGACTCCTCTCAGATTCCAGAACTTTCTGTCACCGAAATGTGAGGAAAAGGTGTTTTTTTAGCCACATTTTGAGGTTTGCAAAGGATTCTGGGTAACAGAACCTGGTCAGAGCCCCACAAGTCACCTCATCTTGGATTCCCCTAGGTCTCTAGCTTTCAAAAATGCACAGTTTTGGTAGGTTTTCCTAGGTGCCGCCTGAGCTAGAGGCCAAAATCTACAGGTAGGCACTTTGCAAAAAACACCTCTGTTTTCTGTCAAAAAATGGGATGTGTCCACGTTGTGTTTTGGGGCATTTCCTGTCGCGGGCGCCAGGCCTACCCACACAAGTGAGGTATCATTTTTATCGGGAGACTTGGGGGAACGCTGGGTGGAAGGAATTGTGTGGCTCTTCTCACATTCCAGAACTTTCTGTCACCGAAATGTGAGGAAAAGGTGTTTTTTTAGCCAAATTTTGAGGTTTGCAAAGGATTCTGGGTAACAGAACCTGGTCACAGCCCCACAAGTCACCCCATCTTGGATTCCCCTAGGTCTCTAGTTTTAAAAAATGCACAGGTTTGGTAGGTTTCCCTAGGTGCCGGTTGAGGTAGAAGCCAATATCTACAGGTAGGCACTTTGCAAAAAACACCTCTGTTTTCTGTCAAAAAATGGGATGTGTCCAGGTTGTGTTTTGGGGCATTTCCTGTTGAGGGTGCTAAGCCTACCCACACAAGTGAGGTATCATTTTTATCGGGAGACTTGGGGGAACATCGAATAGCAAAAGAAGGGTCATTGCCCCTTCTCTTTCTCTAAATTTTTTCCTTCCAAATATAAGAGAGTATGTAAAAAAGACATCTATTTGAGAAATGCCCTGTAATTCACATGCTAGTATGGGCACCCCGGAATTCAGACATGTGCAAATAACCACTGCTCCTCAACACCTTATCTTGTGCCCATTTTGGAAATACAAAGGTTTTCTTGATAGCTATTTTTCACTCTTTATATTTCAGCAAATGAATTGCTGTATACCCCGTATAGAATGAAAACCCACTGCAGGGTGCAGCTCATTTATTGGCTCTGGGTACCTAGGGCTCTTGATGAACCTACAAGCCCTATATATCCCCGCAACCAGAGGAGTCCAGCAGACGTAACAGTATATTGCTTTTAAAAATCTGACATTGCAGGAAAAAGTTACAGAGTAGAGAAAAATTGCTGTTTTTTTCACCTCAATTTCAATATTTCTTTTCTCAGTTGTTATTTTCTGTAGGAAACCCTTGTAGGAGCTACACAAATTACCCCTTGCTGAATTCAGAATTTTGTCTACTTTTCAGAAATGTTTAGGTTTCTGGGATCCAGCACTGGTTTCATGCCCATTTCTGTCACTGACTGGAAGGAGGCTGAAAGCACAAAAAATCGTTAAAATGGGGTATGTCCCAGTAAAATGCCAAAATTGTGTTGAAAAATTAGTTTTTCTGATTCAAGTCTGCCTGTTCCTGAAAGCTGGGAATCTGGTGAATTTAGCACCGCAAACCCTTTGTTGATGGCATTTTCAGGGAAAAAAACACAAGCCTTCTTCTGCAGACCCTTTTTCCCATTTTATTTTTAAAAAACGAAATTTTCACTGTATTTTGGCTAACTTCTTGGCCTCCTCCAGGGGAACCCACAAAGTCTGGGTACCTCTAGAATCCCTAGGATGTTGGGAAAAAAGGACGCAAATTTGGCTTGGCTAGCTAATGTGGACAAAAAGTTATGAGGGCCTAAGCGCGAACTGCCCCAAAGAGCTCAAAAAAGGCCTGGCACAGGAGGGGGAAAAGGCCTGGCAGCGAAGGGGTTAAATGTATAATCAGTGCCGCTGATCTTTCCTTATTTCTGAGTTATTGTGTATTCTTTTAAACTATTAAAACAATAAATGCACTCAGCTACTGGTTAGGATCCTGAATTACTGACTACCAGCATTCACAAGTGGCTCATAATCATTTAAGCAGACAGATGACAAAGGTGAGAGTCACAGCGAGAAACAAATATTTGGGTTGGGGAATTCCCAAGAATATACTTTCATTATATATGACCAAAATGCTGCATTTAAAAGTACATGGCCTCATCTAGTGTGATAACTCTAGGTGAAATTTCACATCTCAGAATTATACTTCTCCCTCTCTAGGCTTCAAATGATCGGATCTGCATACTCCGGACCTGGAGACATTTGCAGGCAGCAGCACAGCACAGCCCTTGCCCAGTGCTTAATTTGTAAATAAAAACGTGCAGGTGCCCAAAGCCCTCCTCCTAAACACGTGGCTGCTGCAATTAAATGTGGTAACATGGAATACTGAGGCGGCGTAAACCTGAAGCCATCTCGGGACTTTTCAATCCATATAAAGCCACTCTTTGCCCTTTCAGCTCACTCTTGCAGCTTTCTGCTTTCTCCCATTGTGACGCTTTTTTGTTTTGTTCTTCCTTCGTCTTTCCCATATGTGTCTTTTGCTCTCAGCAAATGCTTGAGGCAGAAGAATAAGCCCCGGCCATCAAAAATAAGTGCCTGTGCTCAGCACTGGAAACAACAAGCACAAATTAAGCACTGCCCCTGCCTCATCTATACAACAGTACAAGAAGAACAGACAATGCCCTCCCAGACCCCAGAAGCTTGCACAAAACCCCAGCACCACCCCTCAACCCCTTGGGTCGGCCACTGACACTTTCTGCGTGCTCAGAGACGGCACAAAATGTCAGGACTTTTTTTTGCCAAAATCGGGGAAAACTTCCTGACAAAAGACCTATCGTCTTCAGGTGTAAGCAGTTATTCCCCATTCTGTGGAAATAACTTAGCATCGCTTTAATTTGGTGTGGGTATAACGTTTGGAATTGTGCATTCCAGCCCCCAGGTATTCCCAGACCAAATTCTGTACAACCCATAAGGTTGATTGGCATATGCTAATAAGAAACAAAACAATATCATACAAACTAAAAATGAAAAAGCAATAAAGGGAAGATCATCTTAAAATGGAAAGATATGTTAAAATATTTTCAACGATAGGGGGACCATATGTATATTTGGAATTTCTTGAGTGTGCATAATCCACAAACCGATTTATTTAACAACCATAAATCATTGCAATGCACATAATTAATTATGTATAATATTAATAATAACTAAAAGGTGCATCAATGGTATATATGCCATGGATTTGCAATTTTGTAATTCTGTGCATCAAATGAACAGTTCAAATGAAAAAGTATGTTGTGGTGTGTTAATAGTAATTTGCTATAACGCAGACAGCTCTCTCCAGCATGAGCCATTGATATAACCTAATACAGAGAGAGGAGAGTAACAGACTGATCAGAAAAGCACGCAGATAACTACCATCACCAGGTTTTCCTTTTATCAACTTTTTGAAAAAAGTAAAACTATGAAACAATATAAAAGGGCAACTCATTTCAGTGGTAAGGTGCAAGGTTAGAAAAAGAGGGTACACCATTTCTCATAGGCTGTATGTGATGGTGGGCATGAGAAACTAGTGCAATGTCACATGATTTAAGTTTCCTGGCTGACTGCTAAAGTCTGATTCTTGTCCAAAGTCAGACGTTCATCATACAAGGCTCTATGAGCATGGCAACGGAGCTTAAAAATTCAATGCTTCTTGACAGGTAGCCAATGAAGGGATTCTAGAACCGGACCTGTCGAAGTGTAGGAGGATGGCAGGTTAAGTGGGAAGCAGTGTTCTGGATCACTTACAGGCTCACCATAAGGGACTCATTCGCTGCATCAAGAAAAGCATTGCCATAGTCAAGACGGCTGGTTACAAGAGCCTGAAGAATGGTCTTTCTAGTTCAGAGGGAGCCTGGAGGAGACCTTTCTAAGCAAGTAAAACATTCCAACACAGCAAATCAGACCTCCTTTCCAGGTGTCATGCATGGGGGATTCTAATTTGAACAACATCTCCAGCTGTTTGGAAAGATGGGACCCAATAATAGAAACATTAGGAGTATTCAAAAAGATAACCAGAACCCCGCCTCCAGGCCTGTCTTCACTGTCCATTTCCATCACCTAATAGTGAGGGTGGATGTAAGGGAGGGCAGCAGGGTGAAGCAAAGTCTTGGTGATAAAACAAATATCAGGGTTGCAAGAAGTCAAACGATTCCATATTTACATAGACTATATGGGGAGGAACCTGGCACTGAAACAGAGACATTTAAGGGTCCTTTCTCCTGGTATAGAACGGTTCAGAGGACCCTCTCTGTCCAGAGTTTGTGATGTTTGGTCCCTAGTGCCCCATCTAGCTTCTATATCCAAAATAGAGGGTGAATCTGTAATGCAAGAGAATTGGCATGAGCTGCAGGACAACGGCTGCTCAGTAGTCCCTGGCGAGTGCAATAAATATTATCCAGTCCAGAAAGTAAAAGGAAGAGAAAACCCCCATGCAAATAGAGCTCTTTACTTGGTAACCTCGGGCTTGCTTGGGGAAAAAGCAGCAGGGCTCCTGAAAACAGATGTGCCTGCCATTGGTGTGCAAGTGGTGTGCCTCCTCTGCATGTCCTCTGCACGTCCATGCCACCACCTTGTTTTTATAGAACACCCCAGTGTGCATGCCTGGCCACTAGAAAGCCAAGGATTCATTAAGCCAGCATTCAACATCTGGCATACATTTCAGGATCCCTAAGCAGTCTGGGCTTTTCTCAACAATTTCTTAATCCCTCTTTAATTCAAACTCAGGATAAAAAGTTGTGAAGGCCCAGTTCCTAAGAGTGTACGCATAAAGAGGCAAGATGCTGAAATACTGAAACCCACTTGACTGGATTTTCTATGGTGTGGCGTTTTCTCGGAGGCTGCTGTTAAGTAAAGGCGAAAGGTAATTTTTATTTAGGTTCCAGTCTGGGTCTATTGTCTATCTATTATGCTTTCCATTAGGTTTTCAACATGCTCTGTCATCCAAAAGCTGCCCTTGTGACGGGAGGTTTCCCTAATCCCTTTTACATTTTATGCTTTTCAGTCAGTTTGATATCCTAGATGCCAAGGGGTTTTTAATTTTCTAGCTTAGAAAAATTAGGCCCTGATTACAACTTTGGCGGTGTTGAACGTGCTGCACCGTCTTTGGCTGTCTGACCTCCTCCTCCTAAGCAGCCCGACCACCTGATTGTGATCTGCCGCCACCACTGACATTTGTGCTACAGCTGTGGCAGTCAATGGTGGCGGTGCCAGACATTTTCACCACTGTGTGTATCATGACCTGCCTTTCCGCAGACCTTTTCATGGTGGGACACTGCCGTGAAAAGGTCGGCGGAAAGGCAGGTATAGGGCCACAAAAAAGGCCCCAAGGCGAATAAGCCCATGTGGATTGTGTCTGGGGCCCATGTTGTTCTCCCCTATTCCTGCAATGTCAGGTTACACAATGTTTGTCATGCACGACATGGTGAATGGGAACAGTGAGCCTAATTTATTGAAGGCCAGCCGGGTAGCTGGAATTGGCTTCAGGCTCTCTCCGAGAGTCGAAGCATGCCGCCGCCTTGACTGCACTGCCGACACACTGCTAGCCCCGCGGGAATGTTGTAATGCGGTAGTCTGGATGCCACCAGCTTAGTGGTGTTCTCCCGACCACCGCTGCTGCAGGCTGGTAGTCCAACCGTCCAACCGTCAAACCTGTAATCGGAACCATAATTTTACACATTGTAGAACAACCTATTGGCATCTTAAACTACTCCAAAACCAAGAGGTTTGTTTTAGAATTATAACCTCCTTAAAATACACAGTTTATTCACAGAATAGAATTGTTCAATGATTTGATTTGATTTTGTTTTTTTATTTGGAACAGCATAATTTTAGGCTCCAACTTCTATATATCATTTATATGCATTTATATGCGACTCACATATTCAACATGTCTAACTTCATTAAGCTGCATGCTTCACTCTGTCAAAAAAAAATAGTAGTTCTCCACTTCTTAGCATGTTGAGAAGGTATTTTATGAAGTGAAAAATCTATATCATTGTGCTTTTTGAATGCACTTACACTTCATTAATAATTGTTTGATTGCTTGGGATAATATTGCAACATCCTTCCATTTCTGATTCTTCAGTTAACTTAGTGTGACTCTGAACCTTAGTCGAGTATTTCACATTTTAAGTTTGCCAATGTGTTGTTCCTGTTTCCTCTGTACATGTGGTATTGGGTTCGTCATTAGCAAAAGAAACATTATTTGTTTTGTATCAGACTGATTTTGAGGCCTGTGAAGAAAAAGCTGGAAGCAGACGTGACAAGATGACAGTGAAAGGAGCCTCCTGTACCTGGAGTGCTAGGAAGATGCAACTAGCAAGGACACACAGATGTTACCTAATTGTGTGAGAGTGGCAATTTGGGGAGTCTACCGGTTACTGGCAAATGCCGCCACAGGATTGGTCTTGGACTGTGGGAGTGAGCTATGGATGTTCTGGAACTTTCAATTGTGGTTTCAATTAGTATTCCATAGTTAGTTACAGTAAGACAACACCCTGACTTAAAAGAGAACAGACCTTTCTGTTGGATTTTTCACATGGGTGGAAAGCTTTATGCTAGACACTCTTGTTTCCTCTGAACTTCTACGGAATTTCATAGAATGCTGACACCTTCTTCCCTTCCTATTTAGAAATCTCAACCTTCTCTTATTCTTTAAGTTAGACAGCATGGGTTTCTTTATGGAACACATTGTTTGTCGATTTTGCATACTTTAAATATTGCTTGGTACTACTCTGTACTTCATAATATTTTCATTTAGTATACTTAAGCACCTGAATGTTATCTCTGCATCAATATACTTACTGAACCATTTCAAAATGTGCTGATTGATGATTGACAAATAAGTTGAAAAATGAAAATAAACTTTTATGGTTGGACTACCATCCCCTATGTCGTCAGTGTGAAGCCTCTTGGGTTCACTGTATTTGAAATGTACTCCCGGTGTTAGCTCCCTCTCAATACATCAAGTCCACAACCAAATGTCCATATGACAATTGGGGATTCTGTTTGATGATTTCATTAAAAGACTGGGGCAGGGACATCTGAAGAGGTTTGGGGGTCTTGGCCACACGTATTTTGGGGCCCTTGTTTAAAACAGCTTTGGATTTATGATCTAATTTCAGATCTTGCTTGCCCTCTTTGGAAAGGTCACTGACAATGCACAGGCACACTCCTCAAAATTCTGAATGTGCTTACATCTATCATTCAGGGGTAGTGAAGTGTGTTTTCAATATTGTAATAAAGCAGCAGCTCGCTAACGTTACTACAAATGTCTGTGACACTCCTGTTTCTCATATTTGAGGTCCTGTTTTGATCTAGAAGAAACTTTTTTTATGAACGTTCCATGAAACATTAACACAGGCATTGCTCTGGAAAATATATGTAATAGACTCTCACACATCACCCACATCACAAATACGTTGTTGTTCATTGTCTGAGCTCAAGATTTTGCTGTTCTGTACTTTTATGTGTGTGATTCATATGTGAATAAATATTTTTTGATTGATTGATTGTATCCATATATTAAAAATTGATGTAAAATAGCAGAATTCTTAACTTTTCTGCAAAGTATGGGTTCAAAAGCAATATTTACCTGACGGATGCAAATTGACAATTTGCAAACATAATAGCAAAGACGCTTTCCACCATGGGCCATAATTTTAGAAAAAAGGTCTTAAGGGAGGAGTCCTTCCTGCACACCCACCTGCTGAAGGGATTAGGCTCCGTTTCTGCGCTCTCTGGTAAAAGCACATGTGACTCTTTGAAATGTTTACATTGTACTGAACCAATGCCGTTGGCTAGCATCCTCACTCTGAACATTGTCAAATGTATTCATTCACAGATTGTACGTAATTCCCCATTTCGAGGTGTCGAAATCGTAATTAGGTGCAAATTTCACATATGGCAATTAGCAACCCTTCGGTAATTATCTACAGGCCAATTTGCACCTGGAAGTGCTTACTAATTGTAATTAAATCCTTATATATGAAGCACTATACACAGCGGTTAGATATCGAATAACCTTTGTGTCCTGCCCACACAGAAATACGTTTTGTTTCATCAGTCACTTCGCATATACTTCTACATAAATATGGAATTACATGTTTGCACAATTTACATTTTTCTCAATTAGATGTTACTGTCTAGACCTGCATCCCACTCAAGGGTACAAAATACCTATATTGGCTTGCTAAAAACGAGACCTCAGGTATACTAAACTGCCCATTGGAATTTTGCCGCCGAGTGCTTGCCGTTTCAAGCAGGCAGGTGGCAGAGCATAAGCAAAGCATCACTTCAGCACTCTGACAGAAAGCGTGGGTGACACAAAATGGACTCACTCTGAAACGAGATCTCTGTTCCAGCTTCCGAGGGGTTTAAAAAGGTTTGAAAAATGTTCTAATTATGTATTCTCGGAAGCATGCAAAACGAGCCTGGCTGTAAGTTAGAAACATATACTCATTATTTCTGTCCGTCAGTAGCCTTTATATGCCACTGGATCATTAAAAACGCACAAAATACAATTTTACTGCCCATTTCTTAAAAGACACTCGCAGTAAACGAATTTAGAAATGTACCTGGTACTTTCAGTTGTGAATAAGTGTGCGGCAGGAAGTTAGAAAAAAAAATAGTGACAAATAACCAGCATAAAAAGGAACATGGTAATTAAAGTTAGATTGTTTACAACAAGGTTCATAAATTGAAACGCCGCAATTATAACAGCCCCGTCTTGTGTTCCTTCATTTTTACGCCAGTAGATATTTTTCTATTCAGAGTAAAACACTGAATGCAGTAAAGGACGATTTTCACTAAAATTGCCTATTCTGTGTGATGCATCTAAATATAAAGACAAAAGGGCCCGATTCACAAAAGCCATTTGGAATGTATAAAGTAGCACTCCAGTATTACCACTTCACACACTGGAAAATGGAATTCACAAACCTCCGACAGGAGGTATCCGCCTTTTTTATCTTTTCTGTATGGAGAACTCTCCATTAGTGGCTTCTCCACAAGTGCAAGTATACGATTCTGGTCCTGATTGCAGTGTAGGTGGTACTTGCCGCACTTGATAAATGACAATACCACAGAGTACTTTATTTATCAAGTGCGATAAATACCACTTGTTGCTGAGAAATAACATTTAGATTTGATAGGCTAACGCACCAAAATCTACATGATATGGTAAATAACATATGGTTTTCTCCAGTTAGTTTTCGACAGGTTACGCTAACTATTAGATGTGTTAAATAACTAATTTCAAACGGGGGTTTATGCATTGGTCGGAATCAACCACCCAACTCGTAATCAGGCACTCAGAAGTAAATGTTGGAGGGACGAGGAGGAGTGGTGGGGAAATGACGAACATTTGGTACACAATTAGTGGGCTTAAGGCAAACTTAAGGAGGGACATTCTAGTACAAAGTACACATCCAGAAAAGAGTAAGAAAAATGTTGTTCACAAAAAAACACTTTGAGGTCTACTAAATGAATACCTATGAAAAAACCCAGAGGTTACAGTTAAGATATAGTTAGGACAATCTTATTTATTCTTTCCATACAAACCATACTTAAACTACACAAACATTAGAAATTCTAAAGTTAGAGTATAAGTCGTGCAGCTTTGAACACAGTGTTCTCACCTCACTCATCATGCTACATTAACTATAACTAATGCTTCTCAATGAGCTGTTTTACCCCTGCATATGACATTACTTATACTATCGGAACACATAACTTTCATAACAACACCAATTGAGATGATTATTCTGAACACAGTACATGGTATGGTCATGAGTTATAGTTTATGTAGTAAGCTGAGGGAGGTGAGAACGCTTCGTTCCAAAATGAGCAATGTATGGTAATTTCAAACTGGTGTGTTAAGTTAAAATGTAAATTATAAGTAACACTGTGTGCATAGGTGGGTGACTTATAATAATGTCAAAGTGGTGCCCAAATTGTAAATTAAAGTTTTATCTCAAACTTTAAAATATCCTATGTTTGTGTACTTTAGGTATGGTTTGTACAGAAAGAATAGATAATGTTTTGCTAACTATAACTTATATGTAACCTCTGTTTTTTCATAACATTTCTATGGTTTTTAAATAACTCGTGTTTCAAGTTGTACTGGGGTAGAGTGGGAAACAGTGTAGAAGAGTGTTGTAGAGTTGGGTTGTATAGAGCACAATAGTGTGTTGTACAGTGGAGCTGCATACGGAGGATGATTGGACAAACCCGTAGAGCAAGGTAAAGTCTCATGTGGGTTAGAGTTCAGTGGAGTTTTGTAAATTAGTGTGGAGTAAAGTACAGTACAGTGTATTAGCATGTCATAAAGTAGAGTGGCACTGAGTGGATAATAGTATAATTGCGTAAGATTTAGATGAGCAAACTCTTATATACTGGAGTGGTGTCACCTACAGTAGTATGGGAGGCTGTAGCGTGCAGTACTGAAAAGAGTTGTTTAGTGGAATAGAGTTGTACAACGGAGTGTACTGGCATAGATTGGACTGTAGAATTAGACAGTTGAGTGTATGTGGACAGTGAAGTAAATTTGTGTACAGTGCCATAAAGTGCAACGTAGCTTTATAGATTGCAGTTCCAAAAAGGGTAGCAGAGTGTCATTCAGTGGAGCCGCACAGGATACAGGGGCATACACAGTAGTAGCATATAGTGGAGCACCGTATTGAGGAGTACCAAATAGTAGAATAGTATACAGTGGAATACCGTACAATCTGAGAAGGCATGGTGGAGTGTTGAAAAGTGGATTGGCATAAAGTCAAATGGCATACACTGGAGTATCATAGAGAGGAGTGCCATACACTGGAATAGCATACAGCGTAGCTAATAACTCTAAAAATGTTTACAGTTCTTAGATACAGCGACAAAAAGAATCATCTGCACACCACAATCTTCAGTTTCATCCAAATCCGACTCA
This sequence comes from Pleurodeles waltl, assembly GCF_031143425.1. NCBI lineage: Eukaryota > Metazoa > Chordata > Amphibia > Caudata > Salamandridae > Pleurodeles > Pleurodeles waltl. The sequence continues at coordinate 48,332,964 of NC_090437.1, forward strand.
CCATTTTCGTGCTACATGAAATACAAAAATCTACATAAAATGCATTGGATTTCAATGAGTTTTGATACCCCATTTTATCTTTGAACTTGATTGACCAAACACCTCAAATCTTTCAATCCCCTGACAATGTAACAAGTGCAACAGGCTTGCAAAGATTTGCAGGGATTTGCACAGATTCCTCAAACTGTCCCATCATTCCAATGAGACTACTGGATTTTGAGTGGCAGAATCGCCTGCGGTGTGGGAGACTGAGTCTGACCCACTACAGGTGAAACCTGTCACTCCAATCCGGGTCTTGCCCTGGCTAACTAGCAGCATCTCATCTCCACCCAAGGGTGGGATGATTGGGCAGCCGAACGCATAACATAATTGATTTCTCAGGGAAACCATGGTCACTCTGGTCTCATCCGTTTCTCTCAGTTACATTAGTCTCAAATATACAATGACAAAAAGAGGCAGTATAGGTTTAAACAATGCTTTAATAAAGCAACTGCATTTGAGATAGCAAAGCATGTACTGCAATAACCAGGATGATACTGCATGACAAGATTAAAATTGTGACAAGAAGAGTTAAGCATAGAAATAACGCTACCATATTGTCACTAGAGTCAATAGACTAATTCCTACCTAGGCTATAATAGAGCACAGCGTGTTAAGCTCTAATTCTGCCCTTCAGGATCTCCTGGGAAGACATCATCCCCCATACCTGAGCAAAGGCATTGAAGTCTACATAAGCAGCTGTAGTGAAGCATTCAGCAATCAGCATACAGTTGTGGTTGTCTGGCTGGAATCTCCCTCTAACGTGTACGGGACAGGGAAGTGTTTTATAATAAAACAGCTGATGTTCTGAGAAAATGTCCCTACGTAAGGATGTGTATTTTCTATGAATGTCAGAGACAAAACTTTATATCATGTTCACCGGCAACCTATCTTACTGCAGCCTTGGAAGAAGCACAGAGTGAGCAAGAATGTTTTGTTTGAGAACAGAGTGCTGGCCTAGGCAAAAACAGTTAGATAGAGAGAAAATAAAACAAGACCGTAAAAGTGGCAATTGTAATAATAATAATAAAACAAAGCCGAATAAAATATATCTAGGTTAAAGTGCACAGCGGCAGGCCTAGTAGGCTAAAATAACGTGCATGGAGCTATAACTAAAATGGCTACACAACACCCTCCCCTTGTCAGTTGAAGGTGGTTCAAGTCCTAAGTATATATATAAAGCTATTAAAACTCAACCTAAGATATATGTAAAAAATTTCAATAATGACAAGTTAAAAGGACACATGAGCATATAAAAGGACAATTTAAAATGTTAACATGTGGCATAAAAAGGACCGAATTTCAAGAGTCAGCGTTATTTTTAGTATTTCCAATCGATTTCGGGACAATGGAGGACAGGAAATTTTCCACTTCGGCAGGTGTTAAAGTTTGGAAAGGCATCGCCGAGAAGGACCAAGGAGCAGTCTTGTGAGCGCTATCATTCCTACTTGTTGCGGCGGGACAGCCTTTGCTCATAAAAATAGCAACAGCAAAATGCCAACTATTATAGCCAAAGTTATTGGAAATCCCCCGAAAATGCTGGAGAATATTGAGTGGATGGCTGATGGTATTCAGTCGAATATAGAGGAGAAGGTGTGAATGAAACCAGAACCAACAGCCTTAAAGAAATTTCCGATTCTAGTAGTACTGGAGACATTAAATATTCGTCCCACAAGTTCACCAAAGTGTCTCGGAAAGTTGGTACTTTAAAGGCACTGTATCTCTGCTGACGACCTTGCCACCTGAAGTGCGTAGGTCTCACGTGCAGTCGTGAGGGCCACATGTTTTTGAAACAATAAAGCCTTGAGTCTGCTCAAATTGTCAAAATTCACATTAGAAGTAGCAATATGAGGCCAAATGTCTGCAACCTCTTTTTTTTCAGTGGGAGGAAAGAGTACATTCCTGAAGCATGTAACAATCTCAGACACGGAAACAACATAAACTATTCCGGCTCCCATCCCACAACAGTTTTCACCATTGAGGAGGACCTAGCTGCCGTTTGAAAGCACCTGGAACGTAGGTCTAATCAAGGGGACTGGGACTCTCTCCAGATAACAAGCCAAATTTGCTGCAAACGCGTTACACACCCATGCAAGGACAGCTGTTTGCAAACCATTGAATGGCTGACAGAAGTCTTGCATTCACTACCACTAAGAAAGACTTCTTTCTTGCCAATAAGACATTTGTGTGAGAAGGGTAGCTCCCACACGTCATGGATGTAACTATCTCCTAGCCTTTCATATCTGCCTACCGGAATGTGTTTTAAACAGGAGGTGAATTGAAGTGTAGAAACAGGCAGATTAATGACCTCATGTATTAACCACTCAGCAGATGGTATTTCAGCCACAGTAAAAGGCAACTTTTCAATGTTTAGTATGACATAAGTTGCTTCATTCTTAGCCATTAGTTGTTGTCGCGTTAAATTAAAAGTAGAAAATATTTCCCTTGCACTGACATGTTTCCAGGGAACGCAACCCGCCTTCAGTGTTTGAAGTGTCCAACCCAACTGCATAATGGACCTTAGTTGACTCTGCCCATGGTGTAATGAAGACATATCTGTTTGTAAAATGTCTATTGCAGAAGAGACAATGTTATTTAGGGTATATATCCGGTCGGACAGGGTGTTAATACCATTGTCCACAACAGCTAATGCCTTCTATAAATTTTCCTGGTCTATTTGCCTTAACCGGGCAGCAGCTTCTTGTTGTGAAAGCTTCCAGATTTCATTATATACTTCATATGAGAAGCACTTTTTGCGTTGTTTTCTGGGGTCCAACAGGAATTCCTGTAAGTCGGTGTTATTAGACAGGAGACTGAGGTGTTCTCTAACCGCATCTAGTGAGGAAGTCTTTAACCATTGCTGGCATAGATTCCCTACACTGCATGTTGTTACTATACCCGCATGATCGGACGATATATAGCGAGGGTCTGGCCTACTTGTTCTAAAACCCCACAAGGAATTTATAAAACGTTTATGACACCCATTGGTATCTATTGGCCACAATAACCACCCGCCAGGACGTGACAGTGAAACATTAAACCTGCCATTCTGGACCCATTCATCGAGCTGATCTTCAGTTGCATTTATATATTTTTGCCAATTTTAAAATTTTGCAGGTGTAGGAATACTGGGCGTGTTCAATTCCTTAATCTTTGCTAAGCCTAAACAACTTGTTTGTTGTACAGTTTCTTTTAAAAATATCATTTGGACAGGGAATCAGGCATGCTCTTAATAAAGCTTCCTTCCCCTGTATTCGCCAATGTCTAGTTCCCCACGCATTTTTTAAGTCAATCGACTTTAGCCAATATTCATAGCCTTCTATAGTCAACTGGGAAACAAAGGAATCCGAATAAATATATTTTGGATTTGTTAATAAAATGCATACGTTTTGTGTTGGTGGCAACTTAAAATAACATGACTCAGCATTTTTAACATTGTGCCCAGGAAAATATGTAAACTTTTCAGAATACGTTTTGGAACTCCCTTGTGGTGGAGTCGGACAATGTTCCCATTGTGCGTATTTAAAAATAGTCTTTGGGGTACTCGCTCTGTAGATGAAATGGTGCCCATAATAATTATAGCAATACATATCACCATAATTCTCTTTAGATTGATCAACATCCTCGTTTTCAAATACAGTATAATACTGTAATTCTGTCATAATAGATTCAACTGTTTTCACATCCCAATCATCAGAAACAACTCCCGGTATTATTATATAATTTATTGAAAGTTTAAAGAGATATGGTATTTAAATGACCTCTGTAGGGGCGTATATGTCCAATGTCACTTTTTCCCATACAATCCCATCAGGACTGGGTATAGCGGAAATGTTCACAAAAGTCAGGTCTCTACGGACCTTATGAGAAGAAAAATGTGGTTTGAGGACCTCATCCACCAGTTCAACTGCTGATTTTTCCAGAAGAAAATGACCATGTATTAATAAAAAAGAATGTTATAACAAACCCAATCCAAAGTAGGAAAGACAATACAGTCATAGAAAGCCACAGATAGTTCTATGGAAGAATGAAATAAGTTGTTTTAAGACAAGTTATCAGCTTGCATGTTTTTGACAGTTCAGGTGTTGAAGAGGCGAATGAGTCCGAAACGTCGTCGTTGATATCAGCAAAGTATCCAGAAGAAGTTCGTGCAAAAACTGGAGCGGTGTTAGTAGGTGGTGTTGGTGTTTACGAGGTGGCACAGAATAAATGGCAGCATCCTTCTGTGGTGAAGTTGTGTCAAATCCATCAGTTATTTCTGTATTATTTGATGTCAGTGGAACTAATACAAGATAATTTTCCACCCTCCCCAAGCTCAGAAAGGTGTCAGTGTTGCTGCTTACAACTTGTAGAGGAACTTCTTGACCAGTAGTGAGAGGGATTCAGGATCTACTGGTTGTTCCTTTTGGTTGGCTGTGCAGGATCGGCCACATGATGTAGTTTTACATTGTTAATGGAGACAAAGCGGTTTTCTTTGGCACCTGCCAACAGTGGTAGAATGACAGTTCTGGTACTGTGTATTCCCAAGACTGGGACTGGTGCACGATAATAAGGACCAGATTCCTTTTAACAGCAACATTTTCACGTACTAGATCCCAACTTTAGGAATCTACCCTGTAGGCATTACAGGTACATCCTTAATTCCTGTGGAGGAAGCCCTGGCAGAAGCGTTGTCGTCACAGAACTGTTGCAAATCCTGTAAGACAGTGACACGTTCATTTATGTCAAAAGGTCTTTCTGCCGCCTCCATGCCAGGACCATCAAGATCTGGAACATACATTTGAGTTTCGAACAGGCACTCATATGAAGTACGAACCCCCAGGGACCTTCTAGGCAGATTGATAAGTGCTCTCTGGACTGCATACAGGTGGTTACGCCAACTACGACCCATACCTAAGACTCTGGCTGTTAAGGATTGCTTTAAATCACAGTTTAAGCGCTCCACAACACTATTTCCCTCGGCATGAAATGGAGACGAGTACTGGAGTTGGACCCCCAACAAAGCCATGGCGTCCCTGAATGCCCTTGAGGCAAAAGCAGGGCCCTGGTCCAAGTGGAAAGCCGCAACTGCATATGTACTGATAAAGACTCGCAAATCTTTAATAACAGTCCGAGCGTCTGCCGAGTGCTGTTGCCACACCCATAGAAATCTGAAGCAGGAGTCAACAGCGACTAAGATGTATTTGTAGGCACTGACCGGTGTTAGGGGACCGCAATGATCCAAGTACACACATTGTAAGGGTTTGTTGGAGATTAGGAGGGGTGTCTGCGGTGGACGTTTAGCAGTGGAAACTTTAATTTGTTGGCCGATATCATAACAAAGGAGATACTGCTTGGCCTCTTTGTATAGGCCTTGCCACCAATAACGAGCTTGTAATAATGATATTGTAGCTGCCACACCAGCATGGGCAGATGCTACCCCCTCATGCACTGCTTTAATCAACTCTGGTGTTACATTTTTGTTGGGAATATCTCGAACCCTTACGCCTGGTATCTTAACCTCAGCATTTAGGCAGCCTCCCATTCGATAGGAATATTTAGCAGGAAATGCTTTGAGATAGGGCGTACCATCAGCCATAGCTTTCACAGCAGCCCATATGTCTTCATCTGGTTTCGCACTTAAGCGGGTTACTGCAGCAACAGTGGCCGTAGCAACTGCTGACTTTGCGACTTCATTAGCCAGTGTATTCCCAGCCACATGTGTTCCAATGTGCTGGTGTCCAAGTGTATGGTAGCGTTTCCTTCAGATCCGCTACTTTCCCCCACAGTAATCTGTGTTCAATGGTGTTACCTTTAGAGTCTCTGAACCCATTCTGGCGCCAGTAATGCAGGTATTCATTGAAGGACTGGACACAATAGTACGAATCACAAACAATCAGTGTTAGCTGTGCAGGATCCATATGTTCCAGTGCCATCACCAGAGCTGTTAGCTCTGCTAGCTGTGCTGTGCAATCCCCTAAGGTTTGCGTGACTGTATGTTGGGGATGAAATTTATTGTCCTCCATGTAGCCACTTACGACTGCGCTAGCAGCGGAGTATTGGTGCTTTGTGCCAATTGCAGGTTGTGCAGAGCCATCGGTGTACATGACTCTTTGATATTGATCAATAGGCAGTGTGTTTGCAGGAACTGGGTATTCTAGTTCATATTGCAAAAATTCTTGAGTTTGTAATTTTGGGTCAAAAATGTAATCTACATCAGTGGCTGTCAAAGACGTGGCCCATTGTATCCAAAGTGGATGTAAAGCTTTAGTGTTTGGAACGCTGGCTTTTGTGACAGCCTCAAGGGCTGGGATGGGAGAAACGACGATAATGCATTTGCCCTGGGCTAGAGGTCTTTCTTTAATGACAGCCACCTGAACAGCAGTGAGAATTTTCTCAGTGGGAGCAAAGCGCTGTTCTGCTGCTGAGTACAAATGTGATTTGGATGAGCGGGACGGTTTCACCCTCATTAAACATTACATAGGTGAAACCAATGACACTAGGAATTACTCTGATGACCAAGTGTGTTTTGCCGTCCCTTGTGTGTAGGTTTTGCGCTGCAAGCATGCCTGTCTGCAGGTCTCTAAGAATGCGTGTGTGTTCGAATGTCCAAAATTTACTTGAAAAGTCAGGACGTTTTAAGTCATATAAAAGTTTTATGCGTGTTGCATAATCTGGCATGTAAGTTCTGCCAAAAACTTAAAAAGTCAGGACGTATTAAGTCATATAAAAGTTTTATATGTGTTGCATAATCTGCCATGTAAGTCCTGCCAAAATTTAGGAAACCCAATAGCGATTGGAGTTTTTTAATCGTATTTGGAGGTTGTAATTGTGTGCATTTTTCTAAGAACTGTGGCGCTAGGCTCTTTCCTTCACTCGATAGCTCATGTCCCAGAAACAGGACGCCAAGGAAGGCTATTTTTTTTTTTTTTAAAGTTTAATTTGTAGCCAAATTCTGCAAATCCCACAACAATGCGGGCTACCCGCCTTAAATGTTGCAGCAATTCATCATCCGTGAGATAGATATCGTCTACATAGGACAATGCTTCAGGGTCAATGTCGTGCAAAATTGCAGTTACACGAGTGGTGAACAATCCTGGACTGTTCTTGTACCCCTGGGGTAAACAACAGAATTTTTCTGGGAGCCTAGTGCCCTGAAACTTGTTAAGTCTCTACTCTCAAGCGCTATATTCTGGCAGAAAAAACATTGGAAATGTCCAGTGTTGTTTTGTAATTTTTGCACACTATGTTGTTCATCAGTGCTGTGCCATGTGCATTTTGTATAGCATATGTGCGTGTATGACTATTTAGGTGTCTGTAGTCTAAGACTATTCAATATGAATGGTCCGGTTTAGCTACTGGGAATAAAGGATTATTCATTGGGGAGACACAGTGTTCAATTATGCCCTGGTACCTCAGTTCTGTGAGAATTTTTCTCCCTGGTGCTTTTGCATCATGTTTTATTGGATACTGAGGTTGACGTTGGGGTTGATTTTTAACAGGATTTACATGGTAGGGGGATTCTTTATCCCAGTCTACGTGGTTGCGATATAACACAGGTGCCTGCCCCAGTGTCCAATCGATAGCGCAGGATTCAACGAGTTCCTCCGGAACAAGGGGAGAGAAAGAACAATTAATAACATCTTCCCCATATGGGCAGGTACAGACAAATTCAGGTGGCCAATCTTGTTCGGGCAACAAAATATCATATATATTTACCACACAATCCCAAAAGATTGCGTCTATTTTGTTTTCAATGTCTCCTTCTAACTGTAGCATTACTTTATACACCCTATCAGGCGTGGAGACATGCATGTCCACGGTTTCTACTTGTAGAAAGTCATCAGTTGCTTTCGCCTCCAGATGCTCTTGAAGACTCCGGCAAACTATTGTGACGTCTGCCGCACTGTCTAGAAGTGCAAGTGCCCACTTCTAGTTCTTCAAGAGGACCCTTTTCTTGAGTGGCATGTCGAACTGCAACTGCTGCCACCTTTTTCTTTTAAAATTGCCATTTTTGTTGGGGAGATTTCTCTTCCTTTTTAACACAAACCTCTGATGAGCGTTGTGAGTCCTGTCTTTGTTTCACGTATTCTGTTCTTTGCCCTGACCACCCACCTCTCTCACTGCGTTTTTCCGATGAGTCCTAAAAGGAACGAGATTGGCGTGTATCAGTATATTGATATCTATCAGGCGTTTTTATATTATCTCTATTTTGGAGATTATGGCGGTCATTCTGACTTTGGCGGGCGGCGGAGGCCGCCCACCAAAGTCCCGCCGTCAGAATACCGCTGCGCGGTCAGAAGACCGCTGCGGTAATTCTGAATTTCCCGCGGGGCTGGCAGGCGACCGTCAGAAGGCCGCCCGCCAGCCCAGCGGGAAACCCCCTTCCATGAGGATGCCGGCTCCGAAGGGGTGCGACGGGTGCAGTTGCACCCATCGCGATTTTCAGTGTCTGCTTGGCAGACACTGAAAATGTTGGTGGGGCCCTGTTAGGGGGCCCCGCGACACCCGTTACCGCCAGCCAGGTTCTGGCGGTCAAAACCGCCAGAGCCAGGCTGGCGGTAAGGGGGTCGGAATCCCCATGGCGGCTCTGCCTGCAGCGCCGCCATGGAGGATTCCCCAGGGCAGCAGGAAACCGGCGGTACACCGCCGGTTTTCCGTTTCTGACAGCGGCTGTACCACCGCGGTCAGACTGCCCATGGGAGCACCGCCAGCCTGTTGGCGGTGCTCCCACGGTCGTTGGCCCTGGCGGTCCATTACCGCCATGGTCAGAATGACCCCCTATATCTATTCTGTGGGGTCTCCGTACATGGAGATTCTCCCCTTTGTTTTTTAGGAGTTTGTTGTTTTTTATCCCAGCATTTGTTGTTACCCTCAGGAGTTTGTTTGGAAAAATCTTTTTTAGATTTGCCCTGAAATTGTGGTTTAGTTGGTCTGGCCCCTATTCTATCTCGACCAATACTAGAATAGGTATCTGCAATAATCTTTGGCAGCTCGCGTTCTTGATCTTGTTGAAGAACATCCCAGAGACGCATGCGCACTGCTAGTGCGACCGCTGCCCCTTTAAGGATACTTAAAATAATTGAGGAAACTGTGTCAAAGTTGCCCATTAATTGCATCCCCGAGTCTAGGGCTGGGGCAGCCCCGTATTCATCTTGAATTTGTTTCAACACTTCAGGTAAGTTGGCAAGTGTCGGTGTACCATGTGCGGTAGTATAGAGAGTGGCAAATACCATGCCCCAGTTATTACACTTATCTACTGTGGGGACCATCCCAAATGGTAAGCACATCGTAAGAATTCTATGTTATCCTGAGGTCCCCTATGGGAAAACACTGCTTCCAGTGCATTTATTTTTTGAGCTAGCCAAAACGGATTTTCTTCTCATTTGGCGGGTACTTTACCCATGATTGAATGTACAGTTGCAGGATTGATACCTGGTGTTACTGCATGTGGCTGCGCTGGAGCAGCACATGCTGGGTTTGTATTCAATGTTTGCATTGCAAATTGTACTAGACGTCTGTTTATTGCAGTCAGCTCAGTATATAAGCAATGGACTTCAGATACTGCTAAGTTTGCTACTGCAGGGTGAGGTGTATAAGTGGCCAATAAAAGCCTGGTAGGACCATCATTACTTAGAGGACCTAACCTAACTCTTAAAATCGTGTGGGTGCCATCAACCCAATTATTATGTTCTTGATAAGATAAAGGTATTTCTATATATGCGTATGCTCTGTATTGTCCAAGTACGTTTGCAAGTGTATAGTAATGAAATGTATTTGTGTTCCCATCAACTGCTGGAAGTGTTACCCAAGAAGAAAAGAGTTCTGTTCCATAAGCTGTATCTGCATCAACAGCAAATGTGACTGGACCCCCTGGGCCGTTAGGCCAATTGCCAATAAATGTGCAGCAAGGGGTGGTCTCATATTGACTGCAATTGCTAGCTGCTGCGGATTCTCCATATTAGATGGTAGTTTTGTTCAGAGATAAGTACACCAAATGGGGATTTTCCTTTTGGGGGTTCAAGCTTGAACAACCTCTAGCATCAGATAGGTGTTCCCTATTTAGCTGAGGACGAAATCCTCAATACCACTGATGTCTCCATATATAGTACTGAGGTGTCTTTGTATATTGTGAGACAGAGATACTCAGCAGGACCCGAAAATTAGAGCCTGACCAAACGTTGTCCGCACCATGTCGCGCCAGCTCTGATCATTCTAATGAGACTAATGGATTTTGAATGGCAGAATCGCCTGCGGTGTGGGAGACTGAGTCAGTGACACCTATTGCTACAATCCGGGTTTTGCTCTGGCTAGCTAGCAGCACCTCATCTCTACCGAAGAGCGGGACGATTGGGCAGCCGAGCGCATGACATAATTGAGTTCTCAGGGACACAGTGGTCACTCTGGTCTCATTCGTTTCTCTTAATTACATTAGTCTCACATAAACAATGATAAATAGAGGCAGTATAGGTTTGAACAATGCTTTAATAAAGCAACTTAATTTTAGATAGCAAAGCATAGACTGCAATAACCAGAACGATACAGCATGACAAGATTAAAATTGTGACAAGGAGAGTAAAGCATAGAAATAACTCTACCATATTGTCACTAGAGTCAATAGACTAATTCCTTCCTAGGCTATAATAGAGCATAGCGTGTTAAGCTCTAATTCTGTCCTTCATGTTCCCCTGGGAAGACATCATCCCCCATACCTGAGCAAAGGCCTGAAGTCTGCATAAGTAGCTGTAGCGAAGCATTCAGAAATCAGCATACAGTCGTGGTTCTCTGGCTGGAATCTCCCTCTAACGTGTAAGGGACAGGGAAGTGTTTTTATGATAAAACAGCTGATGTTCTGAGAAAATGTCCCTACATAAGGATGTGTGTTTTCTATGAATGTCAGAGACAAAACTTTATATCACGTTCACCGGCAACCTATCTTACTGCAGGCTTGGAAGAAGCACAGAGTGAGCAAGAATGTCTTGTTTGACAACAGAGTGCTGGCCTAGGCGAAAACAGTTAGATAGAGAGAAAATAAAACAAGACCGTAAAAGTGGCTATTGTAATAATAATAAAACGAAGCCAAATAAAATATATCTAGGTTAAAGTGCACCTGGGCAAGCCGAGTATGCTAAATCAACGTGTATGGAGCTATAACTAAAATAGCTACACAACAAAACTAGTGGCACTCTGTTTTTATATATGTATGTATATATCACGTGACCAAGGCTGCTGTGTCAGTCGAAACGCGTTGTGTGTGGATTAAACTGAATTTTTCTTGTTCCTGAAACCTGAGTGTGCGAGTATTATATTTTTCTTTTTGCTTCATATATATATATATATATATATATATATATATATATATATATATATATATATATATATATATGTCTCAAAAGAAAACCCTTTCAGGGTTAGAGTGATGCATAAATTATGCAAAAAAAAGAAGAGAGAACTCTGGGTAGTTTTAAAGTTTAGGTGGAGATCAGCTCCAGTAAAGAGCACCGTGGAACACCAGAGGCACTCTAGATTTGCTCACCTCAAATATCTGTTTATCTAGCAAAGTTTTTAAACATAGTATCAGCACAGTGCTATCCACACTGAGCTAGACAGGAAAAAAGTTGTTTGCTATTTGTACAGTAAAGTCTTTAAGCACAGAATTGACACAGTGTCATCCTTGCCGAGCTGTAAAATGACTATATATATATTTATATATATATATATATATATATATATATATATATATATATATATATATATATATGTATGTATATATAAATATATATATATATATATATATATATATATATATATATATAGATATATATTGTAAATCTACCTTCCTGCCAATACTCCAATCAAGTCCACCTGTTGAGACCAGTGCCGAGCAGTGGGAGCAGGGCCCGCTTCAAATATCAAGCAGCGCTGTGTCACCATAAACACCTAACAATGCTCACACTCCTAGGGATGATGAAATCAAAAAAGATTTATTCGAAAGGCTGACGCGTTGCGACTTCCGTCTTTGTCAAGTCCAGATACAACAATGGTTCCACGTCCCATTCACCTACAAATATGTAACCACCTCATGGAAGCAATAGACAGACTGTATATAAGAATATTCTGTTTGAAAAGAAACATTTTTCATAATGAACCATAAAAAACCTTTGTTTACATTTCCCATACGAGTTACAGGAATGAATAAGACATACACAATCATCTCCATTCTCAAAAATGGAGAAAAAAAAGTGCATCTGATCCCACTTGAGAGACATTCCCCAAGTTGATCAATTTCATAACTACATCTCTGGACGAGAAAGAAGAAGCCCCTGCTCCTAAGGGCAATATCAAATAGCATGCAGGCAGTTTCCTTTTTTGGGGTTGACAGGGTCACTGGAAATGCAAGAGGAGGTGACAAAGAACGTACCCTAAGAAAGTTGAAATCGGAATATATCATCAGGCTGAACAGTATTCATCCTAAGGGACTAAACCAAGATGACGACCATATGTGCATATTGGCTAACCTTCTGGAAATGATGAAATATTGGTTCATCTGCAGATTGTGACAGCTGGCTGAGGTGTTTTGCTGTTCCTGTATATCTGTTTCTGCTGTGTTCGAGATGGGGATGATCCACCATGGGATTCCTTTTCTTCATATTTCGTAGGTGATAATTATGTAGTGCGTGTGTGGCTTCTGGATCAGCTTTTAGGAGATGCTCTGATTGCATTCAGCTGCCATTGGGGGTATCCTTTTATGTGGTATTTGTGTATTTTGGGTTTGACTCAGGTTAATTTTGGATCTCTTTATTTTCTTTATTTGTCTTTACCTAATTACATTATTTTCTTATACAATTGTTTTGCTTCTTGTTGACTTTTGTTAGGTTAAGGAGCACACACTGGGAAGTGTCACGTTATTTCTGCTCTAATAAAAGAATAGATGAAACCACTTGGTGGAAATATTGTTGAAGCTTTTGAGCCAAGATAGAGGGAAATGTTCTATATTATATATGTTGCTGTTAACATTCCCTGACTCATTTTATAGTATAATGGGCAAGCCAGTTAAAACTGTGCATGTATGGTTCGTAACTCGTCTGTCACTTGACAGAGGCATGCTGTTTGAGATTTACCTTTTCTCTTAGGAGCAGGGGCTTCTTCTTTCTTGTCCGAAGATGTATGCATGATCTGAATCAACTTGGTGGACTGTCTCTCAAGTAGGATCAGATACATACATTTTTTATTGTTTTTGAGAATGGAAATTATTGCTTATGTCTAATATATATATATATAGATATAGATATAGATATATATATATAATGACACAAAGTTTCACTTTATAAATCTTAAGTACATCTTATTTTTTATTCTGATAATACACTTAAAAAAATTATTGAGAATGGATGATTTTAATTTTTAAGTGTAGTTCAAAAATGCAAATTAAAAATGAATTACTATATTTAAATAATTCACTATTCGATACAAAGTTAATTTTAGGAGGTTGTGTTGTATACTTCTCTTAAAAGTAGTTCTAGGTCAGTTAAATTTTTTAATTATTGTATACTTTAATCTTACATTCATTTTAATTATTGTACAGTTGTATTTCACATCAACTTAATTTTATTTATTTTTTTAAAAATAAACTCTATTAAATTTCCCTATATTGTCTTATAGGGATGGAGGGAGAGCTCCACAAACCGGTAGAAAGTTACTAATAGTAATATTAAACTCATAAATTCAGTCATAGAAGTCTCCATCACCTCTTCTCGGTTTGGTGGGGGTTTATAGGCTTTTCAGTTGACATCTCAGTTTAAATTTCCACTCATAAATAGTGAATAGGAAATCCAGTGGATAGTTAGTCATAGGTGTAGGATTAGATAAGCATATGTGCACACCTGCAAATCTTACCTTTGTGAATTGGAACCAATGTGCTTCTGTTCCAGATTTTCTTCAGTTTTCCACCATTATCAGTCAATCACATCCTGGTTATCTGTCAGTTTTGACATTGAGTGGTGGTGTGCTGATATCCAATAATGAATTGATAAATAACCGCAATTAACAGCTGCCATTATAATTATTGGCAGCCAATGATATTTGCTAATCTCACCGTTACCTTCAGTTATGTATAGTAATTTGGGACACATCCATTCTTCGCTATGGTGGCCGTGCAGAAAACATACTTGTAAAACCAGTATGATCACAATCTCTTACCAAATTGTCAGTCTGTCACTGTTATCCTTACTATATAGAAACCGTTTAAGGATCAAATCTTTTTATTAGAAATATGTTAGAGTATAACCGTATTGATCAGGTACCTCAACATAATGAAAGCATTCCAATTAAACAGAGACCTAATAATTGAACTACCCTCCTTACCTCACCCACCCCCCAGGGACACTCAAGTGCATAACAGGGGAAGGAGTGAAGTGGTTGCGTAGCTGGGGTCTAGGTGAACTAGGATCCACCCAGAGGGACTGTGTCCAAGAGCAGCATCAACCTGAGATATTTGAGACACGTCAGTTCCCCGTATTCTTAGGACAGAAGTGAGATAAATGGTTTCCACTGTTCTTCATAAGAGTTCCCTTGCTAAATTAAGACCAAGGAGAGTTTTTCCATCCCCAGGATATATCAGATTCTGTGGAGCCACGCACGGTGGGTGGGTGCAGTTGCTGTGCCCCAGTGAGCCCAGAATTGTATAGCCAGGGAATCGGGGTAACTGTGTTCCCAGGTGTGTGTCTATGTCTAGTAATACCTAGTACCAGAACTCAGAGATCTTAAGACATTCCCAAAAGATGTGGAGCAGGCAACCCAATTGGCCTCACTGTCTCCAGAAGTCGGCTGTACGTGAGGGATAGCATTTTTGTAAGCGGTGAGGCATTCAACAGCAATAGGTGACGATTCTTAATCATTCTATGGTTTCTATGTTGCAGGGGGTGTGCTCTGTAGTGAATTTTTCCTCATTACTTAGAGCAGAATTCTCTGCCCTTCTCCTGTTCCCAACATACTGGCCCTGGAGGTTTTGGGGACAGGAAGGCCCAAAGTAAGAGTTGATATAGGTTTGAAATCATCCCCTTGTCAGAGAGCTTCATGAAAAGCCATTGTTCAAATGCGGTTAGAGATCTCTGGGCCCCGGGTTTTATGGTAGTGTGCGCTACCCAGTGCGTGACTTGGAGGTAGTGTAAGGGTTCGGTCTCCGGCAGCATGAAGCCTTCTTGCACCTTTTCAAATGGGGAGGACCCTGTCCTCCCCATAGAGGTGGCAAAAGGAATGGCACCCCCCATCCTGCCATCACTGGAATGCTTTCTGGTTTATACCGCGCTTGAAGTTCGGGTTATCGAATATGGGCCCTAAGAGTGAGGGAAAAGTAGTGAAGCCCATGGCCATTGCCACTTCAGCTCATGCCCTGATCAGTGGCTTGGTACTTGGTGAAGAGTGCAGTCTCTAAAGTGCTTGTGCTTTGTTTAGAATGGGCACCTTCTACATGTGTATGCCCGCGATCGCCCTGTCCATGAAAAGCCACGGGTTTTCAGACTCAGCCATTGACCATGCAACCAGATGGCAAAGCTGGGCAGCTTGTAAGTATAGCTTAAAATGTGGAACTCCTAGTCCTTTTTTTTTTTTTTTTTTTTTCATCTTATAAAAGAAAAAGCACTTTATTACACACACTATTAAAAGCTACACACAAAGTTAAACATGTATACAAAAATGGTGATGGAAATACCAATGATGATATCATCTAACGGATCTCATACCCAACAGAAGGTACACACTGGAAAACAGTCCCACAGATCAGGTAGCCCCGTCAATATGCCCTTTAACCCCTGTGCTAGAGGTGTCTCTGACGGTCTGTAAACCAGCAAGCCTTGAACTGATAACAAAATACCCTCTCACTGGGTTAAATGTATAAAGTTTCTGATTTGGAATTACCAAATTGTAATTTTTGCAAATCACAATTTGGTAATAGGAAATCAGATTGTACATACATTGGGGTGTCAAAAATAGTGACTAGCAAATTTGGAAATCTCAATTTGCAATTTCCTAAATTGCGAATGCAGTCACAAGTAGCAAACTCAGTCGCAAATGCAGAAATTTGCTTCCTAATTCAGGGTAATGACCCCACATCCCTGAAGTGGCGAACATCTGAAGCCAGGAAAGCAGACAAAATGAGGGTGGAGAACTGTTGTATTTGGAAAGTGAACTGTGGACCACCAAAAAGCAATTCCCTACAACAGGAATGGCCAGCCAAAACCTGGAGAAGGAGGCAGGGGTAAGAAAGCAAAAACTGAAGTTCTTTGAAAAAGAACTCAAAATACTGACAGAGTAGTGTTGCAACAACCATGACCTCCTGTTTGGGCAGTCATCTATGACTGTGCCAGAGGCACAAAAGCACAAAATCTGGCTGGAGATCCAGGAAAAAATAAATTCTCTAGGTGCTTCACAGCGCTCTACTGGAGAGATTTGGGAGAGCTGATACGACCTCCAGCCCGCACTTAAGAAAGGGTTGTAATGCACTTAAGTGAGTCCCGGGCAACGAGATGTGGACCCTCTTCTGTACCCTCCTCACTATACAGGAGGCAATGGTAGAGACAATCCTGGAGCCAGAGGCGGTTGTTGGTTTTGCCAACTTTGACAAGCCGGGACCTGCACTATCGCAAAGTGTACATTGTTTGTCATTGTAACATTTCATAACATAAACCTGTCTTCCACATGCATGTATAATTTAACCTAATACCGGCATCTTAGTATGGGATTATTCCCTAGCAAAATAAACCTTCATGGTGCCTTATGGGACTAGTAGTTCACAAGAAACAAACTGTAGTCAGTGTCAGACATTTACTGGAGAAATTATAACAACTGAAGAGAAATGTTTCCCCCATGTGATTACATTAAAAGTATGTTATTCAAACAGATGCACCTGGGGAAGACAGTTTTTGTACACATGATGGGGAGAAGAACAGGCACAAATGGTGGAGGAAGATACTTTTCTCCCAGGTACTCCTTTGGTTTAATTGGTGGTAAATTGCATGACTGCCTCTAACATACCATTTATAAATCACAATTAGGGATTTCTTAATTTTAGATTCGCAAAAAATACTGACTTGCAAAACAGTTGCATAACAATTTTTGGCTTGTGAATGACTTTAATACATCGCAAAAAGACATTTTTAATATTTTTTATTTTTTTTATTTTTTATTATTGGAAGGAAACATATAACATATATATTCTTGAGTCATTTTACACTGGAGACTTAAAATACAATACAATACTTTTTCCAGAACAGAACATAGGGTGGAAAAGACAAGGAGAAGACATCACCCAGACATCACCCAGTTAAATCATACATGATACAAAACCTGGCCACCCCTCCAATCTTATCTAAAGATGAAACCCATTAGTTCAAAAGGGGGTGACCCCGATCATTATGGGCCTGTATCCAAGCCTGGAATCGACCCCATATTGCCTTCCCTTTCCTCCTAGCCTGTTTCCCCTTCCGTTCATACAATGCCATCTCCAAATGGTATACAGACAGCAGCCTAGCCAACCATTGTTGCCAAGGCGGGGGTCGTAAATCCAACCATGATGTTGATATACAAATTCGAAACACCGCCATGGCTACAAAAATAAATGCTCTATGTGATCCAGCTATTTCGCCATCAGTTCCAAAGACCATGATCTCAGGTGTGAAAGTAAAATCATATCCCAAAACCTCCTTCAAAACAGATTGTATACCTTCCCTTGAGGCCTTTAATTCCCCACATGTAGCCATCATATGTATGATGTCTGGACCATACATCCCACATCTTGGACAGTTTATTCCTGACACACATCCCCATTTTGCGAGGTGGGCTGGTGTATGATACAGATCAAACATAGTCTTGTAGTGTTGCGCTTGCAGGGAAGATGATAATAAAATAGTGCAACCCAACTCCAGTGACCTCATGAAGTTATTACTCCCATCTGCCAACTTCTTGCTCCACCTATCCTTATTCTTTTCTAGATCATCTGATTGTTCTACCAATAAAAAAGGATAAATTTACCTAATAGTTATACTGGGATTAGCTAGAATGTCATTCATCAGTTGGTTACTTTTGAATCCCTGGGTCCCCCCTGTTTTTTTCCCTAAAAAATCCCTTATCTGTAAATATTTGAAGAAGTCCCTTTTCTCTAGACCGTATTGTTCCTGAAGATCTTGAAACAACTTAACCCCTGAGTTGTCAAAAAAATGTCCTAACCTGGTTATACCTAGGGTGGACCAATTTGCCATATATTTATCATGAAATATTTCGGGGAGCAATGGATTCTTCTCAATCATGGTATAATAATTGTATCTACCAAATCCTTTCTTTCTGTACCATAATCGCCAACACTTATGGGCCGCACCCAAAACCTTATACCTAGTTTTCTTGTAATATCCAGGCTCGTGATATGTTACCAAGCACCCATTGGCTACTGCTCCAATCTGCAACTCATATATATTGGGGAGATCCGCTTTTATAACTCCTTCTTTATTAGGCCCCCATAACGGGCGCATGCATTGGAAAGCTGCTGCCATTTGATATAATTTTATATTTGGTAAGGACCAACCACTCCTTTCCCGAGGAAGAGACATAAATTTGCTTGATCTCCTACACTTACCATATGCCCATATAAATCTCATGATTGCTCTATCGATCTATTTAAATTTTAAGTTAGTAAAGCTCAGTGGTATAGCACGAAATAGATACAACAGCTTCGGTAGGAAAATCATCTTTACCATATTACATCGTCCTACAATAGTTAAATGCAGGTTGTTCCATCTGCACATATCTTCTCTAAATTTTGCAAGTATAGGATCTATATTTAAATTGACAACTTCATCTAGCTTGGGTGTAATATTAATACCTAAATATACTGCATGATCCACCCTCCGTCTGTCTTTAGTATTTGTGTATTGATTTGCCAACAGCTGTGTTTTAGCTCCATTTAACAAGTATCCAGAAAACCTTCCAAATTTTTTCATCACTACTTCGATCTCTCTTAGTGCTGAATCAGGTAAGGGGGTTAGTATGGCTATATCATCTGCATATCCTAAGATTTTAGTATCCCATCCCTGTCTATGGATTGGTGGAATCTTACTGTTTTCTTCCAACTGTCTCAGCAGAGGATCTATATACAAAGCAAAAAGGAGGGGAGCGCATGGGCATCCCTGCCTGGTACCTCTCCTAATTGAGATGCTCTCAGATTGTCCTCCCATTAGTTGTATTCTCACAACCGGGGATCTATATAGTGCCCTTACTGCTATAATGAATTTCTTCCCTAGCCCATAATGCTCCATAACATACCACAGATACTTCCAGTTCACCCGATCGAATGCCTTCTCTGCATCCAAAAATGCAGCCGCCATTGGTTCTTTTGCTACTTCCGTAGAGTCAAAAAGTGCTAAAACTCTCAAGGTATATGATTAGTTGTATCTCTTCCTGGAACAAACTCATGCTGCCACGGAGAAACCAGCGATAGTCGAACTGCCAAGATCTTTGCATATATTTTGTCGTCACTATTTATTAATGTGATCGGGCGATATTAGGCTGGATTTAACGGGGATTTTCCTTTCTTCTAAAACACAACTATATTAGCCAGATCCCAAGATGGGGGGATTTTCCCTCCATTCTGTACCTGATTATACAGCTCCAACATGAGCGGAAGTAACAGTAGTTTAAAAGTTTTATAAAATTCTAAGGGGATCGCATCAGGGCCAGTAGCTTTCCCTGTGGGCAGATTACTCATTGCCGTTTCTATTTCTGAAATATCTATCTGCTTTCCCAGGCATGACTTGTCATTCTTATCTAGTTTCACCATCTTAATGGGATATAAGAATTCTAAAATATCTTCATCCGAATAGACTGATGTTTCATCATAAAGCTCGTGATAATATCCATGAAACACTTTTCTGATTCCACCCACTTCTGATATTATCTGTCCTTGCTGATCTGAGATATCCCGAATAACCCCAGCCGCAGTTTTTTGGGTTGTCCGTATCGCTAACAGCCGCCCGACTTTTTCTCCAAACTCAAACCCTTGTGCACGCTGTGTTAAATATTTCTCTCCTATTCTTTGGGCTGTGACCTCATTTACTGCCGCTTTTACTATGGCAACTTCTTCCTGCGCTCTCCTTATATCGGCTCCAGCTTCTATAGCTATAGCCAGTTGTCTTTCTGCAAACCACAACTTTGCTTGGGACTCTATTATTTTCCCTCGAGCATCCTTCTGCTTTTTAATACTAAAACTTAGTGTTTCTCCACGAATACCTGCTTTGAGAGTATCCCAAACTATCTCCACTGAGGCTGAACCCTGATTAAACCCCAAAAATTCAGTTATCCACTTGCTCATATGTTCACAGTATTCTGGGTCTTTTAGAAGTCCCCTTTCAAATGTCCATCTGCTAGCTTTTGATTCTAACCCATCCAGCTCCACATCCAGAACTAGAGGATTATGATCTGACACCATCCGTGAATATAGCTCAATCCTGGCTTGCTTTAGAAATATAGGAGAGATTAGAAAATAATCAAGTCGTGCTAGTTTCGCATGAGGAGCCGAATAATAAGTATATCCGGGGTCGGGCTTACGCAACTTTACCCAGGCATCCACTAACCCTAATTCTTGCTGAATAGCAACCATTGCCTTATATACCCGAGGTTTACGCCCCTGATACTTCTCAGTCGTGGATGTTAATAGATCCTGTAGTCCCTCCCACGATCCATTAAAGTTAAAATCACCACATATAATATAGGGAGGGGCCTATCCTGTTAACTCGATAGCGAGGGTATCAAGAACTATAGGGTCATCCGTGACTACCCCATATATAGAACATAATGTAAAACTGTTATGACCGTAACTACATTCTACTATTACCCATCTTCCACCTGTATCTGCCTTCTGCTGAGTAAATTTTAATTTATTAGTTCGATCGAGAATTGCCACTCCTTTAGTTCTAGTCTCTTGTTTTGACCAAACAACCACCTTCATGCCAAGCGAACCGAGAATCCCAGAATTTTTAAATTCCACATGTGTTTCTTGTAGGCAAAAAATATCTGCCTTGAAAGTTTTTAATTCTTCTGCCACTCTCCTTCTTTTATGAGGATCATTCAGTCCACATATATTGATTGACACAATTCTAAGTCTAGCCATAGCCCTTTCTTTTGGTAATTTCCAATCCTTTCTCTTTGGGATCCCTCAGTTTTACATATTTAATTACACCGTCTCTTGAATTTTCTTTCCTTCCTTTTCCACCTCTTCGCCCCATATCTCTCATCTCCATTAATCGTTTCCTTTCCATTTTCTTCCCATGATTCGCCCCTATCCCTCCCCCCCACCCCCTCCTACTTGTCCCTGCCCATCCCCCCTTCCCCTACCCAGGACCAGTCTCCCCTTCACCCCTCCCTGAGCCCCTCCCTTCCCTCCTGAAACTGGCCCCCCACCCTGTTGAGCAATCAGACCCCTGATGGCCTGAATGTTGGTGTTGTGTATGCATCAGCCTACCCACCCACTGGTACGCAAGCGCCACCCTCCTGTGATTCCCTATACTTCCATACTCTGTGTTAGACCCCCATCAAATATTCTTTTGCCTTGATTTCTGAGGTAAAAACTTTTACTTTTCCGTTCATTATTGTTTTAAGCCTGGCAGGAGCCAACAAATAAGCTTCCCCCCCTTTCTCCGAAAATGGCTTAGTAAGCTGCCGGAGCCGCCACCTCCGCTCCACCGTGGCGTGGCAAAAATCGGGGCGGGTAAAAAAAGTAACCCCGTCAAAAGAACGCAGGGTATTTGGGGGAGTTTTGTCCGATATTTCCTGTCTTACTAAATAGTTCCCAAAATATACCAAAATCGCTCTTGGATATTTAGAGTTTGCCCGTTGACCCCCCTCCCGTCGAATTGTCGGGAACCGATGAACCCGCTGCAGCTCATTACCCCAATCCCGGTCCCCCAGTTCTGGAAAGGCCCCACGCAAAAGGTTAACCATATATGCCTGTATATTATTTCCTTCTAGTCCTTCTGATATACCCAGAAATCGTAAATTGTTCCTTCTTTGTCTGTTTTCCAAATCTTCCATCTTCCACATCACGTCTGTCATTTGCCCATCTCTGGCAGCACTCTGCTCTTTAAGAGTATCCATATCCTCCTCAACTGCCACTATTCGATCTTCCATAGAGCATAGCTTAGCTTCGATTTCCATTCATGATTTAGCTACTTTACGGACCGACCCCTGGAGTTTCTTTGTAGCAATCCTTGCACGCCGGCTTTCTATCTTGGTTTCAGTTTGTAGTTCTTTAATAGAATTGCATATTGACTGCAGGATCCCCGCCTCAGTGCCATTCACATGGGTATTAACCGAATTACCAATATCTCCAGCAGAGGCTCCCATATCACTTTCATTCCTATCATTAATGGGGCCCTGGTTGCCCGCGGTTGGGGTATCTGCTAAGCTAATGCCAGAGTAATCCCACCTTAGGGTCCTGCCGCTCATTGATGCCGCGTTTTCATGACATTCTTGAGAGTCAGAGTGTGGTTTAGCGGATTTCCGTTGTCGGATCTGCCGTACTGTAAATTCACAATTTAGAGATTTATTACCAGCCTCATATGACTCACTCTCATCAGACTCACTAAGGCTGCGATCGGCACTGCTGAGATCGGACTCTTCAGTCAAGGAGTAAAACTTATCACTGCTATCTTTGCCCCAGTCCGTGAGCAGGGAAGCTTTATCCTGTTTTTTGGGGCTCTCTATAGGATTGGTAGAGCCATTGCCTTCTACTGTAAGTGCTGTTGTGCTTATAGTTTCTTCCTCACTTTGATGACACCAATGCTTGCCCCAATGCTTGCTTCGATCTAATTGTTGTATTTGAAGCTGCCCGTTTCCGGAGGGGCCATACACCTTTTCTCTATTTTCCCTGTTAATGTCTTGAGTGTCTAACGGGTTCTCTATGTATTGTGTAGATTTAAGAGAGAAATCCTTATTTCCAGTACATAGCTCTTTATCGCTAACAGATAGAGGGGTGGGTTCTTTTCCTGGTACATTACTTTCAGGGGAGGGGGTTACATGTGTAGAAGAGCTGTCTTGTGCTCCACCTGCAAGAAAAGCTGTAATAGTAGGTTGACTTTTGCTTTTCATCTTAATTTCCAGTGGGGGGGTGGTATTGTCACTCATCTTGGCATCTTTCATCAGTCCTGACGTGTTCTTCCCAGCTGCTTTACCAGTTATTGACGCCAGGCGCTAACTTAACCCAACTGTCTCTTCTTTATCCCTACCAATATGTGTTGTTCTAGCACCTTTGCTTTTGTCTCCATAATTCCTGATAGTTTTGGGCGCCATACTTATCGTATGAGGTATCAGTCTGATAAATCTTAATATACCCGCCGTAGCAGCCGATGCATCCGATATTGTTTGTTCAATCACACTCCTCAGTGGCCATGAGAAAGTGGATAGATGCCGAGATGTATTACTATACACAACCGGGAGCATTGACGCCTCCCAGGGTTCCTCTTTTCTCCCCCCCCCCCCTTACAGGAAGAAAAAAAAAAAAATAATAATAATTTTCCCTTTCCCTTTCCTTTCCTTCAACACTTTTTTTTTTTCTCTTTCTTTTTTTTTCCCCCTTTCTTTCCCCCCCTCCTTTTTAGCCCCTCTCCTCTATTTTCTGGAGATAAAGAGGGAAGAGCAGGATAAAGCTAGCAAATTCAAAGGCTGCTAGTTAATAGCGTTTTCTCCACATTTAAAGCGACTCTCAGCTTCCATATGCTTAATGAACTTCCGTTAGTTATCAACAAAGGTAACCCCAGGTTCCTCAGTTCCTTCCTCCTCCTTAGATAAAAAGTCAGAGTGAGATTTATTGTCCTGCTTTCTTGAACAGCCACAAAGTCTGTAATTCGACAGTTCAGGATAAGCCCTTTTTCTTTACCAGAGCTTTTCTTAATTATTGGTTGTTGTACACTCCCCCCACTCCCCCTTACCAGCGTGGGTACTCTTCGTCGCGTCTTTTATGCTGCCTTGGATCGACGTTCTCTGCCATGGGGGGAGGGGGACCTTGTGTTGATTGCACAGCAACGGCTGCGCGCTGGATTTCCTCCTGGGGGGGGGCAGTCTACCGTTACTGCCACGATTACGAGGTGCGGGGGATTACGGGCCGCAGAAACGGGTTCCACAACTCTATTACGGCCGCTGTGCAGGAGAGGCGGCAGCCTCTCTATGCAATGCAGCCGCGGCGGTAGCGGCCCGTTCAGCTACGCCTCCGCGGCATTGATCCGTAGGCGAGTTCCCCCTACGCTAACCGCCGTGGCGAGAAAAGCAGCAGCGACTGCGGCAGCAGGAAGTCACAGCGTTTGGTTCCGGTGGGTGTGGCTTGCAGGTCTCGCCCTTACGCCGACACCATGTTGCCCCTGGAACTCCTAGTCCTACCTCACTAAGCGACCAACTGACCTGGAAGGCGCTGCCTCTGATGATGTATATCCATCCACAGGAAATGGGGCAGTGCCTGTTGAAGGGCTTTGATCATACCCAGAAGGGGGATCCACTGGTAGGGTTGGGAATAGGAAGAGGATACGAGGGAGAGCAGTCAGATTGAGCGCTGCTATCCAGCCAAGCCATGAGAGTGGGTATGAGCATCATCAGACAATGTCTTGCATGATTTGCTCATGGAGGGTGCGATAGTTCAGTCTGGTGGTATCAGCTACTGTAGGGGCTAGTTGATTGCCAAGGTATGGAATGGCAGTCATGTTCCACTGAAGCGGAAGGCTATCTGCGAGCAACGCCTCTGTTTGCAGAAGGACCGACAGGTTCAGGGCGTGGGATTTTTGGACATTTACCAAGAATCCTCCAGCAGCACTGAATAGCTCTACCTCCATCACAAACTCCGGTAGCGAAGACCATGGATCATCGAGAGCAAGTATGACAGCATCAGCATATAGGCAGATGGTGTGTTCCTCGCCCCCAAAGCAGACCCCTGTGATGTTCGGGTTGTCTCGCAATAGTTGGGCAAAGGGCTCCATGTAAAGCGTGAATAACAAAGGTGATAATGGTCACCCCTGTCAAGCCCCTCTGCCAATGGGAAGGGGGCTGAAGTCGTCTTGTTCACCCTAACCATCGCTCTTAGGTGAGCATAATTGCTGAGTACCCAGGTATGGAACTTGGCTCCGAAGCCAAAGTGTGTAAGTGTGGCTGTCAAGTAGGGCCATGGTATAAGATCGAATGCCTTTTTGGCATCCACTGCTAGGTGTAAGACCTCACGCTTAGAACGTCCAGCTTTATCAATGATGTGGAAGGATTTGCTTGGTGTTGTCACTGCATTGCCTCGAAGGGATGAATCCAGCCAGGTGTGGACTAATCAATCCAGGCATCAGCGGGTTCAGATGGGCCACCAGAATACCAGTTAACAATTTGGCACCCATGTTGAGAAGGGAAATCGGTCTGTAGGATACACGTTTCTGTGGATCTTTGCTGGGTTTATGGATTACAACTATTGAGGTATCTCTCATGAATGGGGCAGAATGTTCAGACCCTCTGTGAAATTGAAGCCCCAGTTAAGATGGGGGCCAATGCGTGACAAAGGGTCTTATAGAAGTTGGCCGGGAAACCATCCGGTCCTGGGGAATTATGGGGTTTCAGGCTAGCAATAGCTGCTACGAGCTCTTCTGTGTGGATGGATTGATCTATCTTGTATGCCTGTGTCACGGTTATGGGTGATATGTTCATGGCCTGGAGATACCCCTCAATAGTGTTTTCAGGTATAGGCTGTGCAGAGTATAGGTTGCAGTAGAAGTTTCTGAATTGGGCTGAAATATGGTTGTCAGTACTAACCTTGGAGCTGTCCTCCTGAGTGAGCCTCTTAACATCTGTTGCCTGGTGGTGAGCTCAGAGTCTGTTAGCTAGGAAGAGCCCACACTTGTCTCCTTTTACATGGTGTGCTAGAGGTGTGCTTGAGGCAGAGAAGGGAGTACTCTGCCCAGTTAAGATTTACTGGGAGAAAGTTGTTTCTGCATCACCTCTAACTGCCTCCAGATCCTAGGGACACCTATTAGTTGGTGGTAGCTCTCTAGTTCTTTGGCTTGTTGTTGTAGCTGGTCTCTTTTCTCCTGGTGCATCTTATTGTCACCGGCAAAAATTGCATGAAGGTGCCCCAGACCTCAGCCTTCAGGGCATCCCACAGGACCGATACAGATGTGCCACCTGTGTCGTTAGTAAATACAAGTGAATAGTCTGGTCATCTTGCTTGACTACTTTGGGTCTGTGGAGGAGGGTCTCCTGTAGATGCCAGTACTGATGTACTCGGTTTGCTGGAGGGAGGGTAAAATCAATCACCACCGCTGAGTGATCGGACAGGGATTGAGGTTCTGTCTCTACATCAGCAGCATGACTCTGCAGTTCTCTTGTGCCTAAAAACTGGTCAAGTCTAGCATTGGTTTTATGTGTGTGGAAGTAGAAAGTCTACTCTCCAGACTGTGGGTGGGCCTCTCTCCATATACCTGCTTTTTCACTGCTAGCAGAAGAGTGGAATTGCTGTGTAAAAGCCCTGGACTTCAGATGGTAACAGTCTTTCACCAGGAGATGTGTCTCCTAAAGGAGACATAAGCCTACCCACATGTGCTCTAGGTACGAGAGAATAGCCCTTCTCTTAATAGGATTATTAAGGCCCTTCCCCTTGAGGGTCACTATCTGTAAAGAATTATGTGTGGCAGAAGGGTTCAGTAATCTTTACAGCATCTCCCCCCATTGTGGCTGTGGTGGTCAGAAAGTTTGTTACCAGCATGTGGTGCCCCCTCAGTGTGTGAGTTCCTTCCAAGGAAGGCCATCTGGTCAGTGTGTGTGTCCCAAGTCAATATACCCGGTAGAAAACATAAACAGCAACAAGAACAATGTCTCAGGGTAAGAGGAGGACAATAATTGGGCAAACGACTTCCCCTCTGGGAGGTGGGTCGGTGTCTGTTGTCTGCCAGTTTCCTTTCTCCCCATATCCTACCTCCATCCCAACACCCACATTCCCCCAGGCAATCTGAAGTGCTCAACCATTGGTCTGACTCGGGTCAAGGTGATTCTCGTGAGACAGGGTCTCCCCCCACAGACTCCAATACCGCTCACCTCTCCTGGGCCTTAATGTCTGGGTCTGGTTTTTAACCACTGGCAGAGGATGGGCGTCTGTGCCAGCGATTGCACCTGGGGCCTCTGCGGTTCGCCAGGCGGGACACTCCCGCCCTGGCTACGTCTCCATCTAGGCCGAGGAGTTCACTAGCTGCAGACATTGAGCAAAGTTGGTGGAGCTGCCCATCCCACCGAAAAATAAGTTGGAATGGTTGCCCCCAGAAGTAGGTGGTGCCTTTCTCTCTAAGGTAGGATGTCACTGGGCGGATGGCAGAAACATCCAGGTACAGGGTCAGGGTGGGTCCTCGGAATTGCAGGGGGTGTAGCTCCCTAGCCCTGTGGATGATTTGTTCCTTTACTGGAAAATCATGTGCACTCACCAGGATATCTGCTGGACGAGAGGAAGATAGACGAGAAGAACCC
The DNA here is from genome assembly GCF_031143425.1 of Pleurodeles waltl. Lineage (NCBI taxonomy): Eukaryota > Metazoa > Chordata > Amphibia > Caudata > Salamandridae > Pleurodeles > Pleurodeles waltl. The sequence continues at coordinate 48,360,495 of NC_090437.1, forward strand.
ACTAATTGTGCTCTGTTCAGTTGGGCTTCTGGTGCTGTGGGGCCCAGTATGTGGGCAGAGAGGGCTTTGGGGCATGATCTGATATTGACCCCTCCAATGTACAATGGCAATTTGTCACTTCTATGTGTGCTGCATTGCACAGCACACACAAAAGTACCAAATTGTCATTTTTGAATGAATGTTTATGTGCAGGAAGGGACACCTTCCTGCACATAAACAGTCATTCATGGTATTTTGCTCTTTCCATATATGCTGCAGAATGCAGCACACAATCAGAAAGCAAAATGAGGAGGAATAAAAGTATTCCTCCTTGTTGCACCATGCTAACGCCACCCCTGGCGTGGCATTTGTTTTTGGTGCTGGTACAGATGTACGATTTCTCATAAATCTGGGGCAGCATCAAAAGCAATGGGTGTTGTGGTGGAATACCCACAGTAACACCCATTGTAAAGTATTCCTCCTTGTTGCGCCATGCTAATGTCACCCCTGTGATGGTGTTTGTTTTTGAAGTTGCCACAGATGTACGATTTCTCATAAATCTGAGGCAGCGCCAAAAGCAATGGGTGTTGTGGTGGAATGCCCACAGCAATACCCATTGCATGCTCCTCTGCCACAGAAAACTGTGTCCGAGGGGCCCATATTTACAAGAAGGCATTTTGTCTCTCATTACAACATTGGCGGTATTGACCACCTACCGCCACGGCGACGGCAGCCACCATGCCGTCGCCATGGCTACCAGCCACCCACCCGCATTATGACTGTAGACGGAATTCTGCCAGAAGGCTGGCAGAATACCGTCGACTGTCATGGCGGCGGACGGCGGTAAGGTGGCACTGCTGTCAGCAGCAGCACCATGCCAGCAAAACACCGCCGACCGTATCATGAGCAATGATACGATCTGGCGGTGTTTTGCTGGCGGACGCTGCTGCTGGCAACAGCACCACGTCCCGTCTCCTGCCAGAGGAGCCCCTGCAAGCAGGTAAGTCAGGTTCTCTGACAGGAGTGGGGAATAGGGGTTGGTGTGTGCATGTGCAGGGGGGTTGTGTGTATGTGGGGGGTTGTGTGTCTGTTTTTGTATGCGTGCATGCAGGTGTGAGTCGCATTGAATGAGTGCGTGAATGACTGAATGTGAGTGTACATGTATGTTGTGTGTTGTGAATGCGTGTATGCGACAATGTATGTTGGTGTGTGTTGTGGTATGTATGTGTGCATGCATGGGTGGATGTGGGTATGCGTGTGTGTATGAGTGTGTATGTGTGCGCGTGTTGGTGTGTAAATGTGCGGGGGCAGGAGAGGGAGGGGGAGGATGGGGAGGACTCTGGGGAGGGGGAGACCCCTATCAGTGCCAGGGAAGGAATTCCCTGGCACTGATAGTGCCTACCCTACGCTTGCCATGAAAACCATGGCGGTAGGCGGGGTCATAATCCCGAGGTTGGGGTTGTGACAGCCGCCTGGCTGGAGACCAAAGTCTCCAGCCCAGCAGCCGTTACCACCCTGGCGGATGGGGTGGTACATTGGCGGTTTGGCTTAGGCCAAACCGCCAATGTCATAATTTGGGAAAAGGTACCTCCAGCCTGTTGGCAGTACCTTTCCCCAAATTACCGCCGACCGCCAGGGTCGTAATGAGGGCCTAAGTCACAAAATGTGTCTAAACGCCTCCTTGTAAATATGGTGCAGTGAATAGCACCACCGAAGCATCACTAAAAGTGATGCTCCAGTGCGCTAGGGCCTTGTACTGCTCTGGTCCATAAGGGTACTGCTCTGGTGGTGTCTGGTGTCCAGTACATATACCCAGTTGTGCTTTTAAAGTGGGGAGAATTCAAAGGGAGATCTTTGAAGCGCACAAAGTCCCAGACCTTCCTGCCCTGGCTCAGACCCACCACAAGGGAGTATGCCGCTCTATGTGTGGGGACATGCACAACCCATTCAGGTGCCAGTGTCAGCTCCTCCCTCCCATCCTTCCCAGGATGACCCATCAAGATGTTTATGGCCCATCAGGATGTGGATGGCTCATCAGGCATACCTAAGCTACCTTTGTATGTAGCTGTATAGAAGAAATGCACACAGCCCAGCTGTCAACAACTTCAGGCATGTATTCAGAGACAGGCAGAGGCACAGAATGATTAAAGTAAGAAAATGTCAACTTTTTAATAGTGGCATTTTCAGACTCGCAACTTAAAATCCAACTTTACCATAATTACATTCTAGGTTCAAAGACACCAAACTCAAAATATCTCTCTTTTCCCAATTGGAGATTACACTTATAACATGTAAAAAGACAATCTCAATGTTAACCTATGGGAAAAATAGGCCTTGCGGTAGTGAAAAATGAATTTAAGATTTTTTCACTATGTGGACATGTAAAACTAAAAAGTATACGTCCAACTTTTTAAAAATATACTGCACCCTACCCTTTGGGCTGTCCAGGGCCTACTTTAGGGGTGACATATGTTTTATCCCTGAGAAGGGAGTTAATTTGCCAGATCAACATGGCAGTCTAGAACTGCACACGTAGGCTCTGCAATGCCAGACCTGAGTCATGTTTAAGGGGCTACCGTTGGAATTTGAGTTATTAGTTGTGTGGCCAGCACAAGTAATAGTTCTTCAATTGTCCTCAGTTGGAACCAAACACTCCATTGTAACACTTGACTCTCACAGGGTAGCAAAGTGGAGCACTCTAAGGCATTCTGAAGGGAGGTGGTGTAGGCTTCTAATCACCAGCCACTGGCACACAATAATAACACTCAATAAATGATTGCCCAGTCAATACTTTTTCTTTAGAAAAAGGAGTACACTTATTATGCACACACTGTCGCAGTTGGACACTCGCTCTTAGGTGACATTGCTGGTTTAGGATAACAGCACTCTTGTTTGTAAGCAACTAGGCCAATTCTACAACAAGTCACAACTGTCGGCCCAACCCTCCCGGCTCACAAGCAGTACCTCACCAAAAACCCAAATAGTGAAAGGTGATTTCTGGCAGCCTTGCACTTGGACTCTAGAATGCAACATCTTAGGGAAGTTGTGGTGGAACAGAAGTTACCCTTTTCTAAAGTTTGCAATACTTCTCAGTCACACACAGGCAATAAAGGAGATGCAGGAGAGTTTTCAGTACGTTTTTTGAAAAGGCTGCAATCTACGATAAAATGAATGACCTGCAATGATTAGGGTAATGCATTATAAAAGAAACATAGTTGTAAGGATGAGAAACATGAATACAAAGACCCCCACCATCTTGCAATAATCATGAAATGTAAAATCCCTAGCATAGATAACCTCATCCCTAACCTAGTGAGAGCTAAATGTTGCAAACCTAATCTGCCAGTACCTTGCCCATGAGAAGTGACCCCAACCCTTGTTACCTTGGAATGAGGTCTAAGTCAGACTCCGTTGTGACACAAAGGCTGAGTCTGCATCAAGGCGACGTGCAACATAGATGGCATCAATAGCATCTGTCAGGAATCCCTCTGATAACCTTGTCAGTATTAGATGTATTTATGTAGATCTTGTAGGACCCATGACACAGGTATGTTCCCAAAACAATAGATAAGGGGCAGGCTAGAGGTGGCAATTATGTAAACAATTCCCACCAAAACTATATTATGTGCCTGTCACACGTAAGTGGGAAAGGCACATTATGTGAATACCTACGTACATCACTTAATTTTGAAGCTGACAGAGTGGCACTGATAATGTAAATGAAAACATTGCTCTAACTCAAAACAGAGGCAGCCATCTTAAAATAAATAATAAAATAAATAGTTTAAGACAGAGCAGTCAAAATAGGTTAAAAGTCATTAAGTGATGGGGGCACAATCATACTGACTTTCCCTAATAGTGTGCACTACCCTCATGAGGCGTATCCCAGGTGAATACCTAACCATGCCAAATGTGGCAGGCTACCTGTGCACTGCTACCAAGCTGTGCACGACAATAGTCACCCACATGCAGCTCACACATTTGTGCAAACGCATGTGCACACGTATTCATGTGTAACCACTCAAGTGCCACTTACCCTTGCTGCATTGCAGCAGCCTTGTCTTAAAATGTGGACACTGGTGGTAAACATGTGCAGTCTGTTTACCACGTGATTACCGTGGGTGACACACAGATAGTGAGGCTCACCCACAGTAAAAAGTAAAAAAAACAGGGTGATCAGAAAAGCAAAACAATCTGGGCATACTGCTGGGGCAGAGCCCAGTGCAACAGCTACTGAAATGGATGTTGCCACCAGTGCTGCAGGCCTAACAGTAGCACTTAATTGACAGGTCCTGGGAACAAGTAATACACTTTACTATGGGCTTATAAGTAAATTAAATATGCCAGTTGTGGATTAAGCCAATGTTATGATGCTTTAAGGAAAGAGCACCTGTACTTTAGCACTGGCAAGCAGTGGTAAAGTGCACAGAGTCCAAAGCCAGAGAAAAAAAAGTGTCAGCAAAACAGAAGGTTAGATAGCAGAAGGTTTAGGGGAAAAACACCAAGGTTTCCAGGTCTAGCAGTTTTAATTAATGTTAACTCTATCAGAAGTTAAAGCAGATTCCCTTAGACTATGAGGGGTACAGACCTCTCTGCTTCCTTCATTTTTGCATGTGTGAAGCTTAATGCTAAACACGTATTCCAATTCTGGAAGACTTCTACTAAGTCTTCACTATGCTGGCACCTCCTTGCATTTCCAAATTTCCTTTAGGTCCCACTCTATAAACCATCCTTATTCTAAACTTAGAACCTTGATTAGATGACTTTTGAACTTATTTATTTTTAGTAGAGAGAATCAGAGTTTCTTTAAGGAACACCTATTTCTAATTCTCAGTTTCTGTATCGCTGTGGCTGTGATTATTTTGTATCTTATCCTACTGAGACTGAATCTATTACGATATTTCGGCTTGCTAGCTGTAATCTTGTATCTTTTTTTAATATTCTCCTGACATGCATATATACTGGATTGATTATTAATTGGTTGAAAAATCACTTAACTTCAATCACTGACTCATGGTCCTTACTGTATGGCCAAATGGACAACACAAACATTTATTTGTTTTAATATTGCTACCTCCCTTGGTGTCTCAGTCAACCTAAAAAGATCAATCAGATCAGAGATTGTAAATCACGCACCAGTGTGCTTTCATATGGTAGCATGTTGGATGGTTTGGTAATTGAGACAGGGGGAGTCACTGTTTCCGTGTGAGAGCCCAGTCTTGCCCAAGCTCATGCCTGATCCCAAACCCATGTCCTGATTCGAAGGTGCAGTGATTTTCCAGACATTTAGAATTAATTTGTAACAATGGAGGAATGAGTATCAATCGGGTTGCACATTGCAATTGCTTATGTCTAGCTTGTGATGTTTTGCTGAAATTGCATGATGTGATGATGTTTCAAGTTGTGCTTTATACAATGAAGTTGAAGTGGTTATCGGGCTGGACATAACCTAAGACCTGGGATAGTAATAAGTTATCAGTGTAGAAAACACCATGCTGTCTGCTAAGTTTGGTAGTGTTAGTCGTGAGGTACTGTTGGCTACACAAATGAGATGAGGACATATACCTTTGTGTGAGAGTAAGGTGTGGTTGGTGTGGTGGTTCCTTTTGCACATGGGTGAAGCTTCAGGTTATTCCCTGCTAGTTGGGGTTTCACTCCATTGTGAGTCAGAGTAGACAGGAAAGTGTTGCTTCAGACCATTTGTTGTGTGATTGAATATTATTGATTCGTTAGTGGAGCAGACAACATTTTTTGAATTTGCTTGCCATTGTTGTTGTGCTTCTAATGTAATGTTCGGGAGGAATTGTGAAAGAAGGGTGAGTTGCTGTGAGGAGTAAGAAGGATGTCAGTGTGCTGCATACATTGAGATTGGATGACTGGTGTTAGTGGCATGCTGTTATTGATTGCTAACAACGGACGAAACTTGTAAGCAAAAATAATTTATTCCTTGTTTGAAATTGCATCCTATGTGTGATTACTGACATTATTGCTGAAAAATGAAATTCCTTTAGGCTATATGAAATCTGATTAGGGGAGCTGTACCTGTGAGAATACCTGTTTGAGAGCGGGAAGAGGCACCAGACAAAGACATGCAAGATCATTATATTGCCATAAATGTGGGCTTTCACCCATGTATTTGGCTGAGTCAATGGCATAAGATCACAGAGATAGAGAGTGTATTGATGTTTCTATGCTATAATGCATTTAATTTGAGAATCATTTAAAACATGAGACGGGTATTGTACAAAATTAAGCTAACTTTCAGGCCTACACACAAATATCAGGGAAGATTCTGAAAGGCAGTGAGTAGCTGTGCCGATGCCAGATGGAATGCAGAACAACAGTAATGAAGAACTGATATAGTAGCAGGAACGAGACTGTACCGGCATTGACAAGTGACGAACCTGAGAAAAAGAAAGAAACGAAAGGGAAGAAAAAGGAGGAAAAGACAGAAAACACAGAGTACAGGCGAAGACAGTGATAGTGATTCTAGCAATGATTTCCTAGATGTGTTTTTATCAATGCATCCACCGCCATGTAATGTGGCCCAACCAGAGCAAATAAATGGTGCAGTTGCCAGCGAAACTCTGGAGTAGCCACTGAACCAGTAAATATGAATCAGAACTTGATGGGAGAGAGTTCAAGGATTAGTGCCCCTGTTGACTTCACCGTTCCAGGTGGCCCAGATGCAATCGCTGCTCCGGTTACTATTGGTCCAGCAGTTCCTTTGTATAAACCTGAGTCAGCAGAAAACATGAAATATATGTTGACAGTCCTTACTGGAGTAGATATATCTACTAATGCTCCTGTGGTCCCACTAAACAGCATCAACCATGAATCAGACAAAATTTACTCCTGTAGGAGAGCCCACTCAAAGATCACAAAATTCGAACATGTCTATTTGGAATTCACCTCAGTGTCATAAACAGTAGCCCCAGAGAAAGGATACTAGTGCCCAATACCTCTGTAATACAGAAAAAATGAATTCCCCAGAACTAGATGATTTGATTAGATTTTTCAATGGGTCTCCAAGAGAGAGTGAAAGTTCAGGATTAGGCAGAGAAACATTTCTGACCCCAATGAGGGAAAATGCAAGGGATGTGGTCAGGCTAAAGTAAGAACTGGTTGAGATGATACAAGGAAACCTTGATCTTTCCTGTTTAGGTACCTACCAAGAGAAGGCACTTGTATTCATGTGTAAAGACATCACTAAGTATACAGAATGGGCTCATGATAAATTGTCTACATTGGCCCAAACGTATGATGTTGATTTAAGCTGAAAAAAAGTAATTGCAGAAAAGCTATTGTGTATGTTTTGCTGAGAATGACATTCGCAGTATGAGGACATCAAGAATAAAAATGCAAATTAAGGAATTACTCAGTAGCATCTAAAAATGGAGTGATCTAGAAAAGTGGAAAGGCAAATGGGAAAAGAAGAAAGATCAAAAGAAATCAAAGGGAGAGCCGTGTTAATCTTTGATGGATGGAGAGGTTGCTTCAAATTTTCCATTGAAGGCTTTGGAGTGGGAGTGATCTTGAGTCATTCATCAATGTCTTCTCAAAATTGAGACAAAGGCCAGTGGAATAGTATACACAGATTGAGTGATCTGTGAAGATTGTACAAGTCTTGTGGGTGGATTTGAATATCTTCTTCAACATTGTGTTCAAAATTGTGGTACTGAGTGATTTGTGGGCAGAATGTAAAGTTGAGGTAGCGTGGCTGCAAATTTAACTGCACTATCTATTGTACCTTAAAAAGGGGTAGAATTCCAGACCCATGATGAAGATGTAGACTTTAAAATGAAGAGTCAAGGGCCAGACGTTGGGTTGTATCCCATAATGACATCTGGGGATTTACTACCAAACCTTAAGGATACAGTGAAGCCTGAGGTCTGAGACTTTTCAGGAAAAATTATTGGTCTCATAAAGGGAGTTGAGCCTGTTTGCATAAAAGTAAAACCCAATGTTGACTATCCAAGATACCCCCAAGTATAATCTGACTCATGAAACAATTGCAGGGATTACTCTAGTGATTGAGTCAATGATATGCCACAATATTTTGAAGGAGATAATGGGGAGTCCCTGTAATTCACCCATTATGGGTTTGCAGAAGCCTAGTGGTAAATACTGCATAGTGCAGAACCAGAGAAGGGATGATAGTACTGTTGTTACCTGTTATCCCGTGGTACCAAATCCAGCTGTGATTTTGTTTGAAATTCCATGTGAGGTTGAGTGGTTCAATGTAAATGATTTCTGTATGGCATTTTTCTGTATTCCCTTGCATTAGGACAGCCAGTACCTCTGTAACTTCCTGTTCCATTACCATGTTTCGGCATGGTGCTGAGTCCCACAAGGGTATAGAGAGAGTCCACCAAATGTTTAATCAGATTTTTAAAAAGAATCTTGAGGCTCTAATCAAACCCTTTAACTCTGTCTAATTCAGTATTTTGATGACCTATTAGTGGCACCTGATACTCATGAAACTTGCAAATGAGACAACATTGCATTGTTGAACCACTCTGCTGAGAATGGACATAAAGGCCCATATTTATACTTTTTTATCGCCGTATTTGCGTCATTTTTTTTATACAAGAGCGGCACAAACATACATCTTGTATCTCAGATGTCACAAGAAAAGAGCCAGGAAGGTTGAGCAAGAAAGATTCTCTGTGATTCTTAAGATGAGTCCACAAACTACCCAGAGAGAAGTCAGGATGTTTTTGGGAATGGTAGGCTACTGTCGCCAGTGGATATCCAACTTTTCTCTAGTGACCAAGCATTTACCGAAGTTGACTGACAAGAATGTGTCTGATCCAATATCATGGGATAATGACTGCTTGACTGCCTTCCTAGAGCTGAGAGAAAGTCTCTGTCATGCACCGGCACTAGGAATGCCTGATTACAATAAAGCTTTTACTCTTATATGTAGTGAGAAGGAGAGCTGCGTGTGCTCACTGCTTACACAGATGCAGAGAAATGCAAGATGACCTGTGGCTTACTTTTCTGCTACTCTTGATCCTGTAGCCGCAGGACAGCTCAGGCTCATTAAAGTGAGGCAGCAGTTGGTTTCAGTATAGAATGATGTGAAAGTATTGTGATGGGACTTCCTCTAACTGCTCTTGTGCCACATTTGGTTGAGATTTTATTGACACGTACCTACACATAACATTTCTCAAATAGCCGGTTGACAAAATATGAACAGATTATACTGGCTTCAGGAAAGGTGACTCTTAAGAGATGCGTTACTTTGAAACCTGCCACCTTAATGCCTCTCCCAGATAATGAAAATGATGAGAGGGAGGTTGAGTATGATTGCCTCGATGTCACTGAACTATGCACCAAACTGAGACCAGATATATGACATGAGCCACTAGTAGAACCTGATTACATACTGTTTGTGTATAAGTCATGTTTAAGCAACAATGAAGGAAACTTGAAAGCTGCTTATGCAGTCTGTAAAGTTTCAGGGGTAGTTAAAGCCTCCTTGCTTTGAGGGGTGTTCTCTGCACAAGTGAATGAACTGATAACTCTTAGTAGAGCTTGCCATGTCTCTGAACAGCTGAGAGTGACCATATTTATAGATAGTCAGTATGGATTTGGTGTTGTTCGTGATTTTGGAACAACACCACATTGTGGTCACTAAGAGGATTTATTACATCATCTGGATTCCCGATCAGCAACGGAAAATGTCATGAGACTGTTTGAAGCACTACAGCTGCCTGCAAAAAATGCAGTTGTGAAGTGTCCTGCTCACAGCAGTAATGATTGTTTGCCATGCTCTTGACATTGCACAATACTGTGCTCATGGGTCACAAACATTCAATGGTGAATATGAAAACAAATCTGAAGTTGAGAGCAACTATAACCTTTCTTTGTCAGCAAATGATACAAGGGAAAAAGTGAAGAGATTGCAGGAGGAAGTGTCAGAGGCAGAACAGCATTAGATTAGAGCAGGACATGTGAAGAGAGATGATGATATGTGGGTTTCTGTAGCTGGCCATCCAATGTGGCCAGACAGCATTCTATCCCCAATGGCAAGACATTTCCATGGACTAGCACATATTGGGAGGGGTGTCATGGTTAGGTTATTCGGACAACATTGGTTTAACCCACAATTTAGATTGGTGACTGAAGAATTGTGTCAAAAATGTGTTGTGTGTCAATAGATGAATGTAGGGAATATGAATAGAAGTCCAGTGACATTGAGTCATATAGGAAGATCAAGAGGGCCATTCAACAGAATGCAGATGGATTTCATTGAACTGCCTTTGTGCGATGGGCTGAGATATGTCCTAGTGATTGTGTGCATCTTTTCACGTTGGATGGAGGCCTACCATCTAGGAGGACTGACAGTCTCACAGTAGCCAAGTTATTGTTGAGGGAGTTGACACCTAGGTTTGGTTTCCCGTCTTTGCTAGAGTCAGACCAAGGGACTAATTTCAATAATGAGGTCCTTGAAATGTTGTGTGCAGCTTTACAAGTTCAGCAGGCATTGCATTGTAGGCATTTTGGCATTATGGAGCCGGTAAAAAGAACATTGATAGACATATTAGCCAAAGTGTGTGCATCAACATCTCTGAAGAGGCCAGACGCTTTGCCATTTGTGCTGATGAGCCTTCGTAGTGTTCCTGACATACAAAACAGGATTGTCCTCTCATGAGATAGTCATGGGGAGAGCAATAAGACTGCCTGCAGTGCCTGCAAATGGGCTTGTGCACATTATGGATGACATGGTTCTTGACTATTCCAAAGGACTAGCTGATGTGGTCCATTCTCTGGCCCCCCAGGTTGAAGTTGTTGCCGCCTCTCCACATCTGGAGCAGTGCCATGACCTCAATCCTGACGACTGGGTCATGGTGAAGAAACATGTTCGGAAAAAGTGTCTGGAGCCTAGGTGGCATGGATTGTATGTAACAGGTCATCCTAGTAAGGACTACTGCTGTTAAGTGTGGGGGGTCCTACCAACAGGATTCATGCAGCCCACTACTCATAGTGTGCAGTATCCTCTTGCTGATGTGACAGTACTTCATACTGAAGTGCAACCCACAACTGAGAGACAGCAAGAAGAGGGCGCACAGAGTACTGAGACTTTTCAAGAGCCTGTGACAGCATATCCTCAGCCTCAGGGGTGTCTTGATGAACGGATAGTTGAGGAGTCGTGAATCATGACCTGAACCAGACTCAGACCCTGACGAAGGGCATAGTGCTGGGTCACACCGAGTAGAGACTGAGAATCATTGGCTGAGCAGGCAAGAAAGAGAGAGATTGATTATGGAACAAGGACTGAGTACTGATCCAGAGGATACTGAGGATTCTGGTCCGAGTGACAGTGAAATTGAACAACCTGTACCCAAGAGATCAAAGAGAGCTAGTGTGCCATGTCAGAGGTACTCATCCCCTGAATGGACATATTTTGCTGATAATGATTGTGAAGCTGAAACCTGTGATTAAGGAGTCAAGAGTGAGATCCCAGTTGAGCCTACATGAGTCAGAGTTGCAATCTGAAATGAGTTGGAACTTGCACTCACATTGGACTATGTAAAAAATGTCATTGCACATCCTTTGAGCTTTGTTTTGCCATTTGCACAAGAGGAAACAAAATGAGAAGACCCTGGTGCTGCTAATCTCTACTCAAAGGTCTGATTCTAGAGAAGTCATGGAAACAAATAACGCAAAAAGACACATCTATATGTATATATATATATATATATATACACACATATATATATATATATATATATATATATATATATATATATATATATATATATATATATATATATATAGTATATCAAGAAGGGTTATCCAAACGGCACTCCAAACAACAAATTATTTATTTATTTTAGGCTGTCACCATGTTCAAGGAAAAACACGTTCTCGACTTGCAGAGGCTACGTGTTTCAACCTTTGCGGTCTTCTTCTTAAGCCCAAATAGGTACAGAAGCCCCCTCTTCCTTTAAAAATATACCCATGGTTTCCCAAGACATAAAAAACAGATCATTATTCGCAAAGAGAAAAAAAAAAGACACATTACCGTACCCATTTAAAACAATTTCAAAACCACCCCCAATAAGTTTAAATCTAATCATCCAAAAATAATGGCCTCTCAAATATTATCAACATGTATGTTCAATCTCTCATTATCTCATAGCTTAGACTTTTTAGGAGTTTTTTGGTTTTTCAAAATATCTTTTAACATGTTCCTAATTAAATAATTCTTCATTTTTAAACAGAAGAAGTATAATCTATTGCCAAACATTTGTTCACCAATACTGCGGCCAAGTGGCCCTTTACCAAATTTTCAGCCAAATTCCAATTCTGAGAAGAATGGAATCTGAGTACATAATTAGGCTTAACAGTAGACATCTGTGGGGATTGAACAAGGATGAGGAATTTTATGTACATATAGGGTAATCCTCACACTATGGAAATAATGTAATGATGGGATTGAAAATGGAACCTAACATCAGGTTCTTGTGAGGCTGGTTAGTAGTATAGCATGTTTGACTTGCGTCTGTTTAACAGCCCAAACTCCTGAGTTATAATTTGTGTGTTTAAAGAATTGTTTATAATTTGTGAGATGATAGATTTTTTGAAAAAAACTATAATACCAGGGATATTCCTTGGGCGGATGGAATTTGGCCAAAAATTTGGTAATGGGCCACTTGGCCGCAGTGTTGGTGGACAATTGTTTGGCAATAGATTATACTTTTTCTGTTTAAAAAATGAAGAAATATTTAATTAGGAACATGTTAAAAAATATGTTGAAAACCCCCAAAACTCCTAAAAAGTCTAAACTATGAGATAACGAGAGATTGAACATAAATGTTGATAATATTTGAGAGGCCATCATTTTTGGATGTTTAGATTTGAACTTATTGGGGGTGGTTTTGAAATTGTTTTAAATGTGTATGGTAACGTGTCTTTTTTCTTCTCTTTGCGAATAATGATCTGATTTTTATGTCTATTGAAACCATGGGTATATTTTCTAAGTGGGAGGGGGCTTCTGTAACTATTTGGGCTTTAGAAGAAGACCGCAAAGGTTGAAACGCGTAGCCTCTGCAAGTCGAGAACGTGTTTTTCCTTGAACATGACAGCCTAAAATAAATAAATCATTTGTTGCTTGGAGTGCCGTTTGGATAACCCTTCTTCCCTTCTTGATATACTGTTATTAACGGGTCCTGCGCCCATTAACGTGCACCGGCTTCGTTTGGCACCATCAGTTTAACAGCAGGAATCATTCTTTTTGAATATATATATATATATATTTATTAGTAGGGGAGTTGTTTGTCATTATCACAGTACTAATAGTTCTCCTTGGAGGATTAGCTTCATCTACATTATCCACAGTAGCTGAGCTTAAACCTCATGTTAGCACTAAGATCCCAAGTCCTACGGATAATAGTTTGCACCACACACTCGATTATAAAGCTTTGCATGTATATGCTTCTAGAGAAGATTATTCTTTACATGCCTATTTTAAATTGCTTTATAAATATGTTGACACTGTGGACACCAAGGATTGTTATGCCTGTACACAGTTACGTGCAGCAGAGGGAATTACTTATCACCATATTCCTCCTACAGATGGTGTTATGTATAGCCTTCTGTTAAGTCCATGTAATGGAAAGGGACATTTCCAAAATTCTTACTCAAATTATGATTTGGCATTTTCTGAAGTTCCTTTTTCAAGTATTTGAATCATCACCCTCATGCTAAGACAATGGAGACAGTTAAGTGTTTCTTTAAACCAAATTTGACACTGGACACAGCCTCTGGTCATAGAAACAATTTAGCATGTTCCTTAACTGAGGTTGAGAAGGAACCTCTGGATTTAACAGAAGACAGGAAGAGAGCAATAGATGGGAAAACAGGATGGGATCAGAGATATGAAGGATACTGGGATAAGGAAGAAATGAAACATTCAGACATAGGAGTTATGCCTGCACTACTTCTAGATTGGCAACACAAGAAGTGGTTGTGACCATATTTTTGAATATGCAGGAAGTTGGCTTCTATTCCTGGGAGGACAAGATCCCAATATTACTGGAGTTTATATGGTTTCTGAGGAGCATGCATACTTACAAGTGCCCAGGAGATGGTATGGTACATGTTATTTTGGAGTACTTTTCCCAAAGATTCATCACGTGGAACATTTGAATGATTGACCCTGTGTAGGATACGAAAACTAGAACTAAACAAGGTAGTAGTGATGCTGAAATTGTGGGAGACATTTTTGGTGCAGCGATTACATCTGTAGGTGTAATCCTGAATGATCTCAAGATTAGAAAATTGCCCAACATAGTGGATGAATTATGCACAAGTACATCAAGTTCCTTATTGGCTGAAGATACTGAAATGATAGAAATGAGATCCATGGTAGGCAGAATCATCTTGTGTTAGAAATCCTTCTTGCAAAAAGAGCAGAGTCTGCAAAATGTTAAAGGTCCATCAATGCTGTACCTGTATCCCTGGCGGGGGTGAGGACTTAAATAAATATATTAAGATCATTACGGATCTGAAAGGTGATTTAAAGGAATTAGAAGCTACAGGTGTTTGGGAAACAATTGGAGATGGGTTTTCTAAGATGGCACAGGGTTTAGAAACCTAAGAAGTGGAACAGTGGATTCTATCTTGAGACCTCCTATTGTTATCGCCATTTGTGTGATATGTCTGATCATTATCTTTAAAGGATAGAAGAGCATGAAAGCAAGGAAGGAAGGACAATGTAGGGGGGACGAAAAGAACTAGAAGGGATATGGAAATTGAGGAGAATAAGTGTAGATTTATGATCAAATAAAACACCTCGAAATTCATTGAAAAAAGTTGTTGAGAACTTCAAGACTGTACCTTGATATTCACCTGATAAGGACTCATCTGTGTATTATTGCGATGGCTAACATCGTCATCAGAGGGGGGGTTGGAATAGCACAATTTAGACTACATCCTTTAAACATTATCATTGTGCAATTTCATATTTATTTTTGACATTATATTTACTCTGTGCCTTAAATAACATTGACCTCTGTGAACATTTAAACACATTAATGAAATGTAGCTATTGAGAAACTGAAGCTTTATAAACGTGCACACTAATGTTAATTTAAATAACTTTCATGTATTCATTACTCGTGTCCATATTTACACTTCAAGTTGTATTTGCAGAAGTAATGTGTTTCTTTTCTTCATGTTCTGCATTTATTTTGAAAGTTATATGGCTGCATGTATAATCATATATTCAAAATGCACATTAAATAATTAATTAAAGTTGGCCTGTATAAATGCCTTAATTTTTAAATGTATTTTGCTTGGTCTTTTGCAGGTGCATTGTCTTGGTTTCATTAGCTAGAGAAAGGAGTATTGTTGTATGTACTTGTTTATTGATAGTAAGGCCTGAGAAGAGAAATCTTGGCAAGAAACATGAAGACCTAATGAGCATATGAAACCTCCTATTCATTGTGTAACAGGAAAGGGAGATGCTAAATGTTGCAGTAGTTGTCCAAGTTCTCTTGGATGGGGAATTCAGGTGATGATGCAAATGCACACCACACGAAGGGAAATGATTGGTTCCTTGTGGGGTGGTAAGAGACATGATTGTTGTTGAAGTTTTATTGGTTTTAAATAATGTTCACTCCGTCAGAAGTTAGAGCAGATTCCCTTAGACTTTGAGCGGTACAGACCAGTCTGCTTCCTACATTCTTGCAAGTGTAAAGCTTCATGCTAAAAACGTATTTCAATTTCGGGAGACTTTTGCTAGAGTCTTCACTATGCTGACACCTCCTCACATTTCTGAATTTCGTTGTGACCCCACTCTATAAACCATCTTTATTCTAAACTTAGAGAATCGGAGCTTCTTTGACAAACACCTATTTCCAATTCTCAGTTTCTGTATTTTTGTGGCTCTGATTATTTTCTATCTTATCCTATTGAGACTGAACCTATTGTAGTATTTCAGCTTGCTCCCTGTGTGGGAATCTGGTCACATGTTGCAGTACTCCCCCCAAACACACACACTTTCTACCTGGTTTCTGAATGCAACGTAGACTGGAGTGCACTTGATACCTGCTAACCAGGTCCCCAGTGCCAGTGTTATTCCCCTAAAATGGATGAACATATTGTCACAATTGGCAACACCTTTAGCTCTCACTGTAAGCCCCTAGTAAATGGTACTTGGGTACCCAGGGCATGGGGTACTAAGGGTAAGCCCCTGAGGGCAGCAGCACAGATTGTGCCATCCTCACGGTCCATGCATCCAAGTGCACCCAGCACTGCCATTGCAGGCTGAGTGTCCTGGGGCAATCCTAAAATGCAAAACTGACATGGCACACAGCCTGTGTGACCTGTTCACTACATACTGCATGCAATATAGGTAAGTCACCCCTCTGGCAGGACTTTCATCCCTAAGGCAGGGTGCACTATACTGCATGTGTGGGCATAGATGCATGAGCAAAACGCCCTTACTGTGTCCTTGCTGAATCTGGGACATGGTAAGTGAGCAGAGCAGCCATTTTACAGGCAAATGCTGAACATTGGTCAGTACGAGTTTCACAGCTACATGATGGCCACTATGCACTCGGGTGCTTGGTATCAAACAACTCAGAATGATAAATCCAAACTGGTACCAGTATTGGTTATATTGCAAAATGTTCCTTGGGGCCACCTTAGGGGTGCCCCCTGCAAAAGCTATCTACCCTGGCATGATTTATGGCCAGTCACAACCAACCTGCCACCACCAGACAAGATTCTGGAACCCTGGGGTGGGAGCCTGTACTCTCTAGGTCCAGAAAACAAAGCCCTACCTGGGCATAGGTGTTACACCTCCTCCCCCAGGAATATGCACAGCCCTGCCTATGAGCTTTAAAGGACTTACCACCCTTGAAACTTGACTCCCAACCCTGCTGCTATCAGCAGATAGCTGCCCCTGTTGCAAACCCCCAATTGTGGCAGGAACAATGGAGCAAAAATGCACAAAGGACAGGAGGCGTGGCCACCCCTAAGGTGTTGCATGCAAGGTGATCCCCCATTTCATTTTTCTTCATCTTGCATGGTAGGAAAATAGCCTAGCAGGGATAAGGAAGTGACCTCTGCACACAGGAAGTGGTCACATAGTGGGTGTAGACACCCTAAGTTAGATGACCCATTGGTCACTACTCGGTACTACTCTAAACGCCTGAATGCAGTATTTAGTGGACACCCCTAGACCTCCAGATCAGATTCCAAGGACACAAAAAGGCCTGCAACAAAGAAGACCCAAGGTTCAAGCAATGCATTCCTCCTGTACAAAGGAAAGGCCTGCCTGCTGCACCCAGGACTCGATAATCACCGCTGAGTGGTTGCAAGGACATCGGACGGACACTACAAAACTCCAGAGGATCCCCACCCTTCTGAAAATCTCCAAAAATCTCTCCCTCCATACTGAAGGCATCACTCCCTGCAACAAAAGACCTAAAGACCAGGGAAGTCCAGTTCACTAACCAGCTGCTGACCAAGGAACTGGATGCCGCAGCTGGAAAAAGTTTCACCCAACAGACCGGAGGATAAATCCTAAAAGTGTGTCAAGTTTGTGGGTACAGTGACCTCAGTGGCTGAACAGTGCATTGCTCGGGTTACTGGTCACTCAGCATCAGACACCAAGGAGAAAAGTCCACTCTGGATTCCAAAAGGACCAGGAGTAAGCCCCAGTAGAAAGACTTCAGGACACGTAACAACCTCCCCAGAATGGCCCTACTGACCTGCAATCCACCCTTAAAGTGACCTGCCTCCTGCTTTCAAGGGCACCTTTGCAAACAACTCTTGGCTCACCTATCTGCTCTGCACCTGGACTCCCTAGCCCTGACCTGGAGAACCAGCTGTGCTCTAAGGGTCCTCCACCTCTTGTGACCTCTACACCCCAAAGGACCTGCCAGACTCACCTTGAAGTCCACCTGTGCATTGCTTTCCAAGTGGTCCCTCACAGTGGTTCTGCGCCAGCTCCAACAATTTTTTTGCAGCTCTTCCTGTCAAAATCGGCAACCACCCAAATTCCTCCAGCTGGCCCAGAGGACTTCTTGACGACCTCTACCTAAAAGCAAAAGGAGACATTGGTGAACACATTGTCTTATTTTAGATGTTTTCTCCCACTGATTTCTATGGTGCGTAATTACGCACAGAAACAGGACATCTTTTAAACTTTGAAAAATCATAACTTAAAAAGTACTTACCTGATTTTAATGATCTCGGTCTTAATTTTTTTTAAATAAAAATCTGCCTGGTTTTGCATACTACATAGAGAGCCAGCCTCCTACAATTTTGTATCCTTTTAATATTCTCCTGACATACATATATAGTAGATTAATTATTAATTGGTAATAAAATTACTTAACTTCAATCACCTATTCATGGTTCTTATTGTGTGGCCAAATGGGCTTCATGAAAATTGAATTGTTTTATTATTGCTAACTCCTTTGGCGTCTCACTCAACATAAAAAGACATCAGATTAGAGATTGTAAATCATGCACCGGCTCGCTCTCACTGTCCACCTTCATGTACTTCACCTTAACTTTAGATAGAGAAAATCTGATTAGTAGCCTGGGACATAATCTCACTACACTCTGCCTATAACTCTACTGAGGTAGATGGCGGAGGTTAAAATGGGGACCACAAAGCAAATGGTTGGTGCCCTTTGAAATTGTGAAGAACACTGCAGTGCAAATCCGTATTACCATGTTGGTGATTGCTTTTAAATAAAGCATTTTTTTCCTGCAACCCATTTTCTTAAAGTAAAATATTGGTGTATCAGAGTTGTTCAGACTGTTAAAATAAGTACATTAGAATAACCACTCACCATATTTAAAGGTAACTACAAGTATTTCAGGCATTGAAACCGCTAAGATTGATTGAAACTGACAAAATTAGTAAGTCAAAAAAGCTCAATTGATCATCCAGACTGATAATAAAACTAACAATTTACACAAATCAACCTTCTCATGGACTTAAAAGGTTACTAGTGACCTTTGCAGCCCCAACTGAAGGAACATGATTCTGTTTTCTACTGCTTGTAGTATTTAAGAACATGAAAATACTGATGCCCACAAGTAGTCATTAAGAATTACTTTATTCATAAACATTCAGTATTGGGCTATATTTAAAACAGTCCTCAAGTAGTACTCATGAATAGACTTCACACTGTGGTTTCAAGTAAAACATGACACAGTAGCACTCCCAGTGCATTCTGGTCAACGAGGTCGACTTTTTGCAAGTTAAAGTTCTACCAGTGAAGCAAAGCTTGGCGACTATTAATCTCTTCCATTATTTCATTTTCTTAGCTCTGGACATATGTTCACTCTTAAGTGGAGCTGTAGGTACTCTGTGCCAAACTTGTTTTCAGTACAACATATAAAGACCAGTGTCTTCTTAACTCTTCATTCAGTTACATGGTATTGTAAAGGGTCATCTCCCACTAGTGCATGGCCATTTCCCTCGGAAACCATTTTATGCAAAACAACCTCCATTAAGCTACATTCAACACAGGATTGGAACTTACCAGTAGCTTACTGCTGTGGGTTTCAAGTGAAATGCGACTCATTAGCCTTCCCGGTGCATACTAGTCAGTGAAGTCTATCGTTACAAAGTTGCAGTTTTTTCATGAAGTTTGATAACTATTAATTGCTTGCAATATCTAATCTTCCTAGCCACAGGTACATGCACGTTATTCTTCATAGGCTCTTCAGTAGAGCACAGTAGGTACCGAGTGCCAAATGTGTTTGCAGCATATCTTTCAAAGACCAGATCTTTCTTAACTGTTTATCAAACAGCATGCAACTGTAGGGTTCATCTCTCTCTGGTGTGTATATTTTGGTGCCAGAAACCTTTTATGCAAAATAACCTCCATATAGCTGCAATGAAAACAGGGCTGACTCTCATCAATAGCCTTCAGCTGTAGGTTTTAAGAAAAAAATGACTCATTAACCCTTTCAAGTGCTTTCTGGTTCATGTGGTTCATCTTTGCAAAGGAGCAGTTATTCCGGGTGAGGCAAAGCTTGATAACTAAGAATTCCTCACAAGGACTAATATGTCTTCGAAGTGAGCAGTCTCCCACATGGGTTACCAGTATAAGTTAACTGGAAATGGTGATATGTGTCAGTGCCAGGAAATAGCATGGTGGTGAGGACAACCAAGGGTACCAACTGCTTCTGACTATCCTGGGGAACGTACCACGGGCAGTATTTAAGATAAAACAAGTGCTTTCAAAGAATACATTTTAGTAATAGGTAATCAGACTGTGCCTAGTGTAAACATTTTTATAAATCCATTAAAAGAACAATTTTCCCGTTAGTGAATCAGATGCAGTGGCACAAGAACTCAGAAGAGTAGGGGCCCACTATATCGCAGTTATGACTGTTTCACTTTGCAAAAGAGGCATTGCGGCTCATTTCATTGTTAGCATTAGGCTTTCGGGCATCGGTGCTGCAAAGAGGCGAGCAACCCATGGAAGTTCCTTTTTTCTGCAAGGAACAGAGTCTGTTTCAAGATTGGAGTGATGGTCGGGGGCACTAAGGAGCCCAGAGCAAGATGGCCGCACCTTAGTGCAGATCTGCTAGCTGGGAAACATAATCTTCACATGATCCTGCTTATCAGCATGCATACATCCCTGAAATAGGAGCGATTACAATGCAAAAGGGCTGCAGAAGGAAGTACACCCTGCCAATAGTGAGCAATCGGCGAAGAAAAGCATAAAATAACAACAAATAGCTGCTGCGCTTCTGACGGCCGAAGTTCAAGAGAGCGCCCATGTGAGGAGTGAGCGCGTACGCAGTGAGACTACTTGCAGAGGACTGCAGCAGTGAAAAAGGAATCCTGGGCCCGAGGGGTGATAACCTGCAGTTACGAGTGGTGGCATAAACTGTGACCAAATCGGAAGCTGGGGCTGCGTCACACTTCCGACTGCCAAGCACCGAGGAGCACAGGAATGGAGAATTGCATTTCTTTTAAAAAATCTATTGAAAATTGTCCTACATCTCTTTTCTTGCCTATGTGTTTGTAAGGGACTTGTAGATAGAGAGAAAAGGGTAAAACTTGTTTCCACCACAATTTCCCTGAGGGGTTTTAGGGTCCATGCAACGCTGCCACAAATCACCTTTACCGGTTGGGTTTTGGTGAGGTACTGCTAGTGAGCCAGGAGGGTTGGGCTACCATCTGGTGTAGGAGTGACTCAGTTGCCTACAGCTCAGAGGTGCTGCCACCCCAAAACCAGCAGTTGTTACTTTGTGAGAGTCCATATGACATGGTGCCACTAACAATGGTGTAGGCATTAATTTTGAGAGTCTTCTGAGCATCTCTGTCTCACACACACTAGAGGTACCCTAAATACCATCACACTGAGACGTCTGTGGCCTTAGGGGCAATCCTCCTCAGCTAAATAGGGAGCACCTATCTAGGATGTGGGTTGTTCAAACTTGAACCATAAAAGGACCTTTCCCCTGTCTGTTCGCAACACATATTCTCAAATATGGCAAATCCTGTGAACATCAGGGATAACTGCAGACAACTGCTCATGCAGTTTCTTTTAACCAATGGCTTAATAGAAGTCGGTGGGATGTCACATTCTTCGTAGAAGCCCAGGACTCATAGAGGACAGAAATATTTCACTCCTGGGTCAACTTTCCTAATGTAGATGCAAATACACATCCATATTATGCATAGAGAATAGCAAATGTACCACAACACTACAGTGCTTAGAGCTACCTCTCTCTTATCAAGCACATCAAAACCTGTTCAATGGCACCCTTACGCATGTAGTACAACCCGTGAGATTAGCTCCTTTAAGCAACGATGGACCAACATGACCAACACTAGGCACTTACAGACCACATCCCAATGTGCATGCTATGCAAGTAGCTGACGTACACACTCTACAGCAAGCAAGTAGCAATAACTAAATGAGTAATACAATTCATGATGTGGACTTTGAACACCACCCCAGCAGGGGCTGCTCCAGCTGTTCATCAATTGGCTGTCCAGGGAATTAATTCACAAACAGTACACTTAATCATGGGAAAAGCTGCTGCAGAAAGGGAGAAGATTCTGTTCTAGATTGTAAAAAAAAAAATCAGCTGGAAGCAGTGTTTCCCCATATGGGTCCCCAAGACACACTGAGAATTCTCACTATGTGCTTGCCGTTTGGCATGGTTCCCTCCACAGAGGACTGTACCACTTAGTATCCAGTCTTCGCCGCAATTTACACAACCACACATGGTACCCTTGTCACTTGCCAACTTACCAGAAATGCTATCACAAATTCAAAAGTAACACAAGGCCGTCCAGGCCCTGGATTTGAGGATGAAACTCATGCGTAATGTTGACACAGTGTCCTAAATTAACTTAAGTAACATTAAAAGAGAAGCAGCAGCGTTGGTGCTTCATCAACGACTCTGAGAGGTTCATCAACAGGGAGAGGGGCGTGAGCTGGCAACATTTATTTCCGTCACCTATACTAGTATAGGATGGGATAGTCTGGGGGCCAGACCAACTTAACCACGAGCACAGAGTCCCCCACACGCCCAAGGAAGGTACCAAACAAGCACAAGAGGGTTCTGAAAAAACCCTGGGATAACCAGAAAACAAAATAAAGACAGATGAAGTCAAAGAGGAGATTCTCCATATCCAGAGACCTCTGAAAGAAGATATTAGCTCTGAAACAGAGAAACTTTCAAAACTCCTAGGAGATATGACTATACGACCCTCTTGTTCCTTTCAGGACACACCAGAGAAACGGAGTGAGAGTGTGAGACGGTCTGAAACCTGAAGTGACTAAACGAAGCCGAAGAAGGACTTACAACGTTCCTCGGAAGCTTACGTTAAAAAAGGGGACAAATCTCCTCAACAAATACCCCAATTTAAAAAGAAAAAGGTGTCTGCAATTTTGGTAAAAAATGCCAGCCATGCTGAGAACATTGCTGAAGAACAGGAAGTGGGCAGCGACTCTGCTAGACAGCGCTGCAGAAGTCATGATTTCGTGCCAGAATCTTATAGATCATCCGGATATGACAGCAACTAATGACTTTCTTGCCATAGAGACATCAGACAGGTATGTCTCCCCACCCGCTCACTGCTCCAAAGAAAGAGTGACATAGAGTCCACTATTGAAGTAGTATTCTGAAGGAATTTAAACCTTGATATTTAATTGGCAGAAAAATATTGGCCACCAGAGATTGTCCACAAGCTCCCACATGGGGAAGATGTCATTTTGCCTTCTTTCTAAGTCCTGGTTCCAGACAAGGTAAAGGAAGCCTATGCCGCTGATTGGGCTCTGGCGCAGGCACCCGCGCTGTACCGCAATCACATGGGTGGGATAAAGAATCGCCTTACCATGTTATACCAATTAGATCTTCACCACAGCCTCAACCTCAACATCCTATTAAACATGAGGCTAAAACCTCCAGTGAGAACGATTTTCACACAAATCAAGTAACAGGGAGTAATTGAACCGTGTGTCTCTGCAATAAATAACCCACTATTCCCCATTGCAAACCAGATAATTTATATAAAATAGTCTTCGATTACAGACATTTAAACGGTCACACACGCACCTGTAATACAAAACACACACAACACAGCGCTAATTAACAACATAGTGCTAAAGAAAAAAAAAAACCTTGCATATTTCCAACAGTTTTTTATGCCAGAATCTATGGCCTGAAAGTCGTGATCTAAGTGCTTTTAGCTCATTAGGCTCGCAGCGTCGCTTTTGCAGATTACCTCAGGGGTATTGGAACAGCCATTCATTATTTTCAGCATGAGTAAGATCAATACTACATGAGATTGATCCTGAGATGTTGTCTTACGTGGATATTTCTCTCACAGATGACAACCTCAACATACATCTGGCCAGGGTAGATCGGATCATATTAGGATTCCCCACCCAGGGCTAAAAATTTAATTTCAGAAAAACAAAAATTGCTTTCTTAAGTGTTCTATTTTTGAGATAGGAACTATCAGATGAAGGCAAGAGCCTGCCTTCACAATTTCTAGACAAAATGCGTTCACCCTTAACCTCCAAATACCATTAAGAAATTGCAGTCATTGCTGTGTTCTTTAACTTTGACAGAACATACATACTTGATTATGCCCAACACATAAAACCACTCTATGATTTAATTCATCCAGATTTTTTAAGCAAACACTGAACAATAGAACACACATGCATTCTTAGAGAACTACAGCACGACATGCTTGAAGTGAAACATTTGCACACACGTAACAACAAAACAAATTTGGTCATCAGAATAATTACTGGTGCCAACGGCTTCACCTGTGTCACATTCAATGAAGGTGACACAGTACCCATAGCAGACAAATCATATTTGTATCCCAATGCAGAACAACGTTTTGCACCAACAGAAAGGATACTGACTGCTGTTCATATGGCTGTCATCAAGGAGAGGCCACTTTCCCAAGGGAAACACATACTTGTTGGTACCCCTTGCAGGCCTCGAGGCGTTCATCGAGGCCAGCGTTCTAAACACTAAAGCATTAGATCCACGTTGGAGTCAATGGGCCACCTCCTTGACTGCCACTGATGTTGATTACATCGTTGACCCAATACCACAGACCCAAGAATTCCTCCAATATGAGCAGGAGTACCCTGCACCTACCAATATATTACCATTAGACCAATACCAAACTGTCATTTAAACTGATGGTTCAGCACAACCAGCGGTAGGTACTAAACATCAATCCTTAGCCACCTGCGCAATCACAAGTGGAGTGATGAGGGATGGTACATTTCACCCTCAAAATATCTACATGCAGACTCTAGGGGACTGGAACATACGGATTCCGACCAACCAAACCCTGATTGAATATGATTTGTATTACTGTGTCCAATCCTATAATGACTACTTAAATCACTGGCACCTGAGTGGCTTCTGAGATTCTAAAGGAAACACCATCAAACAAAGAAATCTGTGGGGAAGGGTAGCTGACCTATGGGACAGACTACCAAAAGCTCATGTAGTACATACATTGGGCCATCAATATGTAGGAGTGTACGTTGTAGGAAAAACTTTGGCTGATGAAGCTGCCAAATCTACAGCTGCTACGGCTTCTGTTGCTGCAATAACTCATTCTCAGACGAGATTGGATAGTGAGTTGCTGGCTGCCGTGAAAGCTTTGGCTGTTGGAAAGCCTTTACCAAAAGCATTTCCTGCTAAATATTCCTACCATTTCAGTGCCAAGAACATTGCATTTCCAACCATTCCCCAAACAAGAATAGAGACCAGGGGCCAGATGTACGAAAGGGTTTTACCCATTCTGTGTCTATGGGAAAAAGCTTTCGTACATATGGCCCCAGATCTCATAAAAGCAGCGCTTGAGGGTGTTGCTTCTGCTCACGCAGATGTGGAGGCTACAACATCCTTATTACAAAAATGCTTTTGGTGGCCAGGTCTTTTCAACGCTCACTGCAGACATCTCTCCTAATTTCCAACAAGCCACAACAATGTGTGTGCCTAGACCATTGTGGTATTGTGGTCCCTTACAACCTGATGATGCACACAAATGCATTTTACTCACTGTTGACTCCTGTTCTAGATTGCTGTGGGTATGGCCACAATGATCGTCTAATGCTCGGACTGTTATTAAAAACTTGCTGGTCTTTATCAGTACATGTGAGGTTGCAGCATTCCACTCAGACCAGGGCCCTGCCTTTGCCTCTAGGGAATTCAGGGTCACCCTCGTAATGATGGGTAGTCAACCCCATTATTCCTCCCCCTATCATCCAGAGGGAAACAGCATAGTGGAGAGGAAGAATTGAGACATAAAGCAGTCCATATCAGCAAGAGTTATAGGTTCAGGCTGTTATTGGCTTAATCAGCTAAAGAGGGTTCAGAGGGCACTAAATAATCTGCCCAGAAGGTCCTTGGAAGCTCGCACTCCCTCTGAAGTCCTCTTCAGGATACCTATGTATGTCCCTGATTTTGATGGCTCTGGCGCGGTTGCGGCAGACACACTGTTTGACATAGATGAACGTGTCACTTTTTTACACGAGCTACAGCAATTTTGTGATGAGAATTCATCTGCCTGTGCCACCACCTTGGGAATAAGGGATTTGCCACAACATCTACAGGTTGGATTCTTAAAGTAGGGGATCTAGTATATGAAAAGATTGCTGTGAGAAAGGAATTTGGCCCATTCAACAGAGCACCTATTCCAGTCCTGGAGATACACGGTACCAGAAGTGCCATCATACCACAGCTGCCTGGTTCCAGAGAGAATAGATTTGTTTCCATTGACAACTTCAAAATGCATCATGTGGCCGATCCTACACAGTAGACCCAGAGGTCCTCCGGGTAGTACCCGCTCCCCTCTCACTACCCAACAGGATATACATCTATAAGCAGTAGATTATGTTTCTGCCAGCACCAATACTATAATTGCCTCCTCGAGCATGGGGAGGGCAGGGAATGAGCTTCTGCTGATTCCTGTCAACACTGTCCGAGATGTAGAATGCTATTATTTCAATTCGACCCAGACAGATGACATCGTCTACTATGAACCACCACAAATAGTTCCATCCATCAGCTCTGCACTGGCTCCTGTGTTTGCACAGACTGCTTCTGGTTATTTCATCGACATTGATGACTTTTCTTCTGACTCATCTGCTTCTGCAACTGAGACTGTATCAAAGACACATAAGCTGTACATTTGGCTTAAGAACAATTACTTAATTTATCCATGGTACTATCTGTGGATACTGTTGGCATTGCTTGCCTTTCTGCTTTGGATTGGTTTCATTACTGTCTTTTCCCTTATGATAAATGGTCATTATCTTCCTGCACGCACTTCTGTTGAGCCGGTGGATGTGGTTTCGACACCTTACTCATCTTCCCATAAGGTCTGAAGAGACTTGTCCCTTGTGAACATTTCAGCAGTTCCGATTCTGGAAGGGATGTATGGGACAAAGTAACATTTGACATATACACTCTTACTGAGGTCATTCAAATTCCACATATGTTTAAAATTTCAATGAGTGATGTAATTACACCTGGTATTGTTTCAGACGACTGGGATGTTAAAACAATTGATTCTATGCTGTCTGAGCTGGAATATTACACTGTATTTGAAAGTGAAGATGTGTACATGAACACAGCGAATTATGTGGAAATGTTTTTTTGTTTTCACTCTTATGGACATTCCTTTCAGCACCGAACCAGTGCTCCAAGGCTAGTTTACAATTACACCCAGTGAGAACATTTTTCAACACCACCTTTGGGGAGTTCCAAAACATATGTAGATAGGTTTACGTATTTTACTTGGCATGACACTAGCAATCCTGCGTCAAATTATTTTCAACTGCCGTCTTCCAGAATGAGAAAATTATTGCTAACTGACAAAATTAATCTACTCATATTCTTTTGTCTCTCGTCTTGCTGTGGAAGGCCATCAATATTCGATGGGAAACAAAACATTGGCAAATACATGATAGGAAAGCTTTGTTTAGAGCATGCCTTATTCCTTTACAAATGATATTTTTAAATGACATCATCCAGAAAACATCCTGTTTGGGGTTAGCAAAAATAGGAGAATTAAACGCTCCCAGTATACCATAACCTGCTAAATTTCGCAATTACCAAACATTTTTAAATATCACAACTACTCACTGCTTGGGTTCAGAATGGAGCCTTTAATTCCTCATTTTCGAGTCCCGGTGGGTGGTTATTGTGGCCAGTGGACACAAATGAGTGCTGGCACATTTTGTTAATTCCTCTGGGGGTTTCACAACAAGCCGGACAGATCCTCGCTTTGTCTTGGCTCAACACTCAGGTGCCGTTACTATGTACTGTATGGTTAAAAACTGTGCCAAAAATGGATGTGTTCCCCTACTTTAAAATCTGTAAAAGAACATCTTAGTCTCCTATCTGAGGAATTAAATCTACAAGATTTCCTGCTAGGACCTAGAAAGCCAAGCTTAAAGTGGTTCCTATATGCCTTATATAATGAGATCTGGAAACTATCCCAGATGGAAGCTGCTACACATTTAAGGCAGTTTGAAAAAGAAAATATAGAAAAGGTTTTAGCTGTTGTCGATAATGGCATAAACCCTCTGTCCAACAGAATTTACACCTTAATTAATAGTGTATCCTCTGCAATTGACATCATTCAGAATGACATGTCCTTTTCACAACATGGGCAAAGCCAGCTGCATTCTATCATGCAGATAAGTTAGACACTGCAGGTTCACAAAAGTGGCCTTGTGCCCTGTAAGCATGTTAACATAACACAATTGTTTGCTGCTTTTAATTTTCCCAGACAAAAGCAGATAATGGTTAAAAAACAAGTGAGTTACATCATGCTTAATACTGAGAAATTAGAAAAGTTGTCTTTCACCATAGCAGAAATTCCCTTGCCTATAAGGCTAATACATGGAGTAATAAATGTGCCCATTTCCACCTTTTGTTTCACAAAATGTCTAAAGCATTTTGCAGTAGGCAGATTTGAGTGGCTAGGAGACAGCTACAAACACGAGGTGTGGGAGTTGCCTTTCGATTACAAATGTATGAATGACGATACAGAGGTCTTTCTTAGCGGAAGCAAATGTGAGACTACTATGATTTGTAAGCAGGTGTCCTTGCACGGCCTGTGGAATGCAGAGGTCACAAATTTGGAATGCTATCTAAAAGGTACTCTAGTCTCTTTGATTCTTCCAGTATCTCAGATACTTTCTAATGGGAGTTATGTGGTTCTGAATGATCAAAGCTGTTGCAGGATGAAGCGGTGAATCGCTTACGTGATTTGTTTCTCAAATGGTAACTTGTTGAGGCCACGTTTTATTCCCCCCAACTCAAGAGATAAAAGTGGCAGACTTGTGGTCCCACATTGCTACTTTTAATGTAAACTTTGACAAGCTCAGCAGATTAAAGGTGCTATTATTCCAAAAACATGTGGCCCTGACACCAGCCAGAGAGCCATATGACCGCCAGATAGCAAGATCATCAGCTGAGATACAATCCTTATTAAATACCACCTTCCCAAAGCATTTTGGTGAATTGGTCAGCAGAATATTCCACGCATTGAATACTGTGGCGATTGCGCACTTTTTTAAGGCTGTCGGTTCTGGATTTGTTAGCACCTTCCAGACTGTGTTTGGCGTAAGATACCTGCAGCCATACACGCACTCTGTTCAAGTGTTTTTGGTGGGTTCCCCATATTTTTGGCATTAATTGGCAGAATTCTGCTGCTGCTATTTTTGATATGCAGTGGCTGTTCTCTCTTGGCGAAATAGAGTGGAGGAGCTACCATCAGTACAACTGAGTCATGAACGCATGATGTAGTACTTCAGAGCTTCTTTGCTTGGGGAGCTGGAGCTCGATTGGTCTTTCACATTCAGACTGATTTTGATGTGTGTCCAGCCAGTCTTCCATTGCATCTGGTGCCTGTTCGAATGTGCACCCATGGTGTGTCTTGCCATGCAGCTTGCACCTCCCGTGGAGAAGGTTCTGTTAATAGTCTTGATGAGGGTTCATTCACAGACATGCCTCTTGAGACTGAGGTTCATTTGTAAGGCATCTTATAAGCCACAGCTTATGGATTTGCTGGCTCCAATGACATCTGGCACTATGGACAGTGCTACCTACGCAGTTCGATCTGCACCGGAGGCTTCTGCACACTTCTGCTCTTTTGATCTTTCTGCCAAAACCTTGATCAACTTACCATTTGCCAAAGTGGAATCCTTCCTGGTGTCAATCACCCTTGATGACTTTGGAGACTTTGTGTAGGAACATGGGTATTGTTAAAAAATTAGACCGTTGGGTTTTGTAAAACATGACACCAAATTGCCTTTTAATTTGCCTGTCTGTTGCCTGCTTGGTTTGTCTACCTAGACATTTGTCTCTTATGTATGTTTTTAGCTATGCTTTTAGAGTTTTTACGTTTTTATTAGAGCATTTTTAACATAAGGGCTTGGACTTCGCATCCTTGTTCCTGCAGTAGGGGAGGGTGTTGTGGGCCCATCCTAGTTAGTCTCTTGGGCAAAGTAATAGCTTAGTTTAGGCTTGCGGCCTGTGCTCTTTTATTCAGTATTCATGCTCTGAATTTCTGTATTCAATTTTGTTCATTTTATTATTGCTTCTTTAGTGGCATTTTTTTATTCCATTATCAACTGCTATTCTGAGAAGGTGTCATTTTCAGTGCTATAGATGACATGCTTTGCATCATGTTCTTTCCTCAGAATTACAAGAACAGAATGCAAGGAACACAGAATAATATTTTGTATTGCCGGCCCCAAGACTGCATAAACAGTCCAGCGTTTAGGTACATATCTGTGTCAAGCTTCTGTGCATGAACATAAACATGTGCCCTATAAAAACATCTTGTAGGACAAAGGGCATTATAGGGGGTTCCAGACAGAATTTCCATCCATGCTGTATGCCAATTTTTGGCTGACCTAAGCCTTTGTGATTCTACATATCCACATCTGGAGACCGGCTGCCTCACCTTTTACGAAGGTAACAGGGATGGGGTGTGCTTCTCATGGACACTGCATAGACAGATTAGGCTTACATCGCCGTGCTCTCGTTTAGGGGATAGAGATTAGGTTTTTAGGTAGGAATTGTGTTTTCATGTTATTACAAACATGTTGGGGTTGTTTATATTCACATCTCTGATTTTCACAACCCTAATTTTGTTACTCCTCATTATCCTAATCATTGCAGCTCATGCATTTGATCATAGATTGCAGTCCTCTCAATAAATGCATTGAAAACTGTCCTGCATCTCTTTTCTTGCTTATGTGTGTGTAAGAAACTTGTATATGGAGAGAAAAGGGTAAGACTTGTTTCCACCATGATTTCCCTGAGTGTTTTTTTTAGGGTCGTGGCAAGGCTGCCACAAATCACCTTTACAGGTTGGGTTTTGGTGAGGTACTGCTAGTGAGCGGTGAGCCTACAGCTGCCATCTGGTGTAGGTGTGACTCAGTTGCCTACAGCTCAGAGGTACTGCCACCCCAATGCCAGCAGACTTGTTACTTTGCGAGAGTCCATATGACAACTGAACCTGTACATGCCACCACACTAGGGGCCAGATGTAGCAAGCTTTGCCCATTCTGAGTCTATGGGAAAATGTGTTCGTACATATGGCCCTAGATGCTTAGAAGCTGACAAGGCAAAATCTCTGAAGCATGATCGACTCACTGCTGAGGGTGATACCACAGTTTGAGGCTTATGGTTCATCATTGTGAAGCCAGGATACTGATAGCGTCCCTTCCCGCGCATTAACTACATCAGCACCCACATAGATGGGAAAGGCAGATAAAACCCAACCTCATCTTACTTTTGAAAATCTGAAGCCTGACAGATCGCAGCTTGATCCTGTGGCATCCCAGGATCCTGACCGGCAACCATAATGGCCCAAAGCACTGGAAACAAAACTCCTGGCCATGCAGCAAAGTCTGCAACCTATATATGGAAAAATTTACTCTCTTAATATTTGCATGGACAACATGGTGCTGAAATTGGACAAATGGCGCGGCTCGTGGCGGTGGAGCAACTGCATCTCCATCACCAAAGGAGACGTTCAGGGACTCTCCACTCAATGTTTAAATATGGAAAAGGTCCTAGCTGTTATCCAGGCCAATAATGAGGATCCTGAACAATTTGTGAATTTGAGGCATCCCAGAATCCACCAGCACCTGGAAAATTGAGCGTTTTGTAGAGGCCATGCTATGCGAACTCTTTGGGGCAGACAGCGTCTTTGCCATGTTCGTAATCCAAAGAGCGCAAAAAACCTTGGGGGCTAGACCCCCTCTGGGAGCGCCACCACATTCTATAATAGCCAAACTGCTAAACTACCGGAATCGAGATGTTGTACTTTGGCTATTGTGACAAAAAAGGAATGTACAATACCAGGGCTGAGCTGTTTCATTCTTTCCCGACTTCACAGCTGGAGTGCAGGTGACATGGAAAGAGTTTCTCCCCATTAATTAAAAGATGCAACAGGCGGATATGTCCTACGCAATGCTTTATCCTGCCAGGCTACGTGTTGACTATGGTGGGAGGGGCCAACAACAATGTAAGAAAAAACAAATATACTTATATCAAAAAACTTTTTAAACCACTAAACATGGCTCCACAACAAACACAACAAAAACATATACAGAGTCAACAGTGTTAGGATATAAAAGTGATGGATCCACAGGATAAATAGCAAGGAACACACAGACTCCACTAGTCATATCCAATCAGCTTTCAAAAAGTGGCGTTTTGACCCCTTGTTGTTTACAGGTTCATCACCAGGACATATGATTAATGGAGCACATATAAATGTTAGGGCCAGAGTATATATTTCTCAGCAAGGACTAAATCGTGTATCATGACCAATACTTCACTCTAGACTCCAAATAACTAGTCAATCAGGACGCTTATAAATCCAATCAACAATGAGTGAATGTGTCCACGATGGAGACACACAGCAACAGACGGCACTGAATGACGCAGTATCCGTAATGATTCCGACTCCAATCAAAAGACATTCCCCTTTTTTGATTTGTTTGATACATAATTCCTGAAACTGTTGTGGTTAATAATATATTTGATTGCCCCAAGTTATGGGTTTACAGGAGAGCCCCTGTACTTAGCATATTGACTACGGTGGGAAGCAGATGATATTTCCCATCCCAAAGCAGCCATGGCCTACTTGAAAGTCATCACTTCAAAAAGGAGGGAGCAACCGAGTTAGGCATGGATGAACTAGAGGACTGATTGATGGTGCTCGCACCTGAACATAAACACTAGATTTGCATTCCAGGCCGGGTGAGTGCTAGTGTGTTTGCACCCCCCTCCCCGAGCAGGGTGAGCTGGCTCTCCAAAGAGTAGACACGAGGGGATGCTATCATGAGAGGCCTCACCCTACAGACATGTACTGTATCGGCATGCTATGGACACCGCCACACACTCACTGCTCTGGAAGTTGCTGCGCTGCCGACCGGGGATGATCCCTTGATCAGACATATTGATAAGCTACTATGAACTTCAGTATGACACTGCTGTTACTCTATGATGTTTCCAGACCACTCCGGTTTTAGCTTCAGAGTGAGTGTTGCACCTCAGTCAGCCCCCCCAAAAGGGTGTACCCCTTATGTTTAGTTATGCTGACAGGAATATGATTACTAACCACAGTTCTGTTATGTTAGTCTGTATAGACTGTTGGATTGTTGCAGGGAACAGGGGATGTCTTTGGCGTGATTGGAATGCTGGAGTGGGTAGGGGGAAATGTTGATGTTTTTGTTGACACATTGCATGTGTACTGCACAATATTGTTGACCTATTCAAAGGAGTGGGACCAATATGAGCTGGAGGAAACTAAACCGGTCCAGATATTTGAGACAGAAAGATGACTCCTGGTAAAGGGCACGTATCATTACTAATGTGGAATGTTTGAGGAGTCAACAAACCCCCCAAAATGTGTCAGGTGCTAGCATATTTAGACAGGCATCATGCACAAATAGCTCTCCTCCAAGAGACACACCTAACCAAATTCAATGAAGGGAAGATTGGGGCTAGACGGACGGATACCCGGATAGCCTCATCTTATTCATCATTCTCTAAAGGGGTGTTGGTACCGATAAAGAAGGGAGTTCCCTTTGTGATGTCCCACTCCAAATCAGATGAACAGGGATGTTGGGTGATAGTGCAAGGCAAACTCTGTGACACAATGGTCACACAGGTCTCTTGGTATGGGCCCACTACGACCCTGAGTTCTACACTCACCTGTGAAATAGCCGACACACATTCCAGGCGTCAGACATTTTATGGGGGGACTTTAACAGTTATTTAGACTCGCACCTGGACCAATCAGCCACTGGAGACTGGCAGGGCAAATACTCTTTCTGTGCAATCCGGGCAGGAAAGCTTGATATGGGACTTTTAGACATTTGGAGGCTGAGAAATCCTAAAGGTAGAGAGGGCAACTTTACCTCCTTTGTTCAAGGCACATGGTCCAGGTTGGATTATTGGAGGTCAGTACTTGAGCACAAACGGTTCAACACTTAACACAAACCTTGTCGGATCACGCACCAGTGAATCTATTGGTGACGCTGCTCACACACATTCCCACTTGTTTGCCTGGCGCCTTCAGCCCTCAGCCTTGTTAGATCCTACATTCCGGGAGGGTGAACGAACAGCAATCCAAGACTATTTAAAGGAAAATGTGGGGTCCGTAGAAAAAGTGGGAACTTTCTTGGAGACATTTAAACCCCTTGGGGGGGTGTTGAAAGTCCTACAAGTGCAGATGAGCAATATATAATGGAAATTACACACTGTGGAAACACAATATGCAACAACACCCAGCACTCATATACTAACAGCCACAAAAGATCTGATTACTGAATACAATGAGACAGTGGAGAAAGAAGTACAATATCTTTTGAAGCGCCATGTGGCGAGGACGTACGGGGACCTGGCACTGAAACTAAAGCACCTATTGGCACATACTTATATCAAAGCATTGACAGCCCCGTCATGCAGGTATATCCTGACACCCTGGCTGTCCTAGATGCATGCAAAGTTTTTATACTCAATTACACGAAACGCGTGACTCAGCATCGGCTTCCGCCACCGCAGCATACCTAGAGGATATAGCACGGGCATGGCTCTCGCCAGGGCAAAGAGAATATTTAATACGCCCTCTGACAATAGAAATGTCAAGGATGCTGTCCACACTCTTCCAAATGGTAAATCCCTGGAATGGATTGGCTGCCTGATGAATTCTATAAAGAGTTTGCTGATCTGCTAGTCCCGCATTTACATGCTATATATATAGAAGCCTATGATACACAGACCATACCTCCATCACTATGTGAAGCCTTTATATCTGTGGATTATGAGTTTAAGAAAAGTAGCCCAGAATATGACCTCATAATCCCCACCCACTCCGATCAGCCTTGCTCCAACCGCTCCCTCAAATCTAACCATAAAATTCTGAAGGGGAGTCTGACATCAAAACATTTTCCCTAGGGAGGCTCGGAGCAAAAATGTTTTAAGACCTCTCTTCTACAGTAACACAACTGCTACTCTTTCAACAACAGCACTAGTATGTTTTGCCCACACATACCAGCGACCTAGCAAAATAAATCGGGCAAATCAATCACTGTCCATTATTTTAAGAAAGAAGCTTTAGTCCACGAGATGGTCCTTGTTTTTGCTCTTTTGTACTCTTCCTGTTGATAGGGTAACCAGGCGTCCTGAATTTACCCAGCCTAGGTTTTTCACAGGTTGGGCTATACCGGCTATTACATTCCAGCTCCCTTGTTAA
Source organism: Pleurodeles waltl (assembly GCF_031143425.1). Taxonomy (NCBI): domain Eukaryota; kingdom Metazoa; phylum Chordata; class Amphibia; order Caudata; family Salamandridae; genus Pleurodeles; species Pleurodeles waltl. The sequence goes on from NC_090437.1 coordinate 48,395,758, forward strand.
CCCCTTCGCTACCAGGCCTTTTCCCCCTCAGGTGTCAGGCCTGTTTGGGCTATTTGGGGCAGTTCGTGCTTAGACCCTCATAACCTTTTGTCTACATAAGCAACCCACGCCAAATTTATGTCCTTTTTTTCCAACATCCTAGGGATTCTAGAGGTACCCAGACTTTGTGGGTTCCCCAGGAGGAGACCAAGAAATTTGCCAAAATACAGTGAAAATGTTGTTTTAAAAAAAACATATGGGAAAAATGGTCTGCAGAAGAAAGCTTGTGTTTTTCTCCATGAAAATGGCATCAACAAAGGGTCACCATCTTCCCAGCTTTTAGGAACAGGCACACAATTTTGGCATTTTACTGGGACATATCTCGTTTTTACTATTTTTGTGCTTTTAGCCTCCTTCCAGTTAATGACAGAAATGGGTGTGAAAACAATGCTGGATCCTGGACAGCTAAATAGTTATGAAAAGTAGACAACATTCTGAATTCAGAAAGGGGTCATTTGTGTGGATCCTACAAGGTTTTCCTACAGGAAATAACAGCTGAAATAAGAAAATATTGGAGTTGAGGTGAAAAAAACAGCCATTTCTCTCCACGTTTTACTCTGTAACTTTTTCCTGTGATGTCAGATTTTCAAAAGTAATATACCGTTATGTCTGCTGGACTCTTCTGGTTGGGGGGATATAGAGGGCTTGTAGGTTCGTCTAGAACCCTAGGTACTCAGAGCCACTAAAGGAGCTGCACCTTGCAATGGGTTTTCATTGTATACCGGATAATGAGCAATTAATTTGGTGAAATATAAAGAGTGAAAAATAGGTATCAAGGAAACCTTTGTATTTACGAAATGGGCACAAGATAAGGTGTTGAGAAGCAGTGGTTATTTTCACATCTCTGAATTCCGGGGTCCCCATACTAGCATGTGAAGTACAGGGCATTTCTCAAATAGTTGTCTTTTTTACCCTCAGTCTTACATTTGGAAGGGAAAAAATTTAGAGAAAGAAAAGAGGCAAAAACACTTGTTCTTCTATTTTGTGTTCCCCAAGTCTCTCAATAAAAATGGTACTTCACTTGCGTGGGTAGGTCTAATGCCTGTGACAGGAAACGCGACATGGACACATCACATTTTTACATTGAAATCTGATATGTTTTTTTGGAAAGTGCCTAGCTATGGATTTTTACCTCTAGCTCAGCCGGAAACCTACCAAACCTGTGCATTTTTCAAAACTAGACACCTAGGGGAATCCAGGATTGGGTGACTTGTGGGGTTCTCACCACGTTCTGTTACCCCAAATCCTTTGCAAACTTCAAAATGTGGCAAAAACCCCACTTTTTCCCCACATTTCGGTGATAGAAAGTACAGGAATCGGAAAGGAGCCACAAATTTCCATCCACCCAGCATTCCCCCAGGTCTCTCGATAAAAGTTGTACCTCACTTGTGTGGGTAGGCCTAGTGCCCGTGACAGGAAATGCCCCAAAACACAACATGGACACATCACATTTTCTCAAAGAAAACGGACCTGTTTTTTGCAATGTGCCTAGCGGTGGATTTTGGTCTCTAGCTCAGCCGGCACCTAGGGAAACCTTCCAAACCTATACATTTTTGAGAACTAGACACAGGGAAATCCAGAATGGAGTGAGCTGGGGCTCGCACCGGGTTCTGTTAACCAGAATCCTTTGCAAACCTCAAAATCTGGCAAACAAAACACTGTTTCTTCACATTTTGGCAATGGAAAGTTCTGGAATTTGAGGGGAGCCACAAAGTTCCTTCTATCCAGCGTTCCCCCAAGTCTCCTGATAACTGGTACCTCACCTGTGTGGGTAGGCCTAGTGCCCGTGACACGAACTGCCCCAAAACTAAACATGGACACATCAAAATGATCTATTACAAAACTACCTGTTTGTGCGGGGGGCACCTGCGTGTTTGGTCCTGGGTGCGGCGGTCATCTGGGGAAACGTACCAAACCCAGACATTTTTGAAAACTAGACACCAGGAGGAGTCAGGGAGGTGTGGCTTGCGTGGATCCCCCAAAAGTTTCTTACCCAGACTCCTGTGCAAACCTCAAAATTTTGTGTAGCAGCAGGCATTGGAAAATATCTACTACACCATTCCCTTACAGTGGGTGGAGGGGCCCTGTGGCCCATGAGTGGTACCAGGTAAATTGACACAAGTCTTATGGACTGCCCAGGGTTGGCCCGGCCAAAAGGGAATCTGGCAGTGCCAGAAGGGTTTGGTCTGACAGGTCAGTGTGCAGGATGTTTTTCTGGCTCTTTATCAACCTGTTTCAAGGTCTTGTGGGAAGGATGCTTTCTGTTGATTTCCCTGATATTATTACCAGCATTGCCTGCAGCAAGCACAGATGCATGCAGTCTCCCATGCTTTGCAAAACATCAATACATTGTGTCTCTATTAGATTAATAGTGCCCTGGTTTTCAAATGTGGGGTGCCTTTTTAGCTATCTGATTCACTAATGGTGACCACTTTTATTTTGGCGCCCAGGTCTATTTTCTGTACCCAGTTCACCCTCGAGTGCCAACAATAATCTTTAACATTGATTTTCATAGGGGTGCTGGGGACTTTAATGCAAGCAGGAAAAGCGGTCCTCATCACTCCTGGTTGATAATAAAAGCATCCAAAGCTGAAGTGCAGTGGGACCCTCGCAACTGGTCCTGGTGCCACTGCATCTGCTACGCTATGGATGACTACGCCACTATTTTTATTTTGCTCCTAGAGCACATTTTTCATTGTTGCTCATATGAAGGAACTACATTCTATGACCCATTCCAGCTGTCTCCTTCCATCTCTAATGTACAAAATACTGGCCTGTGTGGTGACAGGGTACTTTATGGACTAAGTTCATGGTTTTCAAAAGGCATGGTGTTATGCCATTAATTGTGTTTGACCACTGACTTTGTGTTTCACCACTGCGCATATTAGTTGTTCAATGTTCACCAGTAGCATATTACATTTTGTATTCAGTTTAGCTGCCTATTGGCTTTAACATGGCATTAGACATTACATTCTGTATTCAGTTTAGCTGCCTATTGGCTTTATCATGGAGTTAGACATTGCAGTCGAGACATTGCAGATGAGCTGTGTTTTTCCACATGATAGGCCAAGCTGTGTTTTTCGTATTTTGTTCTCACTGAACCCTAGCTTGATAAGGGAGCGTATATTTTGTGTTTTTTCCCCTCTACCCAGCCTTGGGAAGGAACGGGCTTTAGAGACCTGGCCAACCTCCAGCTTGTTCTTTTCCAACTCTGATCTACAGTAGCCAGCATGTTTTGACTATTATAGGAAAGGGTCTGTTAGCAGGCTCTTTCATTATAAAAGGTGTCCCTGGGCAGCAGCAAGGGGAATTTTCAGAGACTTCAGTCAGGAGCGGACGTCAGCTGCCTAACCTTCCGTAAGGGTGGAAAATCTCTTTCTCGCAGTTGAACAGGAGTCATCAGCTTGCAAACATGAGAAAGATGAAGAGCAATGATAGGTCCTACGGTGATGAATTTTGACTTTTATTCTTTGCTTTGAAGTTATGCTCTAATATAATCACATAAATGTGCTGTGTACATTGCAATTGAGAATCACTTTGATATATTTTACTTTCATTGCTGTGACTACTTTTAATCTTGTGCCTCCAACATACTAATCTCTTCTCTCAGGAACCTCGTGGTGAAGTAATAATAAATGTCTTCTTTAAACTAAGAAATGCATTCCAGAGATTGTTTTCAGCTTGGTCATTTAGTGAAAGCAAAACACATGGATCTACAACATCCTAAATGACAGAACGGATTTACCAGCATGTTCAAACCAGAAGCACGTAGCCCTATGGGTTTACCTGATAGCCTTTATGTATTTTTATGTTTTACCCATTTAATTATGAGGAAAAAAACATAATGTCACAGGTTTTGAAGTTTTTCAAGTGGGGTCAAAGGTAAGGGAAAGAGATCATAGAATATCAAGAGTTTGGTGAGCTATTGAAAGCCCAGCCAGGCTCCAGCCTGAAGTCTGGCTCTGGTTCAGCTCAAGGTCCTGTTGGAACCTCAAACCTACAACAAGTTGAGGTTTCATGTGGCTTCTGGTCTCTCCATTTACCCAGGATGTGGTGTTACGGCCAGAACTGCCGGCGCCTGGAAACCAGGTTTGAGTTTTGCCATTAGCTCCACATCATGTAATTCTGGGCAAGCCTCTTGGGAGTCTATTTACTAGAAGTGCTGCATCGTGGCTGCTGCAAGAAAATTGGCAGTACCGCCTTACTTCTAAAATGCAGGCATGCATTATATTAATATGGCACATCCCTGTGTTTCTCCCTGCGCCTGCACTAAATTAGCTACCGAAAGCCAACGCAGCCACCCCTGCGCCATGGTGCAAGGATGGCTGCATTGCGGGGGACAATGTTTTTGTGCAGGAAGGGACACCAAAATGCAATGGGTGTTGCTGTGGAATGCCCACAGCAACACCCATTGCACGCCCCTTGCATGCAAATTGCTGTGTCTTAAGGGGCTGTATTTACAAGGTGGAATGAAGCCGCCTTGTAAATACAGAACAGCACTACCGGAGGGTCACAAAAAGTGATGCTCCAGTGGTGTTAGGGGCTTGTAAATATACCCCTTAACGTCCCCATTTCTATAAACAATGCATGTAACTGGTGCTCTTGTAAAGCGCTCTAATACCTTCTGGTGAGTTTGCTTTTTTTTTTTACAAACTGCAGAAGAATGCACTAAAAGGTAAAAACAAAGGCTGTTTTGTACAGAGTTAAACCAGAAAACCTGGATAAATTGTGGCTTATCTGCTTAAATAACGGAATTGTAAGCAAAAATTTCATTTCACAAAAACTCTTTTTTCTTCATTATCGTGTACCAAACCACTTTCAAATATGGGAGTTCAGAATACCATTGCACAAAATTATCACTTTTAATAAGTACTTCTGAGTACATTGCCATATTTTGCCCTATTAAGGTCAAGTTTTTCACATGATAAAGAATTGCACGTTTTGAACTTGAAGAGAGTTGATGATAGTTCACATGGTTTGTTGTTTTGTTTACATAACACATACTTTCAGGGCTCAGCCGGTGCAAAGGCTCTAAGATCAGAGCCAGAACCTTGGCTCTGCTCTGATTTGGCTCTCCCTGTTAATTTGCTGGCTCTTCCCCTTCTAAGAATAACAATGTTAGAAAGGTCTAAATATGATTGTATCTCTCAGCAGGAACCTGATGAAGTAAGTAGAGAAAATCTGCTTCTGCAAAATAACCGCTAAATTGCGTGTGGGGGCGGGGGGACGCTGTGATTCTCAGAGACATTGGGGTAGTTCAGAGAAAAGCCATTGTTTCAGTATAGGTTACAACTTAAAAATGTCCAGAATTCAAAACTACAAGATAGCCATGTCTCAGACAATGATTTGATCACTGCTTATCAGCAGAAACAGATATAATTTCATTGATTGGGAACATCTTAGTCGAAAACATGGTATGTTTTTGTTAGAGGGGGTGTCATCAAAACCACTGAACATTACTTTGAAAGTGTCCTATCAGCGCCAAAACCAGCGTCTGAGACCACGTGCAAGGTGTATTTGCCGAGGGGGGTAAAGTTCGCTACTGCAGCACCTCTGGTGCAGGTAGGGGTTGCACCCATCCGTAATTTTCACAGAGTGCCCGTAATTTCGCCCTGCCACCATTGTCAATGATAAAAAGCTTAACAGACAGCATTTGTCCATAATTTTAGTCTTTCACCTAAAGGACAAAAAGTAATTAGGACAGATCAGTTTTCCCAGCTGGATTGAAAGGCAAGGAATCACCTGTGCTCTGAAGGAGGGAGGGGCAGACAGATAAGGAACAGGCCTTCTTGCCAGGATGTCTCCTTCCCTAAACAAATGTATGTGCGCAACTTGTAAAACTGCAAATGCTAAGGGGCTTGGAAACCTGCATTGACTTTAATCAAAGGAATCCCTTGAAGGTTTCTGATGGTATAGATATTTTCTTTTAAAGAGGTACTGTAAGTGTGTTCCAAGGTGAGCTGTGAAGTGTGTGGTTTTAATGGACTGTTATAAAAAATGTTTGTACTAGGTATAAACTGTATATTATTAAACTCTGTATTTAAGAAGGACTTTTTTATTTAACCAAAATGTATTTGCGCATTTTGTAGCAGTCTATATTATGTGTGTAATGCATGTTTAAAATAAGAACTTATACATTCACAGTTCTTTCAGGGACCTCGGTACCTCATAGTACTAACAAACATTGGCAAAGCCAATAGGTTTCATCTATGCAAGAGTTATTGGCTTTGCCACTGTGTTTTAGCCATTGTATACACCAGAGTGGCTGCTGTTCAGCATGTCTAAAAGTTACTGACATAGTGGTGTAGAGTGGAGTAGTGTGGCATAGGAGCAGTGGTGCAGAGCACAGTGATGCAGAGTAGAGTGCAGTAGGGTACAGTGCAGTTGTTTAGAGTGCATTGGCGTAGAGTGCCGTGGTTTAGAATACATTGGCATGAAGTGGTGTGGGGCAGAGTAGAGTGGCATAGAGCACAGTGGAGTAGAGTGGCATGCAATAGAGTGGCAGAGAGTGCAGTAGTGGAGAGTGGTGCAGTGGCATAGTGTGCAGATTCGACTGGCATGGCATAGAGTGCAGTGGTGCAGAGTGGAGAAGTGTAGAGTGGTGCAGTGCAGAGTAGAGAATAGTGCTGTAGAGTGCGGTGGTGTAGAGTAGAGTGATGCAGAGTAGAGTGACAGAGTGCAGTGACATAGAGTGCAGTGGCATAGAATGCAGTAATACAGAGTAGAGTGGAGTAAAGTGGCAAAGAGTGCAATGCTGCAGAGTAGAGTGTCAGTTGAGTGGTGTAGAGTGTAGTAGAGTGGCACCTAGAGCAGTGGCATAGAGTACACTGGTGCAGAGAAGAGGGCAGTGTAGTACAGTTCAGTTTAGAGTGCATTGGCGTAGAGTGCAGTGGCATAGAGTGGCATGGGGAAGAGTACAGTGGCATAGAGTGCAGTGGAGTAGAGTGGCATACAATTGAGTGGCATAGAGTGCAGTAGTGTGGAGTGGTGTAGTGGCATAGAGTGCAAAGTAGACACATGGCATAGAGTGTGTTGTGCAGAGTGGAGTAGTGTAGAGTGGTGCAGTGCAAAGTAGAGTATAGTGCTGTGGAATGCAGTGGCTTAGAGTGGCATAGAGTGCAGTGGCATAGAGTGGAGTGGTGTAGAATGCAGCAGTACAGAGTAGAGTGGTGTAGAGCACAGTGGCAGAGAGTGCAATGTTGCAGAGTAGAGTGTCAGTGCAGTGGTGTAGAGTGGAGTAGAAAGGTACAGAAAGCAGTGGCATAGAGTACAGTGGTGCAGAGTAAAGGACAGTGGAGTACAGTGCAGCTGTTTAGACTACATTTGGATACAGTGCAGTGGCATAGAGTGTCATGGGACAGAATAGAGTGGCATAGAATGCAGTGGAGTAGAGTGGCATACAACAGAGTGGCAGAGACTGCAGTAGTGTAGAGTGGAGCAATGGCATAGAGTTCAGAGGAGACTCGAGTGGCATAGAGTACAGTGGCCTAGAGTGGTGCAGAGTGAAGTAGCGTAGACTGGTGCAGTGAGAGCAGAGTATAGGATAGTACTGTAAAGTGTAGTGGCGTAGGGTGGAGTTATGCTGAGTAGAGTGGTTTATAGTACAGTGGCATAGAGTGCATTGGCGCAGAATGCAGTAGTACAGAGTAGAGTGGTGTAGAGTATAGTGGCGGCCAATGCAGTGAGGCAGAGTAGAGTGTCAGAGTGCAGTGGAGTATAGTGCAGTTGTTTAGAGTGCATTGGCGTAGAGTGCATTAAAGTACAGTGCAGTGGTTTAGAGTGCAGTGGGGCAGAGTGGCGTAGAGTGCAGTGGCGTAGAATAGATTGTTTCAGAGTAGAGTACAGGGGCATAGAGTGGAGAGGTGCAGGGTAGAGTGCAGAGTGCAGCTGCCCTGTGTGCAGTGGTGTAAAGTAGATTATTTCACAATAGAGTGAAGTGCTCTAGAGTGTAGAGGTGCAGGTTAGAGTGAAGCTGCATAGAGTAGCATAGAGTGTGATGGCATGGAGTAATGTGGTGTAGAGTGATGTGGTATAGAGTTCAGTGGTGCAGAGTAGACTAGGGTGATGTACAGTGTATTGATGTAGAGTGCAGGGGCATAGAGTTGAGTGTTACAGAGTAAATTGCACTAGCATAGAGTGTATTAGCATAGACTGCAGTGGTGTACAGTGCAGTGTTGCAGAGTGACGTAGAGTGGAGTTGTGCGGACATAGGCCTTCATTATGACATTGGCAGTAAATGCCGCTTACCCCCGCAGTGACGGCTGCCAACATATCGCCGCAGTGGTGGATATCCATTTGCCATATTATGACACGCAACACACACCAATCCGACAGAATACGGCCACATACACAAATCCACCAGCCCAAAGGTCAGTGGTAAAGTGTTGGTACCAAACACCCATAACGTTACGCCAACAAAACAATGCCCACTACATTATGACCCACGAATCGCCACAGTGGATATTCAATGGCGGTAAACCATTAGTGGTACACACTGGCGCACTCAGAATGGACATCCCAATACAAAACAACACTACATTGGCCAAAACCGAAATCACGCACCTGACAGTCATACACACCACACCCACCCAAAGCTCCATAAAACACACCCCCACACTACCCACAACCCTTTACAAACACCAATTATTGCCACCAGACCCACACACCACAAACACCCACACATCCGTCATGCACCCCACACCCCACCACATTATTCACCATGCAGTGGACAACACGCACCACACAACACCCATATCCCCATTAAGACTCCCCCCCCCGTTTCACAGATGAGGAGTTGCAGGTCATTGTGAAGGAAATAGTTAGGGTGGAGCCACAGCTGTTTGAAGCACAGGTACAGCAAATATCCATTGCCAGGGAGATGGAGCTATGGCGGAGAATAGTGGACAGGGTGAATGCCGTAGGACAGCATCCAAGAACAAGGGACGAAATCCAGAAGAGGTGGAACGACCTACAAGGAAGGTACGTTCCATGCCAGCAAGGCACCAGCTCGCCATGCAGAGGACTGGCGGTGGACCCCCACCTCGTCCCCCACAGCTCACAGCATGGGAGGAGCAAGTCTTGGCAATAGTGCATCCTGAGGGACTTACTGGAGTAGCCGGAGGACTCGACACTCGTGAGTCAATATTTACTACTTATCACCCCCATACCTGCATGCCATCACACCCCCTCACCCTCAATCCCATCACTCCACTACATCCCACACACTGCACCTACACATTTGACTAGCCCCAATGCCTAGCCCTGCATGCTATACCAATGCATGGACAGCCCTCCCAGCCCTGCATGGACACCCATCGCAAAAGCATGCACAACATGGAGAACTAAAAAGGCCACAATACATCACCATACAGGAACAAAGGCGGCAGGGCAACAGCAACGATAGAGGGGAAGCCAGGGATGTACAATTTGTCACAGACATGAGGCATATGGTATCACTTACATCCCCACAGCTGAACTAGCCAATCTCAACGGAGAGGAGATGCCACGTCTAACCAGTCCCCGAACAGAAGATGCCCCCAGAGATGACAGCAACTCTGGACTTCAAGATCTGGATGAACTACCTGGCCCATCAGGGACCACTGGTCAGTCGGCCACCCCAACCCACTCACAGTCCACCACAGAGCCTCCCCCATCAGTATCCAACACCACAGCACCCACCCAACTTCCCCACATCTCTATCCCCAGGACACATCAATCAGCAGTGTGCCCACCTGTACAGGATCCCCAGTCCACACCTCACCCACAATACAATCAGGGTTCTGGGGTCAGTGAGCACACTGTTCAGGGGACAGAGACACAGGGCTACCAGGACACTGGGAGGACCGTTGTGCGCCAGGGGGAGGACAGGCCCAGGGAACCGACTCTCCAAGAGGCACTCACTAATGTCTTGAGGGCTTACCAACAATCCCAGGACAAGATGGGCAAGATCCGTACCAACATGCAGGAGAACAAGCGGCTGCAGGAGGAACACCATCAGGAGATCAGGGAGGATGCAGGCCCTCAAGACCACCATGATCTCCATTGCAGGGGTGCTGGCAGACAAGGCCAACATCATGAGGGAATAGACAGCACACCAGCGGGCCCCTACCGCTAGCCAGTCTAATGACCAGCCCTCCACTTCTGCTGCAGCTAGTGGGCAGGAGGTCCTGCCACAGGACCCACAGGCCACCAGCACCCCTAGAAAAATTCCCTGTGACCCAGACAGAAGCCAGAGACACGTGCCAAGACCAAGACCACCAGCAGGAAATAAGACCTTCCTGAATGTCCCCCTTTAGTCCCACCATGTCACCTTGTCCACTTTGAACTGCCTTTGCGCCCCTTCCTATGGCCATTGGATATTGTACTACTAACAGAATGGAACCATACCTTGGACTTTCCTCTACCATCCCCCAATTCCATTGCACTTTCCGTCAATTATTTGCACTACAATAAACACCCGTGAACACAACTTGACTGAGTGTTTAATGTGATGAAAATGTGCATTTATGGAAACAGTCACATCATGTGCAAATGATCTGAAAATGGTGATAGAATACAATTAATGACCTGTAGCTGTCTGTAGTCATCACATGAGTACACTGTTGTAATATCAGCCAAAATCTGCAAAATGAGAAGCCATTGGTGCCAGTAAGTAGAGATGCAAAAGAAGTGAATGCGATCCTGCTACAGCCACACAGATAAAATAATAGTCAAAGGAATGGTCAGTTACACTTTCTCACAGAACAAAGGCATCATGCACTGACCCAGGATACTTGGCAGTGACGTGGGATATGTACTGGTTAATGGTGTCCTCCTGTCTGTATTACCTCTGCAGGGTAGCGCCCATCAGAAGGAGGGATTGTGGCGTGCCATCACCAAGGACATGCGGACCCTGGGGGTCTATAGCAGGCGGAGCTGCCACTGTAGGAAAAGGTGGGAAGACCTGAGACGCAGGGCCCGGAAGACCGCAGAGGCCCTACTGGGGATGGCCTGCCAATGAGGGCAGGGTGCCCATCGGAACATGACCCCCCTGATGGCCCGCATACTGGCGGTGGCCTACCCAGAGCTGGGTGGGCGCTTTAGGGCACCACAACAGTCACAAGGGGGTGAGTACAGTGAGCGTGACAACAATTATTGTTGGATGGCATGGGTTCCTGGTGGTAGGTTTCAGTTAGTAGGTGCCCCTTAATGCCAGCTCAGCCATTGCTGCATGATCCATTTCAAGGTAAATGAGTGTATAGCAAAATCTAGTAACCTAGCTAGGTTAAATTCCATGTCAGACAGGGCTTAGTGGGTCCCAGGAGGGGTGCAGTTGGCGGTAGGAGGTGACAACACTGACTCTGATTCCTCCTCCAATGGGAGCTCCCTGGTGTTGGTGGACACCTCAAGACCACCCCAGCTCCAGGTACAGCTGCCACTCCCCGTACCAGCAGCGCCCTCCCAGTAGCCCCTCACCGAGTTGCCCGTGCCCACTCACCCAGGAGGGTGGGCATCTCCTTCGCCCCAGGCACCGCAGGCCCTGCCCTAGTGAGCCCTGCTGCCCTGAGTGAGGATGCTATTGACATCCTGAGGACCATCTCTGTAGGGCAGTCAACCCTAGTGAATGTCAGGGGCTGGCATCTCATATGCAGCAGTGCAATGCATTCCTGGATGGCATCCACAGTGGATTGGCAGCCCAAAAGAGATTGATTCAGGCTCTGGCCTCCTCTCTGATGGCAGCCATTGTCCCTGTTCCTACCATCCCCCATCTAACTACCACTTTCCAGTCCCAGTATCCTCAACCCCAACCCATCCCATGCACACATACAGACAACCATGCACAGAAAATATCAGACAAGAGTAGCACAGGCAGCACACTTCAGGCCACAGGCACTCACACAAACAACAGACAGTTGCACACACAACAACATCCACTGCCTCCACTGTCTCCCCCTCCTCCTCCCTCACACCTGCATGCACTGCTTCAATAGCCAGCACCACCATCACCACACCAAGCAGCACATAGACCTCACTAGCAGACACCACCACAACATCCATCCACGCGTCCCCTGTGTCCTCTCCCACCCTGTCTGCCCCCCCTCCTAAGGGACACAAACGCAGGCACTCAGACACCCAACAGCCATCCACCTCACATCAGCACACTGCCCATGCACCTGCACCCAAGTCCAGCAGACGTACTCCTCCAACAACCACTCTTTCAACCTCCACTCTTATCCCCCCTCCCTCATCCCGCCCTTCTGTCCCTGAAAAATATTTCCTTGCCCAACTTGACCTCTTCCCTCCCCGTTTACCCCGTCCTGCCCATGAGGGTAGGTTTCCAACAACCCAGCCCAGCACCTCAGCCAAACAGTCCACGGGGACAGTGGAGGCACCTCCAAGTCGTGGAGGCAAGAAAGTGAAGGATCCCACTCCACCAGCCAGGAAAGTGAAGGATCCCACTCCACCAGCCAGGAAAGGGAAGAATCCCACTCCACCAGCTAGGAAAGTGAAAGATTCCAGGAAATGGAAGGAACCCACGCCACCAGCCAGGAGGGGTAAGGTTCCCACTCAACCACCAATGACAGCAGCGGTTCCCACTCAAACACCACTGACAGAAGAGGTTCCAACTCAACCACCAATGACAGCAGTGGTTCCCACTCAACCACCAATGAAAGGCAAAAGCCCTCGCCTCCAGCTGAGACACAGCAGACCTCAGCTCCAGCAGAGGCTGCCCAGGAGACACCTCCACAGTAGAGACAATGCAGCCCCCACCTCCAGCAGAGGCTGCCCAGGAGACACCTACCCCAGCAGAGACAATGCAGCCCTCACCTCCAGCAGAGGCTGCCCAGGAGACACCTCCCGCTGCAGAGACAATGCAGCCCTCACCTCCAGCAGAGGCTGCCCAGGGGACACCTCCCCCAGTGGAGACAATGCAGCCCTCACCTCCAGCAGAGGCTGCCCAGGAGACACCTCCCCCAGCGGAGACAATGCAGCCCTCACTTCCAGCAGAGGGCATTTAGACCACCCTCCAGGGACTGTTGTACTAGGATCCCACTCCAGAAGCAGTGGGTGAGTTCCCCACTTCAGAGACTGTGACCTTGCACTCCCCAGCATTGGGAAATGGGCATGGAGCCCCTCCAGAATCAGTGAGTGGGCCACATCAGCTGAGGTGCCCCACCCCTTCCCCCTGAGGTGCCTGCCCACTTCCAACATGTTGCCCAAGCACAGTTTGGTGCAGTGAATGTCAGGATCAAGTTGGGGCTTGAACGCTGCCCTGTGGCCCTGTAGGCCTTTTGTACTTTGGACTGTGCATTGGCCCTTTCTGGACAATGGTACATGTATAATATTTGTCACTGCAGTACTAATGGTGGTTGTTGTCATACGAATACATTTTCAATTCTGCCTTACTGTTGTCCTTGCGTTATTATGACATGTGTCCTGTGACATTGTTTTTTAGTCTGCAGCTGGTTGTGTGTATGTTGTGTGTGTAAATGGTGTGTGTTGTGCGTGTTGTGCGAGTGTGTGTCACTCTCCTTTTTCTCCTGCCCTCCCTTGTGTACAAGGCGGCTGTACTCACCGTTTTTGTCAGCATTGGTGTTCCAGGTTGAGCATGGCATAGAAAAGCAATGTGAAGACCTGCAGTTCTGGTTCTATGGCGACGTTGATCTTCTCTGATCACTATAATGGTGAGTCTATGGTCTTCTGTGTCGTGTTTCTGCCAGGCTTTTGATGGCATTGGTACCGCACCGGAAATCATGGTGGTGTGCTGGGTCATAATATGGTGGGCAGTACTTGTCTTCTGCCTGGCTGTTGATGGCTACCGCCATCGTCAATGGTGTTTACACCCTGGTGGATGGTGTGGTGCATTGGCTGTCTATGGGAGTTATCACTGCCATGGTAATAATTTAGCGGTAATTACCGCCAGCCTGTTGGGGGTATTACCTCCACTTTATCACTCAGCGTCAAAGTCATAATGACCACCATAAATTGGTGTTGCCTAGACTGGAGTGGTGTAGCGTGCAGAGGCGCAGAGCACAGTGGTGTAGAGAGAGTTTAAAATGCATTGGCATAGTGTAGAATGGTACAGAATAGAGTAGAGAGGCTTAGTGTGAAGTATCATAGAGTGGAGTGGAGAAGAGTGGAGAAGAGTGCAGTGTCCCACAGTGCAGTGGCATGAAGTGGTGTAAAGTGGAGTGATGTAGAGTAGGGTGCAGTAATGTGGAGTGGTGCAGAGTGGAGTATACATGGTGTGGTAACACACTCCCATTACAGACAACACATTTTTGATTGAAATGACCATTACATTTGTAGAGACATACAGTTTTTCAAATAAAACTATACAGTGCACAGAAAATGATGTGTGGAAATTGCATTACCTTATGCAATTGTTGTTTTAATCATATAAAGGTATTTGTTTCCAGCACAGTTCAGAATTAACAAAATTGTGCTTCATTTGTACTACTAATTCTGATATATTTTGAAGTTTATTTAAATGGTGTCATGTGATAGAAAAAACTCTTTCCTAACCCCAGTATCCAGCAAGATTGCTGCATAAATCCTTTCACTTTGAAGTCAGAGAAAGAAAAGTAAACAATAAGGGCCAGAGTTATACTTTTTGACGCTAAACTACACTAACGCAGTTTAGCGTCAAAAAGTATACCGCCGGCTAGTGCCATTCCAAGATGCCGGCTGGGCGTCATATTTATGGTATGACAGAAGCCGGCGGTAAGGCCTGGCTAGCGTCATAAAAAAGGACGCTACCCAGGTAGGGGAGGCGTAGGGGGAACTGGGGGTTTAGCATCAAAGGATGACACTAGTACGGGCAGAGGCACAAAAATGCCTCTAACCAGACTAGCGTCATTTTCTGATGTTAAAACCCCGTGGACATGATTCCTATCTTAGTTAAGACAGGAGTCCTGCCCACTACCCCAATTGCCATTCCCAGGGGACATATGTCCCCTGGGCATGGCCATTGGGCCTAGTGCCATGTAGAGGGGCCTAAGTTAGGACCCCCCCATGTCACAAAAAAAAAAAATACTTACCTATACTTACCTGGGATGGGGTCCCCCATCCTCCGCTCTCCGTCTTGTGTGGGTGGGAGTGTCCCTGGGGCTAGGGAAGGGCACCTATGGGCTCTTTCCATGGTCTCTGACCATGAAAAAAGGCCCACAGGTCCCCTAACGCCTGCCCTGACCCAGGCATTAAATAATGGCGCTAAACAAGCTTAACACCATTATTTAAAGTCCCCATCCCCCCATGCTTCATTTTAGCATGGGGGATAAATATGGGCCTAAGGCCGTATCGTCATTTTTTGCCCAGGAACATCTACCTTGCATTACAAGGTAGTTTTCCAAAGGCAAAAAATTACTTTAACTCCAATATTTTGGCGCTAGACATGTCTAGCGGCAAAATATAAATATGGAGTTAAGTTTGCGCTGAATTAGCGTGCAAAATTACGCTGATTCAGCATAGAGTATAAATATGCCCTAAGTTCCTACTGAAGATCGAGCCTGACATTTGACTTTGTTCTTTGAATGCCCAGCAAATGTGATGAGATAAGAGCAAAATTTACAAGCCTGTTTACAAAAAGGGAACACCGTAAATAAGGTTTGGGCAAGGGAAGGGACGAACTCAAGCTGCATGGCCTAAAACAAATAAAGCCAGCAAATTGAAAGCAATGAAATGTGAGTTACAAACCATAAAGCCAATGGCAAGCAACGGGTGGAATGCATTCCCAGGGAAGCTCTACGATTGTACCCAAAGTCACAGCCGTGGGATACTTTGAGGGGAAGTCCAGTATTTTAGTCCAGTCTGAATCTTGCAGAGGTTTGGCCACATCAATCACCCAGGTAGTATGACGAGAAGACCTGCAGTGGTCTCCATGTTGCAGGAAAGGTCTGTACACCGATTCTATCAGTTTGCCACCAGTCCCTATGGTGTAGAGCTTCTGGCATAACTCATGTAGGGTTAGTGCTAGGTGGCAGACATGGAATAGGGCATTTAATGATTGTTTAAGGTGGTTGTAAGTAAGGGACCAGGGTGAAAATAGTAGTCTCCCACAAGGGTTTGTAAATTTAGTAGCTTGCCGTGCAGAAACAAATCCACCATTTTGAAGACACCTGCAGCATGCCATTGATAGAGTTGCTCTGAGCATAGCTGGCATGTGCGCGTGGGAAGTCTTAGCAAAGGTAGTGCAGGAGCACAGGGTTTCTTCCAGTCAGTGAGTTTACAGGTTCTAGCAAGGCAAAAGAAAGCTGTGCATGATAACCCCGTGCTCCATAGAATGGTCAGTGGGAAACAATGAGCAGTGAAGTAAGCTCTCCTTAAACGTCTTTATGGATAAACCCAATCTTATGCAGGGGGCCAACAGAAAGACAGCGAGCCACCCATTGTACCTGTGCAGCTGAATAATAGCGTTCTAAGTCCAGAAGGCTATATCCACCCACAGTCACGGGTAGCTTCATAGTGGAAAGAGCTTCCTGGCGGCTCCCCAGTGACCGAATCAGATGTGTGGCATTTCTGAAGAAGGAATAAAGGATGAGTGGGTGATGGTTTGCATAATAATACAATCATTGGAGTAGCACACCATCTTTACTAGTGCCACGTGGCCCACTACAGAAAGCAAAAGAGAAGACCAAAAAGCAAACTGGGCTCGGAGGGACTAAGACGCTCTGTCGAGATTTCCATCCTGCAAATCAGTGTGAGAATGGTACATATTATTTACTAGTTATAGAAAGGTAACCGGTTCCCAGTTCAATCTGAGGTCTAATTGTATATAAAGGGGAAAACAGTGCCATATGTTAAAGAAACACTAATTACATTTTAAAATGTTTACATTTTGTTTGTGCAATATACATCCCAAATATTTTGAAGATTCTGTGTACTTAACATTTAGGGATAACCCAGATCACAAGTTTGGCTTCTGCTCAATTGCAAAACCATTTTAAAACATGGACAAAGCGAGATTTTGCCTCGCACAACCTTGAACAGGTTCTGGTCCCTGCTCATCCTTTACAAGCACGAATAGCGGAGCATTGCACCAGAAGAGCTTGCCAAGGTAGGTGGGTGCTGCTTGTTCAACCACTTGACAGTGCCTCTTGTGTTTCTCTCCTGTCTGCAGAGACAACTCTCCAGGTACTCAACATTTTCCAATAGTCTTGGTGGACCTATATTGTCTGATTTTAGGAATTGTCCCAACTTGTTGTTCTCTCCCTTATTTATCCAGGTCTTAGCAACAACCTTTTGAATCAGTTGCCGTGGATCTCCCATTTGATCTGGATTTCATCTTCTTCTTTTATAATCTTTGATTGGTAGTCAGGGCTCCCAGTTCTGAGATAAATGTTGAGTCCCAGAATGATTGGGTAGATTTGGGTAAGGGTGATGGCCTTGACACAGTGCTGAAGGGCATTAATTTGCTATTGAGTAAGGACGTAAGGTGACACCTGAATGTAGCATACCAGGAGCCAATCACAAAAAGACCACAGTGAATAAATAGTGCTATGTTGAAAAGAGTAAATAAATGCACTGATAGCACAGTGAGGTATGGTCTCTCTTGGGTGTGTCGGTAAAAGTGACGTTTGTTCTTGAATTTTTGTCCTGAATTTTAACCCATCGCCCTGAATTTCTGTCGTGAATTTTAACCCTTTGTCCTGATTTTTTTACATTTCTGTCCAGAATTTGCCTCCATGTCAGGTGGTCACCCTTGGTGCTGGACGTGGGGGTAACTCTTCAAGGGTCCCCAAAACGTTAATGGGGCTATTCAGCCCAAGGTCAATGTACATCTGTGGAATGTGAGGCCCCTCATCACCATGGGCGTAACAAAGGCCACCAGTAGTGCGCTCCCCCACCTGGAACTCCAGGGGACCCCCCTCAGTACAGCCCCTCACCTGAGTGAGTCTGGAGGTGAGGGGGCTTTCATGTTCTTTGAGGGGGGGCTCCAGTTTCGTTATGCCTCTGCTCATCAGATTCTGCAAGGGTAGGGGGCATCGTTTTGCGTTACGCCACTGCCTTTGGCATCTTTCGCTCTCGCTCGACTCTGCTGACTAGGTTGCGGGTAATGTCTCACTATTAGGAATTGATATGTCCGGAGAATATGCATGGTGCAGGCGGTAGAGCAGACAATGTACACAATGCGTATCCTTAACCGCTTCTGTGCCTTGGACGAGATGATCTCGTCCAAGGCTATAGTTCCCCTGTGCCTTGGACGAGATCACCTCGTCCAAGGCACAGGGGAACCTGGGGGAGCGCTAGCGCGCCCCCCCGTGCACCCCCTCCCCCCCAAGGTGGGGATGGAAGGGGAAGACCTTTCCCTTCCACCCCTGATCCCCCCACCCCCCCTGTGACGTCAGCGCGCGAGTGCGCGCTGATTAGTCACAGGGGCCTCCCCCATCGCGCTGGAAGCAGAGCTTCCAGCGCGTTTGAAAGAGAAATGCTCAGCATTTCTCTTTCAATCACGTGGGGGAGGCCCGGTGGGGCTTCAAAGGGAAGGAAATGTATTTCCTTCCCTTTGAAGTCTCTTCAAGGGTTTCAAAAGCTGGATTGCTTGCAATCCGACTTTTGAAACCCCACTAGACACCAGGGATTTTTTTTTTGGGGTGAAATTGAAATAAGGGAGCGACCCCTTGGGCAAGGGTCGCTCCCAGGGGGGCATTTTTTCGGGAAGGCCTTTTCTGCCCCCAGGGGGGGCAGAAACCTCTAGGCGCCAGGGCAAAAAAAAAATTGTGTTTTTTTGTTTTTTTTGGTTTTTTTAGAGATGGGTAGCGACCCATCAGGCAAGGGTCGCTCCCCTGGGGGCAAATTGTATTTAGACCATTTCTACCCCCCTGGGGGCAGATTGGCTGATTTTAGGTCAATCTGCCCCCAAGGGGGCAGAAACCACTAGGCACCAGGGATTTGTTTTTTGGCGCCAATGTCACGCAGGGGGAGTGACCCCGTAGGCAAGGGTCGCTCCCGGGGGGGGGGGGTTGGGGGGGCAAATTTATTTTAAGCCATTTCTGCCCCTCCTGGGGGCAGATCGGCCTATTATTAGGCTGATCTGTCCCCAGGGGGGGGGGGCAGAAACCTCTAGGCGCCAGGGCAATTCTTTTTTTTTTTTTTTTTTTTTTTAGAGATGGGGAGGGACCCATCATGCAAGGGTCGCTGCCCTGGGGGGCAAATTGTATTTAGACCATTTCTGCCCCCGTTGGGGGCAGATTGGGCGATTTTAGGTCAATCTGCCCCCAAGGGGGCAGAAACCACTAGGCACCTGGGATTTGTTTTTTGGCGCCAATGTCACGCAGGGGGAGCGACCCCGTAGGCAAGGGTCGCTCCCAGGGGGGGGGAGATTGGGGGGCAAATTTATTTTAGGCCATTTCTGCCCCCCCTGGGGGCAGAAACCTCTAGGCGCCAGGGCAATGTTTTTTTTTGTGTTTTTTTGTTTGTTTGTTTGTTTGTTTTTTTAGATATGGGGAGCGACCCATCAGGCAAGGGTCGCTGCCCTGGGGGCAAATTGTATTTAGACCATTTCTGCGCCCCTTGCGGGCAGATTGGGCGATTTTAGGTCAATCTGCCCCCAAGGGGGCAGAAACCACTAGGCACCTGGGATTTGTTTTTTGGCGCCAATGTCACGCAGGGGGAGCGATTCCGTAGGCAAGGGTCGCTCCTGGGGGTGGTGGGGGGTGCAAATTTATTTTAGGCCACTTCTGCCCCCGGGGGGGGGGGCAGAAACCTCTAGGCGCCAGGGCAATTTTTTTTTTGTGTTTTTTTTTTGTGTTTTTTGTTTTTTTAGAGATGGGGAGCGACCCATCAGGCAAGGGTCGCTCCCCTGGGGGGCAAATTGTATTTAGACCATTTTTGACCCCCTTGGGGGCAGATTGGTCGATTTTAGGTCAATCTGCCCCCAGGGGGGCAGAAACCACTAGGTACCGGGGATTTGTTTTTTGGCGCCAATGTCACGCAGGGGGAAAGACCCCCTAGGCAAGGGTCGCTCCCGGAGGGGGGGGAGGGTTGGGGGGCACATTTATTTTAGGCCATTTCTGCCCCCCCCCTATTATTAGGCCGACCCCTGGGGGCAGAAACCTCTAGGCGCCAGGGCAAATTTTTTTTTTTTTTGTTTGTTTGTTTTTTTAGAGATGGGGAGCGACCCATTAGGCAAGGGTCGCTCCCCTGGGGGCAAATTGTATTTAGATCATTTCTGCCCCCCTTGGGGGCAGATTGGTCGATTTTAGGTCAATCTGCCCCCAAGGGGGCAGAAACCACTAGGCACCGGGGATTTGTTTTTTGGCGCCAATGCCACACAGGGGGAGCGACCCCGTAGGCAAGGGTCGCTCCTGGGCAGGGGGGGTTTGAGGGGGTCAAATTAATTTTAGGGCATTTCTGTCCCCCCCCTGGGGCCGGCTGAGCTAGAGGCCAAACTCCACAGGTAGGCACTTTGCAAAAAACACCTCTGTTTTCTGTGAAAAAATATGTTGTGTCCACGTTGTGTTATGGGCCATTTCCTTTCTTGGGCGCTAGGCCTACCCACAGAAGTGAGGTACCATTTTTATCGAGAGACTTAGGGGAACGCTGGGTGGAAGGAAATTTGTGGCTCCTCTCAGATTCCAGAACTTTCTGTCTCCGAAATGAGAGGAAAAAGTGTTTTTTGGGCCAAATTTTGAGTTTGCAAAGGATTCTGGGTAACATAACCTGGTCAGAGCCCCGCAAGTCACCCCATCTTGGATTCCCCTGGGTTTCTAGTTTTCAAAAATGCGCTGGTTTGCTAGGTTTCCCCAGGTGCTGGCTGAGCTACAGGCCAAAATCCACAGGTAGGCACTGTTTCTATGAAAAAATGTGATGTGTCCACATTGTGTTTTGGGCCATTGCCTTTCGTGGGCGCTAGTCCTACCCACACAAGTGAGGTATCATTTTTATCGGGAGACTTGGGGGAACGCTGGGTGGAAGGAAATTTGTGGCTCCTCTCAGATTCCAGAACTTTCTGCCACAGAAATGTGAGGAACATGTGTTTTTTTAGCCAAATTTTGATGTTTGCAAAGGATTCTGGGTAACATAACCTGGTCAGAGCCCCGCAAGTCACCCCATCTTGGATTCCCCTGGGTTTCTAGTTTTCAAAAATGCGCTGGTTTGCTAGGTTTCCCCAGGTGCCGGCTGAGCTACAGGCCAAAATCCACAGGTAGGCACTGTTTCTATGAAAAAATGTGATGTGTCCACATTGTGTTTTGGGCCATTGCCTTTCGTGGGCGCTAGTCCTACCCACACAAGTGAGGTATCATTTTTATCGGGAGACTTGGGGGAACGCTGGGTGGAAGGAAATTTGTGGCTCCTCTCAGATTCCAGAACTTTCTGCCACAGAAATGTGAGGAACAAGTGTTTTTTTAGCCAAATTTTGAGGTTTGCAAAGGATTCTGGGTAACAGAACCTGGTCAGAGCCCCACAAGTCAGCCCATCTTGGATTCCCCTAGGTCTCTAGTTTTCAAAAGTGCACAGGTTTGGAAGGTTTCCCTAGGTGCCGGCTGAGCTAGAGGCCAAAATCTACAGGTAGGCACTTCGCAAAAATCACCTCTGTTTTCTTTCCAAAAATTGGATGTGTCCACGTTGCGCTTTGGGGCGTTTCCTGTCGCAGGCGCTAGGCCTACCCACACAAGTGAGGTATCATTTTTATCGGGAGACGTGGGGGAACGCTGGGTGGAAGGAAATTTGTGCCTCCTCTCAGATTCCAGAACTTTCTGCCACAGAAATGTGAGGAACATGTGTTTTGTTAGCCAAATTTTGAGGTTTGCAAAGGATTCTGGGTAACAGAACCTGGTCCGAGCCCCACAAGTCACACCATCTTGGATTCCCCTAGGTATTTAGTTTTCAGAAATGCACAGGTTTGGTAGGTTTCCCAAGGTGCCGGCTGAGCTAGAGGCCAAAATCTACAGGTAGGCACTTCGCAAAAATCACCTCTGTTTTCTTTTAAAAAATTGGATGTGTCCACGTTGCGCTTTGGGGCGTTTCCTGTCGCGGGCGCTAGGCCTACCCACACAAGTGAGGTATCATTTTTATCGAGACACTTGGGGGAACGCTGGGTGGAAGGAAATTTGTGGCTCCTCTCAGATTCCAAAACTTTCTGCCACAGAAATGTGAGGAACATGTGTTTTTTTAGCCAAATTTTGAGGTTTGCAAAGGATTCTGGATAACAGAACCTGGTCCGAGCCCCACAAGTCACCCCATCTTGGATTCCCCTAGGTCTCTAGTTTTCAGAAATGCACAGGTTTGGTAGGTTTCCCTAGGTGCCGGCTGAGCTAGAGGCCAAAATCTACAGGTAGGCACTTCGCAAAAATCACCTCTGTTTTCTTTCAAAAAATTGGATGTGTCCACATTGTGCTTTGGGGCGTTTCCTGTCGCGGGCGCTAGGCCTACCCACACAAGTGAGGTATCGTTTTTATCGGGAGACTTGGGGGAACGCTGGGTGGAAGGAAATTTGTGGCTCCTCTCAGATTCCAGAACTTTCTGCCACAGAAATGTGAGGAACAAGTGTTTTTTTAGCCAAATTTTGAGGTTTGCAAAGGATTCTGGATAACAGAACCTGGTCCGAGCCCCACAAGTCACCCCATCTTGGATTCCCCTAGGTCTCTAGTTTTCAGAAATGCACAGGTTTGGTAGGTTTCCCTAGGTGCCAGCTGAGCTAGAGGCCAAAACCTACAGGTAGGCATTTCGCAAAAATCACCTCTGTTTTCTTTCAAGAAATTGGATGTGTCCACGTTGCGCTTTGGGGCGTTTCCTGTCGCGGGCGCTAGGCCTACCCACACAAGTGAGGTATCATTTTTATCGGGAGACTTGGGGGAACGCTGGGTGGAAGGAAATTTGTGGCTCCTCTCAGATTCCAGAACTTTCTGCAACAGAAATATTAGGAACATGTGTTTTTTTAGCCAAATTTTGAGGTTTGCAAAGGATTCTGGGTAACAGAACCTGGTCCGAGCCCCACAAGCCACCCCATCTTGGATTCCCCTAGGTATCTAGTTTTCAGAAATGCACAGGTTTGGTAGGTTTCCCTAGGTGCCGGCTGAGCTAGAGGCCAAAATCTACAGGTAGGCACTTCGCAAAAATCACCTCTGTTTTCTTTAAAAAAATTGGATGTGTCCACGTTGCGCTTTGGGGCGTTTCCTGTCGCGGGCGCTAGGCCTACCCACACAAGTGAGGTATCATTTTTATCGAGAGACTTGGTGGAACACTGGGTGGAAGGAAATTTGTGGCTCCTCTCAGATTCCAGAACTTTCTGCCACAGAAATGTGAGGAACATGTGTTTTTTTAGCCAAATTTTGAGGTTTGCAAGGGATTCTGGGTAACATAACCTGGTCCGAGCCCCACAAGTCACCCCATCTTGGATTCCCCCAGGTCTCTAGTTTTCAGAAATGCACAGGTTTGGTAGGTTTCCCTAGGTGCCGGCTGAGCTAGAGGCCAAAATCTACAGGTATGCACTTCGCAAAAAACACCTCTGTTTTCTTTAAAAAAATTGGATGTGTCCACTTTGCGCTTTGGGGCGTTTCCTGTCGCGGGCGCTAGGCCTACCCACACAAGTGAGGTATCATTTTTATCGGGAGACTTAGGGGAACGCTGGGTGGAAGGAAATTTGTGGCTCCTCTCAGATTCCAGAACTTTCTGCCACAGAAATGTGAGGAACATGTGTTTTTTTAGCCAAATTTTGAGGTTTGCAAAGGATTCTGGGTAACAGAACCTGGTCCGAGCCTCACAAGTCACCCCATCTTGGATTCCTGTAGGTCTCTAGTTTTCAGAAATGCACAGGTTTGGTAGGTTTCCCTAGGTGCCAGCTGAGCTAGAGGCCAAAATCTACAGGTAGGCACTTCGCAAAAATCACCTCTGTTTTCTTTCAAGGAATTGGATGTGTCCACGTTGCGCTTTGGGGCGTTTCCTGTCGCGGGCGCTAGGCCTACCCACACAAGTGAGGTATCATTTTCATCGGGAGACTTGGGGGAACGCTGGGTGGAAGGAACTTTGTGGCTCCTCTCAGATTCCAGAACTTTCTGCCACAGATATGTGAGGAAGATGTGTTTTTTAGCCAAATTTTGAGGTTTGCAAAGGATTCTGGGTAACAGAACCTGTTCCGAGCCCCACAAGTCACCCCATCTTGGATTCCCCTAGGTCTCTAGTTTTCAGAAATGCACAGGTTTGGTAGGTTTCCCTAGGTGCCGGCTGAGCTAGAGGCCAAAATCTACAGGTAGGCACTTCGCAAAAAACACCTCTGTTTTCTTTCAAAAAATTGGATGTGTCCACGTTGCGCTTTGGGGCGTTTCCTGTCGCGGGCGCTAGGCCTACCCACACAAGTGAGGTATCATTTTTATCGGGAGACTTAGGGGAACGCTGGGTGCAAGGAAATTTGTGGCTCCTCTCAGATTCCAGAACTTTCTGCCACAGAAATGTGAGGAACATGTGTTTTTTTAGCCAAATTGTGAGGTTTGCAAAGGATTCTGGGTAACAGAACCTGGTCCGAGCCTCACAAGTCACCCCATCTTTGATTCCTGTAGGTCTCTAGTTTTCAGAAATGCACAGGTTTGGTAGGTTTCCTTAGGTGCCGGCTGAGCTAGAGGCCAAAATCTACAGGTATGCACTTTGCAAAAAACACCTCTGTTTTCTTTAAAAAAAATGGGATGTGTCCACGTTGCGTTTTGGGGCGTTTCCTGTCGCGGGCGCTAGGCCTACCCACACAAGTGAGGTATCATTTTTATTGGGAGACTTGGGGGAACATAGATTAGCAAAACAAGTGTTATTGCCCCTTGTCTTTCTCTATATTGTTTTCTTCCAAATATAGTAGAGTGTGTAAAAAAGACATCTATTTGAGAAATGCCCTGTAATTCACATGCTAGTATGGTCACCCCAGAAATCAGAGATGTGCAAATAACCACTGCTCCTCCACACCTTATCTTGTGCCCTTTTTGGAAATACAAAGGTTTTCTTGATAGCAATTTTTTACTCTTTATATTTCAGCAAATGAATTGCTGTATACCCTGTATAGAATGAAAACGCACTGCAGGGTGCAGCTCATTTATTGGCTCTGGGTTCCTCGGGTTCTTTATGAACCTATAAGCCCTATATATCCCCGCAATCAGAGGAGTCCAGCAGACGTAACGGTATATTGCTTTCGATAATCTGACATTGCAGGGAAAAGTTACAGAGTAAAACGTAGAGAAAAATTGATGTTTTTTTCACCTCAATTTCAATATTTTTCTTTTTCAGTTGTTATTTTCTGTAGGAAACCCTTGTAGGATCTACACAAATGACCCCTTGCTGAATTCAGAATTTTGTCTACTTTTCAGAAATGTTTAGGTTTCTGGGATCCAGCATTGGTTTCATGCCCATTTCTGTCACTGACTGGAAGGAGGCTGAAAGCACAAAATATTGCAAAAATGGGGTATGTCCCAGTAAAATGCCAAAATTGTGATGAAAAATTGGGTTTTCTGATTCAAGTCTGCCTGTTCCTGAAAGCTGGGAAGCTGCTGAGTTTAGCACCGCAAACCCTTTGTTGATGCCATTTTCAGGGGGAAAACCACAAGCCTTCTTCTGCAGCCACTTTTTCCAATTTTTTTGAAAAAACCGAAATTTTCACTGTATTTTGGCTAATTTCTTGGCCTCCTTCAGGGGAACCCACACATTCTGGGTACCTCTAGAATCCCTAGGATGTTGGAAAAAAAAGGACGCAAATTTGGCTTGGTTAGCTTATTTGGACAAAAAGTTATGAGGGCCTAAGCGCGAACTGCCCCAAATAGGCAAAAAAAGGCCTGGCACAGGAGGGGAAAAAGGCCTGGCAGCGAAGGGGTTACATAACCTACGCTCGTGCCCTGCTGTAAGGGTCGCTGGCGGCTCGCTCAGCACGAAGATACGCTGTGCTTCACTCCTGTTAGACAACCTCGTACTTCCCAAGCGAGGACTAATTTACCAGATCAGCACATTTTAATTCACAAAAAAGCAACTACATACTGTCTCTCTGTAGCTCAGGAAGCGCCCACGTCAAGGCAGCCAATTAACACAGCCATCTACTGCAGGAAGCCTGGTAAACAAAATACCAAACTAATCTATGTTCATTGATTTTGCATGAGCAACAAGCCCTGCTGTATATTAACCTTGTAATTAGGGAACTGCTGTCCGTTTGAGTCACCCTCCCTAGGCTAGCTTTGCTGCTTGCAAATGAGATGGTTTTACAAACAAGTGTCTGCTTCGTTTAGTTTCTACATCTAGTGTTTGGTTTTCCATTGACAAAATTGTATTTTGGAACATATTTATGGCCTACATTTTAAATGTGAAGATAATGTACATAGTTCCGCGGCCACTGAAATTTCCAGTGCTTAATTTGTGCTGGTGATTGGAGGTGGTGGGCGTTGGCACTCTTTTTTGGGTTCCAGGACGTATGTTACTTTGTCGCAGGGTAAGAGAGAGAAAGACAGAAAAGGCAGAAAGGAGGAAGAAAATAACGATAGGAAAGCAGTCACAAAGGAAAGAAGCATTGACAAAGCCATAATGTCTTGCTAATACGAGAGCTATTCAAGGTGGTTAAAAGTATGAAACAGACATATGACAGGATCAAGATTGGCTGCTTCATGTTTTTTTTTTTTTTTCAAGCAGAACAAAAAAAAATGTTATGACTTTATTTTCAGCCATGTTACAGAACAGCAGTGCTGTGGTAAAGCATGGCTGAAATTATTGACAACGCCATTAAATCTCGCATTAGGCAAGACCTATTTGCTTTGCCAATGCTTGTTGATCCTATATGAGAAGTGTTCCCATGAAAAGCATGACGATCATCGATGTGCAGTTACCATGTCATGGGACAGAGCTCTTAGCAGTGTGTTAAATGAAGAGAGGTGCAGATAGGTGCACAGTGTATGCTTTTCAAACACTGACAGCTTTCAGCAACACTGCAGGTCCCTTTATTGCAGTTTTAATTGCAACTGCATTTATATAGCGCTTATTGCCCCTGATGATGCGTTGAAACACTTTTTGGATAGTAGCACAATACTCCAGAATGCTAAGGTGGATTAGTAGGGGGAAATTTAAATTGTTATTGGGTGTGGTGGGAGCGGTAGACATGTAAATCTGCTAGTTTGATGAATGGTTTAAAGAAGGGAAGAGATTAGAAAGGATTATTTGGGAGTTCATAGTAAAAAGGCTTATGATAAGTCAGAGAGCCTGTTTGTTTAATGAGTAGGATAAAGTATGGATAGAGGATAGACAAGGGACGAGTTTGGGAAGGGTTATTGGGGAGTTCATAGTAATGAAGTCCAGGATGGGTCAAAAAAAGCTGTTTGGTGGATGAGTAGCATAAAGGATGGATAGAGAAGAGAGGACGAAAGAGTTTGGAAAGGGTTATTTTGAAGTCCATAGTCGAAAAAGAGGTTTGGGAGGAGTCAGAGAGCTGTCTAATTGGAAGAACAGGATAGAGGAAGGATAGGGGGGGGAGAGTTTGGAAAGGGCCATTTGGGAGTTTATAGTACTAATTGAATTTGGGATGAGTCAGAGAGTGGAGGTAGGGGATATTTCGGAAGAGGAATACGATGAGTGACATCATTGGGGAGATTAGTTAATTTTTTTTTATTCTCTGCAGCTTGAGGAAAATATATAAATATATAGATACATAACCACACATAAGAGGCATACATACAAAATCATTTAAAAATGATAGGGATATAAGAAATAGTCAGGAAATATAAAATTGTACTTGATAAATTCCCATATGTGCATGCATGGATAAATGTTTACAAAGTAAGGCTCTCCATTTTTGTGTAAATTATGTTTTTTTAAATGTATATTTGTTCTCCAATATTTCAGCAGTGAAGCACTTATCAATGCAACTACTATAATCAAATTTGCACATTGTGACAGATATGTGTTATGATACGAAAGTAAAACTATAAGCTTACACTCAACATATATGTTATTGTGTTGATCTACTTCTATATGGATATAATGAGAACGTCATACATATATGTATGCATGCATGTATATTTTTTATTTGTTTATTTGTTTATGTTTTTTAATGCATTTATTTATTTATTTTTCATTCCTCTGCGAAGTATTAAATATATATATGTATATATATATATATATATATACTGTATATATATATATAAAGATGCATACCCATATTATTTAGGTTTGTTTTTCCTGTAATTAATTCATATTGTTTGTTTTTATTATTTTTGATTTATGTATTTAGATGTGTTTTAAGTAATACATTCATTAAATAGTTAACATTTGCACTTCCTCTCTATATAATCATGTTTATATGTTGTGATTAGAGTGAACATAATAAATAGCGACCAATAAGCATGTAGTCAAATACTTATATATTATTCATGTAATGACCTATATGCATTTTAAGCAAATGTTATGTTATCTGTACTTGTAGAGCGCATCAACTCCTTGGAGTTTGGTTCACACGACGAATGCTTAGTGCTCACTGAATCAGTCATAGGCTTGTTTGAAAAGCCAGGTTTTTAGGCACTGTCTAAAACTGGTATAACAGGGGGTCAACCTGATTTCCAGTGGGAGGGAGTTCCAAATACCAGAGCCAAGTACAGAGAAACTGAAGCAGCCCAATCTTTTCTTCTCAAAAGGGGGGATGATGAGAAGGTTCAGGTGAGCAGATTTCAGGGTACAGGAGGAAGTGTGCTTTTGAACGTGAGTTGAGGTGAAATCTGGGCTGCTGCCATACAGCGAGTTAAAAATCATGTAGTCAGTGTTGAATACTGGTCGCTGTTTCACCCACAGCCAGTGTAGTTTCGTCATCAGGGGATGATATGGCAGCTTGGTTCTGAGCCAATTGCAATCTACAATTGAGTCCTTCAGGTATACCCAGGTAGAGAGAATTCACATAGTTGATCTTTGAGATGACTAATGCAATGACAACCTGGATAATCACACTCGACAGGCTGGCGTGTGGACGCAACCCGTATCATGTCACATGCATCCCCACCCTTCTCTGCCCTGCCTCCTTCCTTGCAATTCGTGGAGGATGCAGCGATTATCATGCTGATACTAAAGCGCTAACAGAGGAACTAGCCACCCACCTCAGGGAAACCCAGAGTGAGATGAGTCTCAAGCTAGGAAAACATGACATAGTGAGCCCGTCTAGTCAATTGATGAACCCCCTCCTGGACAGACTTTGTGTACCACAAGAGAGCCTACCCAGCTCCCCCAGATTTCCCCAGATTACTCCATGTTGCAGTCTGTAGTCTGTTGGCTGACACTGGTGAGCAGTGCAGCGTTGCACTAAATAATTCCTTGTAGAACTCATGGGAAGCTTTTATGTGAAGCAGTTCTGATATTTTCGAGGAGAAGTACCTGTCAGTAAAGCTCTGCCTTGATAATAACAGATTGTAGATAAGCGCACAAATGTAATTAGTAAGCAGACCTTGAAATAACTGGTTTACGGACACTGATCACTGTGAGACAAGGCTACCCCGAGCACAATTTATTCTAGGGGAGATGGACTTTGCCTGCAAAATTGCTTAGAGGAGGGGCTAAACCTAGCAAAGCCATTTTTTGGGGGAAAAGTCTGGGCTTTTCCGGGGGTGGGCCAAAGGACGATTTAAAAGATAGCAGGGGGAGCTGCCACAGTAATTTGAAAGCGAAAAACGTGGAAGTAGGCTTAGAGTCCACTCCTGTCCAAATAGAGCAAAAGGCTGGGATATTTCACAAACCAGTGGCACAGAGTGCTTCCCCAAGGGGGGAAAGGGGTAACAAAAGCTGGGGTGTCTAAGTTGTCTGATAAGGCAGAAAATGGAAGAGCAGAGATTGCGACGACAACAAAGATACGTAAAATGGCAGAACTCTCCCCTTTTCACAAGTTGGGCGAATACAATTAGCAGTACTGGGTAAGCTGAGGAGGAAGAAATAGGGCTGACTGGATCCTGTCTGAAGATCCAGTGGCTCCAATGGACAGTAAATCGGAGAGCAGAAACAATCCCCCCAATCTCAGCGGAGCAGCTGCCCCTTCGATAGCGCCAGCAGCTATGAATAATCCAGAAAATAATCAAAATGTAAATACTGTAGACTGGACAAGTGAGACCGATCCCTCGCCGATCTTCCAACAGATCCTTCAGGAAATACTGAGGAAGGTGAGAGAAATTAAGAAAACACAGCATAAACTGCAAAGTTAATGGCTGATTGTTTATGCAGCCTAGAGGAGAAAATATCTCAGGTACTGGAGAGAATGGACTAAATAGAACCTGTGAGGACTCACTTGAATAAACTTCAGGGGTAGTGGCACAAATAGAAAAACAATTAATGATCCTCCAGACCAAGCAAGAAGACCTAGGAAACCACTTTTGTAGGTCTAACTTAAAGATCACAGGAATACCTGAACATAATGAGGATGTGACAGGGGCCATTAACTATTTGAATCATATGATTCGGAAATTTATCCTACCAGATTACATTCAGAATTTGAGCATTGTACGTGCTCATCGAGTTCAGTCACATCTTCCTCTGAATGCAAAGTATCCTTGTACTTTATTAGTGAATTTTCTGACTTTCATGTCAAAGAAAGGATTTTAAGTAAGACTGTTCGGCAGAACACATTTGATATTGACAAGGAATTTTATTTTTTTTAAACTCTTTTTTATTAAATTTTGAACCGGTGCATACCAGATCAAAATAATGTATACAGAACAGCACTGTACTTTGGCACCAAAGGTAGAGAAAAGGAACAACAATAAAAAGCTCTACCTACCCCCCCAACTCTCCACAGACACTCTGGCATATCCTTAAGCAATTCTAGATTTGATCTCAATTCTGCAGCATATGAGTCACAATCTCATCCCCCCATCCATCCATAGTTTACAGTCCTCAACAAACTGCAGTGGAACCACAGTTGACAAGGAATTTTCAATCAAAATCTTCCTGGACGTGACAATAGATTCAGGGCACCAGCACAAGGATTTAAAAATTATGATTTCTCTTTTTCAGTGAGTTGGTACACAGGCTTCTGTTATACAATCGGCAAAGCTTAAAGTAATACATGAGGGTTGTTTTCATGTGTTCACAACTCTGGAAGAAGCTACGAGATCTTAGAAGGAGTTGCCATAAGACCAAGGAGACTGTGATTAGGTCATTTATTTGGAATGAGCATTGAGGAGAAGGGGGTGTACAGGCAGGGCAGGGTGGTGGGGAGTCTAAGTACAGTTCCATGATGCCCAACAGTGGGATAAGGGAGGTACCTTAGGGGCACAGCAGGTGGGTCTCAGCATCTGGGAGGGAGGATGAAGGGCTATGGAAGGTTGGTGGGGGGAATTAGCAGAGATAAAAAAGAAAGAGTATACAATGGAAAAGTTTTTCATCAAAATACTTTTAACCGTATGGTATACACTGAATTCCGACATAGGTGATCATTATGACATTGGCGGTGACTGTTAAAGTGGCAGTAATACTGCCAACATGCTGGCGGTAATTGCTGCCAAATGATGACCATGGCAGTGATATCTCCCATAGACAGCCAATGTACCACACCAACCGCCAGAGCGTTAACACCACTGACCACTGCGGTAGCCATCAACAGCCAGGCTGAAGACAAGGTACCACCCACCATATTCTGACAAGGCAAACCGCCAGGATTTTCCGGGCAGTACCAATGCCATCAAAAGCCTGGTGGAAACATAACACAGAAAACCAAAGACTCACCAACAAGTACACAGAGGAGAGGACTCAGTTGCCATCATAGAACCAGAACGTCAAGGCTTCCCAATGCTCTTCTATGCCATGGCCCTCCTGGAACACCAACGACAATGGTGAGTACAGCCACCTAGCACACAAGGGCGGGAGAGAGGAAAAGGAGAGTGACACACACATGCACAACAATCACTATTCATACACACACCATACACAGAACCAGCTGCAGAGTTAAACCAATGTCACTGGATACACGTTAAAATGAAACAAGGACCACAATGATAATCAACAAACACTGTAATTTGATGCCAACAGCCACCATATTGTCCATTTGAATACAAATGCAGGTGACAATGTCCAGAATGGCCAGTCCGAAGTACAAAAGGTCCACATGTCCACAGGGCACAGTCAAAGGCCCAACTTTGCTCCTGACACAATCCGGAATCCACTGTTCAGGGACATCATGTTGGAAATGATCAGGCACCTCAGGGGGAAGAGGTGAGGGGTGGGGGTCACCTCAACTGTAGTGGGGAACTTGCCCATTGGTTCTGGAGGTGTCTCCATGCCCATTTGTCTTTGCTGGGGAGTGCAAGGCCACCATCTCTGAAGTGGGGAACTTGTCCACTGGTTCTGGAGGGGGCTCCATGCCCAATTCTTTTTGGTGGGGAGTGCAAGGCCACAGTCTCTGAAGTGGGGAACTTGCACACTGGTTCTGGAGGGGATTCCTTGTACAACAGTTCCTGGAGGGTGTCCTACATACCCTTTGCTGGAGGTGAGGGCTGCTGTGTCTCTGCTGAAGGTGAGGGCTGCTGTGCCTGTGCTGGAGGTGTAGGCTCCTGTGCCTCAGCTGGAGGTGAGGGCTGCTGTGACTGTGCCTGTGCTGGAGGTGAGGGCCCCTGTGCCTCAGCTTGAAGTGAGGGCTGCTGTGCCTGTGCTGGAGGTGGGGGCTCCTGTGCCTCAGGTGGAGGTAAGGGCTGCTGTACCTGTGCTGGAGGCGGAGACTCCTGTGCCTCAGCTGGAGGTGAGGGCTTCTGTGTCTCAGCTGGAGGTGAGGGCTGCTGTGCCTGTCCTTGAGGTGAGGGCTCCTGTGCCTGTGCTGGAGGTGAGGGCTGCTGTGCCTGTGCTAGAGGTGGGGGCTCCTTGCCCTCTGCTGGTGGAGTGGGCCTCTTGCCTTTCATTGGTGGTTGAGTGGGCCTCTTGCCTTTCATTGGTGGTGGAGTGGGAACCTTCGCTTTCATTGGTGGTTGAGTGGGCCTCTTGCCTTTCATTGGTGGTTGAGTGGGAACCTTCCCTTTCATTTGTGGTTGAGTGGGAACCTTCCCTTTCATTGGTAGTTGAGTGGGAACCTTCCCTTTCATTGGTGGTTGAGTGGGAACCTTCCCTTTCTTTGCTGGTGGAGGGGGATCCATGTATCCCCTCTTGTGACGGGTCCCCTTGGCCTTTGACATGTCACTTGTGTCCTTGCCTCCAGGACTAGGAGTTGCCTCCACCTTCCCCATCTCCTGTCTCTTGCTTTTCACCACCCTAGTCCTCCCTTTCTGAGCCAGCGGTGTGCCCTCAGTAGGAGTGGCAGCCATCACACTCTGGGGCCCCTTTGTGCCAGCAGCTGATGATTTGATGGGCGCAGTGGCAGACTGTTTGGCTGAGGTGCTGGGCCGTAGGGACCCTGCTCCTATGAGCAGGACGGGGGGGAGGGAAGAGGTCAAGTTGGGAAAGGAAAAGCTTCTTAGAGACGTTGCGGTGGGATGTGGGAGGAGGGATGCGGTGGAGGTTGAGGTAGTGGTTGTCGGAGGTGTACGTTTGCTGGACTTGGGTGCAGGTGCATGGACAGTGTGCGTATGTGAGGTGGATGGCTGTTGGGTGTCTGAGTGCGTGCATTTGTGTCTCTTAGGAGGAGGGGCAACCAGGGTGGGAGAGGACACAGGGGACGCGTGGATGTATGTTGTGGAGGTGTCTGCTAGTGAGGTCTATGTGCTGTTTGGTGTGGTGAGACAGGGACTGGGAAGTGGCAGTTGGAAGGGGGACGGTAGGAACAGGGACACTGGCTGCCATCAGAGAGGAGGCCAGAGTTTGAAAAATCTTCGTAGGGCCGCCAACCCACCGTGGATACCCTGCATTATGCATTGCATTGCTGCATCTAGGATGCCAGCTCCTTGATGGCATTCACAATAATTGACTGCCCTACAGAGATGGATCTCAGGAGGTCAATAGTTTCCTCACTGAGGGCAGCAGGGCTCACTGGATCAGGGCCTGAGGTGCCTGGGGTGAAGGAGATGCTCACCCTCCTAAGTGAGCGAGCAAGGGCAACTCGGTGGGGGCTACTGGAAGGGCGGTGCTGGTACGGGGGTGCCGGCTTTACCTGTAGCTGGGGTGGTTCCAGAGGTGTCTACCACCACCAGGGAGGAGGAATCAGAGTCAGTGTTGTCACCTCCTGTCTCCGCCATGGTGCTCCCCTCACCCTCCGTCCCACTGGTACCCTTGGCATCAGTAAACTCTGCCTCGTGGGTCCTGTGGAATGCAGCTCCCTCACTCGCCGGGGCCCCTGCTCCTCCGCCAGATGATGCTAATGCACACATGGACAGAATGACAGAAGAAAATAGGGGGGAGACAGAAAGGGAACACTGGGTCAATTACAGCACCAACACCATAGTTGGCATACACATTACCGTCACACACAGGGATCAGGATTACGCAGTATGCATCGCACTGACATTCCACAGGTGCAAAACAAGAGGGGCGCCAACCATCACCAACTGAACCCCTCCTGGGACCCACTAAGCCCTGTCTGACATGGAATGCAACCTTGCTAGGTTACTAGGTTTTGCTATACACCCATTTACCTTGAGCTGGATCATGCAGCAATGGCTGAGCTGGCATTAAGGGGCACCCACTAACTGAAACCCACAACCAGGATCCCATGACAGTCAACAATAATTGTTGGAACACTCATTGTACTCACCCCCTTGTGGCTGCTATGCTGCCCTCAAGCACCCATCCAGCTCTGGATAGGCCACCACCAGTATGCAGGCCATCGGGGGGTCAGGTTCCGACAGGCACCCCGCCCTCATTGGAAGGCCATTCCCAGCTGGGTCTCCGTGGTCTTCCATGCCCAGCGTCTCAGATCCTTCCACCTTTTCGTACAGTGGGTGCTCCGCCTGCTATAGACCCCCAGGGTCCGCATGTCCTTGGCGATGGCACGCCACAATCCCTTCTTCTGATGGCCATTGACCTGCTGAGGTAATACAGACAGGAGGACACCATTAACCATACAATCCAGCCTGTCACACATATGGCCCACAAATGCCATTTCCCTCTCCATTGGCACACACATCACCCGGAGCCCTGCATGTACACTACCATGAGACATACCCCCTCCCAAATGACAAACTGCTAGCACACACATCTCCATGCAACCTTGTCACATGCATCATGCCCACAGTGTACTCACCTGTTGGCCTAGAGGCCCATTCAGCTGTCCATATAGGGGTACGACTCCATCCACCAGGCGCTCTAACTCTTCCAAAGTGAAGGTAGGGGCCCTTTCCCCGGTCACACGGGCCATGGCAGGATCCAAACACAGGTCACAGCAGCACACGCAATGGAGGTGTTATCCTGTGGAAAGTCAGCAATCAAGTGAGGTTTTAAACAGAAAATGGCAGTCACGTCCGCGGCGGTGTACACCCCCACCTCCGTCCCCATTGGACACTGTACTTCATAGAGCCCCATTTTAGCCAATGAGGAATAGCACAGCAGTGCAAGACCACCTTCCGCCATGATGCCCAACACCGGCGAAGTTATCTCACTTCCATCTGTCCCTACTTACAGGACAGGCGGTCGCCATTTAATGGTGGTGTACAACATTCTGAAATTAGAAACTGCATCATTGCTATAAATTGCACATATATTGCCATTCACATTGTCCGATTTGTACATGCTCTATGTACACTGAGGTGGTGGTTTCATTGTTCAATTTGTGACACCCTACTCACTCTTGTGTCCCTTAGATACCTACCACTGCAGAGGAATAGGAGGAGTAGACAAGACCCTGTGTACAGACCCCTTGTAGACTTGGCTACACTGGAGGACAGGCACATTATACTCACTTATAGATTGGACAGGGCCACAATCACAGAGCTGTCTTCACAATTGGAGCCTGATCTGATATCAGCTGTCTGTCATCCAACTGGGATCCCCCCTCTTGTGCAAATTCTATCAGTGCTTAATTTCCTGGCAACTGGTTCTTTCCAAGTGACAGTGGGATTGGCAGCAGGAATGTCACAGCCAATCTTCACAATCGTGTTTCAAGGGTTTTGTCTGCCTTGGTGAAACACATGTACAGCTACATCGCTTTCCCACAAGTTGACTATTTGGCCACTGTGAAGGCTGAATTCTATGCAATGGGACATATACCAAATAATATTGGGACGACTGACAGAACACATATTGCGTTTGCCCCCCCCACCGGCACAATGAACAAGTGTTCAGGAATAGGAAGAGTTTCCACTCACTCAATGTGCAAATGGTGTGCCTGGCGGACCAGTACATCTCCCACGTCACTGCCAAGTATCCTGGGTCGGTGCATGACACCTTTGTCCTGAGGAATAGCAGCATCCCATATGTGATGGCACAACTACATAGGCACAGGTTGTGGCTAACAGGTGAGCCAGAGTCCCCACCCAATGTATGTTGTGTATTGTGTGTCAGTGTATGCCTTCAGGAGTCATCCCCGATACCATTGTGTAAGGCTAATGTTTGTCCCTCAATACTTGTAGGTGTCTCTGGCTACCCAGACCTATTGTGGCTCCTGACCCCTGTGAGGAATGCCAGGACAGGGGCTGAGGATCAGTATAATGAGGCACATGGGCGAACCAGGTGGATCATAGGTTCCTCCATCTGACAGATGGATCCCTCTGCTACTCCCCTGAGAAGGTTTGCCAGATAGTTGTAGCATGCTGCATGTTGCACAACCTGGCCCCCAGACGACATTGCCTTATCTGCAGGAGGAAGAGATTGGAAAAGCCCGAGTGGCAGCAGTGGACCCTGAGGACAGTGAGGATGAGGAGGCAGAGGATGAGGATGTGGACAACAAAACATCAGTTACATGTCAGTACTTCCAATAACACACAGGTGAGACAGTGGAACTTACCATTCCTCTGATTATTTATGTTTTCAGTGTGGCTGTAGCAGGATGGAATTCACTCCCTGTGCATTTCAGTTGACTGT
Source organism: Pleurodeles waltl (assembly GCF_031143425.1). Lineage (NCBI taxonomy): Eukaryota > Metazoa > Chordata > Amphibia > Caudata > Salamandridae > Pleurodeles > Pleurodeles waltl. Next base: position 48,432,631 of record NC_090437.1, read on the forward strand.
CACCTATGCCTTCTTATTTTGCAGATGTTGGTGTTATAACAATTGGGTACTGATGTGATGACTACAGACAGCTACAGCTCATTATTTGTGTGCTATCACCGAGTTCAGGTCATTTACACAAGATGTAACTGTTACCATAATTGCACATTTCCATCACATAAAGTATTATCACTCAAGTTGTGTTCAAGGGTGTTTATTGTAGGAGTAGACGGAGTAGAGCAATGGAATCGGGTGATGGTAGAGGTAAGTCCAGGATATTGGTCCAGTCTGTTTGTAGCACAGGTCCAGAGTCTGAGGGGCCATAGGAAGGGGAGCAAAGGCAGTTCAAAGTGGACAAGGTTACACACTGGGACACAAGGGGGACATTCAGGAGGGTCTAATTTCCTGGTGGTGGTCTTGGTCTTGGCAAGTGTCTTTGGCATCTGTCTGGGTCACAAGGACTGTTTGCTGAGTGGTTCACCTTCTGCAGGGGGAGGGGTGCTGGTGGCCTGTGGGTACTGTGGCAGGGCCTCCTATCCACTAGCTGCAGGAGATGTGGTGGGCTATTCAATTGACTGGCTAGTGGAAGGGGGCCGCTGGTTTGCTGTATATTCCCTCATTATGTTGGCCATATCAGCCAGCACCTCTGCTATGAAGACCCTGGTGGTGTTGAGGGCCTGCAAATCTTTCCTGATCTCCTCATGGTGTACCTCCTGAAGCTATTGGTTCTCCTGCATGATGTCAAGAATCTGGCCCATCTTGTCCTGGGATGTTTGGTAAGCCCCCAGGACTTTAGTGAGTGCCTCTAGGACAGTCGGTTCCCTGAGCCTGTCCTCCCCCTGGTGCACAACTGTCCTCCCAGTGTCCAGTCCCCCTGTGCCTGTGTCCCCTGAACGGTGTGCCGACTGCCACTGCCTCTGACCCCAAGGCCCTCATTGTCGTGCCTGTGAGGTGTGCACTGGAGTCCCTGTAGAGGTGGGCACACTGCTGATTGGTGTGTTCTGGGGACAGAGGTGTGGGGATGTTGGGTGGGTGCTGTGGTGTTGCATAATGAGGGGGGAGGCTCTGTGGTGGACTGGAGTGGGCTAGGGTGTCCGACTGACCAGTGTTCCATGATGGGCCAGGAAGTTCATCCACATCCAGATGTCCAGAGTTACCGTCATCACTGGGGGCATCTTCTGTTGGAGGACTGGATACCCGTGGCACCTCCTCGCTGCTGGGATGGGCTGGGGCACATGCAGGGATGTAAGTGATGCATTATACACTGTGTCTGTGACATATTCTACATCCCTAGCTTCCCCTGCATCGTTGCTGTTGCCCTGCCACGTTTGTTTGTGTATGGTGATGGATTGTGGGATTGTTAGTTCTCCATGCTGTGCATGCATAGGTGGTGGGGGTACATGCTGGGCTGGAAGGGCTGTACATGCAGTGGGTATGGCATGCATGGTTTGGCATTGGGGTTAGTCATATATTTAGGTGCACTGTGTGGGATGGAGTGGAGTGCTGGAAGTCAGGGTGAGGGGGTGAGATGGCATGCAGGTATGGGGGGTGATAGGTCGTAAATGTTGACTCACCAGTGTCCAGTCCTCTGGCTACTCCAGTGAGTCCCTCAGGATGCAGTATTGCCAAGACTTGCTCTTCCCATGCTGTCAGCTGTGGGGGAGGAGGTGGGGGTCCACGGCCAGTTCTCTGAATGGCGAGCTGGTGCCTTGCTGCCATGGAACTTACCTTTCCCCGTACGTCGTTCCACCTCTTCCTGATGTCGTCTCTTGTTCTTGGATGCTGTCCCACGGCGTTCACCCAGTCTACAATTCTCCGCCATAGTTCTATCTACCTTGCTATGGATATTTACTGTACCTGTGCTCCAAACAGCTGTAGCTCTATCCTGACTATTTCCTCCACCATGACCCGCAACTCCTCATCTGTGAAGCGCGAGTGCCTTTGGGGGGACATGGGTGTTGTGTGGTGTGTGTTGTGCAGTGGGTGTTGAATAATGTGGTGGGGTGCGTGACGGATAGCTGGTTGTTAGTTGTGTGTGTAGTTGTATCTGTGATTAGCGCGTCTATTTCATGGCTATTTTTTGCATTCTGACACTTGTCACTTTCGGCCATCAGGGCAAAGGTACTACTTAACAAAGCTATGTATGCAGGGCATAGTCAAGGACTTTGAGCACTTTTGATATCTTGGCATTTTATTGGTACTGTATGATTTACCAGGATAAGCAATATTTAAGCACATAGATAATTTACCACTTTGACACTTTATTATTTCGGCACCTTGACATGCACCACTTTAGGGTGTTTGGAGAACAGGATGTTTTTTGTATTTGCACGGCTGCTTCTATACATAGGGATTTTTTTTAATGAGCATAAGGGAGGAGAAGTATGTTGGAATCTCCCAGGGCTTATCAACCATCGAACCAGCCCTCCTTACTATTAGGAGGCTCATCCTTGTGTTTGAAAGACTAACAGTTGGTCAGTGTTGGCAAGTAAAATCTGTGTTAGCTAGATGAAGATGAAGGGGATACAAAATTGAAGGGCACTAAATTGAAGATCATCTCATTGAATGCTATTAGCCTGAAAATAAACTAAAAGCAAGAGCATTTGAAGACTGGCTAAAAACATACTCACCTGATATTGTAATGATACAAGAGACTCATTTTAAGGAAGCTTTGAATCGGCAGACTTGTATGTTTAAAAATTGGGCCAGGTATGAATGGATCCATGGAGGAATGCAAAAATGCTAAATTGGATGCCGTTAATGGCTCAATTGACCAACTATGTAGGGAGAGGGCAATGGACAGACACCTGTTAAGGAGCCATGAGCACAGCCGTGCTACAAAAATGAATGGCATCACCAGGGCAATTCGCAGGCTAGATCAGGCAAAGACCCAGATGCATTCTTGGCCCTGGAGGTGGAGATGGGCCACTTTAGTGGCGATGCACTGAGTTAGAATCCATATTTTCCTGCCTAACCATTTGATCTAAAATCTTGATTCTTCCAAGGGTGAGCTCATATGCAAATACCATTCCCAGTTCAAAAACATAACACAAATCACAAGTTGCTAATGAAATTTGAGTTTTCTGAAGTTTTCAGCGCTGACCTTAGTACACCCTTGAACTTTGGAATTTCAAAAGAGTTACAGCTGCCAACCCAGGATACTCTTCCCGTCCTCAATAAGTGTTCCTCTGGGCTTTTATTATCTTCACAAACAAGGAGCTCCCTATTGCCTCGGTCTTAGATCCTGACACCTGCTACTTTAGGAAAACATTCAAAAAGCAAACTTCATATTGAAGGTTAGAACACAGGAAAAATATATATGGGCCTTCACTCTGGCCAAACTAATTGAGCACAAATACACTTTCAGGTCAAATAAATTATATAAATCTCATGTTAAATATATAATGAATATAAAGAATAACATTTCTAAAACACTACACATAAACATTCTTTCAAAATGATAATAAAATATGGCATACATAAAACATTGTATGCATCTGTGCACTTTACTTGTATCTCTCACAGTGCACCATGTTTAAATGAAAACATTTCTTATATTAAGCAGAAACAACCACCCATTCATTTCATGTTTTAAGAGACGTAATGGCAGAGCCAAGTTACGCTCTATCAATACTGTAAGTGAGTTAGTAGCTTGCACCTTGTGTGGAACTCTGAGGTGGGGAAGATGGGTTGCAGAGTTTTCATAGAAAGGAAGCTTGATCTTGCTAACTTATTGACTTGGGCATTTATTGTTAGCGTAAAGTCCATGACAAAACCAAGGTTTTTTACTTCCTTGGATACTTTAGGGGCTGGTTCCTGATCATCAGGCAGAGAATGAGTTACAATTTCTCTAGTAACCAAAGGTGGTTATTTCAGTTTTGTACGCATTCAATTTGAGATGGTTCTATGTTAGCCATTGATCAACGTCTCAGAGGCAATTTAAGATTTGAGAGTTTCCAATGTTTTTGGGGCATTCCAGTTTAAGATGTATGTGTATTATCTGCGTGGCTGGTATGTGAGCTGATATTTATTGAACATTGCAGCATCAGTGAGATGATGTAGCCTTGTGGGACCTCTGCTTTTATGAAGTCGAGTTTGGAGGAGAATGGGTGACATTGTTGTGTTTTGAAAGTAGGATGTGATACAGATAATAGCAGTCCCCTCAATGCTGGCTTTGCAGAGTCGTTGTCTTGATTAACTGTGTCGAAGGTAGCTGAAAGGTCGAGAAGAAGTAGTGCAGTGTCCCCATTGTGGCCAATTGTGTTTTAACAGTCATACCAGATGGCAGTTAGGGTAGATCATCCTGAATGGAGTGCTGTTTGGAAGTAAGAAAGTATGGAGTTAGCTTCAATAAATTGAGACACCTGGGTGAATGGTGGTCTTGCTATTAATTTGCCAAGAAATGGTCCATTTGCAATAGGTTTGTAGTTGTTTGGGTGTTAAGGGTCTAGGTTTGTTTTTTAATTTTCCAGAAAAACTCCTGCTGCCAAGGAATGATTGACGATTGTTCGGACCGATGTGGCAGCACATGTTGTTAAAAGGATATTCTTGATGATTTGTGGGGGGGGCAGCTGACTGGCCTGCTTGTTTTGACAACATCCACAAAATCAGTTTAAGATAGTTGATTGAAGGAATGCAGAGGCTTGGTTAACCTACCCATAGGGGGGATAGTTGGAAAAAGGTTGGTGCTGGTGATTTTCCTTTGGTTTATGTGAGAACCCAACATATCTGCTTTGGTTGTGTAATGATTTGCCAGTTTGTCAATACATTTTTGGGCTAGAGGATGGTTTCCCTGTGTGTGTTTAGATTTACGAAATTCAGAGAGAATTTTATAAAATTCTATATTTGTACATTTTGCATTCTGAATTCTGTTTGAGTAGTAGCTTTTTTAGCCTCTTTAACAGATGACTTTTTTATTCTGTTGTGTTTGTGTAGGTAACATATTTCTTGAGTGTTGTTTGTTTTGAGATAGTTTTGCAGCTTTGTAATTTGTTGTTTTATCTTTTTTAGTAATACATTCATCCAAGGTGCTTTTTTATTTTTTTGCATGTTTTGTTGTTTTTAGTGGAATTGGGCTATGAAAAACTTCCAGTGTTGTTGAAGGGCCTCCATTTTAGCTTGCCTTTTTAACTTGACATTGTTCACTAATGGTGGTTTTTACATGGTTCCTTCAACACAATAATGTGATAGTGATAGATGGAGATACCCTTGTTATATGTTCTGTGTTCACAGGCGACAAATCTTTTTCCCCAGACAAACCAAAGACACCGTTCTACACCTTTGGTACAGTACAATAAGGATAGCGTTTTACTATATAAACAGCATTAATGCTGAAGTTGGTGAAAGGAACACTTTGTGCTGAGGTTCTCATGGAACTACTGTGAGCTGTGACTGAGATGCAGCAACGCTGACCCCGACCTTCATCCTTGGAAGAAAGACAGACATGCAAAGAGAAGTATTTAGGCCTGCATGCGTAGATGGCATCCTGCACATAATACCAAGGTATAGAGGCTAGATCCTTCCAACAGGTCTGGCAGAGAGGCACTCCCACTATGCCTTATTTAGTAGATAGGTTATAGTGATGACTAGGACTAACATTAGTAACAATTAAAATGGTTGAAATGTTTATATTTTTCACCATTCTAATAATGCTCATTACAGTGATGTGTCTCATCTGCCTACCAATCACAGCTCATGTTTTATTTGCAAGGATAAGACCTTTTCAATACGGTTTTGAAAATGTATTTTCATATCTTTTCTTTGAGACACCTTGGGCATGTGAAAGTAACAAATGAGACGGTTAGATCTGTTTGCACAAATTCCTTAAGAACAGGAGTGGTCATGTTCAAGGTTACCAACAACATTTATAACCGTAAAAGGTTAAGGGTTTAGATGTGGTACTGTTAACTAGCCCAGACAAACCAACACTTCCTGATAATATAAGTAGACTGTGGGATATATTTGTAAGCCCCTTTGCTTAGCTCTTGCATTATGCAACATGGTGCAAGACCGATGTAAATGAAAAATGAGATTTATAATGCCACCCATTGCCACTTTCCAAAGCTCTGCATGGCTTCATAACTCTCAAGTAATGTAATGCAGCATAAATCGCTGTGTTACAATACTGTGCTCCAGGAAGGCATTTCCATGGGTGTTGTGTGGGTGTTCCCACCCAACATAAACAGATTTTTATGTATTCCCAGATTTACAAGAACAGGTAAACCTGGAAATGTGCCAAAAAGATACCCCTCTGCAGGTGAGGTGTAACAAGGAGAAATATCTTTATTGCTCCTCATTTGTAGCTCTTTCTCAGTGTGCTATGTTCTGAAGCCCACATAGAAAGAGGAAATAGACTGCATGCAATCCTGTATGCAAGGCAGACACCCTTGCACCATGGCACAAGAGTGCCTGAATTGGAGGTGGGAAGGCCATTGTGCACCAGGACAGCAAACACAGCATGGAGGCAGCCCTCCTGCCAGCCACCGACAAAATCCAATTAATCCTAGACTGCGGCCACACCTGGACCTCCTGACAGCACTCATACTCCTCGGCCTCTCAGCAACTTTCGATACGGTCTCCCTCAGCACCCTGTGCACCAGACTCCACGACATAGGAATCTGCATAAAAGCCCTGGAATCGATCCACCCCTTTCTCTCCGGGAGGACGCAGAGGGTCAAACTCCCGCTCTACACATTCAGACCCACAGGAGTCAACTGTCGAGTCCCCCAAGGATCCCCACTGAGCCCCACACTGTTCAACATATACATGGCCCCTCTTGCAGCCATCGTCAGAAGCCACAGTATGAACATTGTGTCATATGCCGATGACACACAACTCATCATTTCCCTCACCGAAGACCCGGACACTGCCAAAAGGAACTTCCACTCAGGAATGGAAGCTGTCGCCACCTGGATGAGAAAAAGCTGCCTCAAGCTCATCTCTGATAAGACTGAGCTGATCATCTTCGGAAACGCCACCTCAGCATGGGATGACTCCTGGTGGCCCACATCCCTCAGCGCCCCCCCTACACTGACTGAGCACACCCGCAACCTAGGCATCATCCTAGACTCCTCCCTATACATGACCCACCAGGTAAACTCAGTCACCGCCTCCTGCTGGCACACACTCCGCTAACTTCGGAAAATCTTCAGATGGATCCCAGCAGACTGTCAGAGGACAGTCACCCACGCCTTAGTCAAAAGCAAGCTCAACTACGGCAACACCCTCTACACCGGCACCTCAACTAGAAACATCAAAAAACTACAACTCATCCAGAACACCAGTGCCAGACTCATTCTGGACCTCCCATACTGAGAACACATCTCCCAACACTCTACGACCCTCCACTGGCTACCAGTCGAGAAGCAAATCACCTTCAAGTTACTCACCCACATGTACGAGACCATACACAACACAGTACCAGCCTACCTGAACCACTGCATCTCCTTCCACACCCCAGCCAGATCTCTCCACCCTGATGGCTTTGGCCACCATCCCTCGCATCCGCAAAACCACTGCCGGAGGACGATCCTTCACCTACATTGAAGCAAAGAGCTGGAACAACCTCCCCCTGCACCTCAGACAAAGCCCGCTGCTCACCATCTTCAGGAAGAACCTCAAGATGTTGCTCTTCGAATGAGGCCTCTCCCTTCCCTCCAGCGCCTTGAGACCCTCACGGGTGAGTAGCTGAGCTTTACAAAAATTTATTGTTTTATTGATTGATTGAAAGGGCAAGAATGCACCATATTGCTTTAAATACAGCACATTCCTGCCCTGTCTCTGTGATGCAGTGCAGCGCAGCAAGGTGACTTGCTGTGCTGCGCTGCACTGCGTGACTTGGCCATAAATAAGGCCCTGTCTCTCTATATTGTGACATTTATGTTGATATAATGCACAGTCCTACTAAATTTGATGGAACCATAAAACACCAGGAGTCACTCATAGAATAGATTCTTTTAACTGAATTTATTGTGTCCAAATCTGAGTTTGATGTTAGTTGCTTTTCTAGGTCCTCCAAATTCAGTTTGTTCCAAGGTCTATCTGTGCTTGGTGATAGGTTGGCCTCAGGTGTGGAGAGTTGTGGTGTCTTGTGTCGGAGAGCTGCCAGATGATGGAGTAAACATTTGTAAAGTGATTAGTTTGGGATTGGCTAGCATGACATCTAGGATGTGTCCAACAATGTGTGTGGGTTTGGGAAGGAGCTGATGTAAGTTCAGTGTGTCTAGGTTAGGATGATATTTCTGAGATGGGGCAAATTAGGTTTATCAAGCTATATGTTTAGGTCACCAAGAATGCATAGGCTAGAGTGTACTATTAGAAGATTTGAAACTCTGTCTAGAAATGTGTCTGGTAGTTCTACATTGTTAGGTGGTGGTCTGTAAAGAAGGAGGAAGTTACAGGAGAAAGTTGGTGAAGGGTTGTATCTGATGATGAGGGCCACACAGTCTTCTATGGAAATGTCCCCAGCTCTGGTGGGATGTTTTGTTTCCTTGAATATAACAGGTAGCCCTCCTCCCCTTCTGCCCATGTGGTTATGTGTGAGAGTTTATGCTATTTCTTATGATTATAGTCCACCTAGTCGGTTACTGCACTGGGTTGTCCATTTTCATTTTTTTCTTGAGGTTTATGGGCCTGAGCAAGAATGTTTGGACAGATAAGTGATGGGGGTAACTTCTGGGATGGGCTGTTATTGTCATTCTACATCTGATTGTCACTGTGAAATGCCAAGAAGCAGTGTTTAGCTAATTGATTTGTTTACTGTCTGCTTACACTAGTGTGACATATCCATATGGCACTGCATGCATAATCTGTTTTTGTTTTTTCATTAAGCATGAGGTACAGATGGTGCATGGTTTGACTACTCTGCCTCTCTCACTACATTAAAGGACGGTGTGGAGATTTTTTGCCAGTCCATGGCAAAATCAGAGTAAACTGCACTTTACAAAAGGTATTCTCTGCCTTGGTACTACCGCTTTGCTCACAAATGTAAGAGATTTCTGTTTCAGTCTTCAGTCTAATTGGCACAGTATTGATAGTGCAGGTTTTACAATCTATCATCGTTCACAAAAATGTATAATACAAATAGCGCAGACTTTATAGCATGTCTAGCGGCATCAATGACATAATATAAAAAATACAGTGTTTGCTGACTGTCTACACTACGCACACATTACTAGTGTTTTATGTTTTAGTGTATATGCCTACACAAAGCATTTCACAGATAGTAGGCTTCCGTAATGCATGTCTGCACTAAGCATTCTCAGTCAATAACCCAGCGTCAGAGACTGTGGGGGTCATTACAACATTGGCGGTAAAAGGCGCTTACTGCCGTGCAGAAGACCGCCAATACACCGCCGCTGAATTCTGCCACAGCTATTATGACCCACATCTCGGAAACTGACGAAAATCAGACACCCACAGAAGTCCGCCACACCAAAGGTGAGTGTTAACCCCTTCGCTGCCAGGCCTTTTCCCCCTCCTGTGCCAGGCCTTTTTTTGCCTATTTGGGGCAGTTCGCGCTTAGGCCCTCATAACTTTTTGTCCACATAAGCTAACCAAGCCAAATTTGCGTCCTTTTTTTCCAACATCCTAGGGATTCTAGAGGTACCCAGACTTTGTGTGTTCCCTTGAAGGAGGCCAAGAAATTGGCCAAAATACAGTGAAAATTTCGTTTTTTTTAAAAAAATTGGGAAAAGTGGCTGCAGAAGAAGGCTTGTGGATTTCCCCCTGAAAATGGCATCAACAAAGGGTTTGCAGTGCTAAACTCAGCAGCTTCCTAGCTTTCAGGAACAGGCAGACTTGAATCAGAAAACCCAATTTTTCAACACAATTTTGGCATTTTACTGGGGCATACCCCATTTTTGCAATTTTTTGTGCTTTCAGCCTCCTTCCAGTCAGTGACAGGAATGGGAATGAAACCAATGCTGGATCCCAGAAACCTAACCATTTCTGAAAAGTAGACAAAATTCTGAATTCAGCAAGGGGTCATTTGTGTAGATCCTACAAGGGTTTCCTACAGAAAATAACAACTGAAAAAGAAAAATATTGAAATTGAGGTGAAAAAAACATAAATGTTTCTCTACGTTTTACTCTGTAACTTTTCCCTGCAATGTCAGATTATCGAAAGCAATATACCGTTACGTCTGCTGGACTCCTCTGGTTGCGGGGATATATAGGGCTTCTAGGTTCATCAAGAACCCAAGGAACCCAGAGCCAATAAATGAGCTGCACCCTGATGTGCGTTTTCATTCTATACCGGGTATACAGCAATTAATTTGCTGAAATATAAAGAGTAAAAAATTGCTATCAAGAAAACCTTTGCATTTCCAAAAAGGGCACAAGATAAGGTGCTGAGGAGCAGTGGTTATTTGCACATCTCTGAATTCCGGGGTGACCATACAAGCATGTGAATTATAGGGAATTTCTCAAATAGATGTCTTTTTTACACACTCTCCTATATTTGGAAGGAAAAAATTTAGAGAAAGACAAGGGGCAATAGCACTTGTTTTGCTAATCTATGTTCCCCCAAGTCTCCCGATAAAAATGATACCTCACTTGCGTGGGTAGGCCTAGCGCCGGCGACAGGAAACACCCCAAAGCGCAACGTGGACACATCCTAAATTTTGGAAAAAAACAGAGGTGTTTTTTGCGAAGTGCCTACCTGTAGATTTTGGCCTCTAGCTCAGCCGGCACCTAGGGAAACCTACCAAACCTGTGCATTTCTGAAAACTAGAGACCTAGGGGGAATCCAAGGAGGGCTGACTTGCGGGGCTCGGACCAGGTTCTGTTACCCAGAATCCTTTGCAAACCTCAAAATTTGGCTAAAAAAACACATGTTCCTCACATTTCTGTGGCAGAAAGTTCTGGAATCTGAGAGGAGCTACAAATTTCCTTCCACCCAGCGTTCCCCCAAGTCTCCCGATAAAAATGATACCTCACTTGCGTGGGTAGGCCTAGCGCCCGCGACAGGAAACACCCCAAAGCGCAACGTGGACACATCCTAAATTTTGGAAAAAAACAGAGGTGTTTTTTGCGAAGTGCCTACCTGTAGATTTTGGCCTCTAGCTCAGCCGGCACCTAGGGAAACCTACCAAACCTGTGCATTTCTGAAAACTAGAGACCTAGGGGAATCCAAGGAGGGGTGACTTGCGGGGCTCGGACCAGGTTCTGTTACCCAGAATCCTTTGGAAACCTCAAAATATGGCTAAAAAAACACATGTTCCTCACATTTCTGTGGCAGGAAGTTCTGGAATCTGAGAGGAGCTACAAATTTCCTTCCACCCAGCGTTCCCCCAAGTCTCCCGATAAAAATGATACCTCACTTGCGTGGGTAGGCCTAGCGCCCGCAACAGGAAACGCCCCAAAACGCAACGTGGACACATCCCATTATTTGAAAGAAAACAGTGCCTACCTGTGGATTTTGGCCTGTAGCTCACCCGGCACCTAGGGAAACCTACCAAACCTGTGCATTTCTGAAAACTAGAGACGTAGGGGAATCCAAGGAGGGGTGACTTGCGGGGCTCGGACCAGGTTCTGTTACCCAGAATCCTTTGCAAACCTCAAAATTTGGCTAAAAAAACACATGTTCCTCACATTTCTGTGGCAGAAAGTTCTGGAATCTGAGAGGAGCTACAAATGTCCTTCCACCCAGCGTTCCCCCAAGTCTCCCGATAAAAATGATACCTCACTTGCGTGGGTAGGCCTAGCGCCGGCGACAGGAAACACCCCAAAGCGCAACGTGGACACATCCTAAATTTTGGAAAAAAACAGAGGTGTTTTTTGCGAAGTGCCTACCTGTAGATTTTGGCCTCTAGCTCAGCCGGCACCTAGGGAAACCTACCAAAGCTGTGCATTTCTGAAAACTAGAGACCTAGGGGAATCCAAGGAGGGGTGACTTGCAGGGCTCGGACCAGGTTCTGTTACCCAGAATCCTTTGCAAACCTCAAAATTTGGCTAAAAAAACACATGTTCCTCACATTTCTGTGGCAGAAAGTTCTGGAATCTGAGAGGAGCTACAAATTTCCTTCCACCCAGCGTTCCCCCAAGTCTCCCGATAAAAATGATACCTCACTTGCGTGGGTAGGCCTAGCGCCGGCGACAGGAAACACCCCAAAGCGCAACGTGGACACATCCTAAATTTTGGGAAAAAACAGAGGTGTTTTTTGCGAAGTGCCTACCTGTAGATTTTGGCCTCTAGCTCAGCCGGCACCTAGGGAAACCTACCAAACCTGTGCATTTATGAAAACTAGAGACCTAGGGGAATCCAAGGAGGGCTGACTTGCGGGGCTCGGACCAGGTTCTGTTACCCAGAATCCTTTGCAAACCTCAAAATTTGGCTAAAAAAACACATGTCCCTCACATTTCTGTGGCAGAAAGTTCTGGAATCTGAGAGGAGCTACAAATTTCCTTCCACCCAGCGTTCCCCCAAGTCTCCCGATAAAAATGATACCTCACTTGCGTGGGTAGGCCTAGCGCCGGCGACAGGAAACACCCCAAAGCGCAACGTGGACACATCCTAAATTTTGGAAAAAAACAGAGGTGTTTTTTGCGAAGTGCCTACCTGTAGATTTTGGCCTCTAGCTCAGCCGGCACCTAGGGAAACCTACCAAACCTGTGCATTTCTGAAAACTAGAGACCTAGGGGAAATCCAAGGAGGGCTGACTTGCGGGGCTCGGACCAGGTTCTGTTACCCAGAATCCTTTGTAAACCTCAAAATCTGGCTAAAAAAACACATGTCCCTCACATTTCTGTGGCAGAAAGTTCTGGAATCTGAGAGGAGCTACAAATTTCCTTCCACCCAGCGTTCCCCCAAGTCTCCCGATAAAAATGATACCTCACTTGCGTGGGTAGGCCTAGCGCCGGCGACAGGAAACACCCCAAAGCGCAACGTGGACACATCCTAAATTTTGGAAAAAAACAGAGGGGTTTTTTGCGAAGTGCCTACCTGTAGATTTTGGCCTCTAGCTCAGCCGGCACCTAGGGAAACCTACCAAACCTGTGCATTTCTGAAAACTAGAGACCTAGGGGAATCCAAGGAGGGCTGACTTGCGGGGCTCGGACCAGGTTCTGTTACCGAGAATCCTTTGCAAACCTCAAAATTTGGCTAAAAAAACACATGTCCCTCACATTTTTGTGGCAGAAAGTTCTGGAATCTGAGAGGAGCTACAAATTCCCTCCCACCCAGCGTTCCTCCAAGTCTCCCGATAAAAATGATACCTCAATTGCGTGGGTAGGCCTAGCGCTGGCGACAGGAAACACCCCAAAGCGCAACGTGGACACATCCTAAATTTTGGAAAAAAACAGAGGTGTTTTTTGCGAAGTGCCTACCTGTAGATTTTGGCCTCTAGCTCAGCCGGCACCTAGGGAAACCTACCAAACCTGTGCATTTCTGAAAACTAGAGACCTAGGGGAATCCAAGGAGGGGTGACTTGCGGGGCTCGGACCAGGTTCTGTTACCCAGAATCCTTTGCAAACCTCAAAATTTGGCTAAAAAAACACATGTCCCTCACATTTTTGTGGCAGAAAGTTCTGGAATCTGAGAGGAGCTACAAATTTCCTTCCACCCAGCGTTCCCCCAAGTCTCCCGATAAAAATGATACCTCACTTGCGTGGGTAGGCCTAGCGCTGGTGACACGAAACACCCCAAAGCGCAACGTGGACACATCCTAAATTTTGGAAAAAAACAGAGGTGTTTTTTGCGAAGTGCCTACCTGTAGATTTTGGCCTCTAGCTCAGCCGGCACCTAGGGAACCTACCAAACCTGTGCATTTCTGAAAACTAGAGACCTAGGGGAATCCAAGGAGGGGTGACTTGCGGGGCTCGGACCAGGTTCTGTTACCCAGAATCCTTTGGAAACCTCAAAATTTGGCTAAAAAAACACATGTTCCTCACATTTCTGTGGCAGAAAGTTCTGGAATCTGAGAGGAGCTACAAATTTCCTTCCACCCAGCGTTCCCCCAAGTCTCCCGATAAAAATGATACCTCACTTGCGTGGGTAGGCCTAGCGCCCGCAACAGGAAACGCACCAAAACGCAACGTGGACACATCCCATTTTTTGAAAGAAAACAGTGCCTACCTGTGGATTTTGGCCTGTAGCTCACCCGGCACCTAGGGAAACCTACCAAACCTGTGCATTTCTGAAAACTAGAGACCTAGGGGAATCCAAGATGGGGTGACTTGCGGGGCTCGGACCAGGTTCTGTTACCCAGAATCCTTTGCAAATCTCAAAATGTGGCTAAAAAAACACATGTTCCTCACATTTCTGTGGCAGAAAGTTCTGGAATCTGATAGGAGCCACAAATTTCCTTCCACCCAGCGTTCCCCTAAGTCTCTCAATAAAAATGGTACCTCACTTCTGTGGGTAGGCCTAGCGCCCACGAAAGGAAATGGCCCAAAACACAACGTGGACAGAACATATTTTTTCACAGAAAACAGAGGTGTTTTTTGCAAAGTGCCTACCTGTGGAGTTTGGCCTCTAGCTCAGCCGGCCCCGGGAGGGGGGGGGGCAGAAATGGCCTAAAATAAATTTGCAGCCCCCCCCCCCCCGGGAGCGACCCTTGCCTACGGGGTCGCTCCCCCTGCGTGACATTGGCGCCAAAAAACAAATCCCCGGTGCCTAGTGGTTTCTGCCCCCTTGGGGGCAGATTGACCTAAAATCGGCCAATCTGCCCCCAGGGGGGCAGAAATGGTCTAAATACAATTTGCCCCCCAGGGGAGCGACCCTTGCCTGATGGGTCGCTCCCCATCTCTAAAAAAACACACAAACAAAAAAAACTAAAAAAAATTGCCCTGGCGCCTAGAGGTTTCTGCCCCCCCCCGGGGGCAGATCGGCCTAATATTAGGCCGATCTGCCCCCCGGGGGGGCAGAAAAGGCCTAAAATAAATTTGCCCCCCCAGCCCTCCCCCCGGGAGCGACCCTTGCCTACGGGGTCGCTCCCCCTGCGTGACATTGGCCCCAAAAAACAAATCCCAGGTGCCTAGTGGTTTCTGTCCCCTTGGGGGCAGATTGACCTAAAATCGGCCAATCTGCCCCCAAGGGGGGCAGAAATGGCCTCAATACAATTTGCCCCCCAGGGGAGCGACCCTTGCCTGATGGGTCGCTCCCCATCTCGAAAAAAACAAACAAACAAAAAAAAAAACACAACAAAAAAATTTGCCCTGGTGCCCTGAGGGTTCTGCCCCCCCCTGGGGGCAGTTCGGCCTAATAATAGGCCGATCTGCCCCCGGGGGGGCAGAAATGGCCTAAAATAAATTTGCCCCCCCCAACCCCCACCCCACCCGCGAGCGACCCTTGCCTACGGGGTCGCTCCCCCTGCGTGACATTGGCGCCACAAAACAAATCCCCGGTGCCTAGTGGTTTCTGCCCCCTTATGGGCAGATTGACCTAAAATCGGCCAATCTGCCCCCAGGGGGGGTAGAAATGACCAAAATATAATTTTCCCCCAAGGGGAGCGACCCTTGCCTAAGGGGTCGCTCCCCACCAAAAAAAAAAAGAAATGAAACATAAAAAATAAAATAAAAAAAATTTAAAAAAAATGGTCTTCTCAAAAAAATGCCCCCCCTGGGAGCGACCCTTGCCCAAGGGGTCGCTCCCTTTGTGTGTTTCAATAAAAAAAAAAATCCCTGGTGTCTAGTGGGGTTTCAAAAGCCGGATTGCATTACAGCAGACCTTGAGGGACACCGTGGCACTCCAAGGGGCCCCTGGCACTAGCCAGGACGATGAAATGCACACCACCTCCGCCGGCGCTAGTGGACAGGACGCCCTGCCACAGGACCACCACACCAGCACCCCACCCCCTGCAGATGGACAACCACCACGCAAGCGGGCCCTGAGATCCAGGAACAGGACAGAGCAAGATGGCAAGACCCCCACCAGGAAATGAGACCACCCTGATTGTCCTCCCACTGTCCCACTTTGTTAACCTGTCCATACTTAAACTGCCCCAGCTCCACTTCCTATGCCCATATGGGCAGTGCACCTGTGAGACTAATAGACTGGGCTCTGCCATGGACATTCCTCCACCATCACTCCTCACCATTTTACAACCCCCCTCCATTTATTAGCACTTCAATAAACACCCTTGAACCACAAAACAATGTTGAGTCAGTCTATGATTTGGTAATATGTATTATCAATGACCGTGTCAAAATGTGTTTCTACTTGTAAAGGCAACATACCTATGTCACACATCACAAGTCCTTGAAGCATGCATGCAGATGACACACGTTGGTAACCACACCTGTGAAACTGTAATGGAAAGGAACAACTCAGTTACCAAATAATGCTATGAAATTACACATAGGATAGAGGAAGACGTGTGACAGTTAATGTAATGGTAAAAAAGAAAATGTTCTCACCTGTGTGTCACTGGAAATATTGCTGTATGACTGACTCCCTGTTGTCGTTGTCTTCTTCCTCAGCTTACTCCTCATCACTGTCCACAGGCTCCACAACTGCCGCAACACGGTCATCTGGACCATCCTCCTGCAGAAAAGGCACCTGGCGTCGCAATGCAAGATTGTGAAGCATCGAGCAGGGGATGATGATCTGGCACACCTTCCTTGGTGAGTAGAATAGGGAACCACCTGTCATGTGGAGGCACCTGAACCTGGCCTTCAGGAGGCCAAAGGTGCGTTCGATCACCCTCCTAGTCCACCCATGGGCCTCATTGTACCGTTCCTCTGCCCTGGTTCTGGGATTCCTCACTGGGGTCAAAAGCCAGGACAGGTTGGGGTAACCAGAGTCCCCTAATAGCCACACACTGTGCCTCTGGAGTTGACCCATCATATCAGGAATGCGGCTATTCCGCAGGATGTAGGCGTCATGCACTGAGCCAGGGAACATAGCATTAACCTGGGAGATGTACTGGTCTGCCAAACATACCATCTGTACATTCATCGAATGATAACTCTTCCTGTTCCTGTACACCTGTTCACTCCTGTGGGGGGGGACCAGAGCTACATGGGTCCCATCAATAGCACCTATGATGTTGGGTATATGTCCAAGGGCATAGAAGTCACCTTTCACTGTAGCCAAATCTTCCACCTCAGGGAAAATGATGTATCTCCTTATGTGTTTCAGCAGGGCAGACAATACTCTGGACAGCACGTTGGAAAACATAGGCTGGGACATCCCTGATGCCATGGCCACTGTTGTCTGAAAAGAGCCACTTGCAAGGAAATGGAGCACTGACAGCACCTGCACGTCAGGGGGGATTCCAGTGGGATGGCGGATTGGTGACATCAGGTCTGCCTCCAACTGGGTACACAGTTCCTGGATTGTGGCACAGTCAAACCGGTAGGTGACGATTAAATGTCGCTCCTCCATTGTCAACAGGTCCACCAGCCGTCGGTTCACCGGAGGATTCCGCCATCTTCTCAAATGTCCCAGCTGACGGCGCCTAGGAAGGACAACAGCGACCACAGAGTAAATTTTTATCAAGGTATGTACCCACAGTTACACAGAAGACGACACCAAACAGAAAAGCCTTCCTGGATGTGTGTTGAGTGTAGGCCTAGCTATGTGTGACACAGAAGTAAATGAAGCCATGTGGGCCCCTGAAATGGCGGCTGCCTGACCTCTACACTGGCACAATGGGATTGTGGGGTAACTGCGTTGCCGTTGCACACCGTCGCGGTAGGCGGTCGTAGACCGCGGCGCAATGCTGCATTGGTTAACCTCGGACCCTATGGGTCCCATGAGCCAATGAACAAGTGCGCCGGCGGTGATGATGCACACCGCCGCGGACGTCACCGCCATGGACGTCACCGCCATTTTCTATCTGTTCAATCACTAGATACCTGATCTTCGACATGAGAGGACCTACACTGCAAGTGCTGCTGTGACCTCGGTCTGGAAGCAACGATGGCTGCTGCGTCTGGGGAAAGGGCCCCTGCCTTCACTGCTCAGGAGTTGGAGAAACTAGTAGACTGGGTCCTCCCCCAGTACACGCTACTCTACGGTCCTCCAGACCAACAGGTAAGTACACAGGGAGCACGTTGTATGGGCTAGGCCTGGATGAAGAGGGCTGGTTGTAAGAGGGACGGGGGCAGAGTTCAGGGAACATGAATGCATGTGCCACATGGCAAGGGTAGGTAGGGGGGACACTTACATCGACGGTGCAGTTGGTAATGACTTCTCTTCTTCCCTTGTGCATGTCATGTAGGTCAGCGCCCACCAGAAGAAGGACCCTGGGGGCCCACCAGAGACAGGGCACCCACTGCCGGTAAAGATGGGAGGACATTCGCTGCTGCAGCAAGAAGACGGCGGAGGCTCAGCTGGGGATGGCCTCCCAGCTTGGGAGGGGTGCCCGTCGCACCATGAACCCCCTGATGTTCCGGGTCCTGGCGGTGGCCTATCCTGAGTTGGATGGGCGCTTGAGGGCATCACAGCAGACACAAGGGGGTGAGTACAACCTCATTCTGCGGACTTTGCGCTTAGTGGAGAGGTCTGGGTGGGGGAGGAGGCCTGTGGGTGTACCTAGGCCAGGCAGAAATACGTAGACTAGGCCCCTCAGTAATGCAGGCCATGTGGCACTCTACCCCACCCCAGTAGAGTGCCAAGTACAGGTATAAATGCCCCTGTGGCATCCATGTGTGCAGATGTCCACCATAGCCATGTAGGCCAGATCCCAGGAATTGCATCTGCAGAGGCCAGGAGCACGGCGTAGTGCAGGGGGCTGCTGTGTCTGTATTGTCCGCCAACGGTAGCGGTATGCCATGAACTCAACCTGTCTTTCTTCTGTCTCTCCCCCCCTTTTTGTGCTTTCCCTGTTCTTTTGTGCATCAGCATCATCAGGCGGAGGTACAGTGGCACCGGAGCACGAGGGTGCTGCATCCCACATGGCCATGGAGGGCCATACCACGGACTCAGAATGCACCAGTGGGACGGAGGGCGAGGGGAGCTTCACGTTGGCCACCGGATCACCAACCAGCGACACGGACTCGTCCGCAGATGGGAGCTCCCTTGTGGTGGCGGCACCATCTGTGCGCCCCACTTCTACAGGTACAGCCGCCACCTCCCCTACCAGCACCGCCCTCCCAGCAGCCCCTCAGCGTTCGCCCGCTCACCCAGGAGGGTGGGCATCACCTTCGCCCCAGGCACCTCAGCCATTGTGAATGCCATCCAGGGTGTAGAAAGAGAGTTGCAACACGGTAATGCATTCCTGGAGGGCATTCATTCTGGTCAGGCTGCCCTTCAGCGAACCCTGCAATCTCTGGCCTCAGCACTGATGGCAGCCATTGTCCCTGTGTCTAGCTTCCCCCCTCCAACCTCCTCCACCCAGACCCAATCCCCTGTACCCCAGCCCATCCCAAGCACACCTGCAGACCAGCATGCACACACGTCAACACACAAGGGAAGCTCTGGCAAACATAGGCACCACACAACCCACAGGCACACACACAAGCATCACACACATGCAGACACACCAACACCCACTGCCTCCACTGTGTCCCCCTCCTCGTCATCTGCCTCCTCCCTCCCAGTGTCGTCTACACTCTCACCTGCATGCACTACATCTATAGGCACCAGGAATCGCACCAGAACACCCAGCACCACAACCCGCTCACCTGCACTCACCACCTCCACTCCCATTTACACATCCCCTGTGTCCTCTTTCAGTGTGTCTGTGACGCCCCCACCCAAAGTACCCAAACGCGGGCACCCACACACCCAACATCCATCCACCTCACGACAGCCTCCAGTACCTGCACCTGCACCCAAAACACCTAAAGTGACACCTCCTCTTCCTCCACTCCCAGACCCCCTCCAACTACCCATCCCAGTGTTCGTCAGAAACTGGTCCTCTGCAAAGTTGACCTTTTTGCCCCCCCCCCCCCTCCAATTCATCAGTCCTGTCGTAGCGCCTCAGCCAAAAAGCCTCCAGTACCAGTGGTGCCTGTTCAAGGTGTGTGGAGTGCACCGGCCACCAGGGCAGGCAGTGTGACCCGGAGCCAAGGCACTGGCAGCCCACCAGAAATTGGAAAGTGGCCGACGGGAACCTGTGAAGACTCCTGGAGGCAAAACAACTCACAGGGGTTCCAGGGGGATTGCAGAGTCAGCTGTGACTCCTCCAATGGGGGGGAAGGGCCAGAGGAAGTCTGTACTGCCTGGTGTGAGCATCACGGCGGAGAAGGGTTGCATCCTTCTCGGCGGTCGGGACGCCACAGCCAGCACCGTTGTGACTGGTCCGGAGACCACCGCCAGAGTCATTGCCCAGGAGGGCCCAAGTATCGTCACTGGTCAGGAGACCACCGCCACCGCCGGAGTCATTGCCCAAGAGGGCCCAAGTATCATCACTGGTCAGGAGACCACCGCCACCGCCGGAGTCAGTGCCCAGGAGGGCCCAAGTATCGTCACTGGTTAGGAAACCACCGCCACCGCCGGAGTCATTGCCCAGGAGGGCCCAAGTATCGTCACTGGTCAGGAGACCACCGCCGGAGTCATTGCCCAGGAGGGCCCAAGTATCGTCACTGGTCAGGAGACCACCGCCGGAGTCAGTGCCCAGGAGGGCCCAAGTATCGTCACTGGTCAAGAGACCACCGCCAGACTCAGTGCCCAGGAGGGCCCAAGTATCGTCACTGGTCAGGAGACCACCGCCACCTCCGGAGTCATTGCCCAGGAGGGCCCAAGTATCGTCACTGGTCAGGAGACCACCGCCACCGCCGGAGTCATTGCCCAGGAGGGCCCAAGTATCGTCACTGGTCAGGAGACCACCGCTGGAGTCAGTGCCCAGGAGGGCCCCGGCTGCCACAGCCCCGCTGGGCAATGAGGGAACGTCATGCCACACACCAATGCCCAGTCCACAGAACGTCATGCCACACACTAATGCCCAGTCCAGAGAACGTCATGCCACACACCAATGCCCAGTCCAGAGAACGTCATGCCACACACCAATGCCCAGTCCAGAACCGCCATGGCAAAGCACCGCTGAACAGTCCAGAACCGCCATGGCAAAGCACCGCTGAACAGTCCAGAGACCGCCATGGCAAAGCACCGCTGAACAGTCCAGAGACCGCCATGGCAAAGCACTGCTGAACAGTCCAGAACCGCCATGGCAAAGCACCGCTGAACAGTCCAGAACCGCCATGGCAAAGCACCGCTGAACAGTCCAGAACCGCCATGGCAAAGCACCGCTGAACAGTCCAGAGACCGCCATGGCAAAGCACCACTGAACAGTCCAGAGACCGTCATGGCAAAGCACCGCTGAACAGTCCAGAGACCGCCATGGCAAAGCACCGCTGAACAGTCCAGAACCGCCATGGCAAAGCACCGCTGAACAGTCCAGAGACCGCCATGGCAAAGCACCGCTGAACAGTCCAGAGACCGCCATGGCAAAGCACCGCTGAACAGTCCAGAGACCGCAATGGCAAAGCACCGCTGAACAGTCCAGGGACCGCCATGGCAAAGCACCGCTGAACAGTCCTTTGACGGGGAGACTAATCCAGTCTGGGCACCAGTCCCCCTCCTGAACCATTGGAGGCTGTTATCTACTTGCGAAACTGTGGCTTTGCACTCCCCAGGATGGTCCAGTGGGCAACCCACCCACTGTAGAGACTTGAGAAACTGTCGCTTTGCACTCCCCAGGATGGTCCAGTGGGCAAGCCACCCACTGTAGTGACTTGTGAGACTGTGGCTTTGCACTCCCCAGGATACATCAATGGGCATGGAGCCCCGTCGTGTATCTGGCTTTGCACTCATCCGGCTGAGGTGCCCCCCCTTCCCTTCCCCCTGAGGTGCCTGTTGTATTTC
Source organism: Pleurodeles waltl (assembly GCF_031143425.1). Taxonomy (NCBI): domain Eukaryota; kingdom Metazoa; phylum Chordata; class Amphibia; order Caudata; family Salamandridae; genus Pleurodeles; species Pleurodeles waltl. The sequence goes on from NC_090437.1 coordinate 48,454,361, forward strand.
TATCTGATGCCCCGGCAGTGTTCTCTCTGTTTGTGGACAGGTATCTTTTGTGGGCCTCACCCATGCATTTTTGGACTAGTGGTGCACGGACATTGATATGTGCATATCTGCACTACTTCTCGTAATGTATATACTTTTGACTGATTTTATAATATATCTGTATATTTTTGAGACATGTATATTGATACATTACAATGTTTGAACTGCATTCGTTTTGTCTTTGCATTCTTCCGGGGGGGTTGTGGGTTGTTACTGAGATTTTTGTGAATGCATTGGTGTGTGTGTTGTAATATGCGAGGGTGGGGGAGGGGGTGTTGCGTGTGTGTCCCCCTAACTATTGCCTCTCCCCTCCCCTATGTCGTAGGTGCAGTACTCACCGTTGTCTTCGCCGGCACGGCGTTGCTCTTCGTAGATGAGTAGGAATACAATGGCCGGTAGGATTTGTAATTCCGGATCCATGGAGTCAACCTTCCTCGTGGGATGTGTTCAGGTGAGCGTTTTCCCATTGCAGAAACAGTTTCCACCGCGTTTTTATCCACGGTGAATCCGCCCCGGAAAAAGTGGCGGATTGGCGGGTTGTGATACTATGGGCGGTACATTGTCTTGCGCCTGTCTGTTGGCGGTGACCGCTGTGCTGCTTGTCTGTACCGCCGTGGCGGTCGGAGTGTTAACGTGGCTGTCTTTGTTGGCGGTTTCCACCAGGGTCATAATTCCCTTTTTTTGCCCGCCGGCCTGTTAGCGGTATTACCGCACCTTTAACACCGTCCGCCAGGGTTGTAAAGACCACCTGTGTCTGGCTCCACTAATCACGTCACTGACATTGCAGTGTTAAGTAACATACTCCGTGTCCAAACATGACATCTCAAGAACAGCATAATGTAAGCAAAATCTGTGCCTACTTCTACTATCAAACATTGCAGCAAACAGTGCTGTATTTACAGACTCAATTTTTAAGCTCATGGGTCATGTTGGGCGCATGAACAAGCACACAAAAGCAAAGTTGAATCCTCTTGGCTTTGTCAACGCTTTTTGTAATATTTCACTCAGATCTCCACAGACTGCGCTTGCAGTCAGTTTCTGCTGTAGTCCACAGCCTCTAAAATAATGAAAGCCATTTAATTAAAAAGCACACACCGAATAACTGAAGATCGAATCCCGGTTCAGTCCTGGGTTTGGGGTGGACTTAACTGGATCAATGTAAAGTGAAACATCGTAACATTCTATAAAAAGAGGGAATTGTCCACGCTCCACGCACACAAACAGATGGGACAGAGCTTTGTGAGTTTCTATGTGTTGCGTTACTTCCAGCGAAGAATGTTGAGGTTAGAGCTCTACTCACTTGCTGAGATGTGAGTAACAATGCTGCAACACTACAGTAGAGAGCTATTCATCAGAAATGGGATGCACCAAAAAAGCTGTGTGTAATATAGATCTTAGTAGTGGAATAACAGAGTGTTGAGCATTAGAAATGAGGTGCATCGGAAGAGCTGGCTTACTGAGGGATTAGCACATCAGAAATGATGTGCATCAACAGAACTGTGTGTGTGACATTCTGGGACAGATTTCTACTTTTTGATGCGTTTTGGGTCAAAAAGAGTAGCGCTGGCTAGCGCCATTTCTTCACACTACCTGTGCGTCACATTTATACTTTGAAGCTGGGTGGTGCTAGAAGAGGTTAGAGTAATTTTTCCTGATGCTAACCATTGCGCCTGGTCGTAAGTCAAAATGACGTTAACACAGGAAAAATGACTTTAATCCTGTTAACGACAGGTAAACATGTCGCAAACCAGATATGTGCCATTGTTCCCCACAAAAGCGTCAAAATGCAATGCAAACAGAGCAAACAGTGCAAAGGAGCCACAAAATGGATCCCAGAAGACAGGAGAAGACAGGAGAGACCCCAGAGAGACCCCAGGCAACCAGGAACCAGCCAGGAGGACACAGACAAGACCCAGGGGAGAGACGAGAAGAAGAGGAAGTGTCGCTTCAGCACAGAGGACCATGAAGTACTACTGAGAGAGGTGACAGAGCACCAGCATCAACTCTTCATCACCTCTAAATTGCAAATTGGAAGGAGAGAGGCAATTTGGCAACAGATTGTGGACAAGATTAACAGTGTGGCAAAGGTCAGAATAACTGTCACTGAGTGTAAGAAATGCTGGTATGACTGCAAGCGGAGGACAAATGAAAAACTAGCAAGAAACAGGAAGGCAGCACTGCAGACCGGAGGTGGGAGTCCAGCACCGGAAGAGGACATGGACGAGATGGAGGATATGGTTGCAGCCGTCATCTCGGAGGAAATCATCACTGGTATCGCAGGACAGGACAGCGAAGACTACCAGGAAACAACACATATCCAGAGATATTTGCATGGGGGACCAAAATGCCAAAATGTCAATTGCAAGACGGGGGAGGTGTATACGTACTACAGAATGCATGTCTGCCCTGCAAATCAGGCAGTGGAAAGGGCAAAGAGGTACAGCATGGGCCCCCTGCACTGCCCATGACAGGTGCATGGGCTGTGTACGAGCATCCAGGGGCACAGCGCAACACAACACCAACAACGTTTGAATGGGGATACACCGCCATGCCAAGGCTGCTGGGAATGCTGAAGCAGACCAGGAGGGTAGAGTAGAACGTAAAACTGATCTGGTGTCACAGGACAGCTGGTATTGTCAGAATGGAAACTAGAGGACAATGCCCAGTGTCACGCCATTGGGTCAAGCGGCATTCCCCACTGACAACATTTACCACAACTACCTGTGCTGTATGTGCTGGTCAATTAGGAAATGCCAGTTAGGGGCCCATGGAACAAACACACTCGAAATGAGGGTTCAGTATGACTACGTGATCAATCCCCATCAATCCCTATCCAAATGCAACTCCTGTCAACTGGTCATGTCCATAGATTCAATAACCGTCAGGCACTGTCAAATATATAATGATGTAACAGCAGTATTCTCATACCCACGGTGCCCATCCCTGGGTTTACCTCTGTGCCTGTGTCACAATAGCTGCAATGCCACCATGCAACACCTTAGGCATCATAGTGCTAAGACAACTGCATTGAGGGGGAGGACATATGTGCGTAGTAAGGCAAACACACCTGCTCAGTCACAAGAGGAAACAGAACTCTGATAGGTTCATTAGTGCAATGCAATGTAGCACACATACGCAAACATCAACATGAGAAACTACCAATGGTAACATGTGCATTGTCTCATGGAAATGGCATGCATGGTGTGGTGCTAGGTCTCAGCAACGCATAGGTGTATGTGAAAAAGGATAGAGTGGGACAGGGCCATATTGTTATGTGTGGTGCTGTGGCATCAGCACATCAACAATCATTGCAAGGCCTCACCATGCAAATGGAAGCAGAGGGAGGGTTGATGAGGACAAGAAGGTGGTAAGCCACAATTTGGACAGAACCCACACCTAGAAGATGTGACGCAGACAATTGCCCAAACCGACCACACTACATGTGACATGCAGATGGGGCATAAGGCTGAGAGACTGCAAACATTAATGACAGGTACAATGCATGGGAACCAACATGACAATGTACTACCAACAGGAAGTCAGTGACGTCACATTACAACTGGCACAACACAGACACACTAATTGTACAATATCTCATTGCAGAGGACAATGGCTCTCCTGGAATCTGCCTGTCCTGGACTACTCTGATGAGCTGGATGACCAGCTGACAACCATCAGCCAAGAAACCCTCCAAGATGTCCCAGGAACCCTCCAGACATCCCCTCCAGTCACAAGGAGGAGCATTCATGTAGCAGCCATCCCAGAGGACCCACCCACCACTCCAATAGTACAACCTGCCAGCTCAAACACAGCTGAGGACTCTGATGACACAGGGACCACCTTTGAAGGGACAGTAGTGGGAGTACACAGGGAGCTGGCCAATGAGGTGCGGGTGGGGATGCAAACTATGGCTGCAGTAAGGGAGTACCTACATGTTTATTAACTTTGTAAGGAACAGAACTTAAAACTATTTAACACACCTATACTAACATAATCTATACTAACTATACATTATCCCTAACTGGCCCTAACTACCCTATGCTAAGCTTCCTTACCACATTTAACAACACCTTCTAAACATTTGCCCCCCACCCCCCTTATATGACAAGACACATGCAGGACAACATATACTAACCTAAACATTTACTACCTAATACTGAAAAAATATATACTTTTTTGCATTAAAAAATAATAATAATATATATATTTTTTAAATACACAAAAGCCCCAACTTAAACCCCCACCTAGTCACCCACAAACTAACATGTAATAATATGAAAAACAACCCCCAAACCTACTTATCCCATCTAAATAACTACCCTACTCTGACCTCTCACTAAACTCATTAAACCAACTACAAAACAGGATGAGGAATGAGGAGGGAGGCATCTGAACTAGGGGTGAGGGGAGGCAAGAGTTCACAAGTTGGCCCTCCTCAGTGTCTTTTTGATTGCCTTCAGTCTCCTTGTGTTTTTGTCCACATCCTTCTGAATGCTGTCCAGCTTTTTTAGCACCTTCTTCATGTCCCTCTGGAGCTCCCCTATTGCGCACATGTCCATTGCTGCAGGTGTGGTGGTCTGTGGTGCAGAGGTTGATGGTGCAGCAAGTGTGGTGGTCTGTGGTGCTGAGGTTGACAGTGCAGAAGGTGGGGCAGATGTGATGGTGGCAGCTGTCGAGACGGGCCACTCACCTGAAAAGCAGGATGTCTGCAGGGGCGATGGAATGCCCCGACCTCCTGGAACACCTCTCGGCACTTCCTGGTGAACACAGAAACCCCGGCAGGTGTCCCAAAAGGAAAGGGGGAGTGGAAGAGAAAGAGAAAAAACACTGCCAAGTCTTGCTGGTCCAGCCAGGCACCCTGTATCTTCGGGGGGCAGGTCGTTGTTGACAGATTGATAGTAGAGTTAGTGCACTCAACTTCCTTGAAACTGAATCTCTCTTTCTGATATGGGCACAGGAGCGATAGAAGAACACCGGGATGCTCCAGCACTTTTCTTGGATGATAATAACTGTCGGCACAATTACTAACACTGCATTGCGAAAAACCCCAAAACCCAAACTGAGTACCATAACAATAAGTACTGCGACACCAGGAATGGCTTCACAGAGATTCACTGTTGCACATTACAATTAGAACTGTGGTTGCAGTTATCATGCACAAGAAAGACAAACAAGTGCATTGATTATATCACATATAACTTTCCTGCATGCATAGGGTTAAACTAAAAGGAACAAAAAACAATCCAAGAAATACAAATGTCTACTCTGGGCTTAAACAGTTAGGGTGGCACAGTATGGTTTGGTTTCACTGTGTGTGTGAAAAACCCTTCAAAAGCAAATTCCTCAAATCTGAAACACAGTCACTTTTTGTAGTATTTGAGCTGAAGCAGATTTCCTGAAGCACATTTAGGCAAGTAAGTACAATAATAATGTGGAATGTTCAGAAATGCATTTGTCTCTTCAAGATAAGCACTCTTCCAAAATACGAGGTCTGAAATACACCAGTTGTTCTAGGAAAGCGCGGTGCTCAAAGAACAAACTCCCTGGAGAATACTAGTCACTTAGCTGCAGTCTTTTCCGGAGTGCTGGATAAATGCCTAGTGTCAGCTGGTACTGGAAAGAAGAAAATAATTCCCTCAAAAGTTCTGAATACGAGGATGACAGCAGGGGTTGGACTGCCAAATCCGATGCTGAGATCAGGAAGCAAAACAAAGCCAAGCAGGGAGGCATGCTTCACTCTTCTATTTATAGCCAATCAGGAAAGCAGTTGAGTTTTCACATGTGGATGACCCACCACACCCAATTAGAAGCACATGTCTACACCACACCCAGTTAGAAGCACATGTCTACACCTGCTCACATTAGTAAACATGCATTGGTAAAACAATCATTGATAAAACCAATTGTGTAACACAGCACATTATGTTTACTTAGAAACATTAGGGGCCATATTTATACGTTTTGACGCAAAACTGCGCTAACGCAGTTTTGCGTCAAAAAATTTAACGTGGGCTAACCCCATTCCAACGTGCCAGCCGGGCGTCATATTTATGGGATGACGCTTGCCGGCGCTGCTGCCTGGTGAGCGTAAAAAAAATGACGCGAACCGGGCAGCGCTGGCGAAGGGAATAATGGGGGTTGTGCGTCAAAAAATGGTGCAAGTCAGGTTAGAGTAAAAAATATTGACGCTAACCTGACTCGCGTCATTTTATGACGCACAACCACCATGGAAATGACTCCTGTCTTAGCAAAGACAGAAGTCATGCCCCACTGCCCAATGGCCATGCCCGGGGGACTTCTGTCCCCTAGGCATGCCCATTGGGCACAGTGGCATGTAGGGGGGCCCAAGTTAGGCCCCCCTATGCAACTTAAAAATATATTAAAAAATACTTACCTCTACTTACCTGTACTTACCTGAGATGGGTCCCCCCATCCATGGGTGTCCTCCTGGGGTGGGCGAGGGTGGCAGGGGGTGTCCCTGGGGGCATGGGAGGGCCCCTCTTGGCTCCTTCCGAGCCCACAGATTCCTTAACGCCTGCCCTGACCAGGCATTAAAAAATGACGCAAATGCGGCCCCCTCCCGTGCGTCATTTTTGCACAGGAGTTTAAATAAGGCGCAAATGCCTTAGAGCAGTGGTTCCCAAACTTTTTCGACCCGTGGCTCCCTTGACCTATTGGCCATTGGCTGCGGCTCCCTGTTATGTCACTTTTTTTGACGGGTGGGGGGATGTAAGCCAGGATTTGGGAGCACTTCCATTTTCCTTCCTAAAAAGTAATTGGGATGAAGCTGATAAAGGGCTTCTGTGATAGGGACTTCTCTTTAGTGGCTTGGAGTATGCACTGCCAGTAATCTGCTGCTGAAGGCCAGTGCACAACATTTTTATCACACTCTTTCTGCCTGCCATTGCGCTTTCTCCTTGTTCCTGGCAAGTTAAAAAAAAAAAGCACATTAGTATTTTTGATCTCAGATCCTCCAGCACCACACTTGGAAGTCCCATATATGACAATAGACCTGATTCAGGCCTCAAGGGGAGAAATACATTCTTCCGATTCTTATTTTTTCAATTTCCCGCTTTCCTCTTAAATGTTGACATTTTTGTAATTTCATGATTACCCTCTTTTCTTGAGTAGCTGCAGAACACTGACAGAAGTGACACTCTATCAGTGTCCTGATTGAGCCTGACCCTGCCTAAATGGACATACTCTTTATTTATTAGGCAAGACGTCATGTGCTAGTCCAAACCACTCCAGACGCTGACAGCTGTGGCTTCCATAACATCCCCACATGGCATTCCCACATGGGTTACTCAGGGCTGCAAATGCACATTGCAAAACCCTAACAAGTTTGATTTTTGCACTGTGATTCTTTCTTTATCATACTACCGTACGGCTCTGTTCCAAACATAACATCTTTATAATGGAGCCGTATGGTAGTATGAAATAGAAAGAGTCGCAGTGCTAACAGTGCTTAATTTGAGCCAGTGCTTTCCGCAGGGATTAATTTGAGCAGGTGGTTTCCGGTTTTCTGGATCAGACATTTAGGAAGAGCAAAAGATACATATGGGAAACGTGGAGGAAGAGAAACTAAAAAGCATCACTAAGGGAGAAAGTAGAAAGCTGCATGAGTGACCAGAAGGAGTAGGGAGTGGCTGTAAATGGATTAAAGAGGCCCGAGAAGGCTCGCACATTGAAATGCAGCATCCGCTTGTTTCAAAAGAGAGCTTTCATCACCATCACATTTTTATCTACAAATTAAGCACTGGGTATACAGTGGGGGGCACAGCACTTATTTTTAAGGACTGGCACTTAGGCCCATATTTATGAAACGTTTGTGCTACATTTGCATTATTTTGTGACGCAAAAGCAGCGCAGACTTACAAAATATACTTATATTTTGTGAGTTTGCGCTGCTTTTGCATAAAAAAATGACGCAAATGCGGCACAAACTTTGGGCCTTAGTTTTCTGCATCAGGCATTTACTGTGAGCAAAGGCACATATGGGAAGGATGAAGAAAAAGAAGGACGTAAAAGCTCCACATTGGGAGAAAGATGCAAGAGTGAGCTGAAGGGGCAGGGAGAGGCTGTAAATGGATTGAAGAGGCCCAAGATGGCTTTAGGATTACTGCTGCCTCAATATTCTGTGCATGCATATTTAACTGCAGCAGCCACATGTTTCAGAGGAGAGCTTTCAGGCATGTTTTTATTTATAAATATTTAAACACTGAGTGGAAACAAATCAAACTTGATGGGTTTTACAATTTACTATGTAACATTGCAAAACCCTAACAAGTTTGATTTATTTCCACTGTGATTCTTTCTTTTTAATACTACTGTTCGGCTCCATTCTAAATGTAACTTGTCCTTAGAATGGAGCCGTACAGTAGTATGAAACAGAAAGAAATGCAGTGCAGATAAATCAAACTTGTTAGGTTTTTGCAATGTTATGATGTCTATTGTAAAATCCATCAAGTTTGATTTGTTTCCACTGCAAGTCTTTCTCTGTCATACTACCATGCAGCTTTGTTAGCTGTACCGTAGTATGAAAGAGAGACTTGCAGTGGAAACAAATCAAACTTGATGGGTTTTACACTTTACAACATAACATTGCAAAACCCTAACAAGTTCAATTTATTTCCACTGTGATTCTTTCGTTTTCATACTCCTGTAAAGCCTCATTCTAATTGTGATGTATTTTTAGAATGGGGCCCTACGGTAGTATGAAAATGAAAGCATTTCAGTGTTCCTTAGAAGTGTGCGGCGCCCCTGGTGAGTTCTGATGGCGCACCAGGGAGCCACGGCGCACACTTTGGGAAACACTGCCTTAGAGTAATTTTTAGCGTGGAAACGCCTACCCTGCATCTCATTAACACAAGGTAGGTGTCCACGCTAAAAAATTACGCACACTCCAAGAATTTTGACGCTAGACGGGACTAGAGTCAAAGTATAAATATGGAGTTAGCTTTGCGTCGGATTTGCGTAAAAAAAAACAACGCAAATCCGACGCAAACAGAGTATAAATATGCCCATAGGTTTAACCAAGAACAAAGACATGATTTAACCCTAATCCCTGGGGATGCTGACAGATAACGCAGGAGGCACCTTGAGGATTCCTGACAGCGGCTGTGGTTGTGTGTGTAGTTAGGGTGGTGGCTACAACCTTTGTGGCTACTGTCGGTCCCCCTTGGCTGAAAGCCCGCTATTCCCCTGTGGCTCGCTCTCTTTGATAGCGTTGTGCCATCTTTCGGTACCCAGACTCGACATACAAGATGTGTTGGTATCGCACTGCCCGCTTCTCGAAAGCCCTGATTTCCGTAATATCTATGTTGGCAGCTGTAAAAATGAGACAGGCAACCATCAGTGTCATTATTGCGTGATGCATGTACAGATGGTAATATAACACTCTAACTCGATTTGCACATGCAGTCCAGATAATACAACGTTCCTGATGAATGTAATTGCAACGCTGCCAACCCATTGTGTCATTTACACCATAGCAAAGCACAACAAGAGTTGGACCAAATAAAGTGATCTGTGCATTGATGTAGTGCAATGTGTCACAATGCAAAGGCAGCAACTACTTCACATTGGCCAAGCTGACTAATCTTCATCATCTGAGTCAACTTCAAACCATACACGACCAGTGACTTGTAGATGTAATTGGCAGGATGGTATGCAGTTGCTAATCATAAGGGGTCAATGTTGTTTGGGACACATGCATGCTTGAATGAGATGACTGTCATCTACACTTTGACCTCACATCTACCTACATAAATGTTGTTCCCCGCATTCATGTGGTGCACAGGTGGAATTCACGCTAAGGGCCCATGTATGGTTAGTTTGCATTTGCGTGATTTTTTACTCAATCTGTGATTGCATGATTTTCTAATATTTCACATGCATGCACCCTGTATCAACATGATGATAGGATGGCTTGGCCTGCAGTGTGTGGTATAGGGGTTGGCCACATGTGATAAAACATGCAACTGTGTGTTTTGGCTGTGAATGATCTGTAATGACAATATGTGTGTTTCTGAATGAATGTCATGCAATATATTGGACGTCATGCAAATGTATGAATGTGTTCCAAATAGGTATCTACATCTGATGGCAATCAGTGATCTACAACAGTCAAGATATGTGTTTGAAATATGTGTTGACTCATGTAATGTGTGTAGTTGTTTGACTTTGAGGACATTACATTTCACACGACAAACAAAATTCAGGTATGATTGAGGATGGCTGATGAGTGCTCAGTAGGATATGTTACCCCTCAGATATCATTAATTGTTGGTTACTACTTCATGGTGACTTGTGTGTGGACTACACAAATGTCTGACATGTGTACATGTTTGGTACGTACTGTGTTTGAGACACGGTACCTCAATTCCACCCATAAAATGTTTGGTACACATCAGTTTGACTCATTACAATTACCTATATTACTTGTGTTGATGTGGTGTAACTGCTGCCATGGCTGCATGTGTTCACATATTTTCAGATGTGCATCCCACAGAAGTGCCCAGTTAAAGTGTATGGGAATGTGTACCCTGTGTCAGGATTGGGCTCCATGTTGTCACAGTTTCGGACAGGTCTAGTCAGGATTCTGTTAGAGGCACCCCTTGAGTTCACATAGTATCTCGCGAGGAGGTAGTGTACCAAAGCAGACGAGCAGCTAAAGGCATACAAGGGGAAAGGCCAGCTATGGTAAGGCAGAGAAAACAGGAAGGTGAAGGCAGAGCAACCTTAGTGTGAACAAATATGGAACGGGTCAGTAATGGACAAACACGCTGGGGTTATCACTAAGGTTGTATACAGGGTAAGACTCAGAACTTTCTACAGCAACAGGGAAAATCAGTGCCTCTGTGCACATTAATCTTACATATAGTCACCACACAAGCCCCATAGAAAGGAGGCAGCAGAAGTGATTCTGTGTCTGGACCCTTAGGGCACAAACAAGGATTGTACTTACATACAAAAGACTAGCCCTTGTGGGTCTGGCTGGAGACACAGTGGGAATTCCTGGAATACAGCCATAGCACACTGTCACTGTTAGACACTAAAGACTGCATGCAACACTACACAAAGGCTGGGGGCTGGATTTGCCTCCTGGAAACCAGATGCCAACCAAAGTACAAACAAAAACACTTCTGCACAGGTTAGGACTGATAGGAAACTTACCAGACACGATAACCCAAGAGGAAACAGAAAGCGAAGGAACCAACTAGGAGGCAAAGCCAGGAACAGGGAACAGGCTCAGGCTGATGCAAAGGCTGGAACAGGTCTGGGAAATAGAAAGCAGGCTCTGACAGAAACAAACATGAACAAGGCTGAGAAACAGGGAGCAGACTGTGACTTGAACAAGCAGGAAGAGGACTGGGTAAACAGAGAGCAGGTGCAGACTGAATCAGGACTGTAACACAATCCAGCAAGGGGTCTGGAACACAAAGGAATTGTACTCCAATGCACGACAAGGAGCTTCAGGGAATGGCAGCTTCTAAGCAGTTCCAAGCAGCAGCACGGCCAGGGCAGTGTCACATGGCTGGGCTGCACAAGAGAGGTCACAGGTGTGGGCAGCTTCAGTCCTTCACAAGTCCTGGAGGAGAGAATCCAGTAGAAAGGGACAACCAGACTTTTCCCATAGAAAGCAATGGACAGAAGATTACAGTTCTCACCAACTACCATGCAGTGAATTGTGGGACCTGAAGTCCATGCAAGCTAATGTAGTTCTTCTATAGCATGCCATGTGGAAAAGGGAAGCAAAGAGGAGTCAGAAAGGAACTCTGGGTGAGTGTTAGTGATGATTCCTAGCATACAGATAGTCCGTTGTCCACGCCCATAGAGCTGAGAGGGCAGAGACGTAACGCATGGCAGTGGCAGGACTTGTTTCCCGGGATGGACTGCGCAGGGCATGTGTTATGAACATTGCTTGACATACCTGGGACACTCATGCTATCCATTTTCACAAATGATGCCCCCTTGTCACACAAGCTCCTTGCAGAGATTGCAGATGTCACACTTACTCATGTCAGGGGTCTGTTCATACATTCCTGTTTCCACTGTTATTTCACATCCACTGCCGCATATATGGGGCACTTATTTACCTTATGATTGGAGATGTCATTGTTGTGTGTCATGTGCTACAGTAAACCATGTTGGCAAGGTGGATGTGAGTCATATGCTGTGGTCTATTGATTTTGTACTTCATATGTGAATTTCAAGAGATGAGTATTTTTTATATGTGTGTGATGTTTGCTGTACAATCATACACATCACATGTGATGTTTTATCAGAAGTAGTCATATGTGTCTTTGTAACATGCTCCCCAAGGCAATACTCACATTCCTAAGGAACATGTGATGGAGAATGAAGAAATCAGAGCAGGATTGTGTGGTCAAGTAAGGTGTTTATTTACATATCTTAACAAGGTATGTAGAGAGACTATTGAGTGAAACAGTTTTCTACAATTTGTTGTCTGCGGTGCATTCCTGCAGCTGTGTTCTGCTGTTCCCCCTCATTTTCCCTGCCACCATCCTCCTCCTCCTCAGGCAGTTCTTGATCTGGCTCATATAGAGGGATGTTCTTCCTCACACAAATTTTGTGCAGGATAGCACAGGTAAGTATAATTTTACACACAATATGTGTGGCTTATAGGAGGCTGCCCCCTGTGGTGTCCAGGCACCTGAATCTGGACTTTAGGATACCAAAGGTCCTTTCTACAATGGTGCGTGTCCTTGGATGTGCCTCCTTATAGGCACGCTCTGCTGCTGTGCTTGGGTTGGGGAATGGGGTCATGATCCATGGCTAGATCCCATAAACCTGATCTGTTGCAAAAGATAATAGGAGTGAGTATTTTGTTAGTGCTTGCAAAAGGAATGTCATGTAACATGGCAGTTGATCTCTTGTGTCGTCAGTGACTCATTTGTATTTTTGGTATTGTGTGAGATCCTGGGCTTCTGTGAGGATTTTTTCTGCTATGGGTTGTTTGACTTGACAACTTGTGTTTGGCTCATTGACCTGGGATCTATGATTTTTTTCCCAAACTCTTGGTCTGTATGTACCATGCGCTGTGTAGTGTCCAACATATTTTAGTGTGCTTTCACTGGAGGGGACATGATACTTCCAAACACACTATAGATTCTGATGTGGTGGTAACATGGTTGCACAACATGGGCTGGACCTCCCATCCATTTAGACATATGTCATTGCAGATGAAATGCAACAGTGAGGCCCTTTGATTTGGCAAGGTGACAATGCACAACACATCTCCATAAGTTGGCAGCACTGAGGTGTGCAGTATTGACAATGCACAATTGTCCCATGTGTGACTTTGTTCTAGGCAAACCTTTGTTGTTCCCTCTGCCAGTAGCTCATGTGCAACCGTGCACCTACACTACTGAACTTGCTCCAGGGAACCTGGTTAACTGCTTTGTGGAGGTGGATGTATCTGTGCAGGAAGGGCAATCTCCCTGTACATATGCTGTTTTGATGGACAATTGGCTCTTTCAGTGTGTGCAGCAGTGTGCAGTTTGCATTTGTGCCACATTAATATGTGCTCATAGCACAGTCCACTTCCTTATTACTACCTGGCAATGGCACCCCAGGAGTAATGTATGATGTTGGGACTGCCTCAGTAATTCCGTATCACCTACATGTGAGAGAGCATCATCATGCTATGACCTGCTGCAACACACATTGCACACCCCTTCCACGCTACATACTGCTTGGGAGGGTGCCTGATTGACCAAGTGGCCTAATGTCATTGTAAATGGTTCATCTTCCAAGGTGTACTTCCAAGGCAAGCCATGTCATTGTCACTGTGGGCTTTGCCATTGGTCCCTTGTTGCTCTAAAGTGGCAGCTAATGTTTGTGGCTGCCATCATTTGTCCAGAGGTGTGTATCCCATTGTGTCATGGTGTACAACATAACTACCAGTGTCACACCTCATTGTCATCCTGCCCATGTGTCAATGTAGTGGTGTTTGTTTTGTGTGTCCTACAGGGCTGTTGTGCTGTGTATGTATATTGCTAGGTTTATTGACTTGCCGACAAGAAGGCCATTGCCATATTGCCTGTCCCGGAAGTGCTGATTGATCCTGCTGTGGCGGAATATGACTGAATCATGGACACTCCCAGGATTCTTGGCCCTGATGTTAGTGAACAATCCCTGGTGGTCAACTAGGCCCTGCGCATTGATGGCAGCCATGTGCTTTCTGTTCTGGAATAGGTGCTCTGTTGCTGCTGGTGCGACGAATCGGACATGTGTGCAATCAATTGCACCGAGCGCATTTGCGGGAAGCCATGGATTTGGTGGAATCCCTGTTTTATCTCCTGCTGCTCCTGCTGGGTGCTGGGGAAGCTGATGTGGCGGTGTATGAAGGAGATTATGGCATCTAACACCTTGGGCAGGAAGGCTGAGAATGAGAGCTGTGATTCCCCAGTGACCAGGGCACGCATTGTCTTTGAAAGAGCCACTTGCCATCATATGCAGGACAGCTAGCAGCTTGGGCACCGGCGGTATGTTGTGTGGTGTCTGCAAGTTAGCTGTTAGTTGTGGCTCAGTAGGGCGCAGCAGCTGCTGTATGGCTTGCCAGTTCAGACGATACCTCCGGGTGATGTCCTGTTCCCTGATGTCAAAGAGGGTTGTCCTGTTCCTGAACACCCTCTCCAGCCTTCTGTGTTGCCTTTGTGGGCCACATTGGGGTGGTGCTGGCTGCTGCCGTTCGTCCTGTGCTCGGCGTTGTCTTGCAAGCTGTATCAGTAGCACCTCCATGTTGTCCTGTTGGTCTGTGATGTTGCTTGTGTGTGTTTTTCTCAAGTAGTGGTGTGTTTACCTCATTTCAATGCCACCCATGCGTTACATTTTGATGCAAATCGAGTTTAGCGTTATTGTTCGGGTTTGCCTCCCACGCGTGTGTCATTTTTGACCTGTAGGGTGTTTGAGTCATTGTTCGGACGGGAGTGCCTACCTTGCATCTCATTGACGCAGGGCAGTTTCACGCATCCTTAAAATGCTGTTAACTCCATATTTTTGATGCTAGACGGGTCTAACATCAAAATATAAATATGGAGTTAGGTTTGCACTGGATTTGCATAAAAAAAGAATGACACAAATCTGGCGCAAACAGAGTATAAATATGGGCCTCTGTTTCCAATGCACCTCATTCCAACATGCACTACTCTGTTGTTTTAATAGTGCACGTTGTGGTGAACGTCAGAATGAGGTGCATCAGAAGAGCTGTTTGAGGAGCTTTGTGGTGCAGCAAAAGAGCTCTATGCGAGTCTTAGTGCTTCAGTAGCAAAGAGTGATGCATATCAGAAATGATATGCATAGGCAGAGTTGTGTATGAGTTTAATTGATAGAATAGCAGCAGGTAAGGCACATTAGGATTGCTGTCCAGTGATAGAGCCTTTTGTGGCTTTCATTGCTAGAATGCTGTGCCCCAGAGATTAGGAGATAAGAGAGAGCTGTGTTGGGGCTCAGTGTTGGAACATCAGGTGTTGCACCTCAGAAATGTGATGCATCAGAATAGTTGTGTGCATTGGAAAACAAGATTAGTGACTCATCACACATGAGGTGCATTGCCAAAGTTGTGTGCGAGTCTCAGCACTGGAATAGATGATGAGCAGTACATCACACATGAGGTGCATTAGCAGAGCTGTTTGAGAGTCTCAGTGCTGGAACAGAATATGAGAGGCACATTACACATGAGATACACCAGTGGAGCTGTGTGAATCTCAGCACTGGAAGACAAGATGTGCAACACATCATACATGAGGTGCATCAGCAGAGTCGAGTGAAAGCCTCAGCACTGGAACAGAAGATGAGCAGTATACCACATGTGAAGTGCATCCATGGAGCGGTGTGAGAGTCACAGCCCTGAAACAGATATTCTGCAGCTCACACAAGAGGTACTTTGGAGGAGCTCTATTAGAGGCATATGACTGGAATGGAAGATGAGTGGCGCATCACACATG
Organism: Pleurodeles waltl; assembly: GCF_031143425.1. Classification (NCBI taxonomy): domain Eukaryota; kingdom Metazoa; phylum Chordata; class Amphibia; order Caudata; family Salamandridae; genus Pleurodeles; species Pleurodeles waltl. The sequence goes on from NC_090437.1 coordinate 48,470,374, forward strand.
TGGTGCATCGGCTGGGCTGTGTAGAGAGTCTCAGCAATGGAAGACAAGATGTGTAGCACATTACACATCAGGTGCAGCAGCTGAGCTGTGTGAGAGCATCAGCACTGGAGAAGATAAGCGGCACATCGTACCTGTAATGTGTCCATGGATCTGTGTGAGTCACAGCCCTAGAAAAGATATTCTGCAAATCATACATGAGGTGCTTCAGTGGAGCTGTGTGAGAGGCACAGCATTGGAACAGAAGATGAGTGGTGCATCACACATGTGGTGCATCTGCGGAGTTGTGTGAGGGTCTCAGGGCTGGAAAAGAAGTTAAGGTGCATATCACTCACAACTGAGGTGCATTAGAGGAGCTTGTGAGAGTTTCAGTACTGGAAAAAAAGATCAGCAGCATCTCACACATGAGGTGCATTAGCGGAGCTGTGTGAGAGCTTCAGCGCTGGAACAGAAGATAAGTGGTACATTACACAAGAGGTGTGTCCATGGAGCTGTGTGAGAGTCACAGCCCTGGAACCGATATTCTGCACATCACACATGAGGTACTTCAGTGGGGCTGTGTGAGAGGCATGGCACTGGAACCAAAGATGAGTGGGGCATCACACATGTGGTGCATCTGCAGAGCTGTGTGAGCGTCTCAGGGCTGGAATAGAAGATAAGGCGCACATCACTCACAAGTGAGATGCATCAGAGGAGCTTGTGAGAGCTTCTGCACTGGAACAAAAGATCAGCAGCATCTCACACATGAGGTGCATCAGCGGAGCTGTCTGAGAGCCTCAGCGCTGGGACAGAAGAAAAGAAGCACATTACATGGAGGTGTGTCTAGGGAGCTGTGTGAGAGTCACAGCCCTGGAACAGATTATCTGCACATCACACATGAGGTGCTTCAGTGGAGTGTGTGAGAGGCACAGCGCTAGAAGAGAAGATGAGTGGTGCATCACACATGCAGTGCATCAGCGGAGCTTTGTGAGGGTTTCAGTGCTGGAACAGAAGATAAGCGGCATATCACAACTGAGATGCATCAGAAGAGCTGTGTGAGAGTTTCAACGCTGGAACAAAAGATGAGCAGCATATCACATTTGAGGTCCATAGGTTGAACTTTGTGAGAGTCTCAGCGCTGAATTTATTCACCAAAATCTTGGTGGAAAAAACACCATCAATACAGTCATGGAATCCTGAACAAGTACTGCAAGATATCCTCCATGAAGTATATAAACTTCTAATCAGTTTATTTTAAGTGCTACATGTAGGACTTGCTGGTGCTCATAACATCATAACGTTAAAGCACATTTAGATAATACAAATCACCATGTGCAGGTCCTTCTCATTTACAAGTACAAGGACACAAAAGGCATCAGTTCAATAAAAAAAGAATGTTACATGACCCAAGAGACAGCATTGTCAGAAAGTGCAGTATTTATCTGAGAGGGATGACCCTACCAACTTAATTGGACGAGGCCATTCAATGCGAACTTTGGTTCACTTATAAAAGCCATTAAATTTAAGAATACTACACCATAAACTTCTCAAACCAATCTAGAATAACTTATTTGGCAAACTGACACTAACAAGGTTAAATATGGATTACCAGAACCCTATATATGGATTTTTACATTTGTTTAGGAAAAAAGACCAATACTTAACAAGACACCAAACCAAAGTTGATGTTCAAAATAGACAGGGACCTAGGCATGATTTCAGTCTGACCGTGATGGGAAAAGGGTAGTGTAAGTCTTGAGGGTTGTACTGGTCAAAAGATTTAGCCCTAAACCTAATTTTTCTGGTTCTCAGTTTCTTCCAGTGGGATAAGGCAGGATGGTAATGCCGGTGAGTGTTCCTCAAAATAATGTTTGCTGTTTTCATTCCCCCTCTGAAGCTCTCAGCTGCCACATCAAAAGCTCAAAGTGGGACACAGTTCAGTTTTGTAGCTATCATGTTTGCTTCACCAGTGGGATAAATTTGTTGCTTTGCCCCAGTCTACAGGAGGTTACAGCAAGTGTATCCAACCTTTTCTGTAATAACAGCTTCTTATGATTAATGAAAATCTTTCCGAGCTACTAATATTATTAATGCTGTAATAGTGACAACATCAGATGAAATTACATTTCAGACCACCATTTGCAAAGCTACTAAAATTGAGCACCTCAGTTCGTTAGGCATGACTGAAAGCAGTAAAGAAGACCTTGTTATTGTGGAATGCCTCTAGGTGAGTAGAATGTAATAGCCATAGTTGCAATGTCCCCGGCATAAAGGTAATAATAGTAGGAATAATTCTCCCCAGGACCTCATGGTTTATCACTGAAATATCAGTTTTAAGTATTTTTAAAATTCAGTCATTTTTCTCCAAACAGTAGCTAATAAGATTTTAAAAATACACACATTCTCGTCTTGAAGTTTGGTTCACATATATTAATTCAACCAACCAATACCTTCTACTGTAGCAGGCTGGGCTGAACATAGGAGAGCTACTTACAGGTAGATGGAGAGCTACCAGTAGCTCACAAGCTACTCATTGGAGGCCTGCTATAGCTAATGTGGGCTTCAAATGGTCACATTCCTCTTTTCATTAGTCTTGCAGTGCCCTCAAATGCAAGGTCGAAAGGCTTAGAGTGGGGCAAACTTTGAATCTGTATCCGGCTAGTTCATGTCTTGCTCAGGGGCCAGGGCTGTAGGGCTTTGTCATACTCCTCCAGAAATCAGGAAAATAACTAAGTCCTAATATTTCTTGATGCTGGAAAAGTCACTCCAGGCCTCTGCCTCAGTTGCCAGGTGCTCAGGGCTCCTACCTCATTTTTTATGTCCTAGCAGAAGTGAACAAAGACACCAGCCAGATGATCAGTTCGAATCTCCTTATACAGGTGGAGATCAAGAATCCTTTAGGATTCTTTTCTAAGCTACACTGGAAGAATTCTTCAGTCTTCAGATGTTTCATCTAGGTCCAGGAATATTCTGAGGAACTGGTAGTGAGGTAGCATTTTTATCTAGGACACTAGCTAGTGAGTGGATAATTCCACAGGGACAATACTGACAAAATTCCCACAAAAAACAACCCTCGTTTTTAGTACTTCCTTCTTCACCTAGCTGCTCCCATTCAAGACGGCAGATGTCAGGCTCCCTTCCCAGGCATTTAGAGTTTCCTCTCAGATCAATTCTATGGAAACGAAGAATGATCCCTTTTCCTGATCTAGGAACAGTTTTTCATCCTTCTGTGGGCAGAGGCAAACATCTTCTGCACGAAGGATTTCTATCACTTTGATATTTTGTTAGATTGCAAGTGAAAATAAAATGTGTTGTTTGGGGCTTTTCTGATGCCATCACTTTCCGTCCTCTCCCAAGTTACTCACCCTAGCTAAGTGGTTATTGTTTGCAATGCAACAGTCTTCTTGGCTTTAGAAGCAGGTGTTTTGTTTGCAGAGCAACATTTCACACTTAATTGAAATGCTAAGTGCTGTCATCAGAGAATGGAAGGCCGTGAAAACTGTTTTCATTTTACTTGGATATCAGACAACACAGAGGGTACTTTGTTGCTTTTCACCTACAGATATCAAAAATTTAATTTCACTATTGAAATAGATTTTTATAAGAATAACCTTAAAGCGAGTGTATATTTTTTTCCAGGCAAAATTGAAAGAATATACTTTTTCACATTTGGTCCTTCTCGTATGAAAATGCAAAATTTCTGGCACAAAAGCATTTAGCTTTTGCTAAGAATTGCTTTGGGCGTGTACTTTTCTTTAATATTTAGTTTATCGAACCTATATATACCAACCACCCAACCCAGTGGATGTACTGGACACAGTTAGGCGTGAACTAGCCAATGTTTGAAAGTAGGTTTTTCGGCAGAACAGAGGACTTCTCTCTGGCATGTTTGCTGCAGTGGTTTTATACTATAATGTGATCATGTGATGTGCTTAATAATTAGAAAACAATCTAAGTTAGTGGTTGTCTATCCCCATTTAAAAGATTGATGGCTCAATTACAGATTCTTGATGCTGCTCATTTTACATATCTGTAACAAACAACAAAGCGATAGCTAGAAGGCTTGAATTAATCTCAGTCACTGGTGATCCCTCTGAGACACATCCCATCTCATCATTGTATTGCCCACCATGCTACCTAAAATTAGACCCAGCAATATGAAAATCAGCCTTTATCCTGCCCCTGTCGGAACAGTACAGACTAATTTGTCAAGCCAGGTACTCTCTGAACTGGACCACAAGAATGGTCACGCGTAGCTTGGTTCCCTTCGTACAGTAAGCACCAGACCCACATCTGGAGATACTTGTTACTCTGGGCCACATCGCAGTCCCTCGTCTTTTTACCCACCATGCAACCTCAGATTAGACCCAGTTTTAGCAAATTAGACTTGATCCTACTCCAATAGGAATATACACTTGGATATGACAGTAAGTAATTGCCAGTGGCTGAGATGAATTCAAACATTACACCTATCACATTTATGTTTACTACAACGTGATGCCCTCAGTGCAGCGGGTATGTCTAAACGTAGGACCAATGAGTACCGTGCCACTGGAATCAAGCTGCACCTAAAAGAAGACCCCCCACTAGGGCAAACTCAATCTTGGGTTGCTTGTTTTCCCTTTCAGAGAGTCCCAAGGTTGGCAGTGCGGGCTCAACTGTTCCTATTGGAGCAGGACCAAGGCTGTTTTGCATATCGCTGGGTCTAATTTGAGGTGGCATGGTGTGCAAAATAATGATGGACTGTGAGGCAGCCCCAGTACTTACCAGTGGCTTAGATTAATTCAAACATTACAGCCATCATTTTTCATAGTTACTTGATTTCACAAATCCGTCACTGAAAACGAAATAACAATGAGAATTAAACTCATAAATTGTTATTCAGAACTATTGCTTAAGGCATGTGTAATTCAAACAATTGCAAATGCAGCTTGGTAAATCAGAACAGGATTTAAAAAGTATAAGTTGCTGAATCTGTGAGGAGGCTGAGTAATGCACAGCATGTTAAATAATTACATTTTTTATACGATTTGCAGAACCTAATCCCACAGTGGTGAGAAGGGGCATATTTAGGGTCTTATGTTAATTATTAAATTGGTTTCCTGTCCTCTACTAAAGAAAATCTGATAATCTATAAAAATGCATTATAGTGTTATAACTATGCAGTCATTCAAGCGTGGGCCTTGGGTACAATGAGATTCTACTAAATTCAGAAACATTACAGATAGATTCAATTATGCACATCGATGCACATCAATGAAAATCTATCCAATATCCAACGTTCTGAAGTTTTAATACAACGAAAGTTCTAATAGCTCTTAAGGGATCTAGGACAAAAGTAAAACGAAGATCTAAGTGTGAAGGCGTGAAGGGATGCAGGCACGAAGGTCATACTCAACAACAGTATGATTACTAAGACCTGGTGTCACTTTCTGGCACAAAAAGGCTGTTCATTAAAAATACATTTTACAAAAAGCACCTAGTGTGTTTTTACAGTCTAGTAACAGTTTTTTGGTAAACAGTGGTGGGTGGAACATGCAAGTACTTTTCTGCACTTGTTTCGCATCTGTTAATGCCTCATTTAATACATTTGAAGGGGCAGTTACCAACTAGTGATATTTAGCGGTAACCTCTGCACAAAACACAATTATGGGCAAGTTAGGGTTAGCTTCTTTACAAGGGGTGCTTGAGAAAAAAGCGTGCAAAAATGTTTGTGCCCATTTTTAGATTTGATGTGTATGGTGCATGTTACATTCACTACAAACATAAGGTATATTCTTTTTTTATTTAATGAACCACATTTTATTGATTTTTTGGTATACAATTTAACATAACAGCAATGATAGCCCGCTTAAATGTCAAAACAAAATGCATAGACATTTTCACAGTCCAACTTAATCCAGACCGTAGTGGTTCAGTTTTCTGCCCATTAATTTCTTGTGTTTGTGCAGACACTTTCAAGCCCTTTATATGGGCTCCTTCCACACCAGTCCATTGCCCTGCGTCATGCATCAATCTGGGGTGGGGTCACAAAACTCCAGACTCAAGAAATTTCCCGTTTTTGCGATTAAAGTGACCAATCCTAGTTATCTGCTCCCCCTGCTTCCTAAGTCCTCTTGCAGGCCAAGCAGTGTAATGTATGGCATGGTGTCCATGGTGCTCCCCAACACCCATGACATGGACTGGAAAACAGCATTCCAGGGGGGAGGTGATCGTCGGGGAGGACCAGGTCATATGGAAAAAGTCTGCCTGTTCATCATCACACCTGAGGCAAGTGAGTGAGAGCCGCTGACAGACCATTCACAGCCACTGCGGCATCAAGTAAGTAACATTCAGGTACTTAAACCAAATGAAGTGAAACTTAGATAAAATAGACAGTTCCCTGGGAGCCATGAGGGACTCTCTCCACTCACTGTCCTCCGGAGGACACACCCATGACTCTATTTAGAACTTCCCTGGGTGAGCAAATCGGGGGAGTTAATGACTAGTGACCTTAAAATGTGGAAAATGCCTCACTGCCTGGAGGTGGGAGTCCAGCACCGCAAGAGGACATGGACGAGATGGAGGAGATGGAGGAGATGGTTGCAGCCATCATCTCGGAGGAAATCATCACTGGTATCGCAGGACAGGACAGTGAAGACTACCAGGAAACAACACATATGCAGAGTAATTTGCATGGGGGACAAAAATGCCAAAATGTCAAGTGCAAGAGGGGGGAGGCACATACCTATTACAAAATGCATGTGAGCCCTGCAAATTAGGCAGTGGAAAGAGCAAAGAGGCACAGCATGGGACTCCCTGCACTGCCCATGACAGGTGCATGGGCAGTGCAGGGCCATCCAGGGGCACAGCACAACACAACACCAACAATGTTTGCATGGGGATACACCACCATGCCAAGGCTGCTGGGAATGCTGAAGCAGACCAGGAGGGTAAGGTGGAACGTAAAACTGGTCTGGTGTCACAGGACAGCTGGTATTGTCAGAATGTAAACTAGAGGACAATGCTCAGTCTCAGGCCATTGGGCCAAGTGGCATCCCCCATTGACAACATTTACCACAACTACCTGTGCTGTGTGTGCTGGTCAATTAGGAAATGCCAGTTAGGGGCTCATGGAACAAACACACTCAAAATGAGGGTCCAGTATGACTACGTGATCAATCCCCATCAATCCCTATCCAAGTGCAACTCCTGTCAACTTGTCATGTCCCTTGACTCAATAACCATCAGGCACTGTCACATACATAATGATGTACACACCAGTATTCTCATACCCACAGTGCCCATCCCTGGCTTTACCTCTGTGCCTGTGTCACAATAGCTGCAATGCCACCATGCAGCACCTTAGGCATCATAGTGCTAAGACAACTGCATTGAGGGGGAGGACATATGTGTGTAGGAAGGCAAACACACCTGCTCAGTCACAAGAGGAAACAGAACTCTGACAGGTTCATTAGTGCAATGCAATGTAGCACACATACGCAAACATCAACATGAGAAACTACCAATGGTAACACGTGCATTGTCTCATGGAAATGGCATGCATGGTGTGGTGCTAGGTCTCAGCAACGCATGGGTGTATGTGAAAAATGATAGAGTGGGACAGGGCCATATTGTTATGTGTGGTGCTGTGGCATCAGCACACCACAATCATTGCAAGGCCTCACCATGCAAATGGAAGCAGAGGGAGGGTTGATGAGGACAAGAAGGTGGTAAGCCACAATTTGGACAGAACCCACACCTGGAAGATGTGACGCAGACAATTGCCCAAACCGACCACACTACATGTGACATGCAGATGGGGCATAAGGCTGAGAGACTGCAAACATTAATGACAGGTACAATGCATGGGAACCAACATGGCAATGTACTACCAATAGGAAGTCAGTGATGTCACATTACAACTGGCACAACACAGACACACTAATTGTACAATATCTCATTGCAGAGGACGATGGCTCTCCTGTGAATCTGCCTGTCCTGGACTACCCTGATGACCTGGATAACCAGCTGACAACCATCAGCCAAGAATCCCTCCAAGATGTCCTGTGTAGGAGGCTGGACTGGCTTGTAGTGAGTACCAAGGGGTACTTGCACCTTGCACCAGGCCCAGTTATCCCTTATTAGTGTATAGGGTGTCTAGCAGCTTAGGCTGATAGATAATGGTAGCTTAGCAGAGCAGCTTAGGCTGAACTAGGAGACGTGTGAAGCTACTACAGTACCACTTAGTGTCATATGCACAATATCATAAGAAAACACAATACACAGTTATATTAAAAATAAAGGTACTTTATTTTTATGACAATATGCCAAAGTATCTTAGAATGTACCCTCAGTGAGAGGATAGGAAATATACACAAGATATATATACACAATAGCAAAAATATGCAGTATAGTCTTAGAAAACAGTGCAAACAATGTATAGTTACAATAGGATGCAATGGGGAAACATAGGGATAGGGGCAACACAAACCATATACTCCAAAAGTGGAATGCGAACCACGAATGGACCCCAAACCTATGTGACCTTGTAGAGGGTCGCTGGGACTATTAGAAAATAGTGAGAGTTAGAAAAATAACCCTCCCCAAGACCCTGAAAAGTGAGTGCAAAGTGCACTAAAGTTCCCCTAAGGACAAAGAAGTCGTGTTAGAGGAATAATGCAGGAAAGACACAAACCAACAATGCAACAATGCTGGATTTCCAATCTGGGGTACCTGTGGAACAAGGGGACCAAGTCCAGAAGTCACAAGCAAGTCGGAGATGGGCAGATGCCCAGTAAATGCCAGCTGCGGGTGCAAAGAAGCTTCTACTGGACAGAAGAAGCTGCGGTTTCTGCAGGAACGCAAAGGGCTAGAGACTTCCCCTTTGGAGGACGGATCCCTCTTGCCTTGTAGAGTCGTGCAGAAGTGTTTTCCCGCCGAAAGAACGCCAACAAGCCTTGCTAGCTGCAAATCGTGCGGTTAGCGTTTTTGGACGCTGCTGTGGCCCTGGAGGGACCAGGAGGTCGCAAATTGGACCAGGAGAGAGAGGGGACATCGAGCAAGACAAGGAGTCCTCTCAACAGCAGGTAGCACCCGGAGAAGTGCCAGAAACAGGCACTACAAGGATGCGTGAAACGGTGCTCACCCGAAGTCGCACAAAGGAGTCCCACGTCGCTGGAGACCAACTTAGAACGTTGTGCAATGCAGGTTAGAGTGCCGTGGACCCAGGCTTGGCTGTGCACAAAGGATTTCCGCCGGAAGTGCACAGGGGCCGGAGTAGCTGCAAAAGTCGCGGTTCCCAGCAATGCAGCCCAGCGAGGTGAGGCAAGGACTTACCTCCACCATACTTGGACTGAAGAGTCACTGGACTGTGGGGGTCACTTGGACAGAGTCGCTGGATTCGAGGGACCTCGCTCGTCGTGCTGAGAGGAGACCCAAGGGACCGGCAATGCAGCTTTTTGGTGCCTGCGGTTGCAGGGGGAAGATTCCGTCGACCCACGGGAGATTTCTTGGGAGCTTCTGGTGCAGAGAGAAGGCAGACTACCCCCACAGCATGCACAAGCAGGAAAACAGTCGAGAAGGCGGCAGGATCAGCGTTACAGAGTTGCAGTAGTCGTCTTTGCTACTATGTTGCAGGTTTGCAGGCTTCCAGCGCGGTCAGCAGTCGATTCCTTGGCAGAAGGTGAAGAGAGAGATGCAGAGGAACTCGGATGAGCTCTTGCATTCGTTATCTAAAGTTTCCCCAGAGACAGAGACCCTAAATAGCCAGAAAAGAGGGTTTGGCTACCTAGTAGAGAGGATAGGCTACTAACACCTGAAGGAGCCTATCAGAAGGAGTCTCTGACGTCACCTGGTGGCACTGGCCACTCAGAGCAGTCCAGTGTGCCAGCAGCACCTCTGTTTCCAAGATGGCAGAGGTCTGGAGCACACTGGAGGAGCTCTGGACACCTCCCAGGGGAGGTGCAGGTCAGGGGAGTGGTCACTCCCCTTTCCTTTGTCCAGTTTCACGCCAGAGCAGGGCTAAGGGGTCCCCTGAACCGGTGTAGACTGGCTTATGCAGAATTGGGCACCTCTGTGCCCAACAAAGCATTTCCAGAGGCTGGGGGAGGCTACTCCTCCCCTGCCTTCACACCATTTTCCAAAGGGAGAGGGTGTCACACCCTCTCTCAGAGGAAGTTCTTTGTTCTGCCATCGTGGGCCAGGCCTGGCTGGACCCCAGGAGGGCAGATGCCTGTCTGAGGGGTTGGCAGCAGCAGCAGCTGCAGTGAAACCCCAGGAAGGGCAGTTTGGCAGTACCAGGGTCTGTGCTACAGACCACTGGGATCATGGGATTGTGCCAATTATGCCAGGATGGCATAGAGGGGGCAATTCCATGATCATAGACATGTTACATGGCCATATTCGGAGTTACCATTGTGAAGCTACATATAGGTAGTGACCTATATGTAGTGCACACGTGTAATGGTGTCCCCGCACTCACAAAGTTCAGGGAATTGGCTCTGAACAATGTGGGGGCACCTTGGCTAGTGCCAGGGTGCCCTCACACTAAGTAACTTTGCACCTAACCTTTACCAGGTAAAGGTTAGACATATAGGTGACTTATAAGTTACTTAAGTGCAGTGTAAAATGGCTGTGAAATAACGTGGACGTTATTTCACTCAGGCTGCAGTGGCATGCCTGTGTAAGAATTGTCAGAGCTCCCTATGGGTGGCAAAAGAAATGCTGCAGCCCATAGGGATCTCCTGGAACCCCAATACCCTGGGTACCTCAGTACCATATACTAGGGAATTATAAGGGTGTTCCAGTAAGCCAATGTAAATTGGTAAAATTGGTCACTAGCCTGTTAGTGACAATTTGGAAGAAATGAGAGAGCATAACCACTGAGGTTCTGGTTAGCAGAGCCTCAGTGAGACAGTTAGGCACTACACAGGGAACACATACATCTAGGCCACAAACTTATGAGCACTGGGGTCCTGACTAGCAGGGTCCCAGTGACACATAACAAACATACTGAAAACATAGGGTTTTCACTATGAGCACTGGGCCCTGGCTAGCAGGATCCCAGTGAGACAGTGAAAACACCCTGACATACACTCACAAACAGGCCAAATGTGGGGGTAACAAGGCTAGAAAGAGGCTACTTTCTCACACAACCCCCCCCCCCCCAAACGAAGGACAATAAGGCTAACCTTGGCCAGTTGAGACTTTATTGTCTAAGTGGTGATAAGTAGAGAGTAGCTCTGCAATAGACTGGTTACTCCCTTTATCATCCACTATATGGGTACCTCCCTGTGGGGATGTAAACCACCCTGTTTGAAGTTTTTTAGCTAAGCAACAATGTGAAGATGTATTTTCAGAGTTTCTATCAGTAAGTTTTAGTTTAGAGCAGTGGGAATTGTCCACTCAACCTATTTGTAGTGATGGAAATGCCAGACAGGGATGCTGTCTCAGAAAAGCCATAGATGGGCAAAAACTTTGTCCATATGGCTGGAAGAGAGAACAGGGATGCTGTTTCTCTTGAGTTGGAGCAGGGCAGGGATGCTGTCCTATGAGCTCCACACTAGGGCAGGGATGCTGTCCTAAGTGTTGTGAGGCAGTGCAGAGTTTCTGCACTAAAGTTTCTCTGGGAGGGTTGGAGGGATGCTCCATGTTAACTAAAATGGTGCTCTTTTTGTCACCAATGTTAGTTATCCCACAGAGAGGTACTTCTACCTCAGGGAGTACAGCTTTGCCAGCTGATGATTCCCTTGGAACAGGTGCCACCCCAGGAGAGGTTTCTCCCACCACAGGAATGGTATCCTGTATGGCAGGGTGGTTAGGGGATACTGTGATACCCTTTTTACCTGTTGATGGAGAGGGATCCTGAGTTTTCAGGCCTTCTCTCCTTTGCTTTTTCATTTCAGTAGAAATGAGAGGGAACAATTCCTCAGGGACGCCCAGCATGGCTGCATGGGCATAAAACTCTACATCAGCCCAACCTGAGGCCTCTAGGTCATTACCTAAGAGACAGTCTACAGGTAAGCTAGGTGATACCACCACCTGCTTAGGGCCAGTAACTCCACCCCAACTAAACTGAATTATAGCTAAGGGAAGAAACTTAGTGGAGTTATGGACATCAATAATCTTATACTGTTGTCCAATGATGTGTTGTTCAGGAGGCACTAGGTTTTCAGTCACCAAAGTGATACTGGCACCTGTGTCCCTGTAGGCCAAGGCCTCAACACCATTTATTGAAACTGTCTGCCTGTACTTATCCATTGTAAGGGGACAAGCAGCCAGTGTGGCAAGGCCAATGCCACTAGGTGTGACAGAAACTGTCTTGGGACTGACTACCCCATTTTCTATGATGGACCCATAAGTGAACCCAACTACACCCTTTGCTTGACTGTTGCCAGCAGTCCCACCACTATTACCACTACTGCTAGGGGCACTAGAGCTTGATGTATTAGTGGTGGTAGGCTCAGGGGGTTTACCTTGACAGGACTTATCCCCTGGCCTATGGCCTCTATTTTTACACACAAAGCACCAAGGTTTTTTAAATTGTGTAGGTTGAGAAGAAGAGGAAGAATTTGTTTTATCCCCACCCCCTGAAGAGTGTTTAAGATTTGAAGTGGGATCTTTGGTTTTACCCTTATCCCCATGCTTATCTTGAGATTTTTCACCATCTTCTTATTGCCATCTTTGTCACCCCCTGTATGAACTTTTCTGTTCACCCTTGTTCTGACCCATTTGTCTGCCCTCTTTCCCAATTCTTGGGGAGAGGTCAGATCAGAGTCTACCAGGTACTGGTGCAACAAATCAGACACACAATTATTACGAATATGCTCTCTCAGGATCAAGTTATACAGGCTGTCATAATCAGTAACTTTACTGCCATGTAACCACCCCTCCAAGGCCTTCACTGAATGGTCAATGAAATCAACCCAGTCTTGTGAAGACTCCTTTTTGTTTTCTCTGAACTTTATCCTGTATTGTTCAGTGGTTAAGCCATAACCATCCAGGAGTGCATTCTTAAGAACTGTAAAATTGTTGGCATCACTTTTTTTCACAGTAAGGAGCCTATCCCTACCTTTTCCACTAAATGATAGCCATAGGATAGCAGCCCACTGCCTTTGAGGGACATCCTGTACAACACAGGCCCTCTCAAGTGCAGCAAACCACTTGTTAATGCCATCCCCCTCCTTATAAGGGGGAACTATCTTGTGCAGATTCCTGGAATCATGCTCTTTTGCAGGATGACTATGGGGAATACTGCTGCTGCCACCATGGGTATCTAAACCCAACTTCTGTCTTTCCTTCTCTAGTTCAAAAGACTGTCTATCCAAATCCAGCTGTTGCTTTTTAAGCTTCAGTCTGGTTTGTTCCACCCTCAACTTATTGAGTTCCCTCTCTAACATTCTGTCATCAGGGTTGGTGGGAGGGACATTCCTAGATACAGAGGTATGATGGGAATGAACAGAAGGAGACCTGTCCCTTACAGAAGCCACCCTAACAGCTTGGCTAACAGAAACATCACTACCAGTATGGTGAGAATAAATGCTTTTGCTATGATGTGAGACAACACTATTTGTATGGTGTGGCTCATCATCATTACCAACTATGCTAGACTGTCTAGTAATGGGCAGGCTTGGAAGTTTCTTTCCTGAATCTTTTCCTGGGGGAGTCCCTGGATCAGATTGGGAACCATTAGCTACTTTTTCAACAGATGGGGCCTTTTGGCCTTATCTTGTTCTCTAAGCATGTTAAGTAACAATTCCAAGGAAGGATTCTTCCCTACACTCAAACCTCTCTCTATGCAGAGACTCCTTGCTCCTTTCCAGCTAAGGTGATCATATGCAAGTTTGGACAGATCAACATTTTGGCCTGTGCCAGACATTTTTAGAGAGAGTTAAAGTGATAGAAAAAGAGGAAAACGTTTGTCAGAGCTTTTAGAAAGACAGAGAAAAAAAACTTTTTAAACTTTTTAGTACTTTTTAGAAAGTTTAGAAGTACTTTTCAGCACTTAGAAAAGAGTGAAAAGAGGAAATGCAAAACTTTTTGGCTATGTGTATATACACTGACCTTGTTTTGTATATTTTTCTCTTATGAAAAGTACAATGACAAGAGTGGTAAGTAGTCTCAAAGCACTTATCCCACCGCTGCACAACCAATGTAGGATGCTGGACTGGCTTGTAGTGAGTACCAAGGGGTACTTGCACCTTGCACCAGGCCCAGTTATCCCTTATTAGTGTATAGGGTGTCTAGCAGCTTAGGCTGATAGATAATGGTAGCTTAGCAGAGCAGCTTAGGCTGAACTAGGAGACGTGTGAAGCTACTACAGTACCACTTAGTGTCATATGCACAATATCATAAGAAAACACAATACACAGTTATACTAAAAATAAAGGTACTTTATTTTTATGACAATATGCCAAAGTATCTTAGAGTGTACCCTCAGTGAGAGGATAGGAAATATACACAAGATATATATACACAATAGCAAAAATATGCAGTATAGTCTTAGAAAACAGTGCAAACAATGTATAGTTACAATAGGATGCAATGGGGAAACATAGGGATAGGGGCAACACAAACCATATACTCCAAAAGTGGAATGCGAACCACGAATGGACCCCAAACCTATGTGACCTTGTAGAGTGTCGCTGGGACTATTAGAAAATAGTGAGAGTTAGAAAAATAACCCTCCCCAAGACCCTGAAAAGTGAGTGCAAAGTGCACTAAAGTTCCCCTAAGGACAAAGAAGTCGTGTTAGAGGAATAATGCAGGAAAGACACAAACCAACAATGCAACAACGCTGGATTTCCAATCTGGGGTACCTGTGGAACAAGGGGACCAAGTCCAAAAGTCACAAGCAAGTCGGAGATGGGCAGATGCCCAGTAAATGCCAGCTGCGGGTGCAAAGAAGCTTCTACTGGACAGAAGAAGCTGCGGTTTCTGCAGGAACGCAAAGGGCTAAAGACTTCCCCTTTGGAGGACGGATCCCTCTCGCCTTGCAGAGTCGTGCAGAAGTGTTTTCCCGCCGAAAGAACGCCAACAAGCCTGGCTAGCTGCAAATCATGCGGTTAGCGTTTTTGGACGCTGCTGTGGCCCTGAAGAGACCAGGAGGTCGCAAATTGGACCAGGAGAGAGAGGGGACGTCGAGCAAGACAAGGAGCCCTCTCAGCAGCAGGTAGCACCCGGAGAAGTGCCAGAAACAGGCACTACGAGGATGCGTGAAACGGTGCTCACCCGAAGTCGCCCAAAGGAGTCCCACGTCGCCGGAGACCAACTTAGAACATCGTGCAATGCAGGTTAGAGTGCCGTGGACCCAGGCTTGGCTGTGCACAAAGGATTTCCGCCGGAAGTGCACAGGGGCCGGAGTAGCTGCAAAAGTCGCGGTTCCCAGCAATGCAGCCCAGCGAGGTGAGGCAAGGACTTACCTCCACCAAACTTGGACTGAAGAGTCACTGGACTGTGGGGGTCACTTGGACAGAGTCGCTGGATTCGAGGGACCTCGCTCGTCGTGCTGAGAGGAGACCCAAGGGACTGGCAATGCAGCTTTTTGGTGCCTGCGGTTGCAGGGGGAAGATTCCGTCGACCCACGGGAGATTTCTTCGGAGCTTCTGGTGCAGAGAGGAGGCAGACTACCCCCACAGCATGCACAAGCAGGAAAACAGTCGAGAAGGCGGCAGGATCAGCGTTACAGAGTTGCAGTAGTCGTCTTTGCTACTATGTTGCAGGTTTGCAGGCTTCCAGCGCGGTCAGCAGTCGATTCCTTGGCAGAAGGTGAAGAGAGAGATGCAGAGGAACTCGGATGAGCTCTTGCATTCATTATCTAAAGTTTCCCCAGAGACAGAGACCCTAAATAGCCAGAAAAGAGGGTTTGGCTACCTAGGAGAGAGGATAGGCTACTAACACCTGAAGGAGCCTATCAGAAGGAGTCTCTGACGTCACCTGGTGGCACTGGCCACTCAGAGCAGTCCAGTGTGCCAGCAGCACCTCTGTTTCCAAGATGGCAGAGGTCTGGAGCACACTGGAGGAGCTCTGGACACCTCCCAGGGGAGGTGCAGGTCAGGGGAGTGGTCACTCCCCTTTCCTTTGTCCAGTTTCGCGCCAGAGCAGGGCTAAGGGGTCCCCTGAACCGGTGTAGACTGGCTTATGCAGAATTGGGCACCTCTGTGCCCAACAAAGCATTTCCAGAGGCTGGGGGAGGCTACTCCTCCCCTGCCTTCACACCATTTTCCAAAGGGAGAGGGTGTCACACCCTCTCTCAGAGGAAGTTCTTTGTTCTGCCATCCTGGGCCAGGCCTGGCTGGACCCCAGGAGGGCAGCTGCCTGTCTGAGGGGTTGGCAGCAGCAGCAGCTGCAGTGAAACCCCAGGAAGGGCAGTTTGGCAGTACCAGGGTCTGTGCTACAGACCACTGGGATCATGGGATTGTGCCAATTATGCCAGGATGGCATAGAGGGGGCAATTCCATGATCATAGACATGTTACATGGCCATATTCGGAGTTACCATTGTGAAGCTACATATAGGTAGTGACCTATATGTAGTGCACGCGTGTAATGGTGTCCCCGCACTCACAAAGTTCAGGGAATTGGCTCTGAACAATGTGGGGGCACCTTGGCTAGTGCCAGGGTGCCCTCACACTAAGTAACTTTGCACCTAACCTTTACCAGGTAAAGGTTAGACATATAGGTGACTTATAAGTTACTTAAGTGCAGTGTAAAATGGCTGTGAAATAACGTGGACGTTATTTCACTCAGGCTGCAGTGGCATGCCTGTGTAAGAATTGTCAGAGCTCCCTATGGGTGGCAAAAGAAATGCTGCAGCCCATAGGGATCTCCTGGAACCCCAATACCCTGGGTACCTCAGTACCATATACTAGGGAATTATAAGGGTGTTCCAGTAAGCCAATGTAAATTGGTAAAATTGGTCACTAGCCTGTTAGTGACAATTTGGAAGAAATGAGAGAGCATAACCACTGAGGTTCTGGTTAGCAGAGCCTCAGTGAGACAGTTAGGCACTACACAGGGAACACATACATCTAGGCCACAAACTTATGAGCACTGGGGTCCTGACTAGCAGGGTCCCAGTGACACATAACAAACATACTGAAAACATAGGGTTTTCACTATGAGCACTGGGCCCTGGCTAGCAGGATCCCAGTGAGACAGTGAAAACACCCTGACATACACTCACAAACAGGCCAAATGTGGGGGTAACAAGGCTAGAAAGAGGCTACTTTCTCACATCCCGGGAACCCTCCAGACACCCCCTCCAGTCATAAGGAGGAGCATTCATGTAGCAGCCATCCCAGAGGACCCACCCACCACCCCAATAGTACAACCTGCCAGCTCAAACACAGCTGAGGACTCTGATGACACAGGGACCACCTTTGAAAGGACAGTAGTGGGAGTACAGAGGGAGCTGGCGAAGGAGGTGCGGGTGGGGATGCAAACTATGGCTGCCAGCTTTGAGGGGATGCACATGTGCATGATGACGTCTGCAGAACAGACAGCAGCCAAACAAGTCACACAATCCCTACTGCATGGAGTTCAACAGTGTGTGAGGGACCTAACCACTGCCGTGAGGGAGTTGCCACAACACCTGCCCTCCCAATCTTGCAGCTATATGCATGACAACAAGCAGGACTCCATGCACCGGAACTGGCCTCCTTCAGGCCAGACATGGCTGCATACCACGGGGATGTTGCTGCCATACTCCATAATCAGCAGCTCCTCTTTGCTGCAATGATGCCACATGTAGTTCCACAGATGGAAACTGCCAGGAAATTGGTGTCCACTTCTCCAACCACTGAAGTGTGTGTGGCCCCCGCAAGTCCACCACCACTACCATCAAGGGCAGAGGAGACAACACACACATCAGAGGATGAAGATGTAGAACAGATCATCTTCATCCGTAGGAGTACCCGGTAGCACCTGCCCATGCCAATGGGGCACTTATTTCCCTTTGTCCTGTGCTTGACAACATGCCAGTGTTGCTACAGTTGGTGACATGCACTCTTCACCGACACACTGTTAACAATTTCCAGTATGGACTGCAATTGCCTCTCACTACTCCATTAGCAATTCATGTTCCCCTGCACTGAACAACACTTCACCTCAGCATGTCCAATGACATGTCCCTCAACCTTGCACTTGTCTTGCGTCTCAATAGAATGTCTTACATTAATGGGGTCTCAGACCTGGACTATGTAAATATTGCACTACAGCACTTTTAAATAAACAGCACCTACACACCCAGTTTGTCTCTGTGTAATGTGACACATCTAATTTGCTGGAGATTTGTGATGTATATAAGATGTCTATTGTCACAGAGTGTCAATACCAGAGTGCAGAAATAATGTGGGCAGATTTCTACACACAGGGTATCTACAAGATGAATGTCAATGCTGTCATATCCCCCATAAGCAAGTCACTGTGTATTTGACATTTGCTTTAAAACATACATGCCTCACCCACAACATACAGCAGGAATGACTGTGTAAGAGTGCTCGGCCATTAACGTCAGCTGGGAGTACAAGTAAAACACATTGGCGTGAAATGTGTATACTTGACCTCATCTGAAATTGGAACTACTCAGTTTAGCAGTGTTGACATGAACTTCAGGCTGCAGGCAGATGTCCCACAGTGCCCAACATCAGGACACAGGATCAAAACAATTACAGCTTAAAAAGCACACCTACCTGTCCAATACATGTGAACCATAGTCACGTTGAGTGTTGAGTACAATAGATGGCAGAAGTATTGAGATTTAGATTTGTTGTAACTGCCAATGTGACAGCTCAGTTGGAAGTGGGAATTAACATGTCAAGACAGGGACGTGGATGCAGGACGGAATTCACAGACCAAAAGACAATTGGCATTGTACACTCATGCAAAGACCCTTAGCCCCAAGCATAAGACACATGCAGTCAGGGAGTACCTACATTTTTATTAACTTTGTACAGAACAGAACTTAAAACTATTTAACACACCTATACTAACATAATCTATACTAACTATACATTACCCATAACTGGCCCTAAATACCCTATGCTAAGCTTACTTACCACATTTAACAACACATTCTAAACATTTGCCCCCCACCCCCCTTATATGACAAGACACATGCAGGACAACATATACTAACCTAAACATTTACTATCTAATACTGAAAAATATATACTTTTTTGCATAAAAAAAAAAAAAATGATATATATATTTTTTAAATACACAAAAGCCCCAACATTAACCCCCACCTAGTCACCCACAAACTAACATGTAATAATATGAAAAACAACCCCCCAAACCTACTTATCCCATCTAAATTACTACCCTACTCTAACCTCTCACTAAACCCATTAAACCCACTACAAAACAGGATGAGGAATGGGAGGGGTCTGAACTAGGGGCGAGGGGAGGCAAGAGTTCACAAGTTGGCCCTCCTCAGTGTCTTTTTGATTGTCTTCAGTTTCCTTGTGTTTTTGTCCACATCCTTCTGAATGCTGTCCAGCTTTTTTTAGCACCTTCTTCATGTCCCTCCGGCGCTCCCCTCTTGCGCACATGTTCATTGCTGCAGGTGTGGTGGTCTGTGGTGCAGAGGTTGATGGTGCAGCAAGTGTGGTGGTCTGTGGTGCAGAGGTTGACGGTGCAGAAGGTGGGGCAGATGTGATGGTGGCAGCTGTCAAGACGGGCCACTCACCTGAAAAGCAGGATGTCTGCAGGGGCGATGGAATGCCCCCGACCTCCTGGAACACCTCTCGGCACTTCCTGGTGGACACAGAAACCCCGGCAGGTGTCCCAAAAGGAAAGGGGGAGTGGAAGAGAAAGAGACAAAACACTGCCACGTCTTGCTGGTCCAGCCAGGCACCCTGTATCTTCGGGGGGCAGGTCGTTGTTGATAGAGTGATAGTAGAGTTAGTGCACTCAACTTCCTTGAAACTGAATCTCTCTTTCTGATATGGGCACGGGAGCGGTAGAAGAACACTGGGATGCTCCAGCACTTTTCTTGGATGATAATAACTGTCGGCACAATTACTAACACTGCATTGCCAAAAACCCAAAAACCCAAACTAAGTACCATAACAATAAGTACTTCGACACCAGGGATGGCTTCACAGAGATTCACTGTTGCACACTACAATTAGAACTGTGGTTGCACTTATCATGCACAAGAAAGACAAACAAGTGCATTGATTATATCACATATAACTTTCCTGCATGCATAGGGTTAAACTAAAAGGAACAAAAAACAATTCAAGATATACAAATGTCTACTCTGGGTTTAAACAGTAGGGGGGCACAGTATGGTTTGGTTTCACTGTGTGTGTGAAAAACCCTTCAAAAGCAAATTCCTCAAATCTGAAACACAGTCACTTTTTGTAGTATTTGAGCTGAAGCAGATTTCCTGAACCACATTTAGGCAAGTAAGTACAATAATAATGTAGAATGTTCAGAAATGCATTTGTTTCTTCAAGATAAGCACTCTTCCAAAATACAAGGTCTGTAATACACCAGTTGTTCTAGGAAAGCGCGGTGCTCAAAGAACAAACTCCCTGGAGAATACTAGTCACTTAGCTGCAGTCTTTTCCGGAGTGCTGGATGAATGCCTGGTGTCAGCTGGTACAGGAAAGAAGAAAATAATTGCTTCAAAAGTCCTGAATACGAGGATGACAGCAGGGGTTGGACTGCCAAATCTGATGCTGAGATCAGGAAGCAAAACAAAGCCAAGCAGGGAGGCATGCTTCACTCTTCTATTTATAGCCAATCAGGAAAGCAGTTGAGTTTTCACATGTGGATGACTCACCACACCCAATTAGAAGCACATGTCTACACCACACCCAGTTAGAAGCACATGTCTACACCTGCTCACATTAGCAAACATGCATTGGTAAAACAATCATTGATAAAACCAATTGTGTAACACAGCACATTATGTTTACTTAGAAACATTAGGTTTAACCAAGAACAGAGATATGATTTAACCCTAATCCTTGGGGATAATGACAGATAACGCAGGAGGCACCTTGGGGATTCCTGACAGCGGCTGTGGTTGTGTGTGTAGTTGGGGTGGTGGCTACAACCTTTGTGGCTAATGTCGGTCTCCCTTGGCTGAAAGCCCGCTATTCCCCTGTGGCTCGCTCTCTTTGATAGCGTTGTGCCATCTTTCGGTACCCAGACTCGACATACAAGATGTGTTGGTATCGCACTGCCCGCTTCTCGAAAGCCCTGATTTTCGTAACATCTATGTTGGCAGCTGTAAAAATGAGACAGGCAACGATCAGTGTCATCATTGCATGATGCATGTACAGATGATAATATAACACTCTGCCTCAATTTGCACATGCAGTCCAGATAATACAATGTTCCTGATGAATGTAATTGCAACGCTGCCTACCCATTATGGCCCTCATTCCAAGCTTGGCGGGCGGCGGTTGCTGCCCACCAAGCGGGAACCGCCATTTGGCCGCTCCGCGGTCTTTCCATTCTGGCTTTCCCGCTGGGCCGGCGGGCGCCCGCCAAGGGAGCGCCCGCCGGCCCAGCGGGAAAGGCCCTGCAACCCAGAACCCGGCTCCCAATGGAGCCGGCGGTGTTGCAGGGGTGCGACGGGTGCAGTTGCACCTGTCGCGATTTTCACTGTCTGCTAAGCAGACAGTGAAAATCATGCTGGGGCCCTGTTAGGGGGACCCTGCACTGCCCATGCCAGTGGCATGGGCAGTGCAGGGGCCCCCAGGGGCCCCACAACACCCGTTCCCGCCATCCTGTTCCTGGCGGTAAAAACCACCAGAAACAGGGTGGCGGGAAGGAGGTCGGAATCGCCATGGAGATTCAGCCCAGACAGGGGAAATCCGGCGGGAAACCGCCGGATCCCCTTTTCTGACCGCGGCTTTACCGCCGCGGTCAGAATGGGCAGGGAAGCACAGCCAGCCTGTTGGCGGTGCTTCCGTGGTCATCCACCCTGGCGGTCGATAACCGCCAGGGTTGGAATGACCCCCTATGTCTTTTACACCACAGCAAAGCGCAACAATAGTTGGACCAAATAAAGTGATCCATGCATTGATGTAGTGTAATGTGTCACAATGCAAAGGCAGCAACTACTTCACATTGGCCAAGCTGACTAATCTTCATCATCTGAGTCAACTTCAAATCATACACGACTAGTGACTTTTAGATGTAATTGGCAGGATGTTATGCACTTGCTAATCATAAGGGGTCAATGTTGTTTGGGATGCTTGCATGCTTGAATGAGATGACTGTCATCTACACTTTGACCTCACATCTACCTACATATATGTTGTTCCCCGCATTTGTGTGGTGCACAGGTGGAATTCACGCTAAGGGCCCATGTATGGTTAGTTTGCATTTGCGTGATTTTGTGACGCATTTTCGTCAATTTTTTTACTCAATCCTAATTGCATGATTTTCTAATATTTAACATGCATGCAGCCTGTATCAACATGAAAATAGGATGGCTTGGCCTGCAGTGTGTGGTATAGTGGTTGGCCACATGTGATAGAGCATGCAACTGGGTGTTTTGGGTGTGAATGATCTGTAACGACAATATGTGTGTTTCTGAAGGAATGTCATGCAATACATTGGACGTCATGCAAATGTATGTATGTGTTCCAAATGGGTATCTACATCTGATGGCAATCAGTGATCTACAACAATCAAGATATGTGTTTGTAATATGTGTTGACTCATGTAATGTGTGTAGTTGTTTGACTTTGAGGAAATTACATTTCACACGACAAACAAAACTCAGGTATGATTGAGGATGGCTGATGAGTGCTCAGTAGGATATGTTACCCCTCAGATATCATTAATTGTTGGTTACTACTTCATGGTGATTTGTGTGTGGACTACACAAATGTCTGACATGTGTACATGTTCGGTACGTACTGTGTTTGAGACACTGTACCTCAATTCCACCCATAAAATGCTTGGTACACATCAGTTTGACTCATTACAATTACCTATATTACTTGCGTTGATGTGGTGTACCTGCTGCCATGGCTGCATGTGTTCACATATTTTCAGATGTGCATCCCACAGAAGTGCCCAGTTAAAGTGTGTGGGCATGTGTACCCTGTGTCAGGATTGGGCTCCATGTTGTCACAGTTTCTGACAGGTCTAGTCAGGATTCTGTTAGAGGCACCCCTTGAGTTCACATAGTATCTCGCAAGGAGGTAGTATACCAAAGCAGAAGAGCAGCTAAAGGCATACAAGGGGAAAGGCCAGCTATGGTAAGGCAGAGAAAACAGGAAGGTGAAGACAGTGCAACCTTAGTGTGAACAAATATGGAACGGGTCAGTAATGGACAAACAAGCTGGGGTTATCACTAAGGTTGTATACAGGGTAAGGCTCAGAACTTTCCACAGCAACACGGAAAATCAGTGCCTCTGTGCAGATTAATCTTACATATAGTCACCACACAAGCCCCATAGAAAGGAGGAAGCAGAAGTGATTCTGTGTCTGGACCCCTAGGGCACAAACAAGGATTGTACTTACTTACAAAAGAATAGCCCTTGTGGGTCTGGCTGGAGACAAAGTGGGAATTCCTGGAATACAGCCATAGCACACTGTCACTGTTAGGCACTAAAGACTGCATGCAACACTACACAAAGGCTGGGGGCTGGATTTGCCTCCTGGAAACCAGATGCCAACCCAAGTACAAACGAAAACACTTCTGCACAGGTGAGGACTGATAGGAAACTTACCAGACACGATAACCCAAGAGGAAACAGAAAGCGAAGGAACCAACTAGGAGGCAAAGCCAGGAACAGGGAACAGGCTCAGGCTGATGCAAAGGCTGGAACAGGTCTGGGAAAGAGAAAGCAGGCAGAAACAAACATGAACAAGGCTGAGAAACAGGGAGCAGACTGTGACGTGACCAAGCAGGAAGAGGACTGGGTAAACAGGATGCCAAAGGTCCTTTCTACAATGGTGCATGTCCTTTGATGTGCCTCCTTATAGGCACGCTCTGCTGCTGTGCTTGGGTTGGGGAATGGGGTCATGATCCATGGCTAGATCCCATAAACCTGATCTGTTGCAAAAGATAGTAGGGGTGAGTATTTTGTTAGTGCTTGCAAAAGGAATGTCATGTAACATGGCAGTTGATCTCTTGTGTCGTCAGTGACTCATTTTTGTTTTTGGTATTGTGTGAGATCCTGGGCTTCTGTGAGGTTTTTTCTGCTATGGGTTGTTTGACTTGACAACTTGTGTTTGGCTCATTGACCTGGGATCTATGATTTTTTTCCCAAACTGTTGGTCTGTATGTATGTACCATGCGCTGTGTAGTGTCCAACGTATTTTAGTGTACTTTCACTGGAGGGGACATGATACTTCCAAACACACTATAGATTCCGATGTGGTGGTAACATGGTTGCACTACATGGGCTGGACCTCCCATCCATTTAGACATATGTCATTGCAGATGAAATGCAACAGTGAGGTCCTTTGATTTGGCTAGGTGACAATGCACAACACATCTCCATAAGTTGGCAGCACTGAGGTGTGCAGTATTGACAATGCACAATTGCCCCATGTGTGACTTTGTTCCAGGCAAACCTTTGTTGTTCCCTCTGCCAGTAGCTCATGTGCAGCCATGCACCTACACTACTGAACTTGCTCCAGGGAACCTGGTTAACTGCTTTGTGGAGGTGGATGTATCTGTGCAGGAAGGGCCATCTCCCTGTACATATGCTGTTTTGATGGACAATTGGCTCTTTCAGTGTGTGCAGCAGTGTGCAGTTTGCATTTGTGCCAAATTAATATGTGCTCATAGCACAGTCCACTTCCTTATTACTACCTGCCAATGGCACCCCAGGAGTAATGTATGATGTTGGGACTGCCTCAGTATTTCCATATCACCTACATGTGAGACAGCATTATCATGCTATGTGTCTCATGGTGTTAGACCTGCTGCAACACACATTGCACACCCCTTCCACGCTACATACTGCTTGGGAGGGTGCCTGATTGACCAAGTGGCCTAATGTAATTGTAAATGGTTCATCTTCCAAGGTGTACTTCCAAGGCAGGCCATGTCAGTGTAACTGTGGGCTTTGACATTGGTCCCTTGTTGCTCTAAAGTGGCAGCTAATGTTTGTGGCTGCCATCATTTGTCCAGAGGTGTGTATCCCATTGTGTCATGGTGTACAACATAACTACCAGTGTCACACCTCATTGTCATCCTGCCCATGTGTCAATGTAGTGGTGTATGTTTTGTGTGTCCTACAGGGCTGTTGTGCTGTGAATGTATATTGCTAGGTTTATTGACTTGCCGACAAGAAGGCCATTGCCATATTGCCTGTCCCGGAAGTGCTGATTGATCCTGCTGTGGCGGAATATGAATGAATCATGGACACTCCCAGGATACTTGGCCCTGATGTTAGTGAACAATCCATGGTGGTCAACTAGGCCCTGCACATTGATGGAAGGCATGTGCTTTCTGTTCCGGAATAGGTGCTCTGTTGCTGCAGGTGCGACGATCTGGACATGTGTGCAATCAATTGCACCGAGCGCATTCGCGGGAAGCCATGGATTTGGTGGAATCCCTGTTTTATCTCCTGCTGCTACTGCTGGGTGCTGGGGAAGCTGATGTGGCAGTGTGTGAAGGAGATTATGGCATCTAACACCTTGGGCAGGAAGGCTGAGAATGAGAGCTGTGATTTCCCAGTGACCAGGGCACGCATTGTCTTGAAGGAGCCACTTGCCCTCATATGCAGGACAGCTAGCAACTTGGTCACCGGCAGTGTGTTGTGTGGTGTCTGCAAGTTAGCTGTTAGTTGTGGCTCAGTAGGGCGCAGCAGTTGCTGTATGGCTTGTCAGTTCAGACGATACCTCCGGATGATGTCCTGTTCCCTGATGCCATAGAGGGTTGTCCTGTTCCTGAAGACCCTCTCCTGCCTTCTGTGTTGCCTTTGTGGGCCACATTGGGTGGTGCTGGCTGCTGCCGTTCGTTCTGTGCTCGGCGTTGTCTTGCAAGCTGTATCAGTAGCACCTCCATGTTGTCCTGTTGGCCTGTGATGTTGCTTGTGTGTGTTTTTCTCAAGTAGTGGTGTGTTTACCTCAATTCAACTCCACCCATGCGTTACATTTTGACGCAAATCGAGTTTAGCGTCATTGTTCGGGTTTGCCTCCCACGCGTGCGCCATTTTTGACCTATAGGGTGTTTGAGTCATTGTTCGGACGGGAACGCCTACCTTGCATCTCATTGACGCAGGGCAGTTTCACGCATCCTTAAAATGCCGTTAACTCCATATTTTTGATGCTAGACGGGTCTAACATCAAAATATAAATATGGAGTTAGGTTTGCACTGGATTTACATAAAAAAAGAATGACGCAAATCTGGCGCAAACAGAGTATAAATATGGGCCTCTGTTTCCAATGCACCTCATTCCAACATGCACTACTCTGTTGTTTTAATAGTGCACGTTGTGGTGAACGTCAGAATGAGGTGCATCAGATGAGCTGTTTGAGGAGCTTTGTGGTGCAGCAAAAGAGCTCTATGCGAGTCTTAGTGCTTCAATAGCAAAGAGTGATGCATTTCAGAAATGATATGCATAGGCAGAGTTGTGTATGAGTTTAATTGATAGAATAGCAGCAGGTAAGGCACATTAGGATTGCGGTCCAGTGATAGAGCCTTTTGTGGGTTTCATTGATAGAATGCTGTTCCCCAGAGATTAGGAGATAAGAGAGAGCTGTGTTGGGGCTCAGTGTTGGAACATCAGGTGTTGCACCTCAGAAATGTGATGCATCAGAATAGTTGTGTGCATTGGAAAACAAGATTAGTGACTCATCACACATGAGGTGCATTGCCAAAGCTGTGTGTGAGTCTCAGCACTGGAATAGATGATGAGCAGTACATCACACATGAGGTGCATTAGCAGAGCTGTTTGGGAGTCTCAGTGCTGGAACAGAAAATGAGAGGCACATCACACATGAGATACATCAGTGGAGCTGTGTGAATCTCAGCACTGGAAGACAAGATGTGCAACACATCATACATGAGGTGCATCAGCGGAGCCGAGTGAAAGCCTCAGCGCTGGAACAGAAGATGAGCAGTATACCACACGTGAAGTGCATCCATGGAGCTGTGTGAGAGTCACAGCCCTAGAAAAGATATTCTGCAAATCATACATGAGGTGCTTCAGTGGAGCTGTGTGAGAGGCACAGCATTGCAACAGAAGACGAGTGTTGCATCACACATGTGGTGCATCTGCGGAGTTGTGTGAGGGTCTCAGGGCTGGAAAAGAAGTTAAGGTGCATATCATTCACAACTGAGGTGCATCAGAGGAGCTTGTGAGAGTTTCAGCACTGGAAAAAAAGATCAGCAGCATCTCACACACGAGGGGCATCAGCGGAGCTGTGTGAGAGCCTCAGCGCTGCAACAGAAGATAAGTGGTACATTACACGAGAGGTGTGTCCATGGAGCTGTGTGAGAGTCACAGCCCTGGAACCGATATTCTGCACATCACACATGAGGTACTTCAGTGGGGCTATATGAGAGGCATAGCACTGGAACCAAAGATGAGTGGGGCATCACACATGTGGTGCATCTGCAGAGCTGCGTGAGCGTCTCAGGGCTGGAATAGAAGATAAGGCGCACATCACTCACAAGTGAGGTGCATCAGAGGAGCTTCTGAGAGTTTCTGCACTGGAAAAAAAGATCAGCAGCATCTCACACACGAGGGGCATCAGCGGAGCTGTGTGAGAGCCTCAGCGCTGCAACAGAAGATAAGAGGCACATTACACGTAAGGTGTGTCTAGGGAGCTGTGTGAGAGTCACAGCCCTGGAACAGATTTTCTGCACATCACACATGAGGTGCTTCAGTGGAGCTGTGTGAGAGGCACAGCGCTAGAAGAGAAGATGAGTAGTGCATCACACATGCAGTGCATCAGCGGAGCTTTGTGAGGTTTTCAGTGCTGGAACAGAAGATAAGCGGCATATCACAACTGAGATGCATCAGAAGAGCTGTGTGGGAGTTTCAACGCTAGAACAAAAGATGAGCAGCATATCACATTTGAGGTGCATAGGTTGAACTGTGTGAGAGTCTCAGCGCTGAATTTATTCACCAAGATATTGGTGGAAAATGCAACGCCATCAATACAGTCATGGAATCCTGAACAAGTACTGCAAGATATCCTCCATGAAGAATATAAACTTCTAATCAGTTTATTTTAAGTGCTACATGTTGGACTTGATGGTGCTAATAACATCATAAAGTTAAAGCACATTTAGATAATAAAAATCACCATGTGCAGGTCCTTCTCATTTACAAGTACAAGGACACAAAAGGCATCAGTTCAATAAAAAAAAGAATGTTACATGACCCAAGAGACCAGCATTGTCAGAAACTGCAGTATTTTTCTGAGAGGGATGACCCTACCAACTTAATTGGACGAGGCCATAGGAGGTTACACTGCATTCAATGCGAACTTTGGTTCACTTATAAAATCCATTAAATTTAAGAATACTACACCATAAACTTCTCAAACCAATTTAGAATAATTGATTTGGCAAACTGACACTAACAAGGTTAAATATGGATTACCAGAACCCTATATATGGATTTTTACATTTGTTTAGGAAAAAAGACCAATACTTAACAAGACACCAAACCAAAGTTGATGTTCAAAATAGACAGGGACCTAGGCATGATTTCAGTCTGACCGTGATGGGAAAAGGGTAGGGTAAGTCTTGAGGGTTTTACTTATCAAAAGATTTAGCCCTGAACCTCATTTTTCTGGTTCTCAGTTTCTTCCAGTGGGATAAGGCAGGATGGTAATGCTGGTGAGTATTCCTCAAAATAATGTTTGTTGTTTTAATTCACCCTCTGAAGCTCTCAGCTGCCACATCAAAAGCTCCAAGTGGGACACAGTTCAGTTTTGTAGCTATCATGTTTGCTTCACCAGTGGGATGAATTTGTTGCTTTGCCCCAGTCTACAGGAGGCTACAGCAAGTGTCTCCAACCTTTTCTGTAATAAGAGCTACTTATGATTGATGAAAATCTTTCCGAGCTACTAATATTATTAATGCTGTAATAGTGACAACATCAGATGAAATTACATTTCAGACCACCATTTTCAAAGCTACTAAAAGTGAGCACCTCAGTTCGTTAGGCATGACTGAAAGCAGTAAAGAAGACTTTGTTATTGTGGAATGCCTCTAGGTGAGTAGAATGCAATAGCCATAGTTGCAATGTCCACGACATAAAGGTAATAATAGTAGGAATAATTCTCCCCAGGACCTCATGGTTTATCACTGAAATATCAGTTTTAAGTATTTTTAAAATTCAGTCAATTTTCTCCAAACAGTAGCTAATAAGATTCTAAAAATATACACATTCTTGTCTTGAAGTTTGGTTCACATATATTAATTGAACCAACCAATACCTTCTACTGTAGTAGGCTGGGCTGCACATAGGAGAGCTACTTACAGGTAGATGGAGAGCTACCAGTAGCTCACAAGCTACTCGTTGGAGACCTGCTAAAGCTAATGGGGGCTTCAAATGGTCACATACCTCTTTTCATTAGTCTTGCAGTGACCTCAAATGCAAGGTCGAAAGGCTTAGAGTGGGGCAAACTTTGAATCTGTATCCGGCTAGTTCATGCCTTGCTCAGGGGCCAGGGCTGTAGGGCTTTGTCATACTCCTCCAGAAGTCAGGAAAATAACTAAGTCCTAATATTTCTTGATGCTGGAAAAGTCACTCCAGGCCTCTGCCACAGTTGCCAGGTGCTCAGGGCTCCTACCTCATTTTTTATGTCCTAGCAGAAGTGAACAAAGACACCAGCCGGATGATCAATTCCAATCTCCTTATGCAGGTGGAGATCAAGAATCCTTTAGGATTCTTTTCTAAGCTACACTGGGAGAATTCTTCAGTCTTCAGATGTTTCATCTAGGTCCAGGAATATTCTGAGGAACTGGTAGTGAGGTAGCATTTTTATCTAGGACACTAGCTAGTGAGTGGATAATTCCACAGGGACAATACTGGCAAAATTCCCACAAAAAAAACAACCCTTGTTTTTAGTACTTCCTTCTTCACCTAGCTGCTCCCATTCAAGAAGGCAGATGGCAGGCTCCCTTCCTAGGCATTTAGAGTTTCCTCTCCGATCAATTCTATGGAAATGAAGAATTATCCCTTTTCCTGATCTAGGAACAGTTTTCCATCCTACTGTGGGCAGAGGCAAACATCTTCTGCACGAAGGATTTCTATCACTTTGATATTTTGTTGGATTTCAAGTGAAAATAAAATGTGTTTGTTGGGGCTTTTCTGATGCCATCACTTTCCGTCCTCTCCCAAGTTACTCACCCTAGCTAAGTGGTTATTGTTTGCAATGCAACAGTCTTCTTGGCGTTAGAAGCATGTGTTTTGTTTGCAGAGCAACATTTCACACTTAATTGAAATGCTAAGTGCTGTCATCAGAGAATGGAAGGCCGTGGAAACTGTTTTCATTTTACTTGGATATCAGACAACACAGAGGGTACTTTGTTGCTTTTCACCTACAGATATCAAAAATTTAATTTCACTATTGAAATAGATTTTTATAAGAATAACCTTAAAGCGAGTTTATATTTTTTTCCAGGCAAAATTGAAAGAATATACTTTTTCACATTTGGTCCTTCTCGTATGAAAATGCAACATTTCTGGCACAACAGCCAATAGCTTTTGCTAAGAATTGCTTTGGGGGTGTACTATTCTTTAATATTTAGTTTATCGAACCTATATATACCAACCACCCAACCCAGTGGATGTACTGGACACAGTTAGGCGTGAACTAGCCAATGTTTGAAAGTAGGTTTTTCGGCAGAACAGAAGACTTCTCTCTGGCATGTTTGCTGCAGTGGTTTTATACTATAATGTGATCATGTGATGTGCTTAATAATTAGAATACAATCTAAGTTAGTGGTTGTCTATCCCCATTTAAAAGATTGATGGCTCAATTACAGACTCTTGATGCTGCTCATTTTACATATCTGCAACAAACAACAAAGTGAAAGCTAGAATGCTTGAATTAATCTCAGTCACTGGTGATCCCTCTGAGACACATCCCATCTCATCATTGTATAGCCCACCATGCTACCTAAAATTAGACCCAGCAATATGGAAATCAGCCTTTATCCTGCCCCTGTAGGAACAGTACAGACTAATCTGTCAAGCCAGGTACTCTCTGAACTGGACCAGAAGAATGGTCACGCGTAGCTTGGTTCCCTTCGTACAGTAAGCACCAGACCCACGTCTGGAGATACTTGTTACTCTGGGCCACATCGCAGTCCATCGTCTTTTTACCCACCATGCAACCTCAGATTAGAACCAGTCTTTAGCAAATTAGACTTGATCCTACTCCAATAGGAATATACACTTGGATATGACAGTAAATAATTGCCAGTGGCTGAGATGAATTCAAACATTACACCTATCACATTTATGTTTACTACAACGTGATGCCCTCAGTGCAGCTGGTATGTCTAAACGTAGGACCTATGAGTACCGTGCCACTGGAATCAAGCTGCACCTAAAAGAAGACCCCCCACTAGGGAAAACCCAATCTTGGGTTGCTTGTTTTCCAGTTCAGAGAGTCCCAAGGTTGGCAGTGCGGGTTCAACTGTTTCTATTGGAGCAGGACCAAGGCTGTTTTGCATATCACTAGGTCTAATTTGAGGTGGCATGGTGTGCACAATAATGATGGACTGTGAGGCAGCCCCAGTACTTACCAGTGGCTTAGATTAATTCAAACATTCCAAGCATCATTTTTCATATTTACTTGATTTAAAAAAATCTGTCACTGAAAACGAAATAACAATGAGAATTAAACTCATAAATTGTTATTCAGATCTATTGCTTAAGGCATGTGTAATTCAAACAATTGCAAATGCAGCTTGGTAAATCAGAACAGGATTTAAAAAGTATAAGTTGCTGAATCTGTGAGGAGGCTGAGTAATGCACAGCATGTTAAATAATTAATTTTTTTATACGATTTGCAGAACCTAATCCCACAGTGGTGAGAAGGGGCATATTTAGGGTCTTATGTTAATTATTAAATTGGTTTCCTGTCGTCTACTAAAGAAAATCTGATAATTGATAAAAATGCATTATAGTGTTATAACTATGTAGTCATTCAAGCGTGGGCCTTGGGTACAATGAGATTCTACTAAATTCAGAAACATTACAGATAGAATCAATTATGCACATCGATGCACATCATTGAAAATCTATCCAATGTCCAACGTTCTGAAGTTTAAATACAACGAAAGTTCTAATAGCTCTTAAGGGATCTAGGACAAAAGTAAAACGAAGATCTAAGTGTGAAGGCGTGAAGGGATGCAGGCACGAAGGTCATACTCAACAACAGTATGATTACTAAGACCTGGTGTCACTTTCTGGCACAAAAAGGCTGTTCATTAAAAATACATTTTACAAAAAGCACCTAGTGTGTTTTTTACAGTCTAGTAACAGTTTGGTGGTAAACAGTGGTGGGTGGAACATGCAAATACTTTTCTGCACTTGTTTCGCATCTGTTAATGCCTCATTTAATACATTTGAAGGGGCAGTTACCAACTAGTGATATTTAGTGGTAACCTCTGTACAAAACACAATTATGGGCAAGTTAGGCTTAGCTTCTTTACTATGGGTGCTTGAGAAAAAAGCGTGCAAAAATGTTTCTGCCCATTTTTAGATTTGATGCTTATGGTGCATGTTACATTCACTTCAAACATAAGGTATATTCTTTTTTTTATTTAACAAACCACATTTTATTGATTTTTTGGCATACAATTTACCTTAAGAGCAATGTTAGCCCGCTTAAATTAAAAAAAAAATGTATAGGCATTTTCACAGTCCATCTGAATCCATATCGTAGTAATTCCGTTTTCTGCCCCATAATTTCTTCTGTTTGTGCGGACACTTTCAAGCCCTTTATATGGGCTCCTTCCACACCAGTCCATTGCCCTGAGTCATGCATCAATCTGGGGTAGGGTCACACAACTCCAGACTCAATAAATTTCCCTTTTTTGCTATCAAAGTGGCCAATCCTCCTAGTTATCTGCCCCCGCTTCCTAAGTCCTCTCGCAAGCCAAGCAGTGTAATTTATGGCGTGGTGTCCATGGTGCTCTCCAACACCCATGACATGGACTGGAAAACAGCATTCCAGGTGGGAGGTGATCGTCGGGCAGGATCAGGTCACATGGAAAAGTCTGCCTGTTCATCATCACACCTGAGGTAAGTGAGTGAGAGCCGCTGACAGACCATTCACAGCCACTGCGGCATCAAGTAAGTAACATTCAGGCACTTAAACCAAATGAAGTGAAGCTTAGATAAAATAGACAGTTCCCTGGGAGCCATGAGGGACTCTCTCCATTCATTGTCCTCCGGAGGACACAACAATGACTCTATTTAGAACTCCCCTGGGTGAGCAAATTGGGGGAGTTAATGACTAGTGATCTGTAAATGTGGAAAATGCCTCACTGCCCCAAAGGCCTCCTGAGGATCTTGGTTTCCAGAGGGCTAAACTCAGGCACCACTTTGAGTGAATCTGCATAACATGATAGGGCTTGAGGGAGTGGTAAGAATTCTTAGAGATTGTTGGAGATGAAAATCTGTCTTCAGGTCCTGAACGGAAAACATGGGAACCTTGCCAAATGTCTTCCAGAGTGGAGTTTCAATGAGGACCCATCTGCCAAAACCCTTCAGAGCTGACACTTACTCCTGCCATCACCCTCTCCAGAGGGGTCTGCAAAGTGACTTTCCTGTTCCACCCTGTTCAATGCAGGGCTGACCTCCATGTCTACAGCCCTGCTTGAGAAAGGTCCAATAGAAATTTTGATATTGGGGCTCCTTACAACATGGCCATTATGAATCACAGTCCTTGGGAGACTTCTCAACTCAAAAAGGAAGCGACCTGCACATGCATCCTGCCACCAATTATTTAAGACCACTAGTTGTGAGGCACAATAATAAAGATGTAGGTTGGTGGAAGCCAAGCCTCCATCGAATGTAGATTGCCGACTTTCCAAAAAGCGATGCACAAAACCTTGTGGGCCCAGAGAAAGGTTTATATCTGTGATTGTATACTCTTGAACAACTTATCAAGAATTACATGTGGTAAGTTTTCGAACATGTATAAAAAACACAGTAAAGTGATCATCTTGAAGGAGGAGCCATCTTTGACTGAGCGCTCAGCTTTGGAAGAGACACACACATGGAGCAATGAGAGAGGAAAGGGACACTCATCTAGCCAGCCAGATCAGTGGAATCAACACCAGCGATCAATGAGGTTACAGATGTCACAGCCGGATTGCCCTCACATTCCAGAGTGTTATATTCTATATGTTGAGTCTGTCTCATTCAACCATTAGTTTCTATTACTCCAGAACCTTCCAGCACTGGATTGAGCCTTTGCTTGTTTTTGATGTTTAGTTTCCGTAGTTGTTGCTTAACTGCTAGACAAATGCACCTCAAGTCTTGGACTAGTCTTATGTGAGGCCTTTGAAGAGGGGGTCACTGTGCTTAGAGGCCCATTGCAAAACATTGTCTTTATCATGGAAATTGAGGACTTTGGTTATGAGTGCCCTGGGAGGTGCCTCTGGTGAGGGGTGTGGGGCTAGAACTCTGTGAATTCTTCAGAGCACAAAATAATTGGATAGCATTTCTGGTCTGACTGTTTCTTTAGTCCATTGCTCTAGAAATCCTGTGGGGGTCTGTGCCTTCTAGCTGTTCTGGGAAGCCCACGATCCAAAGATTACATCATCTCAACTTCCCCTCTGCATCATCCAGTTTTTCATCCTTTGGTACAATAAAAATACTGCATGCAAATAAAGGCACAACAGTAAGACCTAGCATGCCTAAACTGGAAATAATACAGTCCGTATTATCCACAATAGCATGAGCTGGTACGTGTCGGAGTGGGACAAAACATGAGCAATGAAACAAAAACTTATAAAATCATGGAGTCTACCTGAGGTTGGTATGGTATGGTTGGAGGTGTGTGGTGTGTGCAGGGTTGAGGGGGACCATATATATGTCATAGGACACCCGGCCTGGGCACAAGAACAGTGTTTATTGAACCAGTGGTTTCCGGTGCAGGGCACTGGTACCTATTTTTTAGGGCTGGCCCTTATTTTACTGCCTCAAGCATTTACTGCAAGTAAAAACACATATGGGAAATACAGAGCAAGAAAAAAACAAAAAAGTGTCACATAGGGAGAAAGTAAAAAGCTGCAAGAGTGAACTGAAGGGTTAGGATTGCACTGCTTCAGTATTCTGTACTTGCATATTTAATTGCATCAGCCACAGCTTTCAGAGGAGAGCTTTGGGCACCAGCATGTTTTAATTTACAAATAAAGCACTCACAATGCAGCACTGAGAGGTGTGGGGGTAGAGATTGTGAGGGAGGGGGAAGGAAGGGATGGTCCCATGTGGATGGCAAGGCATCATTCAGTAAAGGGTGAAGAGGGGCCTGCCTCAAGTCTGAGGACTAGTGTGCAGTGGAGGAGATTTTGTGAAAGTATCTTGACATGCCAGGGTCTCACCAGAGAATGGGGTCCACACAAGATGTGTGCGCAAGAAAGTAACTGTTAATCCAAACCTCACAACTCAGGGTGGGCGTGTGTCATTGTTTTCACTTTCACATGTGGCAGAAAAGTGTCCCAGCACAATCTGGTGTTACTGGAAACATCTTTCACCAATTGGAGTGCTCAGCACCAAGATTTGTTTGAGATGGGTTGACATGTCCTGGTGGTGCTGAGTTAAGGCTGTGTACAGGATGATAATCACATGACCCCTCACGTCTATTGTTAGGAGCACATGCAATGCCATAGATGTTGGATCTTCATTGTCACTGGTATTCCAAGTAGCGTGCAGCACAAGTTGTATGGTGCAGTGTGTCCAAAATGGTGAAGTGCCTATGCTGTATGTAATCTCCTGAAAGGACTTGATGAGCCCTTGTGATAAAAGTCCACCCACCTGCTCCGCAACATCTTCTCTTCAAGGGGCAGCATCATGTCTCTGCACTTCACTGCACAGGGGAAGCAGGTGCCAGAGCCCTATTGCCAGGGAGTATGGCAGATGATCCCTTTACCACCTACAAATCTGCACTAGCAAGTTGGGCCACATTCATCTGGTGCATTTCCTAAAAGGGTGGCTAGTTGGATCAGATAGCCATATATAAATAGGCACATCACCGAGTACTGCACAAATTATGCCAATTCAAGGCATGTGGGAGTATGTAGCCAGGCCTTCGGCCACTGTAGTTGTGCAGCCACATAGTACAACTTGAAGATGGGCACACTGAGACCTCCTTCAGTCAGTAGCTACTGCAGGGTGATGAGTGTGACCTGGTGTTGCCCCAAGTCCCAGTTAAATTGAGCAACAATCCTTGTAGCTCATGGAAAAAGCTCCTAGGGAGCACTATGAAGTGAAGAAGTAAAGGAGGCGGGGGAGCACCAAGATCTTGGACATTGCCACTTGTCCCACTGGAGATAAGGGTAGCGATTGCCTAAAAGGCAGGGAATGATGGACTGAGCTCACTGCCCTGTCAAGATTTCCCTCCTTGTTGTCTTTCTCCAAGTGGTAAACCTGGATTACAGGATAATTGAAGGTGTTGTACCACCACTGAAGAGGAGTGCCTAAGGGAACAGTCCTCAGTAGGGGGGGTTGCAATGCCAAGGGGAACAAACAGCATTTAGGCCAGTTCATGTGCAGCCCCAAGACTTCACCAATGTCATCCAACAGTTGCACTATATCTGGAAAGGCAGCACCTACATCACACATGTAAACCAGGGCATATAGCAAGACAGCATGATGTACCTCTAGCTCTAGTATTTCCCAGTCACATGCTCGTAGCCGAAGATGATGGGCAAGTGGCTCTATGGCGAGGGCAAAGAGGAGTGGAGAGAGTGGGTAGCCCTGTATGGTGCCTCTTCTCTGTATTTAAAACTGTCAGATATCAACTGGCCAGTCTTCACCCTCACTGATGGGCTATGGTTAGAATTGTAATCCACCATAGGAAGCCTGTTTCAAATCCCATGGAATCAAGGGTGAGAAGGAAGAAGGAAGAAATCTCAACCCAGTGTCAGGGATAGCATCCATTTGCAATCGCCAGATGGGTATGTTGGGAAGTTGGCTGCCCCAACGCAAGGTGATTAAGTGCAGGCAATGGCCCAAGTGGGTGCGCGCCAGATATTCTGAGCAAGTAAGGATTGGGCCCAGTTGTTCCGTGCAAAGGAAAAGGTCAGTCTTGGTGTGCACAACATGCACCAGAGAAAAAAGAATATTTCTAGAGTATCAGGTGTCCAAGATGCCAGTTGTTATCTAAGAAGTGGTGTGCAAGCCAGGTGCAGAGGTGTTGGGTGGTGCGAGCACAGGTGGCGGCATGCAGTGGAAGAGTTGACCAGTATACAATAACATCTGGCAAGCAATTAAAATCACCACCCCAGTGAAAGAGCACTGGAATTAATGAGTCCTGGAATTCCAGTAAGTTAGTGTTGGGAGTGTAGATCACTGCCAGCGTGAGGGGGGCTCATGAAGTTGCCATTCTAATATCATAAAACACTTGTCTATGTCCAACCTGTGTTTGTCAACTACATATGGGGTCCAAATGAATAACTCCTGGATGAAGGCTCACATGCAAGTGCCGTACACTTGTCCTCCCCAATTCATATGGACCTTTTAATAACTCAGCCACTGGGAGATGCATTTTGTGAAACCTTGCAATGTGTGTGTGTCAGCATTTGAGATATGCATTTATGCAATATGTTTTTCAGGGGTAGCCATGCCACGCACATTCCATGTCAGTATGTGGTATTACAGGGTGTCCGCATCAGGTTGGACACCATCAGGAGAGATAGGGGTGATATGCATGATGAATAACATGACACCCTATCGCGGCAACTGCCAATAGCAACCCACCAAGGAGAAACATGTGACACTGTAAAAGTTGTCCCCTCAAGAGCAGGTAGACAAATCCCATAACAGACTCCAGTAATAGAGCAGTATTTTCTTGAACAGCAGCAGGTTTTAACAGCTGCAACCCCCACCAGGAGAGTGGGTACATATGACCCTGTCCAAAAATTCCCAACTTGAAAACAAGAACAAGAGACCAAAAAAGAGCCACTAAATAAATCCTCATTGGAGCATGGGTGGGACATGGTGGGGCAACTGGGGTTGACTTATGGTTATCAGGCCGATCATCTAAGGTTCAGCATCTGGCCCAGCGATGTCAATGGGGGGTCCCCCAGTAGGTGGTTCAGTCCTGAGGCACCATGAGGTGAGAAGCCCAGACATGGGATGAAAATCGAATGAGGTCATCTGCCAAGTGTGGCCTGAATTTGGGACCAGGAGTGCTGCCTCATCACACATCTTCTGCATTTAGATTTCAGAGTCAACTAGTCCCCATTTGATTGATCGGTCACGGGCAAGCCTGCAAGACACTTTGCATTAAGCCAGGTCTAGACATCCTCAGGGGCTGAGACGATGTGGGACGCTTCACCACCTAGTACCTTGAGTTTCACTGGAAACAGCAGTGTGTAGCGAAGTTGCAGCTCTCGCACGTGTGGTTTCACATTCATGTAGGAGATCTAAAGGCATTGGATCTCAGATGTGAAATCAGGAATTCAGAGATTTCTATGTTTTCATGCTACCAGGGCCCAGGGACTTTTGTTCAGAAAAGATGCACTATGAGATTTCGGCCACTGCAGTTGAGGAAGCTGGCAATGAGGGGGCGGGCTGGGGCTTCGGGTGGGGATGGGTGGCCTGGGATGCGGGTGCTAGTTTCCCAGAGAGTAGCTTAAGGATCCAATTCTCCAGCACAGTGGCCAGGAGCCAGTTCTCAAGGGAGAGCTCAGCAATGGAATGTTTGGCCTCTCCGGGAAGCCCAGATAATGAATATTGTTGCACCACAATCGCCCTGCAGCATCTTATGTGCCATATTGCAAGGAGATCACCTCCTCCCTCATAGTGTGCAGCTTGGTCTGAAGATAGTTCACAGTGGGGCTTATGAAGGACAGAGCGCATTCTGTTTTCATCCAGACAGTCTGTCAACTTGAGGTGGTCCGCTCTCAGCAAGTTCACATCGAGGTATGCAGTGTGAATTTCCGCTTTGTGTGATGCGTTAGTGTCAAGGATGGCATGTAGCACTTTCTCAAACTGTTCCAAGTGTCTACTCAAGGCAGATTCGAGGTGCTGTAAGGTGCCCATGGTGCTGCTGATGGGCATTGGCGGTGGCACTGAGGTGTTGAGCTCCGGGATCCGCGATTTGTCAGTCCTGGTTTTCCCACTCATGGAGCAATGAGGAAGAAGAGTAGGAGGCAAGTCATGCTAAACACAAGCCAAAAAAGATATTGTGGGCTTCTGATTCCTGCTTTCACATGCATTTATCACTAGGGAGTTGTGCCAGTGTTTCAGACTACAGAGAAGCCCACCCGATAAGGCAAGCTCCTTGTTTGATAGGTCACACCAGGACAAGCGCAACAGAGGAAGGCACTGCTGCTGGGCCACAGAGAGGGGCGAAACCTGTAAATGTGGAAGTAGTTAAGGAGGCTCACAGCACTTTGAAGGGGAGCCTGTGATGACACCAGTGTTGTGGAGTCAGCCTCACACCCAGAGTCAAGAAGGAAGAACAATGTGTGGCACGCTGACTTCAGGTAAGCAGGAGAGTGCATTGCACAATTATCTTTAATAGCCTAAGATGCCACCAGCTCCTTGTGATGATTTGAGTGGTTGGCATGCAACACAAAGACAAGACACCTTAGTGTGTGGTGGTTCACAGTGCCAGGAGCACTTCTGGTCCCGCAGGGGCAGCTGCCAGCTCACTAGTGAATTGTTGAGGTGTAAAGGCACTGAAGTGGTGGCATAACAGTGTCAACAGACCAGGAACAGGTCACATCCTAGTGTCAGCAGCTAGGTGAATGCCTCATGAACTGTTGGTGCATCCACGATGCAGTATCCTCGCCCACGGAATCATGCAGCAGCAAGGTGTTTAAAGGAATGCAGAAGGCACTGTACCAATAGCAGGGGAGGCATTGATAGCTCATTGTGCTTCCTAATTAATTATCTGTGAGCCATGTCTTATGTAAGCAGCAAATGCAGGCTGCTTTGACAGTGGAAGGCTCCCAGGGTCTAAGGCCTTCATGGGTGGCACCCGATGTGCACGGCCATAGGTCACAATGCCCTGCCAGTGTTGCACTTCAGGGTGTGTTTGCTGCCCAGGAATGCCACAGGTGCAGCATCACACCTCTGGCAGTGGATCAATCCCCCAGGGTGGCTGACTCTGATTGCAACTTTTCTAGCCCACAATGTCAGTCGAGGGAGACAGGCAGGGGCATAGTGATGGGCCACCAAGCTTCGCTGGCCCTCAAACCAAACCTGACCATCTATATGGCGCAATCCTGCAGCAGTCTGACCCGTAAGGCCATCGCACAGCTAGAGCCCCCCTCCCAGCCGCAGTAGTGTGGATGGAAGGCCTGTGTCAAAAGCCTCGCCTATTGGGGGTGAATCATGAGGCTCCATTTCAGCTTGCATCACCCATGACCTGCCGTGATGATCAGGCAAGGCAGCACTGACCTGGGAGACACCTTATCAGGTTGGATGCAGCTGATAGTGAAGGAAAATGATCAGGCCCCTCACAGAGCTCGTCTAAAGAGTATCCTATACAGCTGCCATCTTGGCCACACACCCCTCTTTGCTTGCTCTTATTGGACAACGCTTTGAATGTGAAATGTGTGGCTTTAACCTCCAGCTAAAGTGACGTTAACCTTTCTTCCATCGCCAGTGAATGTTCACTGACTTTGTGGCAATATGTTTGCAGCAGATTGATTTTAGCGGATATAGGGGCTCATTACGACCCCGGCGGTCGCCGATAATGTGGCAGTAAGTACCGCCAACAGGCTGGCAGTACTTACCACCATATTATGACATTGAAGCCAACCTGCCAATGTACCACTCCGACCGCCACGACGGTAGCAGCCGTCGGGCTGGAGATATCTCCAGCCCAGCGGCCGCCATTGTTCCGCCTGTGGGATTATGACCCAGCCTACTGCCGTGGTTTTAGTGGTGTTCGTAACGCCACGAAAACCCTGGAGGTGGGCATATCAGTGACAGGGCCCTCCCCCCCTCTCCAGTTACCCTTCCACCCCCTCGTACCTCTCCCTTTCTACCCCCCTACATTCACGCCCCCTTCACACACACGCATGCACACACTCATTCACACACACACACATGCACACACTCATTCACACATACGTACACGCATGCATACATCCAATCACACCCACATCTGTGCACACTTTGAAACATACACGCAGACACGCATTCACATTTCAGAACATACACGCACTCACATTTCTATACATGCACACACGCATTCAACACTCAACACACACGCATTCATGCACACACATATATTCACACACACACACACAACACCCCACATCCCCCACCCCTGCTGGAGACCCGACTTACCTTGATCCAGGGGGACCTCAAGCAGGAGACGGGATGTGGTGCTGCTACCGCCAGCAGCACCCGCCAGCAGAACACCGCCAGGCCGTATTATTTCTCATAATCCAGCTGGCGACAGGCTACTGGCGTGGCGCTGCTGGTGGTAGCAGCGACACCTTACCGCCATGCGCCGGCATGGTCACAGCCAGATTTCCGCCATTCTTGTCGTGGAAATCTGGCTTTGGTCATAATATGCCAGACAGCTGTTAGATCTTTTGGGGGCCATCACCAACGGCGGTAGGTGTGTTTTTTACCACCAAAGTTAAAATGAGGGGCATAGTGTCCATCTTATTCTCCAGGGTTTTCACGTTTATCATTTGCTCCAAAAATTTCAGAATTTTCTAGTACCTTGAAACTCGAAATCAGGCCCATTTAATTGAAATGGAAAAACATTGGGATTGCGGTTTTGCAATTCACCTCACTATCTCAGAGCGCCATGGGCAATCCAGGCTACAGAAAGAGGAGGAAGCAGAGATGAGAAAGCATGATTCAGAATATACTTTAATTCTCCAGCGTTGTACTGTATGTGTTCGTAGGGCATGGAGCTCATGTGTACACTACATTTGGGAATATTTTAATTTAGGGTATGAGAGAGTGAGCAAACCCAGGGTATTGTGAGTGGAGTAGTCAGAGGCTTGCGATGAAACTGAGATGTACTCCCACACAGCTTGCTGATATAATCAACATCTTTTCCAGCATTTACCACACTTACATGTGAATGTTTCAGACGAAGACAGTGTGAGGGTCTCAGGAGTTAACCAAAATAGCCTTGCTTTTACAGAGTCTGTGTAATTTCAACTATGATGATTTTACCAAATTTTGTATTAAGGTAAAAAACCACTTTTCGAGAAAAGCTGAGTCTACATTTACATATGATATGCACGCACACTGCGGGAAGTGCTCCCAAATATAAACAGAAAAGAAATGTGTACGCTTATTTTTACGTTACTCTATGCATTGTTGATGCATTCGTACGGCAGCAATGTGTCTAGGAGCAAGGATTCTCACATCTTGCTACTTTTTACCTTGGTCTTGTGAATCATCCCTGGAATGCCAAGGACCACTCAATAAGGCAAAGTGCATGATGACCTAACAGTGGGCATGTTGCCTGACAAGAACAACTCATAAAGTTAAGCCTTCAACCGATTCAAATATTTGGTCAGAACACAATACAATCGCCATAAGTTTAGACTTTAGGTGTCACATTCAAGCTTCTCTTAAAGGATGTCTCTGTCACTGTCGATCATGCTATACCTTTCAAAATACTTAATACCAACCCAACACTAAGGGCCTGATTTGACGGTAAGGATACTCTGTTGTGACGATGACAGAGTATCATTACTGCTGACATAAAGGTCCGCCATCGTTTGGTGATGGTGAAGACTATTCTGTCTCAGCTGTGGCCAACATTCTCTGATGGCCCGAAGGACTAAGGGCCGACAAAGGATTCATTATATGTCCACTTGTCCAATTTAGATACGCAGACATATAGACGTTTTTATGTTGAGCCTAGGCAGTGTCTGAGCTGTCTATGCAAGACATTCTGGTGGTCATTACAACATTGGCGGTCAAAGCCCCTTACCACCGTGTAGAAGACCGGCAACATACCACCGCGGATTTCTGCCACAGCTATTATGACCCACATCTCGAAATCCGACAAAATTCAGACACCCACACAAGTCTACCACACCAAAGGTCAGTGATAAACTGACGAAAACAGTCCCTCAGGATGGTACAGTGGGCAATTTACCCACTGTAAAGACTTGAGAGACTGTGGCTTTGCACTCCCCAGGATGGTACAGTGGGCAACCCACCCACTTGGGAGACTTGAGGGACTGTGGCTTTGCACTCCCCAGGATAGATCAGTGGGCATGGTGCCCCCGGTGGATCTGGCGTTGTGCACTCATCCGGCTGAGGTGCCCCCCCTTCCCTTCCCCCTGAGGTGCCTGTTGTATTTCTATCTGATGCCCCTGCAGTGTTCTCTCCATCATGTTCGGGTATCTTGTGTGGGCCTCGCCCATGCATTTTGGGCCCAGTGGTCCACGGACTATGAATGATGCAAAACCTGGACTACTAATCGTGGTATATATTTTGTTTATAGTGTATATATATATATGTATATTTTTGCTTCCTGAATTTTGATATATTACAGTAGTTGCACTCATTTCCTTTTGTCTTTGCATTTTTTCGGGGGGGTTGGGGGGTGTAACTGTAATGTATAGATATGCATTGGTGTGTGTGTTGTAGTGGGTGAGGGTCGGGGTGGGGGTTGGGGTGTTGAGTGTGTGTGTCACTGTTTTTTGCCTCCCCCCTCCCCTATGTCGTAGGTGCAGTACTCACCGTGGTCTTTGCCGCCGGCGATGGTGCTCCTCGTAGAAGAGCAGGAAGACAGGCGCTGGGAGAATATGAAGTTCCGGCTCCATGCTGTCCTCCTTCATTGTGGAGTGTGTAGAGGTGAGCGTTTTTCATTCGAAATTCCTGTTTCCGCCGTGTTTTTATCCGCGGTGAATCCGCCCCGGAAAAGGTGGCGGATTGGCCTGTCATAATAGTGTGGGCGGTACATTGTCTCCTGCCTGTCTGTTGGCGGTTACCGCTGCGCTGTTTGTCTGAAACGCCTTGGCGGTCGGAGTGTTAAAGTGGCTGTCTTTGTTGGCGGTTTCCGCCACGGTTGTAATTGCAAAAATTTTACCGCCGGCCTGTTGCCGGTCTTACCGCCACTTTAACACCGTCCGCCAGGGTTGTAATGACCACCTCTGTGTTCAGTACAGGGGCTTAAGCCACACCCACTCTTGCCATTCATTCTTTGTTGTGCTTGTCTTAAATGCTTCAGTTTTATTGGTACACTGTGCAAAATATCCCTCCTTTGTGGGCTAAGTTTCCGCCCAGAGAGCATTCACTAAGAGAACATTTTTTGTTGGCCATCATGCTACGTCGCACTCCCTCCAACATGTGATGGCTCCTCCTCACTCCTCCCATCTGATTTCAGTTTTCCCTTTAATCCGAGCCGCAATACTTTCTCTTTGCGGGACAGCGCCATGCTTCATGTTCAATGGTATGTTTTGTTTTTGAACTGTTTAGCCTTGTTTTCCTTTTGTGTTTCTCCTTCGTGCTCATGCTCAAGGCAGCCGTGGCGTTTTGAATCGGCTCACTTATGTCAACTGTTTTACTTTTCATTTTCAATTTATGTGGCAAGAAAAGTCTAGTTAGGAATTTACAACGTTAATAGATCTAACTTGTGTTTGTGTGTTGCACTCCGTGATATCATCCAGATCTGAAGTGCCATAAATCTACAACACGACTCCTGTTCCCCGCCGCTCATGTGCCCGTCTTTGATGTTCTGTTTACATCTATGCAGCCGGGCCCAAATAGGCTTAAGCTCAGTACTCCCTGAAAGGTTGGAAAATCTACAGTGTGCTTGAACTCGGGGGTCCAGCGCCATGCTAACCTGTTTAGCCACGGTGTACTGC
Source organism: Pleurodeles waltl (assembly GCF_031143425.1). Classification (NCBI taxonomy): domain Eukaryota; kingdom Metazoa; phylum Chordata; class Amphibia; order Caudata; family Salamandridae; genus Pleurodeles; species Pleurodeles waltl. The sequence continues at coordinate 48,515,279 of NC_090437.1, forward strand.
AGAAAAAGGTGGTATGACGCGGTCAGCGTTAACTGCATCATATCGTTTTTTTTCTTTTAGCCGTGCTGCTCAGCCACCGTTCTGCTGTACTGCATAGCAAAGTCAAAAATAATACGTTGCCAAAGATAATAGATCTCTCACAGGTGAGAGTTATTGGCTTTGCCAATGCTTGTTTACTGATTGTCACTGCCATGAAAACCCTACTGGTAAGGGGCAATAAAATCATAAAAATACCTGCCTTGCCATGGGAGCTAACTCCAAAGATGAAGGAGGTATTGTTCTTTTAAATCAAAAATAAAGAAAAAAGGAAGTTTGATGGACAGCTCATTCATTTTGATGGAGCTGTACATCAAACTTAAATAGGCATTGAGAGGAACTGCCATGGCTGCGGTTCCTGACATTGCATTTCTAAATGTGGTGGGAGGGGACTGTGTCAAGGAACAACGGTTACTGTCAATGCTTATTTAAGTTTGACACATTGCTTCATCGACAAAGCCGAACCATACCTCAAACTTATGTTCTTTTATTTTCAAAAAGAAAATCCTGACGCAAACTCACGAAGAGGTCTAAGAGTAGGATTCCAGTGATTCCTGCTAATGTTACATACTTTATTGTATTGATTTAAATTGTATATCTGTAACTTGTGACAAGAAGCCACTTCGGACGGTGTTAAAGCGGCGGTAAGACTGCCAACAGGCCGGCGGTAAAAAATGTGTAATTACGACCGTGGCGGAAACTGCCAACAAAGACAGCCACTTTAACACTCCGACCGCCACAGCGGCACAAACAGGTTGGCGGTCACCGCCAATAGACAGGCGGAGGACAAAGTACCGCCCACAGTATCACAACCTACCAATCCGCCACCTTTTCTGGGGCAGATTCACTGTGGACAAAAACACGGCAGAAACAGCACCTCGAAGGGAATACGCTCACCTCTACACACCCCACAAGGAACCAGGACGCCATGGAACTAGAGCTGCAGATCCTGCCAGCCCTTATCTTCTTGCTCCTCTACCAGGAGCACGAACGACGGCGGCGAAGACCACAGTGAGTACTGCACCTACGACACAGGGGAGGGGGGAGGGAAAAAACAGTGACACACACGCGGAACACCCCCACCCCCACCCTCACTCACAACAACACACACACTAATACATCATGATACATTATAGTTACACCCCCAGCCCCCCCGGAAGAATGAAAAGACCAAAGAAAATGAGTGTAACCATTGTAATATAATGAAATGCAGTATGCAAAAATATACATATATACACTATTAACAAAATATACACCAAGAATAGTAGTCCAGGTAGTGCTCCAATGAAGTCCATGGAACACTGGGCCCACACGGTATGGGCGAGGCCCACACAAGATCCCCGACCATGACGGAGAGAACACTGCAGGGGCATTAGATAGCAATAAAACAGGCACCTCGGGGGAAGGAAAGTGGGGGCACCTCAGCCGATTGAGTGCACAACGCCAAATCCACGAGGGGACACATGCCCACTGTTCAATCCTGGGGAGTGCAATGCCACAGACTCTCAAGTCTCAACAGTGGGTGGTTTGCCCACTGTTCAATCCTGGGGAGTGCAAAGCCACAGTCTCTCAAGTCTCAACAGTGGGTGGTTTGCCCACTGTTCAATCCTGGGGAGTGCAAAGCCACAGTCTCTCAAGTCTCTACAGTGGGTGGTTTGCCCACTGCTTCATCCTGGGGAGTGCAAAGCCACAGTCTCTCAAGTCTCTACAGTGCGTGGTTTGCCCACTGCTTCATCCTTGGGAGGGCAAAGCCACAGTCTCTCAAGTCTCTACAGTGGGTGGGTTGCCCACTGTTCAATCCTGGGGAGTGCAAAGCCACAGTCTCTCAAGTGGATGACAGTCTCCACTGGTTCTGGAGGGGGCTTGGTGCCCAGAGTGCTTCATCCTACCAAGGACTAAGGTAGTGGATATGAAACTCAACTGGTTCTGGAGGGGGGTTTGGTGCCCAGAGTGCTTCATCTTGCCAAGGACTGAGGTAGTGGATGTATCTCTCCACTGGTTCTGGAGGGGGCCTTGTGCCCAGAGTGCTTCATTCTGCTAAGGACTGAGGAATTGGATGTGAAACTCAACTGGTTCTGGAGGGGGGTTTGGTGCCCAGAGTGCTTCATCCTGCCAAGGACTGAGGTAGTTGATGTATCTCTCCACTGGTTCTGGAGGGGGCCTTGTGCCCAGAGTGTTTCATCCTGCCAAGGACTGAGGTAGTGGATGTATCTCTCCACTGGTTCTGGAGGGGGCTTGGTGCCCAGAGTGCTTCACCCTGCTCGTGACGGACTCAGTAGCGTCAGTGCCCTTGGCGCTCATGGGCCAGCGGTGCATGTGGCGGCGGTGCCCTGTTCAGCATTGCTTGTGGCGGCGGTGCCCTGTTCAGCGGTGCTTGTGGCGGCGGTGCCCTGTTCAGCTGTGCTTGTGGTGGCGGTGCCCTGTTCAGCAGTGCTTGTTGCGGCGGGGTCCTTTGCAGTGACTCAGCTGCTGGCGGTCCTTCATGGCCCAGCCGGGCTGGTGCTGGCGGTCCTGTCTGGCCCAGCGGGGCTGGTGCTGGCGGTCTTCTCTGCCCCAGCGGGGCTGGTGCTGGCGGTCCTCTCTGGCCCAGCGGGGCTGGTGCTGGCGGTCCTGTCTGGCCCAGCGGGGCTGGTGCTGGCGGTCCTCTCTGGCCCAGTGGGGCTGGTGCTGGCGGTCCTGTCTGGGCCAGCGGGGCTGGTGCTGGCGATCCTGTCTGGCCCAGCGGGGCTGGTGCTGGCGGTCCTCTCTGGCCCAGCGGGGCTGGTGCTGGCGGTCTGTCTGGGCCTGTCTGGGCCAGCGGGGCTGGTGCTGGCGATCCTGTCTGGCCCAGCAGGGCTGGTGCTGGCGGTCCTGTCTGGGCCAGCGGGGCTGGTGCTGGCGATCCTGTCTGGCCCAGCAGGGCTGGTGCTGGCGGTCCTGTCTGGCCAAGCGGGGCTGGTGCTGGCGATCCTGTCTGGCCCAGCGGGGCTGGTGCTGGCGGTCCTGTCCTGGGCAGCAAGGCTGGTGGCGGTGGCCTCTTGGGCAGCAGGGCAGGTGCTGGCCTCCTGGGCAGCGGTGATGATGGCGGTGGCCACCTGGGAAGCGGGGATGATGGCGGTGGCCTCCTGGGCAGCGGGGCTGGTGGCCTCTTGGGCAGCAGGGCAGGTGCTGGCCTCCTGGGCAGCGGGGATGATGGCGGTGGCCTCCTTTGCAGCGGGGATGATGGCGGTGGCCTACTGGGCAGTGGCTATGATGGCGGTCTTCTCCGCCATGCTGCTCTTCCCAGACCTGATGACTTTCTTGTGGCCCTTCCCCACCTTGGAAGTTGTCTCAGCTGACTCCACACTCCCACCTGTACCCCTGGGAGCGGATTTGGTGGCTGGAGTCTTCCCCCTCTCCCGCCGGGCACTGGCCAACTTTTGATGCTTCACAGGTGGGGGACTGTCCGTGCTGTGGCTCCGTGCTACACTGGCTGCCCTGGTGGCCGGTGCACTCCAGATTCCGGTGACTACAGACACCACTGGTCCTGGAGATGTTGTGGCTGAGGTGCTAGGTTGGGACCTGGAGAGTCGGGCCCTAGGAGACGGACGGGGTGGATGTGTGGTAAAGAGGTCAAGGTTGGACTGGAAAGGTTTTGGGGAAACACTGGGATGGGTAGCTGGAGAGGGTTTGGGAGTGGAGGAAGAGGTTGTGGTTGGGGGAGGTGTTCGTTTGGTGACTTTAGGTGAGGGTGCATGCGCTGGAGGCTGTTGTGATATGGATGGCTGTTGGGTGGGTGTGTGCCTGCGTTTGTGTATCTTGGGAGGTGGCGTCACAGACACACTGGGAGAGGACACAGGGGATGTGTGAATGGCAGTGGGGGTGGTGACTGCACGTGAGCGGGGTGTGGTGGTGTGTGTGCTGGTGATGGCAGTAGTGGCTGTAGATGTAGTGCATGCAGGTGTGAGTGTAGACGAGACTGGGAGGGAGGAGGGAGACGAGGAGGAGGGGGACACAGTAGAGGCAGTGGATGTTGGCGTGTCTGCATGTGTGTGATGCTTGTGTGAGTGCCTGTGGGATGTGTGGTGCTTATGTTTGCCTGAGCTTCCCTTGTGTGTTGACGTGTGTGCATGCTGGTCTGAAGTGTGCTTGTGATAGGCTGAGGTATAGGGGATTGGGTCTGGGTGGAGGAATTTGGAGGGGGGAGGCTAGACACAGGGACAATGGCTGCCATCAGTGCTGAGGCCAGAGTCTGAAATGCTCCCTGAAGGGCCACCTGACCAGAATGAATGCCCTCCAGGAATGCATTTGCTTGTTGCAACTGCCTTTCTACACCCTGGATGGCATTCAAAATGGTAGACTGCCCAACAGTGAAGGACTTGAGGAGGTCAATGGCCTCCTCACTGAGGGCAGCAGGGGTGACTGGGGCAGGGGCTGAGGTGCCTGGGGCGAAGGTGATGCCCACCCTCCTGGGTGAGCGGGCACGGGGCAAAGGCTGAGGGGCTGCTGGGAGGGCGGTGCTGGTAGGGGGGGTTGGCGGCTGTACCTGTAGATGCGGGGGGCACAGATGTTGCCGCCACCCCAAGAGAGCTCCCATCAAAGGACGAGTCCGTGTCACTGGTGTCAGCTCCTGTTCCCGCCGTGGAGCTCCCCTCGCCCTCCGTCCCACTTGTGAAGTCCGAGTCCATTGTCTTGCCCTCCAGGGCCATGTGGGATGCAGCTCCCTCCTGCTCCGGTGCCACTGCTCCTCCGCCTGATGATGCTAATGCACACAAGAACAGGGAGACCACAAAAAGGGGGGGACGACAGAAGAAAGACAGGTTGAATGGATGCATTACCGCTACCGTTGGCGGACATGACAGATACAGAAGCCCACTGCACTACGCCGCGCACTTGGGCTCCACTGTTCAATCCCTGGCTCATGGCCTAGAAGGCTATGGACGACATCTGCACACATGGATGACACAGGAGCCTGGCTAGGTGTACTTGGCACTGTACACAGGTGGGGAGGGGTGCCACAGGGCCTGCCAGAGCAAGGGGACCTTGCCTACTAAACTCGCCCTGGCCTAGTGAAACCCACAGCCCACCTCCCCCACACAGACACCTCCACTACACGCACAATCAGTAGAATGAGAGTGTACTCACCCCCTTGTGGCTGCTGTGATGCCCCCAAACACCCATCCAACTCCGGGTACGCCACTGCCAGGATCCTGAACATCAGGGGGGTCATTGTGTGACGGGCACCCCTCCCACGTTGGGAGGCCATCCCCAGCTGGGCCTCCGCCATCTTCTTGCTCCAGCGGCGAATGTCCTCCCATCTCTTACGGCAGTATGTGCTCCGTCTGTGGTAGACCCCCAGGGTCCGGACGTCCTTGGCGATGGCACGCCAAATATCTTTTTCCTGGTGGGCGCTGACCTACATGAATTGTACAAGGGGAAAAGAAAAGTTATCACCAAATGCACCGTCACAGTCATTGGCCCCCATCCCTACCCTTGCCATGATGCACATGCACTCACTGTCGTTTCATGCACGCCTCAATCTCCCCCCCCATCTTTCATCCACCCCACTCCACACAGGCATAGCCCATACAGCATGCTTCCAGGGTATTTACCTGTTTGTCTGGAGGAGCGTAGATTAGTGTGTACTGGGAGAGGACCCCATCCACGAGTTTCTCCAACTCCTCCGATGTGAAGGCAGGGGCCCTTTCCCCAGACGCACAAGCCATTGTCTCTTCCAGACCGAGGTCACAGCAGCACTTGCAGTGTAGGTCCTCTCCTGTCGAAGATCAGGTATCGAGTGATTGTGAACAGATAGAAAATGGTGGTCACGTCCACGGCGGTGCGTACCGTTACCGCCGGCGTACATCGTCATTGGCTCCTGGGACCCATAGAGTCCAATGTTAACCAATGCAGCATTGCGCCGCGGTCTTCGACTGCCTACCGTGATGGTGTACAACGCCAGCGCAGTTACCTCACAACTCACTGTCTCACTTTACAGGTCAGGCAGCCGCCATTTCAGGGGCCCACATGGCTTAATTTTTAACTGCATCACACATACCTAGGCCTAGCCTCAACACCACATACAGGCCAATTTTTGGATTATGATTCGTGTTCTGTGTAAGCTGTGGGTACATACCTCTGAGTTGTTTGACTCTGTGCTCGCTGTTGTCCTTCATAGGCACCGTCCGCTGGGACATGTGAGGAGATGGCGGCATCCTCCCGTGTACAGTCCGCTGGTGGACCTGTCGACAATGGTGCAAAGACATGTGCTCATCACCTACAGGCTTGACCGTGCCACAATCCAGAAACTGTGTGTCCAGCTGGAGCCAGACCTGATGTCAGCTATCCGCCATCCCACAGGAATCCCCCCTCAAGTGCAGGTGCAGTCAGTACTCTGTTTCCTTGCAAGTGGGTCATTTCAAACAACAGTGGCCATAGCATCAGGGATGTCCCAGCCTATGTTTTCCAACGTGTTGTCCAGAGTGTTGTCTGCCCTGCTGAATCACATGAGGAACTACATTGTTTTCCCTCAGGTGGAGGATTTGCCTACAGTGAAAGGAGACTTCTATGCCCTGGGACATATCCCCAACATCATAGGTGCCATTGATGGGACACATGTAGCTTTGGCCCCCCCACGCAGGAGTGAACAGGTGTACAGAAACCGGAAGCGTTATCATTCCATGAATGTGCAGATGGTGTGTTTGGCAGACCAGTACATCTCCCATGTGAATGCCAAGTTCCCTGGCTCAGTGCATGACGCCTACATCCTGCGGAATAGCAGCATCCCTTATGTGATGGGTCAACTCCAGAGGCACTGTGTGTGGTTATTAGGTGAGCACCTGGAAGCAAGTCAGTGGGAATGGTTGTCTGGGTCTTGGGATATCCCTACAGGTTAGTGTGTGTCTAACAGTTGTCCCTCGCCATTTGCAGGTGACTCTGGTTACCTCAACCTGTCATGGCTACTGACCCCAGTGAGGAATCCCAGGACAAGGGCAGAGGAACACTACAATGAGGCCCATGGGCGAACTTGGCGGATAAAAAAGTGGACCTTCGGCCTCCTGATGGCCAGGTTCCTGTGCCTCCATATGACAGGTGGATCCCTATTCTACTCACCAAAGAAGATGTGCCAGATCATCGTGGCCTGCTGTATGCTTCACAACTTAGCTTTGTGACAACAGGTGCCTTTTCTGCAGGAGGATGGTCCAGATGGCGGTGTTGTTGCAGCTGTGGAGCCTGTGGACAGTGAAGACGAGGAAGCAGAAGAAGAGGACATGGACAACAGGAACTCGGTGATCCTGCAATATTTCCAGTGAGACACAGGTAAGAATACAAACCTGCCTACTACATGTACTTTAACACTACTACCTCTCTACTGTCTGTCGTTTTCACCCAGTGTATGGTCACTGAGTTGTCACTTTCCCTTACGATTTCACAGATGTGTGTCCCACAGTGTGACATCTGCTTTGTTTCCTCATGGACTAGAGCTGTGTGACATAGGTATGTTGACATTACAATTGAAAGAGCATTTTGCCACTGTAATTGCTAATACACTATTTTGAATTCACAGACTGACTCCAGATTGTTTTGTGCTTCAAGGGTGTTTATTTAAGTGCTCAATATTGGAGGGGGGTGTAAAATGGTGAGGGGTGATGGTGGAGGAATCTCTATGGCATAGTCCAGTCTATTAGTCTCACAGGTGCATTGCCCAAATGGGCATAGGAAGTGGAGCTGGGGCAGTTTGAGGATGGACAAGGTGACAAGGTGGGACAGAAGGATGACAATCAGGGTGGTCTAATTTCTTGGAGGGGGTCTTGGCATCGTTCTCTGTCTATGTCCTGGATCTCATGGACCGTTTGCGGAGTGGTTCTCCCTCTGCAGGGCTTGGGGTGCTGGTGTGGTGGTCCTGTGGTGGAGCCTCCTGTCCACTAGCGCCGGCGGAGGTCGTGGGCAGTTCATCGTCCATGCTAGTGTCAGGGGCCACTTGTTGTACTACAGTGTCCCTCCTGGTGTTGAGTACTTCCTTCAGCACACCTATGATGGTGCCCAGGGTGGAATTGATGGCTCTGAGTTCCTCCCTGAAGCCCAAATACTGTTCCTCCTGCCGCCGCTGGGTCTCATGAAACTTGGCCAGTACCGTTGCCATCATCTCCTGGGAGTGGTGGTAGTCTCCCATGATGGAGGAGAGGTCCTTGTTGAGAGTGGGTTCCCTTGGCCTTTCCTCCCCCTGTCACACAGCAGCCCTCTCAGTTCCCCTGTGTTCCTGGGCCTCCGTCCCCTGGACCGTGTGCCCACTACCACTGCCCCCAGGTCCCTGTTGTTGTTGGGGTGGTGGGTTATCCTGGGTTCCCTGTAGTGGTGGACACACTGCTGCTTGACGTGTCCTGGGGACAGAGGTATGGGCCCGCTTGGTGGGTTCTGTGTTGGTGTTTCCAGAGGGGTGAAGGTCTGTAGTGGCCTGTGACTGTGTGAGGGGAACCGACTGTCCAGAGGTCCCCGATGGGCCGGGCTGGTCATCTAGATCCAGTTGGACAGAGCTGCTGTCATCACTGTGGGCCTCTTCTATTGGTGGTGTGGACATGTGTGGACCCTCCTGTCCGGTGACGTTGGGTAGGGGTCCTGCAGGGGTGTAAAAGGATGTTTAGTACATCTGTGTGTGCCATGGTGTGCAATAGGTGGGTGTCCGTGTACCCCAGTGCTTGCATTCCTGTGTGGGACCTTGTGTGATGGTGGTTTAGGGGGGTGTATGGGTATGTGCAGTGGCCATGCTTTGGTGATGGGTGTGGGTGTCCATGCTTTGTTGTTGCATGCAGGGCTTGGTGTTGGGATGGGTGGGTTGTGATAGTGGGACATTTGTGAGGAGTAGGAGTGGTGGGGGTGAGGGTGGGGCTATGTGATGGCATGCAGGTAGGGTGGGGGATGTAATAGTAAAGCTTTGACTTACCAGAGTCCATTCCTCCATCTACTCCTGCGAGGCCCTCAGAATGCAGAATCGCCAAGACCTGCTCCTCCCATGTTGTTAGTTGTGGGGGAGGAGGTGGGGGTCCACCGCCAGTCGGCTGAACCGCAAGGTGGTGTCTTGAGACCACGGAACGCACCTTCCCCCGTAGGTTGTTCCACCTCTTCCTGATGTCATCCCTCTATTTCTTGGGTGCTGTCCCACTGCGTTGACCCTATCCACTATTCTTCGCCATAGCTCCATCTTTCTAGCAATGGAGGTGTGTTGCACCTGTGATCCGAATAGCTGTGGCTCTACCCGGACGATTTCCTCCACCATGACCCTGAGCTCCTCCTCAGAGAACCTGGGGTGTCTTTGCCGTGCCATGGGGTGGTCTGGGTGATGTGTGGGGTGGTGTGTGTAGTGATAAGTGGGGTGCTATTTAGTGATGTGTTGTGTGAGGTGCGTGGAAGTAATGTGGGTGATGGTATTGTGTGCCTGTGGATGCTTGGTAGTTGTTTGTAGTGTCTCTCTCTGGCCTTCTCTCGGTACTTGTGATCGTAGAGGTTCATGGGTGATGTGTGTGTGTGTTTTATATTGTATTTGGTGTGTGGGAGTTGTGTGTGTATGTGTATCAGGTGTGTGTATTTTGAATTGTCCAATGTGGTTGTGTTTTGTAAATGTGTGTGTATTTTGAGCGCGGCGGTGTGTACCGCCAATGGAATACCGCCTTTGAAAGACTGCCGCGTGGATTCATGTGTCGTGATAGTGTGGGCGTATTTCTGTTGGCTTGACAGTGGAGGTTTTGTTTTTGCCAGTTTATCACTGACCTTTGGTGTGGCGGACTTGTGTGGGTGTCTGAATTTTGGCGGATTCCGTGCTGTGGGCCGCGGCGGTGTGTTGGCAGTCTTCTGCACGGCGGTTAGCGGCATTTAACGCCAATGTTGTAATGAGGGCCTAGGTCTTTCAAAAGTCATTGGTTTGCCTTTTTTCCAGGATTTTATGTGCTGAGTCACTGGAGTGAATTATTAGAAGGGGCAGGATGTCCTTTCTGTAATTGTCTGTAGGATGTAAAAGAGGGGCGTGGATTCCTTTTGTATCTATTCAGTTGGAGAAAGCAATATCGACAAAGCTTGTTTTCACATTTCTCTTAAATGATAATACATTTGGTTGGTTTTCCAGGTATGGGCATACTGAATCCCATAGTTAGGATACCTACGATTATCAATGTATGTCCTCCATGTAGCTTTTAAATAAATGTGGCTTGAGCAATAAGATTTAGGGGGTCATTCCGACCCTGGCGGTCCATGACCGCCAGGGCCGGGGACCATGGAAGCACTGCCAACAGGCTGGTGGTGCTTCCTGGGCTATTCTGACCGCGGCGGTAAAGCCGCAGTCAGAAAAGAGGAACCGGCGGTTTCCCGCCGGTTTTCCCCTGGCCCAGGGAATCCTCCATCAGCGCCGCCATGGGGATTCCGACCCCCTTCCCGCCAGCCTGTTTCTGGCGGTTTTCACCGCCAGAACCAGGATGGCGGGAACGGGTGTCATGGGGCCCCCTCACAGGGCCCCATACAGATTTTCACTGTCTGCTTTGCAGACAGTGAAAATCGCGACGGGTGCCACTGCACCCGTTGCACCCCTGCAACTCCGCCGGCTCCATTCGGAGCCGGCTTCCTCGTTGCAGGGGCTTTCCCGCTAGGCCGGCGGGCGGTCGCCCGCCGGCCCAGCGGGAAAGTTGGAATGGCCGCTGCGGTCTTTTGACCGCGGGGTGGTCATTCGGCGGTAACCGCATGGCGCGGTCAGAATGACCGCCTTAGTTTGCTTGATTAGATTTAGTTTGCTTGATTTTCGGCTGGCTGTGAATGGTAGTGTTAACTTTTGTAGGTACTTTGGGCCCAACCCTGTATTTTGAAAATCATGCAAAAGTAAAATTATTGTAATTTTGTTTTCGACTTGGAGACAATTACGTTTTTTGAGAGCTGGGATGTTGCGGTCATGTTTCATCGGATTGAGGTATAATCTACCCACTTTGGCCCTCATTGTGAGTGACCACTTAATTCTGAGAGGGCTGGTAACAGCAATTACCAGCCTCATCAAAAATTATGTGATCTGCAGGAACTCTGCAAATCTGTATGCTTTTACCTTACAGCAGGAAAAGATACAGGCTGAAAGTCTGGGGAAAAATGAGGAATTACACAGACCCATAATTATTGTTTTTCCTAGGAATTTGTCTTTTCTTAGTGGATCCTAAGTATGCAAGTCATAACAGAACAGATTTTTTCAGCCCCCAGTATTCCCTTTGCTACTGGTAAATCTAGGAGTGGAGAAATAAAGGCTAATTTGACATGCCAACCATATTGAAGGCTGTAATGTTGCATTCTCTGTAAATTGAAGATGCCATTGTTGTGTGCTCCTGAATAAATTACTTTATATTAGATAAACTCAAGAACGAGGGTTCTCATGTGTTCAATCTGATGTTTTGACTTGGGGAGAGGTTATGAAGCAGAAAAAGAAAGACTAACAAATATTTATATATCATGCAACAAAATCGTATATGACAATGTGATTTTAGCAAAGAAAAATAATGTATGTAGAAAAATGTGCCCACGAAGTAGGCCGCCATTAGTATAAACAAGCTTAATTAATCATGAAAACCGACAAATGTATTAATATGTCATAATTGAAGCTATATTTTATGATTTTCTTGTTAAAACTGTTATATGCTTAGCTTAAATTTAGCAGAGGCTTTGGCCTAGTTGCCTGGTCTCAATTTTAACTGCGTAGTTTTCACTTGTATTAACAAAGACGTGTTTTGAATCTTTAAAAGCTGTATTTTTCCTGTAGAATGACTAATACACTTATCTCAAAGTTGCGTGCTAGGCAACTTTCAACCCCTTTGAAGCTCAAGGTCAGTTTCTGCAGGTGTAGACAATGAAGACACTGATGCAGAATTAATTGGCAACTTTGTTGCTACTTATGGTCCAAAACTCCAAGGACACCTTATGCGTAGATGAGTATTAAGAGAAAAGACACTATTTATTGGTCAAAGAGAAATCACCCCATGGACCCTCCAATGGAAGAACCTGAAGAATTTGGAACTTTTCTTACTTCATCCCATCGGACGAAGAGAAGACAGCCATTTTTCTTTGATGCCATTTTGAAGCCAGATTTGAGAAGCCATTTTGATGACACTTTTATGCTTTTTCTCTATCCCAGAGAGAGAGACTTTAAAGAATTCTCACCCTAGAGACTTTAACTTTAACTTTACTTTGCCTTGCCCATACAATAACTTTTGCCCCCCCCTTTTTCCTTGCTGCTGCAAGGAAAACTTGACTTAAACTTTGCCCCTTTGAAGTCTGCCCCATGCTGATCGAACCGGTACCTGAAGGACGAAGACTTACCTTGAATGCTGATTGTATTTGGTAATTATGAAAGGATAAATGTATTATTCATTGCGTTTTCCTTCTTAGGTACCAACTGCTTATTTTGACAGAGCCTAAGCTAGAAGTTTTCTAAATTTGTGTAGATTAAATTCATTTTGCATGAAGCCCCACATGCCAATGCTAATCAGAAGTTAGTTGAGGTATTCATTTGATGCACTGTGCTGAACTGAAATCATGTTATGATGACCGATGTATGCAATTAGTCAATTTCAGTTACTTTTAAGTAACTAAGGGCCTGATTCTAACTTTGGAGGACGGTGTTAAACCGTCCCAAAAGTGGCGGATATACCACCTACCGTATTACGAGTTCCATAGGATATAATGGACTCGTAATACGGTAGGTGGTATATCCGCCACTTTTGGGACGGTTTAACACCGTCCTCCAAAGTTAGAATCAGGCCCTAAGTAATTTAGTGATTTGCATAGCTATATCAGAGTGCATGATTATTCTAGTTTTACGTAGATTGCATTTCTTCCGCCGCTATGGACAGCCAGTAATGTTCGTATATGTATATCATTTGATTTTGAGACTTACTTACATTGTGCTAGCTTTGTTAATATAGGGAAATAAACTCATTAACTTTTAATAAACAGGTGTGGTTATTCATGACTGAAAGGTCATGGTGTGTCAAATTACTGATTTCTGTTTAACTAATTGTTGACTGATTACTAATTGAGTATTGGTTATTTATTATAAATGATTATTGATCACTGATTTGAGGGATCCGACGATTTCTTTGGATGTGGAGAACTCAAACCGGTCAAAAGGTTCTCCGACATCCGGCGTGTCCAAGTAGAAGTAATTTATAAGGACTGGATGCGCTATCAGAGGCAGGAGTCTTTGATTCTTCAGGAGTTAATGAACTATCTGGTATGTACACAAGAGATTTTTATTGAACCATACACAAAGATTTCTCACTGAGATTTCTGTGAGTTTGTTTTCCCTGTGCTCCCGAACCTGGTAGTAAAATAAGTATGTGATCGCCATGCAGCTATCTTTCAAAATTGAGGCGCGTTCACCTGAGCCATTTTAATCCCACTTCATCGTTCAGAACTAGAGAGAGTTCTTTCTCTCCCATAGTTCAATAATATTTAACTCATGTCCAGACACTGTGGTAATGTGGAATTCACTTCTCAATCCCCTCATGACCTATATCACTTCTGTTCTAATGGTGTCCAGCTAGATTATCCAACCAAATGGCCAGGAGGTGGAGGAAGTCTTTTAACTAATTTCTTCCCCGCAAGGCCTCCTTTAGCCCCCTCCAGTGGGTCTTGCATCTCTCCCTCTGGTGGAGCTCAAAGGATTTTATTTTGGTGAAGACTTACAAACCATATTTTCCACAAAATCGTACTATAACTGGTTGTTTTGGGAAGGCGTATATTCCATTTGGGTGGTAACCATATTACTCTATGTAGACCATAGAAATTATTAGTTACTTGATGATTTTAGGAAGTTATGTCTTCCACTAGATTGCACCTGCCTCATTACTACTTGGCCCCAACAAATTATTTATTTACTTCTTGGGTTCTGGATGTCACCTATTCCTGTGAAGGTACGTGGATTTTACAGCTTCTGAAGTTACTGTCTAGCTGTAGGATTTTGAATCTCCTGTGGGCCTGTAAACTGCCTGTGAATCTATGGGCCTATTCACAAACTACATTTTTAGTATGTTTACTACTACTGCAAATGTACTTATCACACACTACAAAATGCTTTTCACAAACCTCCATGCAGAGGCCTACACCTCTGCCTCGCTCATCTTTTCTGTGTGGAAATCTACAAAACAACTACAAAGATCTCCCCACACGTACATAGACAAATTTGTATTAAATGCGGGAGGAATAATGGGGAGTGTTCTTAATCATAAATTCCACATCCAATGTTACTGTAGCCAAAAAAAGCCTGAAACAGTAATTAAAGTAATCCCGTTCAGAGCTGGAGAACTCCAGCACCACAGATGCCCAACCACTGGTTCTGGAACACCCTCGTTAAAAATAATGGAGATAACAAAATAAATGTTAAATTAGAATAATTATATATGCTCTGTAAAAATAAATAAAATTAAAATAATCTTAAAAATCTATAAATAAAACATAGCTATCACTTTATTATACAATATCTAAATAGACAATTAAATGTAACAAATAATTTTTTTTTTTTTTAAATGAATTGAATTAAATTATAATAAATCTGTTCATAACGTTTAATGATATTTGCCACATTGTAACTAAATATAAATGTTTTTTTTAGGTGAGATGTTTTCAACCTAAAAGCAAACGATGTACATTTATATTACAAGGCTTCCACTAATTGTAACACACCTAGGATTGAAAAGAGTGATTGTTCTTAATTCCACCACGTATCGCCTGCTGAACAAATTTCTATCTATCACAGCCAGGCTGACCACATGAGAAATGATCTAACACAGCAAACTTCTTTTCCTGTTTTCACTATGTGAGTGAATGTGTCTGTTGCTTTGCCCCTCGTTTAGGGTAATTATTATACTAGGAGTAGAGCGAGAGGGTTTACATGTGAAAGAAAAATCTCTTTGGCATGACTGGAGAAGGCGTTATTGCCAGATACCTCTTCTTATCTGATGTGATCCTTAGTAGGTTTGCTGACTGAGAGCAGGAAATTGATTTACCTACAACCTTCTCTCAGGCTATCCCCACCTATCTCAAAATAATGGCCCCACTACGTTTGAGGACCACAAGATCTTTCCAGAGGGTTACCTCTGGGTTACCTCTGACAATGTAGGATTCTCACAGGAAAGCCTGTCTTGATGTGAGCATTAGGTACTGAGATGCATTAGCAAAAGAGTCCACCAGTTTATCACCATGCTATACTTACATAAAGCTAAATGGTGGTAAAGGAATTCCATGACTATGACTACTTCCTTTGTGTGCTAGGTGGCATTGACTGCCCCCACATGGCACTTCAGCTACCTCACCACAAAGCACACCTTTTCTGCTACACACACCTCTGACACTCTGTCGAAATGGAAGCTAATTGCTATGCCAGGGGTTGCTTCACTGATATGTACAGTGCATTTCCTAGAAGTATACATAAAAGCTAAACCTTTTGAAAGTTTCCTCTTGTACTACACTAAGGCATTGTGGAATTCAATTGAATTTGGCTAATTGCTAATTATAAACAACTAACACTGAGGTTACATGTGCATCTGGGTGCGCTATCTTTAACATACTCAGTCATCACCACAACAGTGCACACATATAACCCTCACACCCACTGCATGCTTGTTGACATGATGTATTACATATAGCATAGATGCATCTTTTGAACCATTTCACATGTTTTTGTTACAGATGATGTGGGTATACTCTCCCTCCCCATCTTGGCCAACCACATTCCCTCAACAGAGATATTACAGAGCACACGTAGACGAGTCATTTTAGAACACACTTTTTGCAACCTGAAGTCATGATTCAGATGTCTTCATCATATGGGGAGTGGTGGTGCACACCCCAGAATTTGTGAGCAAACTTTTTGAAGCCTTTTGCGTGTTACAGAACATTGTCATGCGATAGGGCTTTTATATAGCCTTTGACCCTGATCTACACCCATATCTATGTGCCTGGGGTTGGGTACAGAATGGATGTTAGTGTGGGATCAGCTTGTTGACTCTTTATTTCGCCAAACATTCTAGCACTTATCATTAACAACATAAAATAACATATCTCACAATTTACACTCCAGTTTGAGGGTAAACATACTTAAATACTCACATAGTACACAAGAAACAGGAACGCCATCCTACTCTACCATGCTGCTCCCTGCACTCCTCTTTCCCCTAACATGGTGGAAGGACTTAACAAAAATGGACTCTATTCACTGACACTGAAATAAATATCATCAGTGAGGCGTTCAGTCATTGAAAAGTACCTAAGCTTTATGGGAGTCCAGCTGAGTAATGCAGCGCAGTCCCATATCTGGTGGGACATAGCATGTTCTGCAGTGCAGTTGGTGTCCACACCCGGTGGGGGAAGTTCTGCTGTAAGCTGTGGGTGGACCTTTGTCACTGGCCTGAATTAAGGCTCAATACACCATAGGCTTGACCCCCCAATCACATCTCAGCTCCCCACAAACACCTCTGTACAGGAGGAGCCTGAGAGCCACTCGGCTGACCTGTGCTTATTCACTTGTGCGTACAAGTATTTTTTTAGGGGGGGGAAATGCATTTTCTGAAGTAGGATTATAAGCCCTTTTTTCTCTCAAGTGTTCCATGATACTCTCCTGCTTTTTCTTTTCTCCTAACACATGAACATTCCAGGATAGCAACGATGTTGCCCTACCCGTAATTTCCTTCTAACCACTGTTTGATCCCTTCTTTCGCATTCCCGGTCGAAGTGTTTTGAGGATTTTTTTTTATTTTTTCCCTTCTGCTCACAATCTAGTGCTCCCTCCAACCGTGTTTTCCCCTCCCTGGAAAACACTCCCCTACTGTTATTGGTCATATTTCTCTTAGCCTATTCGAGCTTCACCCACTTTGGAGGGGCTCATGTTTTGCCTTCATATCACAGAACTGCTCTCCCCCTCAAGCTGATTTTAACTTCATCTGTCTAATCAGTTCATCCACTTCATTTATCTCTTTTAGGTTGTGCATTTTGTTATTCCACATTATCCCAAGCATCGCTGAATTTTAATTTGGACTGTGGCACCAAGTTTCCTCACTCGTCCATTATTTTGCCTAGTTCCCTCTGTCTATCCAGTGTTCCAGAGATATATCACCCCTAATGCTAAAACTGAAATTGCATGCTAGCAATTCTTTTCCTCTGTGTGCACCTGCCAGGATCTGCTTTTTTACCTCATGTCAGGAAATGAAATAGAATGTTCCTTTGTGTCTTCATTTTTGGGTTACTTTTAAAGGGATCTGTAGGGACCCTTTGTATGTCCCTTCCCAGGGCTACTAAAGCATCTTAGTGGGATACCCTGTTTCAACAATACTATCACAAATGCCTTTAAATTACTTCCTTCCAATCAAGCAACCATTGAGTAGATTTGTAGAGTGATTTGTGTGAGGGTATTCAGGCTCCTGAAGGGTCCTGCTGGTCAGCCAAAAAGCCAGGTCATTAGGGACTTTCAGAACTCTGAAAGAGCTGGGGACATCTAGAGAGGAAACAGTCACTCGTTCCATGTCTTTGCTGCTATGTGGAAGGAGCGACCTCAGCATCTGCTATACCGGGGTTAGGGAGTGTTGTGGGTTCATCTAGGGAAATCCAGGATGAATCTGGCTGTGGCATTCTGTATGGTCTGTAATGGTAGCAAGAGGTGAGCTGTGATCCCTGCATAGAGATTAGTGTCATAGTCCAGTTTGCTGGAGATGAGGGTGTGGGTGATGGCGAGTCTTATGCTTTGGGGTAACCATTTAAATGTCTGACGAAGAATGCAGAGGATGAAGAAGAAGGGGCGGGAGATGGAGTTGACCTGAGTTGTCATGGTTAGCTTGTTGTCCAGAATGATGCCTAGGTTCCTAGCGTGGTCAATGGTAGCTGTAGGTTGAAGCAGTGAGGGCCACCAGGATGTGTTTAATGAGGAGCTTTTGTTTCCAAAAATCAGTACCTCTGTCTTGTCCATATGGGCTTTAGGCAGGTGTCCTTCTTCTATTTGGCTACATCTGTCATGCAGTTGTGGAAGCTGGTCTTGATGTTGGTGGTGTCTTCAGCAAGGGAGAGTATGAGTTGTGTGCCGTTAGTGTAGGGCATGACTTTGAGTCCATAGGTTTTGACAATACTGGCCAGAGGTGTCATATGTATGTATTGAAGAGGGTGGGGCTTAGCAAGGATCTTTGGGGTACTCCACAGATGATTTCCTTGGGTTTGGAGGTGAAGAAGGGAAGGCAGACTTTTTGCATTCTTCCAGTGAGGAAAGAGTCAATCAATCTGAGAGCGGTTCCTTCAATGCCTATGTTGTGCAGCCTTGTGATGAGTGTATGGTAGAAGGCCATATCGAATGCTGTTGAGAGGTCTTGGAGGATCAGTGCTTCAGTTTCTCCTCTGTCAAGTAGGGCTCTAACGTCTTCCGTAGCCATAATGAAGGCTGTCTCGGCACTGGGATGCTGCTGAATCCAGAGTGGTAAGAGTCAAGAGGGAGATTCTGTTACAGATGTGAGGAGAGTTGTTGGTTGATGGCATTTTTTAATACTTTGGCTGGGAATGGGAGCAGGGACATCAGTCAGTAGTTGTTGAGTTTGTTTGGGTCTGTTGATGGTTTCTTTAGAAGGACATTGACTTCTGCATGTTTCCAGTCCTTGGGGAAGATGGCCGTGGCAATTGAGGTGTTGAACATGGTGGTGAGTATGTACCTGATTCCAGCTTGGCCTAGGTTGAAGATGTGGTGAGGGCATAGGTCGGTTGGGGCCCCTGAGTGGAAGAAGTTCATGATGGAGGCGGGGTTCTATCAAGCAAGCTGGCTCCATTTAGTTAGATGGATGTCTGTGGTGGTAGCGGGATTGTTGTGTTGTGTGAAGAAGTCAGTGGCTTCGGGCTGGGGTGTGAAGTTTCTGTGGATGTTGCCGATCTTGTCATGGAAGAAGCTTGCAAGGTTATTACAGAGTTCCTGTGAGGGGATAATGTTGTTTCTTACAGCTAAGAGGTTGGAGAATTCTTTGATGATGTTGAAGAGTTTTTTGATGTTATTAGAGTTTATTTTGATGCATAAGGCAAAGGACTTTTTTCTCGATTCCCTGAACTGTATGGTAGAGGTTGAGGGCCATCTAGAAGACAGACTTGTCAGTCATGCTCTTGCTGGTGTGTCATGTTCTTTCCAGTTATTTATATTGTTGTTTAGCAGGTCTTCAGTGTACCAGCTATGATGCTTGGTGGACCTTTGGTGGGTGTTGTTGCAAATGGGAGTAACGCTGTTTGTGCAGTTGGTGATCCAGTTGTTGAAGTTTCTGACAATCTGCTCTAGGAGGTGATGGAGTGGGTGGTGTTGAGGCTGTTGATCCATGGGTCCTTTAAGACCATTGTTCAGTTGTGGTGGGGGAAGTTAGGCAGACTGAGGGTGAGGTGCGTGAGGTGGTGATGTTGAAGTGGACGATGGAGTGGTCAGTCCAGGTGAGTTCCGTGATGTGGCTGTACCTGATGCGGATGCTGGAGCTGAAGATAGTGTCTAGCATGTGGTCTGCGGTGTGCGTGGGGTCGTGGATAAGTTGGGTAAGTCTGAAGTTGTTCATGCTTTTGAGGGGATTGGTAGTTTTGATGTCTATATATCTCTATGTTGATTAAAACATAAAAGTATTCATCACATGCAACAATAAATACATTAATATTTAAAATAAGGAAGTCCTACAACTCATTACGTAAAAGCAATACATTAAAAACCCTATTTACATAAGACGATATTACCCAGGCAATGATAGTCATAATAGTCAGACCCTTCATTATGATTTAAGCAGAAACAGCTGGACGCAGCAATTAAAACCATTTCTGACTAATTCAGGTTCAGAGCGTTTACCTTTCTAGCGACACCTAAATAGGGAGCTCCATCATTCTCAATATCCATGCCCACAACAGAAATCGAGAAACAGCAAACACAATCTGTTCAATCGTGTCACTTTTCAAAATCCTAGGCGACTCTTGATGGTTCCTAACCCCCAGTAACTTGCATTTTGCAAAAATCCACTTTGACCAGGGCTTCCAATATTTGGGGCAAAAGAAGACAAAGCAATGGGCAATAAGGACAGTCACTGGTTTGGGAACCTGCTTTTACCCATTTTACTGTGACAGAAAGGTAGTATTCCCAGTCTGAATTTTACATACAAGTGTTTAGTCTGGGAAGGATAGATTCTGTCCAGATATTGCTCGTACTTGGGGAGGCACTTGTGCTTAATAAATTGCCCCATCAAAGTTGCCCCTGCCTTGTCTCTCCAAGTCTGTATTAGCACAAATTCCCAATAAGCTAGTTTTACTTCTGTTGTTTTCAGTGGGGACTCCCTTACCTTCCCGATCTCGATTGTGTGGGACATGTTCTTTACATGTCTGAGCCATGGGGTACGACAGTGTTTATCCAGGCACATTACTTCTGCCAAAGTAAGGGCTCATTTCCCCAGTAGTCCACAGGCCTACCCATGTAGTCATGGTTTTATGGAGGTTACACAGTGAATATGCTTAAGGGCCATATCAAATCCGAATGGTGTAAGCAGGGTACTTGTGGGCAGATTTAACAAAGCCCTAATACATTTATTTTCAATGAATATAAGTGCATGGCAATGAGTGAAACCCCAAAGCTTGGTACCATATGTTGCTGCTACCACCGCTGATGCTTATATACACTAAGAGCTGGTAAAATAGATCCCTCCATAGAGCCATTGTGTTTCATAACAACTGCAGACACCCTTTGGTGGAGGATAATCCCACTCTTTTCAATTTAAGGGGCCACATCAATTTGTCTGCCAACCTTACTTCCAGGTAGTCAAAATGTTTAACCTGCTCAATAGGAGCTCCCCAATGGTCATCTTGCCCCGAAATGACTTGTGCGGATTGAGCACTATGCACTTGTGTTTGGAAGGATATATTTCCAAACCTCTGCTCCCGCAAAAGACTGCAAAGAAGTCTAATTCTCATTGGAGGTCTATTGGCATTCCCAAAATAAGGAGGATGTCATCAGCAAACATCAAAATTGGCACGTGAACACCACCTAGTTTTAGGGCATCATGTTTACATTGTGCTTGCCAGTCCACCGCACCATTGATATACAGGCTGAAAGAGTAGGTGCCAATACACATTCCTGACTAACCCCTTGCTTTTTTGAGATCTGGGGGATAAGCCCCCTCTATTCCTCCTCACCCTAGCATAGGTATCAGTGTGTACAAGTCTCAAGATCTGGAGGAGATCATTGAGAAGACCATAATATTCTAAAACTCTCCTTATTTTTTCCTCAGGACCAGGTCGAATGCCACACTTAAATCAATAAAAGTGACATAGAGATGGTCCTGCCTGAGAGTGATATACTTCCAGCACACAATTTTAAACTGAAGGACTTGATCAAGGGTACTAACCCTTTTCTTGAACCCTGCCTGGGAATCCTCGAGGATATGGTGTTATGAAATTTAAGAATGGAGCCTTGCCAGATCCTGAGTAGAGAATATCTCTTGAATAATGTCAATTAGGCTTATAGGTCTATAATTGGCCAGTGAGACCCAATTCCCTTCTTACATATTGGTACAACCACAGCGCCACGCCATGTGGGAAAAATCCCATCCTCACTCATGACAGTGTTGCTTAGTGCATTTAGGAACAGTACCCAGATCTCTGGATGCAATCAATATAGGTCACCGGGAATGCCATCCAGTCCTGGGGGCTTTTCTTTTTTTCAGCAGTTTTAAGGCCTGATCTGTTTGCTCCAGCTCTAATCTGGTAGACTGTCCTCTATGCTTTCCCTGGGCCTCAACTCTAGGATGAAGGTTAGCATTCACACCCTTGTGAGTTGGAAGCTGCTCCTTATCAGACGGCCATGCCATATAGAGTTCCTCAAAATGGCTTACTCTCACCTCAGGCTGAATAACTGGGTCAAGATGGCCATCAGTGGGCGGTGCCCCATTGGCCACCAACTTCCAAAAGAGCTTGGTATTATTCTACTGTAGGGGTTTGGTGAAATCCACCTGTTTCTCCGCCTCCCAGTCCCTTTTAGCTCCCCTTAGAGTTGCTTCATAAGCCCCTCTTGCAGCTCTGATTTCAATGGTACTCCCCTTTTTATTGCTTCTAGAACTGAGTTTTTAAAGGTTTGACAGGATTTAGAGTACCATCTAGGCAAATTGTTTGTGCCTCCTCCCCTCTGCCTTCCTTCCATAAAAAGGAGCTTCAGTTGCTCCATCAATTTACACTGGAGCATGACAAAATTAACCTCTGATAGATCGCTGCCCTCAACTACTTCCATTCTCTTTATAAAAAAGTTTCAGACTGGACCTTATTATCATTCACCACAGCTGCCCACTTAACATTTCTTGGTTACTTGTTACCTCAATAGTATTAACCACTACTCTAGGTCCCTAGGTGTTACATTTAAATGGCCTAACATCATAAATTGCACTTAGCGCTTGGCGATCACTTTCAGTTTTCAGCTTTCGACACCACAATCATGTCCTGAAAATTCGACCAGAGCATTTGGTTGAGAAATATATTGTCCAAATGACTTGCACATGTACCTCTTTTAAAAGCTGGTAAGACCGGAGTATCTGATTTTGTTTTGCCGTTCACTAATCTTAATCCCCAGATCACAGCTAATTCCACAAGTTGGGCTGCCGTCTCTTTGCGTTTTTTCAGATCACTCTGGACAGCCCTCGACCTGCCTGTGGGTCCATCTCAGAGGCAGGGCAGTATAAATTCACACAGATCGTATGAGAAATAGGTGTTGCAATCCCATGCCATTATTATTTGAGCACCCCTTCTTGATTGGGTCAGCATATCTGCTATATCCTTCACTGTTACAGACTGAGTGTTAGTTCGGGCAGATTTTACATAGATGATCACAGTAGCTACATGCTTAGTCCCTGAGTGGCTATGGATTTGTAGCTCAACTCCCAATACATCCATACTAGAAGAGGGAATAACCTTCACCTCTGGAAAAAGGCCCTGTCTCAGCCAGGTTTCCAGACCACCTTATGTTCGACCCTCGGGAGAGGGTATTGCATGGGCATTGAATGCCAGGATCCCATCTCTAAATTCTGGGTCAATTGCCAGTGTCTATTTAGTTCAATAATGTGGTGTTGATGTCATTGTGGTCTTCGAGATAGAAGTTGAGGTCACTGAAAATGTAGTTGCTGTGGTCTACTGTGAGGGGGACAATGAAGTCAGCGATGAAGCTGCAGAAGGCTGGACATGGTCCTGGAGGATGGTAGGCAAGGGCGCTGCTGATGGAGGTTTTGCTATTTGTTTGGAGTGAGAAGTTGAGGTGTTCCATGGCTGGGGTCATTTTTGGTGGTGCATTTGATGAATTCCTTGTGTATTTTAATTGTATTTACATAGCGTTTACTACCCCTGACAAGGTGTTCAAGTACATTTTGGTGAGTGGCACGCTGTTCCAGAAACTAAAAGGTTTAGTGGTGGATTAGTATGGGGAAAAATGAGTATAATTAGTATTAGTATTAATGTAGAGAAATATGAGTTAATTTGAACACTGGTCATGTGAATCTGTTAGTTGGATTCAATGAAATAATGGAGGGATAGAAGAGGGAAGAATACAGAAAGTGTTAATTGAGCAGTCATAGTAGTAAAATGAGGTTTGGGATAAGTGAAGGACAGAAGGAAGAGTCTGTAGAAAAGGATTAGGGAGATCATAGTGGTAAATTAAAGTTTGGGATCAGTTAAAGGAGAGATACACAAAAGAGAATTTAGTGGGGTTGTTTGGGAGATCATAATAGTGAACTGAGGTTTGGTGTGAGCCAGGAGGGATTGAGGAGGGAAGGGTCTAGGAAGAGTTATTTTGGAGATCATGGTACTAGCATGAGGTTCGGGATGAGCTGCTGAGTTAGAGAGTGGAGCTAAAGGATTGAATGAGAGCGGTATAGGGTGAGACAGTAGTGCATTGGAGAGAGTAATTGTATTTCTTTTTCTATTGTACAGTAGGACTAAAGTAAAAAATATATAGATAAATGATTACATAGAAAGGGAACATATGTGTAAGGAAGCTAATTTATTGAGACAAAGTTGTATTCTGTAAACACAGACTTTCAAATGTTGCAGTAATTGAAGGTAATACATTTGTGAACTTTTTCTTACACTATTTTTTATCCTTTTCTCAATATTTCAATAGTGAAATGCTTGTAGATAAATAGTTAAGATTACATTTACCTATTGTGATAGATATATAAAAAGAGACTCATAAGCATCTAATCAAACAATGTACATAGACATTATGCAGTGACCTGTGACCGGTTGCTACTACGTAGTATAGTTAGGACCTAGTTTCTATAGAAAAGGCTGTTTTTTGCTTGTCTATATCTTTGGCGCCGCTTGTGGAATCTTCACAAAAAATTCCCAAATATTTTTTGTCATGTGACCTGCTGTTTGGAAAGTTTTGGGGTGATCCGTGAAATGGGGTCAAGGTAAGGAGGGGTGAAAATGGAGTGTTCCCAATGTGAATTCCCGTAGAAACTTTTTTAACAGCAATTGAGCCAAAAACCACTGGGCATAAATACACCAACTTTGGCAGAAAAGGTAGATCTTCGTCCAGGGAGAGGACTGTTATTTGTTATAAATCCACTCTGTAGTTTTTCAGAAATTGAAAAAAATCCAAATTTGTATATATAGGGACGCAAAGGATTCCCGACCCCTTGCGATCTTGTGACTTGGCTTGAGCAGAGTCCCAGACAAAAATGTAACAGAAAAAAGGGACTAGGCTACGGACACCCTGACCCTTAGCTCTTTTTGCTGTGGACTCCCCTGAGCAAAAAAGCATAAAAAAAAAAAAAATGTTTCCACTATTCACGGATCCGGCAATTTTTTTTAAAACAAAGACTATGCTTCGTCTTTTTCAAGCCCCCTGTTGGGCCAAGTCCCAGGTGCAATGTTTATTGAGGTATGGGGGGTGCCCGTCTGCCCCCTCAGCCTTGGGGACCGCCACCTCCCCGGGGCTGTAATTATAACTTGTGCACTTACCTTGCACTGCTAATTGCCCCGGATATTACAGAACTCTTGACAAGTTCTATAAAGTCATTACAAATAGAAATGAAACATTAGAAGTCAGATTCTTGAAGAAAAAACTGTGCATGACGAGGGAGTGAGTTATAGTTACTTCAAAGAACTATAACTATAACTGCTGAATTTCTCTGGTTTTGTGTGAGTAAATTCAGAACCTGAATATAAAGTCCCTGTAACCTTTGTTTTATTCAGTGAATGAATATATATATATATATATATATAGAGAGAGAGATTTATATATATAGATATTTATATGGCTATAGATGTAGATGTAGATGTAGATATAGATATAGAAATAGATATATGTATATTTAGATATTTTAACCAACAGTAACCATAGCCATAAGTAATATATACATTTGTGAAGAAGGCCTGAATAGTATGTATATATTTTAGGAAAGAACATAGTTATTATACATATTTGTAGAAATAAGTACACATATCTAGACATTTGAGGTGAGATGGTGATGTAGGGTGCTCTATACTCGAGCTGCTCTCAACCTAAACTTGGGAACTAGCATAATTTTAGTCATCACTCTAACCCTAAAGGGCTTTTGTTTTGACTTTAACTGAGTGCTCTCTTGTGTCTGGATAAAGTAAAACCTCTCTGAAGGGCTATAAATATAGTAAAACATATGTCAGGGGATGCTTTTGCTCATTCCAGGTAAGCTTGGATGGTATTATAACAATTCAAAGCTGTAATACTGTGCCTGGAATGGTGAAACACTTTTCTCATTTACAGCTTGGCAAGAATGGCACTGTGTTAATCCTTTACTTAAGGACTTTGCTGTATGAATGGCAAAAGAATTGGTCATTTTCTAGCTCGGCATGGATAGCACTATGCTAATCCTATCCTTAAAAGCTTTGCTAGGAAAACAGACATTTGAGGTGAGCAAATCTAGAGTGTCGCTGTTGTTGTAGGGTGCTCTATACTGGAGCTGCTCTCCACCTAAACTTGGGAACTACAGAGAGTCCTCTCAACTCTTTTGCATATCTAGAAATATTTCTCTCCATTCTTATGCCCCCCTGAGGTTGCATAGAAATTGGACGTATTCCCAGCTTTGTAAATCTGAGGATGTATCAGATTTCATTGGGTTCCATGGGTGTTGCATGGGAACACCCCAAGCAACACCCATGAAATGCCTCTTTCACGTAGTTTTATGTAAGAAAGGTGTCCAAGTGTACAAGGCCATAAAAAGCCACAGAAGGTGAATCTGGGCTGGCACACTGCGCACTGCAGCATTAAAAAAAATGATGCTCCGGTTACGCAGTGTGCCTCTAGTGCCTCGTAAATGAGGCCCTTACAGACCATAAGTGGCTGCTTGTGCTGCTGTTCGTGTTATCTTGCATTTAGGAATATTTTCGTAGTGCAAAATAAATCCTTGCATCCATGTTGGACACAAGGGTGCATCTTGTGCCAAGAACCTAGCACTAAATGCCTGGAGTAAGTTGGGGGAATATCCTGCCCCAAGTGCACATTTATGAGTGCAAGTGGGTGCTCGCACTGCATTTGTGCTCTGTTGCAGTTCTTAGCACCAGTGCATCCTCACTGACATTTTAGACACATTGAGCATTTTTCCATGTCATCTAACAGATGTTTTATTTAATTCTATGTCTCTACCAAACTCTCCTATTTGCTCATGCACCCCTATACATTTACACTACAGCTTCTCTCTCCCTACAAGCCACATGATCCCCATCTTCACCCCTTTCTTTACATTCCCTGGTTGAACTGCATACTTGCATGATAAATGACCAAGAACTGCTACAATCCAATTTCAGGTGAGAACACTGTTCCACTGTTCATCATTGAATCCAGATGGGATGTGCCACAGCTCTCATCCAACATGGATTCAAAATGCTCACCAGAAACTGTCCCATGAAGACTGGAGGAAGACTAACTATTATTTTAAAGGATACCATAGATACAGCAATTTTTCAAGCGTTCCACATTTTCAAATGAGAATCACTTCTCAATTGCTCCCCAAGCCTGACTTCTCTTTCTCTTTCCTGCTGATATACAGACCTCCTCCAAACTCTGAGAAACTCTGCAGAGGTCATCACCAACACTGTAAACTACAATCAACTTGGTGTTGAGGCAGACATTAAATTATCATTCAGCTGGACATGGCCTTCATGTAATCTTCTCCCTGGAAAGACCCATTACAATAGGACTGATACCCTTGGTGTCCTAAGAAACAAAGATGCAAAAGACAGAAATTCGTGCAATACATCACAAAGGAAAAAAGAGAAAAAAATGTCAGAAATGACATACTATGCTTTCACCGTCACCACAAGATGTCCAATTATTTAAGCCAGAGTGAAAGAAGGCTCCCCTTTTCCTACTGGATCATAATATCAGAATGTAGATTCTAGGATTGCATTAAATTCTTATTGAATTCTGCAGCACAGAGTGTACTGGTAAAAAGACTCCACTCTCCCAACACTTCTGTGGCACCATCAAAGACCATCTGATCTCAGTAGCACCTCCATATCAGAATGCCCAGCAATCATTCTCCACAGACCAAGATTAACAAGATGGTTTCCACAGACCTCCTTTGAATAACCACATGCCTTCCAGTTCACTGAATCGCTTAAGGTCAGTCACCCTTCTTGCACATTGTCCGATCCCTGCTACCCATAACCGGTCAAGGACATTCTACTCACCAAAAGTGCTGCAATTGCAATAGTAATTATTGTCAATAATTCCCTACCTACTACTTCACCAGCAAGACCCTGTACGTTAGGGCGATCATCAAGAAGATTACACTTTTTCATGCAGACTAATGTACGTAGCTGCCTGTTGTGCTGTAAATGCTTTGAGTTGCAACACATTTTAATAAGATGTCCATTTTGTTCAGCCTCTTCTGTGTTAATCAGTGAAATGGTGCACTGGTCTGCCCCATTCACAACAATGTGTAGGACAATGAAACGGTTTACCTTTACCTTTGTATATCTCATTTAGAAACCACAAGGCCCTTTCTACCTCTACCACACTACTAATGGGGAACGCTCTCAAAACCAGAAGAATGCACCATAATGTTATTGCAAATGTTGCAGTGATATTATCAATGTTGTCATAGAAAATGTCATGAGTGATGTAATATGTGGGGTAATTAGCAGTGCCTGGCAAGTTCATGAGTTAAAGTTATCTTAGGGCACAAGTTATACTTACTTGAGATAACTATATCATGAATTTCAGAGGTTTTGTATGTTTAAAATGGCGTGTTTAACTGACATTTTAACTTATGACATCACTTTAACTTTTTATTTTTTTCAGTGAATTTCTAGTTTTTTTAAAAAAAGTAAAGTAATATTTTATTACTAAACGTAAAGCCAACCCCACTCGCCGTGCTGCGGCCAGGGCCTGCATCCAACCACTTGCAAACAGCCAACCCCATGCCACGCATGGTATACTGGCATGACAGGTCCTGGCTGCACTCAAGTAGACTTACTGACTTTGCCAAAGAATCACAACACCAAAATATAAAAAGAAACCCTATGTTTATCTTTTTCCAAAAATACACCAATACTTTTCATCTACAGTACATTTCAGTAATTCACACAATGCAAAATTTACTAATAGTGATTACTATAAAAATGTTTAATAAACCTATATTGAAAAATAAACATGACTGTGACTCTTTCTTTTAACATTGTTTTTATTATCGCAATTTGTGGGCTGAAAAATGTCAAAAGAAAGACTCAGACCCCATTCCCTGAGACTGCATGAGTGCTAGAGACCCCAGGGTTTTTTTTTTAAATAAGGGGAGGGAGCACAAGGCCCCATTCCCTTAGTTGCCTTGCGTCACAGGGGATCCCATTCAAGAGGCCTTTATTATTAACTACCCAGGGGCCACCCCACCTTGGCCTTTTTAGCCCCCGGGACCACATCCCTGGGGCCAATTTTAAAAATTAAAGGGAGGTGACGCACGGCCCTCCTGACCCAAGCCTCTTTTCCTGGAGTCAAAAGTGGGTGCCCTGCGCATATCCTGGGCTCCCACAAAGCACTCGTTGGGGGCTATGGAGGGGAGCCTCAGGGCCCCCTCAGTCCCAACCACCTCCGTACATGCTGGGAGAGGCAGCATTGCTCCCATTCGGGTGGGATCAATGTGTGTTTTCCTGCCCACTTCAGCCATGGCAGAGAAACAGAAATCTGCTTCCACCCAGTGGGAGCATTTTCAAATCTCCTGCCAGATAGGAGCTGACTTCTGTTTCCCTGCTCGAAGCCAATGTGTCCTGGGTGTGGGATCCCTGGGACACAGTATGTGAGACACCCTCAGGGACTTAGGTTCCCCGGGCCTTAACAGGCTTAGGAAGGGGGGCCACACAGCCTATTACAGCTCGGCAAGGGGGGGGGTCATGCGCCCGCCCCTTATTTAATAGAACGGCACCGGAAGATGGGGTCCATGGGGCCATCTCAAGGCTCGGGATGGAAGCCATGCACACCCCTCTGCTGTAATTATATATCACTCCCCCAGCCCCTGGCCCATTTCAATCTTTTTTTTAATTGATAGCACAGAAGCTTACACTTTTAAAAAAAATGTTGTCACCTATCCTCTCCGGATACTTAGAGATGTGAAACACACAATTGTGTTAACATTAATAGCTCTAACACTACTGAAATAGATTTACACCAAATCACAAAAAAACACTCTTTCTGGATCAAGATCTAAGAGTCTGCCAAATGTGGTGTAATTTGGTCACTGGTTTAGGCAAAGGCTGTGTGTACAATTCCTAATGAAAAATAAAGGGAAAAAACACGTTTTGGGCCCCACTTTTTTTTCTCTGCCCCCTTTTGACAGATAGACCCAGAACATTTCAGGAAGGAGCTATGGTACAATTGTTTTTTTTTGGAACGTTTTGTGAAGATTGGTCAAACAGCGCCATAGATATAAACAAACCAAACATTTCTATAGAAACACAATAATAATTATAACTACCCAGTGGTGATCTAGATGGATAGATAGATAGATAGATAGATAGATAGATAGATAGATAGATAGATAGATAGATAGATAGATAGATAGATAGATAGCAATTCACACTCCACTTATTAATGACTGCAGATAGCATCAGATGCTATGAGTTTGTTGACACACTGTTAAAAGAAAACACTGAAATGAGTTCAAATCAATGAGACCACCATTATTCAAATAGATTACAATTAAATTCTATCTAGCTCTTCCACTCTAAGTGGTAATTCAAATAGATAAGAATGGCGACCTTCCAAAATACAGAATATTTGATCATTTCTGAAACTCATTGGATATCAGAAAACTTGCTTGATGTCATTGTTTTCGTTTCCTATGAATAAAATTAAGAGTTTGGTAGGATGCAGCTTTGAACAGAAATGCAATTATTTCTGATTTATAGTAGATTGTATTCTATGAATAACTGTTATTCCTTGTATCCCTTGTAATTTCAAACCCAGCTGTGACGTGTGAGCAAGTAAGTTGATTGAGTCTGTCTGGAACATCATTTTGCAGTCAGAGGAACTGATTAAGTTTGCATTGTATAGCTACGTGACACATTTTTGAAAGAACACATCTCTGTCAATGTTGCTTCCTTATATTTATGTAAATTTTTATAATAATATTTAGCTGATGCTTGCATTGTTCTACTGATGTATTTATTTATGCAGACATTTTGAAATATGAGCATCACCATGTGGACAGTGGACAATCTGTGCAAAAGCCAAAGACAGAGATAGTATAACAACAGAAGAAGAAACAAGCAGTAATTCAATTGAAATGGTACGGCAAGGAAGAAGTGATAGGGACCATGAGTTCAATTATTTAGACATACATTATGTCTGAAAGAGATGCAGCTTTAATGCAGTGAGAAAGAAGAGGTGAGCTAGACAGTGCTTAACTTATGAGGATGCCTTGCTGGGGGAAATCGGAGCACTAAGGGGCATATTTACAAGAAAGTGGTGCAACACTACCAATGCACCACTTTTCTTGCATCACCTCTGCCCCCACCTAACGACACCATGTTTACAATACAGTGCATATTTACAATACAGCGCACCATGGTGGTCGCTAGGACAATAGCGGAAACATTTGTGACACTATTGTGGACCTTTGCTACACTTGCATCAAAAATGTTGACACTAGTGCAGCCAAGCACAAGGAGGCCCATTGATTTAAATTGGGTGCTTCATTTTAACACTCTGAGCAGGTGTTAAAAATGACAGAAAAAATGGTGGAGGAAAATGTTGTAAATTTCACTTCTCTATTTTTTGGGGCCTCCCTGTGTCGGAACGCCCCTTTTACATACATTATGCCTGACACAGGCATAATGTGGCGCAAGGGGTTGCAGAGTGTCGCAATGCAAGCCACTGTGTAAATACAGTGAGGGGGAAAAGCCACTATAGCACTGCCTTAGCATAAAATAAATGATGCTATGGGGGCACAAGGTAGCAATTTGAACTTGTAAATATGCCCCTTATTTTCATCATCAGTCATAGCCCATAGAAGGATAGAGGGAGTGAGACATGCAAGAAAGTGAAAAAAGAGAAAGACGGGAAATCTTTGAAAAAGGGAGAAAGCAGGGATGAAAAGAGACATAGAAGATTGAGCAGGGACATTGCTCTGGTACACTGGGAGGAGCCTGTGGAATAGAAGCAGCATATGACATGTCTATGGCTACCACATCATCACATTACTGTGTGTGCGCAAAGAGACTATTCTGTCAGTTCTGCACCACAATGTAGAGATGAGTTGCCTCAAGCAGCACTCTCTCCAGGGAGGCAATTATGGCCACAGAAGTCATTCTGACCAGACCAGAGCTTGGGCATAAGGAGAAGTTGGTTCCACCACAGCACCAGAATGAACAAGGAGACCCTTGCGGGCTGAGCCTGCACAGGCTTCTAGCAGCTATTTTAGCTTGAGTGTTCCCTATGGAGCCACATGAATGTAGTCTTCCCCAAAACACCTGTTAGATTGAAGGACACAATAGACAGGCCTGGCCCCTAAAAGACCAAACCACAAGCCCCAGGGGCACTAGGAAGGACAGCAGTTACTGCTGATAGCAGGAGGGGCCTAGAGATGAGGTGGCCCCTGGTCTTGTATGGAGACAGCCAGGAAGAAGATGGCAGACATTGTACAGTGAGTAGAGCCACTGAGGTTGCCCCCTAAAGACGAGGGCTCTTGCGGTTGGCAATAAAACAGAACAAATGGAGCCCTGAAGGGGAAGTCAGCACATGTGGTCTTGTAGAAGAATGTAGATGACGAGCACCAAAATAAAGGCATACACAGGCCCCAGGAAGATAGATGGGATCCAGCAGGTAGAGCAAACAGGGAAGAGAGGGCCCCTTGTGAAGGGAGTGTACCCGACTGAAATCTAAAAAACCTGTGAGGATGGGCAGCATCTTCCGAGCATCCACCAGCATCAGATGAGAGCTGAGAGGCAACACATGCCAATGGCTCCAGCTATCACAGAGGGAGTGGAGGCAGATAGGGCATACCCCACTACAAGTAGATAAGACTTAGGAGAACCAAATAGGACCTAGTAGGGGAGTTTAGGGCTTAGGGAATCAGAGTGGGGTTGGCTGCAGCAGTTAACATGGTGGGTCTGACTGTGGCAGAAATCTTCAGGCAGGCAGTTTGCCAGGGCAGACGGATGAAATCCTGAAGGATATGGACAGGATGCAGTGCGCGGCTGGTACCTGAAAAAACTAATGGGGCTAGAAGCAACTGTCATATTTCTAGGTGTAGAAATATATTAGGTCCCAGTGTTATTGTGCCTAATTACTGCTAAACTGGAGGCTTCAAAAAAACTTGCTTTCAGATGTACCAAACAAAAAAAAGAGAGAGTCTTGCAGAAGTTCCAGAAATTTTTAAGCCACTTGAACTTTACGTGCAAAGTGTGTTCTGGGCAGGGATTTCTGTAGGCACATGGCATTTGCCATTAGGGAAGCAATGAAACCACATCAAAGTACAAGGGTCACAGATGGAATAAGACACAACATGAGGATTTTGT
This sequence comes from Pleurodeles waltl, assembly GCF_031143425.1. Lineage (NCBI taxonomy): Eukaryota > Metazoa > Chordata > Amphibia > Caudata > Salamandridae > Pleurodeles > Pleurodeles waltl. Next base: position 48,548,297 of record NC_090437.1, read on the forward strand.
TAAGGTTCTTAGACATCTAATATGGTATAGAAATTTGGCTGCAGGCATACCCTTTGATGTGGACAGTGGAAATGTTTTTGAACACATCTACAGCATGTGGTTTTGACCTTTTATGGAAAGGGAGATGGTGTGCTGAATAGTGGCCATAGTACCAGAAGAAACCATTTGTGGCTTGTTGTGCTCACAAGGGGCGGGGTGAGTGCGGCACACAGGGGTAGGAGGAGGGGGACGGTTTGCAGGGGGGGGGATATTTAATAAACACATTTTTTTAAAAAAAGAATCCTACCTGATCCGACGCCGAGACAGTCGGCCTAAAACACATGAGCTATGAGGGGAGTGCACAGTGCACTCCCCTCATTCCCGTCATCCCCCAATGCCCTGCCCCTTTCATAACTAAAGGATAATAAACACAGTTTATTATCTTTTCGTTGTGAAAGGTTTTGCTGCTTCTGCTGCTGGCCGGTGGCGATGCTCCTCTGCCCTAGGGGAGGTACTGCCGCTGGAAGAAATCCAATCATAGCATAACAGTTTTAGAATTCTTTCTAGTAGTCATGGCAGTAAGGCAGTGAGGAAAGCACTTGACCCACAGGAAAGTGAATTGTGTAATAGACTATAAGGTAGTGGCGAAGCTAATTAGCAAAGAGTCTGCAAGCGAAAATTGAGTCCTGAGATTGCTAAGTTAGTTGGTTCTGTGTTGCTTACAGTGGATGGTGTATTAAATGCTAGACATATACCGGGCCATGGAAATGAGGTGATGGATGGTTTACCTAATTTTCAGTGGTCAAGGTTCTGTGGATTGACCACAAATGTGGAACTGCATGGTGAGGATACCATGAAAGAGATGTGGAAGCTTAGACAATGAGGGTGCTGCAGCCGGCTGAGGGCTCACTGAAAGCACCATGAGAAATTCTTAGTATCAAGTCTGGACAGAGTTAATAAATAGCTGTGCACAGAGAAGAAGGAGTGGCAGATCAGGAATGACATCAAAGAGATCTGATATGAACTTGCTGCTGAGAGTGGTTGACAAGAGACTACGACCAGTATCCGTCTCGAGAAAGATGGCAGACACAGCCTTCTATGGAAAGGTTTTTAGGGGTATGAGACAACTGGGGTGTGGGAAATTTGTAAAGTGGATATTGGAGAGGAAGTCTAGAGCAAAAGGCAGAAAGTTCAAGAGGTAGTAGACCGTAACAGCAGATATAATTCAAATAAATTTGCCAGGCTAGACACGCATGTGCACCTGCCATGAACTGCCTAGTACTAAGGGTGATGCTCACTGTCATAACGTCTGGGCATGCCCAGCACTCTAAGGGCAGCACATGCAAAAACAGCAAGGTGATGGATGAAATGTTTTAATTAATCTCAGTCACTGGCAATTGCTCTCTGTGCCACTGTAGCCTAGCTATGGGTGGCTAAAGTACAACTAGTTTGGTTGCCACAACTATATGGGCCACAAGTCAGGGTCAGAAGGAGACTTTTTTGCAGTACTTCTTCAGAAAAAGCATCTGCCCCGCCATCATCAGTAATAACTTCAGCCAGTACCAATTTTAGGCCAAAGAGCACAATGCATTCTGAGACTTGATTAGCTTTTTGTATGAGTGGCTGACTAAAAAGCTAAAAAGCCAGATTTGTTAAAAGTGTGTCCCACTCTCCTCTGCATACATACAATGATATGTTAGTCAAGTTTATACTAAAAGAGAAACAGTCAGATATTGCGGGTGCCTAATTTCTTTAAAAAAAACTCAGTTACATGTGCACATTTGCATTAACACGTGCATCGTTGTTTATAATTAAGCATTGATAATTGTATTCCGTCTCGATGGCTTGCTGAGAAGTAGCTTCTGCCACATTTCTTCTGAGAAAGCAACATGACCATTCTCTGGATGCCAGCATGGTGTGTGCTAGAAGGGCAGTAGAGTGAGCCCTGTGTGCTACAGGAGGAAGGACTACATTCCCCACCATACCGCTGACTGGAGGAGGAGTTTCATCACCACCTGGGTTCATTTAGGGGCATATTTATACTCTGTTTGCGCCGGAATTGCGTTGTTTTTTTTTTACGCAAATCCGACGCAAAGCTAACTCCATATTTATACTTTGGCGTTAGACCCGTCTAGCGCCAAAGATCTTGGAGTTAGCGTCATTTTTTAGTGTGGACACCTACCTTGCGTTAATGATATGCAAGGTAGGCGTTCCCGTCTAAAAAATGACTCCAAGGCATGTGCGCCTTATTTAAACTCCCGTGCAAAAATGGCGCACGGGAGTGGACGGGTAAAAAAAAAATGACGTCCAGCCGCTTTTGCGTCATTTTTTAGCGCCTGGTCAGGGCAGGCGTTAAGGGACCTGTGGGCTCGGAAGGAGCCCAGAGGTGCCCTCCCATGCCCCCAGGGACACCCCCTGCCACCCTTGCCCACCCCAGGAGGACACCCAAGGATGGAGGGACCCATCCCAGGGAACTTAAGGTAAGTTCAGGTAAGTAATGTTTTTTTTAAAAAAATTGTGTCATAGGGGGGCCTGATTTGTGCCCCCCTACATGCCACTATGCCCAATGACCATGCCCAGGGGACATAAGTCCCCTGGGCATGGCCATTGGGCAAGGGGGCATGACTCCTGTCTTTGCTAAGACAGGAGTCATGTCAATGGAGGGTGGGAGTCAATACAAATGGCGCAACTCGGGTTGAGAGAGATTTTTTGCCTCAGACCGATTTGCCCCATTTTTTGACGCCCAAGCTCCATTTTCCCCTACGCAGGCGCTGCCTGGTGGGCGTCATTTTTTTTGACGCACACCAGTCAGCTCCGCCGGCTAACGTCATTCCATAAATAAGGCGCCCGCATGGCGCTTTGGAATGGCGTTAGCCGGCGTTAACATTTTTGACGCACAACTGCGTTGGCGCAGTTGTGCGTCAAAAAGTATAAATATGGCCCTTAATGTGTTACACGTGGCTGCTGCCTTGCTGGCGTTCTCTAATTCTCTGTGTCTACTCATAGTAAACTTTTACAATGCTTTTTCTCGGACTGGATCCTTTGGGCAAGCACAGGTTATTAGCGATCTTTTGACAGTACGCCAATTTCCAACTTTGATAAACGTTTTGTCCTCTTAGCTGGGAAGTTTAATTTGCACCCCTGTTGTCGGCAGTGTTTTTCTCAGCATGGCCACATGGATTCTGGCTTTCTGAGAATTGGCATTTTTTGCATTTTTCTCAGGGGGAACTTATGAACTCGATTATATCTGAGTACTATTTTCTCATCTTGAGATTCAATCTGAAGAGAAAGTTCCCATGTTTGTAGGTAGAGCTTGTCAGCTTAATTTCGATACTAGCTTAAAAACAGATTCACTGGATGTTTGTATTAGTTTATTTGCTATTATGTTTGGCACAATTAAGCCCCTGTAGCAATTTCTCCTTAGACCCTAAGTCGTTCAAATGGTTTGATAATCAATGTTCTTGGGCACAGCCAGTGTTGCTGAAGGCAGTGAAGTCCTGCCCCAGAGACTGTTTATAGGCCACTACTTGCTGTCTCTCCTACAAGAGAATTTTAAAGAATCGTGATGACATTTTCTGTGATGAGGCGTGGGATCAATTGCTGTAACCTAGCAGGCTCAGGGGCAGTGTCAAGTTCTGGAAAATCACTAACAATCCATCCTATCTTGAAGCCTGCTGTAGAGCATGCCTTTCTTCCCACTATTTTGCAGAGGTCTGGGTGAGACATTTTAAAACTATATGTGATGTATTCAATTCGGTTTCCCCTTCTTGTGATTTTCCAGCGACTGATGGTTACAATGCATATATTCACTTTTCTTATGAGGAAGTTTATGATGCTATTTGTGAGCTTTGTCTGAATAAATAACCCCGGTCTTGATGGTGTGCCTTTGGATGTTTTTAAATCCAATTCAGCTCTTTGGTCCCCATTGATTACTTTCTATATCAATGCAGTTGCTAAACAATCTATACCTAAGACATGGTCGACCTCAGTGATAGTGCCTTTCATTAAGAAGGGAAATCTTGCGGATCCAAGATGCTACTGCCCTACTTCTTTAGTTAGCTCTGTACTTCAAATCGTTTGCCGATCTTTGGTTTAGAATAGTTTAATGATCTGGACTATCTTTTGCAATGTTTTATCTGAAGTTCAGTATGGTTTGCGGCCTAGTCTTGGGATCATTGATTAATGGCTCAATCTGTATCTTAGTCTGAATAAATACACAGTGACCAAGCAAGGTATTTTAAATCTGGCATTCATGGACTTGAGCTCCACTTAAGATAGGGTCAATAGGGATAAATTATGGGATATTTTATAGTATCTTGGTGTGGAGACTAATATTGTTACTCTGTTCCATGATCATCATTTTAATTTGTCTGCTTCAGTATGTTATGGTCGTCTAGTAAAAGCACTGAGGACTATATATTGAAAGGGTGGGGGGGTTGTCAAGGCTGTATCCTGGCAACATTCCTATTCACCATGTATATAAATATGTTAGTATAATATGCTAGTTAAGGGTGGTAGAGAGTTGTAGGGACATGTCTTGGATTGCTCATCATTTAATTCTCACGCTCCTTTATGCAGATGACACTGTCCTTATTTTTAGGACTTCGTTGGGTTTGAAAAGCTTACCTAATGCTTTTGTGGTTAATTAAGTTGCTCCAATGGTTCAACACTTCTCTTCTATTTAACATATGCCCATTTTCAAAAGACTGTAGTTCACCAAGTGAAGTGTAGACTACTTTTCCTCAGGTAATTTCCTTGTATTAGGAAATGTTTAGTGAACCCACCCAGGTTCAAGCCAAAGGATCCAAATTTTCAGAGACAAGAATCCAACTTATATGCTGAATCGTATTGGTGGTCCAACGGTATTTATTGTAAAACAACAGCCAGCCAACATATGTTTTTCCCCTTACCGGTCATAAACCTGAGTCCTTCTCAAGGCTACAAAGACTTGGAGAAAAAGTTATAAGTTACAAATCTACAGATAGAGCCATCACACATTGTGTAAGGTTGCATAGTTGACCAGGATGCCATCACCCAGTGCAGGAAGCAGTAATTCAAATGGTGCAACCTTAGAAGATAAAATTGATTAGATAAAAACTTAACCCAGTGCCAATCCAGAAGTGGTACAAGGAGGAGAAAGTAAAAGTCCAAAGAGTATTAGAGGCCCTTTGTATTCAATGGGAACCTGTGTTTAACGCCTGTACTTAGCAGGAGTTAAAAAATGCTGATAAAAATTGGCACAAAGGAATCTTATACTGTAGATTCCTTTGCACCATTCGCAAAGGAATCTTAGAGATTTCATTGCACCATTGTTAGTGCCCCCCTAGTGCTGGAACGCCCCCCTTGCATACACTATGCCTGGCGCAGGCATAATGTGGGGCATGGGGTTACAAAGTGGCGCAATGCGTGCATTGCACCACTTTGTAAATGTGGAGTGGCGTTTCAGCCTCATGTGCTTAAAAAAAATGACCAGGACACTTTGCACTTTATTATCTTTTCTTCTTTTCACAAAAAATATGGAAGTCTTTTATTGTCAATGTGTTGGTAAGCATTTTGCACAAGTTCGACCAGCTCTGTTTTATCTACAGTTATTATCTGATGTGCACACTTACTTATATTTGGCTTGTTTCTTATCATGGCACTTTGAGTACAGACATTTTTATCAGGTCTTTGATGTACTTGATTATTATATTGCTGCCTTTTATGGTTTTATTTAAACCGAATAAAGATTACATGAATGAATGAAGTATCTATATCGTTTGGTAGTAATTTCAGAATGCACTTTTTGCCTCTGATTTTCACCATTAATTGTATTTGTAGTAATTCGTGGGAGGTTCAGTAGCGTAAAAAAGAGATGAATTGGACTAAACCTGACAGTGTTTTAATGTTCATTGCTATGTTGTTTAAAACCAAAGGCACACATTGACTGTTGACTGGCCACCACATTGCACAGGCTGAGGTGAAGTTTCTAAACCTAGAGCTGGTCAGACATTACTGTGCTGGAGCCCTGCAGCTAAGGCTTGTGAATGGTACTGCCCCAGCCATCCTGCCACCAGAGGCTGAGCAACAGTAGCCTCCAGAGTTAAACCATATCTTGTCTCGACTGCTGAAGCTAGTTTCCAGCAGCTTCTCTCTGTCTAGCTATCCTTTTTTATGTCCCTCCCACCTTTTTCCTGTCTATTTATCATCAGTCCATCTCTCTTTTCTCTATCTGTCCATGTACTCCTCTGTCCCCATCCCTCTTCTTATCTGGAGCTCTCCCCTAGTCTCCGGTTTTTGTGTCTCTTGCTCTCTCACTTTTTCTTTCTCTCTCCCTCTCCTCTTCTCTTTAGCAATCGCTCATGTTCTCTCTCTTTCTTTCTTTCTCAATATTGGCTTTTCTTTTCCACTCCCTTTCTTTCTCTCTCCTCTAATTCATTTCCTCTTCTTCTCTCCCTATAGATATGTCATGAACAAATATGACCACAGCACTCAACAACATACAAATTAGGAAAGTACAGGTGAAAGCTTGCATGTAGCAGCTTTGTTAGTAAATTAGTCGGTATATTCCTTGGTGTTCCAAAAGGTCGTTTATTTGATTGATTTACGTAAATCCAGAAATACAGTCAAACAGGCACAGCCAACACGTGTTTCGTCACAACAATGACTTTATCAAGGCTGTAAGGAATATACAGAATCAAGTTTTCAATATGACCATTGATACTGGAATGAAAATCATCATCGCAAAGAACAAAAAGTGTGTGCATAGACACAGCAAAATGAACCAGTGTGAAAATTGTAATGTACAAATATATATCAATAATAATAGTGAAGTTTCGTCCCGTGGTGAAAGAGAGTGGAGCCCAAAAGAGTAGAAGAAGAAATATGAGTGTGTATTAATTAAAATGAGTTCTAATGTGAACAAGACAGAGCTTATTGTCTATCCGCAGTCTAGATATCAAGAGACTAACTAGTGTAATCAGAGCAAGTCAAAATTAACCAAGTGAAGAAGTGAAAGGTTTCCTTTTTATTTTTCCATCGCTCTTCTTCCCCTCCCCTCTCTTGGTCCTCTCCTTAATCCTCCAGGTGCCACCGTAACTTGCCTCCTTTGGACATCCCATCCTCATACTAGCACTTTAGGTAGGCATTTTTACCTTTCATTTTCACTTTTTCACTTGGCTAATTTTGAGTTGCTCTGATTACACTAGCCCCCTCCGTGTTCCCCACAATTTGTTATTTCTCTCCCTCCCTTTCCTCGTCTCTCCTTCCATATCTGTGTTTTTATCTTTGTCTCGTCCTACCTCTCTTTCCTACTTTCTCTCTATTTCGACCGGATGCTCATGGCCTGTATGCCTGAAACCTTCTGAATAGTGCTTTGCTGCATGAGAAGCTCTGACTTCTCCGAGACTGTTGGAACTAATTTTAGTATAGCATTACAATATTTTCAATATAGTCCTGGTATACAAGGGGTTTACAAGTACTACAGGCCTGTTGCAGTCCCTATTTACAAGACATTTTTGAATATTTGCAAGACATTTTTAAATGTGTCTGAATCTGGTTACTGAAATATGCTGATGACTGCTGAGCAGTCTGGCACTGTACCTGGAGACCGGAAGATGTGAGTCTATGTTTAAACAGTTGAGGACGTAGCCGAGCATGTGGCTCTGTTTGGGCTTGTGAGGCTATAATTAGGCACATGAGGTTGTGATGATTATGCCTGAGGCTGTACTGGGACACTTGAACTCCCAACAGGGCATTTTAAGCAGTATTTGAGCATGTGGGGTTGTGCCAGGGCATTGTTGCTAAGACACCTCCAAAACTGGGGCAGTGTCTGAGGTATTTTTGTTGTGTTTAGGGTATTTAATAATATTCCTGCCTTTTTGAGGCTATCATTTACCACATAATTTACCATATGAAGTCCTGAACATGGGTATGTGATAATTACATCTCAAGACCGCCATCTAGCATCTCATGGTAGCACTCTAGTTTATAAAGGTGTGGCATCTACATTAGTCTTAAACTTTACCTTGTAACTTTTTTGCTGCTCTATAAGTGTTGCACTTACTGTAGGTGTTTGTTAATGCCAATAGAAGCCTCAGGGTCAAAGGTCATGCCAACACTTCCTGTGATGCAATAAAGCTCACATTCATAGCCATGTAATGTCACAACTTTTAATGCCTTTGGGAGTGAACAGGTACATGATGTCACTTCCATTCCACCTGGCAATTCCTGAAATTACTTCTATTTTGACTAGTTTCCTAGACATTTGTTTTCTATGAATGTATTTTCCAAGCATGCAAATGCAGATATGCAAGTTGAGAGATTATGAATTTCTCAATGTGAAACTGGTGCATTCACATTCAACTCCTAAGTAACTGTAAGTTGCAAGTAATCTCTCATTACTTACTGGTAATTTTCATTACTCCTGGTCCTGTTGTCCTCGTCTCATTAATCACTTATGAGATGTGCCTGTCTCCTAGACAGAAAAAAAGAACAGACAAATGCGTATAACTATTGTCCCTCCCCTCAAACTGGAGCCTTTATAAGTAATACTTACCCAGAATTCTGTCTGAATTAGCAAGCACTCCATATGAAGGCCTGCAATCTAGGGAGCGAGGGAGGGGCATGATGAATGGGACCAGGACAACAGGACCAGAAGTAATGAAAATTACCAGTAAGAGACATTACACCTATGTTCCCCTTGTCCTCATCCCCTTCATCATTTATGAGGAATACCCAAGCAGCACTCTCCGGTATTCATATGGCAACCAGAGGAAAAAGCAATCATAGAGACCACTAAAAGAAACGCTGCACTTTAGAGTAGTGTATTCGAAATACCAATGAAAAAAGTCAGAGATCAAGAAACAGCAGATTACAAAATGCTCAAGCCAATATTATCATAATCACATAACATGTTCTGTAAACATTAATGCTTCATAACTATTCTGAGCTGCCCAAGTAACTGACAGACACATTTCTGAAAATGAAATACCCTTCATTTCATCCCAGGTAGCAGCAACTTCCCTGATGGATCTACCTTGAATCCCAACTGCGGGAAGAGTACCAGACAAAGGAAAGGTCAGAGTAATCAATTGTTTTATCCACTTGCTGGTGGACAAAGAGGAAGCCTTATCTTCCTTGGTTGTGGCTCCAAATGAAACAAACAAGAATACGTCTTGCAAAAAGGCTTAGTCACATCCAGCTACACTGAAAGCACCCTCTTAAGGTGCCCCACCGAAACTCTGACTCAGAACACCCTTCTACATTCAAAGCTGAAGAATAATCTCTTGAGACTCATGAAAATGGGATACAACTTTGGGAACAAAAGAAGAATCCAGAAGAAAAGCGACCCCATTGTCAAAGAAAGATCAAAAAGGCTCTCTTGCCCTAAGAGCACCCAGCTCTCCAGGCCACCTATCTGTAGTTAATGAAATCCAAAATACCACCTTAAAGGTCCGAAATGTTATATCAACCAAATCTAAAGGTTCAAATGGATGGGAGACCAAGGCCCTCAAAACCAAAGTGAGTTCCCATAATGGAAATAAAGGTTTAGCCAAGAGTCTGGCCAGAGAAAACTCTGCAATAATCTTGACACCAGATGTACGTAGGTTTGGGATGAGAGATTCGCTATTAGGACATCACAAACTGGGATGTGTAACACTGTGTTTAACACTGTTTGGGATTGCCAATGGAGTCGCAAATGGCCTACCTCATCTATATTCATGAGGTAGGCTGCAATTTCTGACCCCAGTGGGAATGGCTGCACTCACATGGATGGTGGCCTGCTGAGGACAGCAGACCACCATGTCTGTGACTGCTTTTTAAATAAACCATTTTTTTTAAATGCAGCCCATTTCCCTTAAAGCAAAACAGGATGCATTTCAAACAAAAAATGAAAAGTTTTCATTTTTGTAGAGTAGGCAGTGGTCCGTGGGACCACTACCTGCTCTGAAAAAATATTTTCGCTTCCATTCACAAAGGCGAAGAGGTCTCTTGGGGACCCCTTCCTGTTTGCCAATAGGTTACCACCAACTAATCTGACCAGGGCAGAGACAGGGCATCCACCCCCCATGCCAGCACTTGTGGACTGCAGGAACAAAATCTGGGTGCTTGTGCAGTGTGCAGGGATGAAAGAAGTCTAGGAAAGGTACACCAAACCTCTCACAAAGCTGAAGAAAGATCCCCTTGGTCAAAGACAGGTCCTGGGAAGAGGTGGGCAGTGAGCTCTGCTCTGTTCGCAGAGCTAACAGAGTTTTTGGTGCTCAGCGCTCCACTTGGAATGCATAGTTCACCCAAAAACTCAACTAGCCCCACCAGCGTCACAGAGCTCACCGCATGTGCACTGTAGCCCTGTTAAGGACCACACAGGGCAAGCACAGACATCCTGCGCTTGAACTGTGTAGCTCATAACTGTGCTGCAGTGCGCACCCTCTCAGCCCGACGTTGGCACAGCAGCCTGGAGCTGCTGCCGGCACCAGCTCTGGATCCTCCAGGCCTCTCCTCGCCAGCAGCCTGGGCCGGGCCCATGAGCAGGGGGCAGAGGAAACCAGAGGTCCAGGCCACTGGCAACGTGGACCCAGTGAGTCCTCATTTAAAAAAAAAAAAAATTGTGCAGAGCTGTAGGCAACAAAAGCTGCAGTTTCAGGCCTATTGTGCACTGGCCTGCCCGGGACTCTTGTGCACTGGCCTGCCGGGACAGGCTGGTGCACGAGGCCTGAAACAGAAGCTTTCACTGTCTATGGACCTCTCCTGAATTCACCCGATCTTGGAAGCGCTAAGCAGGGTCACCCTGCTCAGCGCTTCTGAGATCGGGTGCATTCAGGATAGGGGGGCACTCCGCAGCTCACAGAACTCCTCCTCCACGGAATTCCACAGAATTTTAAATCAACTCGACAGAATTCCGCAGAGTGAACTCGGCTCAGACCTACTCCTGGGAGGATGGGAGGACTCAACTGCGGGAATCTGCTACTCCATTGTCCTCTCCCCTGATAGGCACTGCTTCTAGAGATTGTAAGTGAAACTTCCCCCACTGAAAAAGGCTGGTAGCTATAGCATTCAAGGAATTGGATCGGCTTCCCCCACCCCTGACAGTTCAAATTTGGCAGATTGTCTGATCTCACCACCAAGTTGCAACCTACAAGATGTTGTTGGAACTCCATGACAGCTCTGAATACTGCCATAAGTTCCCTCTGACTGGAGAATCATCTGCTGTTCTGCAGAGGCCATCATTGTAGCTTCAGCCAGACCCACAGAGTGCCCCCCCCAACCAAAACAGCTGCCATCTGTCATGACAACTTTTGGGGGATCCTGCTGAAGAACAACCCACCAGGAAGGAGAGACTAGCATAGTCCACCATTGCAAATCCATAATTGCCTTCTCTGTCATTGGGACCAGAATATCGAAGTTGCCCAACCCAGGTCCTAAAAAGAATGAAGTTGGTACCACAGGGGGCAAAGAGCCCATGGAACAGTGAAGACTGCAGCTGTCGTGTACCCCAGGATTCTCAACCACTGATACACTTCCAGGAAGTGACTGTTCATTGGCCTCAGGGACAAGGCTCTCAAGACTGTTGCCCTTGCCTCTATCAAAAAACCCTGATGAGATTTGTGCAGAATATGGCCCCCAAGAAAGCCAGATCTTTTCTAGGGGTCAACTGGTACTTCCCCTGATTGAGCAGGAAACCATGATCCTGAATCCAAGAACAAAACTAGGTCAGGTTCTTTAACAACTGTTCCCTGGTAGCCAGTTATCCAAAGAGGGTACGGATGAATCCCATGCAGATGACAAAAGGCCACCAGAGGAGCTACCACCTTTGTGAGCACCAGGGGTTCTGATTTTAGCCCAAATGGCAACACCTGAAATTGAAAATGTTGATCCCTGATGCAAAATCTGAGTAACTTCTGATGATCCAGAGGGAAAAGAATATCCTGCAGAACTAGAGTACAGATGAACTGTCCTTTTATTACCAATGGGCTAATCATTTGCAAAGTTTCCATCATGAAAAGGAGAGCTTTGACAAACTTGTTGAGGGCTTTATAGTCCAGCACCACTCAAAAGTCCCCTGACACTTTCCTTACCAGGAAGAGTATGTGGTAGAACCCGTTGCCCCTTTCTGTCTGAGCAGACTTCATGATTGCCCACTCCTGGAGAAGAGAATTGATGCCTTGAGAAAGGGCCAGCCTCTTTACCTTGTTTGGCAGGCCAAAGAGCTGGACTGATCCCTGAGTCCTTAGGGAGAAGGGCAAATTCGATCTTGCAACCCTCTTGAATTATCTCCAAGCCCCAAGTGCCAGAAGAAGATGCCTCCCACACCTGGCAAAAATGCTAAATTCTGCCACCTAGCGCAAACCCCTGACCAACAATATAGTCAGGACCGAGGTTTCGGATGAGACTTTATTTTCTTATCACCCCTTCTCTTGAACAAGAACTTTTCTTGAGTATATTGAGGTTGCCTATGAGAAGATGGATGAAAAGGTGGCTTCGGTTTGAAAGGCTGTTGATCTCAAGTAGGCAGTTTCAATGAAGAGGAATACTTCTTCTCTTTAAAACATTTTTGTGAAGCTTATCCTGTAGCTCAGCCCAAAACAACTGGTTTCCTTGGAAAGGTAACTGCAGAGCTGATGCTTTCTATTTTCTATGCTGAATCTGTTTGCCAGTGTTTCAAAGCCAAATTCCTCCTAGCAGCAACACATGCATCCCCAGAAACGGCTATAGCTCAAACAACATCAAAGGAAGTATCTGGCACATTTTCCCCTTGAAACTCAATGTTTTCCCAAAAATCTGAAGAGTCTGAAGCGTCATCTAACGACCTAGAAAGGGCCTTCAAGTCAGAGATCAAGGACTGACCACATATGAGAAGAAGATGACTCAGATGGGGAGAAGGCTCTACATAATGCTTTTCCTGGAATGTTTCCCCATCATGCAGTAACAATGCCAGAAATCTTGTTTGCAAAGTCAATATAGACTTTAGTTAACCATCAAATCCATAAAGCAATCTGACACCCCTATGCAAAATTACCGTCTCGCTGCTGCTAGGGACTCCCGGTTTCAGCTTCAAAATGGCAGGAGAAAGCTGCATTTTCTGATGAATGCAAGCCAATCTCCTTACTTGCGTGTGTGGAGTTACACCAGGAAGCAGGAAGGAGAAGCATGACAACCACACAACGCGTCCTCCTTCCACTGCCAAACACGTTTTTCTCCAAGCCCTGCAGGTAGGAAGATGCACACTTAATGCAGCCGGCCTCCCCACTGCAAAACCGTCCGCCACGCCACAAAACCCAAGAGCCTCACAGGAGCCACCTCTCTCCACGTCCTTTTTCATCACTGTCGGTCGAAAGAAAAAAGAACAGACAGAATGCTGGGTAAGTATTACCTATATAGGCCCCAGCTGGAGGGCAGGGGCAATGGTTACAGACATTCCTCTGTTCTTGTATTTCTGTCTGAGAGATTGTACAGCTCATAAGTGATAAAGGGGACGAGGACAACGGGACCTGGTGGCCGTGGGCATCTGTAGTATTTTGGCTGGTCCCACGAAATGCGGGACTTTTGCAGAAACCTTACAAAAAGACTTAGCTGTGCTTTCAGAGTAATTGTGTGCCTTTCTCTAATAGTAAAATAAAGCAATATTGTAACCCATGGATGTTTGGAGGTGCATACTGTAGTGTTGACAACGGATGTGGTCAACACCAAAGCGAGCGATAGGAGAGGGGGGTCCGAAGGGAGACCCCTACTGAGCGAGGGCAAGGTGGTCTGCACCAGTGACGGGAGGGGAAGGGCATAAAGGGAGGAGGAGAAGAGCGGGAAGGCAGTCGGGAACTGTGAGCGATGAATAAAGGTAGTTAACACGCACCTGGCTCCAAGCGTGTTTATTTATGTAGCCGCGCGGGAGCGCTAAATGCGCGACGCTACAATTGGCGACGAGGGTACTAACGATACCCACCTGCCTCGACCCTAGGAGAATTTGGCCCGCACCAAGAGCTCCGTTCTCCGGGACTGCGATCAACAAAACAAAGAAACCTCTCCCCCGCTGGGTTTCGCCGCTGTTCGAGGAGTTTTCTTGAAACCGCACAGACGCGTCGGCACGGCGCTGCCGGACGCCAACAGAGACGCGATTTGCCGCACAAAAAGAACACGCGTCTCACAGCCCACAACGAGCCGCGTGCCGGCCGCAGAAACGTCCTCCTGCAGGCCCAGAGCGTAATCGGTGAACAGGCAGCACACCAGGTGAGACGCTCAGAGCGACGCTCGAACGCTCCGCTGCACAACTCTGCACTATAAATCACCGCGCACGTGCCTGGAAGCCCTACAGCAACACCAAGCCCCAAACACCCGCTGCGCTGCTCTGCAAAAAAAAAATAAAAAAAAAATAAAAAGAAAATTTTTTTCCTGAACTTTCACACTGGCAGTACAAAAAGGACACTGGCGCAAAAGTCAAAAGATAAAGCAGGCAGTGCATAACACCCCCTGCAACACCCCGCTAGCCAGCATGGCCGGAATACCACCCATAGAGCCATTTCAAGTCACAGGTGCCCCCCCCACCCAAGCAGCAAAATGGAAAGTCTGGGTGGAACGCCTAGAAACGTACTTCGAAGCTCTGGGCATACAGGCAGAAAGAAAAAGACCACTCCTTCTCCATATAGGGGGAGCAGACATTCACAAAATCTTCAAGACCGTCACCGAGGCCACACCTCGCACGTACGACACTCTAAAGGCAGCAATCACGGCACATTTCGAACCGTATGCAAACGCAGACTACGAAAGGTTTCTTTTGCGCCAGGCTAGACAGATTACTGATGAGTCAGTGGACGTGTTCTACACCAGACTAAAAGAGTTGGCGAGCACCTGCACACTGCCTGATGAAAACGACGAAGTCAGAGCCCAGTTCATCCAAGGCTGCTCGTCATCAAAACTCAGAGAACGCATATTACAACAGCCTAATATGACGATGAAAGACATACTAACGCTAGGACGATCACAAGAGCTAGCACGAGCTCGCGCAGCACATATGGAACAGCCCTCAACAGCCCAACCGAACGTGGAAACAGCAAATGCGGTGACAAAGGAGTCCACGCGACGAAAAGAAACATACAAAGACAAACCCAAAAGCAGGAAGTGCAAATGGTGCGGAGGACCAGCGCCACACCCAACGACCTGCTCAGCGTGGGGGAAAATGTGCAGTGCGTGTGGGAAGATGAATCATTTCGCGAAAGTGTGCAGGTCAACTCCAAAACAGCACCCGGCAGCCCCTAAAACCACAATCAAACGGGTGAACACCACCTGGGACCCCGACTCAGAGAGCGACACCGACAACGAATCGCAAGTGGTACACATTATACACACCATAAAAGGCCGGCGACTCCCCACGTGCACAATCACACTCCAAGGCATGCAAGTACCAGCATTGGTGGATACCGGAGCGTCAATAAACCTAATGGCCTCAGATGTGTACGACACCCTACCCAAACCACGGCCACCGCTAAGACCCACAAACGTCCAAGTGTTCGCGTTCGGACACAGCCAACCGCTAAACATAGCAGGGACATTTACCACCGAAGTCAGCCATAACGACGCCACTAAACCTACGAAAATATATGTATCAAAAGACGGGACAGGGTTCCTCCTGGGCTGCCAAACGGCCCAGGACCTCGAACTGGTACATTTTGCTTTCAGCATACATGCACATACCTTACTCCAACTCACAAAAGAGTTCCAGACCCTTTTTAACGGAATTGGGTGCCTCAAAGAGCCCCCTCTACGACTCCACATTGACGAATCGGTCACCCCAACAGCACTAAGACACCGCCGAGTTGCCTTCCACCTCCGCCCCAAGGTGGAACAAGAACTTCACATGCTGGAACACGCAGGAATCATCGAAAGGGTCACAGGGCCAACACCATGGGTGTCCCCGATCGTGGTCGCAAAGAAGGCAAAACAACCCGACGCGGTCAGAATTTGTGTGGACATGCGTGTACCAAATCTCGCAATAAAACAAGAGCGCCACCTCACCCCCACAATCGATGACATCCTGAGCGAATTGACAGGGTCCTGTTGGTTCTCAAAAATGGACCTCCGATCGGGATACCACCAGATCATGCTGCACCCCGACTCGAGGCCCATCACCACATTTTCCACACACAACGGCCTATGGCGCTACAAAAGATTGAACTTTGGCATATCCAGTGCTGCGGAAATCTTCCAGAAAGTAATCAAGGATGTCCTACATGGCCTCCCAGGAGTATTAAACGTCAGTGACGACATTTTAGTCCATGCCCCGACCATCGAACTGCACATGAAACGACTACGAGCTGTTTTCGTGAGACTTCAGACCAAAGGGTTGACACTCCACAGAGACAAGTGTGAGTTCCTCAAAGAAGAAATCTCCTTCTTCGGATACCGATTCTCAAAGCAAGGAGTCGGACCGGACCCACAGAAGGTCAAAGACATCCAAGACGCCCCAGCACCAACGACAGTCACAGGGGTAAGGAGTTTTTTGGGAATGGTCACATATTGTGGGAGATTCATGAAAAATCTGGCCGACATCACAGCGCCCCTGAGAAAGCTCACACAATCCGCACACCCGTGGGCGTGGGAGAAAGAGCAAGAGACCGCATTCCAGGCCACCAAAGAAGCACTCTCAGCGGACACCACTTTAGCATTTTTTGACCCCCGACGACAGTCACAACTCGTAGTTGATGCAAGCCCCACAGGGCTAGGAGCAGTGCTGGGACAACAACAAGACTGTGGCGAATGGGCCCCCATCGCGTTCGCAAGCCGCACGCTCACACCCACGGAACAAAGGTACTCCCAAATCGAAAGGGAAGCCATCGCCATCCACTGGGGATGCCGACACTTCCACCTGTACCTTTATGGGAAGTCATTCTCAGTAGTGACAGACCACAAACCACTACTTCCACTATTCAAAGGGTCGTCATCCAAACCACCCCCGCGAATTGAAAAGTGGATCCTGCAATTACAAGAGTATGACTTCGCGCTCACATATCAGCCCGGAACGAGAAACCCAGCGGATTTCCTATCCAGGCACGCACGCCCAGCCACCCCGAAAGAAATAGAGGAAGCCAAAGACACAGAAGAATATGTGAGGCTGATAGTAGAAAGAGCACGACCAGCACCCATACCGCTCCAAGAGGTAGTGGAAGCAACCAAGCAAGACGAGTGTCTACAACTGGCCATAGCGGCAACCCGCTCAGGAGAATGGAGAGCCCTCCAAAGACCAGACTCATTCCGCACGCAACAAGCTCAAGCTTGTTTGCACGCACTATTCAACGTGCGCCAAGAACTGTCAGTAAGCAACGAAGGCTGCCTGCTCAGGGGACTCCGTCTAGTCATACCATCCAGCCTCACCGACAGAGTAGTATCGTTGGCACATGAAGCACATCAAGGGGTTGTCAAATCCAAAACCCGCATCAGGAACAAGGTTTGGTTTCCAGGTATAGACAAACTAGTGGAAGACACAGTCCAAAAGTGCATGGCCTGCCAAGCCAGTGGAAACCCAGATCCCCCTGCGCCCATCATAACTGAACAAGACCCGACAGCACCATGGCAGAGAGTGAGTGCCGATTTTGGCCACCTACCAGACGGGTCGCACATGCTCATTATGATAGACGATTTTTCACGGTATCCAGAGGTGGAAGTAGTAAAATCAACGTCAGCACAAGTAGTCATTCCCAAAGTAGAAAAAATCATGGCCACCCACGGGTTTTTCAGCGAAATTCGCACAGACAACGGACCCCCGTTCAACAGCCGCGAGTGGGCACAGTTCCTGGAATCCACAAACACAAAACACAGGCGCATCACCCCACGATGGCCACAAGCGAACGGCGAGGTAGAGAGGTTCGTGAGGACACTCAATAAAGTTATCCGAATAGCCGTGGCAGAAGCCAGAGACATTGAGAGAGCAATATATGTGTTCCTGAGGGAATACAGAGTAACACCACATGCCACCACAGGGGTCACGCCCAGCCGGCTCTGTTTCGGCAGGACAGTAGTAGATGCCATCCCACATCACCCCTCCTGGGCAGCAAGCACACAACCAGCCAGCAAATCAACAACTAGGAGGAATGCCACGAACAAGTATGCCTCCCAGAAACGAGGAGCCAAGCACACAACGTTGCAAGTGGGAGACACAGTGCTAGTGAAAGACCGCCATCCAGCCAGCAAGTTCCGACTACCTTTCGAAGTTAAACCATGGACGGTGGTCACCATAAAAGGCACGATGGTGACAGCCCAGAGAGGCCAAGAACAAGTAACCAGGAACGTAGTTTTCTTCAAGCGTCTAACACCACAGACACCCAGCCGAGAGACAAGAACCGAGTCAGACGTAGAACCAAACGATTGGAGCATCGCCCCAGATGGACCAGGACTCGGTCAAGAACAACCAAGAAACAGACCAACGACAGAACAAAGACAAGCACAAGCAACTGAAGCAGAAGCGTCCGAACCAAGCAGAGGAGAAACACAGACATCAGGGCGGTCGGGCGCAAAGAGATACTCACTACGGCACAATCCTGGGCCTTCACGGCGGTATGCGGACTTCGCATGTGACTGATCACTGTTTCATACTGTTATGATCAGAGTCGTACATACTTACAATGGTAGAGGTTTTGAGTTGTCTCAGCTAACGATTATTTTTAGTTTAATAAAATGGTTAAAATTTTCATCTCTTCCCCGTTGGGGAGGGATGTAGTGTTGACAACGGATGTGGTCAACACCAAAGCGAGCGATAGGAGAGGGGGGTCCGAAGGGAGACCCCTACTGAGCGAGGGCAAGGTGGTCTGCACCAGTGACGGGAGGGGAAGGGCATAAAGGGAGGAGGAGAAGAGCGGGAAGGCAGTCGGGAACTGTGAGCGATGAATAAAGGTAGTTAACACGCACCTGGCTCCAAGCGTGTTTATTTATGTAGCCGCGCGGGAGCGCTAAATGCGCGACGCTACACATACCTTCACTAGAGTACAGGACTACTGAGCATCGTACCTGCTCAAAGCAGCTGGCTTTCCAGTTACTAACTGGTGCAACTTTCTCTGGTCTTCGCATGACAGTGTCATCTTTTTAATTAACTGATTTAAAGTCTGTTTTGTTAGAGGCCATTATGCACCCTGGCAGTTTTTATTCGAAAGCAAATTAGTCTGCAATGTTTCGAACACACCCTGTACCACATAATTGCGCTGATTAATATGCAGAGCCTTGTTGAGCCGCCTCATTTGCCTCAGCAGGCCTCTACTTGGTGCACATAAACAGTAATTGTAATTTATTAGGTTGACTGAGGTCTATCAAATGCGCCTACCCAAAAAGGAAATTTGTGTCGCAGAAGATTGAAGGTTTAATGTTCATTCTCAAGTTTTAATTAAATTCAGAAAGTTTGTGAGTGTCTAAGCTGACCCAGGTTTGGAATGAATTGTAACGATATTTCTAGCAACTAACCTATATTCCCTTCGATGACTATACTTTCAGGATACATTCCTGCATAAACATATGTATTGCTCAAGTAAGGAGAGAAGAGTGTGCGTATTTTTCTGCTTAGCTCCTTGCACTTCCTGACCTCTAAGCCCTAATGCTACTTCTTTCCAATAACAGCTTCTTTCTACGTTGTTTGTTAACTATGCATTTTGTGGCCACAAAGCCTTGAATTTGAAACATTTTAGTCTTCACAGCCATTCATAGGCAAGTTCCAATGTACCACATGTAAATTGCTGGTCAAGAGTGGCTTTCCAACTAACAATGTGCATTTTGTGTCTCTTTGAAATTTGAAATGAGGAAAGGGCCTGTGACAGGGAGTCACTGGACGAAGGAAATGGAAGTAGGCAGAAGAGCCCTGAGCCGTCTCCCCAGGAGACGAACTTGAGTCGCATAGGTGAGTGTGTCAAGGTTGCCGGAAGAAGAGAAGATGTTGCCGGAGAAACAAGAGGGCGCACGGATTCAAACACAGAGAGAGAGGTGGACGCGAACACAGAGGAAGGAGAACAGGATGGAGAAGAGCAGGGTGGAGAGGACATTCCAGGGCGAGACGTACGAGAACTGAAGACAACACCGGGAAAGGAAAGCTACCGGAGATCGAAGGAAGAGTCAAAGAGAAGCAGGCCGACGCAGAGCGATACGGGAGACGCATAGGGGTCCGCGACGTGGCTCACCCAGGTACGTGACCGCTGGTGCGGCCATCTGGGATCAGTACTAAAGAAGGTAGGGAAGAAGGGAGAGATGATAGGCCAAAACACAGGGGGCTAGGGCCGAGGGGTAAACCCAATCTTTGACCAGAGCACAGCATCTTAACCATATCACTGTGGTGTATCATGGGACACTATTTTGGAGCATCAGCACAAACCGGGTGACACCAAAGCACTATTACCTAATCTCCCTCCCCTTGTTTCCACTCTGCATGGAAGTAGTAATAACTAAGATAGTGGTAAAGCTAAGAAACTAATACCTACCCCGTTCTTCTAGTTTTCTTTGCTCCTAGAGCCTGTGGATCGGTGACAGTGGAGAGAAGCTGAGAACTCCAGGAAAGGAAAGCAATACCAATAAAGAACGCACTGCTTTAAGAATACCTCCCTGACTGGTCTAATACTTTTATATCTAAGGTGAACAGCGTTCCTCCCCTTTTCCCCAAGGGAGGACTCTGTGGCAGGGCCATCTCCCAAACACAATGCATCAGTGGGTTGCAACTGCAATTGTAGATGGAAAACATTGATTGGATATGGATACCAGAAAGGGTGGAAGTTGTTCATGAGTGACACCTTTCAATATATGAATTTGGCCAGACTCCATCGCAGGAGACAGAGAAAACAGTATTTGCAGATGTCAATACCCTGATTCACGGCATGCCGTCTTTGGTCATGTTTCTGGATGTTCTGAAGCAAATACAGGATGAGTATGGGGCCGGCCAGCCCCCACATTTTGCTATGTAATTAATGGTAAATATTCCTGTTGTTTCTAAAGTAATTCTCTCGAACATCAGAGGCAGAGCTGCATCTCTGGCTATACGTCAGAGGTTCACCAGGGGCGCAGCTGCCAGCCAGGAACGTGAACTGTCAACCATTATAGCTGAAGTTTCTCCTTCACTTGGTCGCAATAGTTTGGGGACCAGACCACCTAAACCACAACTTGGCAATCCTAGTGCAAGCAATGACACTGCCAAGCAGAACTCTGAGTTTGTGAAAAAACAATGCAACAAATCTATGTCTAAAGGAAAGGCTAAATCTCAAAGTGGTCCTCCTCCACTAGAGACCTCTGAGAGAAAATGTACTTTTCATGATCCCACACAACTTAAACCACATGAGAGATATCAGCTGTCTGATACTCGTCCTTCTTGTTCCTTCCAGAATTCGTCTGACAGACAGTACAAGAGACAAGGGCGTTCTGACAGCAGACAAGAGGAGTACGTGAAACCCAGAAAGGACCTAACGCTTGTCTGATGTGAAGAATAAGCAGGAGGAAAAAAACTCCTCAGTTCAAACTCCTATTTTAATAAAAATGTTGCATCTATAACAGCAAAACATGCCTCTAATCCTGAGAACCCTTCTCCTGAACAGAAAACGGACGATGACTCTCCTCGACAGCCCAGCAGAGGTCACCTTAGTCCGCTGGACTCCAAGAGCTTTTAGCAGTGAAAGCAACTGGTCAATACATGACAGTTGAGACCACGGATAGGTACATGGCCCCTCCATATCAGCTCTATGATTTAGATATCCAAATTGAGGATTACATACCGTGCACTATTCATGTAATTCTTTGGGACAATATAACATTATCCTGTGACGCTCTCTTAGCGGAGGTCGATTGGCCTCAGAGTTTGTCAGCTCTTCCCCGCGAGGTGAAGTAGTAATCCTTCCTTCTTTCTCTGCCCTTGCCCCTGAGGAAATCAAACAAGCTTATGCTGCAAAATGGGCTGTTACTCAAGCCCCAGAATTATACCACAATCATGTAGGCTGGGATAAGGACTCTCCTTATCACATGATACCTTTAAGGTGCAGCCCACAAGCCTAACTACAATAGCCTATTAAACAGGATGTGAAATCACCCATTATGGATATCCTATCTCAGATAGAGTATCAGGGAGTGATTGAACCCTGTATCTCCCAAATGAACAATCCACTTTTTTTCTGTTTTGAAACAGGATCATTCCTATGGAAGGGTCTTCAGTGCTTAATTTGTGCTTGTTGTTTCCGGTGCTGAGCACCGGCACTTATTGTTGAGGGACGGTGCTTATTCTTCTGCCTCAAGCATTTGCTGAGGGCAAAAGACACATATGGGAAAGACAGAGGAAGAGATAAATGAAAAAGCGTCACAATGGGACAAAGCAGAAAGCTGCAAGAGTGAGCTGAAGTGGCAGGGAGCAGCTTTAAATGGAATGAAGTGGCCCGAGATGGCTTCAGGATTACACTGTGCCAGTATTCCATGCTCGCACATTTAATTGCAGCAGCCGCATGTTTAAGAGGAGAGCTTTGAGCACCGGCACCTTGTTATTTACAAGCTAAGCACTGACAGTCTCAGACCATAGACACTTGAATATTCATGCATGCCCATTTGCAATACACAAAACACACAGTATGGCACATATTAGTAATATTGTCTGTCAAAAATACAACACAACCTTGGATATTTCCAATGGTTTTTTCAGTCAAAATCTTGCCCCGAGAGTAGGAACTTAACTGCCTTCTCTCTGATTGGCTTCAGGGGCTGCTTTGCCCAACTGGCCATGTCATACAAGAACAGTCTAGGGCAGTCATTCTGACCTCGGCGGTAAAAGGCGCTTACCGCCGGTCAGAAGACCGCCATAACACCGCCGCGGTAAACCGCCACGGTCATTCTGACCCGCAACTGGCAAACCGCCAAAAACCCGACATCCACAAAAGTCCGCCACACCAAAGGTCAGCGAAAAAATGGCGAAGACCAAACCTCCACCGTCACGCCAACAGAAATACGCCCATACCATTCCGAACCACAAATCCACGCGGCGGTCTTTCAAACGCGGTATTCCATTGGCGGTACACACCGCCGCGGTCAAAATACACACACACATAGAAAACTCAGCCACATTGGTCAGTTTGAAATACACACACCTGATACACATACTAACACCACTCCCACACACCCAACACAATATAAAACACACACCCACATCACCCACATGCCCCTACGACCCGGAATCATTGACGAAGGCTAGAGAGAGAGCACAGAATAGACAATCCCACAACACAGAGGCACACAACACTATCACCCACACAGAATCCACGCACCAAACACCACACACCACCACACGCACCACACTCATCACCACAAACGCCACCCCACACCTCAACCACACCACCCCATGGCACCCCAAAGACACCCCAGGTTCAGTGACGCAGAACTCAGGGTCATGGTGGAGGAAATAGTCCGTGTAGAGCCCCAGCTATTCGGGGCACAGGTGCAGCACACAACAATTGCCAGGAAGATGGAGCTATGGCAAAGGATAGTGGACAGGGTCAACGCGGTGGGACAGCATCCACGCAATCGTGACGACATCAGGAAGAGATGGAACGACCTACGGGGGAAGGTGCGTTCCATGGTATCAAGGCACAACATTGTGGTGCAGAAGACTGGCGGCGGACCCCCACCTACTCCCCCAGAATTTACCGCGTGGGAGGAGGAAGTCTTGCACATCCTGCATCCTGAGGGCCTCGCAGGAGTAGGCGGAGGAATGGACTCTGGTAAGGCAAATCTTCACTACTGCTTCCCACCCCCACCCCACCTGCATGCCAAATCACAACCCCACCCTCACCCCCTCCCCCATCACACCAACCCCTAGCAAAAGGCTCACCATCACAACCCACCCATCCCAACACCAAGCCCTGCATGCGACCACAAAGCATGGACACCCATCACCAAAGCATGCCCACTGCACACACACATCACCCCCACAAGCCACCCTCACAAAAGCCCCCACAAGGGAATGCCTGCACTTGGGTACACGGACACCCACCCATCACACGAAATGCCACACACAGAAGCAATAACCATACCTTTATACCCCTGCAGGACCCGAACGCCACCACACCGCCACGGAGGGTCCCGAGATGTCCATCCCACCCCCAGAAGAGGCCCCCAGCGATGACAGCAGATCTGTCTCCCTGGAGCCAGATGACCAGCCCGGACCATCGTGGACCTCTGGACTGTCGGTTCCCCACAGACAGCCACAGGCTACACCGGACCCAACCCCCTCTGGGAACACCAGCACAGCTCCCACCCAGCGGGCCCATGCCTCTGTCTCCAAGACACGTCAATCAGTGGTGTGTCCACCACTACAGGGCACCCAGGTTGACCCACCACCCCAACAACAACAGGGACCTGGGGGCAGTGGTAGTGGGCACACCGTCCAGGGGACAGAGGCCCAGGAACACAGGGGAACTGGGAGGGCTGCTGTGCGACAGGGGGGGGACAGGCCCGGGGAACCCACTCTCCAAGAGGCCCTCTCCTCCATCATGGGAGCATACCACCGCTCCCAGGAGACGATGGCGACGGTACTGGCCCGGTTCCAGGAGATCCAGGAACTGCAGGAGGAACGGTACATGGGGTTCAGGGAGGAACTGAGGAACATCGGTTCCGCAATGGGGACCATCGTCCTGGCCCTTACCCAGATCGTCACCACATTGCGGGACCATGTGGCACCCCAAAGGGCCCCTGTCACTAGCCCAGGCCAGGAACAGCCTACCACCTCCGCCGGCGCAAGTGGACAGGAGGCCCCCACAAAACGACAGGCCACCAGAACCCCACCTCCTGCAGAAGAAGAACCACCAGCAAGCGGAACCTGAGATCTCACAAGAAGACAGAGTAGGATTGCAAGACCCCCGCCAGCCTAAGATACCCCCTGATGTCATCCCACTGTCCCACATTGTCACCCTGTCCAACTTTGAACTGCCCCTGCTCCATCCTTCCCCAGGCATATGGACAATGCACCTGTGCGACTGAGAACTGGACTCTGCCATGGACATTACTCCACTCCCACCCATCACCGTTTCCCAATCATGTACCTATATGTAGCACTTAAAATAAATCACTTATTGCACTTAAAAAAACAGGAGTCTGCTTGTATTTTCAACAAATGTATTACACATAACGGTGCAATAATGTCCAGTTACTTTGTGATGACAACATACCAATCTCAATAAGCTTTAGTCCATGGGCAAACAAAGCTGATGTCAGGCAGTGGGTCATACAGCTCTGAAAAGGGAAGGGAAAGTCACAAATCAGTTAACAGGAACTGGGGGGAAACACAGACAGTGGAGACGCATGAGGCCTTCAGTAAATGTAAAATGGGGTGGCTGATTCTTACCTGGGTGCTACTGAAAGTATTGTTGTATGACTGTCTCCCTTTTGTCTGTGTCGTCCCCGTCGTCTTCCTCCTCTTCACTCTCCACAGGCTCCACAGCTGCTACAACACCACCATCTGGACCATCCTCCTGCAGAAAAGGCACCTGGCGTCGCAATGCAAGATTGTGAAGCATACAGCAGGACACGATGATCTGGCACACCTTCTTTGGTGAGTACATGAGGGATCCCCCTGTCATATGCAGGCACCTAAACCTGGCCTTCAGGACCCCGAAGGTCCTTTCTATGATCCTCCTAGTTCGCCCATGGGCCTCATTGTACCGTTCCTCTGCCCTGGTCTGGGGATTCCTCACTGGGGTCAGTAGCCACGACAGGTTGGGGTAACCAGAGTCACCTATTAGCCACACACGGTGTCTCTGTAGCTGTTCCATCACATAAGGTATGCTGCTATTTCGCATGACATACGCGTCATGCACTGACCCAGAGAACTTGGCATTTACATGGGAGATGTACTGGTCAGCCAAACAGACCACCTGGACATTCATCGAATGATAACTTTTTCTGTTTCGGTACACCTGCTCACTTCCACTGGGAGGAACCAAAGCCACATGGGTCCCATCAATGGCACCAATGATGTTGGGGATATGTCCAAGGGCATAGAAATCACCCTTCACTGTAGCCAATACGCCCACCTCAGGGAAAATAATGTAGCTCCGCATGTATTTCATCAGGGCAGACAACACTCTGGACAAAACCTTAGAAAACATAGGCTGAGACATCCCAGATGATATGGCCACTGTTGTCTGAAAAGACCCACTTGCCAAAAAATGGAGTACTGACAGAACCTGCACCAGAGGGGGAATCCCTGTGGGTTGGCGGATGGGGGACATCAGGTCTGGCTCCAGATGGGCACATAGTTCATGTATGGTTGCTCTGTCAAGCCGGTATGTAAGTATGATATGTCGTTCTTCCATTGTCGACAGGTCCACCAGCGGCCGGTACACGGGAGGATTCATCCTTCGACAGGTCCACCAGCGGACGGTGCCTAGGAAGGACAACATGGAGCACAGAGTCAAGCAACCCACAGGTTCGTTCACACAGCTTGCACAGTACACAAATCGCTATGCATTGAATGGCTTGTATGAGTGGCAATGCAAGGCCTAGGCCTGTGTGACGCAGTAGAAATCATGCCATGTGGGCCCTTGAAATGGCGGCTGCCTGACCTGTGAAGTGTGACAGTGGGATGTGAGGTCACTGCGCTGGCGTGGCACACCGTGGCGGTAGGCGGTCGAAGACCACGGCGCAAAGCAGCATTGGTTAACATTGAACCCTATGGCTCTCAGGAGCCAATGACGATGTGCGCCGGCGGTCGCGGTACGCACCGCCGCCGTACACACCGCCGCGGGCGTGACCGCCATTTTCTATCTGATTAATCACTGGAGACCTGATTATCCACAGGAGAGGACCAATACTGCAAGTGCTGCTGTGACCTCGGTCTGGGAGATACAATGGCTGCTGCGACTGGGGAAAGGGCCCCTGCCTTCACTTCAGAAGAATTGGAGAAACTTGTTGATGGGGTCCTCCCCCAGTATGCGCTACTCTACGGTCCTCCAGACCAACAGGTTAGTACACAGGGTGTACGTTGAATGGGCTATGCCTGTGTTGAGTGGGGTGTATGTAAGATGGTGGGGAGGGGAGCGAATGAGGAGTGCAACGCACGAAAGATGAGAGCATGTGCCACATGGCAAGGTTGGGGAGGCGGGGGCCACTCACATTGACCAGGCAGAAAACTGATGCGATTTCTTTTACCACCCTGTACATGTCACATAGGTCAGCGCCCATCAGAAGATCGACATTTGGCGTGCCATCGCCAAGGACGTCCGGGACATGGGGGTCCACAACAGACGGGACACCCACTGCCGAAAGAGGTGGGAGGACATCCGCCGCGGGACCAGAAAGACCGCCGAGTCTCTGCTGGGGATGGCCTCCCAACGTAGGAGGGGTGTCAGCCGCCAATTGACCCCCCTGATGTCCCGGATCCTGGCGGTGGCCTACCCCGATTTGGATGGGCGCGTGAGGACATCACAGCAGACACAAGGGGGTGAGTATCAGCACATTCTGCTATCTTTGCGCGCAGGGAAGGTGTCTGGGTGGGGGAGGAGGGCTGTGGCTATCTCCAGGCCAGGGCGCATTCTGTAGGCTAGGCCCCTCCGTTAGACACGGCCCTGTGCCCCCGCCCCCCACCTCTGTAGGGTGCCAAGTACAGCTATCCATGGTCCGGCCTCACCCATGTGTGCATTTGTCGTCCATAGACCCGTAGGACTAGTCACAATAACTGAGTAGTATACCCCCATTGCGCGGCCTAGTTCAGGGGGCTTCTGTGTCTGTCCTCTCCGACAACGGTGTTGCCAATGCATGCACTCAACCTGTCTTCATTTCTCCACCCCCCCCCCATTTTCTTTGTCTTCCTGTTCATGTGTGCATTAGCATCATCTGGCGGAGGAGAAGTGGCATTGGAGCACGAGGGAGCTGCATCTCACATGGCCCCGGAGGGCCATACGACAGACTCCGAGTACACCAGTGAGACGGAGGGCGAGTGGAGCTCCACAACGGGGACCTGTGGAGACGTCAGCGACACCGACACGTCCTCGGAAGGGAGCTCCCTAGCGGTGGCGGCAACATCCGTGCCCACCGCCACAACAGGTACAGCCGCCACCCAGCGCACCAGCCCCGTCCTCCCAGCAGCCCCTCAGCCTTCGCTCCGTGCCCGCTCGCCCAGGAAGGCGGGCATCTCCTTCGCCCCAGGCACCTCAGGCCCTGCCCCAGTTACCCCTGCTGCCCTCAGTGAGGAGGTCATTGACCTCCTCAGGACACTCATTGTTGGGCAGTCTACCTTCTTGAATGCCATCCAGGGTGTAGAAAGGGAGGTGCATCGGAGCAATGCATACCTGGAGGGCATTTATTCGGGTCAGGCTGCCCATCAGCGATCGTTCAACGCTCTGGCCTCAGCACTGACGGCAGCCATTGTCCCTGTCTCCAGCCTCCCTCTTCTGACTCCCTCCACCCAGTCCCAGTCTCCTGTTCCTCTGCCTATCCCATCCACACCATCAGACCAGCCTGCACACACCTCTACACCCAAGGGCAGCTCATCCAGACATAAGCACCACAGATCCCACAAGCATTCACCCAAGCAACATCCAGATGCAGACATGCCAACAGTCACTACCACCTCCGTGTCCCCCACCTCCTCATCTCCCCCCTCCCTCCCTGTGACGTCTCCACTCACACCTGCATGCACACCACCATCAGCCAGTACTTCGATCACCAGCACACCCTCCATTACAGTCCCCACACGTGCAGTCACCACCCCCACTGCCATTTACACGTCCCCTGTGTCCTCTCCCAGTGTGTCTGTCACCCCCTCTTCCAAAGCACACAAACGCAGGCAGCCACCCACCCAACAGCCATCCACCTCACGACAGCCTCCGTCACAAGCACCTGCACCCAAAGACAGCACACTTGACTCTCCTACAACCACATCCTCTTCCTCCACTCTCAAACCCACTACACCTACCCGTCCCTGTCCTCCCCAAGTCCTTTTCCTTTCCAACCTTGAACTCGTTCCAATCACTGACCCACCCCCTCCATCTGGTAAGACCAAAAAAAGCACCTGAGCCACCACCAGCCCTGCATCTACTGTGACCATAGTGCAGGGCTATTGGAGTCCACCAGATCCTAGGGCAGGAACATCGGCCAGCAGCAAGGGGACAGCCAGCCCCCCCCCCCGGGAAGAGGACAAAGAAGAAAAAGGCCCGGCGCGACAAGCCTGAGACGGCTGCCACCAAGGACAGTAGCCTTGCCCCGTCACCTGCCACATCATCCAAGGGAGGCAAGGGCCACAGAGCTCCAGCAAAGGAGGGCAAGGGCAGCAGGGCGGAGAAGTCAGGCAGCAGGCGAGCTGCCCAGGAGGTCCCCACCAGCCCCATCCCGGGTGTGACGGACGACACCCACGGGCTCAGGACTCCATCACAGGAGGGCGCTGCGACCGCAAGTTCGGATGGGGAATGAGCGGGAAGTCTTGCCCAGGTCTGGCTCCCTAGACACACAGGTCAAGCACCGCTGAACGGGCCCCGCTGGGAGGAGCACCGCTGAACAGGGCCCCGCTGGGCCAAGAACCGCTGAACAGGGCCCGCCGGGCCAAGAACCGCTGAACGGGCCCCAACGGGCCAAGAACCGCTGAACAGGGCCCCGCCGGGGCAAGCACTGCTGAACGGGCCCCGCCGAGCCAAGAACCGCTGAACGGGCCCCGCCGGGAGGAGCACCGCTGAACGGGCCCCGCCGGGCCAAGAACTGCTGAACGGGCCCTGCTGGGGCAAGAACCGCTGAACAGGGCCCCGCCGGGCCAAGAACCGCTGAACGGGCCCCGCCGGGAGGAGCACCGCTGAACGGGCCCTGCCGGGCCAAGAACCGCTGAACGGGCCCCGCCGGGCCAAGAACCGCTGAACAGGGCCCCGCCGGGGCAAGCACCGCTGAACGGGCCCCGCCGGGCCAAGAACCGCTGAATGGGCCCCGCCGGGAGGAGCACCGCTGAACGGGCCCCGCCGGGCCAAGAACCGCTGAACGGGCCCGCTGGGCCAAGAACCGCTGAACGGGCCCCGCCATCTCAAGCACCGCTCCGCTGGGCCCTTCATCTCAAGCACCGCTCCGCTGGGCCCTTCCTGTCAAGCACCGCTCCGCTGGGCCCTTCATCTCAAGCACTGCTTCGCTGGGCCCTTCCTGTCAAGCACCGCTCCGCTGGGCCCTTCATCTCAGGCACCGCTCCATTGGGCCCTTCCTGTCAAGCACCGCTCCGCTGGGCCGTTCATCTCAAGCACCGCTCCGCTGGGCCCTTCCTGTCAAGCACTGCTCCGCTGGGCCCTTCATCTCAAGCACCGCTCCGCTGGGCCCTTCATCTCAAGAACCGCTCCGCTGGGCCCTTCATCTCAAGCACCGCTCCGCTGGGCCCTTCATCTCAAGCACCACTCCGCTGGGCCCTGCCGTCTCAAGCACCGCTCCGCTGGGCCCTTCCTGTGAAGCACCGCTCCGCTGGGCCCTTCATCTCAAGCACTGCTCCGCTGGGCCCCGCCGTCTCAAGCACCGCTCCACTGGGCCCTTCCTGTCAAGCACCGCTCCGCTGGGCCCTTCCTGTCAAGCACCGCTCCGCTGGGCCCCGCCGTCTCAAGCACCGCTCCGCTGGGCCCTTCCTGTCAAGCACCGCTCCGCCGGGCCGTTCATCTCAAGCACCGCTCCGCTGGGCCCTTCCTGTCAAGCACCGCTCCGCTGGGCCCTTCCTGTCAAGCACCGCTCCGCTGGGCCCCGCCGTCTCAAGCACCGCTCCGCTGGGCCCTTCCTGTCAAGCACCGCTGGGCCCTTCATCTCAAGCACCGCTCCGCTAGGCCCCGCCGTCTCAAGCACCGCTCCGCTGGGCCCTTCCTGTCAAGCACCGCTCCGCTGGGCCCCGCCGTCTCAAGCACCGCTCCGCTGGGCCCTTCCTGTCAAGCACCGCTCCGCTGGGTCCTTCCTGTCAAGCACCGCTCCGCTGGGCCCCGCCGTCTCAAGCACCGCTCCGCTGGGCCCTTCATCTCAAGCACCACTCCACTGTGCCCCGCCGTCTCAAGCACCGCTCTGCTGGGCCCCGCCGTCTCAAGCACCGCTCCGCTGGGCCCTTCCTGTCAAGCACCGCTGGCCCATTGACAGTGCCGGTTCAGTGTCGAGCAGGGCTTCAGGGAGCACTCGGGGCACCATGCCTCCTCCAATCACAGTGGAGTCGGTAATCCATCTGATGGACTGTGGCTTTGCACCCCCCAGGATGGTACAGTGGGCATGGAGGCCCCTCGTGGATCTGGCGTCGTGGACTCATGTGGCTGAGGTGCCCCCCCTTCCCTTCCCCCTGAGGTGCCTGTACTTTTATCATCTGATGCCCCTGAAGTGTTCTCTCCAATGGTATCTGGTCTCCTGTGTGGGCTTTGTCCATGTGTTTGTGCACATTGGCCCACGGACTATGGAACTTTGACGGAATGTGCAGGATTTTTTGCCTATGGATATCTTGTTGACTATCTTCATTCCTTATTTTTGTATCTTTTATATGGCATATTTGCCATTCCTTCTATGGAGCTATTTATACATATATATTTTTCGAACATTTAAATTGTGTCTTTGCATTATTCCGGGGGGTTTGTGTGGTGTCACTCTGACTTGTTGCTCGGCAATGGGGTGTAGGTATTTGTGGTGGGGGGGTGGGTGTATGGCGCATGTGTGTCCCCGTAATATTTTCTCCTCCCCCCTCCCCTGTGTCATAGGTACAGTACTCACCGTTGTCGTCTGCGCCGGCGTTCGTACTCCTGGTAGATGAGCAGGTAGACAATAGCTGGTAGGATGTGTAATTCGGGCACCATGCTGTCCTCCTTCCTCGTGGAGTGTGTATAGGTGAGCGTTTTCCCGTTCGTTGTCTCTTTCCGCCATGTTTTTATCGGCGGGGCTCCCGCCCCGGAAAAGGTGGCGGATTGGTGAGTTGTGATAGGGTGGGCGGTACATTGTCTGCCGCCTGCCTGTTGGCGGTGACCGCCGCGCTGTTTGTCGGTCCCGCCGTGGCGGTCGGAGTGTTAATGTGGCGGCCTGTGTTGGCGGTTCCCGCCAGAGTTAGAATACAATTTTTTGGACCGCCGGCCTGTTTGCGGGTTGGCTGCCGCTTTATCACCGACCGCCAG
The DNA here is from genome assembly GCF_031143425.1 of Pleurodeles waltl. Lineage (NCBI taxonomy): Eukaryota > Metazoa > Chordata > Amphibia > Caudata > Salamandridae > Pleurodeles > Pleurodeles waltl. The sequence goes on from NC_090437.1 coordinate 48,580,321, forward strand.
GGTCAGAATGACCCCCTAGATCTGTTTGCTGCCTATATAGTGTCAATTCTTCATGATATAGATGCAGACCCATTGTCTATTGTAGATGATATCGACCTAATGAACGATGATTTAAATGCACGGTTAGCCGGAGCAGATTTCCATTGGCTAAAAATGTAATTTTAAGAAATCTCACGTTGCATTTTTCAGTGTCATATTAGGATACAAATTCAGAAACCAAGGCAACAGCCTTGCTTCTCACTTCTGGGAGAAGTGTGCACTCCTACAACCACCTAATACTCTTCAGAAGCTTCAATCCTTTTTCGGTTTCCTTAATTTGAGCAAGATATACATTCCTGATTATGCATGATGCACAAAACCCTTGTATCTCTTAATACATCCAGATTTTTGCAGTTCACGTTGAATATCTGAACACACTGACATGCTCAAATCACCAAATTCTGACTTACTTGCTACACAGCTTATATACACACCTGTGAATACCACAAACCTTGTCATCCATATAATTGCGGGTGCCAATGTGTTTACTTACATATCCTTTAATGAAGGTGAAACGCTGCAGATTACATATAAATTGTGCTTATATTCCAATGTGGAAATGCGTTTTGCATCCACTAAGAAAATACTGACTGTGGTGTACATGACCATCCTAAAAGAACGTCCTCTTACAAAAGGAAAACGCATAATTGTTGTTACACAAATTCCAGCCTTATAGGCTGTTACAAAAGCTAGTGTTCTAAATGGTAAAGCTCTGCATCTTAGATGGATTAAGTGGGCAACATCCTTAACAGCCACAGATGTACACTTTATCTCTGACCCATCTTTGCAGTCACAAGAATTTTAGCAAGATGAGCATGTTTGTTTACCCAATACCCACTAACATTTTGCCTCTTTATCAGTATTAATGTATAGTTTATACTGATGGTTCAGCTCAACTTGTTATAGGGACTAAACACCAGTTTTCGGCGGCATGCGTTGGACGGTAAATTTCAACCTCATATAACTCACACACAATCCCTAGGGGATTGTACTGCACAGTTAGCTGAATTAAGAGCTTTGATTTCGGCACTAGAAAATACAGATCCTGAATTCCCCACACTTATCATGTGTAATTCATATTATTGTGTCCAGTACTTCAATGACAATCTGCATTATTGGCATCAGAATGGTTTCAAAGACTTTAAAGGTAACAGTATAAAGCATAAAATGCTTTGGGCGAAGGTGGTGGACCTCAAAGACAGTTTGCGACAGACTCATGTTGTACATACATTGAGTCATCAACATGTGGCAACATGCTGTAAGGAATTAATTGACTGATGAAGCAGCCAAATTGGCAGTTGTGACTACCACTGTAAATGCGGTTACACGTTCACAAACATGCATTGACAAAGATATACTGGCAGCTGTGAATGCTACAAGCAACGGCACTCCCTTATCTAAGGTCTTTCCAGCTAAATATGCATGCCATTTATCGAACATAATATATCCTATGTTACACTCCCTGGAGTTGGTGAATGGCTTATTCCCAACTAAGACCACAGGCTAGCTGTAGTAAAAGCTGTGCATGAAGGTGTTGTTCCTGCTTATGCTGGTTTGGCGGCTACAGTTTTGCTGCTACAGTAGTGTTTTTGGTGGCATGGCTTATGCATGCAGGCCAAAAAATATGTCCTTTGTTGTGACATTTGTCAACAGATTAAGGGCCTGATTATGACCCTGGCGGACGGCGGAGGCCGTCCGCCAAGGTACCGCCGCTGAATGACCGTACCGCGGTCAAAAGACTGCGGCGGCCATTTAGACATTTCCTCTGGGCCGGCGGGCGCTCTCCAAAAGAGCACCCGCAGGCCCAGAGGAGATGCCCCTGCAACGAGGACGCCGGCTCAGAATTGAGCCGGCGGAGTTGCAGGGGTGCGACGGGTGCAGTTGCACCCGTCGCGTATTTCAGTGTCTGCTTAGCAGACACTGAAATACTTTGCGGGGCCCTCTTACGGGGGCCCCTGCCGTGCCCATGCCAATGCAGGGGCCCCCAGGGGCCCCGCGGCACCCCCTACCGCCATCCTGTTCCTGGCGGGCGAACCGCCAGGAACAGGATGGCGGTAGGGGGTGTCAGAATCCCCCATGGCGGCGCAGCAAGCTGCGCCGCCATGGGGGATTCTAAGGGCAGCGGTAAACCGGCGGGAGACCGCCGGTTTGCCTCTTCTGACCGCGGCCGAACCGCCGCGGTCAGAATGCCCTGCGGGGCACCGCCGGCCTGTCGGCGGTGCTCCCGCCGACCCTGGCCCCGGCGGTCTTGTACCGCCGGGGTCAGAATCACCCCCTAAGTGCTCCTCAGTAGCACAGCATGCCCAACGCAGATACACCTGTTCATTTCAAACAAACCTTTCATCTGCATTTATTTGGACCATGCAGTTCCTCTTAATTCGGATGCTGCATTTAAATTTATTCTTCTTGCTGTCGATTCTTGCTTTAGATTCCTCTGGGTGTGCCACAGCGTTCAGCTGATGCTCAAATTGTCATTAAAGATTTGCAAGTCTTTGTTAGGACATATGCATGCAATATTTTCCACTCGGACCAGGGCCCTACATCAGTTTCCAAAATGTACAGGGACTCCAAGGCTTCGTTAGGGGTACAGGTGCATTGTTCTTCACCAAACAGGCCTGAGAAAAGAATAAACCATGACTTAAAGCAGTCCTTAACTGCTAACATTTTAGGCTCAGGACGTTGTTGGAGCCACCACCTCTATGGGGTCCAATGTGCACTTAATCTCCCAAAACGATCTCTGAATGGACGGACTCCATGCTAAGTCCTCCATGGCATAGATTTGTATGTTCCAGACCTTGATAGTCCAGACAATGTGGCGGCTGCCATACCCTTTGACGTAAATGATCTTTGTACTGTCTAACAGGATTTGCAACACTGCATGACTCGCACCCAAGCAACCGCTTGAAGATGTCTTCCTCTGCTGGAATCAAGGAGAAGATAGAGCCTTCTGGCTGGATCCCACAAACCGGGACCTCGTCAGAGAGAAGACCAAGGTGAAGAAGGAGTTTGGCCCAGCATTACATTCTCCTGTGCCAGTCCTTGGCATACAAGGTACAAGAACTGTAAATTTGTCACCACTTCCTGGTTCCAAAGACAATTGTTTTGTCTCCATTGAACACGTCAGAATACATCATGTGGCGGATACTGAGTAGTAGGCCATGTGGAGTCCTTGGTAGTTCCCCAACTCCTCTCGCTATCATACAGGAAATTCCTCTGCAGAATTTGAGCACCACCAAAGCTGTTTCTCACCAGCTGGGGGGGCAGCGGGGTTACTGAAATCACATTTGTTACTTTCAGTTTCCTCTGCAAATACCAGCCACAATACAGTAATGAGTACTGTACTTCATGCAACTTCTTATGTTGATGATTTGATTTCTACAGATCCACCTCTGTGACTCTACTAGTTCCCTATTACCACCTATGGCTCCCATTTTTCGACAGACTGGTTCTGGATATTTTGTGGGTACAGATGACTTTTTATCACACTGTTTTGACTCTTCACAGTCTCAGAGACTCCACCTACAAAAGTTTGTGTTTTCTTTCATGGCTAAAAAGTACTTATTTGGTTCCACCTTGGTTGTACATTTGGATTATCATAGCCTCAATTACTTTTTTCCTTTGGAATTGATTTGTGACCGTCTTTTTCTTGTTATTCAATTGCCACTGTTTCCAGAACGTTCAGCCACAGAACTGGTCAAGGAGGTTTTGGCGTCTTGCTCTTCTTCCCATATGCTGAAAAGAGACTTGTCCCGTGTGAGCATTTCAGCTGTGCCGGTAACGGATGGAATTCTTTGAAATAGAGTCACCTTTGATGTTTTCAGCCCCATCAAGATTCTGCATATTCCATATGTATTCAAAATAGCCATGGGGATATCATTGTGCCTGGATTACATTCTGATGATATTGATATATTGATACTGGTAATGCAATGTCGTCTGAGTTAGAACACTATACTGTATTCGAAGATGAGGATCTTTACCTTAATTAAAGCTATTACAGAGACATGTTCTGTTACCACCATTATGGACATCACTATTTACATAGAGCTAAGCTTACGCGTACAATTTTCCATTATACAGAGTGGGAACATTGTCCAACTCCACCATGGGCAGTTCTCCAAAATATAAAGCTAAATTAACAATTTTTTCCAGGCACAATACAACTGATTCAACATCCTTCTATTTCAAATTAGTCCCTACACCAGAAAATGAATACATGCTGACACAAACCAAACTCATATATACATACTCCTTTGTTAACACATTAGCTGTACAAAGCTATGAGTATTGGATAGATATCATATATATGAAATTGATTTGGGAAACCAGACCTTGGCAGATTCAGGGGACATACACTTTATTTAGAGCCTGTTTAATCCCTACACAAATGATTTTCTGAATGATACAGTTCCACAGACTACATGTTTAGGATTTGTAAAGATTATGGACATGAATGGTCCCAATGTTCCCTCTAGTGCCTTCTTTGATGATTGGCAGAATATTTTGAATTACATTGAAGAACAGCTAAATAAAATGGTACAGAATAGTACATTTAACTATATACTTGCAAGTCTGAATGGGTGTTTATTGTGGCCCCCGGACACAAATGGTTGTCATGCTTGTTTTTTTAATTCCTCACAGGGGTTCAAGGCAAGCAGATGAGACCCTTGTTATTCCCATTCCAACACTCAGACGTAGTCATCACATATTCAGTGGGGAAGTTATGTCAACAATGGTTAGAACATTCCAAACTGTCAGCAGTAAAACAACATCTTTCTATCCTATCGTTGGACATGGATGTCTCTGATTTCTTCCTAGAGATACTGCAGCACTCCTGCAACTGTCTGTATTAGTGTAGTCATCTAAATGATATCAGTTATACTAAAATCCTTTTATTGATAATAGACACAACAATTTGACACGATGAATATAGTTCCACACCCATAGCCAACACGTATTTCATCATACTCGTGACTTTTTCAAGGCTTATTACTGCAAGAAATGCTAATGGAGTGTGAGCAACATCATGCCTGAGGGTACAATAGCCAAGTATCTTAGTATTAGCAAATAATGGTTATCAGTTGTAGAAAACCAGTCGATATTCATATATATTAATATCTAATGTAATCCATTAAGATCAAAGAATCATGATAAGTCAATTCCTGGCAGTGATGGCAAACACAGTAGCGTCCTAGGTGTCCTTTGATTTCTTGCCATAATAAGTCTTGGAAAGTCATGAATGTGATGAAACACATGTTGGCTGTAGCTGTGGAATTATATTCATCTTATCAAATTGATGTTTCTATAATCAATAAAAGGATTTTACTCCAACTGAACTCATTTGGATGACTACACTAATAAGGACTGTTCAGGAGTGCTGCATGATCTCTATGACCATATTCATTGTGTCTCCTTTGTGGGGCACTAGTATATGCTTTTGGGTAGTAAAGCATGATACTACTGTTCAGCACCATGATTTTGTACTTTTTGATTGTTTCTGACTTTTGTGATAGGTCACATTATTGGAGAATCCCTAGGAGGTACACCCAATGATACCACTACCACCCATTGTTTGTATGTCTCTGATTTCTTGTTGGGTCCTAGATCTCCAAATTCAAAAGGATTTGTTTATGTACAATTTTACCCACTCTTATTGTTCTTTCCAATGGCACTTATTCAATTTTAAATGATCAGGACTGTCGTGGAATGAAAGCTGGGATCCCCTATATTCTTTTGATTTCCCAACTAGTGAAATGTTATAATAATGTCCTTTTCCCTCCCACACTTGGTTCTTGATAGTTCAATATGGCCTTCCATTTCAACTTTAAAGGCAGATTTCAATAAGTTAAGCAGATTCAAAGCCTTATTGTTTCAAAAAGATGTAGCATTAACTATGGCTAGAGAAACATTGCAACTTCAAGTTGTAAGGACGTCTAGCGAAATAGAGTCACTTATCTACAAACCTCCCATTACATTTCAGAGAGTTAGGTAAATGCATCTTTAATGCGTCAAATACTGCCAACATAGCACATCTCTTTAAAACCATAGGCACTAGCTTGGTCAGTACCTTCCAGCATATTTTGGGAATTATACCAGCTTTTACTCATTCATTATTTTCCAATATTTTTGGAGACATTCCCTTAGTGTTATTCCTTATCTGCGGTATATTTGTCCTTTTTTTGTTATTTCACAATGGATGTGCCTGTCAAAAGCCGTGCTTATGCTGGCCGTGCCAACAATCCAGCAGTGCCGTAGGTGCATGGTCCCAGCAGTGCCATAGGTGCATGGTCCAGCAGCTTGGAGCCCCATTACTCAAGGAACTAGACTTTGACCGGTCACTATCATTCTGACCAGCCTAGTTTACCTGCATTCAACCCCTGTTCCATTGCCAATGGTGTCCTTTTGAATGGGCACCAGATATCTGCCTTGCTCTGCAACCTCCTAGTCCTACAAAGATAAAGCAGTTGATAAGTCTAGTAAAAATGCTTGGTAAGAGTGTCTTCCCACTTGGGAGATGGGTGCATCAGCACCAGGATTACTCACCTCAGACTTACATAACACGTAGGCAGCAAAGCCGGCCATTTCCTCAGCATCGGTTGATAATGAGAATCATATTTGTTTTCCTAATCTATTGAATGGGGCTGTTCACCAATCATCTGCGGAGATGGAATCCATCATGGATTCAATAACCATGGACTTGATGGAAAATATCTTGGGTGCCACCAATCCCAACTAATTTGGCCCATTTTTCAAAACTCTCACTCTCCCTTTTGTAAATAGTTTTCATACTTTTTGTATAGTACGCCTTCTAGTATTGCATCGAGTTTGCTTGGCTTACAATTTTGATTTTATTCTCTGTATTTGCTAAATTGCTGTCCTGTCCATAGAGGGGAGAGGGGGTGGTCATAAGGTTCATTCATGGACTCACTATAGTCATGCCTCATTTTTTAGCACTCTTGTAATTATGATAATTCTGCTCTGCACTGTCTTACATTGCACATTTTTATTTTGTGTCATTGTTTTGAAACACACTGTAATGTCATTTGTTGTACAGCCACTTTTTCTGGGATTCTCTCTGTACATTCTCCAACTGTTCAGCGAGCACAACAAGTATCAGGTGCTGTTCGTTCATCAATCTTTCCCAGGCTCCTAGAGACATAACACTGTAGCTTTTCATTATATCAAGCTAATGTTATAAGTTAGGCCCTGCAGTGTTTATTTTTAGAGAGGACGATTCTAGCAGAGCTGACTCATCTGTGGAACAGATGCCCTCCAGGGCACCCAACCTGTGTTGCCCGGGTTTACACTCACCTGTGAGGACTGCTTGACTACGCACACAGAGGTATGGGGTTCTCTGCGCCCCGAGATCACAAATAATAATAATAGTCTTCCTGCGCATACAATTACAGGGTAGGCTCAGGCCACTAGATTTGCATTATGGTGGTACTATTTGTGTAATGCGGTTTTCTAACTGCTGTTATGTTTTTTATAATTATTGCCAGTATTGTAATTGCATCTAATATGTTTCATAATAGACTGTGTTAGTTGCAATAAATATATTGTGTACTTTCATTGTGTCTTTTTTACTGTTGCTATGGATATGTGTGCTGAGATAATGTACCAAAAGGACATTCCATGTTCCCCGAGAGGGGACTAAAGCGTTATGCCTTTTAGGTTGCCACAATTAATTGTCAATCTGCAGTGTTAGGAGGTCAAGTAAGGCACTGTGAGCTACTTAGGTATTTCAGTTTGACTACTGATTTGGCAGAAGTGGCGAAGCCCCTGCATTCTGACATTCTGTTGTATCAAGGCACAGTTCCACAAAAGCAGACTCCCTGTGACAATTGAACGCAAAATTCCTGTCTTATTATTGATGCAGCATTGATTCACACTGTGATTGATTAGCACAGTGGTACTTAACCTGTGGTTCCGGGACCCATGGGGGTCCATGACTCAGGAGATCCATGACTGCGTAGAAAATTAAATATTAGCAGATTTATAAAGTGTATATAAATAAAGATAGAAAGTGGAAAATTGAAAATTTTTAAACATTCTGTAAGTTTGAAGGAATTTGAAATTGGATCCTTAAAATTAAGTTGCTTTCCTCAGATTGATTTGTGGGAGCAATGCAGCATTAAACACAGTATGATATAGACAATGGGTGGTCTCAACTAATTGAATTTACGTAAGCTCTAACCTTAAAATTAAAACTAAAATTCTGATTTTTTATGTTTATGAATCAAATCAAATATTTCACCATTTGTGTGTTTGTTTAGTGAACACTTGTTTCTGTATTTTGTTGTATTGTTTTGTTTTGCAGTTCAATTGCTTAGTCTGGGGTCCCCAAATATAATACTTACCCAGGAGAGTCCATGGATACCAATAGTGACTCAGTGACTGTCCGCAGTTTCCAATAAGGATTAAGTGGGGGCTCCCCAGATGAAGGCCCTCATTATGATCTCGGCTATAAAAAAAAAACGCTGAGATCAGAACTGGCGGTCAACAGAAGACCGCCAGCGCGACGACCCTCACCCCGCCAGCCGTATAATGTTTTCCCTGCTGGGCCGGCAGGCAGAAACATTGTTTCTCCACTTCCACTCCAGCCTGGGGGTTGAGGGGAGCTGCCACTGCATGCCACCCGCCATCTCCCGCCCTGGGGCCATCGTTGCTGGGCCTTGGCGGCATTTACAGCGCTTGCCTTCCGAGCCCCCTTAAGTAGCGGGCCTCTGCCAAAAAAAAGGTTCTGCAGGATGTCTTTCTCAGCTTTTTCTATGGAGGCTGAAAAACCTTAAAAACAGCCTTTGGAGGCCAATCTTAATTTTCTAAACTTAGGCCTGAACTCCCCATTTCTGAAGACTGCTGTAATGGTGGCTCAGACAGTCTGGAATGACTGCCAGCTCTCACTCTATGCAAGTTTTCTAGAACACATTCACAACAAAATGACTTGCTACCACCCACATTGAACAAGTTAAAGAATGTGCCGAACTTTAAATTAAGTCAGAAGTCGGATGCAGTAAAATTCTTCAAGATTTGTGGCAAATGTTTAAGTTTCTTGAAATTCACAAAGAATTCCCAAAGTATTCTTTAGAGGCAGGAACCGACCCATCTTCTCAGGTGTGTTCGTTCCCGTTTGAACACATTTAGACATTCGAAAACGTAGCACCTGCATATTTCCGAATGCGTAAATTTAATAGTGCATTGCACTCGGAGAAATTGCTTCTTTTATTGTACCCGCTGAGAACAGATTTACACATGGCCAGAGAGGAGTAAATCAGCCACCATTTTCAGGGAGGAAGTTACTTGCAAAAGATTAATTAATATACCCATAAGCAAAATGTTGTGGTTCCTGATCACTTTTTAGAGGTGTTCTGCCCCAACATAGGATTTGTACATACCCCTAAATTTACACTTTACACTTCGCTGGTATCATTTTGTTTATGAGTAAATACATTTAAGAATGCAAGATCAAGTTCTGTAGCTCCTAAAGGTGCACCAAACGCTTTGTGAATCAAACCCTGTGTTAAGAAAAGGGCCAATAATGTACTGCATTTTTAATACTAGAGGCTTGATTTAGAATTTGGGGAAGCGTTACTCTGTCACAAATTAGTCAGATACACCGTCGGCCTTATTACAAGTGTATTGCTTCCTATGGCACTTGTAAATAAGGCGCAGAGGTAATCTGTCACATTTTAACAGATAACCCGTCTTCAAAACTTCAAATCAGGCACTACCTCTTTATTTTAGAACTTAGTTTTCAAGTACTGATTTTGCCTCAAAGCGTGGTAGGTCATATTTCCGGAACTTCAGCTGAGGTTTATAACTTTCTTTATGAGCACAAAACTTTCAGGATATGAAAAACACACAACGCTTGAAGGATTTCTCTGTATGTATTTTCCCAGTAAAAGAGACGTATTGAATTTCACCACCCCTGGGCAGTCCAGGGAATCTGTCATTTTTCTGTCAATCATCTTCAAACATAGAGGAAGTTATGAGTCTATTTCTTAACAGACTAATGAAAAGTGGAAGATGTTTCAGAGAGGTGAAAGATATCTCACTAGCTGTCAGATTTTTATAGGTAAAATGAGAAGTCAACTATATTGAACATACAGACAACTGTGATCAACGCGTTGCTATATTTATATACAAATTGGGTGGGGTGGCAAGGTGGCTAATCCAATTACTATAGACCTTAGCGTCCATGTGTGCAGTTTTTTCACTTTGGCGAGAAAACTCTTGCAAGTGCGCCTTGTCCTTAGTAAGTAAACTTACAAGGGAAAGGCTTTAGGCCAATTAACCTTTTGAATAGCATGGAGTATCCCAGTCATGCAGTGACTACTGAAACAACAGCTAACATCAATAATCAAGAAAACTTTCTATGGAAAACAGTTTAAAACCATCTACTCATGAATAACCACAACTCAGTAATGAGTTAAACAATTTTATTTCCCTATTGACTACAATTCTAAATAATCCGTTAGTTCAATCTTTATTCAGACCAATCAATTTATTAATTCATTAATAGAAAACATCATCACTTGAAGGGAACATATGTAACAATGCAATTTCATAAACTAAAAATGCCAGCATTAATAGCGAAGTTCAGCAAATAAGTTTGTCAGTCATTTGTCACTGTCAACGTCACCCTTAACAGCCTACCTAACCAAGATTAGCATCAGGATGTGGGTCTTCATGCGAAAAAACCTATTAGAGAAAACATTAATTTGGAAACATCTATCTACAGAAAATTCTATAATCAGTGCAGTTGGTACCGAGAAGAAAAGGCATAAAACTCATCAGTCACATTTTCATAGCAACCTATCCAGGATGGATCAGCAACAAGTCAGTCTTCGTCTTCAGGTCATCAATTAGTCAGCCACAGAGCAGGCTCACAGAACATGAGCCCAATGTCAGCACCTCGGACAGCGTCTCCTGATATCATCAATTCTCCCCTCACATCTGAAATTTCAACCCTTTGTCATTACTTTTTATTAGGGTCTCCCAGTCCATCCCCCTAATTCCTAATTGGTCAGTCAGTTAGCAGATATAACTTTAACCTATAGTATTTGTTTACTGACTCTTCTAATTTCCATATCAGTTAATTCTCAAGATGTGGATTGGTCCACTTTACGATGTTCTCATCATCTGGCTCTTCAGGTATCAAAATTGTTGCAACGTTCTCTTCAGTCAGTGCCTTCATTGTTCAAGTCCTGGGAAAGTATATTTAGCCTAATCTACACATAATTGTATCAAATTGTCTTCATCATCTCCTGTCTGCCTGTTCATTGCAGAAAATTCTAGCTAAGCAACTTTAACATTGAGCGGGTAAAGTTTATTTCGTAGCAACTTCTTTGCAAATGCAGTTATTGTTTTCTGCTCTCAGTGTGCGAGGCCTAGGGAGATTAGGCCTTTATTTCAGCTAACTTAATACTACAAATTAATGCGAAACACAGGTTATACATCTCATTATGACATATTATTCAATTTTTCTCATATATTTTCGTTAATTCTTACAGTTTCAGTTCTATTAGTACACATGGTGATAACTCCAGAGGGCACATTTTCAAAAGTGCACATTATTTTTCTCTATGATTAATTTCTCTACGCATTTCTCATTAGTAAACACATGTACATTGTTAATAATTTTCTTAATTAGCATATCTGCTTCAACACTCATATTTTCTAAACTGTGTCAGAGCATATATAAAGCTGCACCTAAAAATAGAAAACGTAAACTATGTCCTAAGTGCATCTTTATTAAAAGAACAATATGACGTGTCATCAAAAGCGTTGGACATTTCTGATCTAAGGTCTGCACTTGCACTGAAGTAGAATGCCAGATTCACCAAATGTGGTAAATATCCAAGGGAAAGTAGGAAATGTGAGAAAGGGATCAAACTACTCATTCGATCAAACTGCACATTCAGCCAGTTTCATTGTGGAAGAAGAGGTTTAGGAGCATATTTACAATTTCATGGCTCAGGGCAGCGTAGCAATCCTTCTTGCTGCACTGCCCTGCATCAAAAGAAAAGGGCAGGAATGTGTGGTATCGGTAAGATATGGCACATTCCTGTCCTCTTCCACAGCGCTAGTGTACAACAGACTGCCATGCGCCAACTCAGGCACCCATGCACCATGGAACAAGGGGCTTGCGTTGTAGGTATGATTGTTGTTGTGCAGGAAGGAACACCTTCCTGCACAAAAACAATCACTGGAGGTGATTTCCTCTTACTATGTGTGCTGCAGAATGCAGCACACATAGAAAAAGGAAAAACAAGGAGAAATAATGTTATTTCTCCTTGTTGCGCCTCCCTTATGCCTCCCCTGGGAGGCGTAGGCAATTAACGCATTCCAAGGTATACACCTTGCTGTAAATCTGGAAATATGTCAAATGCCATTGGTGTTACATGGGAACACCAACCGTAAAATCTATGGCACATCTCCCTATTGCAGTGTTAGTTACCTCATTTCATACCTACAAGGCCATGAAAAGCCCTGCTGGGTGGCTTTACGTGGCCTTGTAAATATGGCTCTGCAGTGTGCACTGCTGTACCATCATTAAAATTAACGTTCCCACAGCTCACCCGGCTTGTAAATATGCCCCTTAGGCCCATATTTATACTTTTTGACGCACAACTGCGCCAACGCAGTTGTGCGTCAAAAATGTTACCGCCGGCTAACGCCATTCCAACGCACCATGCGGGCGCCTTATTTATTGAATGACGTTAGCCGGCGCTGCGGACTGGTGTGCGTTAAAAAAAATTACTCACACCAGGCAGCGCCGGCGTATGGGAAAATGGGGGTTGTGCGCCAAAAAATGGGGCAAGTCAGGTCTGAGGCAAAATTCAGGCCTCAACCCGATTTGCGCCATTTTTATTTGACGCCCAACCTCCATTGACATGACTCCTGTCTTAGCAAAGACAGGAGTCATGCCCCCTTGCCCAATGGCCATGCCCAGGGGACCTATGTCCCCTGGGCATTGTCATGGGGCATAGTGGCATGTAGGGGGGCCCAAATCAGGCCCCCCTATGCCACAAAAAAAAAACGGAAAAAAATACTTACCCCAACTTACCTCAACTTCCCTGGGATGGGTCCCTCCATCCTTGGGTGTCCTCCTGGGGTGGGCAAGGGTGGCAGGGGGTGTCCCTGGGGGCATGGGAGGGCACCTCTGGGCTCCTTCTGAGCCCACAGGTCCGTTAACGCCTGCCCTGACCCAGGCGTTAAAAAACGGCGCCCATCAGGCTGTGCGCCGTTTTTTAAGGCCTGCCCCCTCCTGTGCGTCAAAATGACGTCAGAGTATAAATATGGGGCACAGGCCTTAAAGTCATTTTTTGGAAGGGAACGCCTACCTTGCATATAATTAATGCAAGGCTGGTTCCCCCTTCCAAAAAATGACGCACATGGTGGAACTTTGACGCCCGCAGGGTCGGACGTCAAAGTATAAATATGGGGCAGGGTTTGCGCCGATTGAGCGTCAAAAATTTTGACGCACATTCAGCGCAAACAGAGTATAAATATGCCCCTTAGTGTCTGATGTTGCCTCAGTGATGCAAATGTTTGCACAGCATCAGCAATGCTAACCAATATTTATTTGCACTATGAAGGATGTTCTAATTCAGTGGTTCTTCAGCTTTTGACTACTGGACCCCAGGCCTGAAGTAGCTGCATCCCAAATAAATGCTAACTGAACTTCCTGGGCTGCTCTTAGAGGCATCGAACAAGGGCATCGCCGGATGATTCTGCTGAGACGGTGGTTTGGCAGCCTGAGGCCTACTGGAAGTGATGACTACCATATGGAGAGGGGCGGCGAGTTACCTGTTCCATCTGTTATAATGCGATGGGGATCGGCCTAGTTTGCTGAGAAGGTGGGGTAGAGGAGGCAGCGTCCTTTCTGGTAAAATCATATACATCCCGTGGGCGCTTGAGGAAGAGACCTCAGAGGTGGGAAAGACTAGGCTGCAGGTGCTTAGCTTTCCCCTCAGCTGTGCAGCCAACGTGGGATGCTGGATTGTCCCCGGTGAACTGACAACATTGCTGGCTGGACAGGAGAGTGGCAGCTGCTGGATCCCTCCGCTAGGAGTTGGAGAGACCTGTGCATGGGAAGGGGGCTTTGAGCCTGTCTCTGGCCTGCTGATGGTCCCGTGCCCTGGGCTGGGGCAGTGTTGGGCCTACAGTGGGGTTCCTCCTCTATGATGACTGCCTGGACAGGTTTGCATCGCTACCCCTGATTTCTTCTAAGTGTCATGGTAGGTCCTGACTGCGGGGTGCAGCTCCTCTTTAATCATCGATCCACCCATGGAGGACCACCTATGGGTCCGCCACTGCTGGGAGCATGCACGTGGCCTGAGCGGCACTTTGCAGACTGTGCACTGCCCACTGTGGGACCATCATGGGCAAAGACAGTTAATCAGAACCTTCTAAATCTAACAAAACAATTAATTATGCAAATCGCTGGGGAGGAAATGACACTGCACAGGAGAAAGGAAATGCAAGACCAGGTACATTGCCTGAAGCCTTTACGGTCAGACATCATGGCTGCTATACAGGGCACTTACATAGGCCTCAATGGGAAAAATGACATGGTCACAATCAAGTTTCATCTCTTGAGGGTTGACATGCAGAAAGTTATGGACCAACTAATAGAAGCAGAAGAACAAGTTGCAATGCTGCAAAAAGAAGTTAAAACAATGAAAGCCACATTTCCTCAGCTTCTACCCAAGCCATCAGAACAGGGGAGCGTTTGAAGCTGCAAGGGGGCGCTCAAGGCATTACAGCCTCTTATTCATCAGATTTCCCAGACTCATTGAGGTTCCCTTGTCTGAGCTGTTCTTAGAGAAATGGCTTACAGAAACCTTGTGACCCCTGTGGCTCTCCAAATTCTTCTTGAGAAGCCCATCAGTAACTGGCAGCACCACCACCACCTATGGACACCTTTGTGCACTGACTGTGCGACTCTTTATTTACAGAGACCAGGATACAATACTGCAACATGTACCCAAGTCTTGGCTTCTGCCATATGAGAATGCCTCCATCCTGATCTTTCCTGATTACACTAAGAGAGTCCAAAACAGATGGAAAACTGTCCTGGCCATTAAAAGAAATGTGTCAGACTTGAACTTTCAGTACATTCTTATATTCCTGGCTAACCTTTGCATCCAGTATGAGGGAAGGGCACCATTTTTGTCGACACTGGAAGACACATGGGAATGGTTTGAAACAGTGGCAGGTACAGATAGTGGAAAAGCAAGATAAGACCTGTCAAGCAAATTTATTTCATCATCAGAAGGCAGATGTGGCCCCAGGAGTAAGGGGCAGCTTGGTAGCTGGAATACCTAGAGACTATCTGGTCGAATTGAGGTGCAGAACAATGGAACATGAGAGAAGCATTGGGTGACAGATGAAGATGGATTGTCAACTGTGTGTCCTGTGCCTGAAACTGACCTCACTGATGAGGAGGAACTCTGACACTTGCACAGCCACAGAGGACAAGCCAAATAAAGCCACAAATAGGGTGTGACTTGCTAAGATGAATAATAAGGCAAAAGCATGGACTGAGTGGTGGCTTAATGGGTAAGTGTATCAGTGTTCCCACACTGGTACTGTAGGATGTCTCGCAGCCTCCTTGACCAATGCACCTGTTCTTCACCCTCCAGGAATGGTATGTGACAACCTTCTTTACCCCAGCAGTGAAGATGTTGGTGGGGAAAACCGATCATTACCTTAGGGACTTGCTTTTTGGGATGGGAAAGCAGCCATGCAATATGATTCCCATGGAGAGCCGGGTCAAGACTTATTTGCATATGGCTGGGTCGAAAGAGAGATGACATGGTGAGCAAAAGAACAATGGATTTAGCCTAGACCTGCGACTGGGGGTGAGTGGTTGAAACGTTTCAGCACTCTTTCCATCATCCTTTTATGTTGCTAAAGTTGCCCTAGGTGGCCAGGGTATGCCCAGATGTGGGTCCCTTGCTCGCTGTTCCACTGGATTCAAACTAGCCTGGCTGATGAGGGATGATACCCTGGAACTGGTCCCGGGGTGCTTGTTTAAAATCAGGGGAGAACCTAGAATGGCAGATCAAGCTTGACTATTCATATGTGGAGCATGGTCAATACTGATTTGCATATGGCTGGGTCCAAACATGGGTGGCATGGTGAGCAAAATAATGATTGATTTAGCCCAGATCAGTGACTGGGGTGAGTGTTTGAAAAGTTTCAGTACTCAGCCATCATCCTTTTCTGCTGCTAAAGTCATACTACGTGGCCAATGATCAGACGTGGGTCCCTTGCTCAAACTGTCACTAGATTCAAGCTAGCCTGGCTGATGAGGGGTGACACCCCAAAACCCGTTCCAGGATATTTGTTTCGGTCCAAGAAGGACCTGGCCTTTCAGTTTGGGCTGGACTGTTCCTATGGGGAGCAGGGTCAAGACTGATTTGCATATGACTGGGTCTAAACTCGAGTGGCATGGTGAGCAAAAGAACAATTGGTTTAACACAGATCTGTGACTGGCGTGAGTGTTTGAAAGGTTTCAGCACTCTGTCCATCATCCTTTTGTGTTGCTAAAGTCACCCTAAGTGCCCGTGGTATGCACAGACGTGGGTCCATTGCTCACTGTGCCACTGATTCAAGCTAGCCTTGCTGATTAGGGGTGATACCCCACAACCGGTCCCAGGATGCTTGTTTCCGGTCAAGGAAGGACCTAGTCTGGCAGTTCAGACTTGCCTGTTCCCATGGGGAGCAGGGTCAAGACTGATTTGCATATGGCTGGGTCCCAAAAGAATGTTGGATTTAACCCAGATCTGTGACTGAAGGTGAGTGTTTGAAAGGATTTAGTGTTGCTAAAGTTTCTCTAAGTGGCCAGAATATGCCCAGACATGTGTCCTTTGCTCACTGTACCTCTGGATTCAAGCTAGCCTGGCTGATGAGGATGATACTGCAAAACTGTTCCCAGGATGCTGGTTTCCAGTCCAGAAAGGACCTGGCTTGGGAGTTCGGGCTGGACTGTTCCCATGGGGAGCAGGGTCAAGACTGATTTGCATAGAGCTGAGTCCAAACTTGGGTGCCATGGTGAGCAAAAGATCAATGGGTTTAACCCAGATCTGTGACTGGAGCAAGTGTTTGAAAAGTTTCAGCACTCTGTCCATCATCCTTTTGTGTTGCTGAGGTTTCCCTAAGTGGCCAGGGTATGGCCAGATGTGGGTTCCTTGCTCACTGCGCCACTGGATATAAGCTAGCATGGCTGATGAGGGGTGATACCCTGAAACTGCGCCCAGGATGCTTATTTCTAGTCTAGTGAGGACCTGGCCTGGCAGTTCAGGCTGGACAGTTCCCAATGGGGAGCACGGTCAAAACTGATTTGCATATTGCTGGGTCTAAACAGCTGTTGCATTGTGAGCCAAA
Source organism: Pleurodeles waltl (assembly GCF_031143425.1). NCBI lineage: Eukaryota > Metazoa > Chordata > Amphibia > Caudata > Salamandridae > Pleurodeles > Pleurodeles waltl. The sequence goes on from NC_090437.1 coordinate 48,597,756, forward strand.
TATCTGGATTTAACCCAGATCTGTGACTTGGGGTGAGTGTTTGAAAAGTTTCAGCACTCCATCCATCATCCTTTTGTGTTGCTAATTTTTATTTCCAAGCCGAATAGGGACCCAGAGAGAGTCTTGTCATATCGCCCCCTAGCTATGTTGAACGTGACAGTTAAAATCTTCAGTAAGGTCATAGTAAGCCCCTTTCTAGGTGTTATTTCAGATCTTATGCATAAGGACGAATGCAGATTCATGTCACACATGAGCACTCTACGTAGTATTCCCAGATTGACAATGTTGCACACAAGGTGGACACAGCTGACGATGAATAAGCACTGGCCCTCCTCAATGTTGAGCAGGCCTTTGGCTCGGTCTGCCGGACCTATATGTGCAAAGTCTTGCAGGCAATGGACCCCTAACAGGCATATATGAGGTAGTGACAGTTGATGTATACCATACCACTGGCCTGGGTTTGGACAGGCTGTATAATCTCAGAGCATTTCGGAATGGAATATTGGGAGCAACAGGGTTACCCTCTGTACCTCTGTTTTTTGCACTGGTGATGGAACACCTACTCTGTAGGTTGTGGAGTGTGCTCAATCTTCAGAGAATGAGAGTCAGGGCCACCACAAACGTAGTGTCTTTAAATGCCATTGTCACCTTGGAGCATCTCAGAAACCCAACTTGCTCTGTCCTGATCCTATTGCATGCCTTGACTGACTACTGGGAGGTCTTAGAATTACAAATTAGCCATACTAAATCTAACTTTTTCCTTCTTGGTGGGCTCAGGAAGCTGGGGGTTGAGGCATTATTGTGGATGGTCATATCTTGGGTGACTGCTGACTTTTGATATTTAGGCATATGAATTATGCTTGACAAGGCGAGCAGTCACAAGCTGAACATGGGACAGGTGATAGATGGCCTTCCGTTCCCAATTAAATTCTGAACGCACTTCAGTTGTCAGTAATGGGCAGAGTGGCAGTGGCCAAGATGGTATTTTACCCACATGCTTATATATATTGCAAAGGGTCACATATATGATTCTAAGATATGCTTTTGTGCTCCTGAACCAGCTGCTGGTGAACCTAATGTGAACAGGTGAATGAGCAAGGTCAAACTGGACACATTAAAGCATGAATGGGCGAAGAGTGGGTTGGAAGGACTGGATATGAAGTTGTAATTCATGGCAGCCCACCTACAACACGCGGTCCACTGGTTGGATTAAAAGGTCGACTGGGAGAAGAGGCTACTCAAGGCTACATGTGAATAGGAGTCAAACCTCCTGATGAGAGGACAGGTAATCCCGAAATAGTTACCTTATGTGATCAGGTATGTTTGTTACATGTGGGAGAGAGTGATTAAGATGATCCTTAAACTACCCCTCACTTGCACTGAAAATGCCAATTTGGAGTATTTATTTGTTTGCACAGATAGCGGGGCTGCTTAACCTTGGTGGGTTTATACCATGAGAACAGGTTTATCATCTTTGACTGAGCACAGGACACCTTTGGGATTGGCAGTGGACAGTTTCTGCAATATGCACAGCTGGCCTACAGAGCCAGGGGGATATGGAATTCTTTCTTGGATGCCCTTGCAAACTCAGAATATGGCAACGTTATTGGCTGTCCCCAAGTGCCTGGTTTCTAATCTAAATAGAGCATTACTAGCGAACAAACCAGTCAGGGTCCTGAAAGTCCATGACAAGCAGCAAGTCTAAGTGGACAGTGATCTTACAGACAAAGAAAGGGTGAGCGTGTGTCGGGAGGTGCAGTCCATATCTAGCATTTTAGTAAATTAATACAGTATAATTATGTACATATGACATATCTCAAACTGTGAAAATTACACAAAATCTACAAATAAATCAGCACACTATGAGAGGTGCTGAATGGAGGAACTGTCCAATCATACATTTTTGTTTTTCTGGAGTTATATATATCTCAAACGCAGCCCAAAGATATTGGAGTGCTATACTTGAGCACTAGGTACATTACACATGGAGACATTCATTTTTGTGGGCACGGGGAGATTAATTGATTTACCAACAATCAGAGGATGTTGAGCTGACAGAGACTCCAACCTGGTTGCTCCGAAGTCGACAGCTCTGGCCGTTACACCGCATCTGCTCCCCTGTGCTGGGAGGAGATAGCCAACAGATAGGCAGATATGTAACAAGAGGATCAACACTTATGTCAAACAGTATGGGCCAGATATATAAGAAACTGGTGCAGCGCAGTGCTGCACCAAAACTAGCAGCGCCGTGCCTCGCCAGTTTTGAAACTCAGAGATACGCCGTATTTACATGAATACAGCACACCACTGCATTTCCCCCTGTGCCAGCACTAAATTAAGCATCCTGAACCAACACAGGCATCCTTGCACCATAGTGCAACGGTGTCTGCATTGAATGGTGTGATTGTTTATGTGCATGAAGGTGTCCCTTCTTGTACATCAACAATCATCCGTGGCATTTTGCTTCTTTAATGTGTGCTGCAGAATGCAGCACACATAGAAAAAACAAAAAATGAGGAGGAATAAAAGTATTCCTCCTCGTTGTGGCATTATACTTTGGCACTGCCACAGATTCACACCTGCTTGAAAATCTGGGGTAGCGTAAAAAGCATTAAGTGTTGCAGTGGAACGCCCACTGCAACACCCATTGCACTCCCCTATGATGCAGAAAACTGCGTCGAAGAGACCCATATACAAAAAGTGGTGTTACACCTCCTTTGTAAATATGGAGAAGTGGTTAGTGCAGCTGGACCGCCGTAAAAAAATGACGCTCCGGTGGTGGTAGGTCCTTGTAAATCTGGCCCTATATATCCTTCTGAAAGGGGGGGGAAGAGAAAGTGCACGAGGAAAACATTTTTCAGGTTGGACCACGAAACATATAGCTATATACTTGACAAGCCCTAGAGCGCCTCCAATGGAGATCTGGGTCCATGGCATGCTAGAATGGGCAGCTGCAGAAGAGTCCCAAATGAGAAGAGCTCTACCAGTGGCATAAAAGGCCCCAGCAGCACCTGTGGTGTGAGGGTTCTCGCAGCATTAACCTTGCCAGAGTGCTCCTGACTGCATTCACAAGGAGGGTATCCCTGTACTTTGCAGGGGTCCCCCTCAAGTTTGGTTATGCCACTGGGTCTGGTGAGACGATAAGTAGCCGGATGACTTGATTGCATGGACCAAGATGGAGGTGGTATAGGCTATTTTTGACCATTCACAAATCAGACCCCTGAGTGAGTCCGGTGACTTAATGTGTGGCGCAGGTGCCACCTATGTGGGCAATATTGTTACTCCCCTGCTGAACATAGAACTGAGGGGCATATTTATACTCCATTTGCACCGAATTTGTGTAATTTTTTTACGCACATTTGGCTCAAAACTAACTCCATATATATATTTTGACGTTAGACATGTCTAACGTCAAAATATTGGAGTTTGCACCATATTTTAGTTGCATGAACCCACCTTGCGTCAATGAGATCCAAGGTAGGGGTTCCGATCTAAAAAATGGTGCTAACTCTGTAGCCCCATATTTATCCCCCCCCCCTGCTAAAATGACGCACGGGTGAGAGGAGGGGCTAAATAATGGTGCAAAGCTTGCTTTGCACCATTATTTAATGCCTTGGTCAGGCCAGGCGTTAGGGGACCTGTGGACCCATTTTCATGGTTCAGCACCATTGAATGGGTCCACAGCTGCCCTCCTCAAGCTCCAGGACACCCCCAACCACACCAGATGGACACCGGAGGATGGGGGACCCCATACCAGGTAAGCATAGGTAAGTATTTTTTTTTAATTAAAGTGCCATTGGGGGCCCAACTTGGGGCCCCATGCATGGCACAGAGTGAAATGGCCATGCCCAGGGACACTGGTCCCCTGTGCTGGCCATTGGGGTAGTGGCCATGACTCCTGTCTTTTATGAGACAAGAGTCATGTGGTATGGATGGTTTTGTATCAGAAAATGACGCTAGGGTGGTTAGAGGCATTTATTTTTGCCTCTAACCAGCCTAAAGTCATTTTTTGGTGCAAAACCCTCTTCTGCGGGGTCAGGGGAATGCTGTTATTTTATTGTTGCTGTAATGCTCGTATATATCTATGCAACACAGACATGATACAATTACTTGTATGTTTTTGCCAATGGGAAATACAATAAAACCACAAAAGAATAACAGGGCGTGGAAGTGAAAACTGAAACACTTCCATCGTTTATTCACTTTTAATGTTGACTGATATTCAGACCACCAATTGAAGTTAGAAGATTCTTAAAGAGACACAGATACCGCAGGCGCACATCACTTGCATTTTGTGCTTCAGCGAAGTCAGGATGGTGAAATTGTCTTGCCAATGAGTGCCTTGCTTCGGAATATAACACAGTTAAGATCCAAGATGACATCATTTGTAATCTCACCTCATTGCAATACCTGTTGTCTTCACGTGCAGTTCGAAGTAAATGAAATAATGTGACCTTGCCATTGTGAATGGCAGCAGAATTAGTCGTGTGTTTTTGGTCCATCCATGTTTCAGAGGTGACGATCAAATAAAGATGGTGGCAACAGTCAAAGTAGCAATTAGCCATAATGTATGTTATTACACATGGATAAGTAATTCAAAAGAGAGCAGACTATTGACCCAATGGTGTGTGCAGTGTCTGTTCAATGTTTAGGCGCAACAATTACGACGACAATAAAGAAGTGGGATCGGACTAGAAAGTATTTCGCTGTGACTATGAGTTATTTTTGTAGTACTTCAGGAGTAAACCAGGATTACTGCACAAGTAAGTCACTGCCAGATCTTGGAGAATTGAGCTTGGAGTGTCCAACCAGAGTTTTCACTTTGCAGAGAATAATACAGTTTGAACTTCACCACTGATAGAGCGTTCCGTACAGATAATTTTACTTGTATCTTGGACGCTCTTTAGGCCGATGAATCTTTTGGCTAAGTGGGACTCTCTTCACCCGAGACCAGTCAATTTTATCAAATCAATAATCAATAACGAACATAAGCAATACCCTGATCAACATAACACTTAACAATTAATCCAGAATACATTTCGGCGAACCCTGACCTTTCAGTCAGGAATAACCACACCAGTTTATTCAAAGTTAGTGAATTTATTTCCCTATATTAACAAAGCTAGCACAATATAGATGTGTCTCAACACCAAATGATAAACATAAATGAACATTAATAGCTGTCCATAACGACGAAACAGGTGTAATCTATGCAGCATTTGAATAACAAGGCATTCGATAATAGCAATGCAAATCACTAAAACTATAATCTGTAATGAGCTAATTGCATACATTTAGCCAGCATAACAAGGTCTCAAATTGCATCGTGCAACAAAAAGAATCCTCATCTAACCTCAAATTAGCATCGGCATGTGGGACTTCATGCAAAAACAATTTAGCAACATAAATTTGGAAAACTCCTAACTAGGGATCTTATCAAAATCAGCAGTTGGTTACCTAAAAGAAACACAATGCAATTTTACAATTTCCTTTCATATTTACCAATTACGATCAGCATACAAGGAAGTCTTCGTCTCACAGGTACCGTTTCTCGATCAGCATGGGACGGGGCAAGGGGGGCAAGGTGGACGGGGCAGTTGCCTCACGGCGGCAAGGTAAACTACTACTTCATGCAAAGGGATCAAAGTTAAAGTCTCTAGGGTAAGAATCATTTAAGTCTCTTTCTCTCGATTAGAGAAAGCATCAAAGTCTCTCAAAATGGCGTCGCAGCAAGGTGGGCCATATTAGCTACGGAATGGCGCAATGTCGGGTAATAGCTGGTAATGGCTACTTTCTTCTTGTGCACCTGGTTTAAATAGACAACGGTTCAAATCCAGTAGGGTCTTCCATTGGAGGGTTCATAGGTTGGCTTCAAATTGTCCAATCAAAAACAACAGTTCTCAAGCTTTTACTTAAGCATACATTATCCTTGGAGACGGGTACGCAAGTTGCAACATTTTATACCAATTAACTCACTTTCAGAGCTTCCATTGTCCGCACCTGCAGATTGACCTTGGAGCAAAGAGAAAAATGCCAGGCTGGCACGAAACCTTAAGATAAGCATGTGAACGATCTCAGTGGAAAAGTACAGCTTCAAGCAAAAATACACGTTTATTTGCACATTGGAAAAATACGAGCATCTAAATCGTGAGACCAGGCAACTAGGCCAAACCCTGCACTAAAGTAATGCTAAGCTAAAACATTTCAAACAAGCAAATCATAGCACACGTTTATGATTATGTCGGATTAGTGCACTTCTAATACATCACGTTATATAAAGCACGCTTATAAATGTTGGCAAACTACTCTGAGGGCACATTTTGTCCCCGTACAATCTTTATTAGTTCGGTTAAAGTCACACATGATTATTTCACACTACGTTTATGCGTCAATAAATGAAAACCTTCATTTTCTGCGTCATCAATCCCTCCTCTGATGACTACTTGTCATCACACAAACTATTCCCACAAATTTTATTCCATTAAAATTCTGTCAGTTCTCTTTTCCTTTTAATTCCCCTAGTTTTCGCTTTGTATTCTTCTGCCATTCTTTTCATCATTTTCTCTTCCTTCCTTCTCTTAATTCTTGCCAGAATCATTATTATTCCCCTTTTTATTCCCCAAATTCCAAATATACAAATCAATACTATTAATATTCCCTGTATTATTTTTAGTAATATTCCATTCCAAATTCCCCCAATCCAACTTCCCACTGATACAATTCCCTTTCCAACTTTCTCCCACACTCCTGGTTCTTTCAATTCCTTCAAGTCTGCACTCTCTTTTGTTAGATTAGCAAGCATAGTTTTAATTTTCACACTGTTGTCAGGAATATACGTGCAACAGTGGCGCGCACCAAGCATTTTGCAAACGCCGCCATCCTTTGCTAAAAGAATGTCTAAAGCAAGCCTATTTTGAAGAGTCATAGCTCTTTCCGCTGCAAGTTCAGCATCTATCAGGATTATAGCACCTGAAAACTTTGTCAACATGTTATCCACTATAGTAGACAACTTTCTTATTTTGATTGAATTCAGCACAACTCCCAATGAAGGAATCATGGCTCCAAATATATCTCCTACCACAGCAGCTGCGGTCTCTCTTTTCTGGATACGATGGGATCCAGATGTCTTTTGAATCATCGATAGGTCATCCAGTTGATAAACTTTTGTGAACACTATACCCAAATAACATCTCCCCCACCATCCCTTTGGAAGACGATAATAGGCATTATACCCACAAATGTAATATACACCTGGTATGACAGGGTCAAGTCCGTTCATCATGAATGTCCATTTGGCCTTAAAGATAAACGTATGTTTACACTCACTCGCTCCTACAAAAATGTTATCATAATAAGATTCACCTCGATATATACAAAATTTCCCTACATGCCAAGCATCTAAAGCTATTCTCCCTTGTGTTTTTATTGCGGCAAAATCATAATGATCTACTGAAGTCCTCTTACTTAGCTCCTTTTCTAATTTCGCATTCATTTGTGCCCTTCTATCATCTGTGCGATCTAAAAAGCTTATTTCTACGGCAGAGAGCGAGCAGGTAAGGTTTTCCCTATGAGCGTGAGCCGTTTCAAAAGGTTGCATTGGCTCGAAAAATTCTCTCATTATTTTGGCATCCCAATCTTTAGCAATCTGGCTTAGCTGCGCTATTATAGGAACATATGCAAAGGTAACATCATAATTTGAGTAAAAATACTGTATGTTAGTTTGACCATAAAATCTAGACATTACTATACTACATGTAATCCCGTATGTAAGAGGCATGTGGTGATAAGTCACCCCTTCCTTTACTGATGTCGGTATCTGTGTACACACATAACAATCTTTCGCATCCATAGTCTCAACATATTCTGTTAGCAAGCGATAGAAAACGTTATACGAAAGTTCCTTCTTATCATGCAAGTGTCTCTCATCTAATTCTAGTCTTTTCAATGCGGTTAGTTCAGTGACAGTAACAGGAGCAAAAGTAGAAGCATCAATTTTCTCATTCTCAGCCTTACCATGCATTGCAAGCACTATTGCCATTATCATTAGTACACATGCAATTATCAAGCCTATACACGCATATTTACAATATTTCACTCTACTGTTTTGTGTAGCCATGATCTGTATAGAATCAGAGAGCTAGAAGCACCTATAAAGAAACTATTTAGCAATTCAGTTACAAAGCTGAACGAGCGCAATGTTCACACAGTTTTCTTCAAGAGGCCAGTCACTTCTCGGTTAGCAGCATTTGTCTCAATTCGGCAATAACTCAGTCTTTATCAGTTCAGCAAGTGTCTCATCCGGTTTAGCAATGTCTCAGCTGGTTGTATCACGTTAGATTGTAGCAAGCAATGTCATTTATCACCCTTTCAATCAACAGCGTCCATAAAACTTTTCTTTTCTATTGGTATCTCTTCTTCTTCGTTCTCGAGGCTTAGAGATACAAATTCGTCAGTCCAATCGTCATTGACTACATATGCCCATTCTGGACCGGAATATCTCCTGTTCGGTATCCTTTTCCTTTTCAATTTTGCTTCTCTTTTCGATTCTGCCTCACTGGTACTTTCCTCTTTGGCCAAGTCTTTTCCTTCACTTGAGGATGATACCACGACAGACACTTCCTTTCTTTTCTCTTTCACTTTTGGCCTTTCTCCGTCGTTCAAATTTTCTCTAGTTCTTAGTTTTATTGGTGATATACTTAGTCTCCTCTTTGCACCATGTCCATTTGATGGACCTGCGATCTTTTCTGTGGAAGTTGGAACAGTTTCGTTCTGTTCTGCCTTATCCCCTCCTTCTGGGGAATCAATCACGTTCTCTTTTTCTTTTTCTGTATCGTCTGCTTCTGGGAAAGCCCTCCTCTGATCAGGCTCTCCTGCTTTTTCACCTCTTTCGAGCCCTTCGTCACCGTTACTTTCGTCAGGCTCTTTATCACTTTCAGCTGCGTCAGGTTCTTTGTCACCTTCAGCTGCTTCAGGCTCTTTGCTACCCTCAGCTGCTTCAGGTTCTTTGTCACCTTCAGCCGCTTCGTCGCTGTCTGAGGTTTCTTCTTGGTCTTCCCCAAGTGAGTCTGTTGCTTCGTCCTCAGAGAATATTTCTCTCTCTTCTGTTCCTGCCTGTTCGCTTTCAGTTCGGTTTTGCTCTGTCTCAGCACTCAGCACTGTTTTATCAGGCACTGGCAGTTTCAGCGCTTCAACTTCCTCATCTGTGGGACACAACACTTTCTTTGTGTGACTGGCGTGAATCCAGTTGGGAACTCCTGCGCACTTCACAGCGGTAGTTGTCGTCAGGATCACTTGGAAAGGGCCTTTCCAACGGGGTTCCAGACACGACTTTCTCACGTGCTTCTTTACCACGACCCAGTCACCTGCTTTCAGTGCGTGTCCTGGACCTTGGATCGGTGGCAAGGTGGTTGCTTCCACCTGGTGAGAGAAAGAGCGAACTACGTCAGCCAGACCCTTGCAGTAGTCTAACACCATATCATCTGTAATATTCAAAAGCGCGTTTGCGGGAACTGCAGGAAGTCTCATAGCCCTGCCCATGAGAATTTCGTGCGGAGACAATCCAGTCTTTCTATCAGGGGTGTTTCTCATTGACATTAGCACCAAGGGCAATGCGTCAGGCCATTTCAAATTTGTCGATGCACATATTTTCGCCATTCTTGATTTCAGTGTACCATTCATCTGCTCCACCAGTCCTGATGCTTCAGGGCGATAGCTACAATGCAGTTTTTGCTCAATGTTCAGCGCTTCGCAAAGTAACTTTATCACCTCGTTATTGAAGTGACTTCCCCTATCTGATTCTAAAGAGATCGGGAATCCGAAACGTGGTATCAACTCCCTCAACAATAGTTTTGCAACTGTAAGGCTGTCATTTCTACGTGTAGGGTATGCTTCAATCCAGTGACTAAAAATGCACACAATCACCAACACATACTTCAGACCTCCATGCACAGGCATCTCAATGAAGTCCATCTGCATCCTACTAAATGGGACACTGGCCCTGCCAATGTGGCTCGCGTTCACAACTGTTCCCTTTCCTGGGTTCATCTGCTGGCAAGTGACACATCGATGGCAAACTGCTTCTGCAGCTTGACGAAATCTGGGGTTAAACCAATCAGTTTTGAACAATCTTATCATGGCATCTCTCCCTAGGTGAGCCTGCCCATGATAGAACCGCGCAAGCTGCGATAAGAGACTATTTGGCAAAACAAATTTTCCCTCATTTGAAACCCATAACTCATCTGGTCTCTTTATACATTGTGATTTAATCCAGGAATCTCTTTCATCCTCCCTGACGTTATTCTGTAATGCTTTTAGTTCATCTATTGTATCTACGACCTTCAAGGCAAATGCTTCGGCTGGTTCGAGTTCTGGTTCACTTATCGAATTCCATTCATCTCTGAGTAATATACAGTTCAAGGCACAAAATCTTGCGACTTGATCCGCATATGCATTTCCCAGAGAAACATAGTCCTGTCCTTTTGTATGAGCACTACACTTTACCACTGCAACTTCGGCTGGCATTTGAATGGCGTGTAACAATTCCCTTATTCTCTCCCCGTTTTTCACTGGGGATCCTGAAGAAGTCAGGAAACCTCTCTGTGACCATAGTTGTCCAAAGTCGTGCACAATTCCAAACCCGTACTGACTATCAGTGTAAATGGTGACTTTCATCAATGCAGACAGTTGACATGCTCTTGTAAGGGCTACAAGTTCTGCTACTTGTGCCGAATAGACTCCTTGAAGCCAGGATGCTTCCAAGACACCTGTTATAGTACATACAGCATATCCTGCTTTCAAAATTCCCATCCCATCTCTTAGACATGAACCATCAACGAAAACAATTTGGTCATTTTCATCAAGCTTAGTATCCTTAATGTCAGGTCGAGGTTTTGTGCAAAATTCAGTCACCTGAAGGCAGTCATGCTCGACGTCTTCAGCGTTCTCAATTTCAGCATTTTCACCAGGAAGCAAGGTTGCTGGATTCAACGTAGTGCACCTTTTCAGCTGCACATTCGGTGAGCCCAGAATTATCGTTTCATACCTTGTGAGTCTTGCTCCAGTCATGTGTTGCGTTCGGGAGCGGGTCAAAAGTATCTCAACTGAGTGAGGGACCATGACTGTTACTGGGTGTCCCATCACTATTCCTTCACTCTGAGTGAGGCTGATACCAACTGCTGCTACGGCGCGCAAACACCCTGGAAGTGCTGCTGCGACCGGATCCAAAGTAGCTGAAAAATACGCTACTGGTCTGTTTATGCCACCATGGGCTTGAGTCAAGACAGACAAAGAACATGCATCACGTTCATGACAAAACAATGTGAAAGGTTTTGTGTAATCAGGCATACCTAAAGCTGGAGCCCTGCACATGCATTCTTTCAATTCGATAAAAGCATCCATCTCATCTCCTTTCAGCTCAATTTGATCCAAGGCATCCTTCTGGGTCAGCTTCAGTAAAGGCTTTGCTAGAGTTGAAAAGTTGGGAATCCACTGACGACAATAGCTTACCATTCCCAAAAACTTCCTCACCTCCCTCCTCGTCTTTGGTGGACTCATTTGGAGTACACTTGTTATTCTTTCCTTCATTATTCTCCGTGACCCTTTCTCTATCTGGTGACCCAAGTATTTCACTTTCTTCTGACAGAACTGCAATTTGGAAGGAGACACCTTGTGTCCATTCCTTCCCAAATGGTTCAACAGAGCAATGGTATCGGCTGTGCAGCCACTTTCTGTCTTTGATGCAATCAGTAAGTCATCGATGTACTGTACTAGGGTTGATTCGAATGGCAATTCTAACGCTTCCAAGTCTTTCTTTAGAATCTGATTGAACATTGACGGTGACTCAGAAAACCCTTGAGGAATTCGACACCAACTGTAAACTCTGTCTAAGAATTTGAAACAAACGAGAAATTGGCTGTCCTCATGAAGAGGCACCGAAAAGAATGCTTGTGACAAGTCGATGACTGAGAACCACTCGGCATCGCAAGGGACTTGAAACATTATCACAGCTGGATTTGGTACGACAGGGCAACACTTGACTATGATGTCATTTATTTTCCTCAAGTCCTGCACAATTCGGACCTTTCCACTCGGCTTTATTAGTCCCATTATTGGTGAATTACATGGACTGCTTAACACTTCTTTCAGTACTCCCTGCTTTACAAATTCGTCAATGAGTTGGGCAACTTTCATGAGGGTGTCTTGTGCCATGTGGTATCGTGGGGTCTGGGGAAAGGTTGCATTGGGTTTTACAGTCACTTTCACTGGTTCCACTCCTTTCATCAATCCCACCTCTTTCCCTGTCATATCCCACACTTCCTTTCCGACTGTTTCCCGTAATTCAGCTGGAATATCTCCTTCAGTTATCATCGGAAAAAGACAAATCAGAGGATACTCTTCATCAACAGTTTCCATCTCATCCCCCTCTACACTGTCCTCTTCTTCCCCATCACTGCTCGTCTGAATTTTAATTCCCTCGTTCGAACACATAATCGAACATCCCAACTTGCACAATAGGTCTCTCCCTAACAGTGCTATCGGGCTTGAGTCACATACCACAAATTTATGTAACCCTTGATAGTTGCCAATGCTGACGGGTACCGGATCTGTAATTGGGTTTGTCAGGTGCCTGTTTGCTACTCCCACCACTTGAACTGTTCTCCCTGAGAGTGGCAAATTTGGTACTTCAATGCTCTTAACAGTTGAACGTGTGGCTCCTGTGTCAACCAAGAATGAGACACGATGACCCATTACTCTTCCCTCCACGTACGGACCCTTTTGATCAACTTCCAAGGATGCTGCAAGCACACAATCTCCTTCCTCTCCTGAACTTTCACTCTCCCATACATTGTTTATTCCACTCTCACTGTGTAATAGGAACTGTTGTACGGTGCCATTTGTATTCATTACCTGACCCGAGACCTGTGGAGGAACCATCACTTGCTGCTGATTCATTGGTGCCAAAGGTATTTGCATTTGCTGGTTAGGAACCATGGGTAACTGCTGTTGCATTGGCTGCATTTGCGTCATCTGCATACGGGGCATCTGCATCTGCTGCGGCTGCATAGGTTGTAATCCCTGCAACTGATTTATGGTCTGAAAATTTGGGTTTGGACCTCTCATTTTCGGTCCCCTCATTGTCTGAAATGCATTGACATCATTGTTTTGCTGACCAACACCTGCACCTTCCTGCACCACCATCGGGCACTCGCGTTTCCAATGACCGACAATTCCGCACACGTGACACGGCATCACCTTTTTCAATGCCTGCACACCATTCGGAGTCACAACAGTGTTCAAATCCGGACCATTATTCACAAAACCTCCTCTGCCTCTGGCCTGTGGCTGAAACGTCATATTTCCCTGCAGCTGCGGCTGCGGTTGCGGTACCTGTTGTTGGAACCCTTGCAACCCTTGCAACCCTTGCAACCCTTGCAGACCTGTCTGAGCTGCTTTAAGCTGCATCATCATCACTTTCTCTTTCAACTTTTTCTGTTTCACTTCAATTTCGTCGCTACAGTATTTCGCATAATTCAACACCTCATCAATAGGTTTCGACTGCCAACAAATCAAATGCGACTTTATCATCTGACTTATCTCTGGTCTCAGCCCTTCCACAAATCTAAACACAAAATGAAGCATGTCCTTCGCCTCTATTGTTTCCGTGCCACTGTAGTTCTTGAACGCCTTCAACAACCTCTCATAGTAACTATGAATCGACTCTTTAGCCTCTTGGGCAGTTCGATCGATCTTCTGCCAATCCACATTTTTTGCGGCAACCTTCGTCTTCAAATGCTCAATCACCTTATAGTACAGGCTCATCACCATAGGTGATGGTGCACCCGTATCCCTGTCTCTCTCTGGTTCACTTGTCGGCCAACCTACAGCTCTTTTGCAATCCTCCCACAAATCTGCCGGAACCACAATCTCAAAGAGAGTGTTCAGGTCTTCCCAGAGACATTTTGCAAGCTTCACAAACCTGTCAGTCTGTTGATACCATTCAATCGGTTTCTCTCTCAGTTTGGGAAAATCATCCGTAAAAGACTGAATGTCGCTTCTGTGCCATGGTACATGTATTAATTTTCCCCCTGCTGTCTCCCTCATTGGTAACATGGTTTCTGCATCACTACTCTGTGGTCTTTTCTCGTTGAGCTCTGAGACACTGTCTTTCCTCTTTTCCTTTCTCTTTACCCATCTGCTTTCCCATTTGTCTAAGCACCTCCACACTTGTGCACTCTGCAACAATTCTCTAAGGTGGGCCTTCATGCCTGCTGACCTCATGTGTTCAAAATCTGTGGTCCCGAAATCCAACCTATAGCTCCTGCTCAAGTGTTTTGTCGTGTCTATATCAACCCCGTTTTTGTCAGCTATTTCTTGCAAGCTTCTATGTACCTTGTTCACTTCTCTCGTAATCCTGGGACATAGATACCTCAGCTCTTCTTCCGAGTAGGACTCTAACCTATTCACACCCATAGTCCCTTCCACCAATTCTTGTGCTTCCATGTTCAACCTGACCCTATTCAGATAGTCTTCTCCCTTCCCACTGGCTGAGCTTTGTGTGGAATTCAGACTGTTAAACCACTGTGTCAGCTGTTGCGCATTCAACCCCATCAGTGTAGCATTCACATCGACTGCCATTGATGGTTGCGGCAACTTTTCAGTGTTCGATGACAGCGGTATCACCAGTGGGGGACTCGACCTCACCAGTGTTGACTGAGCACATATGGGACTAAACTCCATCAAGGACCCAGATCCAGTTGGCTGAGCCGCTATCGGAGTTATCCCTGGAGTGTTTTCTATGCACCTCCTTTCTGTCCCATTCTGCAGCATTGATCCCTGGCCGCTCATACCTAAGTTAGGCTGACTGTACAAAGGTACCGGTGGACCTACAGTAATGGGTAGCGATATCGCATCTGGGTTTTGTCCATTTCCCATGTTCTGAGACATGTTCATTCCCACACTATGGGTCATCATTGCCGGCATGCCCATCTGACTCCCCGTCATCTGAGCATGTGCTGTCCCCCCCTGCATCTGCTTTTGAGGCATCAAAAACTGGGTTGATTCGGCTTGTGCCAATGTCGGGTTGTGACCATTCTGTACTCCCCTTACGGTTGGATCTAGAATCATTCCTGCACTGTTGTCACTGCTGTAGTACCCTGGGATCTGCGGCTGATAATTTTCTGCTGGTTTCAACATGGGCACATCTGGATATATTCTCCTAACCTGCGGTATCTGCAGGGTGAACAGTAAACTCGGGTCCTTAGACCCCGATGATGCTCCTGAACTCTGAGTTTCACTGTTCTGTACCGGTGCCGGAGGGGCAGAACTGGTACTTGAACCTTGTCCACTCTCTGCATAAGGTGGTGGACGGTCGTTCAGCAATTGCATGATTAACTCCTCATCCTTTAACTCCTCTTCTCTTCTCAACTTTTCCTCGTCCTCTCTATCCTTGGAACACCTCCTGTTTGTCTTACAGGTAGCTTTATTACCTGTCTCCTCTTCTTCCTTAGTAATTGCGGGAAACAATTTTATCCCCTGCAATACATCTGACCTCCACACCTTCTGTGCATTATCCCACCTAGCGTCCGCTAGTGTCTTTTCTACCTTTCTTATCCTGGTCTCGAACTTATTTTGCTGTTGCTGTCTAGCCATCAGTTCCCAAATCGCTAGAGCCTCAAACTGTGCTGGCCTTGTAGGTACCTTCATGTCGTACATCGCAAATCTCAAATTCTCTAGGATCCTTATATTGAATGTTCCATGGATCGGGAACGCTACGCTCCCATGTTTCTCTGTCAGCTTGTGCCATTGCTTTAGCCAAAGGCACGGGGCTACCCCCTTTTCCTCCATTACAATGTAAGCTGGTGTGCCTTCGGGCGGCGTCTCCTCTCCTACGCTCGCTTTAATGTAAGACTCCCCCTTCATCGCACTCCTTAATGCTTTAAAAAATTTCATTTTCTCGACTTTTATTTCACAAAAAAAATTTAATCAATAGGTGACTTTAATTCCCGGAATACTCTTCGCTTGCCTTTCCCCTTCCAATCGAGCCCCACGGACTGCGTCCAATCCGTGCGTGACCCTTCTCTGCAACCAACCTATCCCAGCGCGGCTCCTAGTGACGTCACACTCACACCCACTGCGGCTGACAAAGCCTCGCGGCTAGTCCTCCTTCACTCAGCTCCTCTCGTAACAACTTCTTGCATGTATCGCGAGCTACCAAAAATTAATAATAAAACAGATCTGTCGGTTTACTACAGGAAGGGTAACACAATCGCTTCAGGACCTTAGGGATTTTTCACTAGCCTCGGCAGTTATTCCATCTTTCTCGGTCCCCACGTTCGCAAGCAAATCTGACCCGCAGACTGCTCTCAACTTGTCAGTGATCTATTCTAGTGCACTTAGAATTTTGTCAAAGCCCGAAGTCGAAGTTTCTTTCATTCTCTTAACACACGTACCGACTCGTTGACCACGCCCGGTCAACCTACTAAACCGACCAGACCACAACATAAAACAACATACTCCGGAGTCTCTTGACCTCGCAGGGCCCGTCTCAACAACAACAACCACGTGGACCTTTTTCTGCACAAAGCGCCACACGCACATGAAGTTCGACGACTTCCCTACTCTCACGCTCGGAGTCGCACCTCCTCTATTTTCTATGAAGTTCGACGACTTCCCTACTTCTACACTCGGAGTCGCACCTCCGCTATTCTCTAGAATCCTCACAACCTTTTCACACAATCTGCGGCAATAAGCTGTGCAAGCGCAAAATCCTAACTTCACTCATACCATCACTAGTACCGCCAACGCTGATCTCACACCTCCATTCTCTTCATTCGCAAGCTCCGAGATCCCGGGAAAGTCGCGGTGGACCTAGCCCATCATCATTTTCTCAATCAGTTTTATCCAAGAAAAATCTAATTCAACTTCTCGAGTGGGATCTCAAAAGTCGAAACCGTTAATTCGACACCATGTACTTTAAGAGTGAGGGGTCCCAAAAGGCGAAACCGTCCTCTGCTACCATCTACTGATAGAGCGTTCCGTACAGATAATTTTACTTGTATCTTGGACGCTCTTTAGGCCGATGAATCTTTTGGCTAAGTGGGACTCTCTTCACCCGAGACCAGTCAATTTTATCAAATCAATAATCAATAACGAACATAAGCAATACCCTGATCAACATAACACTTAACAATTAATCCAGAATACATTTCGGCGAACCCTGACCTTTCAGTCAGGAATAACCACACCAGTTTATTCAAAGTTAGTGAATTTATTTCCCTATATTAACAAAGCTAGCAC
Organism: Pleurodeles waltl; assembly: GCF_031143425.1. Taxonomy (NCBI): domain Eukaryota; kingdom Metazoa; phylum Chordata; class Amphibia; order Caudata; family Salamandridae; genus Pleurodeles; species Pleurodeles waltl. The sequence continues at coordinate 48,615,051 of NC_090437.1, forward strand.
AATATAGATGTGTCTCAACACCAAATGATAAACATAAATGAACATTAATAGCTGTCCATAACGACGAAACAGGTGTAATCTATGCAGCATTTGAATAACAAGGCATTCGATAATAGCAATGCAAATCACTAAAACTATAATCTGTAATGAGCTAATTGCATACATTTAGTCAGCATAACAAGGTCTCAAATTGCATCGTGCAACAAAAAGAATCCTCATCTAACCTCAAATTAGCATCGGCATGTGGGACTTCATGCAAAAACAATTTAGCAACATAAATTTGGAAAACTCCTAACTAGGGATCTTATCAAAATCAGCAGTTGGTTACCTAAAAGAAACACAATGCAATTTTACAATTTCCTTTCATATTTACCAATTACGATCAGCATACAAGGAAGTCTTCGTCTCACAGGTACCGTTTCTCGATCAGCATGGGACGGGGCAAGGGGGGCAAGGTGGACGGGGCAGTTGCCTCACGGCGGCAAGGTAAACTACTACTTCATGCAAAGGGATCAAAGTTAAAGTCTCTAGGGTAAGAATCATTTAAGTCTCTTTCTCTCGATTAGAGAAAGCATCAAAGTCTCTCAAAATGGCGTCGCAGCAAGGTGGGCCATATTAGCTACAGAATGGCGCAATGTCGGGTAATAGCTGGTAATGGCTACTTTCTTCTCGTGCACCTGGTTTAAATAGACAACGGTTCAAATCCAGTAGGGTCTTCCATTGGAGGGTTCATAGGTTGGCTTCAAATTGTCCAATCAAAAACAACAGTTCTCAAGCTTTTACTTAAGCATACATTATCCTTGGAGACGGGTACGCAAGTTGCAACATTTTATACCAATTAACTCACTTTCAGAGCTTCCATTGTCCGCACCTGCAGATTGACCTTGGAGCAAAGAGAAAAATGCCAGGCTGGCACGAAACCTTAAGATAAGCATGTGAACGATCTCAGTGGAAAAGTACAGCTTCAAGCAAAAATACACGTTTATTTGCACATTGGAAAAATACGAGCATCTAAATCGTGAGACCAGGCAACTAGGCCAAAGCCTGCACTAAAGTAATGCTAAGCTAAAACATTTCAAACAAGCAAATCATAGCACACGTTTATGATTATGTCGGATTAGTGCACTTCTAATACATCACGTTATATAAAGCACGCTTATAAATGTTGGCAAACTACTCTGAGGGCACATTTTGTCCCCGTACAATCTTTATTAGTTCGGTTAAAGTCACACATGATTATTTCACACTACGTTTATGCGTCAATAAATGAAAACCTTCATTTTCTGCGTCATCACCACCAAGCATAAAAAAAAAAAAAAAATGAAATCCTTATGTCTTTCTCTAAGGATATTCTGTTCTCGTTCACTGCGCTATTCACTCACACTATTCTAAAACAAATTGTTCACAATCTTCTTTTCAAAGGATGGAATGGGCTACTATGAGCCTACGGAATTGTATAGTTCTAACGATAGCTGAGGAGCTGCCCAGAGGGCTGAATTAGTGTGCGATGGAAACCTTCGACGGTGCTCTCGGGGTAATTCACAGAAGAATCACAGTTTATATGACTACGTGGATAATCCCGTATCCAAAATGTTTCACTACTTATTGGTGAGAAGCAAGACCAATGTTAAAAGATTGCAACCACAATTACATTAAAGTATGATTAAGCTCAACAAAACTTTAAAAACAATCACAATCTCACAGCCCTTAATGTTTACAATTGAGTTTTTCTATCGTACTGTAGAAAGAGCGTGAACTTCCGACATCTTCGTATCTACCTATCACGGTCAAAACATTTCAGGATTGGTGATATAACCTGAAACAGCTAGGTTTATTCGACCAATTGTTGTAACTAGGAAATTCCACCGGCGGTGTGCTCTGGATGACACTCGAAACCTTAGCAGTATCTCGCTTTTTTAATAGAGTCATGTAAACCGTATAATACATTTATATATCTACATTCTATACCCTTAAACACAAAAACAAGAATACTTTACCACTTGTGCACGATAGCAGCAAATCATATACGTAAAAGCTGCAGAAAAAGATGCGCAAAAGTATACAAACCAGGGTGCTAAATTTGCAAAACCATGCAAAAGGTAACCAAGCAAACCTATCCTTATGTAAACTCCCTTTTCTTATTTTTGCTTTATTGGGGTGAAAATAAAGATTTTATTTTAGGCAAGCTTACCATGCTATTTTTATGTAAATACCCTTTTCGTACCAGGATAGACATTTTCAGATGTGTCATGTTTGCGCATATCATCAATCATTCTGTTGATTAAATAAATTAACCATATGCATCTTAGATCTCATTCTCATGCACCATTATATAGTAGTTAAAGTTACTCTGTCTTCCCATTGCTGCTCAATCAATGATCTCACCCCAAATGAGCCCCAGAAAATATAGATGTCTTTTCGGCATAATTAAGACCTGTTTCATTTTTGTCTTAGAATAAAGCTAAAAGAGCAGTACCTCCTGTCCCTCCCTCGCCTTCCTTTAAGACCAATGAGGCTCCTTGCTTCCCCTAGACCCCTCCCTTTCCCTTTCCCTTTAAAAAGTCCCCCAGCCCGACTCCTCCAGTACAGAAACAAGCCCAAAAAAGCAACTCAGGCATCCCGTATCGGGAGGATAACAGAAAGGAAGACGAGGGAGTAGGACTAGGAGTAATGCCATTACCGGTAAGTAATGGACGCAACTTCAGGTTTGGCCTAGATCATAACATCCAGACCTACAGCAGGATTTAGGTTACCAAAAATCCCAAAATAGAATTGAAAAGATAAGGAAAGGAAAATAGCATATGTTCACAATCTTCCAATATTGTTCACATCTGTAACAAATATTATTTTATTGAGGGTAAGCTTTCTTTACTCTAGAAGGAATCCATAATAGCCTGTGCTAACGCGTCCCGCCCTCTGCTACCAGAACTGCTAACGCGTCCCGCCTTTTATAATCTACTTAATCTGGGACTCGTTTTAGGCCAATGAATCTTTTGACTCTGATTGGAGGCACCTTAAGACGAGATAACTAATCAGCATATCAATCGATAGGTCAATAACCTCATCAGTATTCACAATAGCGAATTAATTAAATTAGTTAATGACATTAATAAGAATCCAAACTCACCATGACCATCCAGCCATGAATAACCACACAAATTTAATGAGGATTATGAGATTTATTCCCCATTGATTACAATCTACTCGCAGGTTTATTAGTCTCAACATCAGGAAACACATCAACAATGTTATAATGTGGCAACTCAAATAAGATTTGAGCATGGCAAAGATTATAAACATCAAAACGAAACACGGCGTCAACATGTATCTATTTAGCAGAGTCTCAGTAGCGCATCTATTCAACACAGCAAAGATTCAGGGGGTCATTCTGACCCCGGCAGTCTCTGACCGCCAGGGCCAGGGTCGGCGGGAGCACCGCCGACAGACCGGCGGTGCCCCGCAGGGCATTCTGACCGCGGCGGTTCGGCCGCGGTCAGATGCGGGGAACCGGCGGTCTCCCGCCGGTTTCACGCTGCCCTGCAGAATCCTCCATGGCGGCGGAGCGCGCTCCGCCGCCATGGGGATTCTGACACCCCCTACCGCCATCCTGTTCCTGGCGGGTCTCCCGCCAGGAACAGGATGGCGGTAGGGGGTGCCGCGGGGCCCCTGGGGGCCACTGCAGTACCCATGCCAATGGCATGGGCACTGCAGGGGCCCCCCGTAAGAGGGCCCCACAAAGTATTTCAGTGTCTGCTATGCAGACACTGAAATACGCGACGGGTGCCACTGCACCCGTCGCACCTTCCCACTACGCCGGCTCAATTCTGAGCCGGCGTCCTCGTGGGAAGGTTGATTTGCCCTGGGCTGGCGGGCGACCTTTTGGCGGGCGCCCGCCAGCCCAGGGCAAATCCCAAAATACCCTCAGGGGTCTTTCGACCGCGGAGCGGTATTTTGGTGGGGGAACTTTGGCGGACGGCCTCCGCCGCCCGCCGAAGTTAGAATCACCCCCTCAGTCATTTTGGCTGATTGAACCCAATATTAGTGATCTCCTTGACTAACCTCGAATTAGCATCAGCATGTTGGGCTTCATGCAAAACAATTTAGTAACACAAATTTGGAAAACGTCTGACTATGGTCTCTGTCAAAAGCAGTTGGTACCTATAAAGGAAAGGCAAGCAGACAATTACAATTTCACTATCATAAAGTTACCCTCCGTAATGGGTCAGCATACAGAGTCAGTCTTCGTCCTCAGGACAGTAGTCGATTCGCCATCCGCCAGGATAGAACAGCAAAGTCTCAGCTAACAGAGTAGAAAGTTCTTCCCTCTAAAGGAGGTGAAGAAGTGGATATTGGGCAAGACAAGGTGAGGATGGTTTGAAGAATCAAAGTAGCAAGGGTAAAGACGGCATGCCAGAGTAACAGCAGGGATGTCCCTCTAATGGAGATGTCTCCTTGTAATACGACATTAAATTGAATTTGCCAGACACGTCTATAATTTCCCATTGGTCGGTATTTGGTGCGCTACTATCTATATCCAATGGTTGTGTGGTCACCTTACTAGAATTTTCACCTAAGACAGTTCTCATACAGTTCATTGGTTCCTGTGATTTACGTCTTCATCGGGTGAGATGGCAGGTAGGAAAAGTTACACGCATAACTATAGTCAGTAGCTACATTGTCTTTACCAGTTCAGGCGACCTTGTACCTGTTGCGAATTACACTGTTGCATTAAACAAGAATGTCTCCTTGAGCAAGTCGGGTCTCATGAGAAAGAATATACTACGGCTACACACATTTCTAACTCCTGGAAAAGTACAACTTTTATGTCCTTCAGGAAGACAGCACAGTGAACGTTAGAAAAACACATTTAATATGAGACCAGGCAGCTAGGCCCAGACTCTTGCTAACTAAGGCCTAATGATTTATTCAGCAAAACCTTTACCTATAATTCTTACATGCTAAACAGAATCATACATTAGTACATTAATAGTTCATTATTCATCAATTTCATCAATCATCGTATATATTGGTGGCCACTCCCAGTGGCACATTTCAAATGCGTATACTAGAAACATATTAATGCATTTTCTATGCAGCTTCATTATACATTATTTTGCAAGCAGTTCGTGTTAATTCTAATTATAAAAGCTACACTCCAACAATCCCTCCTCTGATGACTCTTGTCATCACAAAATTCCTTCCTTAACAACCTTTTCACTTTTTGATCTCCTTCATCTCAATTTCTTCCTTTTGTTTTGCCTTTTCATATTTTACTCTGAACATTTTCTCCCTTATCTTTTCTTTCCTCCTTTCTTTATGTTTTGCCAAATTTGCTATAATCCTGTTGCCAATTTTGCATGATAACCAGAGCCCAAATAAACAAGACAGAATAATCACTATTCCCTGTATCAATTTTCCCAATAACCCATGCCAAAGACTACTAAACCAAGTTCCCACACTAGCAAGTCCTTTTCCAACCTTTTCCCAAACTCCTGGTTCCGTCAGTTCCTTCAAGTCTGTACTATCTCTTGTTAGGTTAGTAAGCATACTTCTAATCTCATTACTATTGTCAGGTATGTAGGCACAGCAGTGACGCTCATTAAGCATCTTCCAGACTCCGCCACTTTTCGCTAAAAGAATGTCTAAAGAAAGCCTGTTTTGAAGAGTAATAGCCCTCTCCGCAGCAAGTTCAGTATCCATCAGGAGTATAGCCCCTGTGAAGTTTGTCAACATGTTATCCACAACAGTAGACAACTTTCGAATCTTTATGGAGCTTAGGAGAACCCCTACTGAAGGAATTATCTCTCCAAATATGTCTCCTACTACACCAGCAGCAGTTTCTCTCTTTTGTCTAGCACGAAATAACTGTCACTTTCGGAAATTTCTTTAAGTCATCTAGCTGGTAAATATTTGGGAAAACTATCCCCAAGTAACATGTCCCATACCATCCCTTTGGGAGACGGTAATAAGCATTAAGTCCACAAATATAGTAAACCCCTGAGATCGCTTGATGCATTCCATTATTGAACGTCCATTTATTCTGAAACAAAAACACATGCTTACACTCACTCGTTCCCACAAACATTGTCATAATATGACTTGGGGCGTGTTATGCAAAGCCTACCTACATGTTTCGCATCTAAAGCTAGCTTCCCTTGCTCTCTAATCCCATTGTTGCTATTACTAAGAAATGATCGTTGCTGCAAGCCTTTTTCTAATTTCCCTTTTAAAATCCTCCTTCTATCTTCAGTGTGATCTAGAAAGCTCTTCTCTACGGGTGTAAGCAAGCATGTCAAATAATTGCGGTGTGCATATGATGTACTAATCGCTACTCTAAGTTCAAAGAACCCTCTAATTAGTTTTATGGCATAATACCTAGCTACACTATTCAGGTCTTCTATGATAGGCCCAAAAGAGAACACATGGTCGTAGTTTGAGTAAATATATTGCACTTCTTCTTGGTTATAGAAACGCGTCAGTAGCAGACTACAACTAATCCCATAGGTTAGTTGCAAACTGTGATATGTAACTCCCTCTTGGACTGAAAGAGGAATTTGTGTACACACATGTAGGAAAGTACCATCTTGCCTGGCATGTTACCCCCATATTTCACTGTGTGTATGTTGTTTTAGTCCTTGTGTCACTGGGACCCTGCCAGGCAGGGCCCCAGTGCTCATAGTATGTGCCCTGTATGTGTTCCCTGTGTGGTGCCTAACTGTATCACTGAGGCTCTGCTAACCAGAACCTCAGTGTTTATGCTCTCTCTGCTTTCCAAATTTGTCACTACAGGCTAGTGACTAAATTTACCAATTCACATTGGCAATCTGGTACACCCATATAATTCCCTTGTATATGGTACTGAGGTACCCAGGGTATTGGGGTTCCAGGAAATCCCTATGGGCTGCAACATTTCTTTTGCCACCCATAGGGAGCTCTGACAATTCTTACACAGGCCTGCCACTGCAGCCTGTGTGAAATAAGGTCCACGTTATTTCACAGCCATTTTCCACTGCACATAAGTAACTTATAAGTCACCTATATGTCTAACCTTCACCTGGTGAAGGTTGGGTGCCATATTACTTAGTGTGTGGGCACCCTGGCACTAGCCAAGGTGCCCCCACATCGTTCAGGGCAAATTCCCCAGACTTTGTGAGTGCGGGGACACCATTACACGTGTGCACTATACATAGATCACTTCCTATGTATAGCGTCACAATGGTAACTCCGAACATGGCCATGTAACATGTCTAAGATCATGGAATTGTCACCCCAATACCATTCTGACAATTCCATGATCCCCCGGGTCTCTAGCACAGAACCGGGTACTGCCAAACTGCCTTTCCGGGGTCTCCACTGCAGCTGCTGCTGCTGCCAACCCCTCAGACAGGTTTCTGCCCTCCTGGGGTCCAGGCAGCCCTGGCCCAGGAAGGCAGAACAAAGGATTTCCTCTGAGAGAGGGTGTTACACCCTCTCCCTTTGGAAATAGGTGTGAAGGGCTGGGGTGTAGTAGCCTCCCCCAGCCTCTGGAAATGCTTTGATGGGCACAGATGGTCCCCATCTCTGCATAAGCCAGTCTACACCAGTTCAGGGAACCCCCAGCCCTGCTCTGGCGCGAAACTGGACAAGGGAAAGGGAAGTGACCACTCCCCTGACCAGTACCTCCCAGGGGAGGTGCCCAGAGCTCCTCCAGTGTGTCCCAGACCTCTGCCATCTTGGAAACAGAGGTGTTGGGGCACACTGGGCTGCTCTGAGTGGCCAGTGCCAGCAGGTGACGTCAGAGGCTCCTTCTGATAGGCTCTTACCTCTCTTGGTAGCCAATCCTCCTAACCTGGCAGCCAAACCTCCTTTTCTGGCTATTTAGGGTCTCTGCTTTGGGGAATTCTTCAGATAACCAATGCAAGAGCTCACCAGAGTTCCTCTGCATCTCCCTCTTTGCCTTCTACCAAGGATCGACCCCTGACTGCTCCAGGACTCCTCCAAAACCACAACAAAGTAGCAAGACAACTACCAGCAACATTGTAGCGCCTCATCCTGACAGCTTTCTCAACTGTTTCCAGGTGGTGCATGCTCTGGGGGTAGCCTGCCTTCACCCTGCACCAGAAGCTCTGAAGAAATCTCCTGTGGGTCGACGGAATCTTCCCCCTGCTAACGCAGGCACCAAAAGGCTGAATCACTGGTCCTCTGGGTCCCCTCTCATCCTGACGAGCGTGGTCCCTGGAACACAGCAACTCTGTCCAAGTGACTCCCACAGTCCAGTGACTCTTCAGTCCAAGTTTGGTGGAGGTAAGTCCTTCCCTCCCCACGCTAGACTGCAAAACTGTGTACTGCGTGATTTGCAGCTGCTCCGGCTCCTGTGCACTCTTCCAGGAGATCCTTCATGCACAGCCTAGCCTGGGTCCCCAGCACTCTGTCCTGCAGTGCACAACCCTCTGAGTTGGCCTCCAACGTCGTGGGACCCTCTTTAGTAACTTCACATGGACTCTGGTTCACTAATCTTCTAAGTGACTCTTGGGGTACTTCTGCGGGTGCTGCCTGCTTCTGTGAGGGCTCTCTGAGTTGCTGAGCTCCCCCTCTGTCTCCTCCTCCAAGTGGTGTCATCCTGGTCCTTCCTGGTCCTCAGCAGCACCCAAAAACCTTTACCGCAAGCCTTGCAGCTAGCAAGGCTTGTTTGCAGTATTTCTGTATGGGAACACCTCTGCAAGCTTCATTGCAACGTGGGACATCTGCCTTCCAAAAGAGAAGTTCCTAGTCCTCTTCTTTCTTGCAGAATTCCAAGCTTCTTTTATCCAGAGGTAGCTTCCTTGCACCTTCATCCGGGGTTCCCTGGGCTCCTGCCCCCCCGGACACTGTCGCGACTATTGGACTTGGTCCCCTTGCCTTGCAGGTCCTCAGGTCCGAAAATCCGTTGTCATTGCACTGCTGGTGTTTGTTGTTCTTGCAGAATCCCCCTATCACAACTTTTGTGCTCTCTTGGGGTAGTAGGTGTACTTTTCTCGTACTTTTCAGGGTCTTGGGGTGGTGTATCTTGGACACCCTGACTGTTTTCTTACAGTCCCAGCGACAATCTACAAGCTCACATAGATCTGGGGTCCATTCGTGATTCGCATTCCACTTTTGGAGTATATGGTTTGTGTTGCCCCTATACCTATGCTTGCCTATTGCAACCTATTGTAATTCTACACTGTTTGCATTACTTTTCTGATTCTTACTTACCTAATTTTGGTTTGTGTACATATAACTTGTGTATATTACTTACCTTCTTACTGAGGGTATACACTGAGATACCTTTGGCATATTGTCATACAAATAAAGTACCTTTATTTTTAGTAACTCTGTGTATTGTGTTTTCTTATGATATTGTGCATATGATACATTCTACTAATAAGGGATAACTGGACCTGGCACAAGGTGTAAGTACCTTTGGTACCAACTACAGGCCAGGCCAGCTTCCTACATTGGTGGTACAGCGGTGGGATAAGTACTTGTAACTGCTTTACCACTTTGTCATTTTGTACTTTTCATAAGAGAATCATATACCAAACAGTTCAGTGTATGTACACATAACCAAAAAGTTTGCTTTTCCATTCTAAAACTTTTTACAAAGTTCTGAAAAGTTTCTTAAAACTTCTAAAAGTTTTCTAAAAGTTAGAAAATGTTTTTTTCTCTGTGCTTAAAAAGTTCTGAAACTTTTTCTCTCTTCTACCTATCTCTAAACCTTTTGCTATCATGTCTGTGGTAGATTCTACTCTCAAAACTGTCAATGCTACTTATGACACTTTGAACTACAAGAGCTTAAGAAGTCTCTGCTTAGATAGAGGTTTAGTTATAGGAAAGAACACTACAAAAGAGTTTCTGTTTAACATGCTTATGGTGGATGACCGGAACCAGTCTGGCCCATCCAATGAGAGGTTAGTAGAAGCTTTCCAGTCTGATTCAGAGGAACCCCTTGAGGAAGCTGGGGAGGGTTCTGATAAGGGTCTGCCCCCTAGCAGGGCACCTAGTAATGCTGGTAGTAATGGAGGTTCCCCTCACAGTAGGGCATCCTTTATTCCTAGAGGCCAGGTTACCAGGGTCCAGATAGATAGGGACAGGTCCCCCTCTGAAGTTTCCCATTTGTCATCTGTGTCAAAGCATTCCCAACCCACCCACCCTGAGGATAACTTGTTAGAAAGGGAACTCAAACAGTTGAGGGTTGAAGAGACCATACTGAAGCTTAAACAGCAACAGCTGGCCTTAGATAGGGAACCCCTAGACATTGAGAAGGAAAGACAGAGTATGGGGTTAGGAACCCATGGTGGCAGCAGCAGTATTCCTGATAGTAATCCTGTTAGAGAGCATGATTCCAGGAATCTGCACAAGATAGTCCCCCCTTACAAGGAGGGGGATGACATCAACAAGTGGCTTGCTGCACTTGAGAGGGTCTGTGTGGTACAGTTGGTCCCTCTAAGGCAGTGGGCTGCTATTTTGTGGCTATCTTTCACTGGAAAGGGCAGGGATAGGCTCCTTACTGTTAGAGAAAGTGAAGCTAACAACTACACAGTATTGAAGGATGCACTCTTGGATGGATTTGGCTTAACCACTGAACAATACAGGATTAAGTTCAGAGACACCAGAAAAGAGTCCTCTCAAGACTGGACAGATTTTGTGGACTGTTCAGTGAAGGTCTTGGAAGGGTGGTTACATAGCAGTAAGGTATCTGATTATGAAAGCCTGTATAATCTTATTCTGAGAGAGCATATTCTGAACAACTGTGTGTCTGACTTGTTGCACCAATACGTAGTGGACTCGGATCTGACCTCTCCCCAAGAATTGGGAAAGAAGGCAGACAAGTGGGTCAGAACAAGGGTAAAGAGAAAAGGTTATACAGGGGGTGATAAGGATGGTAAGAAGAAGGATGGTAAGTCTTCTGACAAGGGTGGGGACAAAAGTAAGCATACTGAGTCTTCATTTTGCCCACAAAAATCCTCTGGGGGTGGTGGGTCCAAATCGTCTCCCAATAATCAACCTAAAAAGCCTTGGTGTTATTTGTGTAAAGTAAAAGGCCATTGGGCAACCGATTCCAGTTGTCTAAAGAAAAACACCAAACCTCCCACCACCACAACCCCTGCTGTAAATTCTAGTGCCCCAAGTAATAGCAGTGGTGGTGGGAAACCTACTAATAGCCAATCCAAGGGTTTAGCTGGGCTCACTATTGGCAATGTAGTTCGGGTTGGTCTTGTTAGGGAGACCACAGAGGCTGTTTTAGTCGCTGAAGGTGCCACTGATTTGGCCACCATGGTTGCTTGTCCCCTTAATATAGATAAGTACAAGCAACTTCCCCTAATAAATGGTGTTGAGGTCCAGGCCTACAGAGACATAGGAGCCAGTGTAACTATGGTGATAGAGAAACTGGTCCACCCTGAACAACACCTACTTGGTCAGCAGTACAAGCGACAGACGCTCATAACAACACTCTTACCCACCCCATGGCTGATGTGAATCTCAACTGGGGGGTGGTTACTGGTCCAAAGAAAGTTGTGGTTGCCTCAGATTTACCTGTAGACTGTCTACTAGGGAATGATTTGGAGACATCAGCTTGGGCAGAAGTGGAGTTGGAGGCTCATGCAGCAATGCTGGGCATTCCTAGGCATATTTTTGCTTTAACCAGGGCTCAGGCCAAAAAGCAAAAAGGACAGGGTAACTGGGTGCTGCCTGCTTCTGTGAGGGCTCTCTGAGTTGTTGAGCACCCCCTCTGTCTCCTCCTCCAAGTGGTGACATCCTGGTCCTTCCTGGTCCTCAGCAGCACCCAAAAACCTCTACCGCGACCCTTGCAGCTAGCAAGGCTTGTTTGCGGTATTTCTGCATGGGAACACCTCTGCAATCTTCATCGCGACGTGGGACATCTGTCTTCCAAAGGAGAAGTTCCTAGTCCTCTTCTTTCTTGCAGAATTCCAGCTTCTTTCATCCGGAGGTAGCTTCCTTGCACTTTCATCCGGGGTTTCCTGGGCTCCTGCCCCCCCTGGACACTGTCGCGACTATTGGACTTGGTCTCCTTGCCTTGCAGGTCCTCAGTTCTGGAAATCCATTGTCAGTGCACTGCTGGTGTTTGTTGTTCTTGCAGAATCCCCCTATCACAACTATTGTGCTCTCTTGGGGTAGTAGGTGTACGTTACTCCTACTTTTCAGGGTCTTGGGGTGGGGTATCTTGGGCACCCTGACTGTTTTCTTACAGTCCCAGCGACAATCTACAAGCTCACATAGGTCTGGGGTCCATTCGTGATTTGCATTCCACTTTTGGAGTATATGATTTGTGTTGCCCCTATACCTATGCTTGCCTATTGCAACCTAATGTAATTCTACACTGTTTGCATTACTTTTCTGACTCTTACTTACCTAATTTTGGTTTGTGTACATATAACTTGTGTATTTTACTCACCTTCTTACTGAGGGTACTCATTGAGATACCTTTGGCATATTGTCATAAAAATAAAGTACCTTTATTTTTAGTAACTCTGTGTATTGTGTTTTCTTATGATATTATGCATATGATATAAGTGGTATAGTAGGAGCTTTACATGTCTCCTAGTTCAGCCTAAGCTGCTTTGCCATAGCTACCTTCTATCAGCCTAAGCTGCTAGAAACACCTCTATTCTACTAATAAGGGCTAACTGGACCTGGCACACGGTGTAAGTACCTTTGGTACCCACTACAAGCCAGGCAAGCCTCCTACAACACAGAACAAGCTTTCGCAACCATAGTGTCAGCATACTCACTCCGCAAGCGATAGAAAACGTTAGTAGACAGCTCCCCCTTTGTATTAGTTTCATCATGCAGATATTTCATATCTTCCTCAAACCTCTCCCAAGGTGTTAGTGTAGCAGTCTCAGAAACTGTAGCATTGTTAGCTTCATTCTCATCCACCAATCGCATTTCCACAAACAAAGCTATAATGAATATCACGCACACAACACCCAAAACAACACCCAAATATTTACAATGCTTACTCCCCTCACTATCATCTCCCGCACTAGGCATGATCTGTAAAGAATCAGAAGTGAAGTACTACAAATGTAAACGATAATCAACAGAGGATGGCTAAAAGCTTTTTTTTCCCTTTTTTTTTCTTTTACAGCAAGGCTAAGCAAAGTCTCTCTTTAGCAAGTATTTACAGCTTTGTCATTCACTCCCAGGGTCCTTTGTTAATCCAGTTAGTAGCTTGTCACAATCTGTTTTCAAAAGTCAATTCAGGTTATCAGTGACACATCCCATAATTTATCAGTCTCTGGTTTCAGGTTTCTTTAATTAAATTTCAACTTAACACAGTCTCTTTATCTCGTGGCTGAACTCAGGTACCATAGTACTGACCTGGGACTTCTCGATCAAAGCAAAATGCAAGGAACTCTTATTGCCACTCAGCTGACATTGCATATGCCCATTCAGGACCTGCGTATCTTCTGTTTGCTATTCTCTTTCTTTTCAATTTGCGGTCACCTTGCAATTCTCCTTCGCTCAGGTCCTCTTTTCTTGTTGTATCTATCTCCTCCTCAATTGTCTCATCAATTATCACTTTCGCTTTTGCTACTCGTGACTCTGGCCACTTATCTCCTTTAAGTGCCCCTTTATCATTTGTCCTTTCTGGTTGCTGTTCAATACCCTCCTCTTGTTCTATGGTGTTATCATTTGTTGGACGTGCAAGTGGCTCAGGAGGAGCCTGGATACTCGGACCTTCTTATGTCTCAACTCCTTCGCCTTCAGGATCTGTCAAGCGTTCAACTTCAAACCCATATCTGTCTGCTTCTGGGAGAACCTCCCTCTGGGTCGGTTCTCCTGGTGCCTCAGTTGAGATAGGCCCACCGTCACCCTTCTGGATCTCGTTTACTGTTTGAGTGACCAGACCATCCTCAACGGGCTCTCCTCCATTCTCAGTTCCCCTTTGATTACTCTCCGGCCCTGAGACTTCCTTCTTTGTAGCTGTTATTTTCGATAACTCAATTTCCTGATCAGTAGGACACGTCCCCTTCTTTGTGTGTCTGGCATGGATCCAATTTGGAATTCCCGCACACTTCACAGCAGTGGTAGTTGTTAGTATCAGTTGATACGACCCCTTCCAACGTGGCTCCAAACACAATTTCCTCACATTTTTCTTGACAACAACCCAGTCAACAGCTTTCAGGTTGTGACCTGGATCATTTATCGGTGGCAGTGTGGTTGCTTCCACCTGGTGAGAGAAAGAGCGGACCACGTCAGCCAGACCCTTACAGTAGTCCAACACCATATCATCTGTGATATTCACAAGAGCATTTGCAGACACTGCGGGCAATCGCATAGCTCGGCCCATGAGAATTTCATGAGGAGTGTTGGACTTTTGCTTATGCAGGGTCATCCCCAGTCTTTTTCGCCTCCTGCCTCCTATTTTTTTCTGACATGTTGCTGTTGGCTTTTCAACTCTGAGCACTTTACCACTGCTAACCAGTGCTAAAGTGCATATGCTCTCCTGTTTAAATTGTATGTAAGTGGTTCATCCATGATTGGCATATTTGAATTACTAGTAAGTCCCTAGTAATGTGCACTAGAGGTGCCAGGGCCTGTAAATCAAATGCTACTAGTGGGCCTGCAGCACTGGTTGTGCCACCCACATAAGTAGCTCTGTAATCATGTCTCAGACCTGCCCCTGCAGTGTCTGTAGGTGTATTTTTACACTGTAAATTCGACTTGGCAAGTGTACCCACTTGCCAGGCCTAAACCTTCCCTTTCCTTACATGTAAGGCACCCCTAAGGTAGGCCCTAGGTAGCCCCAAGGGCAGGGTGCAGTGTATGGATAAGGTAGGACATATAGTAATGTGGTTTATATGTCCTGACAGTGAAATACTGCCAATTTCGTTTTCACTGTTGCAAGGTCTGTCTCTCTCTCATAGGATAATATGGGGGCTACCTTTAAATATGATTAAAGTGTAGATTCCCCTAGAGAGTAGATGGACATGTGGAGTTTGGGATCCCTGAACTCACAATTTAAAAATACATCTTTTAGTAAAGTTGATTTTAAGATTGTGCGTTTGGAAATGCCACTTTTAGAAAGTGAGCATTTTCTTGCTTAAACCATTCTGTGACTCTGCCTGGTTTGTGGATTCCCTGTCTGGGTCAGTTTGACAGTTGGGTTGTTTTTCACCTCACACCAGACAGTGACACAAAGGGAGCTGGGGTGTGATCTGCATTTCCTGATTAGCCATCTCTGCTAGGAGGGAGGGGTGGAGTGGTCACTCTCATCTGAAAGGACTGTGCCTGCCTCTGACAATGCTGTCTCCAGCCCCCTGGTGTGTGTCTGAGGCCTTGCCTGGGCAAGGCAGGATTTCACAAGAAGGTGTGAGTCCCCTTTGAAGAAAGGTGACTTCAAAGACTAAAATGGGTATAAGAAGGGCACCCAAACTTACAAACTTTAGAAACACTTCTGGAACCAAGAGGAACCTCTGCCTGGAGAAGAGCTGATAGCTGAGGAAAACGTGCTGCCCTGCCTGTGACTGTGCTTTGTGGAGCTTTCCTGCAGTGCTGCTTCTGCCAGAGTAAGAGGGCAAAGACTGGACTTTGTGTGCCTTCCATCTTGAAGAAGAAATCTCCAAGGGCTTGATGTAGAGCTTGCCTCCTGTTGTTGAAGTCTCAGGGATAGCAAAGACTTCTTCCTGCCAGCACCTGGAGTCTCTGGAGAGACCCCTACTCTGCTCTGTGGTGCCCTTCCAGTTCCTGGGACCCTGAAAGGAGAGGCTGGCAGCCTAAGGACAAAAATACACGCACCGAGCGCCGTGCGGAGAAAAGATCGACGCAAATCCGATCGCGGCTGAGAAAACGACGCGACGCCGGTTCCGCAGCTGAGAAACGACGCCGCAGGAAACGCGACCGAAAAACCGACGCCCGGAGCAGGAGAAACGACGCGCAGCATCGCTGACGGAGGCTGAGAGATCGCACCCTGCGCCGCGGGACTTTCGGATCGTCGTGTGGCTGGCTTTTTCAACGCGCACCGCCGTGCCGAGTTGTTTTCGACGCACACAGCCGTGCAGGGTTACTTTCGACGCACACCGCCCGTGCGGGGTTATTTTTGACGCAAACCAGGTACATTTTCACGCTAGCAGCGCTAGTGTGGTGTTACAACTACCTAAAGACTCTTTTTATTTTAAACCTTTAAAAAATCATAACTTGACTTGTGTATGTTGGATTTTTGTCGTTTTGGTCTTGTTTTGTCTAGATAAATATTTCCTATTTTTCTAGACTGGTGTTGTGTCATTTTGTAGTGTTTTCATTAAGTTACTGTGTGTGTTGGTACAAATACTTTACACCTAGCACTCTGAGGTTAAGCCTACTGCTCTGCCAAGCTACCAAGGGGGTAAGCAGGGGTTAGCTGAGGGTGATTCTCTTTTATCCTAACTAGAGTGAGGGTCCTTGCTTGAACAGGGGGTAACCAGACTGTCAACCAAAGACCCCATTTCTAACAAGGAGACAGTCCTGTTTTCTTGTTGGTTGTGTTTCTCATTGACATCAATACTAAGGGCAATGCATCCGCCGGCCATTTCAAATTTGTAGCTGCACACATTTTTGCCATCCTAGACTTCAGAGTACCATTCATTTGTTCCACTAGTCCTGATGCTTCAGGGCGGTAACTGCAATGCAACTTCTGTTCAATGTCCAGTGCGGCACACAAGAGCTTAACCACCTCATTGTTGAAGTGACTTCCTCTATCTGATTCTAAAGAGATCGGAAACCCGAAACGTGGTATCAATTCCCTAAGCAGCAACTTCGCTGCTGTGAGACTGTCATTCCTACGTGTAGGGTAAGCTTCAATCTAGTGACTAAAGATGCACACAATCACCAACACGTATCTCAGACCTCCACACACAGGCATCTTGATAAAATCCAACTGCATCCTGCTAAATGGACCTCCAACTCTCCCAATATGTTCAGATTCACCACTGTCCCTTTCCCTGCATTCATCTGCTGTTAAATGATGCATCTTTGACAGATCAACTCTGCAGCTTGTCTGAACTTTGGATTGAACTGATCATGGCGTCTCTCCCAATATGTGCTTGACCATGGTAAAACCTCGCAAACTGTGACAAAAGAGTGTTTGGCAAAACCATTTTCCCCTCGTCTGAAACCCACAAATCATCTGGTCTTTGTACACACTGCATTTTAAGCCAAGAGTGTTTCTCTTCTCTGCTGGCACGTTCCTTCAACAATTTTAGTTCTTCCATCGTGTCAACCACCCTCGATGCGTAACCTGTGCATGTCTAATTTTCTGTTTCAGGTAACAATTCCCACTGATCCTTGAATGATATACAGTTCAATGCTCAAAACCTTGCAACTTGATCTGCATATCCATTTCCGATTGACACAAAATCTTGTGATTTTACATGAGCACTGCATTTCACCACGGCAATTTCAAGAGGTAACTGAATTGCGTGCAACAATTTCTTAATTCTTTCACCGTTTTTCACTGGAGAACCAGAAGAGGTCATGAAACCTCTCTGGGACCATAGCTGGCCAAAATCATGGACAATCCCAAACCTGTATCTGCTATCGGTATAGATGGTCACTTTCAATTTGTCAGCGGCGTGGCATGCCCTAGTAAGATAAATCAATTCAGCCACTTGAGCAGAGTATAATCTTTCAAGCCAAGATGCTTCTAGAATACCAGTGATTGTACATACAGCGTATCCGGCTCTCAGTACTCCTACTGAGTCTCTCAGACATGAACCATCAACAAAGATAATGTAATCATTTTCTTCCAATTGGGTGTCTTTGATATCGGGTCTCGGTTTGGTGCACAGTTCTGTTACCTCAAGACAATCATGTTCTACCTCTTCGGCATCATCAACATCTGTTTTTTCATTGGGAATCAGAGTTGCCGGTTTCAACACAGTACATTGTTTGAGTGACACATTTGGCGACCCCAATATAATTGTCTCATACTTGGTCAATCTAGCATTTGTCCTGTGCTGGGTCTTAGTTTGGGTCAATAGTATTTCAACTGATTGTGGAACCATTACTGTTAAGGGATGTCCCATCACTATGCCTTCGCAGTGAGTGAGGCTTTGAACAACTGCTGCAACTACACGCATACAGCCCTGTAAGGCGGCTGCGACTGGGTCCAAAGTAGTTAAAAAATATGCTATGGGTCAGTTTGCTCTTCCATGGACCAGGGTCAGGACAGACAAAGAACATGCATCACGTTCATGACAAAACAAGACAAAAGGCTTTGTGTAATCAGGCATACCTAAAGCTGGAGCCCTGCACACACACTCCCTCAGCTCAATGAATGCCCTTATCTCTTTCTCGGACATAGTTAGGGTATCTGGGCCATCCTTAACCTCCTTAGCTGTCAGTCTCACCAAGGGATTGGAGATAATGGAGAAATTCGGGATCCACTGAAGACAATAGCCCACCATTCCCAGAAACATCCTGACGTCCCTCCTGGATGTCGGTGGATTCATCTGTAATATGGCAGTCACTCTTTACTTAGATATCTTCCTCAACCCTTTCTCAATCAAATAGCCTAGATATTTCATCTCTTTCTGACATTACTGCAACTTCTTCGGGGACACCTTGTGTCCATTCTTTCCCAAGTGATTCAATAGGGCAATAGTATTGTACTTGCAATCATCTCTTGTTTTGGAGGCAATCAATAAATCGTCAATGTACTGTACCAGAGTTGATTGGAAAGGCAATTCCAATGACTCCAAATCTTTCTTCAGAATTTGATTGAAAATAGATGGTGACTCTGAAAACCCCTGAGGGATTCGACACCAACTGTAGACCTTGTCCAGGAATTTGAAACTGAAGAGAAATTGACTGTTCTCATGAAGAGGCACAGAAAGAATGCCTGGGACAAGTCAACGACTGAGAACCATTCTGCGTAGCTTGGAACTTGGAACATAATCACAGCTGGATTTGGCACTTTTGGGCAACACTTCACCACTATGTCATTGATCTTCTTGAACAATTCGAACTTTCTGACAGGGCTTCCTCAGACCCATTATAGGTGAGTTACATAGGCTGCTCATTACTTCCTTCAAAAATCCCTGCTTCACAAAATCTGCAATTATCTGCGTCACCTGTATAAGGACATCCTGTGCCATGTGGTACACCGCATTTGGCTTCAGGTCTACTTTGACTGGTTCTACTCCTTTTATCAATCCTACTTCCTTTCCTGTCAAGTCCCACACCTTCTCTGTGACTGTCCCCTGCAGGTCTGCGGGCAAATCAGTCATCATGAACATCGGGAAGAATCTTATCAAGGGGTACTCTTCATCGGTAGTCTCTGTTTCTGGCTCTGAGATCTGACCATCATCCCCCTCATCATCACTGTTTTTCTGCACTTCTATTCCCTCATTCGAACAGGTGATAGAACACCTTGGGGGTTATTACAACTTTGGAGGAGGTGTTAATCCGTCCCAAAAGTGACGGTAAAGTGACGGATTTACCACCAGCCGTATTACGAGTCCATTATATCCTATGGAACTCGTAATACCGCTGGTGGTATATCCGTCACATTTGGGACGGATTAACACCTCCTCCAAAGTTGTAATAACTCCACTTGTCTTACACAGTAAGGGCCTCATTACGACCGGAGGCCGGAGGTAGCACCGCCAACAGGCTGGCGATGCTACATCAGGTATTCCGACCGCGTCTGTGAAGCCGCGGTCGCCCAGCCGGGTCCGGCGGTTCCCGCCGGATTTCCCCCGGCTGGGGGAATCCTCCATGGCGGCGCTGCATGCAGCGCCGCCATGGGGATTCCGACCCCCTTCCCGCCAGCCTGTTCCTGGCGGTTTACACTGCCAGGAAGAGGCAGGCGGGAACGGGTGTCGTGGGGCCCCCTAACAGGGCCCCATTAAGATTTTCAGTGTCTGCTTGGCAGACACTGAAAATCGCGACGGGTGCAACTGCACCCGTCGCACCCCAGCAAATCCGCCAGCTCCATTCGGAGCCGGCTTCATCTTTGCTGGGGCTTTCCCGCTGGGCCGGCGGGCGATCTTTTGAAGATCGCCCGCCGGCCCAGCGGGAAAGTTAGAATGGTCCCCGCGGTCATTTGACCGCAGGCGGTGTTTGGGCGGTTTCCGCCCGGCGGGCGGCGCCCGCCGCCCGCCGGTGTCGGAATGACCCCCTAAGTCTCTTCCCAGTAGGGACACAGGACTGGAAGCACAGACTACAAACCTGTGCAATCCCTGAAAGGTACCAAATTGGACTTGAACCGGATCTGTGATTGGGTTGGTCAGGAGCTGGTTTGTCACTCCCACTATCTTTATTGTGCGTCCAGAAAGGGGCATTTACGGAACCTCTGCACTCCTGACTGTATAGCGTGTAGCGCCTAGGTCAACCAAAAATGAGACATTATGACCCATCACCTTCCCTTGCACATAGGGTCCCCTCTGATCTACTTCCAGGGATGCTGCAAGCCTGCACTCCTCACTATCTGAACTGTCATTCGACCATTCATCATTTATTCCATTCTCGCCACGCAACGGGAACTGTTGTACTGTGTTAGTTTGACCCATTCCTTGACTTGTGACCTGTTGAGGAAGCATTACCTGTTGCTGTCCCATTGACGCTAAGGGCAAATGCATTTGCTGTCTAGATACCACTGGAATCTGCTGTTGCACTTGCTGCATCTGCATTGGTTGCATACGTGGCGTCTGCACCTGTTGCACGGGTTGAAGACCCTGCATATGAACCATGTTATTCTGGAAATTTGGATTAGGACCCCTCATTCTTGGTCCTTTAACATTTTGAAATGCACTGACATCATTGCTCTGTTGAACAACACCCTCCTGCACCATCATCGGGCACTCCCGCTTCCAATGTCCCAGGCCCCCGCACGCCTGGCATGGTAACACCTTTTTCATCTCTGGCACATCATTTTGTACCACAAATGTATTCAAATCTGGACCACGGTTCACAAAACCTCCTCGACCTCTGCCTCTTGTTTGCGTCGGAAACATTCAGTTTCCCTGTGGGTGTTGTACCATCTGTTGTACTCCGTTTCCCTGCATCCCTGCTTGAGCTGCCTTAATTTACATCACCATCACTTTCTCCTTCAACTTTCTCTGCTTCAGCTCAATCTCATCACTACAGTATTTTACATATTGTAACACCTATTCAATCGGCTTTGCTTGCCAACAAATCAAATGATTCTTGATCATCTGGCTAATTTCTGGTCTCAGTCCTTCAACGAACCTGAACACAAGGTGATTCATGTCTTTCGGCTCTATGACTTCCGTGCCACTGTAATGCTTGAATGCTTGAATGCTTTCAACAACCTCTCATAGTAACCATGTATCGACTCTTTGCCCTCTTGTCAATCTTTTGCCAATCAATATTCTGCGGCAGCACTTTCTGCTTCAAGAACTCAATTACCTTATGGTAATACTGCATTACCTCTAGAGCGGGTGCTCCAGTAGCCCTATCCCTTGCCGGTTCTGCAGTCGGCCAGTCAACACTTCTCTTGCACTCGAGCCACAAATCAGCAGTAACGATGATCTCAAACAATGTATTCAAGTTTTCCCAAAGACACTTCGCAAGCTTCAAAAACCTGTCTGTCTGCTGATACCACTCTATCGGCTTCTCCCTCAGCCTGGGGAAGTCATTGGTGAATGACAGAATGTCACCCCTAGACCATGGAACATGAACAAGAACCCCTCCAGCTGTTTCTCTCATGGGTAACATCTTTATGGTACCGGTATCTGGCACCGGTTTTGCCTGCGGCTGTTGCTGCTCCAAGAAATCACTTTTCCTTTTGTCTCTCTTCTTTGCCCATCTGCCTTCCCACTTCTCTAAGGCTCCCCAAACCTGCGCGCTCTGTAAAAAAAATTTAAGGTGTGCTTTCATCCCAGTAGACCTCATGTGATCAAAATCTTTAGGTTCAAAGTCTAATCTGTAACTCCTCTTTAGATGCTTAGCACTGTCCAAGTCTATGCCGTATTTGTCTGCTAGATTCGCCAACCTCTGGTGCACCTTGCTCACTTCTTTAGTTATTTTTGGGCACAGGTACCTCAATTCTGCTTCAGTGTACGACTCAAGCCTATTCACTCCCTTGCTCCCTTCAGCTAACTCGGCTGCTTCCACACCCACCCTGACAAAATTCAGGTATTCCTCTCTCTCTGACCGCTCTGATGTCACAGGGGTAGTCTGCAGTGAACTCAGCTTGTCTAACCATTCATTCAACTGTTGCGCTGTCAAACCTTGCAACAAGATATTCCCAGCTTGCACCATCGGTGTTTGTGACGTATTTGCAGTCAGTACCCGTGGGGTCAGTATACCCAACCCTGCTTGTCTCATTGTCTCTAAAGGAACCCCAATCGGACTGAAACAAGGATCTAGACCTCTCTGCTTTCTGTTCTCCCGGTGTCATCCCTTGAGAGCTTCCTGTGAACCCTCCTGTTAGCACCTCATGAGTCATACCCCCTTGGTCACGTACACTAGGCATTGCCTTTGCATATAAAGGTACGGGTGGACCAACTGTAATCGGCAAAGATATGGCAGCTGGTGTCTGCCTGTTCCTCAGTCCCTGGGGAACATTAGCTCCCACCGTCTGATTCATTATGGGTGCTGTGACTGACTCCGGTCCTGTGACCGGAGCGTAATTCAGAACCATTTGTTGCTGCGGCTGGGGCAGCAGAAGTGGAGATGGCTCCATCTGTACCAACTTTGATCTCGCACATGCTTGATCGGGCGGCACCATTAAATTCGTATTGGGACTGTAATACTGGGACATCAAGGTAGAGCCTCTGAACCGGTGGTGGCTGCAACTGCATCTGCATTGCTGATGCAGTGGATACGCTGACACTATTCTGCACTGGAGCTCGTGTCGCAACTGCATTTACCTGAGCTGTATGCGCTGTTCCCTAATTCTGCGATGAACTTACATGACCTGCACTAGTACTTGGTCTGTTGTCATTCATGGCATATGGTGGTGGACGATCATGTAACAACTGATTAAGGAACTCATCGTCATCTGAGTCATCTGCATCTGCCCAAGACCTGTTATTCTCTTTCCCTCTACTCAAACCCTTGTCTGTTTTACAAGTGGCCTTTCTTCCTTGTGTGTCGGCTTCTTGAGTTATTGCGGGAAACATTCTGACCCCATCTATTATTTCTCTTCTCCACATCCTGGTCTCGCTATCCCACCTAGCCTCCGCTAGCGTCTTTTCTGCTTTTCTCATTCTCCTTTCAAACTTTTGCTGCCTTTGTCGTATGCCCATTAATTCCCAAATTGCTAGCGCCTCATACTGTGCCGGCCTCGGAGGCGGCTTTTGCTCAGTTAGCGCCTTCCGTAAATTCTCTAGAACCCCTATGTTGAACATCCCATTCTCTGGAAATGCTAAACACCCATCTTTCTCTGTTAAGTTGCTCCATTGCTTTAGCCAAAGACATGGCACGGCTCCCTTCTCCTCCATTACGGCATAAGCCGGAGTATCCTCTGGCGGTGTAGGCTCCCCCACACTCGAGGTAATGTACACATCTCCTCTCAAAGTGCTCTTTAGAGCCTTGAAGAACTTAATTTTTGCGTCTCTTATTTTGTTTATAACTGAATCAGGAAGAGCCTTTAATTCCCAGAACACCCTTTAGCTGCCTTTCCAACCAATTGCCTCTCACGGATGGCTGCCAATCCGTGCACGACCCTTCTTCACTAACTGACCTATCCCAGCGCGGCTCCAATGATGTCACACTCACACACACTGCGGCTGACAACATCTTGCAGCTTGTATTCCTCACTCTCTATTCACGCAAAACTAATGCAATATATTGCGAGCACTATAACAACAAAACTCAAATTTGCCGGTTTACTACAGGAAGGGTAACACAATCGCTTCAGAACTTTACAGAGATTTCACTTGAAGCCTCGGCCGCTACTCTCTCCTTTTCAGCTTCCGCACCCATAAGCAGAATTCGACCCGCAGATTCTACTCTCGACTTGTCAATGGTTCGTCCTAGTGCACTTTAGAACTTACCAAATGCCTATCGAAGGTTTTCACTCGCACACCTTGACTCAAACTCGACTCGTCAATCACGCCCGATTGACCTATTAAAACCACGCAAATTACAACACAAACCAAGTGTCTCATACACTTATCAATATACTCCGGAGTCTTAGACCACGCAGTGTCCGTAAATCACCAACAACCACGTGGAAAATTTTGAGCACAATGTGCCACACTCACATGAAGTTTGCCGACTTCCCTACTCTCATAATGCGGAGTACGCCCACTCCTACTAAAACATCACCTGGCCTAAAATTCTCACAGACTTCACAATTCACCTGCGGTATGCATAAGCTGTGCAAGCGCAAATTCTACTTTACTCATACCATCACTAGAACGCCGAGAACATACCCAACTCACTTCGTCAGGCTCCGGGATTTGGGGAAAGTCATTTGGGACTTAGGGGGCACATCATATCTCCAATTTACATTATTTCAAAAACAATACTAAAAAAATGGTCCCCCGTCTTAGGGCCCAAAAAGGTCCGGAACCGTCCTCTGCTACCAGAACTGCTAACGCGTCCCGCCCTCTGCTACCAGAACTGCTAACGCGTCCCACCTTATGTAATCTACTTAGTCTGGGACTCGTTTTAGGCCAATGAATCTTTTGACCCTGATTGGAGGCACCTTAAGACGAGATAACTAATCAGCATATCAATCGATAGGTCAATAACCTCATCAGTATTCACAATAACGAATTAATTAAATTAGTTAATGACATTAATAAGAATCCAAACTCACCATGACCTTCCAGCCGTGAATAATCACACAAATTTAATGAGGATTATGAGATTTATTCCCTTTTGATTACAATCTACTCGCAGGTTTATTAGTCTCAACATCAGGAAACACATCAACAGTGTTATAAGGTGGCAACTCGAATAAGATTTGAGCATGGCAAAGATTCTAAACATCAAAACGAAACACAGCGTCAACATGTATCTACTTAGCAGAGTCTCAGTAGCGTATCTATTCAAACACAGCAAAGATTCAGTAATTTTGTCTGATTGCACCCAGTATTAGTGATTTCCTTGACTAACCTCGAATTAGCATCAGCATGTTGGGCTTCATGCAAAACAATTTAGTAACATAAATTTTGAAAACGTCTGACTATGGTCTCTTCAAAGCAGTTGGTACCTAGAAAGGAAAGACAAGCAGACAATTACAATTTCACTATCATATAGTTCCCCTCTGTAATGGGTCAGCATACAGAGTCAGTCTTTGTCCTCAGGACAGTAGTCGATTCGCCATCTGCCAGGATAGAACAGCAAATTCTCAGCTAACAGAGCAGAAAGTTCTTCCCTCTTAAGGAGGTAAAGAAGTGGATATCAGGCAAGACAAGGTGAGGATGGTTTGAAGAATCAAAGCAGCAAGGGTAAAGACGGAATGCCAGAGTAACAGCAGGGATGTCCCTCTAATGGCGATGTCTCCTTGTAATACAACGTTAAATTGAATTTGCCAGACAAGTCTCTAATTTCCCATTGGTCGGTATTTGGTGCGCCACTATCTCTATCCAATGGATGTGTGGTCACCTTACTAGAATTTTCACCTAAGACAGTTCTCATACAGTTCATTGGCTCCTGTGATTTATGTCTTCATCAGGTGAGATGGCAGGTAGGAAAAGTTACACGCATAACTCCAGTCAGTAGCTCCATTGTCTTTACAAGTTCAGGCGACCTTGTACCTGTTGCGAATTACACTGTTGCATTAAACAAGAATGTCTCCTTGAGCAAGTCGGGTTTCATGAGAAAGAATTTACTACGGCTACACACATTTCTAACTTCTGGAAAAGTACAGCTTTTATGTCCTTCAGAAAGACAGCACAGTGCACGTTAGAAAAACACATTTAATATGAGACCAGGCAGCTAGGCCCAGACTCTTGCTAATTAAGGCCTAATGATTTAGTCAGCAAAACCTTTACCTATAATTCTTAAATGCTAAACAGAATTATACATTAGTACATTATTAATTCATTATTAATCAATTTCATCAATCATCTTATACATTGGTGGCCACTCCCCGTGGGCACATTTCAAATGCGTATATTAGAAACATATTAATGCGTTTTCTATGAAGCATCATTACACATTATTTTGCAAGCAGTTCGTGTTAATTCTAATTATAAAAGCTACACTCCAACACCTGTACGTAGACAAGTATTAGAAGGTATGCATGTTAGTGCCAAGCACAGATCTGTGCACCTTTTTATGAGAACAATTAGATCTCTCACCCTTGATTTGCATTCTAAAGTCTTCAAGACAACTTCATGCCCAACTGCATATCTGGTAAGCACAAATATGCATATCTTAAATATAAATCATTTAATCTGTGGCCTAAAATTGCACACAGTCCAGGAAATGTATTATCTGTCTATAGTTTAAATTTTTTTTTACCAGTGGTAATCTAAATTGGTGCCATACTATCAATCAATCAATCAATCTTTTGTAAAGTGCAACACTATCACCGCTAGGAGTATCTGGGCCCTGAGGTTTCTGCGTCTTCATCGAAAAGCCAGGTCTTGAGTTGCTTTCTAAAGTCTGCCGGGGAGGATGCTGTTCAGAGGTGGAGAGGGAGGTAATTCCAGGCTTTGGTGGTTATATAGGAGTTTGAGCAGCCCCGCTGCAGGTGCGATGGATGTGGTGGACATGTGCGAGGGCGAGTGAGGTGGAAGTGTCTCAAGGTAAGTTGGAATGTCAGCCAGTGGTTGATGTAGGATGGTCCAAGTTTGTGAAGGCTTTGTAGGCATGTGTGAGTGTCTTAAACTGGCATCTTTTCTGGACAGGTAGCCAGTGGCTGAGGTGAGGAGTGATGTGGTTCCATTTGGGGAGATCCAGGATGAGTCTGGCTGCCGTTCTGTTTTGGCTGGAGTCTTCTGAGGAGCTGAGAGGAGATACAAGTGTAGAGCGCATTGCCGTAGTTGAGATGGTTGATGACAAGGGCTTGTGCGATGATCCTTCTAATGTTTTGTGAGATTCATCTGAAGATCTTGCAGAGGGTGTGGAAACAGGAGGAGGGGATCATGTTGACTTGTTGTTTCATGGTCAGTTGGCTGTCCAGGATTATGCCGAGGTTGGAAGCGTGGTCAGTCAGTGTGGCAGTCGGTCCGAGTTCTTCTGGCCACCAGCTATGGTCCTAGGCTGAGGTGAGCTTTCCAAAGATCATTACCTTTTTTTTTCACAGTTAAAATTGTGGCAGCTGTCTCTCATTCAGTTGGCTTCATCGGTCATGACGTTGCGAAAGTTAGTTTTGGTGCTAGAGAGGTCTTTGGTGAGCAAGAGAACAAGCTGAGTGTCATCTGAGTATGAGATGATGCTGAGTCCGTGGGAACTGATAATGTCCACAAGGGGGTCTTGTAAATGTTGAACAGCATGGGGCTGAGCGATGATCTGTTAGGCAAAACGCATATGATGATTTTGGGAACGGAGGTGAAAGGAGGTAGGCGGTGTTGCTGAATACCAATGTTGTGGAGTCTGTCAATGAGGATGTGGTCAGCGATGGTGTACAATTTTGCAGACAGATTGAGGAGAATCAGAGCCACTGTTTCTACTTGGTTGAGGAGGGTTCTGATGTCATCTGTTGCAGCAATGAGTGTGGTCTCATGGTTGGCCCAGAAACCTGAATGTGATGCGTCGAGTAGGTGGTTCCATTATAGGTAGTTGGGGAACTGTTGGTTGATGTCCTTCTCGAGTACTTCTGCTGGGAATACAAGCAGGGAGATTAGCCAGTAATTCTTGAGGTCACTGGGGTTGACTGAGGGCATATTTAGGAGCGGTCTGATGTCTGCTAGCTTCATTCCGTCTGGAAAGGATGCTGTGGTGATGGAAGTGTTGAAGTGGTTGGTAAGTTCCATGCTGATTATGTTGGATCCAAGTTGAAGAGATGGTGGGGTAGGGGTCAGTGGGTGCTCCGGAATGGATGAAGTACATGATTGTAGCAGTGGCCTGGACATCGAGTGGGGACCAGGTGGTCTGGGCTGGGGTTCGCTGATTGGAAGTGGTTGTCAAGGCTAAGCGAAGTGGGTTGATTGTTAAAGTTGTTGTAGACGTTTGCAATCTTGCTGTGGAAGTAGTCAAATGGTGAGTCGCAGAGATGTTGGGAGGAGTGTACTGTGTTTTCTGTGGCAGTCGGGTTGGAGAAATCCTTGATTATCTTGAAGAGCTCTGTGGTGTGGCTGGTTGCGGCATCGATGTGGTCTGTCATGCGCTGGTGGTAGCCATTGAGTGATGTTTTATGTTCAGCTCTGTAAGAGGGGTCCTTGGAGATATGCCATTGCTTCTCAAGTAGAAGACAGTTACACTTGATGGTTCTGAGGCCTGGGCTAAACAAAGCCACATTGGAGGAATAAACTTGGATTTATAACCTTGAACAGCCTAGTGAATCAGGCCTATTATATATTAGGGTCAAATATATACAAAGTTGGCGTGTCAAAACAAAATGCAACTCTTCTAAGAGGCCCTAACCAGGATTATTACAATGCAAACCGTCTACCCCAAAGGTTTGCAAGAGATGGTAACCATCACCAAAATACTTGTCTTCGAAGGTAATCAGCAAAATTCTATGTAAAAAATGTTCCTCAACAATGTTTTACACAGTGTAATACCAACATCTTTAACCCCTTAGCTGCTGGGCCGTTTCCCCCCCGTGCTGAGCCCTTTTTTGGCTATTTGGGGTAGTTCGCTCTTAGGCCTTCATAACTTTTTGTCCAAATAAGCTATCCACGCCAAATTTGTGTCCTTTTTTCCAACATCCTAGGGATTCTAATGGTACCCAGAGTTTGTGGTTTCCCCTGGAGGAGACCAAGAAATTAAGCAAAATACAGTGAAAATTTAATTTTTCCAAAAAAATGGGAAAAAAGGGCTGCCGAAGAAGGCTTGTGTTTTTTTTCCCTGGAAATGCCATCATCAAAGGGTTTCTAGTGCTGAAATCACCATCTTCCCACCTTTCAGGAACGGGCAGACTTGAATCTGAAAACCACATTTTTCAACACAAATTTGGCATTTTACTGGGACATACCCCATTTTTACTATTTTTGGTGCTTTGAGCCTCCTTCCAGTTAGTGACAGGAATGGGTGTGAAACAAATGCTGGAGCCCGGAAAGCTAAACATTTCTGAAAACTAGACAAAATTCTGAATTTAGCAAGGGGTTATTTGTGTAGATCCTTCAAGGTTTTCCTACAGAAAATAACAGCTGAAATAAAAAAATATTGAAATTGAGCTGAAAACAACAGCCATTTTTCTTTATGTTTTACTCTGTAACTTTTTCCTGTGATGTCAGATTTTTGAAAGCAATATACTGTTATGTCTGCTGGACTCTTCTGGTTGCGGAGATATAAAGGGCTTGTAGGTTCATCAAGAACCCTAGGTACCCAGAGCTAATAAATGAACTGCACCCTGAAGTTGGTTTTCATTTTATAATGGGTATACAGCAATTCATTTGCTGAAATATGAAGAGTGAAAAATAGGTATCAAGAAAACCTTTGCATTTACAAAATGGGCTCAAGATAAGGTTTTGAGGAGCAGTGGTTATTTGCATATCTCTGAATTCCGGGGTGCCCATACTAGCATGTGAATTGCAGGGCATTTCTCAAATAGACGTCTTTTTTACACACCCTCTTATATTTGGAAGGAAAAAATGTAGAGAAAGATAAGGGGCAATAACACTTGTTTTGCTATTCTATGTTCCCCCAAGTCTCCCGATAAAAATTATACCTCACCTGTGTGGGTAGGCCTAGCGCCCGCGACAGGAAATGCCCCAAAACACAACGTGGACATATCCCATTTTTTGACAGAAAACAGAGCTTTTTTTTGCAAAGTGCCTACCTGTAGATTTTGGCCTCTAGCTCAGCCGGCACATAGGGAAACCTACCAAACCTGTGCATTTTTTAAAACTAGAGACCTAGAGGAATCCAAGATGGGGTGACTTGTGGGGTCTGACCAGGTTCTGTTACCCAGAATCCTTTGCAAACCTCAAAACATGGATAAAAAAACACATTTTCCTCACATTTAAGTGACAGAAAGTTCTGGAATCTGAGAGGAGCCACAAATTTTCTTCCACCCAGCGTTCCCCCAAGTCTCCCGATAAAAATGATACCTCACTTGTGTGGGTAGGCCTAGCACCCGCGACAGGAAATGCCCCAAAACACAAAGTGGACACATCCCATTTTTTGACAGAAAACAGAGCTGTTTTTTGCAAGGTGCCTACCTGTAGATTCTGGCCTCTAACTCAGCCGGCACCTAGGGAAACCTACCAAACCTGTGCATTTTTGAAAACTAGAGACCTAGAGGAATCCAAGATGGGGTGCCTTGTGGGGCTCTGACCAGGTTCTGTTACTCAGAATCCTTTGCAAACCTCAAAATGTGGCATAAAAAAACAAGTTTTCCTCACATTTCGGTGACAGAAAGTTCTGGAATCTGAGAGGAGCCACAAATTTCCTTCCACCCAGCGTTCCACCAAGTCTCCCGATAACAATGATACCTCACTTCTGTGGGTAGGCCTAGCGCCCGCGACAGGAAATGCCCCAAAACACAACGTGGACACATCCTATTTTTTGACAGAAAACAGAGCTGTTTTTTGAAAAGTGCCTAC
Source organism: Pleurodeles waltl (assembly GCF_031143425.1). NCBI lineage: Eukaryota > Metazoa > Chordata > Amphibia > Caudata > Salamandridae > Pleurodeles > Pleurodeles waltl. Next base: position 48,645,635 of record NC_090437.1, read on the forward strand.
CTTTAGATTTTGGCCTCTAGCTCAGCCGGCACCTAGGGAAACCTACCAAACCTGTGCATTTTTGAAAACTAGAGACCTAGGGGAATCCAAGATGGGGTGACTTGTGGGGCTCTGACCAGGTTCTGTTACCCAGAATCCTTTGCAAACCTCAAAATGTGGCTAAAAAAACATGTTTTCCTCACATTTCGGTGACAGAAAGTACTGAAATCTGAGAGGAGCCACAAATTTCCTTCCACCCAGCGTTCCCCCAAGTCTCCCGATAAAAATGATACCTCACTTGTGTGGGTAGGCCTAGCGCCCGTGACAGGAAATGCCCCAAAACACAACATGGACACATCCCATTTTTTGACAGAAAACAGAGCTGTTTTTTGCAAAGTGCCTACCTGTAGATTTTGGCCTCCAGCTCAGTCGGCACATAGGGAAACCTACCAAACCTGTGCATTTTTGAAAACTAGAGACCTAGGGGAATCCAAGATGGGGTGACTTGTGGGGCTCTGACCAGGTTCTGTTACCCAGAATCCTTTGCAAACCTCAAAATGTGGCTAAAATAACAAGTTTTCATCACATTTAGGTGACAGAAAGTTCTGGAATCTGAGAGGAGTCACACATTTCCTTCCACCCAGCGTTCCCCCAAGTCTCCCAATAAAAATGATACCTCATTTGTGTGGGTAGGCCTAGCGCCCGCGACAGGAAATGCCCCAAAACACAACGTGGACACCACATTTTTTCATAGAAAACAGTGCCTACCTGTGGATTTTGGCCTCTACCTCAGCCGGCACCTGGGGAAACCTAGCAAACCAGCACATTTTTTAAAACTAGAAACCCAGGGGAATCCAAGATGAGGTGAATTGTGGGGCTCTGACCAGGTTCTGTTACCCAGAATCCTTTGCAAACCTCAAAATGTGGTTAAAATAACACATTTTCCTCACATTTCGGTGACAGAAAGTTTTGGAATCTGAGAGGAGCCACAAATTTCCTTCCACCCAGCGTTACCCAAGTCTCCCGATAAAAATGATACCTCACTTGTGAGGGTAGGCCTAGCGCCCGCGACAGAAAATGCCCCAAAACACAACGTGGACACATCACATTTTTTTATAGAAAACAGTGCCTACCTGTGGATTTTGGCCTCTAGCTCAGCCGGCACCTGGGGAAACCTAGCAAACCAGCGCATTTTTGAAAACTAGAAACCCAGGGGAATCCAAGATGGGGTGACTTGTGGGGCGCTGACCAGGTTCTGTTACCCAGAATCCTTTGCAAACATCAAAATTTGGCCAAAAAATCACTTTTTCCTTTCATTTCAGTGACAGAAAGTTCTGGAATCTGAGAGGAGCCACAAATTTCTATCCACCCAGCATTCCCCCAAGTCTCACGATAAAAATGGTACCTCACTTGTGTGGGTAGGCCTGGTGCCCGCGACAGGAATAGATCACACAATGGTCAATGTTGGTCCTTACATGAGGCAGCTGTTGACCCTGGGGTGATCCATTCCTGACGCAGGCACTAGGTGTAGGCACTCAAGTGGGGTAGTTTTTTTATCAGGACAGGTGAGGAATCACTGGGTGGTAGGAATTTTGTGGATCCCAGCATATTCCTGTAGTTTGTGTGACAGAAATGTGAGAAAAATAGAGTTTTTATTCAACATTTCAGCTTTGCAGGGTATTCTGGGTAAGAAAACTTTTGGGAATCCACACAAGTCACACCTCTGTGGACTCCCCCAAATGTCTAGTTTCCAGAAATGTTTGGGTTTAGTGTGTTTCTCTATATGGCCGCCGAACCCAGGACCAAAAACACAGGTACCTGCCTTACAAAACCAATTTGTTTTGCGATAGATAATTTTGATGTCTCCACAATACGATTTGGGCGGTGGAATTTGGGGCTGAACTAAATTGGGGAGCTCCCAAGAGAGCACTCTCTCTCTCTCTCTGCTTGCCGCCGCATTCACCTGCTCTCTGGGTTGGGCTAACCCACTATTACCCATTTGCACAGACTGCTTGCGAAGGGACAGCAGGACTGTCCTCATCACCTCCCTCATAATGTACTGGAAGAGGAGTTATCGAATGGGACTCCTCTGACTGAAAAATCACTCCCAGAGTCTGCGCCATTGTCCTATCCCTCAGATGCTCTCTCAGTATCTGATGTCTCAGTCTCTGATCCTATGTCAGAGCTGTCCTCTATAACCCGAGTGCCGACAGCAGTCATCCAACAAGATGCCATCTCTGCTATTGGCTAAACTGTTGCTCTAAAACACTAGCCTACGTAGACAGTCACAAAATCGATGGTGTGTGTGAGAAACGTGCAACAGTAGAGGCCACCTTACCTGCGCTTCTTCCCTCAATCAGCACGTTCTTTCAAGACACTCAAAAAACACCTTGTCACATACCATTCGTCACAGTCTTTCGTACCTCCTGCGCCCAGTCCAACAATCATTATTGGTGCTCCCAATCCCTCCTCCTCGGATTCCCTCATTACCACCCAGCAAAAGTGCCCTTCATCTCTCCGTAGCCGCCCCGCACATACATTTCATTTGTATTATAGCGCAGGTAATGGCTGACTTTACTAATGTACTCAGCTATTGACATAAAAATGTCTTTTTTTTGCAAAGTGCCTACCTGTAGATTTTGGCCTCTAGCTCAGCCGGCACCTAGGGAAACCTACCAAACCTGTGCATTTTTGAAAACTAGAGACCTAGAGGAATCCAAGATGGGGTGACTTGTGGGGCTCTGACCAGGTTCTGTTACCCAGAATCCTTTGCAAACCTCAAAATGTGGCTAAAAAAACACGTTTTCCTCACATTTCGGTGACAGAAAGTTCTGGAATCTGAGAGGAGCCACAAATTTCCTTCCACCCAGAGTTCCACCAAGTCTCCCGATAAAAATGATACCTCACTTGTGTGGGTAGGCCTAGCGCCCGCGACAGGAAATGCCCCAAAACACAACGTGGACACATCCCATTTTTTGACAGAAAACAGAGCTGTTTTTTGCAAAGTGCCTACCTGTAGATTTTGGCCTCTAGCTCAGCCGGCACATAGGGAAACCTACCAAACCTGTGCATTTTTTAAAACTAGAGACCTAGGGGAATCCAGGATGGGGTGACTTGTGGGGCTCTGACCAGGTTCTGTTACCCAGAATCCTTTGCAAATCTCAAAACGTGGCTAAAAAAACACGTTTTCCTCACATTTCAGTGACAGAAAGTTCTGGAATCTGAGAGGAGCCACAAATTTCCTTCCACACAGCATTCCCCCAAGTCTCCCGATAAAAATGATACCTCACTTGTGTGGGTAGGCCTAGCGTCCGTGACAGGAAATGCCCCAAAACACAAAGTGGACACATCCCATTTTTTGACAGAAAACAGAGCTGTTTTTTGCAAAGTGCCTACCTGTAGATTTTGGCCTCTAGCTCAGCCGGCACCTAGGGAAACCTACCAAACCTGTGCATTTTTGTAAACTAGAGACCTAGGGGAATCCAAGATGGGGTGACTTGTGGGGCTCTGACCAGGTTCTGTTACCCAGAATCCTTTGCAAACCTCAAAATGTGGCTAAAAAAACACGTTTCCCTCACATTTCGGTGACAGAAAGTTCTGGAATCTGAGAGGAGCCACAAATTTCCTTCCACACAGCGTTCCACCAAGTCTCCCGATAAACATGATACCTCACTTGTGTGGGTAGGCCTAGCGCCCGCAACAGGAATTCCCCAAAATACAACGTGGACACATCCCATTTTTTGACAGAAAACAGAGCTGTTTTTTGTAAAGTGCCTACCTGTAGATTTTGGCCTCTAGCTCAGCCGGCACCTAGGGAAACCTACCAAACCTGTGCATTTTTGAAAACTAGAGACCTAGGGGAATCCAAGATGGGGTGACTTGTGGGGCTCTGACCAGGTTCTGTTACCCAGAATCCTTTGCAAACCTCAAAATGTGGCTAAAAAAACACGTTTCCCTCACATTTCGGTGACAGAAAGTTCTGGAATCTGAGAGGAGCCACAAATTTCCTTCCACACAGCGTTCCCCCAAGTCTCCCGATAAAAATTATACCTCACTTGTGTGGGTAGGCCTACCGCACGCGACAGGAAATGCCCCAAAACACAAAGTGGACACATCCCATTTTTTGACAGAAAACAGAGCTGTTTTTTGCAAAGTGCCTACCTGTAGATTTTGGCCTCTAGCTCAGCCGGCACCTAGGGAAACCTACCAAACCTGTGCATTTTTGTAAACTAGAGACCTAGGGGAATCCAAGATGGGGTGACTTGTGGGGCTCTGACCAGGTTCTGTTACCCAGAATCCTTTGCAAACCTCAAATTGTTGCTAAAAAACACGTTTTCCTCACATTTCGGTGACAGAAAGTTCTGGAATCTGAGAGGAGCCACAAATTTCCTTCCACCCAGCGTTCCACCAAGTCTCCCGATAAAAATGATACCTCACTTGTGTGGGTAGGCCTAGCGCCCGCGACAGGAAATGCCCCAAAACACAACGTGGACACATCCCATTTTTTTACAGAAAACAGAGCTGTTTTTTGCAAAGTGCCTACCTGTAGATTTTGGCCTCTAGCTCAGCCGGCACATAGGGAAACCTACCAACCCTGTGCATTTTTGAAAACTAGAGACCTAGGGGAATCCAAGATGGGGTGACTTGTGGGGCTCTGACCAGGTTCTGTTACCCAGAATCCTTTGCAAATCTCAAAACGTGGCAAAAAAAACAAGTTTTCCTCACATTTCAGTGACAGAAAGTTCTGGAATCTGAGAGGAGCCACACATTTCCTTCCACACAGCGTTCCCCCAAGTCTCCCGATAAAAATGATACCTCACTTGTGTGGGTAGGCCTAGCGCCCGCGACAGGATATGCCCCAAAACACAAAGTGGACACATCCCATTTTTTGACAGAAAACAGAGCTGTTTTTTGCAAAGTGCCTACCTGTAGATTTTGGCCTCTAGCTCAGCCGGCACCTAGGGAAACCTACCAAACCTGTGCATTTTTGTAAACTAGAGACGTAGGGGAATCCAAGATGGGGTGACTTGTGGGGCTCTGACCAGGTTCTGTTACCCAGAATCCTTTGCAAACCTCAAATTGTGGCTAAAAAACACGTTTTCCTCATATTTCGGTGACAGAAAGTTCTGGAATCTGAGAGGAGCCACAAATTTCCTTCCACCCAGCGTTCCACCAAGTCTCCCGATAAAAATGATACCTCACTTGTGTGGGTAGGCCTAGCGCCCGCGACAGGAAATGCCCCAAAACACAACGTGGACACATCCCATTTTTTTACAGAAAACAGAGCTGTTTTTTGCAAAGTGCCTACCTGTAGATTTTGGCCTCTAGCTCAGCCGGCACATAGGGAAACCTACCAACCCTGTGCATTTTTGAAAACTAGAGACCTAGGGGAATCCAAGATGGGGTGACTTGTGGGGCTCTGACCAGGTTCTGTTACCCAGAATCCTTTGCAAATCTCAAAATGTGGCAAAAAAAACAAGTTTTCCTCACATTTCAGTGACAGAAAGTTCTGGAATCTGAGAGGAGCCACACATTTCCTTCCACACAGCGTTCCCCCAAGTCTCCCGATAAAAATGATACCTCACTTGTGTGGGTAGGCCTAGCGCCCGCGACAGGATATGCCCCAAAACACAAAGTGGACACATCCCATTTTTTAACAGAAAACAGAGCTGTTTTTTGCAAAGTGCCTACCTGTAGATTTTGGCCTCTAGCTCAGCCGGCACCTAGGGAAACCTACCAAACCTGTGCATTTTTGTAAACTAGAGACGTAGGGGAATCCAAGATGGGGTGACTTGTGGGGCTCTGACCAGGTTCTGTTACCCAGAATCCTTTGCAAACCTCAAATTGTGGCTAAAAAACACGTTTTCCTCACATTTCGGTGACAGAAAGTTCTGGAATCTGAGAGGAGCCACAAATTTCCTTCCACCCAGCGTTCCACCAAGTCTCCCGATAAAAATGATACCTCACTTGTGTGGGTAGGCCTAGCGCCCGCGACAGGAAATGCCCCAAAACACAACGTGGACACATCCCATTTTTTTACAGAAAACAGAGCTGTTTTTTGCAAAGTGCCTACCTGTAGATTTTGGCCTCTAGCTCAGCCGGCACATAGGGAAACCTACCAACCCTGTGCATTTTTGAAAACTAGAGACCTAGGGGAATCCAAGATGGGGTGACTTGTGGGGCTCTGACCAGGTTCTGTTACCCAGAATCCTTTGCAAATCTCAAAACGTGGCAAAAAAAACAAGTTTTCCTCACATTTCAGTGACAGAAAGTTCTGGAATCTGAGAGGAGCCACACATTTCCTTCCACACAGCGTTCCCCCAAGTCTCCCGATAAAAATGATACCTCACTTGTGTGGGTAGGCCTAGCGCCCGCGACAGGATATGCCCCAAAACACAAAGTGGACACATCCCATTTTTTGACAGAAAACAGAGCTGTTTTTTGCAAAGTGCCTACCTGTAGATTTTGGCCTCTAGCTCAGCCGGCACATAGGGAAACCTACCAAACCTGTGCATTTTTGTAAACTAGAGACGTAGGGGAATCCAAGATGGGGTGACTTGTGGGGCTCTGACCAGGTTCTGTTACCCAGAATCCTTTGCAAACCTCAAAATGTGGCTAAAACAACACGTTTTCCTCACATTTCGGTGACAGAAAGTTCTGGAATCTGAGAGGAGCCACAAATTTCCTTCCACCCAGCGTTCCAAAATGGCCCGCAGGGAAACCCTACAACAACAACAAAAAAATTTGCCCCCACGGGCGACCCCCTGTCCATTTTTTTTTTAAATAAATAAATTTTGCCCCTGGGGGCACCTACCTTTTTAAAGGGGGCCGACCCCCCCAAGTGAAATCCCTGGCGTCTAGTGGTGTTTCCTGGCCCCGATCGCAGCTGTGCTGCGATCGGGGGCAAGGAAACACTTTCAGAAGGCCTCGTTCTGCGATCGGGGGCCAGGAAACACTTTCAGGAAGGCCTCGTAAGAAAGGGGAGAGTCTCCCCTTTCTTACGAGGCCTTCCCGAACATGGGGAAGGCCATTTTCCCCATTGGAGTAGGAAGCGTTCGCAAGGCTGCTTCCTGCTCCGATGGGGAAATCAACTTTGTTAGGGGCGGGTGGGGGGCGGGGGAGAGACAGGGAGTGTCTCCCTGGGACACAAAAAATAAATAAATAAATCCTCGGGTGCGATGCACCCGAGGATTTATTAACCCCCTCCCTGGTGTTGGCCAGTGGTCGTGACCCGCACCAGGGAGGTAGTGCGGCGCATTGAAAAGGTTAAAGACCTATTGGAGTTAACAGATAAGCAAGGACAACTGCATTTGCCATAACATTTTATATCTGTTGTTTTTGGAATTGGAAACTGCTTTTTTATGTAAACCAGTAAGGACTATAGCCTTCATAATTTATTTATCCCTGTAACCAACCCTTTTCTACTGTGTTGAGCATAACCTTTACCACAAGACATCCACCAGAGATGCAGTCATAGGATTGCAAATGTCTACAAATTACAGTCGACAAAAGGACAATGCAACCCCTCAGTTTAGATAAGGTATAAAATAGTTATTTAGTTATTCAATATGTGATTTTGATACATATATGTCAACAATTAAAAAGCTGTGTTATTACTCTGGTAGTATTAACTTTTATTAATACTACCAAATTAATAAATAAAAACACCTTTTTTAAAATCAGGAGCACATATTGGGGAGTATTTTTAGTTTGGCTAGAAAACTGATAATTATTTTAATTTTAATTAGTTTAAGTATTTAATATTTTAGAAATTAAAAAACTCAGGAAATACTCTGATAGTATTAATTTTCAAATACTGTTACCAATATAACAGACAGGGGGTACTTTCAAACAATTTGTTATTTTTTTATTATTAGACATTTAAAAAATGATGCAAATATCAATAATTTTAAATATAGTACATTTTAGTGCTAAAATATGGTGACCCTTAAGATAGTAATATACAATTACATATTAAGAATATGAATGCTTAAAACAACTAATATCTATATATTTTACATGATTTTACCCATTGCATTAAAAAAAGACACACGTAATGTTTTTCAAAGAAATTATGGGGGTCAATCTGACCCTGGCGGTCATCGACCGCCAGGGCCAACGACCGCGGAAGCACCGCCAACAGGCTGGCGGTGCTTTCTGGCCAATTCTGACCGCGGCGGTAAAGCCGCGGTCAGAAAAGGGAAACCGGCGGTTTCCCGCCGGTTTTCCCCTGGCCATAGGAATCCTCCATGGTGGCGCTGCAAGCAGCGCCGCCATGGGGATTCCGACCCCCTTCCCGCCATCCTGTTCCTGGCGGTTCTTATCGCCAGGAACAGGATGGTGGGAACGGGTGTCGTGGGGCCCCTGGGGGCCCCTGCACTGCCCATGCCACTGGCATGGGCAGTGCAGGGGCCCCCTAACAGAGCCCCATAAAGATTTTCAGTGTCTGCTTTGCAGACACTGAAAATCGCGACGGGTGCCACTGCACCCGTCGCACCCCTTCAACTCCGCCGGCTCCGTTCGGAGCCGGCTTCATTGTTGAAGGGGCTTTCCCGCTGGGCCGGTGGGCGGCCTTCTGGCGGTCGCCCGCCGGCCCAGCGGGAAAGTCAGAATGATCGCCGCGGTCATTTGACCGCGGTACGGTCTTCTGGGGGTTCCCGCCAGGCGGGCGGCTTCTGGCGGTTCCCGCCAGGCGGGCGGCTTCCGCCGCCCGCCGGGGTCGGACTGACCCCCTATATGTTGTAAAAGTAAATAGCCCTATGGTGTATTTTTATAAAACAAATTTTATTATAATGTTGAAAATGTTCACATTATTCTTGTAAAAAAATAATGTCATTTTTAAATTGATTTATACAACATTTTTATTAATAGCTGTTATATATTTTTCCTCATTTTCCCTCATTGCTTTCCGTGTGTGAAGTAGTAATAGCTCTATTTTTTACCTCTGCCATATTTTTTATGTATTCCTTGTGTTTATATTTGTTTCTTCAGTTGGTGGAGCATTACAGTCAAGCTCGGATGGATGCCACTGCATCGGACAGGTAGGATGTTTTACATTTTTACCATATACATTTAAAAGGGTACATTTACTGTAGGGATATTCTAAGGTAGGCATTGCAGCATTTGTATGGTATGTTTTAACCTTTTTTCCTATTCAGGGTATTGGCAATATGCACTGCTGGATTTGGATTTGTTTGGAGTTCCTGGTTATTTTTATTTTATCTTTTTATGGACCAAACGTAGAGAGTAATTTACTTTTACCCTTAGGATTGTTTCTTTTTCTTAATAAAAAAAAAAGACAATTTCAATTAGGCTTTTTTAGGTCTGTGATCTTTCAATCTTGACTGCTAATTATAGGGTGCTGGGAGTATGCTAATTTGAAATTAAATATACTCCTTCTAGTCAAATTCCCCTTTAATTTGGAGCACTTTGTTTGTCTTTCTTCATTTTGATCAGGTTTTTTAAGCAGTTGGGTGTTGGTTCAAAACATTCCTGGCACATATTTTATTTAGAAAAATATTTTTAAAAAACTTTCTGATTTTTTATGGTTACTTCTTTGGGTTGCTACTTTGTGGATTACCATAGAATGACAATAGGATATCACAATGCTACTGTTACTTGAAGAAAAAATACAGCTCCAGATATGAATATTTTAATACATTTAAAAGTTGCCAATTCTAACTAGGAGAATATTTAAGACAGGAAAGTAAATCTGCATTAGTGTGTGTAGTATATCAGTAACATTAGTAATGTAATATGTAAGAAATGTTTTCAAAGTAGTCTGAACCAACAAACATTCCTAACTGCTGATCATTTGGAAGGAGACATTCATTAATTTCTTTACTATTTTCCTCAGTTGCTGACTACTTGCAAAATATTGTTCTTCTCCAATTTCTTGGAAACATTCTTCCTTTTGTAAAATTTCAAAAAAATGAAAGGCATCAGGATTGGCTTTGCCAACGGAGGTAGTGAACAAGTTATGTCCAACCTCTACAGAATTAGGGGCTTATTTATAGGCCCCTAGCGCCACCTTGTGCCACCTTGCATTAATGTAATTTATTCTGACGTTAATGTGGCCCAGCGAGGCCCAAATCCCTGCGCCGTATTTACAGGGTGGTGCAATGCATGCATTGTGCCACCCTGTAATCCTTTGCGCTACATTATGCCTTCGCCAGGTATTATGTATGCAAAGGGGGTGTTTCCCCTTTAGGAGAGCCGGAAAAATGGTGTAAGGAAATTTATGAGATTTCCTTACACCATTTTTTTATGGTACTTTTAACGCCTGCCCAAGAGCATTCTTTAGAATGGGGACCTATGTACTCTGCAGGACTAGTTCCAATATTTTGGCGCTACTCCTGCAGAGTACATCAATAGCGTAATGTAAGATGACGCTATTGCCCCCTATCCTGTGTCATGGTCCACCGTATTTTAAATATAGCACACATATGGTGGCAGTTGGGTGGTGCTAAGGGGTGCAGAGAAAGTGGAGCTGCACTCAGTGCAGCGTCACTTTCCATACATCTGCCTCTTAGTATCTGTCCCTCCCTCTAAGCATGTCAGGTAGCAGTTCCACTTTTCGATATGGAATTTTACAATCATTCTGCAACCTGACCTTTTAGATGGCCAATTGATGTTTCTTCAAAGTAATTTAGAAGTGGTGACAAATTATCCTTACTTTGTAAAAAAATATTCGGATTGAATCATCTGCATGTCTGGGAGGGAGAAAAGTGAATGCACTTTTTTTTTTTTACTTAAAATTGCTTGAGAAAAGTGGAATATATTCCTGAATTTGTATTTCAGGATACATTTTTTAACTGTAAAAACCACCGCCAATTCAAAATCAATTATTATTTTGTCAGGATTAAAATTTTAGATTTTCTCTTTTAATACTTATCATAAAGTCATTGTTAGCAGTTGACTACTTGTCCAATAGTAGAGCATATATATGACATTGTTATTTATGCTACATGGAAGAGTGTATACTTAGTTAAATGTGTGTGAACTTAACATAATAATTCCACTCATCATCCAAATTGCGCTATTCTTAAGAATGTGTGTTATGTAGTGTAGCAAAAATGTGTATTCTTTTAGGAGGACTTTTTTTTTTTTAACATGTTTTTATTGAATTTTCAATAGTATCATACATTGCGATGTGCACAGTTGACAGCAATAATAGGATGTTATCAGTAACAGTAATTAGCTGGGCACACGTTTATTAAACTTAACAAACAACTAACAACTTTCGTACACCACTAGGTCCGCGCATTTGTGTCTATACTTTCGAGCATTGCCGGATCGAGCATTTGAGGTTTTCTTTTGTGCGGGGGTTTCATTGCCGGTTGGGGTTCTAATTGAGGGGTGGCTTGGTGTTCTCCAGAGCCTATATCTGTTAATTAGGCATGATGGTCTGTGTGTGCTGCATGACTTGTGTGTGTTTGGGGGTGTGGTGTATTGATATTAGTGTCTAGGCGCTGTTGGCAGATGTGTGCGTATCCCCTGGTTTGCTGTCACATTGTAGCTGGAGCAAGCCCGCGGCTATCTGGGTGATCGTAGCTATCTGCGGTTCAAGGGGTTTTTTCGTCGCTCTTCGCTTCTAGTTTGGAGACCAGTGTACCCCATGCTTCATATCCTGAGTGTCGCAATCCGCCCCGCGCCAGTTTCGTTAATACCTGATGTTCAGCACGTGCCCAGCGAAGCGTGAGAGTGAGCCAGGCTCCAAGTTCAGGAGCCTTGGGAGCCTTCCAGTTCATGGCTATCAGTCTTTTGTACATTGCATAAGCCAGGTCTACGAATCTGTGCATATGTTTGCTACTTTTTGTCCTTGTCCTGAGGCCAAGTAGACAGGATTTGGGATTCGCGTCCAGGCTCAGGCCAGTCATTTCCGACAGTACAGTGGTCATCTTGGCACACTCCCCCCGCACCCGCGGGCACTCCCATACCATATGATAAAACTGTGCAGCTGGGGTTTTGCATCTGGGGCATGTTGGGTCCGTCCCAGGAAACATACGTTTAATCCTGGCTGGCGGCAAGTATGTCTGATGTAAGTAATTAAATTGTGTGTATCGGAATCTGGGGTTTCTTGAGACCTTGTGCGTGTGACTCAGGGCTTTTGGCCATTCTGACTCTGAGATCGGGGCAGGCAGTGCGGCATTCCACCTCTCCCGAACTTTCTGCAAATTAGACTCGGAGGGCTTGTTCAGAAGTTTGTACGTATTTGAGACTACTTTTTCTCGGGTGTCGCAGCTCAGCATATGGTGCAGAGTAGTCGAGGTGCCTGGCTCAGCGTCCCCAGACGCCCATGTATTTCTAATGGCGTGGCATATAGCGTGGTATGTCAGAAATTGCCCTGGGCTGATATCTGTGAGGGCCTGTATGGCTTCGAAGGACATTAGTTTTCCTTCCTCGAAACATTCTCCCACTGTGCTTATGCCCGCATCCATCCAGGTTGTGGACGAATGAGATCCAGCTTCCAACCATCCAGGGAGCCGTTCTAGTGGTAGGAGCGGTGAGTAGGGGAGTTTTTTGGCATCTTTTTGGATGTACTTCTTCCAGCATGCATGTGCTGCTGCCATCAGTGGGTTTATGCGTGTGCTTTTGGTTTGCTTGTTCGTGAGCCACTCGAGCAGAGGGACTCCCTGGAGCCGGGTTATCAGCCAGGTAGCTTCCGGTGAGCTGGGATTATGGATCTAATTTAAGATCCACTGCAGCTGTGCAGCCGCGGAATAGAGCTCAAAGTTAGGGGCGCCCAATCCACCCGCCGCCACCGGGTGGTGTAGTGTAGTGAGTGCGACCCGTCTTCTGCCCTCACCCCACACCAGCTGCACTAGTGCAGAATTTAAACTGTTGAAAAAGCTTTTGGGGATAATGATCGGCAGGGCCGCAAAGTAATACAGCAGCCAGGGCAGTACTAGCATGTTGGCTATAGCAACCTTTCCCAGTGGTGAGAGCGGTAATTTATTCCAGAAGCGCATTGAGTTCTTTATAGATGTCACCGCTCTCCCCAGATTGCCATCCCTGAGGTCTTCCGCTCTGTGGTAGACGTTGACCCCTAGATATTTGAATGTGTCGAAGCACCATTTTAATTGGCCTGATGGGGTATTCTCACGTCTCGCTGGGGATCATCTGACCAATGGGAATATGCAAGATTTCCCCCAATTAACTATCAAGCCCGAGATCTCTCCAAACTCAGACAGCAGTGACATCACCGCGGGCAACACCTCCTCTGTTCTGCGTATATATATCAAGGCATCATCTGCGTACAATGATATGACACGGGAGGTGCCACTCCTTACCACCCCCCATTCTTCTTTTTTTGCACGGACACGCGCGGCTAATGGTTCCATCGCTAGGGCGAACAGCAGGGGGGACAGGGGGCACCCCTGCCTTGTTCCCCTGCTAATCAGGAAGCTCTCTGATATGACTCCCCCTGTCTTCACCCTGGCCTGTGGGTTAGTGTACAGAATGCGTACCCATCTTATAAATTTTGGGCCTATACCCATTCGCTGCATGGTGGCGAACAGAAAGTCCCATTCTAGTGTATCGAACGCTTTTTCTCAAATGCACTCGGAGGGGTGTCGCCTATTACGCTCAGCAGCCTGCGAATGTTGAGGAAGGTGTTGCGTTTTGGGATAAATCCATTCTGATCTTCGTGTACCAAAGTATGCATGTGAGGAGCTAGCCTGTTGGCTAGTATCTTACCAAGTATTTTGCAATCTAGGTTTAGCAGAGACAGGGGTCTGTAGGACCTAACGTCGGTGGGGTCATGCCCCTGTTTCGGTAGAACCACTATCATTGCCTCTCTCATTGTGGGGGGCAGAGTTCCGTTAACCTCTGCTTCTTCAATTACTTTTAGGAGGTGTGCGTTAAGGTGTGTCGCAAAGGTGGAGTAATATTCTGATGTCCCTGGAGCTTTATTTCTAGGTGATTGTTCAAGAGCCCTGTTGAGTTCTCCTATTGTGATGGGGACCTCTAATGTCTCTCTATCAGTGTGTGTGAGTTGGGGCAAGGAGGAGTCCGCCAGAAAAGACCCGAGTTGTTGGGGAGTGCATGATGTACGTTTAGTGTATAGTTGTGTGTAGTATTCCCTGAACGCATCGTTTATTTTTTCCTGTGTGGTTGCAAGTGCGCCTGCGCCTATCCCTAATGCCCCGATTGGAGGGCTTTGCCTTTCCTCCCGTAGGAGCCATGCGAGCAGCCTACCCGATCTGTCGCCTTCCGCTTGTAATCTAGTCAGGTGATATTTGTAGTCATGAAGGCGTAGTGTGGCATCAGCGGCTGCGTATTCTGCACGCGCATCTTTTAATGACGTGTATGGCGTTTCGTTGCGGGCTACTTAATTTTCTAGTGCTCTTAGTTTCTTCTCCAGCTTGCTAACCTCTGCATGGAGTGTGTGTCTCACCCCCCATGTAGTAGAAATACAGTGCCCACGAGTCACTACTTTATGTGCGTCCCATTCCACTGCTCTTAAATTTGTGGTGCCAGCATTTAGTCCCCAGTACTGCTTTAGCGCTGTTTTCAGTGCGTCTGTGAATGCTGGGTCCTGCAGCGCCTCCACTTGTAGTCTCCAAGTTGAAATCGCTTGACGCCTCCTGCCCCAGTCCAAAGTTATTTTAAGCGGCGAGTGGTGTGATAGTGTCCTAGCTAAGTATTCAATCCTGTTGGTTGCTGTGCAAATTTCCTGAGTACCCCATAGTAAATCTATCCTGCTGTACACTTTGTGTGGCACTGAGTAAAATGAATATTCTCTGTTTTGTGGGTGCTTCATCCGCCATAAATCATGAAGGCCCATGTCGCTGGCCCATGTTGACAGTGGGCGCCTGGGGTATCTATTGGCCGCTAGATGTGTGGGGGGGCTAGACCTATCCAGTGTCGGGTCCGGCGTATTATTGAAGTCCCCTCCCCATATTGCGGGTGTTGCGGGGTTCGCTAATAATGCTGGGGTGAGCGTGTTCAGGAACTCAGGTAGCGCAGTGTTAGGGGCGTATACACCTATGAGTGATAGTTGTTTGCCGTCTAATTTACCCTCCACTTCTACATATCTACCCTCCTGATCTATCCTATATGATGTTTGGAGGAATGGGACACTCCCTGCTATCCATATAAGGACCCCCCTCGCAAAGGTTGAATAAGATGTTCCTACAATCTGTCCTCCCCATTTGCTCTGCAGTTCTTGTAGGTCTGGATCCCGCAGGTGGGTTTCTTGTAGAATTGCAATGTGTGTGCCCTGACGTTTAAGTCTTGCATGCACCCTAGACCTTTTGATATGGTTCCTGAGACCCCTGACATTCCAGGTGAATATGTCATATTTCTGTGTATTATAGGCTGTAGGTTGGGCCATATTTATTTTGTAGTGACGCGACTAGCACACTGCCCTCCGACAGGACCCGGATAGTTTCACCTGTCCCCTTTGCCGCAGCAGCCCAGTCCCCCGCCCCTAGCCGTGTATCCTGTGTTATGCTCAGACCCGTGGTGTACAAACTAGTAATTACCCTCCCTCCCTCCCCAACTGGATCCCATCCCCAACTGTGAACCAACAAGAAACTGCACCCCCCATTGGGGTGCGACCTGGGCTGTGTCCATGTGGATGTCTGCGGGAGAGCAATAATACTATCCGGGTGCGGCTCATTATAGGGGCTCGCATCCTTCTGCAGACACAGTCTGCGAATAGTGTAGGGCGTCCCCAGGGCACAGCAAACCATCCCCCCCCGCCGCGCCCCGCCACCAATTACGCGCAGTATGAATAAAGGAGTTATCATTAAGAGCTGAAAAACAAGGATACATAAGTTCAGGCAATGTGTCCATCTGCTACCAGTGAGGCACTCAGTGATCAGTTCAGCTCTCCGACTGTGGCAACGGGTCCCGCCGCGGGGGTAGGTCATCAGCACTCGTTCAGAGTATATCTGCTGTCCGGGGGGTGATCTCCGGACCCTTCAGTGACTCCGTTAGTGTGGAATCCGAACTTATCGAATCCGATTCCGAGCCCTCTTCCGGGTGGGTCCTGAGAGTCTCAAAAGAGTTCTGTATCAGCAGGGGAGTTTCCTTCAAGGCCCTGGCTCTTTCTTCCGCAGCCTGTTTCTCCGTGGGTTGACCCCTGGAGCGCCTCTTGGAGCGTTTCCGTGAGGGCGCTGTGGACCAGTTTTCGTTGATTTCGGTTGTTTCTCTGGGATGGGCAATCCCCTTGGCGTGCAGCCATGTCCAAGCGTCTTCCAGCGATGTGAACACGTGGGTGCGTTCATCTGTTAGTACTCTTAGTTTGGCGGGGAATAATAGAGCATACTTTATGTCATGTTCACGGAGAAGTCGCTTTATTTGAGCAAAAGAGTTGCGTTGTCTTTGCACTTCTTGAGTGAAGTCTGGATAGGCGTGAATAGTTGAGTCCTCGTACTGGAATGGGCCTTTACTGCGAAATTGTTGCAGTATCGCATCTCGGTCTCTAAAATTCAGGAACCTGGCTATCAGCGGTCTTGGGGGCTGGCCCAGCACCGGGGGGCGCCCAGGAATCCTGTGTGCTCTTTCAATCGAGAAAAATTTAGATTGGGCTCCATTCAGGACCTCTTTAGCTAACCAGTGTTCCAACAGAAGCTCTGAGCTTTGATCCAGTGATTTTTCCGGAAATCCGAGAAACCGTATGTTGTTACGGTGGGATCTGCCCTCCGCCTCCTCTGCTCTTCTCTGCAGTGCTTTTACCTCTAAGTCTAGGCGGAGGATTTGTTTTTGGTTGTCTGTTACTTTGGGGTTCAGTTCGTTTAGCGCCTCCTCCGTTGACTTCACTTTTTCGGATAATTTGCGGTGGTCCGCTCTGAGAATGTTTAGGTCTTGCGATACCGTATCTATTCTGTTTTCCAATGAAATTTTAGTGTCCATGATTGCTTGAAGTGCTTTCTCAAATTGTGAGGAGTGGGCCAGAAGTGTAGATTCCAGCGTCTGTAGGGTAGGCATGGGTTGTTGGTCCCCAGGCGCTGGTCCATGCGTGCTTCGGTCCTGGCTCCTCGCTGATTTTGATCTCCCAGCCATTTTGTCTCGACTTGTGGGTCCCTGTTCCTTTTGCACCCACGCGGACTCCCACGTTCCCTGGGTTGGACAGATAAGGAGGGCTGTGTATTTTCACGGGTCCCCGCCGGCGTGTGCTTTAGTTCTTTTTAGGTTGCGACCCGCCTTGTGTTTTCGAAGTGAATTCCTGCTCAGCCGCCAGCCTCCAGGCCGCACAGCCAGCACCGGCGGGAGGGAGACAGGCAGTGGGAGAGGGGGGGCGAGGTCCGCGCGCACCCAGCGGCACCGCAGCCGGCCCGGACAACTTAGGGCCTGGATGAGGGCCCCCTACTCCCACGATGTCTACCGCCGTGTGCGCACTTCTTTATTTATTTAGGCCGCCGTGCAGGGTTCTAATCCCCGTGCCAGGGGAATGATGGTGGACACACTATCCTGTAAAGTGCGCTTCCTCCGTGGCCCACGGAGGACCAGAAATTACCGGAGCCACCAGCAATGGGTGGGGGGCGCAGGGAGCAAGCCCCCCCGGCTCCGAATCGTTGGCGCCCCAGAGGTGTCCCGTGGGATTCTCTCCGTGTCCCCCCTAGGTCGAGGGGGGGGGACGTCTTGTTGCCGGTCCGTGGGCCGAAGGGGGCACCCCCGGGGGTGCCCGTCCGCAACTTCTCCGCTTCTCCACTCACCCCCCACGCCAGCAGCGGGGAGGGATCTCCAGTGATAGAGGGGGGTTGGAGGGGGGCAACCCAATGCAGTGCAGGGCCCAGCGATGGGCCCACTGCCCTCCCGCAAAGGGGACCCCCCGCCACCGCACATCCGCCTCACCTTCGGAGCTCCAGGACGGAGCTCCAGTCCACGCTGCGGAGAAAGATGGCGGCTGCGGTTCCTGACGCGGCGTTGTTGTTCGGCGGCCTCCCTTCACGGCCGTCCGAGTGCCTCCGGAGCCGCCGGCAAGAGGAGAAAGGCTCCCGGAGCGGGTCTCTCCCCCGCACCAGGATATTGGCGTCCTCGGGGCACCCCGCAGTTGTTTAGTGGCGAGCCTGAGACGGAGCGCTTAGTTAAGCGTCCCTCTCGGTTTGCTTCTTGGCTCCTCCCCTAGGAGGACTTTTGTTATTGTACATTCGGGAAAGGCTTGTGGTTACATGTACATTTAGGGGTTCAGATGTCTCAATATCACTAAATTGCTTCGGTTGAGGGGAATCAACTTTGCTTGCCTGTTCTTTTCTACTGATTAACTGTTTTGCTCTTTGAATGGTAGACATATCTCCAAAAACACAAACAGGACGTTTTTCAACTCCTCTGTTAGCACTGTGCCACAGGGTTCATGAAATGTGTTTGCTAGGTTTTTAACCGGTTGGATATTTTCCCTGATTTCTATTACTGTTGCAGAGGTAGAATGGTTATGCTCTGGGGTACGTTCATTATCTATCTCCAGAATAACTGCTCTGCCTCAGCCACAGGTCAAAAAATATTTTACTTATCTCCAATGACCTCTGGGTTTAGTATACCTACCCTTACATTAAAGGTAGCCGTTTTTTAAAGGAAAAATTTCACCTCAGGCATGTTTTCCATTCTAGAGAATATTCATAACATGCAGTGAAAACAAAATATTATTAGTAGTGTCATTTTAAATATAATTTAAAAAAATGTTTTGCATTCATTGGTCTTTTTACCTTGCTTTATGTTAGCTTATTTGTTCTTTACTCTGACTTCAGTGCATTTGACTGTGATTGTGCGTAAATTTCTGTAAAGACAAAAAACAGTTTGTGTCAGTATTTTTCCATAAAAGGGTCTTTTATTTTTGGTTCCCCTTATATCTGCAGTGAAAACTGTTCCATTAGTTACTTGTCAAGACAAGGAAAATTGAAAAATGATATTCTGTTAATTTAGGTGTTAATTGTTAGAAAATTAGTTTAATTGACAAAGCCACAGCTTTGTTGATATTACCTTTATGATTCACTGTGTTTTTTTAATGTTTATTCTGATTACATCATTTGACAAGTTGTTTTACACCCTGCTCATTTATAATTAGTATTTTGCAATTTAAACAAAACAAAATGATCTTTACTTAGCAAATAATGATTTACTTGACACAGTATTATTTTCAGTATTCAGGCAAGTTAAAAAGGGGGAAATTTAGTTTGTTTTTTGGTTCTTGATTGGAATAACATTAAAGGATGTTAAATAATTTATTGTTTGGTCTGTTGTCTTACAATTATTCATCTAATAGGTTTTGTTTCGTGTTCCCTGCTAAAAATGCGAATCTTAAAAAAAAAAAAAAAAGAGTTAAAAATGTTGAAATAAAGGTATTAATTTATGTTCGGATCATTGTTAGTGACTTATGATTATAATTTTGTAGTTACCCCAGGGTTGTGGTAGATGGCACTGTTGTGTGCAGATGCCCCTTTTCAGTATGTCCTCTCATCAAAGATGTGACCCATGGAGGGTGAAGAAATGATGGCCAGTATCTTTATATGTTTTTTCATGGCACTTCCATTTTCTGAAAAAATATGCTTAGAAATGTATATTTTATCCCTGATTTATCTATGACTCAAATATAATTTTGGGGGGATAGTTTTCTGTGATATATGTTGACATAACATACACATATACACATATACACATGTGTGTATATGTGTCATAAAATGAACACCATCTTGCTTGAGGAATAAATATGTGTCTATATTTTTCCACAAATATGCTTTCATTTTAAACTCAATTTTAATATCATTTCAAATGTTGCATAACATTTGATATAGACTTTTTAAAAATTGCATGGTAAAAAAGCATTGTATAATCTCACATAAAATTAATTTATATACATTTATATTATTTTGTTTTGTAACATCTAAAGTGATAAAAGTGCGTGGTAAATTACCACATAGTAATTGATTGTGTGGTAGTGACTGATATTCCCCTCATTAGAGGGGTCAACAAGGATTAGCATGTTGAAAATATTTTACTCCTGGAGTTTGTTAACACTAAAATCCTTACCTACAAAAGTAATCTCTGAAGTTTCAGGTAATAAAATACCCTCTACAGAGTTTATCACATTGAAATATCAATCCATTATTATACGCCTATTGACACTAACATTTTCACAATAAATATTCTAGGACTACTATTTATATCATAACTTTAAATAATAAACAAATCATACCTATGACCTTGATTATTTAATTGGAACTATAATCAATGCAATCCTGTTGAATGGAGCATAAACTTTCCCAAATGGCAAACAGGCACAATACAAGCACATATTATTGGCAGAAGCACAGAACTTTTGCCCAACCAAAAGCTGTAATCTAAGGCATCAAAGCCTGTATTTCAGGAATGCTTCTTAGTTGTGTTTCTAAATGTTCTTTTCATGTTGATCACATTAAGGGGGTCATTCTGACCCTGGCGGTCACCGACCGCCAGGGCCAACGACCGCGGAAACACCGCCAACAGGCTTGCGGTGCTTCCTGGGCGATTCTGACCGCAGCGGTAAAGCCGCGGTCAGAAAAGGGGAACCGGCGGTTTCCCGACGGTTTTCCCCTGGCCCAGGGAATCCTCCAAGGCGGCGCTGCTTGCAGCGCCGCCATGGGGATTCCGACCCCCTTCCCGCCACCCTGTTCCTGGCGGTTGTTACCGCCAGGAACAGGATGGCAGGAACGGGTGTCGTGGGGCCCCTGGGGGCCCCTGTACTGCCCATGCCACTGGCATGGGCAGTGCAGGGACCCTCTAACAGGGCCCCATAATGATTTTCAGTGTCTGCTTTGCAGACACTGAAAATCGCGACGGGTGCCACTGCACCCGTCGCACCCCAGCAACTCCGCCGGCTCCATTCGGAGCCGGCTTCATCGTTGCTGGGTCTTTCCCGCTGGGCCGGCGGGCGGCCTTTTGGCGGTCGCCCGCCGGCCCAGCGGGAAAGCCAGAATGGCCGCCGCGGTCTTTTGACCGCGGTGCAGTCATTCGGCGGTTCCCGCCAGGCGGGTGGCTACCGCCGCCCGCCGCGGTTGGAATGACCGCCTAAGTCTGGTGACTCCTTGGCTGTCAATTGAAAACATCTATCTACTAACCTCAATTAACCTTGTGACCTGGAATTGATAGTCATTGTCCCATGTGACATGCAGTGAAGTAGATTTGTGGGTATAGAGAATAATCAAAACACCAGTGTACTATTTGATTGTGATGTTGCTCATAATTTAGTAAATGACCACACAATAACCATACAACCTGAACCCATATTATGATCAATCAAGTAATCCTGATTCGTAATCAAACAGGAGTTTGTACTGAAGAATTACAGTTTGTGAAAATGTATGACATAAAGTAAAGAGTTCCACCCCACACATATTTTGGCAGTATGAAATGTGGCAAAAGTTGTGATTGAAACACCTTAGTATTCTGCACTTCACCTCCTGTCAATGGAGGAAAACATGCAGCATTCACACTGAAGCCCCCATTTCTGCCTGCATTATTTGTAAAGGATGTTATACCACCCTGCCGGAAAACAGAACCCTCTAGAGTGGATATTTCCCTGGGCAGTATGCCAGCATAAAAAAAAACCAGCTCAGTCCGATTGAAAGCCTCTTGAGATATCAGCAATGCTGGATTCCCCCCAACCCCCTTAGAATGAAATATGTGGTCTGGCTTATTTCTGGGCGCTTTTCAGTTCAAGGAGAATCCTGGCCATATTATGAAAGGGACTCATAGGTGCCATTAACAATTATGCCTGTTGCTCAACTCCCTCTACTCTCCTTTGGTATTACAAAGTGAGATTCTGTTTGTGTCTGTCCAGCGCAAAGTGGGTGCGCTCTCTTTTTTTGTATATGGAGTGGCCAAATAGAAATGAGAAAAATCCTTTCTCCCTTTCAAACTTACAGTGCATTACAAATGAAGACACAGTCTCCAGAGTAGTATTCACTGTGCATCATCCAGAAGGTGGCGCACAGTTATTGTACCCCTTTAGGTTTCCCTGAATCACTGGCCTGGATGATTCCAAGGCTCCCTGTTAAAGGTCAGGTGGTGCTGGAGACAGTTCCTTTTCTGGTAATTAAGAGCACAACCTTCTTTGCCCTGGTCACAGTAGGAGAGCATCTACCAGCACAAACCAGGGGTGTGTATCTTTTTCTATAATGTGGACCCAGGGCTGGCTAGAAAGGAGGCTTTACCTGGCAGCATTGCATTTTATTATTGAAAAATATCCCTTAACACAGAATATCAAAGTGGTTCATTGTTTGCAATTAGCACAAGTGCTACATATCTTCTGTCAGTATCTGGACCCGTTCATCTTGTTTAAGGTTGGTTCTTTGCGTGAAAGTGGAGGAACCTTCCTATGCTAGTACTGTGTAAAGGATAATAATAGATGCAGCACCATGAATTTGTGTTTTCCCCTGTTACTTACCACTGAGGTCATAATCAGGCGAAGAAACACACTGTATACTAGGTGCTAATGTTATTAGCATCATAGTATTTTTGAACCTGTCTGCACACCATTGGTCTAAGTGACCACTTAAGTGCTGTTCAATTATAGAGAAATACTGACTTTTCACAATGATTGTCAAGCATTATTTTTCTATCATAATTATTACTTTTGTTTGCACCACGATGCAAAGTTGAGGTTAATGTGCAAAAACACATAACAGAACGCAAACTCAGTAATAATTAAAATCACTTTCAATCACATACTATTAGTTAAAAAGGTGCCAAAGAATATTACACCAGCACCTGAGTTTTACCCTGCACATACCTACCCATAACTTTGCACCCTGACTGTTATATAATTATCCAGCAGCATTTACCTTTCACAAGGAAGTGCAAGCATTATTAATCCATGATATGCTTTTAAAGTATTAGTTGTATTTTAAAAATAATAATGCCCTAGTTACAATAGCTAGCTGTGGAGTCATTAGGCTGATTTTACCCATCTCTTTTGTACTAACCAAAACATTTTGAACAAGGATATAATTACAATGACTAATTCTACACTAAATAGGTACACTGTTCCTTAAATCTAGGGGAACATTAATGTTCAGGAGCAAGAGCACTCACACATCCATATGGATGCTATGCTTCCTCATCGGGTTGCTCCTCGTCAGACTGGCAGTGCAATATCTGAGGTCTCCCCATTCGGGGGCTCTTTACCTTCAATTTACACCTCTCTCTCTTTCTCTCTCTCGCTCCCTCACTCTCATTCTCTCTCTGTCTCTCATGTCCAGGGGTGCATTAAGGGCACTTAAATCGTATCGGTACTACAATACAGGGAGCTGATTCTCTCTCTTCTTCTTGTCATGCAATAGCTTTTGCCTTTGTTTCTTCGTTCTATCTAAATAGAATACAAATATTACAAAAATTTTACAATAACGTTTGTTTCAAAATTTGATAAACCATAACGGTTTATCAAATTTAAAACAAAAATTATTATAACATTTTTCTAATATTTTACAATCCACTTAAATAGAAAAAAAACCAAAGGTAAAACCCACTGCCTTTGCCTATGCTTGTTATTACCTAATGGTCTTGTTTTTATCTGTACTAGCTCAAGGGACGTAGTGACTTTAAGGTTTTGGAGGCAGACCTAGGGCCTCATTATGACTTTGACGGTCCAACCATGGGACTGACAAAGCCCCAGTGCGGATGCTGCCCTCATGCCAGCTGCTCCCCCGTCATATTACAATGTTACCACCTGGCTGAATGACAGGAACATTGTATTACAACTTCCTGCCGGGCTGACCGGCGGGAGTAGTGCTATGATACTGGTCTCGTCTCCCTTAAGGAGCCAAGGCCAGTATTGTAGCACTTCAGCACCCTCATAATGCGCACTGTCTGCAGCGCGCATTCTGAGGGTGCTGGACAGTGCAGTGCAGGAGCACCCCTGAGAAACCCAGCACCATGTTTCCACTGGCCTTTCCATGGTGGGGTTCCCACCATCGAAAGACTTGTAGAAACAGGAGTTGTGATCAGCACAGTGGCACTGAGTACAGCGCTGCCGTGGCTGACCATGAGTCTGACTGCTGTCGGCTCGTCAGCAACCTTGTTCCCAGTGGTGACAGCGGTCCAGCCCCCAGGGTTGTAATGTGGCAGTCAGAGCACCTGGAGTGCGGAAGTTCAACCTTCACAGTGGGGCTGGAGGTCTCAAGGCCACCAGCCTCATAATCACCCCCTTAGTACCTGGGCAGGGTATTTTATCGCAAAAGCAATTGAGCACCCTGCTTACCAAACCCCCAAACTACACAATGTATTTGAATGCAAAATGCAATAGTTGGTTTGATAAAAAAAAATAGGTTACAAAGTGAGCAAATAACTGTTTTGTTATCAAACTGGATATTATGGTGTAAAATAACTGGCAGAGTCAAGTATGTGAGAATTACAATACAAAATTGAATTATGAACTAATGACAATGTATCATTAAATTAAGTAGCTAAAACTTGATTTCATCATAAATATTTTGAAAAGATTTAAATCCAGCATATCCTTTATAATCCGGCATGTGCGATGGACATATTAAGATATGATTTCCAGTGAGAAAATGTGAAGAGTGGATATTTTAATCAGTGTCACATTAACGTATGATAGTGTATATATTAAAGTGAATGCTCAAGATTTCTAAATTATTGGTTGGAAAATTAAAAGTCTTTTTTCACAGTACAATAAAATACATTATGCATGTACACAATGTATTGGTTATTGTCATAATTCTAGAAGCAAGAGTAACATTCCTCAAAGATCACCAACTAAGATCTAGCAACCTGGGAAAAACACAGGAAAGTGACATATTGAATTATTTTCCAAATACATAGGCAACAAAAACAAGTACTGGTAGTCCTCTTTGACTTTGCCCAGGAGACAAGTGTACCCAGGACGATGATTTGACTGAACAGAAATTCCATGAGCCATTATGAAATTTGGCAGAAATAGGCTTGGAGATATGTATCACTGGAGTGTCAATTCATTATATCACCTTGTCAAATATTTACCAGTTTTTAGCCTTCCTAGAGCTTTAACATTATTGCCTAAATTTGGATCACTCATTGTCCTTGAAAACAACTTTCTTCATTGGCTTAGATTATGTATTATTGTACCAAACAAAAGCTCAATTTAAATTCTCAGTAGGCTGAGAGTAGATTTTGGACTGCCCTTAGAAATACTTGTAGAATTTACAGCCTTAGTGAAGCTGCCAATCTGCACTGAACTGTGCAGATTTATCACCATACACCTCTGCAGCAACATTCTCCTGTTCTAATATAGAAGGTGGTGGATTTGCTTTATGGAGACTATGAGCCTGCTTTAGAGTTTGGTGAAGAGTGTACTCCATCAGCTTTGAGACAGAGTTCCCTTTTGGCTGACATGAAGTTCTACCAGCCTCATCTAAATTTGGGTAAAACTGAAGTATTTCAGTGGTGGAGACTGCTCGGTCTCCACCGCTGACGTGCACCTACTGAGGGTAGTCAAATGGCCAGTTTTCACTGTCCGACAATGGTGGGAAGGAGCAGTGAAAATTTCTAAATGACCCACCACACAATGGAACAAATTTCTCATGGCAAGGGGAATCATTGTTTTTTTTATTTTCAAAAAGAAAATTCCACTTTGGGATTTTCTTTTCGCAACTCAAAAAATATTGAATGGTCGCCATATTGCTCCATCATGTTGCTCTCAGTGCTGTGACAGGCACCTCCATGATGGCAGTTCATGCCAATGTAACAGTCTGCTGCACTTTATTAAATAAATGACATCATCCAATTCATGTAGCTGTGCAGATGGGGAACAACCAAACCAGATGAACTGTTTAGGTGTGCTGATGCATTTTACAATGACGAGTAAAATAATGCAATAATGTACAGAATTAATGTGTAGGCTTTAACGAAAAATAAATGTGTTTAAATGCACACATTTTAGTAGGAAACCATATTTACTTGTATTAGATCTGAATAGCCGAAGAAACATTTTCTGACAAGTTGACAGTACTAAAGAATGCTAACCTCATAATGAATAATAGTTGCGTAAATGTTTTCATTTGATTCTGCAAATGTTTCTACTTACACAAATATCACTGTTAACTAATGAATAGAGATTTGTTATTTAGTGATGTCATAGACAAGTTCACACAGGAAGATGCAGCATTTCTAAAGGGAATAGTATTTGAGAAGAAATGGTGTAATTCAACACTGCTGCTTCAGTTTATTGTGTTCCTGGTGAGAAGATAACGAGTGATCCTGTTCCCATGAGAGCATCTAAAGCTGCTTTGGTGGATGAAGACAGAACAAATGAAGAACTGCAATATTGAAAATGTGTGTTGGCTATATTAGTGTGTGTTCCTTGAGTAGATTATGACAATCCCCACCTGTCTCTCAGTCAGAGCATTATCTTTTTTTTTAAAGTCTTTATTGAGAAGCAAGGGAGAACTTACAATCAGAGTACAGGAGTACAGGAAATGCAGCAACTGAAACATTTCACCACATACATGAGAAGAGAGCAGACAATAATTTAGTCATAGGTATAATAAACATTAAGTGCAACCTTGATATAAAGACCGTACTAGACTCCCAATAAGGTTTTGGACTTTTACACCTCTTTCACCTGTCCTCCTCTTGCCTCCCCCTCATTCATTCACCTTGATAGGTGCACCAATTACCCCACACTTTGTCCCATTTCTTAGGGCAGCCCTTACTCTGACCACTCGCTCTGCCCTTTGACACCAGTCTAGGTCAGACATCCACTCCTCTAGCTGGGGAAGGGACCCTGCGCCCCAGCCACGTGCAAAGTTAAGCTGGGCCACAATTATTGCCATTGTCAGCCAGATCCCTTGATATCTCAGACAAATCTTTTCTCTCAAAACATTTAAAAGGAGTAGCATAGCATCCAGTGGAACTGCTTGTCTAAGCACAATGGTCATAACCTGCAACACATCCACCTTGTAGAACTGTATTTATGGGAATGCCCATAAGATATGAAAGAAAGTGCCTTCTTTCCCACATTCCCTCAGGCAAAGTGACAAGTCCCCCATACCCATCATGTGTAGAAGTACTTTGGAATAGTATGCCCTGTGAAGTATCCGTAGTTGGATCAACCTGAAACAGGCTCATATTGCTACCTCTCTGGGGCTTTGAAAAGCTTCTGTCCAATCGTTGTCCTCAAATATCCCCAGATCCCTCTCCCAGGCCTCTCTCAGGAAGGACAGTGAATCAAGGGAATTGTTCATTATTTTTTTTATATGTCATGGAGACAGCCTTACACTCGAGCTGGGCCAAAGGGAGGTGGTCCGACAGTGAAGCTGCCTCTGGTATCTGGTCCCCCTCCATGATATGGCGTTGAAAGGCATGTCATAATTGTAAATATTTGTAGTGCTCGGTCTCTGCCACCTTGTAATCTTGGCACAGAGTTTCAAATGTCACCATTGCCTGCCCACTCCACACATAACCCAGATACTCGATGCCTAGCTGTGAACCCACCAAGCGCCCCAATGTCCCGCAAGAGTTTGTTGTTCCATAATGGGGTCTGGGCAGTCATTCACCCCCATCAACCTAAATATTTTGTCAACTCCCTCCACACTGGACTACTGTGTGAGTCGGCAGGGCACGCTCACCCGATTGTTTCTACAGAGCTGCCTCGTAACCTCTGTTCCCCATAGAGTCCCTGTTGACACAAAATGCTGGCACTGCTTAATCTGCAAACACCCAATGATTGAAAGTCAACAGTTGTGCAGCCTAATAATACCTGAGAAGGTCCTTCTTGTAGACTCCCTTTTGCAGCATAAGAAGTGCTTTGCAGGAACTACCTCCATCCCACAATAGCAGTCTGATCTCAGTATCAACCAGCCTAAAAATGTCTTCAGAAACCTCATAGGGAGAGTTTTGGAAAACATATAGCAGGTAGGGTAATGCCATTATTTTGAAAAGGGCGCCCCCACCAATTAGTGACCATAGCAGGGTCCACCACATCTCTGTGTAGCCTGTCTAATTGTGGGAAAAGGTTTTGCTGCAGGAAATGTTCCAGGTCTGTGGTAACATAAATGCCCAGGTGCACAAACCTGCCCTGAACTATTGGTGCAATGTAGTCCAAAGGGAGTATCAGAACATCTCCCACCAGCAGGAAATTGAGGAACTTGCCCCAGTTGATTTGGTACCCAGAGTGTTCCCTGGAGATTCGGAAGACTAGCAAGATCCCATCAATGACCGGAGTGGTTTGTTGACAGAAAGCAGTATGTCATTGGCATAAAGGGAAATACGCTCCTTCCTCACAGAGCATTCTCAGGACATTTTCTAAGCTGAGACCCTACTGAGTTTCTTTTAATCTCTCTTCATGTGAAGTTCTGTTTTCATTGATTATTGAATTATTGAGCTGATACTTGATGCTAAAGCTTTATCCGTTGATCTCTCTCACTAGAACATAGAGCTCTTTAAGGGCTTCTGAGACACCTTTTCATTCCTATTCCTAGAATAGGGAGTCTTTCCTTTATGGAACATGCTTGATGCATTTATTATGATTTATTAATTAATCATTTTGATTACTGACCAAACTAATGACTGATATTGATGGATTTACATGATAACGCTAATAAAGATGAAATACTAAAAGATTTGCTTCATAAAAACTTTTCACTCATACCAAATTCTCATTATTGACTGAAAATACACTGGAGATTGTGATGACAATTTACTGCAATGTACACTCTTTATTAATCTCAGTCAACATCAAAGATCCATCGACCTGTGTAGAACAACTTAACAGAGATCCCTGTCCCCTCAGTGTGTGTGTGAGGGGGTGTGTGTGAGTACACAAACGTGTGCATGTGTGCATGGGAAGTCTGAGTATCTACCATCTGGCACCACATTATAAGTTCCAACAACATCTATGTGCTAGGGAAACTGCACCGGGGCAAGCTGAGGGATGTGTCTTAAAATCTAAAAACAAATATTCATATAAACCCCCAAATATTTAAATAAAATACAAGAAATAGTATAATAATACAAATAAGTTAATGTTCACAATAGTAATATCATTTTAAAAATCCTTTCTCAAACAAGTTGCAAGCAATATTGTTTCAAATCACAAAATCTTAATGGAACTCTCACTTTACCCACTTGAAGTTGCATACCTATAGAAATGGCAAAGTCTTAAGAATCGGAACAACTGCATGTTGGGAACTACTTTCTAATATGTGCTTTCTGATATTTGTAAAAGTCAATATAATCATAAACAATGGAGATATGAAAAGCTATTTTGTTACACACTTGGTATGGTTGCTTGGAGAGAGTCTTCTGATAAATTATGTGTGAGGAACTCTTAATATGAAGTATAGGAAGTTCCTGACAGCAATACAGCAAGGGTTGCTTCTCTGGTATCATGGATTTCATAATCTCCAGCAACTGTGTGTGGCTCATGTGACAATTAAAAGCATGATTCATTAAAGGATATATTCTTCTTACATGATTATGTCTCACACAGTGATGCTGCATAGTCATTTCATAGAAATTCCTGAACTGAAGGGCCTATATGTGTGCAGTGAGAGGAACTCTGAATGCACATATGTGATTCTTGACACATTTAAATACCCCATGAAGATCCGAGAAACCCTTGAAAACCCATAAACTTCAGTAGTTGTAAAGGACCACATAAAGGTTATATAATGTCGGAGATTTGTGGAACAGTCTCTTGAAACAGGAGTTTTTAAAAGTTCTTTAAAGTTATGCAACACCGTGCATAAGAGAACTAGCGTGATTTGCATATCTCTTGAGATTTTGAAAGTTTTGGTGAAAATAGGTATCATTTTAGCAAGTGTTAAATGATATGTGCCCTTGGAATTGGGAAACATTTAAAGGAACCCCACAGGATGCCTTTTTTTCATCTGCTGAGCACCACACAAAAACATTCCAGTTAAAAATGAGATCACAAATGTATAAATTGTCACTTTAGAAAATGTGCTTTGTGTGATGGAGTGACCCACATGAGAGTGATAGCTATGCATTGCACAGTGGCTGCTGAAAATAACTTTTAAACCATTGATGCTTCTGTCCAATAGCAGATGGCTTCTGAATTATCTGTGTATGACTTGGTTACATAATAACACAAGCTACAAATACTGTAAAACCCAACACAAAAGGAAAGGTAGGTATTGAGTTAAAGCAGTTACTTTGAATTAGGGTTCATAGTGATATTTCCTCCTTAAACTCCACACTCTCGTGTCAACACGTTTAATTAATAAATGAAAAGGGTTGAGACACAGGACCAGGATAAGTCTGAACTGACTGTGGCCCTGTGCAAATAAAAAAAACTTTCACAGAACAAAATTCGAAGTCAAAACCAAAAAGGTTTATTCAACCTTAAGAATAATTACAGAAGGCAGAAAGTAGTCAGTTAGTCAAATTCAAATAAGCATCAATGATGCCTCAAAATAAGCAAATTGAAGGAGAAATCAACATAAGGTCAACTGCCAAAGCAAGCATGCAGCATGAAGACTAACACAAAATCTATTCAAATAAGTCAGGAAAAATTTAGATATAAGTCAGCAAGCGGACTGACACAGAGAATGCTCAGTTTGACATTTAAGAAAGGTTTCAGTGCCTCATCACGAGTATGGTGGTCCAAGGACTGCCACACTTGCGTTGACAGTTGGACTGTCTCACCCCGGGTGGTCCAACCGCCCAATTACAGCCCTGGCGGTGGATCTACCAGGGGACCACCATCCCGCCAGGAACATGGTTCCCAATGGCATGACAGCAGTCAGAGTAGTACTCAGCCATGGCGTCGCTGAACTCACCGCCACCTGGCTGATAAGAACTCCCTTTACTGCCAGCCTTTCCATGGCAGTACGAAAAGGCTGGTAGTAAGGGTATGCTGGGAGCTGCAGGAGGGCCCCTGAAATGCTGGTCACCCTCAGAATGCGCATTCGGAGGGTGCTGGCCGGTCCCAGATGTGCTGCGAGATAGCACTCGGCTCCTATAAGGGAGCCGGGTGCTATCTTTTACCACTGTTCTCTGCTGCTCTGAATGGCGGGAAAACTCTATTGCAATGTTTCTGCCGGTCAGATCTGGAGGAACATTGTAATAGGGCTGGGGGGACGCCACCACCATGAAGATGGCATCCTTCCTGTGAGCTTGGCTGTCCTGTGCTGGGACCGCCGAACTCCTAATGAGGCCCTAAGTAACAATCAACAGACAGCCCATCATGGATCTATCTTTCACAAAATAGGCAAATAAGCAAAAAGTATGGGACATATCCCAAGGAGGACACATTTTACAGGCTTCAGGCATTGAAAACACACACTCAACATGGTCAGTTCTCACATTATAGAGCTGCGCTAATAAAGTTGCATTCACATAAACCAGGTCACATCAATTAAGAAACATTCCGAAACACACAGCGTTCATGTAGATTTATAAAGCACACATTGGAAATGAAGGAAATAACATGATATTTATGCAACAAATAAAAACAATTGACAGTACAACTGCTTGGAACAGGTTTGAGTAAAGTGCCTTGAATTTTTTGCAAATACAGGAACATTCTGCATATGACTTCCTTTTCAAGGAACACAAATTATCACATTTCAGCCTGATAAGCAAACAGCACCATGGAATTATTCTATTTTGCTTATGTTCTGAAATCATGAGTATGGTGGTCCAAGGACTGCCACACTTGCGTTGACAGTTGGACTGTCTCACCCCGGGCGGTCCAACCGCCCAATTACAGCCCTGGCGGTGGATCTACCAGGGGACCACCATCCCGCCAGGAACATGGTTCCCAATGGCATGACAGCAGTCAGAGTAGTACTCAGCCATGGCGGCGCTGAACTCAGCGCCACCTGGCTGATAAGAACTCCCTTTACTGCCAGCCTTTCCATGGCAGTACGAAAAGGCTGGTAGTAAGGGTATGCTGGGAGCTGCAGGAGGGCCCCTGAAATGCTGGTCACCCTCAGAATGCGCATTCGGAGGGTGCTGGCCGGTCCCAGATGTGCTGCGAGATAGCACTCGGCTCCTATAAGGGAGCCGGGTGCTATCTTTTACCACTGTTCTCTGCTGCTCTGAATGGCGGGAAAACTCTATTGCAATGTTTCTGCCGGTCAGATCTGGAGGAACATTGTAATAGGGCTGGGGGGACGCCACCACCATGAAGGTGGCATCCTTCCTGTGAGCTTGGCTGTCCTGTGCTGGGACCGCCGAACTCCTAATGAGGCCCTAAGTAACAATCAACAGACAGACCATCATGGATCTATCTTTCACAAAATAGGCAAATAAGCAAAAAGTATGGGACATATCCCAAGGAGGACACATTTTACAGGCTTCAGGCATTGAAAACACACGCTCAACATGGTCAGTTCTCACATTATAGAGCTGCGCTAATAAAGTTGCATTCACATAAACCAGGTCACATCAACTAAGAAACATTCCGAAACACAGAGCGTTCATGCAGATTTATAAAGCACACATTGGAAATGAAGGAAATAACATGATATTTATGCAACAAATAAAAACAATTGACAGTACAACTGCTTGGAACAGGTTTGAGTAAAGTGCCTTGAATTTTTTGCAAATACAGGAACATTCTGCATATGACTTCCTTTTCAAGGCACACAAATTATCACATTTCAGCCTGGTAAGCAAACAGCACCATGGAATTATTCTATTTTGCTTATGTTCTGAAATCAAAAGACACAGAAGAGAAACACACTCATTGGAAACCCATTCATGGAATTTTAAAAACACATTTTCTTTCTGTCACTATAAAATAAATGTCAATTCAAGCTGACTTTGGCCTAATCATGTTAAAACTTTGTTCACTCTTCTGTCTCTCATGATTTCTGAATAATCACCAAATTACTCAATGCTATACTACAATACTTCATCAATCATTCTCAGCTTCTTTGAGTTTATCTTCTCCAAGTCCTTAATTTCATCATAAAAACTGGCATTGATATCGTCAAGTTTATTATCTTCCCTCTTCCTTTTTCTGGTCTCCGTCTTCTTCATTTCAGTATCATATTCCAAATTTCTTTTAAAACAAATTGGATCTAAAAATTGTAATATTAGAATTAGGCCAATTATACTCAATGTTTATATTATCAATGATGTTAGAATTTGCGTTAGTAAGTGCTTGTCACCTACATCACCAAATTATTCACAGTTTTTCAAATTCCTTTCCAATCTTACTTAACCTTGACCTAACAGTTTCTCACACATCACTCTCACAAGGATTTAGCTTCACTTGCAATATTAGTTACATTGTTGATGTATTTATTAATTTCACTGCTGTTATCAGGCACAAATGTGTAACACTGCTGGACCATAATTGTACAACGCACTCCACCTTTCTTACCCAACAACATTTTCAAAGCTACTACATTTTTGTATCACCATCACACAAAGGCCTCCATTTCCTTCTTTATTTTCTTTAATGTACCTGTAGTATTAGTAGCCAAGTGGTCCACCAAAGTTGAGAATTCTCTAAACTTCACATCATGCAAATCCATACAAACAGGAGGAATCAGCACACCTAACACATGCAGAAGCACTTGGCCAAAGACATGTTTCAGTCTTTTAAAACTCATTCCATTCCTTCCACTCAAGTCATTAGTATGATATATTGTGGGGAACACAAATGCTAGATGACAAGAACATACACAGTTATTCGGAGAGCAAAAATAACCCGTCACTAGAGATGTGATAAACACCTCTAAACATGAGATCATTGTGAAACATAACACCTCTATCAACTACATAATTATAAATACACTCACTCATGGCATGTATAACTGAAACTTCTGCTCAGTCATGTTTCTCAGGCATCATACATGAAACTCCCTTCTTCTCCCGTAAAATCCTAAACCTAGGATACTCCTGGAAGTTTTTAAACTTAGTCTTATTTACCTCTTTTAGCTGTACCTCTATTGCTTGGCCCACATTTGTACCAATTCCCACTTCTTCTTATTTTATTCGTTAAGAATGTTATGCTCTACAGCATTAAGTTTACATACATTCCCCTTGCCCTACTATTAGTTTAAGAATTATAGAACATAGTGGGTCTATTATGTTTTCTAGTAACATCCACATTTTCAGCTACAGGTAGTTTATCTATAGTAAGATTATAATCTACTTCAAAATCCTCAAGCAAATCTTGTCCTATCAAAATAGACACTAAGAAGCTACACGAAATACCATGGAAAAGATGAAGATGTATATATGCAGTATCTTCTGAGATAGAAGTGAGCACGGAGGTACAAACATAACAAATACATCTATTCTATTCATTTAATAGTTTTCATAGGTATTTTCATAAACATTTCCATTTGAACTAAGTCTATGATTTAGGCCCTCATTACAACCCTGGCGGTCGGTGATAAAGCTGCAGCAACACCGCCAACAGGCAGGCGGTAAAAAAATTGGAATCATGACCACGGCGAAAACCGCCAACACAAACAGCCACTTTAACACACTGACCGCCATGGCGGTAGCAACAAACACTGCGGCGGTAACCGGCAACAGCCAGGCGGAAGACAATGTACCGCCCACTGCATTACAACATGCCCATCCGCCACCTATTCCAGGGCGGTACCAAGCCATCAAAAGCATGGCGGAAACAGTACTCTGAAGGGAAATGACTCACCTCTCGACACTCAAGGAAGAACCACAACGCCATTGAGCCCGAGCTGCACTTCTTCCCAGTGCTGGTATACCTTCTCATACACCAGGAACACGAACGCAGGCGAAGACGACCATGGTGAGTACTGCACCTAGCACACAAGGGAGGGGGGGAGGAAAAAGAGAGTGACACACACACACAACACCCCCACCCCCTCCCCAACAAAATACACACAAGCAGATGCAACAACATTACACATACACCCCGTAACCCTCAGAAATTATGCAAGGACAAAAGGAATGGAATAAAATGAGTGTGATAGTACAGTTTTAGAAAAATAAGCACTAAAATCAATAAACAGTATGTACAATATATACAATATATACAAAAGGAGGGGCATTGCCCACTCCAAAATGTCCGTGGCCCACTGGGCCAAAACATATAGGCCAAGGCCACACTTGACTCCTGCCTCAATACGGAGAGAACACTGCAGGGGCATCAGGTCGAAAACACACAGGCACCTCAGGGGGATGGGGATTGGGAGGGCACCTGAGCCGGAAGATGGTACAACGCCACTGCTCCTGGAGGGGGCTACATACCCACTGCTTGGTCCTGGGGAGTGCAAGGCCACAGTCTCTCCACTGCTTGGGCCTGGCGAGTGCAAAGCCACAGTCTGTCTAGTGGGTGGGTTGCCCACTGCTTGGTCCTGGGGAGTGCAAAGCCACAGTCTCTCTAGTGGGTGGGTTGCCCACTCCTTGGTCCTCTGGAGTGCAAAGCCACAGTCTCTCTAGTAGGTGGTTGTTCCCACTGCTTGGTCCTGGGGAGAGCAAAGCCACAGTCTCTCTAGTGGATGTTTTCTTCCACTGGTTCTGGAGGGGGGCCTTGTGCCCAGTGTGCTTCATCCTGGCAAGGAGGGGCTGAGTGGATGCCTTCTTCTACTGGTTCTGGAGGGGGCCTTGAGCCCAGTGTGCTTCATCCTGGCAAGGAGGGGCTGAGCGGATGCCTTCTTCCACTGGTTCTGGAGGGGCCATGTGCCTAGTGTGCTTCATCCTTCCAAGGAGGGGCTGAGTGGATGCCTTCTTCCACTGGTTCTGTATGGGGCAAGGTCACAGACTCTCACCTGTGTGTCACACTGACAGGTGTTGCAGGGGCCAAGACACACTGCAGCCCATGTAGTAACCACTACACACTGCAAGCCAGTGGTGACGGCTGCTCAGTGGATTCCAGTAGCGCTGCAGGTGGCGGTGCTGGCAGTGGTGGTGGTAGCCTCCAGGCCTTCACCTGCAGCCTCAGACAGCTGAAGTGCCATGGCTGGTGCTGTGTGCCCCTTCCTGCCCTTGGCAGATGGTGGTGCCTCCTTGCTTCTGCCAGCTGGTGTCTTTTTCTTGCCCTTGCTGGCTGGTGGTGCCTCCTTCCCCTTGCTGGCTGGTGTCCCATTCTTGCACTTGCTCGGTGGCGGACCCTTCTTGGCCTTGGCAGGTGGTGCTGGCACACTGGCTGGGCTGACGGGTGCCTCCTTGACGCCTTTCACACCTGCAGTAGCTGTGCCAGAAACCACAGTGGCCGTGGACTGGGTGGCTGAAGTGCTGGGCTGGATACTGGCCACCCTGGCCCAAAGTGAAGGATGGGGAGGGAGGGGTAAGGAATAGGTCAAGGGTGGCGAGGAAAAGCTTCTTAGGGAGACTGGGGCGGGTAGAGGGTGAAGGTTTGGGAGTAGAGGAAGAGGGAGTGGTTGTAGGAGGTGTCAGACTGCTGTGTTTGGGTGCTGGTGCCTGGGCTGGATGCTGTTGTGAGGTGGATGGCTTTTGGGTGTCTGTGTGCTTGCGTTTCTGTACTTTGGGAGGAGGGGTCACAGACACAGTGGGAGAGGACACACGGGATGTGTGCATGGATGTGGGAGTCTTGACTGCCAGTGAGGGGAATGTAGTGATATGCGTGCTGGTGATGGAGGTAGTGGATGAGGATGTAGTGCATGCAGGTGTGAGTGGAGATGCCACTGGGAGGGAGATGGACGAGGAGGAGGAGGGGGACGCAGTGGAGGCAGTGGATGTTGGTGTGTCTGCATGTGGATGGTGCTTGTGTGAGTGCCTGTGAGATGAAGTGTGGTGCTTGTGTTTGCTTGAGCCACTTCTGTGTGTTGATTTGGGTGATTGCTGGTCTGAAGGTGCGCTTGGGATAGGCTGGGGTTGAGGGGATTGGGACTGGGTAGAGGAAGTTGGAGGGGGGAGGATGGACACAGGGACAATGGCTGCCATCAGTGCGTTGGCCAGAGCCTGGAATGCTCTCTGTTGGGCCGCCACGCCAGAATGAATGCCCTCCAGGTTTGCATTTGTTTGTTGCAAATGCCCTGCTAGACCCTGGATGGCATTCAGTAAGGTTGACTGCCCAACAGAGAAGAGTCTCAGGAGGTCAATAGCCTCCTCACTGAGGGCAGCAGGGCTGACTGTGGCTGGGCCTGAGGTGCCTGGGGCGAAGGAGATGCCCACCCTCCTGGGTGGGCGGGCACGGGAAACACCCTGAGGGGCTGCTAGGAGGGTGGTGCTGGTACGGGGTTGGCGGCTGTACCTGTAGTTGGGGTGGCCACAGAGGTGTCCGCCACCGCCAGGGAGCTGCCATTGGAGGAGGAGTTGCTTTCTGTAGTGTCCCCTCCTGTCTCCGTCCTGGTGCTCCCCTCGCCCTCCTAACCACTGGTGCCCTCACCGTTGGTGGATTCGGCCTTCAGGTCCATGTGGGATGCAGCTCCCTTCATCGCCAGTGCCTCTGCTCCTCAGCCAGATGATGCTAATGCACACAAGGACAGGGTGGCAAAACAAAAAGGGGGGGAGAGACAGAGGATACACTTGGTCAATGCCAGCAACAACACTACCGTTGGCATACACAACTCACAGGGAACAGCCCTATGCACTAGGCCATGCACTACCTGTTACAATGCTAGTCATCAGCCCATGGTGTGCAATGCCTAACGCCATTAGTTGCACACCTGAAACCCACAGGACCCTGCCCAGTAGTAGATGCCCACTGACATTATTGGGGTTGGAGTGCATCTGAGCTTGCCCATCAATGAACATACCTGTGGCCTAGGGACACCCACAGCCCACATCCCCCACCCAGGTAAAATCTTAATGCACGCAAAGTCATGATTCTGAATCTGTACTCACCCCATTGTGGCTGCTGTGATGCCTTCAAGCGCCCATCCAACTCTGGATAGGCCACCGCCAGGATGAGGAACATCAGGGGGGTCAGGGTATGATGGGCACCCCTTCCTCATTGGGAGGCCAGCCCCAGCTGGGCTGCCGCCGTCTTCCTTGCCCAGCGGCACAGGTCCTCCCACCGTTTGGGGCAGTGGGTGCTCTGCCTGTCAAAGGCCCCCAGGGTTTGCACCTCTTTGGCGATGGCACACCAAATACCCTTTTTCTGATAGGCGCTGACCTGCAGAAAAAATACAGAAGAAAAGGTATTAGTCATACTGTCCGGACTGTTACACTCATGGCCCAACAAATCCCCCCATCCCCTTATGCACATACATTGCCCACTATACATGCAACACTCTGCCCAGGAACACTCAAACCCCACCCTACACGAGGCTTACACACACAGCAATCCATACATTCATGCCCCACGCATCATGCTCACAGTGTACTCACCTGTTTGTCTGGAGGACCATAGAGTAAAGTGTACTGGGGTAGGACCCCATCCACCAGTCTCTCCAACTCCTCCGAAGTGAAGGTGGGGGCCCTTTCCCCAGACACTTGAGCCATTGTCGCTTCCAGACACAGGTCACAGCAGCACTTGCAGTGTAGGACCTCTCCTGTTGAAGGTCAGGTAGCAAGTGAGTGCACATATAGAAAATGTCGATCACATCCGCGGCGGTGCGTACCGTCACCACCGGCGTACATCGCCATTGGCTCCTGGAACCTTTAGGGTCCAATTATAACCAATGCAGTGTTGCGTGGCGGACATCGACTGCCGACCGCAACGGCACACAACGCCAGTCGAATTACCTCATTTCCACTTGTCCATCTTCACAGGTCAGGCAGCCGCCATTTCAGGGGGGCACAGGCCATGGCACCTAACTGCGTCACAGCAGACATTGGCACATCAACTGACTTCCGAGTTCACATACTGTTTCTGTAAAGCAAAAATTGCATATTAATGTTGAAATATGTGTGAATATGACCTTCTGCTCACCGTTTTTCACCCTAGAGTTCAACCACTGAGGATGAATAGGCGATGGAGACATTCCCCGTGTACAGACCCCTGGTGGACCTAGCGACAATGGAGGACAGGCACATTATCCTGACCTACAGACTTGATAGGACCACAATCCAAGACCTGTGTGCCCAATTGGAGCCAGACCTGATCTCAGCTATCCGCCACCCCATTGGGATCCCCCCTCTAGTGCAGGTCCTGTCAGTGCTCCATTTCCTGGCAAGTGTTTCCTTCAAAGTGACTGTGGCCATGGCATCAGGGATGTCACAGGCTATGCTCAAAAACTTGCTGACCAGTGTGTTGTCTGCCCTGCTGAAACACATGCACAGCTACATCGTATTCCCCCAGGTGGAGGATTTGGGCAAAGCAAAGGCTGACTTCTATGCACTGGGACATATCCCCAAAATCACTGGTCCCATTGATGGTACACATATTGCATTTGTCCCCCCCAGGATAAATGAACAAGTGTTCAGAACTAGAAAAAGCTTTCACTCTCTGAATGTGCAGATGGTGTGTTTAGCGGCCCAGTACATCTCCCATGTCAATACCAAGTATCCATGGTCTGTGCATGATGCCTATATCCTGAGGAATAGCAGCATCCCATATGTGATGGCTCAACTCCAGAGGCACCGGCTGTAGCTAATAGGTGAGCCCATGGTCCCCACCCAGTTGATGTAGGTATATGGGTGTGGGTTTGGCCCTAAGGGTGAGTGTGTATCTAACAGGTATCCCTTGATATTTACAGGTGACTCTGGTTACCACAACCTCTCATGGCTACTGACCCCAGTGAGGAATGCCAGGACAAGGGCAGAGGAACGTTACAATGAGGCACATGGGTGAACAAGGAGGATCATTGAGCGAACCTCCGACCTCCTGAAGGCCAGATTCCGGTGCCTCCATCTGACAGGTGGATCCCTGTACTACTCACACAAGAAGGTGTGCCAGATCATCGTTGCATGTTGCACAACCTGGCCTTGAGATGCCAGGTGCCTTTTCTGCAGGAGGTTGAGCCTGGGGATGGTCGTGTGGCAGAGGTGGAGCCTGTGGACAGTGACGAAGAGGAGGAAGAAGATGTGGACAACAGAACTACACTAATTCAACAGTACTTCCAGTGACACACAGGTAAGACACTGTAACTTCACCTTCCATTGCAGTTTTGTGTTGGACATTGAACATGGCAGCCAGAATTCCCTATTTCTATGGCCACTTACTATACCCTTTGGCATCTCTATTTTCAGTTCTCTGTGCCCCACTCTGGCTCCTGGTATGTTTACTGCTGCCCACTACAGGTCATACCTATGTAAATATTACAGTGCATTTTTATTGCAATGTTTACAGTTTGTGAAACTAATAAATTTGTCAAACAATTGACAGACTCCATATTTGATTTTGTTCCAAGGGTGTTTATTTTGGTGCTAATAAGTGGAGGGGGTATTGCAATGGACTGGGTTGCTGATGGAGGAAAGTTCAGGGTAGAGTCCAGTCTATTTTTATCATAGGTGCATTGTCCAACGGGGCTTAGGAAGGGGAGCAATGGCAGTTCAAGGTGGAAAGGGTGACAGAGTGGGACACAAGGGTGACAATCAGGAGAGTCTTTTTTCCTGGCGGGGGTCTTGCAAATGTTCTCTGGCTTC
Organism: Pleurodeles waltl; assembly: GCF_031143425.1. Lineage (NCBI taxonomy): Eukaryota > Metazoa > Chordata > Amphibia > Caudata > Salamandridae > Pleurodeles > Pleurodeles waltl. The sequence continues at coordinate 48,685,997 of NC_090437.1, forward strand.
TGCCTGGATCGCAGGGATCATTTGCGTGGTGGTTCTCCTTCTGCAGGGGGTGGGGTGCTGGTGGCCTGTTGTTCCTGTGGCGGGGCCTCCTGTCCACTAGCGTCGGTGGAGGTGGAAGGCTGTTCTTTGTTGTGGCTAGTGTCACGGGCCCGTTGGTGTGCCACTGCCTCCCTCATGGTGTTGGCCATGTCTGCCAGCACCCCTGCAATGGTGACCAGGGTGGTGTGGATGTCCCTCAGGTCCTCCGTGATCCCTAGGTACTGTCCCTCCTGCAGCCGCTGGGTCTCCTGCAACTTGGCCAGTATATGGCTCATGGTCTCCTGGGAATGGTGGTATGCTCCCAGTCGGTTCCCTGGGCCTGTCCTCCCCCTGTCGCACAGCAGTCCTCCTAGCTTCCCTGTTGTCCTGTGCCTCTGTCCCCTGAACCATGTGCAGACTGCCACTGACCCCTGTGTTTGTGGGGTTGCCTGTGGTCCCTGTAGTGGTGGAACACTGCTGATTGACGTGTCCTGGAGACAGAAGGATGGGCCCGCTGGGTGGGTGCTGTGGTGGTGTTTCCTGACGGGGAAGGCTCTGTGGTGGGTTGGGACTGTGCCTAGGTAAGCAACTGTCCAGAGGTCCCTGATGGACCAGGTTGGTCATCGTGATCCAGGCTTGCAGAGCTGCTGTCATCACTGTGGGCCTCTTTGGGGGGGGGGACTGGATGGGGCTGGCATCTCCTCTCAGGTGACGTTGAGTGGGGGTCCTGTGGGGATGTAAATGCAGTGTTATTGTATCTGCGCATGCCATCTTGTGCATGGATATGTTTCCCTCTATGGTTGTTATTAGCAAGGCAGCTTTGGCTTGTGTGAGTTGTGCTTGGTTTGGCTAAGTGATTGTCACTAGTGTGCATGCTGTGGTGATGGTTGTCCATGCAGGTCTGTGAGTGGTGTCCATACACTGTTGTTGCATGTAGGGCTTGGTATTGGGATGGCTGGGTTGGTATGGTGGGGTATGTGTGAGGTGGTGGGGTGATGTGGACGTGGGTAGGGGTGGGAGTTTGTGACGGCATGCAGGTAGGGGGATGAAAGTAGTAAAGATTTGACTTACCAGAGTCCAGTCCTCCTGCTACTCCTGACAGGCCCTCAGGATGCATGATCCCCAAGACTTGCTCCTCCCATGTTTTCAGTTGTGGGGAGGAGGTGGGGGTCCACCGCTAGTCCTCTGTACAGCTATCTGGTGTCTTGCAACCATGGAACGCACCTTCCCCCGTAGGTCGTTCCACCTCTTCTGGATGTCATCCCTTGTTCTGGGGTGCTGTCCCACTGTGTTGACCCTGTCCACGACTCTCTGCCATAGCTCCATCTTCCTTGCAATAGATGTCTGCTGCACCTGTGACCTGAATAGCTGTGGCTCTACCCGGAGATTTCCTCCACCATGACCCTTAGCTCCTCCTCAGAGAACCTGGGGTGTCTTTGTGGTGTGATGGGTGTAGTGTAAGTGGTGTGTGTGAGAGTGTGTGGGGTGATGTGTTGGGGTGTGTGTTGTGAGGTGCCTGGATGGTGTATGGGTGATGGTGTTTTGTGGCTCAGATTCAGTGGGTGTTCCTGGCTTGTCTCTGTCTCACTTGCCAAAATCTTTGGGTCGTAAAGGGTTGTGGGTAGTGTGGGTGTGTGTTTTATAGTGGTGTGGGTGTGGTGTGTGTATGTGTGTCAGGTGTGTGTATTTTTAATTGTCCAATGTGGTATTGTTTTGTATGTGCGTGTGAATTTTGAGCGCGGCGGTGTGTACCGTCAATGGTTTACCGCAGTTGAATGACCTCCGCAGTGATTCGTGGGTCATGATGCTGTGGGCGTATTTCTGTTGGCATAATGGTGTGGGTTTTGGTACCCCCATTTTATCACTGAACTTTGGTGTGGCGGACTTGTGTGTGTGTCTATATAATGCTGGATTTCTATGTGTGGGTCATAATACGGGTAGCGGTATACCGCCACGGTCGCGGTATGTTGGCGGCAGTCAGCATGGCGGTAAGCGGCACTTACCGCCAATGTTGTAATGAGGGCCTTAATCTTTTATCTCTAGTATTAATATATTGCTCAACATTGTGGTGAATCGATGCACCTCTAACAGGGCAATACCTCTAAAATAACAATCAATACTATTAAAATAATCATAAAAATGACTTTTAAAGCTAAGCAAAATCTTACTTTGCATGTGGCCATTTTCTTGTTATAAAAATGGCCTCAATAAAATCTTAAGGCCTCATTACGACATCGGTGGCCTGAGGACCACCAATGCCGCGGTGGCAGTCAGACCAGCGCACTCCAGGCGGTGCAACCACCACAGTATGACCATGGCTTTCAGACAACTAGGGGACTGCCGTCCCCACCAGGAACATGGTTCCCGACAGGCTGATAGTGGTCAGACTTGTGGTTAGCCACAGTGGCGCTAAGTTCAGTGCCGCCGTGCTGAGCACAAGTCCAGTTTCTGCCAGCTTTTTAGGCTGGATGAAACCCAGTGCTTGGGGCCACAGGGGAGGCTCCTGCACTGCCCATGACCATATTGTGGGCAGTGCAGGGCCCCCTTGCCCAGCACCCTCAAATTGCACACTGTCTGCTATGGTAGACAATGTGCATTCCGAGGGTGCTGTGGTATCCCTCTGTGTTACAACATTGGCCGCAGCTCTATGAGGAGTCGAGGCCAATGCTGCTGCACAGTTTCCATTGAGCTGAACGGTGAAAACCTCAGATTTCTGAGGTTGCTGCCGGGCAGCCCATTGGAAACCTTGTAATAGGTCTGGGGTGGGGGGAAGGGCAGACCGCCAGTTCTGCTGCAGTCTCCTCTCCAAGGGGATGTCCGGCAGACAGTCGGCCCGCCAGCCTCGTAATGATGCCCCTAATCTCCATAGCAAAATGCTAAATTCCAAACATTCTCCTAAATGTTAGTGTTAATATGATTGTAGGTATTTAGCATAACAGTCTTTTGGAAGTGTTGATATAAACATGAAAAAATATAATGTGGCCAACAATATTTTCAGTGGTTCAACTGTTTTTCTTAGTAATCAGGCATGCGAAAAACGTTTCATAGAGCACTAAATTCACTTAAAATGTTCATACAAATTATGAACACAAGTCTAGCTGCACTAGATTCCTAAATAAGTAGAAAATCTGTCTTGTTCAGATGCAAGCATTTAGTTACAACAGAATTATTGAAAACAAGTATAGATAACAACCAAACATTTTAATTCTAACCAAAGAGAGATATGCAGGCACATTTATGAAAAATTCCAAAATAAAAAATGTTTTTTCTTAAAAACTCAAAAATTGTGCTCCATCATTCTATCTAGAAACTATTTAATTTTTGATCATCTGCACTCTCTTTTGTGTCAGAAATGCCTATTCAGAACTGCATATTTCTTGCTTGACAATTTTGCCCTTGTCGATCATCTGACTTCAGGCTTTTCAAGATCTTTTGCATTCAGATTTGTCTCTGCTTCACATGATTTTTCTTTAATTACCTTTAAGTGGTCACAGAGCACCGCCTTTTGCAAATTCATCGGCAAAGTTGTTGCCCAATGAAACCATGTAATCTCCAATCTTGTGTGCAGCACATTTTTCAACAGCAATTTTCTTTGACATTTTCAGGGCAACAGGTACATCTAGAATTCACAAACCAATTTTTGTTGAAGTTCCAGATGAAATGATAAACACCTTTGTGATCACACGTGCACGATGTCCTGGACTATTCCAAAACCATACTGGTTAACTGTATACAGTAGATTGCATCACTCAATTCCCTTGCCAAGCTGCTGTATGCTTTTGCAATCACAATCAATTCTGCCACTTGTGCTGAAGTTAAATTACACAAGTGCAATGCCCCCACAATGTGTCACTTCGCAGACTGCACATGCTGCTCAAAGAGTTCCATGATAATCTCTCCGACAAGAACTATCCACAAATAAAATAAAATCAGCCGACTCTAGTGATGCATTTTAATATTTGGTTTTGGTTTAACCCTGTCAATTCAGTACAATCATGGTCACCATCATCTGCTTTGTCTCCTCATCCTCTTTGGCAAAGGCAAGTATGTAGCAAAATTCAGGGTATTACAAAGGCTGATTAAAATATTCTCTGCTGCCAAGATTATGTGCTCATATTTGGTCAAGCAACTCTTTCTGAGATGCTGAGTGTTGGTGTGAGTTACAGAATGTGGAACAAATACAATAGTATGTAGCCCATTACAATTGCTTCACTCTGTACAATTGCCAAAGACGCTGCTCTGACATTGTCCATGCAACCAGGAGGAGTGGTTGTTGGACCTGGCCCTTTTTTACAGGGTCATCCCAAAACTTTTTGCCTTCCTCCTCCTATTTTCTCTGACCCTTTTTGTTGATATTAGGACTCTGGGCACTTTACCACTGCTGAACAGTGCTAAAGTACATGTGCTCTCCCTTCTAAAGTTGGTATGATTGGCTTACACCTGATTTGCACATTTAATTTACCTGTAAGTCCCTTGTGTAGTGGTGTCCCTCTACCCAGAGCCTGTAAATTAAATTCTACTGGTGGCCCTGCAGTGCAGCTTGCGCCACCCACAGAAGGAGCCTTTCAAACCTGTCTCAGGCCTGCTACCACAGAGTCTGTGTGTGCAGTTTACTGCCACAGGATCTGGCTTCGAAATTTACTTGCCAGGCCTGGAACTCCTCTTTTACTACATATACATCACCCCTAAGGTAGGCCCTAGCTAGCTCTATGGGCAGGGTGCTGTGTGGGTAAAAGGCAGGAAATGGGCCTGGTTGTGTGGCCAGTCCTGGTAGTGACAAGCAGCCTCTTTTGTTTCTCTCTAATGTGAGTGCTGCCTTTCTCATAGAAATACTTTGGAAATGCCCTAACATATGCGCAGGCGGCATTGTCTAATCTATGAGGGGTAGTGTAGGCATGTTTGATATGGTTGCAATGGTAGTGAGAAATGTTGTTTACTGGAGTAGGTGGATCTTTTATTACCTTTATAGAAATGCCACTTTTAGAAAGTGGGCATTTCTCTGTGCTTATGTCTCTGGTGGTTTGCAGCTTACCTCCAATCCACGTCTGGGGCAGAGTGACAGCAGGGCTTTGTGCATACCTTTCAGACAGCCTGTACACAGGGAGGGTGGAGGTGTCACAAAGGTGCATAGGCATATTGAATGGTCTTCCTGGGCTGGGAGAAGCAGGGCACATCTGCGTTTGTAAAGGCTGTGCCCTGGCCTCACCCAAAGGGCTCGTTTATCCCCTGCTGATGATTGGAGCCAGTACTAGAGGAGGAAGGGGACAGTCCTGGAACTGGTTAGTGCTGGTTGGAACTCCTTCTCCCCCTTTTATGGAGGCTGTGCAAAATGAATATAAGTACAGAGGGTTTCCTCCCAAAGTTTCAGGCACTGGATGGACTTGGGACCATATGCTGGAAGGAAGGATTTACCAGGAATCACCTTGGGACTGCTCTCCTGCGGTGCTGACCTGTGACCTGTGACCTGCTAGGTCACTGAGGGAGACTGCTACTGCTCTTTGGACCCTTGTGCTGGCCGGGTGGCCTGAGTCCTGCATTCATGTGCCCTACAGCTGTCTCCAGGAGACTGGGCGGTGTGTCATCTGTCACCCTGTACTGGTGTTGCTTTTGTGTTGTGGTCCTCTACTTGGTGAGCTGAAAGACAGCCGCAGGGGCATCAGCACAAGAAACACGCTGCATCTGTGGCAAGAGTGCTTTGTGCTACTCTTGGAGTGCTTCACTGAAACCAAGAGCTCGAGGTGAGGGCTTTACTTGATTTTGGCCAGAGCGCAGTAATTATTTTCATTTGCAGCACATGAAGTGCATGTGTGCCAGGTGCAGGAAAAGAGTCCCCGAGTCCCCGTGTCCTAGTGGGCACACCCCCCAATATGGAGAGGCCGCGAGGAACCCACTGGCCTAGAGCGGAAGTGAGTGCTTCATGTTGTGCCTCAGGGGCACAGACAGGCACCATCTTTGGGGCCACTCACCGCTGCAGCCTCAGGCAAACAGTGCAAAACTTTGGGAGCCAGGACTACACAGTGGTCAGCCCAGCAAGGAGCAGCGGTGCAGCTGCCTTGCTGACACAGGAGCCTGCCCCGGCCATCTCACCCTGAGAGAGAGGTGACATCCCTGAAGGCCCTGGATGCCCTGGAGGGCACCTGGTGTGCTGATCCAGGGAGGCAACACCTGGTAGCAGAGAGAGCAGCCACGCCGTGTGCACGTGGGTGGCTGCTGTGTGATTTCTTCCCTTGCTTAGGTGTGGGGGGGACTGGAGCTGGCTGTAGCCATCCCTCCCCATAGATATGATGCCAGTTCAAATGCGGGGACCGACCGTGGTCTCCCGCAGGGAAATGGAGAAGAGAGCCTCATTGCGGGGCATTTGGGGCCTCCCGATGTAGTGTACCCTATTTACCTCAAAAGAAGCACAGGAGCTTCCGTATTGACATGGTAGATTTTGCTCAAACCAGATACTTGGTAGAAGAAAGCGCAGACATGCTCAGACCTTCATTTAGAAGGCATTGTTGGAAATAATCCTACACCTTGCATTTCCCCACATTGTACAGCCCTTTTCAGGACCTGATGCCAGTGAAATGTTGTGCTTCTTCTGATAAGAGCACCAGTATGATCTTCAGGGATTGTAACCACTGTGCAGTAGTATTGATGTGTGACAAGACACCCTAAGGAAAGGTTTTCCATGCTAAATACCTTTATGTTGGTGATAAGGAGGGCCTGCCATTTGGGGGAATGCTTTATTACAAGTGCATTCATGACAGTGTTTCTGCATTCATGTCTATGTGTTTGCTATGACGTGGTTTTTGGTGGTAATGGCAACCTGACTTCTGTCAGTGTTGCAGAATACCAATAACCACAGTTGTGTGAGGTTCTGACAACTGCTTGTGTAGGAGGGTATTGCTGTTACATGTTGTTTTAGGTCGAATTATTATTTTATGCAATACAATGTATTTTTATAAACTTGTTGTGTTTCCTTTGTGGTGCATTTATTGTGTCACGTGTGGTGTGTGTGTTGTGCAGCTGCTTTACACATCACTTCTGGGATAAGACTGACTGCTCGTGCCAAGCTACTAAGGGGGTGAGAAGGGGTTATCTTGGGTGTGTAACTTCCTTGCCCTGACTAGAGTGGATAGGTTCTGCCTGGCTTAGGTGCATACCCAAGCCAACCAGAAACCCTATTCTTAACAGTGGTAGTTACTGGATCTTGTGTTTGCAGAAAAACGTACAATGGGGCATTTTGAGTCTCCATGTTGTTGTGTCAAAATAGAAGGTGTACACCCTTCTCTTTCATCTTCAGCTAAATGATTTAATTGTACAATTGCATCAAGACTACAGCCTTCTCTCATTTTGGCAGCTATAATCAGACCATCAAGATACTGCAACCAACACTTAATCACAGGGCACGTTTAAACTTGTCTAATCCATCTTCAGTATTTCGAAAAAGATTCAAGAAGTTTCTGTACACCCTTGTGGAATTCTACATCAAACAAGGATTTCCAAATCTGAATGCAAAAAGATACTGCCTATTCTCATGAAGAGGAATTGAGAAGAATGCTTGACACAAGTCTATAACAGTGAACCACTCAGCTTCTGTAGGATTCTGAAATAAAATAACTGCAGGATTCAGTGCCAAGGGAAAACATAGGAATAACATATCATTCATTTCCACAAGTCTTGTACTGTCCACCATTTTCCACTTAGTTTCTTCACTCCAGTGATTGGAGAGTTGGAGAGATAGATGGACTCTCTAGCACTTCTTTTGAAAGGGCTTTTTCAATCATTTTGTCAATGACAGGTAAACACCCCTCTGCTTCACGGGTAGTCCTTCATTGGGACTTTGGGGATAGCAGTTCAGGGTAGACTGTTCCCATTGGAGCAGAGTTAAGACTGTTTTGCTGGGTCCAAACGGAGGTGGCATGGTGAACAAAATAACGATGGCCTAGAGTGAACCCTGAGTAAGCAACAGCAGCCAAGATTACTTCAGGCATTACATCCTTAACTATTTTGTGTACTTCAGTGTGTCACCCTAAGTGGGACAGGTATGCAGAGACGTGGATCCTGTGCACACTGTGACTCTTGACTCAAGCTTGATCTGGCTGATGAAGCCCAATGAGGGTGAAACTGGTCCTGGGTTGCTAGTGTTCCAGTTCAGGGTGGACATGGCTTGGAAATTTGGGCTGGACTGCTCCCACTGGAGCATGGTCACGATTGACCTGGATATGACTGTGTCTAAACTTTAGTGGCATGGTATGCAATTTAAAGATGGACTTGGGATGTGGCGCGAGTAATTACCAGTAGCTGAGATTAATTCAAGCATTCATCCATCACTTTTTGGATGCTTCATTGAGGGACTAAAGGAGGCAGAATTTATAAATAGGTTAATATTAATTTGTAACTATGAAACCTACATATATCACATTACAATGTTAAGCTCACATACATTGGTCAAAGTTGGTGTTAAGCCAATAAATTGGATTGTTCTCTATGCAAAAGGAGTGCTAAATCAGATGAATTGTGGGAGACAGAGGAGAACTCTTGCACATAACAGAACCATTCCATAACGGACCTAAACAGAGGCTGAAGGCAGGTTATTGTTTCTTTCTGGGTTTTCCCATTTAAGAACATCTTTTAGGAGACCAGATACTCCTGGATTGATAAGAGTTATTCTCTAGGGCTGTTTTTTCACACAGTGAGAAGATAAAATTCCTATTATCAGTTTGCTACGTAGAGGGTAAGATAGGAACCTCCCTCCTGGGAAACAACCCAATAGGCCCACCCCAACAATGCTCCAATTAAGGAAGGAGTTGAAGGTGCACCTCTTTGAAGATTACGACATCAAAATACATTAACTGTTCACAACCCAGCTACTGCCTCTATCACTCATTGACATTTTGATTGTCTTTGACCCTGTACAGCACGCCACTGCATTTTAGCTAGGTTTCTGCTATGGAATTAACACATAAACACATATGCACAGAAATATGATTTACAGTAATCCAGGGTATGATATATAGAATTAGGACGCATAGAAATAACTTTTCACATTGGGTTTTCAAAGCCCAAGTTGGTCAATGTGTTGAAGTTTTGTTCTGACATTTGAATGAGATGCCCTGCTTCCTTTCTAAGTGCAAGGACAATCTTGGGCACATGTAACTGGAAGACATTTGGCGATCTAAAAAATGAGATTTACTATTTGCAACTCAACATAATTATCACATACTATTTCATCAGTCAGTGTGACTGCCTGTTAAACAAAAATTAAGGCCCTGATTGATACTTTTTGGTGCAAAACTGCACCAACGCAGTTTTGCACCAAAAGGTTCAGCACCAGCTTGCACCATTTCTGAGAACCAGCCAGGCACCATATTTATGGAATGGTGCAAGCCGGTGCAAAGGCTAGGCTAGCTGTAAAAAAAAGACGTTAGCCGGGTGGGGCTGGCAGAATGGAAGAAGGGGGTTTTGCTCCAAAAAATGACGTTAGGCAGGTTAGAGCAAAAAAAAATGACTCTAACCAGCCTAGTGTCATTTTCTGACGCAAAACCATCCATACCACATGACTCTTGTCTTAGAAAAGACAGGAGTCATGCTCACCACCCCAATGGCCAGCCTGGGCATGGCCATTGCACCCAGTGCCATGTAGGGGAGCCCACTTCAGGCCCCCAATGGCACTTTAAAAAGCAATACTTACCTGTACTTACCTATACTTACCTAGGATGGGGTCCCCCATCCTCTGCTGTCCCTCTGGTGTGGGTGGGGGTGTCCCTGGGGCCTGGGGAGGGCACCTGTGGGCTTATTCCATGGTGTTCCACCATGGAAATAGGCCCACAGGTCCCCTAACGCCTGCCCTGACCCAGGTGTTAAATAATTTGACCCCTCCTCCCCCGTGCGTGATTTTAGCACGGGGATAAATATGGCATTAAGGCCATAGAGTCATTTTTTGCAAGGGAATGCCTACTTTGCATCTTATTGACGCAAAGTCCAAAAAATGACTTAAACTTCATAAATTTGGTGCTAGACGGGTCTAGCACCAAAGTATAAATATGGAGTTCGTTTTGCACCAAATTTGCGTTAAAAAATGATGCAAATTCAGCGCAAAACAAGTATGACATTTTGGTGTTTTAATTGTACCTTCAGCATCACCTTTTCATTTAAAAAAGCACAACATTTAGCCCTATTTTCTGTCAAAACACCATAAAGCAGTTATGTAATTCTACATTCTTTAACTATTATCTATTTGCTGCAGTCTGAACATCCTTGTGACTGTACTTGTGTTAGGCCATGCTATGATTAGAATCTCAAAGTAGATCTGAAACTTTATACTTGTGTGTGAACTGTTTTGTTCCTTTCGTGGAGGGGCTTTACTGGGCTGTTGGGCTGTTTAGACTGTCAGATAACTGAAATCCGTTGCTAATGTATTCTTCTTTGGGAGTAGGTCCTAACAAAGTATAGGTCTGAGTTTCTTTAGAGTTTAAGTCAATTAGTTGTGATTTTAGCCGCTATTTACATTGGACATCATCCACCCAGATAAACTAGGTTAAATAAATAAGTGTTTGGTTGGTATGCAACTGAATATGAAACCCCTCACTTTTGAATAAGATGATCATTGTGGGAATTGGCCGTGGTTTCTTTCTGAATTATGTGAGAATCAGAGTCCTGCCATAGAGAAAGCCTGGGCATAATGTACACTAGATATACCTGAGTTGTGACACACAAGAAAGACTACAAAGTAATTAGACCTGCAGAATATGTAAAAAAAAAAAAACAGCCTGTGCTCGTCCGTAGATAACACCATCAAAAACGTTAGCATTTATCAATCATGATGCATTTCCTACCTTTAGAGAATGTCTGCTTTCGAATGTTTGTACTAGAATCGTGTACCCTATTTTGTTTCACAATGACACCCACTGCACAGACTCTTTCTGGTTGGGAAATATTGGGGAGGGAGTTCTTTAGAGCTACGTGTAGCGTCCATTCCGCATGAAAACAGTTGTAAGTTAAATAAATATGAATTTATGTTAAAGTAAAGTTGACATATATTTATTTGCCTTAATGCTCTTAAACAGTGGTTCTTAACCTGTAGTCTGAGGACCCCTGGGGTTCCTCGAGGCCTACTCATTCGGTCCACGAAAATGAATATTAATAAAGTATATACAATGAAAAAATCAACATTTAAAACGTGAAATCTTTTTCTATATTGGAATGTGGATTAAATAAAATATTTCAATATATGAGCATTTGTTTAGTGTATACTTGTTTATGTCTTTTTTGTGTACTGTTTTAAGGTTTAAATAATACAAATTGCTTAGGATGGGGGAGTCCTCAACTTCCGTTAATGACACAGTGGAGGTCCCCAGATTCAAGTAATGATCAAATAGGGGTCCAGGGCAGTCAAAAGATTAAGAAGCGCTGTTTTAAAACATATGTTTAGAATCAGACTACTCCGCTAATCATATTTATATTTATATTGAGTAAGTTATAATGTAGCCATATAATTTGTTTGCTCGTACATATGACCAGCATATGCACAGCAGCATCTATTCGATTGAGATCAAACTCTTGCAGCAGTCATGATGCAAATGGCAGTAGCACTGATGCAGATAGTAGAAGGAATATTAGGAATCTTGAGAATAATATGCAGTAGCCAAAGTCTGAGCAGATTTGGTGAGCCAACGCTGCCACGAGACCAATATTTATTCTTCATCCCTTCCTCATGAACAATACCCCTTTTGTAATAATTTATGCTTCCTATTTCACTAAATACAGAAAAAAGTAAATATCAAGCAAATACACAAATATTGAAAACGTTTCTTTAATTCACAATCAAATACAGAAATATTGAAATTGTAAAATTAGTGGGAAGGTTGGAATTTTTTCTAAATTCAGTTAATTCTTCATGACGAAAACATATGCTCAACTCTACTGTAGCTAATCGCTCTGGCTCCTAATGCATACTGTCTTTTTGTCAGCGCTTCAATTGAGGTCACCCATTATCCATACTATATTCTGTTTGCCTTACTTGCACTGCTACCACGAATCAAGCTAAGGATATCAACTTAGGGCAGTATCTACAAGGAATTGGCATAGGTCAGTGTGGCAAGTCATTTTTCTGCGCTGCCCTGCACCATTTCAAAAGGGCAGGAAGATAAAGTGCATTCCTGTCCTTTCAGCCAGTGGCAGCACACAAATTGCAGCCAAATTGCAGATGTTGCAAGGGTGTCTGTGTTGTTGGCATGATTGTTTTCAGGCAGGAAGGGGCACCTGCCTACACAAAAACAATCACGAGAGGTGCTTTCAGAAAGAGGAAAAAAATGAGGAGACTTGTTACGCCTGCTCTGGGGAGGTGTACGTTTTTGGCACTGCCCCACATTTATGGGCAGATTTAAGAGCTCCTAGCGTCTCCTTGTGCCACATTCGCATCATCTTTCTTTTTTTACGCTAATGTGTTCCAACGAGTCCAAAATCACTGTGCCTACACTGGGCATAATGTGTGCAAAGGGGGCATTCCCCCATGGGGCCAGGGAGCAAGAAAATGGCGCAAAAAAATCTTAAAGATTTCTTTGCGTAATTTTTTGGCACTTTTAACGCCTGCTGAGAGCAGGCGTTAAAAGGAGGCACACCATTGTTTACAATGGGCCTCAAAGAGCTTTGCTGGATTAGCGTCAAAATTATTGACACTAATTCTGCAAAGCTCCGAACTAGTGTAAAAAATGTTGATGCTAGTTCCCTAACTACCACCATGGTGCACCGTATCTTAGATATGGCACACACATGGTGGCATTAGAGGGACGTTAAGAGGTGCAAGAAAAGTAGCGCTGCACTGGGTGCAAAGTCATTTTTCTAAAATCTGGCCCTTAGACCATGTTGTAAAACTGGGCAGTGTAAAAAAAAACACGGATGCTGAGTGGAAACACCCACAGCAATGACCTTGGCACGCCTCTCCGACGCAGTGTGAGGCAACACAGCAACTTGCGCTGCATTGCTTTACACCATATCTATAAGATCATGTAAAGCCACGCAGGGTGGCTTTGCGTGGCCTTGTAGATATGGGTCTGCACTGTGCATCACAGGAGCGTCAAAAAAGTGACACTCGGATGGCACATGGGAGCTTGTAAATAAGGCCCTTAGTTTTCACAGCCTTCAATTTCAGATTCCTTCACATTTACAAAGCTTTTTTTTTTATAGTCAATTTGGCATCTATCTATCTATCTATATATATATATATATATATATATATATATATATATATATATCCACATGAATATTGCACGCTGAATTCCGGCCACTTCACTGAGGTGAGTTAACGGCAAGGGAGCAACCCTTGATAAAAATACCACAAATGCCGTCGTCCCGTGAATCCTAGAAATCCGAGAAAACTCAGAAAGAAAAAAATGACTACCCGTAACTCTGAGTATGCCCAACAAGCGCTTTAATGCTTTCTCTGGCAACACAAATAATGCGGACCCTCCCAATAGGCGTCACGGAGCCCAGAGGGTCAACAGACCACAGATTGAGAACCCTGACCTAGATTATTTTAAAATGTGTGAAAGGTTTCTACCAAGTGTGCCACCTTTACAATTTCTTTGAATGTGTTACAAAAAGGAACAACGATTATCACCAGCACTATAATCTTTATCAGGGAAAGTAAAGGAATTGCTGTAAAAATCATACATGTGGAACAAGTGTCACTGTCACGTGCAAACACATTTTAGGGGCCACATATTTCTATTTTGTTAACAGATGAGGCTGGGCTGCAGAATGCACGGCAGTGTTACATTACAGAAAATACTAAGGTATCTTTTGGTTTACAGCTAATTTGTTTACTACAATTGGTCGGATTCCCGACTTGTAGGTCCAGCACCACCCATGACCACTCACAGGAACTGCAATACCCTCCCACACAAAATAATGGGGGCAGGGACCTAAAATAAAACCCCTTAGGAACTAATGTTACAGAAATTACATGATTTAAACTGTTTAAATTTTATTTAATGTCTAAAAATAAAACATAATTATTAATTTGATTTAAAATCTTTATTAATTTGTAAGATATAAAAAAAACTGTACGATTAATATTTTAAAAAAAAAATTAAATGACTGTTAATTAGTTCTGTACCCCTTTTTTAATCATTTTAATTCATATCATTTTAAATTTAATATATTCAAAACAATTACATTTTCATTTTAGATTTAAGTTAGTAATGCTGTAACATTGTATTATATTATTCTATGTTTAAAATAAACAAATAACATTAGTTAACATTAATAATTAACATAAAATGATTTAATCTATTTTTTAAATTTAATACACTTTTGAATCTTTCTATATGCTTTACCATGCTGAGATTTGCACCACCATAGCAGAGGTCTCCCTCAAGTGAAGAACATCAAATTAAGGCATTACTAGCAGTAACTTTACAGTTGTGTTTGAGGTTTTTACAGGCTCCACCCCCTGTTTCATTGGGTGGAGATATGTAAATCTACACTTCCAAGTAAACTAGTAAACCAGATGTAGATTTACTCATGTGTAACTTTTTTTGGTGACTACACCGCACATTGATTTTATTTCAATCTTTCAGGTTCTTTTTCATCCCAGTTTTCTCCCTTTCTCCATATTTTTGCAGTTTCTACGTTTCTCTATCTGCTTCAAAAGTTTGATGACTAAAAATATGTCGCCATCCCGAAATTTGTGTGCAGGTGCTCAGCACCTCATCCTACCAGCCCAAATATTCACTATGATCTTGCCAGTCAAGCTCTCCTGCTTCATAACTTAAAGAGAACATTGAGAAGTTTTTGCCTTTGTGTTCAGTGCTTATGAGGATTTCTGCCCATCTTCCCCACCTTCGAAATTGCATCACTGACACTTGACCTTGATGTAAAGGAGAAACTGGTCTGTGCTCTGTTTAAAAAGGAAATATTTAAGGTCCGTCATCAGATACCAGATCGGAAGACAGGAGAGTGCTGTTCTGCAAGCTGATGTTGTTCTGTTGTAAATGCATTAATAACCTTGACACCAGCCAGCAGACCTCATTCGATTTGTTACTAGTACTTCTCAGATATTTAGTAATAAATCTAACATCACCCTGACCATCTGGGTATTGCTCACTCTCTGTCTCGAAGAGAATTTACAACTGTCAAATTTCCCAGTTGAAGAAGTGAGACTGAGTTACGCTCTGCCCTTTTGACCCTACAATGACTAAAGTGCAAATGAATAGTTCTCCTTCTGGGAAAGTACTCCACTGCGCTTCCGTGCTTGCATTCAGAATGGCCAGGGGGTTAACAAACGGCCATTGCATTCAATTGGCCATGTGTTTCATTTGCAGGCTTTTTAGATTAATATTGTCTATATGTTTCGGTCACAATATGGAAGCTGAACTTAAGTTTAAAAAATGCCAACCTGTATACTCATCACAACTGTATACGTTTCTGAGAACTCATGGTGCTGTAATTAGACCACATCAATAGTAAATGTAAATGGTAAATGTTCTAAACCAATATTTGCATTAGGATTTAGGTTATCATGAATAGTGAGTGCATGTGCCATTGTCGCTCTACGGGAGCAGGTCACCATTTGTGAAATAATGGCTCTGAGTCAGTTAAAAATCCTCAGTGAAAATTACAAGGGAATAATAATATTTATAGTACATACAGTCACTTGAGTCGCAAACACTTGAGGTGTTCTTTAGGAGATTCACCACCTAAGAAGGTAGAAGTCTGCTTAGAGTGCCTCTAAAGCCAAACAAAATACCCTGTTAATGTTTCTTTTTGGTCAAACAGATGGTTAGAGGACAAGAGTGGTGAGGCATGGCAGTCTAGAAGCTGTGATTGATAATGTGGTTAGATTTCACTTTAAACCTTACTACTAATTTTTCCAGCAGACAAAGTACACTGCAGGTGTCCTTGGTTCGCAGTATCTCTCATAACTATGGGTGTATGGTCACAAACTGACAAGTGTTTGACTTCCCTTTCCTGGCATCTCTGAATTGTATATCAAAACCAGGTGCTCATCTTGTACTAGCAACTAAAGGAAAATAATGATTAGGCCCTTTCTAATTTTATGTTTACCACCCATCGGTCTATTAGCAGAGAAACCTAATCAGGAGAGATTACAATAATGATCACCCACTGTCTGGACAGGGCCTTGGTGTCAGTGACGCTCTAAATATGGTGGACAGAACATCTGCCACGTTTGGCAGGTTCCCTGCTTCATCAAACTCTAAACAAATTCCTGTGAGTTTTTGGATCTTGCCTTGATTTTGGTAACAAGCGTTTTGGCTAGCAGCTAGCAGGATCCAGCATTTGCTTTATTAATTTCTTCATCAGTGGAGTGATCTTAGCCTGTCTAGGTCAGAGGGAAAAATCAATGTGTTCAAATAGTTGTTCATTGTATTAACTCTTATTTTGGTCAAATCTGCTATTCACCCATCATGACTGATGTTTGACAGGGATCTCCTAAGCATTGTACAATGATCTTCGACTTTATGACTCTAACCCCGTTGAGGATCGACTTCAGAGAGCCAACTGCTTGATTCACAGCTGTAACTCTCAGAACACTGGCCGAATTTAGGTTCAATCAACCAATCAATCATGGATTTGTAAAGCGTGGCTAATCACCATAGGGTCCTGATTTATCCTTTTTGACGCTGAACGACACTAACGCAGTTCAGCGTCAAAAAGTTTACCGCCTGCTAGTGCAGTACCAAGACCCTCCCCCCGGCGTCATATTTATGGTATGACGCTAGCAGACGGTAAGGTATGGTTGGCGTCATAAAAAAGGACGCTAGCCGGATGCAGGAGGCATAGAGGGAACAGGGGGTTGAGCGTCAGAGGATGACGCTAGTACTGGCAGAGGCGCAATCACCATCACCTCATCAGATCTGCCAAGAAAACCTCCTTCAAAGACCGCCTGGACAACAATGCACACAACAGCAAGGAGCTCTTCAACATCGTGAATGAACTCTCCAACCCCAGCTCCAACACTAACGATAACCCACCTTCACAAGACCTGTGCGACTCCCTCGCCGCCTTATTCCACCACAAGATCACAGACATCCATGACAGCTTCAACAGCCAGACCACCCCGCCAATCACAACTCCTCAGACTCTTCACCCACTTTCAACTACGACCCCCTGCTCGTCTGGGCCAGCGTGAGTGTAGACGGCACAATCAAAACTATGGGCACCATCCACTCTGGATCTCCATCAGACCCATGCCCGCACCACATCTTTAACAAAGCAAGCGCCACCATCGCACCCCACCTCCGCAAAGTCATCAACATCTCCTTCGAGACTGCGACCTACCCCGAGAGCTGGAAGCAAGCTGAGATCAAACCCCTACTCAAGAAATTCATGGCGGACACGAGAGACCTCAAGAACTTCCATCCCATCTCCCTGCTCCCATTCCCGGCCAAGGTCATCGAGAAGATCGTCAATAGACAACTGACCCACTACCTCGAAGAAAACAACATCCTGGACCCATCCCAGTCAGGGTTCCGCAGCAACCACAGTACTGAAACCGCCCTCATCGCCGCCACAGACGACATCAGGGCCCTGCTTGACAACGGCGAACCCGCGGCCCTCATCCTCCTGGACCTCTTGGTCCCCTTCGACACCATCTGCCACCGCATCCTACGCACACGCCTCCACAATGCGGCGATCCAGGACAAAGCTCTGGAATGGACCACCTCCTTCCTCTCCGGCAGAACCCAGAGTGTCCGCATCCCCACTTTCTGTCCGAAGCCTCCAAAATCATCTGCGGCGTTCCCCAAAGTTCGTCCCTCAGCCCTACACTTTTCAACGTCTACATGGCCCCGCTTGCCCGCGTCGCCCGGCTGCACAACCTCAACATCATCCCCTACACCGACGACACCCAACTGATCGTCTCCCTCACCAAGGACCCCCTCACCGCCAAATCCATCCTCCATAAAGGAATGAAGGCCGTCGCCGAATGGATGAGAAACAGCAAACTGAAGTTGAACTCAGATAAGACGGAGGTCCTCATGCTCAGCGCCAACCCCTCAGCCTGCGACGACTCCTGGTGGCCGACCGCTCTGGGAGCAGCCCCAACACCCACCAATCATGCATGCAACCTGGGCATCATCCTCAACTCAACGCTCTCCATGACCAAGCAAGTCAGCGCCATCTCCTCATCCTGCTTCAACACCTTCTGCATGCTCTGCAAGATCTACAGATGGATCCCCACAGATACAAGAAGAACAGTCACCCAAGCCCTCGTCAGTAGCAAACTTGACTACGGAAACACCCTCTACGCAGGAGCCCCGGCCAAACTCCTCAAATGACTGCAACACATACAAAACGCCTCTGCACGCCTGATCCTCGATGCCCACCGCCACAGCCACAGCCACATCACTCTCCTTCTGAGAGACCTACACTGGCTCCCCGTCAACAAAAGGATAACCTTCAAGCTCCTCACCCACGTACACAAGGTGCTCCACAACACCGGTCCAGCCTACCTGAACAGACGACTCACCTTCTACACCCCGTCCCGCCAACTCCGCTCAGCAGACCTCGCCCTCACCACCGTCCCTCGCATCCGAAGAGCGACTACCGGAGGCAGATCCTTCTCCCACCTCGCCGCCAAGACCTGGAACACCCTTCCCTTGCCCCTACGACAGACCGAAAACCTGCTGACTTTCAGGAAGCGGCTCAAAACCTGGCTATTTGAGCAGTAGCAGCACCCCCCCCCAGCGCCTTGAGACCCTCACGGGTGGTAGTGCGCTCTACAAATACACTGATTGATTGATTGATTGATTGACTAGCATCATTTTTCAATGTTAAAACCCCATGGACATGACTCCTGCCTCAGTAAAGACAGGAGTCATGCCCCCCTGCCCAATGGCCATGCCCAGGGGACTTATGTCCCCTGGGCATGGCCATTGGGCACAGTGCCATTTAAGGGTGCCCAAGTTAGGCCTCCTATAGTACTTTGGAAAAAAATAAAAAATACCTACCTGGACTTACCTGGAATGAGTTCCCCATCCTTAGGTGTCCTCCAGGTGTGGGTGCGGGTGGGTGGGGGTGTCCCTGGGGACAGGGAGGGCACCTGTGGGCTGTATCCATGGTCCATGGAAAAGGCCCACAGGTCCCCTATCGCCTGCCCATACCCAGGCGTTAAATAATGGTGCTAAGCAGGCTTGGCGCCATTATTTAAGGCCCTCCTCCTTCCATGCCTGATATTTGCACAGGAGGATAAATAAGGCGGTAGGGCCTTAGGGTCATTTTTTTCCCAGGAACACCTACCTGGCAACTGATTGACGCAAGGTAGTTTTCCACAGGCAAAAAATGACTTTAACGCCAATATTTTGGCGCTAGACATGTCTGGCGCCAAAATATAAATATAGAGTTAAGTTTGCGCCAGATTTACGTTAAAAAAATGACACAAATCCGGTGCAAACAGAGTATAAATATGCCCCTGAATGTAGGAGTGCTGCTCAGTTGAAGAGCCAGGTCTTAAGGTCCTTCCTGAATTGCTTTAGTGATTCGGTACGGCTGAGCTTAAGGAGTAGTGTGTTCCATGTCCTGGCTCCTAGGTAGAAGAAGGATCTTCCTCCTGCTGTACTTTTTTGGATCTCATGGATGGCCGTAAGGGCGCACTGGGAGGAATGGAGACGTCTGTTGGGTACGTAGAAGGAGAGGCGGTGGTTGAGGAATGATTGTCCTATGTTGTGCAGTGTCTTGAAGATGTGGATCAGGTGTTTGTATGTGATGCACTTTTTGACTGGGAACTAGTGTAGGTCTATGAGGTGGGAGGAAATGTAGCTGTGTCGGGGGATGTCCAGGGTGAGTCTGGCTGCTGCATTCTGAACTCTTTGAAGTCTTGATTGAAGTTTCTTGGTGAGTATAGAGTGCATTGCCTTAATCCAGTTTTCTGGTGATGAGTGTGTGGGTGACTGTCTTCCTCGTCTAGGGGAAGGGTGTGGAAACTTGCTGAAGAGACAGCGGGTCATCGATAAAGAGGAGTCCAGTATGATGCTCAGGTTGCACGCATGGTCAGTGGGGACGGGGGCGTTACCGAGAGCTGTGGGCTATCAGGAGTCGTCCCAGGCAGAAGAGGTAGAACCGATCATGAGGATCTCTGTCTTGTCTGAGTTGAGCTTCAGACAGTTGGCCTCCATCTAGGCAGCGACTGCTCTCCTCCGATTGTGGAAATTCCTATTGGCTTGAGCCGAGTTCCCGGACAGGGAGAGGATCAGTTGGGTGTCGTCAGCATAGGAGACATGTTTGGCTCATGTTGTTTGGTTATCTTAGTGAGCAGGCCATGTAGACATTATAAAGCGTCAGGCTGAGTGAGGATCCTTGGGGCACACAGCAGCAAATGTCTTTAGGTTCTGACGTGAACGGTGGTAGTCCGACCCTCTGTGTTCTTCCGGTGAAGAAGGACCTGATCTAGTTCAGGGCTTTGTCTCGGATACCGGCGTCGTGCAGTCTTTCGCAGAGGGTGAAGTGGGAGATGGTGTCAAATGCGGCAGAGAGGTCGAGAAGGGTGAGAGCGGCAGTGCCTCCATGGTCCAGTATGATGTGTATGTTGTTGGTGGCTGTTAAGAGTGCGGTTTCGGTGCTGTGGTTGCTTCTGAATCCAGACTGGGATGGGTCCAGGATATGGTGTGTTGCAGATTGACAGCTTTCTCTGTTACCTTGGCTGGGAAAGGGAGCAGAGGGATGGGTCTGTAGTTCATCAGCTCCCTATGGTCGGCGGTGGGTTTCTTGAGTAGTGGGCTGATTTCAGCATGCTTCCAGTTTGAGGGGAATGTGGTGGTCTCGAAGGATAGGTTGATGGTTCAGCAGAGCTCCGGCCCCATGGTGGTGCTGGCTAGGTTGAGGATGTGATGAGGACATGGATCCAGAGTGGATGGAGTTCATCCGTCTTTGGGTGTCATCTACGGTGATGGGGGTCCATGAGCTAGGTATCTGGTGAGGAGCTAGGTCAGAGGCAGTGAGGGGTGCTGGTGGGCTTTGGTTCCTGAAGCCTTCGTAGATGTCCTGGATCTTATGGTGAAAGAAGGTGGTGAGGTTGTTGCAAAGGTTTTGGGAGGGAGGGATGGATGAGGTGTCTGCCCCAGTTTTCGTGAACATTTTGACGATAGTGAAGAGCTCTTTGCTGTTGTGAATGCTGGTGTTGAGGTGTGCTTGAAAGGTGTTGTTTTTGGTGGCTCTGATGTTCTGGTGGTGCGTGGTGACTCCAGTTTCATAGGCTATGCAGTCTTTGGCAGATTTGCTGATTCTCCATTTCTGCTCCAATCGTCTGCAGGTCCACTTGAATTCCTGCAGTTCTGGCGGAAACCACTTGGGTCTTTTGCTCTGTCAATTCCCTGCTAATTTCCTTAGGGGGGCTACATTGTTGGTGCAGTTTGAGAGCCAGCGACGTAGGCAGCTTGTGGCTTTATTTGCGTCTGCTGCGTCCGGTGGGAGGGAGTGGTTGAGAGCACTAGTGAATTGTGCATCCGTGCCTTTGCCCCAGAGTCTGCCGTGGGAATGGGGGGGGGTGGTGGTCTTTGTGTAGGTAAAGTGGATGCAATTGTGGTCGGTCCAATGGTGTGGGAGATGGTGATGTTGTCCCCTGGTAACAAAATAGGGTTCAGAATGTGTCCTGCTCTGTAGGTGGGGACGTTGATGAGTTGTTGTTTGAGGACGAGGTGTTGGGGTCATCGAGGGTATCAAGGTGGAAATTGAGGTCGCTGAGTAGGATGTAGATGAGGGTGCCATGTAGGGAGGCGTTTAGGCAGGTCTGGATCTGGAATGTAGGTGTTTGTGCATTGCCTGACATTGTAGATTATTGCAATGCATCCTCCAAGCCGTTTGGCTCTGTCCTTGTGGATGATTTTGTAGTTGTCCCGGATGGCCATGGAAATGTCTGGGGCAGAGGTGTGGGTGATCCAAGTCTCCGTGATGAATGCGATACCCGGTGCTGTTGAGTCGTGGAGGTCTTAGACTTCTACTGCATGTTTGACAAGGGAGCATGTGTAGAGGAGTATACACCTGAGATGGCTATCTATGCTTGGTATGGGATCATAGGGTGGTCCTTAGAAGGTGCTGGAGCAGGTGCGGCAAGAAAAATGTCTATTGGTGTTCCTGGGGTTGGCTTGGTGGCAGGCTGATGATCTTCCTGGGTTGTGGGCGTTTAGAGTGCTGTTGCTGAACTGGCGGACAGGGCGAGAACCAGAGTCCGTGGCACTGGGCGCAGTCCTGGTGTGGACGGGCGCAGATGGGCATGCCTTTGCTGCGCCAGCAGTGCACCCGCTGCACTGTTGCACTGCGGCCACCATTAAGAAAGGGATGGAGTCAGGGGGGTCCAGGCAGCTGAAAGGCGGGAGGGTGGGAAAAGCACTTCGTGGGATGGCGGGGCTGCAGGTGCAGCAGCAGCGCGGATAGTACCCCGGAGGGAGAAGCGGTAAGAGGGAGAAAATGAAAGAAGAGACAGAAAAGGAAAAACAAAATAAAACAGAAGTGAAGGCAGAAGTATAAAGGCAGTAGTAAAGAGAGACAGAATATACTTGCTGGCAGAAGGCCACTAGGCCACCAGGGCTGAGGCACAGACAAGAGCCTGTGGCTGGAGGAGGGCCTCCAACTGAGAGTCAGGCAGGCTCTCAGTTTCACCAAGCAGAAGCAGGAGGTGCACTGGGGAGGACAACAGAAGTTGACCAGGCGATCAGAGGAGTCACCCTCTCACAGCACTTTGGCCCCCATTATGAAAGAGAGGGAGGTGGGGGTCTGGTCAGCTGGGAGGCGGGAAGGCGGGAATAGCGATTTGGGGGGAGAGGGGTTGGAGCCACAGGGGCAGCAGCGTCACGGGGAGAACGCAAGAGAGAGAGGCAAGAGGGAGAAAATAAAAGAAGAGACAGAAAAGCATAAACGAAGTAAAACAGAAGTAAAGGCAGGAGTAAAGAGAGACAGAAGATACTTACTGGAAGATGGCTACTAGGCCACCAGGGAGGAGGTGCAGTCAGGAGCCTGTGGGTGGAGGAGGGCCTCAAACTGAGAGTCAGGCAGGCTCTCAGTTTGACCAAGCAGAGGCAGCAGCACAGCATCAACAGGAGGAGCTGCACTTGGGAGGGCAACAGACGCTGACCTGGAGGTTGTGACTGATTTGTGATTGAGAAAAATAAGACATACACTTTCCCTCTACAGCTTTAATATTGTTACACTTTGTTACAATGACCTCCTGAATTTTCGATGAATTCTGTATTTGGTAGGTTCATATTGGATGTATAAAAACAGGTCATGGAATATGCAACATGCATTTTAGTGAACTTGTGTGGCTTTCCTACACAAACCAAAGTTGGGTAAAGATTTTTCAAATGATGTGTTGAAGTTGCCCCTCCCCTCAATCAATTCCAAGGGCCCAAATATGGTCAGTGAGGAAGGGTGTGAGATTGAACAGTAAACACCACCGACCAAATCAGCATGCAGTGGAGGTTCCTGGCTGTTTTCCAGTCATTAAAGACTCAAATATTAAGCATTATCGAAACAGAGAGGCATGAGCCAAGAGGCATTTTCCTTATTTGTGCTACTGGCATTAATGTCATTACTCTAGGGTGAAAAACACTAAGGTGGTCATTACAACCCTGGCGGACGGTGTTAAAGCTGCGGAAATACCGCAAACAGGCCGGCGGACAAAAAAAGGGAATTATGACCCTGGCGGAAACCGCCAACAAAGACAGCCACTTTAACACATCGCCCGCCATGGCGGTACAGACAAGCAGCGCGGCGGTTACCGTCAACAGACACGCGGGAGACAATGTACCGCCCACAGTATTACAAGCCGCCAATCCGCCACCTTTTCCGGGGCGGATTCACCGTGGATAAAAACACGGCGGAAACAGCTTTTGCTATGGGAAAACGCTCACCTGCACACATCCCACAAGGAAAGAGGCCACCATGGAGCCGGAATTACAAATACTCCCTGCCCTTGTCTTTCTGCTCCTCTACGACCAACAGCTACGTAGGCACCGAAGACACCAGTGAGTACTGCACCTACGACACGGGGGAGGGGGGAGGCAAAAGTTAGGGGGACACCCACCAAACACCCCCATCCCCACCCTCGCATATTACAACATACACACCAATGCATTCACAAAAAATCACAGTAACAACCCACAATCCCCCTGGAAGAATGAATAGACAATGCGAAATTCGGTCAGACATTATAATGTGCGAATATACATGTCATACAAAAATATACAGATATATATTTCAAAATCACTCATAATTATATATACAATTCGAGAAGTAGTGCAGATATGTACACAACAATGTCCGTGCACCAACAGTCCAAAAATGCATGGGCGAGGCCCACAAACGATGCCTGACCACTATCGGAGAGAACACTGCCGGGGCATCAGATTGAAATACTACAGGCACCTCAGGGGGAAGGGAAGGGGGGGCACCTCAGCCAGATGAATGCGAAGCCAGATCCACGACGGGGCTCCATGCCCATTGATGTATCCTGGGGAGTGCAAAGCCACAGTCTCACAAGTCTCTAGAATGGGTGGGTTGCCCACTGTGCCATCCTGGGGAGTGCAAAGCCACAGTCTCACAAGTCTCTACAGTGGGTGGATTGGCCACTGTGCCATCCTGGGGAGTGCAAAGCCACAGTCTCACAAGTCTCTACAGTGGGTGGGTTGCCCACTGTGCCATCCTGGGGAGTGCAAAGCCACAGTCTCACAAGTCTCTACAGTGGGTGGGTTGCCCACTGTGCCATCCTGGGGAGTGCAAAGCCACAGTCTCTCAAGTAGATGCAGTTATCTACTGGTACTGTGTGTGAGTGGTGCCCAGACTGGATGAGTCTCCCCGTGAAAGTTCATGTCCTGTCACTGTCCCAGCTGCACATGGGATAAGGATGCCTGATGTGGTGGCCTTTTCATTCCTACACAGTGCTTGCCCTGTTCAGCGGTCTTCACCATGGCGGTCTTTGCCCTGTTCAGCGGTCTTCACCATGGCGGTCTTTGCCCTGTTCAGCGGTGCTTTGCCATGGCGGTCTTTGCCCTGTTCAGCGGTCTTCACGATGGCGGTCTTTGCCCTGTTCAGCGGTCTTCACCATGGCGGTCTTTGCCTTGTTCAGTGGTCTTCACCATGGCGGTCTTTGCCTTGTTCAGCGGTGCTTTGCCATGGCGGTCTTTGCCCTGTTCAGCGGTGCTTTGCCATGGCGGTCTTTGCCCTGTTCAGCGGTCTTCACCATGGCGGTCTTTGCCCTGTTCAGCGGTCTTCACCATGGCGGTCTTTGCCTTGTTCAGCGGTCTTCACCATGGCGGTCTTTGCCCTGTTCAGCGGTGCTTTGCCATGGCGGTTCTGATACGGACATTTGTGTGTGGCATGACGTTCTCTACACTGGGCATTGGTGTGTGGCATGACGTTCCATCATTGCCCAGCGGGGCTGTGGCAGCCGGGGCCCTCCTGGGCTGTGACTCTGGCGGTGGTCTCTGGACCAGTGACGATACTTGGGCCCTCCTGGGCTGTGACTCCGGCGGTGGTCTCCTGACCAGTGACGATACTTGGGCCCTCCTGGGCTGTGACTCCGGCGGTGGTCTCCTGACCAGTGACGATACTTGTGCCCTCCTGGGCTGTGACTCCGGCGGTGGTCTCTGGACCAGTGACGATGGTCTCTGGACCAGTGACGATACTTGTGCCCTCCTGGGCTGTGACTCTGGTGGTGGTCTCTGGACCTGTGACGATACTTGTGCCCTCCTGGGCTGTGACTCTGGCGGTGGTCTCTGGACCAGTGACAATACTTGGGCCCTCCTGGGCTGTGACTCTGGCGGTGGTCTCTGGACCAGTGACGATACGTGTGCCCTCCAGGGCTGTGACTCTGGCGGTGGTCTCTGGACCAGTGACGATACTTGGGCCCTCCTGGGCTGTGACTCCGGCGGTGGTCTCCTGACCAGTGACGATACTTGTGCCCTCCTGGGCTGTGACTCTGGCGGTGGTCTCCGGACCAGTGACGATACTTGTGTCCTCCTGGGCTGTAACTCTGGCGGTGGTCTCCGGACCAGTGACGATTCTTGTGCCCTCCTGGGCTGTGACTCTGGCGGTGGTCTCTGGACCAGTGACGATACTTGTGCCCTCCTGGGCTGTGACTCTGGCAGTGGTCTCTGGACCAGTGACGATACTTGTGCCCTCCTGGGCTGTGACTCTGGCGGTGGTCTCTGGACCAGTGACGATACTTGGGCCCTCCTGGGCTGTGACTCCGGCGGTGGTCTCCTGACCAGTGACGACGGTGCTGGCCGTTGTGTCTGGACCGCCGGAAATGATGGCACACTTCTCCGCCGTGACACTCACAAGAGGCTGGGCAGACTTCCTCTGGACCTTCACCACCTTTGTTGGAGTCACAGCTGACTCACCAATCCCCTTTGAACCCATGTCAGTTGTTGTCCCACCAAGAGTCTTAACACGGTCCTGTCGTCCACTCTCCAATTTTAGAGCCTTTACAGGGGGTGGGCTGCCAGTGGCTTGGCTCCGGGTCCTACTGCCTGCCCTAGTGGCCGGTACACTCCACAAGCCTTGAACACGCACCACTGGTATTGGAGGCTTTTTGGCTGAGGCGCTACGACGGGACTGATGAATTGGAGGGGGGGGTGGGGGCAAAAAGGTCAATTTTACAGAGGGACAGTTTCTGACGAACACTGGGATGGGTAGCTGGAGGGGGTCTGGGAGTGGTGGAAGAGGAGGTGGTTGTCGGAGGTGTCACTTTAGCTGTTTTGGGTGCAGGTGCAGGTACTGGAGGCTGTTGTGAGGTGGATGGATGTTGAGTGAGTGATTGCCGGCGTTTGTGTACTTTGGGAGGGGGCATCACAGACACACTGGGAGAGGACACAGGGGACATGTAAATGGCAGTGGAGGTGGTGAGTGCAGGTGAGCGGCATGGGGTGCTGGGTCTCCTTGTGCGACTCATGGTGCCTGTAGATGTGGTGCATGCAGGTGTGTGTGTAGACGAGACTGGGAGGGAGGAGGGAGAAGAGGAGAAGGGGGACACAGTGGAGGCGTGGATGTTGCTGTGTCTGTATGGGTGTGATGCTTGTGTGAGTGCCTGTGGGATGTGTGGTGCCTATGTTTGCTTGAGCTACTTTTGTGTGTTGACTTGTGTGCATGCTGGTCTGTAGGTGTGCTTGGGATGGGCTGGGGTACAGGGGATTGGGTCTGGGTGGAGGAAGTTGGAGGGGGGAGGCTAAACACAGGGACAATGGCTGCCATCAGTGCTGAGGCCAGAGATTGCAGGGTTCGCTGAAGGACAGCCTGACCAGAATGAATGCCCTCCAGGAATGCATTACTGTGTTGCAACTCTCGTTCTACACCCTGGATGGCATTCACAATGGAAGACTGCCCAACAGTGAGTCACCTGAGGAGGTCAATGGCCTACTCACTGAGGGCAGCAGGGATGTTTGGGGCAGGGCCTGAGGTGCCTGGGGCGAAGGTGATGCCCACCCTCCTGGGTGAGCGGGCACGGGGCGAACGCTGAGGGGCTGCAGGGAGGGCGGTGCTGATATGGGAGGTGGCGGCTGTACCTGTTGAAGTGGGGGGTACAGATGGTGCCGCCACCACAGGGGAGCTCCCATCGGCGGACGAGTCTGTGTCACTGGTTGGTGATCCGGTGGCCAACGTGAAGCTCCCCTCGCCCTCCGTCCCACTGGTGCATTCAGAGTCCGTGGTGTGGCCCTCCATGGCCATGTAGGATGCAGCTCCCTCGTGCTCCGGTGCCACTGTACCTCCGTCTGTTGATGCTGATGTACAAAAGGACAGGGAGAGCAGGAAAAGGGGGGGAGACAGAAGAAAGCGAGTTTTAGTGCATGGCATTCCGCTACCGTTGGCGGACAAGACAGACGCAGCAGCCCCCTGCATAACGCCGTGCTCCTGCACTCTGCACATGCAATTTCTGGGTTATGGCCTACATGGCAATGGTGGACATCTGCGCACATGGATGCCACAGGGGCAACTATACCTCGACTTGGCACTCGGCTGAGGTGGGGTTGAGTGCCACATGGCCTAAATTACGGAGGGGCCTTGACTACCTAACTATCCCTGCCCTAGGGACACCCACAGACCACCTCCCCCACCCAGACACCTCCACTGCACTCAAAGTCCGCAAAATGAGGTTGTACTCACCTCCTTGTGTCTTCTGTGATGTCCTCAAGCGCCCATCCAACTCCGGGTAGGCCACCGCCAGGATCCGGAACATCAGGGGGGTCATGGTGCGACGGGCACCCCTCCCACGTTGGAAGGCCATCCCCAGCTGAGCCTCCGCCGTCTTCTTGCTGCAGCAGCGAATGTCCTCCCATCTCTTCCGGCAGTGGGTGCCCCATCTCTGGTGGGCCCCCAGGGTCCGGACCTCCTTGGCGATGGCACGCCAAATGTCCCTCTTCTGGTGGGCGCTGACCTACATGACATGCACAAGGGAAGAGGAACAGTCATTACCAACTGCATCGTCAATGTGAGTGGCCCCCTCCCTACTCTGGCCATGTGGCCCATTCATTCCCATGCATTAATGTTCTATGAACTCTGCCCCCTTCCCTCTTCCACCCAGCCCTAGCCCATACAACTTGCTCCCTGTGTACTAACTTGTTGGTCTGGAGGACCGTAGAGTAGCGTTTACTGGGGGAGGACCCCATCCACAAGTTTCTCCAACTCCTGTGCAGTGAAGGCAGGGGCCCTTTCCCCAGACGCAGCAGCCATCGTTGCTTCCAGACCGAGGTCACAGCAGCACTAGCAGTGTAGGTCCTCTCCTGTCAAAGGTCAGGTATCTAGTGATTGAACAGATTGAAAATGGCGGTGACGTCCGCGGCGGTGTTCATCATCACCGCCGGCGCACCTGTTCATTGGCTCCTGGGACCCATAGGGTCCAATGTTAACCAATGCAGCATTGTGCTGTGGTCTACGACCGCCTACCGCGACGGTGTGCAACGCCAGCGCAGTTACCCCACAATCCCATTGTCCCAGTTTAGAGGTCAGGCAGCCGCCATTTCAGGGGCCCACATGGCTTCATTTACGACTGCGTCACACATAGCTAGGCCTACACTCAACACACATACAGGAAGGGTTTTGTGTCTGGTGTAGTCTTGTGTGTAACTGTGGGTACATACCTGGAGGAATAGTGACTGGTTCTTCGCTGTTGTCCTTCGTAGGCACCGTCAGCTGGGACATATGAGAAGATAGTGGAATCCTCCGGTGTACCGACCGCTGGTGGACCTGTTGACAATGGAAGAAAAACATGTCATCGTCACCTACCGGTTTGACCGTGCCACTATCCAGGAACTATGTAAGTGGGTCATTTCAGACTACTGTGGCCATGGCATCAGGGATGTCCCAGCCTATGTTTTCCAACGTCTTGTCCAGAGTGTTGTCTGCCCTGCTGAAACACGTAAGGAGATACCTCATTTTCCCTCAGGTGGAGAATTTGCCTACCGTGAAAGGTGACTTTTATGCCCTTGGACATATCACCAACGTCATAGGTGCCATTGATGGGACCCATGTAGCTCTGGTCCCCCCCCACAGGAGTGAACAGGTGTACAGGAAGAGTTATCATTCCATGAATGTCCAGATGGTCTGTTTGGCAGACCAGTACATCTCGCAGGTAAATGCTATGTTCCCTGGCTCTGTGTATGACGCCTACATCCTGCGGAATAGCAGCATCCCTGGTATGATGGGTCAACTCCAGAGGCACCGTGTATGGCTATTGGGGGACTCTGGTTACCCCAACCTTTCCTGGCTATTGACCCCAGTGAGGAATCCCAGGACCAGGGCAGAGGAACGGTACAATGAGGCCCATGGGCGGACTAGGAGGGTGATCGAACGCACCTTCGGCCTCCTGAAGGCCAGGTTCAGGTGCCTCCATATGACAGGTGGATCCCTATTCTACTCACTGAAGAAGGTGTGGGACATTATCATCGCCTGCTCCATGCTCCATAATTTGGCTTTGCGACGCCAGGTGCCTTTTCTGCAGGAGGATGATCTAGATGACAGTGTTGTAGCAGCTGTGGAGCCTGTGGAGCCTGTGGACAGTGATGAGGATGAAGCTGAGGAAGAAGAAAACGACAACAGGGAGTCAGTCATACAGCAATATTTCCAGTGACACACAGGTGAGAACATTTTCTGGTTTAACATTACATTAACTTTCACATGTCTACCTCTATCCTGTTCCTCCATTTCAATCACTATTTGTTAACTGAGTTGTACCCTTCCATTTCAGTTTCACAGGTGTGGTAACCTACGTGTCAACTGTTTGCATCCTTCATGGGCTTGGGATGTGTGACATAGGTATGTTAGCCTTACAATGGTACAGCCATTATGACACTGTCATTGATAATAGAAAGTACCAAATCATAGACTGACTCCAGATTGTTTTGTGTTTCAAGGGTGTTTATTTAAGTGCTCAAAAAATGAAGGGGATTGTAAAATGGTGATGGGGGATGGTGGAGGAATGTCCATGGCAGAGTCCAGTCTATTAGTCTCACAGGTGCACTGCCCATCTGGGCATAGGAAGTGTAGCTGGGGCAGTTTGAATATGGACAGGGTAACAAAGTGGGACAGTGGGAGGACACTCAGGGTGGTCTTATTTCCTGGCGGGGGTCTTGCCATCTTGCTCTGTCTTGTTCCTGGATCTCAGGGACCGCTTGCGTGGTGGTTGTCCATCTGCAGGGGATGGGGTGCTGGTGTGGTGGTCCTGTGGCGGGGCGTCCTGTCCACTAGCGCCGGCGGAGGTGGTGGGCAGTTCATCGTCGTGGCTAGTGTCAGGGGCCCCTTGGAGTGCCACGGTGTCCCTCAAGGTCTGCTGTATGTCCTTCAGCACCCCTACGATGGTGCCCAGGGCGGAGTCGATGGTCCTGAGCTCCTCCCTGAACCCCACATACTGCTCCTCCTGCAGGCGCAGGGTCTCCTGCAACTTGTCCAGGACAGTTGCCATCGTATCCTGGGAGTGGTGGTATGCTCCCATGATGGAGGAGAGGGCCTCGTGGAGAGTGGGTTCCCTTGGCCTGTCCTCCCTCTGTCGCACAGCAGCCCTCCCAGTTCCCATATGTTCCTGTGCCTCCGTCCCCTGGACCGTGTGCCCACTACCACTGCCCCCAGGTCCCTGTTGTTGTTGGGGCGGTAGGTTACCCTGGGTGCCCTGTAGTGGTGGACACACCGCTGATTGACCTGTCCTGGGTAGGGAGGTTTGGGCCCGCTGGGTGGGTGCTGTGCTGGTGTTACCAGAGGGTGGAAGGTCGGTGTTGGGCTGTGCCTGTGCAAGGGGAACCGACTGTCCTGAGGCCCACGATGGTCCGGGCTGGTCATCAAGATCCAGTAGAGCAGAGCTGCTCTCGTCACTGTGGGCCTCTTCTGTGCGTGGAGTGGTGTTGTCTGGACCCTCTGGTGTGGTAATGGTCCTTCGGGTTCCTGCAGGGGCATAAGAGCATGATTATTGCATGTGTGTGTGTGTAATGGTGTGCAATGGGTGGGTGTGTGTGAACCCCAGTGCAAGCATTCCTGTGTGGGGGCTTGTGTGATGATGGTTGGGGGGGTGTTCTGGGTATGTGCAGTGAGCATCCTTTAGTGAGGGGTGACCATCCTTAGTTGTGTCATGCAGGGCTTGGTGTTGGGATGGGTGGTTTGTGTTATGGGTACATTAGTGAGGAGTTTGAGTGATAGGGGAGGGTGTGAGGGTGGGGGTGTGTGATAGCATGCAGGTAGGGTGAGGGATATGATAGTTAAGATTTGACTTACCAGTGTCCCATCCTCCACCGACTCCTCCGAGGCCCTCAGGATGCAAGATGGTCAAGACTTGCTCCTCCCATATTGTTAGTTGTGGGGGAGGAGGTGGGGGTCCGCTGCACCACGATGTTGTGCCTGGAGACCGTGGAACGCACCTTCCCCCGTAGGTCGTTCCACCTCTTCCTGATGTCCTCCCTATTTCTTGGGTGCTGTCCCACGGCGTTCACCCTGTCCACTATTCTGCGCCATAACTCCATCTTCCTGGCTATTGATGTGTGCTGTACCTGTGATCCGAATAGCTGGGGCTCTACCCGGACGATTTCCTCCACCATGACCCTGAGCTCCTCCTCAGAGAAGCGGGGGTGTCTTTGGCGTGCCATGGGGTGGTGTGGGTGAGGTGTGGGGTGGTGTATGTGGTGATGAGTGTGGTGAGTGTAGTGGTGTGTGGTGTTTTGTGCGTGGATGTTGTGTGGGTGATGGTGTTGTGTGCCTCTGTGTGATGGGGCAATTGCTGTGCTGTCTCTCTGGCCTTCTTTCAGAATTTCTGGTCGTAGGGGTTTGTGGGTGATGTGGGTGTGTATTTTATATTGTGTTGGGTGTGTGGGAGTGGTGTTTGTATGTGTATCAGGTGTGTGTATTTGGAATTGTCCAATGTGGCGGTGTTTTGTAGATGTGTGTGTATTTTGAGCGCAGCGGTGTGTACTGCCAATGGAATACCGCGGTTGAAAGACCGCCGCGTGGTTTCGTGGGTCGTAATAGCATGGGCGTGTTTCTGTTGGCGTGGAGGTGGAGGATTTGTTTCCGCATGTTTATCACTGACCTTTGGTGTGGCGGTGTTGTGTGGGTGTCTGAATCTCGGCTGATTCCGAGATGTGTGTCATAATAGCTGTGGCGGTCTACCGCAGCGGTGTATTGGCGGTCTTCTGCAGGGCGGTAAGCGCCTTTTACCGCCAATGTTGTAATGACCCCCTAAGGCCCATATTTAAGAAAAAGTGGTGCATTAGCTATGATGCGCCACTTTGCTGGTACCCCCCGACCGTCACTTAACAACACAATGCTTCCACCCTAGTTATGATATGACGCAGCATGGCATTTGTTAGCACAATAGCGTCAACATTTTTTACGTTATTGTGGCGCTTTGCTACACCAGCGTCATAAATGTGGCTATGCTAGTGCAGCAAAGTGCGAGGAGGTCCATAGGTTAGTATGGGAGCATAATTTTAACACCTGCTCTGAGCAGGCATTAAAAATGATGCCAAAAAAGGCGCAGTGAAATATTTTAAATTTCACTGAGCTATTTTTGCGGGCCTCCTAGCACCAGAACGCTCTCCTTGCATACATTATGCCTGGCGCAGGTGGAATGTAGCCTAATGCATGCATTGCGTTACTTTGTAAGGATGGCGTAGCAGAATAGCCCCAACTTTGCATTAACAAACATTACGCCATGGCGGAGCTAAGGTGACGCTAGGGGCTCTTAAATGTTCCCCTGAGATTGATGTAGGAAGCCTTATTTAGTGTACAATTTGTTCCCACAGTAAAATGTAAATACCCCCTTCAAATGTACATTGTCGCTGACTCTTGTGGAAAATCCTACTATCTATGCTTTCATCATCCCGGCTAAACCAATATTCAAAGCAAACTTATTGAAGCAAACCTTGAGATTTTGAGAATAGAAATAATCTAAGGCTATCCATATATAGTCACTGAACAGTAGTTAGCAGTTGGAAATAAACTAGAGTAATTCACTGAAAAATAAAATATTTACAGGGACTGTCTGACCACTGGACAGCAACCAAGCTAAAAAAGCAGATGAATTTAATGAAAATCATGAAACTGGGTGTGAAGATGGTAGATGTCCGTAATAGTTTTATAATCATTGCATAACAATATTAATGCTAGATGGCCTTTGGTAGTACAAGAAAATATTTGATAAATGCTTTCTGTTTGACACACACCCCTAGTCAGCTGTTGTGTTACACAGGGAGACACACACACCCAGGTCTGCTCTTTTATGTGGCCAAAGTGTGAATTCCTTTGCTGACATGTCGAGATAAGACCACTGCCAATGTGAATACCGGGGTCGCAGCCGTGCCCGCCACCAAATGAGGGGGTCCGTGGAAACAACATTCCTCCAAAACATTTGACTGCAACAACATTTACCTAGGGCAAAACAAACAAATAGAGACCATTATTATATACTCTAACATTCTGCGCCTGGTGTCAAACTCCTAGGTTATAAAGTTTGGTACTGCCAAGATGGAGAGGGATTTGTCCTTAGAGCATAGCGATAACTTCATAGCTGGGTTTGGACAATACAAGAAGGTGGTTCACCTTCAGCATAATCTTGGGGTTGCTCTGGCCTCGCACTATCTGGACTTTATCCTTCAGTGACTTCACAATTATCAGTATTCGTGACCCACCCCTTTGACTTTGGGTGCGTTGGCGAGTTAACTTTGTCCATAGAGGTTATATAATAAAGCTTGCCATGCTAGTATACAATATTGATGAGAAGGGTGCTTCTTTGGCATGCTGACAGTATGGTCCCTTTAACTTGAATCACTGTCTAAGGTTCCGGTGGTTTGAACTTTCTGCCTGCCATTTTGTATTTCACCAAGATGAGATCATTGACTTTTATGAGCTTGTCCTTGGGTCTTATTTTGCAGCTTACCTGTCTATCCACTTCTTTCTCTTCTCCTTGATACATGTTGTTCCTGGGATGTCATGGGTCTACAGTGAGTGGCATAAGATGATATTGAGGGCCTTCCAAAAAGCAGGTAAGTGGATGCAGATTTTGTGAGAGTGTGCAGTGTTGTATCATATTCCCTGAGAAATTTGTATATTTCCCACTCTAGACTGTCTTTTCCTAAGTCTGACATTTGAATTTCCTTGTTAAGAGTGTGCATAAATATTCTGGCCTTTCCATTGGCTTGAGGCCATTGTGGAATTATCTTTCAATGCTTAATATTCATTGACTTGGAAGAACAACTGAATTATTGGCTTTCAAATGTGACTCATTGTTAGTATGTATTTCCTGAGGACACCTGTGCATTTCACACATATTCTGCACCTTACATATGCCATCCTCTGCAGATGTGGACAGCACAAACTTGAGTTCAGGTTACTTGCTCAAGTCATCGATGATGACCAAAAGATGTTGTCTGTCAGGCAAGTTTGCAAACTACTTTCTAATTCGGAGCCATGAAGCATCAGGTGACTCATCTGAAATGATGGTAGCCAGAGGGTCAGGGGCCAAGTCGCTCGACATAAACAGGAAACAACAACTCATTCCACCTGAGAGTAAATTTCAGGGCACCACACATTTGAGCAATTCCTCGATGTCTGCATGTGCCAAATTAAGGAATTAGAACTTTGAATAGACCAATCATCTTCCACTTCACAGCAGCCCGCTACTAGCCAGTGACAACTTATGTTGCACTAGGTGAAGGTGTGCTTTTTGGAATAGCGGTCATGAGGGATCTCAATCAATCGGTGGTCATGGATTGTGACCTAATTCTAGATACTTGTCATTTTGGATGGCGATTTTTATTCTTTTTTTTTATCAAGGTAGGCATTAACTCTTTGATAACCTAGCACATATATTCTTCAGTTTTCCTCAGCTTGATTTACTTAATCTCTAATGAAGTTCCTTGGGTTTCGAGATAGGTAGTCAGCTGTCGATCTTGAAGTTGGAGAATCTATTTCTTGATGCAGGGTAGTGGTTTTGCAGTATTTCCTTTGAACAGAGGAATGAGTGGTTTGTGGCTATTGTTTACTCTGAATTGGTTGCTATACAGAAATACATAAAAATGATAACACAACCCCCACCCCCACAGTATAGCAATTGCATCCTTTTTTACATGGGAGTACCTATGATATCTTTCTGTCAACGCTCTACTGGTATAGCCTATTGGTCCCACTTATCCTTTTTTTTGCAGCTATAGCAGGACTGCACACAGTCCAATGGCACTGACATCAGCAAGAAGTTCTGTGGGTAGTCTTTGGTCATAATACTTTATGGTCATGTATCTGGCTAAGGCTTCTTTGGTGTTTTAAAAAGCCTTTTGTTGTAATGCCCAGACCCACAGGGTCTATGCTTCTAGACGGGCTCACAATAGCTTTGAAATGGTGGTCAGATTTTGAATGAAGTGTCCGCAGAACATGACCACCCCTAAGAAACTTTGTATTTCTGTCTAGTTCTTGGGAGCAGCAGCTGTTTGATGTCTCACACTTTCTGTGGATCTAGAGCTACCCTGTCAGCTGTGAAACATCTCAGAAGAACTCAATACCTTTCTTTAGGATCTTATACTTGCCCTTATGCACTTGGTCAGTCCGTTTTCCTTGGTCCTGGTTAGGAGGGTTCTTAGGCAGAATCTGTGTTCTTCTATGGTGGCAGCATGAAGGAGGATGTCATCACTTACATTGAGCACACGGAGGAGCCCTGTCAGTACCTCTCGGATGCACTGTTAGAATATCTCTGCTGCACTCAATATTCCGAAGTTGAGGCACTGGTAGCATTAGAGCCCAACATGCATGGGAAACGTAGTGATATGTCATGGCACTCTGTTGAGGTCTTTTTGGCAATATCCTGATTGGTGATCAGTTTGGGAAAACCGCTTGGCTTCACTGACATCAGCCACAATATCATTCACTGTTGGGGTTATGTGGCTTTCTAATTTTTGGCTTTTTGGGGTAGCCTTAGGTTCACCCATATTCTCACCTTTCCAGGTTGTTTGGATTTTCTAGCTATGACAATGGGCAAGATCCATGTGGGGTAGGCCCTTCCACATTTTCAATTATGTCAGGAGCTTCCAGGGTGTCAAGCTAGCTTTCGAATTAACCTCTGATATGGAATGGAATGCATTGGTGGTGAAGTGCTACTGGCTGCACTGAGTGACCTATGTGATGTTTTGTGTTTGTCCAGCGTAGGCATCCTATACTCTTGAAGATGTTTGCAAATTCTTGCAGTATGTCATCCATGAGTCTTTCATGAATCTTGAATGCAAAGTCACCCAATCACACTGGTCTCACCTGAGGCGTCATGAAGAACTGAGCTTTGAAAGAGCTGATGCCACTTGATATCTTGGTCCAAAGTTGTCTGCGTTCCTAGTGACTTTCAACTACCATAAGCCTACATATTGGAGGTTGTGTTTCTGACCATGGGTCAATGTTTTAATGTTTCTTAGCGTGCCTTGACATGATGCACATAGTGGCAGTGTCGATGAGCAACTGATTTTGGCACCTTGAATAATGAGATGACAGCATGTTTGTGAGTGACACTTTTGCTTGTTTTCAGTTCTGATTGATAAAATAAGACGGACATATTCCTGTTCATATTCAGATCTACTGCCTGTGTCTTCAGAAGGATGACTCTCAGGTTTAATGGATGAAATATGGGTAAGCTATATTTATGCGTGGCACTAACCTCCCAAGGATCGTAGTTACTCCCTAGGGTTGTTATTGTATAATACAGATGAAAACAACACTTAGGAGGTGAGACATATTCACTTGATTTCTTCTTATGTACAACAAATATTATCTTCCAGCTCATAGTTCATATTGTGTAAATGGTGCTTCGTGCTTCGTCAGTCAGTCACAACACAAGACACATTTCTTTTTGTTTGTTAAGTTTGCAGTAAATACATCGTAGTCCACGATAAAAGTCAACATATAACAACCCTCCCGAACCACATCCCATCCCTATTAAATGATTGTATAAGAGCACAACACAACAAATGAAAGTGTTTAGTAGTCAGCCGTTCACTCTCCAGCAGGTAGGTTACACGAAACCCATGCCAGCATTCCCTCAATGCATCTCAGGCACAGAAGCCGCCCCCACAGATGTAGAAGACACAGCCCTCGTCAATCCATCTCAGGGCTCAAGGTCCCCGCATCCCATAAGTCCCACACCCCCTAGGGGGGATCCCAGTGGAGACACCACAGCAGTAGGATCCTGATTTTGAAGCAGGTATGCATCCGATGGGGCCCAAATATCTCTAGGGCGAGATGAGGGCGGCTGCAGCTCAGCGTACATCTCCAGCTGCATCTTACTATATAACAAATCTGAGAGCCAGTCTTCTAATTTGGTAGCTCTCTCCCTACCCCACCTCCAGGCCACCCTTCACTTAAACAATAATAGAGTAAAGCTGATATATCTACGGTAGCCAGGGGTAATTGCCTCGGTGTGTCCCTGCAGTGGGACCAGCGGTGTGAGTATCAATGGAGGGGAGACCACAGCAGACAATGCCTCACCAACCTCCCTCCAATAGTCCAGCACCGTGGGACAGGACCAGGCCAGGTGGAGGAACCTATCACAGCTATCAGTAGCTCGAAGATTGTATCGCCAAAGCCTCGCCGGGGTGTGGTAAAGACCGTGCAAGCATTTATAGTATATGAGCCACAATCCACTGCTAGCTGTAAGTTTCCCCGTCTGCTGACAGCAGTATGACCACTGAGCCTCTGTGATTTGCAACTGCATCTCCTCCTCCCACCTCCTGCGCGCTCCCCCCTCAAGGATTAGCTGTTCCCGCTGAACCGAATGATAAAAGTATCGAGACTAAGTGCTGCGGCGAGTTCGACTGCAGGAGTATATGAAAGGTGTGCAGACAGGCTGGCTCTGCAGGGAAAGAGGGCGAAAGAGCCCTGACGGAGCGCCAAAGGCGGAGTTACAGGAAGGTCTCCAGCGGGGAGAGTGGGCCATCCGGAGAGAATGCATCTTGTTCACGAAAGTGGGAGGCCGTATAGAGATCTCCCCATGTGAAAATATGAAGCCTAGTGAGCAGCCTCCCACCTGCAGACTCGCACGCCATCGAGACCACTTCGTGGCCTAAGAGTGACATATCCAGTGAGTACAGCAGATTGCTTCCCATTCGGGTGGCTATTTTTTTCCATGCTAGCTGCGTACATCCCACCGTCGAGTCCCGAAGACCAGTGAGGTCCGGCTTCAGATAAGAAGAGCTGGGGACCGGCGCCATTTATCCCCGCTCCACCGCCAAATGTGCCATGTACGGGGCGGTACCAGTAGTGCACAAATTGCACCTGTGCGCAGTGATATTACAGTTCGAAACCTGGGGCTTCAAAACCTCCGCACGCAAAGGGCTGTGTCATAATCTCCCATTTGAGACGCGGCTGCTTGCCAGCCCAAGCCAATCTAATCATCTGCGATGCAGTTCTTTAAAAAAAGTTTGGGCCGGGGGGGAACGGTCTATTTAGAAATAAGTAGAGGGGTTTAGAGAGTATAAACATTTTCATCAATGATATGCGTCCCGCGATAGAGAGGGGCAGGGCGATCCAACGTGTGACCATAGTCTGTATATTATCTAGTAGTACCCCATAATTCAGGTGCATCAATTTGTGTCTATCTTGAGTAATCTCTATACCTAGATATCGGAGGGAGGTATCAGACCACTGGAGGGGGAAGTTCAAGCAATTTCGTGCTGTGCAAGCAGTCAGGGGATATATCTGTGTCTTCCCCCAGTTAACTCGCACTCCTGACATGTAGCCAAATTTTGTAAACTCTTGTAGTACAGGATTTAGGCTCTCCTCTGGGTTTCTCAAATATAGTGTAACGTCATCTGTATATAGCGAGATTAGAATATGCCTGGAAGGGGTGCGACTGCATAGTGAGTATAATGCTGGCGGACCATTGCCGCCAAGGACTCCATCGCCAAGGCAAAAAGCAATGGCAAGAGCAGACACTTCTGTCTTGTGCCCCTCTTGACACGAACCAGCGCAGATCGATGGCCGTTGACCTGCACAGTGGCCTATGGGCCAGAGTACAGGAGGGCAATCCAAGAAAGGTACATGTGGGGGAAGCCCATGCGTTTTAATGTTGCTATTAAGTAATCCCATTCAAGGGTGTCGAAGGCCTTGGCAGCATCCAGAAAAACAGCGACCACTGGGATCTCAGGATCCATACTTTACTGGACAGCAAAGAAAGTGCGCAAATTATGTGCAGTAGACCTGCCCGGTTTAAATCAGGACTGATCCAACCTAATCAAGAAGGTCATCAGGAGACTCAGGCGATTATCAAGCACCTTCGCCAGAATCTTAATGTCACAGTTTATAAGGGACACTGGATGATATGAATCGCAGCTGGTAGCAGGCTTATTGGGTTTCAATATGGTAGTTAAGAGAGCCTCCCTCATAGTGGGGGGGAGGACTCCCACCTGTCGTGCCTTGCGAAATACCTCTCTCAGCCATGGAACGAGGATGTCTGCATAAGTTTTATAAAACTCGGCTGGAATGCCATCAGGCCCTGGGGCCTTACCAGACTGGAGCTACATCATGGCCTCCCGAATTTCATCGTGCTCGAGCTCAGCCGCCAAAAAATCTTGCTGAGTATCACTGAGCCAGGCCAGTGTCACCTCCGTCAAATAACCATCGACATCTGGAAGGTCCGATCTAGTAGAGGAGTATAAATGCTGGTAATAGTCAACAAAGGTTTTAAGCATTTCAGGGGTAACCCTAAGCAGGTGGCCAGAGACATCGGATATTTCGAGTATAGTATTCTCCGGTCGGGCTACGTGAAGGGTATGGGCAAGGGACTTACCCGGTCTCTCTCCCTCCCCATAGGAGTGGGCCCAAGCATACTTGCCTTTAAACAGTACTTCACGTTCTGCAGTTTCCTGAAACTCAGTGAGGGTCTCCCGCAAGCGTCCCACAACATCAGCCGAGGGTGCCTCCACCCGCTCCGACTCAATTCTTTTAAGTTGCAGCTCCAGCAGATCAAGAGTGGCTCGGAGGTATCGCAAGATGCATACGCCTTTGTCCAAACAGAATCCCCTCAAGGTGACCTTAAAGGCCTCCAATATTATCACAACACTATCCACAGTACCCTTCTTTCTATCAAAGAATTCCGTTATCTCGGTCCGGAGTTCGTTACGAAAAGCATTGTTCACCTATTTAGTGGGGGATAGGTGCCATGATGCAAGAGGGGTCAATGCGGAGGGGAGCCTCAGCTCGAGTGCGACCGAGGAGTGATCAGAATACGTGCGAGCCATGTGTGTGACCCCCATAAGCCAGGGCACCATGAATCGGGAAATAAGCCAATAGTCTAGTCTGGACCAGCCTGAGTGCACCGCGGAGTAAAATCTGCCCTCCCTGTCACAAGGGTGTAACCAGCACCACCGATCAACCATGCCCTGCGCTACAATGTCTGCCCTAAGTCTCTCCGCTGCCCTATGGCGATGGGGCACCGCCTCCGTCCCCCTGTCCTCCTGGGGGTACAGTGCCAGATTGAAATCTCCGCTCTATGCTAGGTATTTCGAGCCTATCTCTGCAACACAGCTCCATATGGTGCCAAAGAAGGAAGGGTCATCGGCATTAGGCGCATAACAGTTGACTATGGTAATGGAGTACTGCAGCACCCAGCCCCAGATAATGGTGTACCTGCCCTGCGTGTCATTTCTGGATCCGATTGGAATATAGGGGGTACCCCTGCATATGAGGGTGAGGTGCCCCTGGAGTATGAAGAGTAAGCAGAGTGCTGGCTGTAAGAGGACCAGCGATTCGGAAATGTAATTCGCCTCCCGGGTGCGAAATGTGTCCCCTGTAGGAGTGCAATGTGTATCCTGTGTAGTTCCAGATACGCAAAAATGTGGCGTCGCTTGTGAGGATCTCCCAGCCCCCTGATGTTCCACGTCAGGCAGCGCAAGATGTGCCCATCGCTGAAGATCTGGGCTGTAACCCTAGGTGCCACCATGGTTGATATCTAGAGTAGGTGGCCATATTCCAAGGAGAGTATAGGCCATGAAAAGAGGCCAATAGGGTGTCAGGTGCCCAAGAAATGTGTATCGTGTGGCTCAGAACAAACAGTAAATTTCACTGTTGGCGACCCAAAGCCGCCCGGAAGAACCCTCCCTTTGGAACCCACAAACACAACAACATACGGACAATTCTATATCTCAACGAGTAGATGCGATTTCCCGGTGGAAGGTCTTCCAGAGAGCGGCCATGAAACCACCAGGTGTCAGGGGGGTGCACAGATAGTTATTAGATGCCCAAGAGTGCCAGTGGCTACCTGGTTCGCCGAGGGCCAGTCACAGAGTCACAATCGCAGGGGGACTCACCTAAGGATGCGTAGGACCCCCCTCCACAGGGGAAGGCCACCCCAAAGAGAAGAGTATCCTCAATCTTGGTCAGATAGTTATCTGGGGCCACCACATCAGGATTTTCCAAAGTCTCTCCCCTACGGGCCGTCTTTAGATATGCTGGGAATATCACATTTCTATCTTTGTGGGTAATTCTCAGCCGTGCCGGGTATAACATAGCATAAGTTATGTTTGCCTGCCGTAGTTTCTGATTTACAGCAGTGAATTTTTTCTAAGCCTCCTGAACAGCCATAGTTAAATCAGGATAAATCTACACTGCGTTACCCTCAAACTGCAGGGGATGTTTTTCTCTACTCAGTCTTAATGCAGCATCCCTGTCCCTGTTGTTCAGGAGGCGAGCAACAATCAGTCTGGGCGGGGCACCAGGCAGTGGCCTGGCCGTCAGAGTCCTATGCGCCCTCTCTACCACTAGAATACGTGAAAAAGCATCCTCTCCAAAAAGGGCGAGGGGCAGTCGCTCCACATATTGCTCCAT
Source organism: Pleurodeles waltl (assembly GCF_031143425.1). NCBI lineage: Eukaryota > Metazoa > Chordata > Amphibia > Caudata > Salamandridae > Pleurodeles > Pleurodeles waltl. The sequence goes on from NC_090437.1 coordinate 48,728,282, forward strand.
ACGGCCAGGGTTTGCAGATTCTGGAATGCCCACTATGCGCAAGTTATTTTGTCTGGACCTGCCTTTCAAATCTTCATTCTTGAGCGCTATGACTTTGAGGAGCTTATCCATCTGCAGAAGTTTGTCACTTTGTTTCTGCATAGCACCTTCAATGTGCAAAATTCATTGTTCAGCTTCTGTTAGTCACCCTGTCTGTTTCTCTAGCCTAGTAGTAAGCAGGTCTAACCTTGTAGTCATAGTATCCATTTTGCTGTCTATTGAGGATAGGCTAGACTGCATGCTAAGTAAGAGTGCCTTCATTTTGTCCATTTCCGATGTAAACCAGGTGCAGATCAGAGCCTCCGGCAGGGCCCCTCCTCAGGGCCCGGCTCCAAAGCGCGCCGCCAGACAAAGCGCCCCGCACGACAGTGAAGGGGCAAGCAGGCAGCAGGCAGCAGGCAGCAGGAGCACAGGATAGTGTCGGGGGACAGCTGCTTCGTCAACCCCCAGGCGCAGCCTCCAAACGCCTCGGATCGCCTCAGCTGCAGCGCAGTCTTGTGGCTAGCAGCGCCTCCCCGGGCCCTCAAGGAGCCCACGCACTCCTCACCTCTGCTGATTATGTCGCCGCATGCGGCCGATCTGCTGGGACTCTGCGCACGCCCCAGCCAGGACACCTGTCTTCCGCCCGGCGGCCCAGGGAGCCACTGCCGCGTTAGCAGGCCCAGCTCGGGCACGCTCCAAACGTGCCAATATGCAGCGGCGCCCCACTGAATCCAGTAGCAAGTATGGGGTCTCGGTCATCGGCATGGGACCCCCGCCAGGCCGCCAGGCTCAGCACATAATTTTAGGCAGGATGATGGCGGATGGTTAGTCCAGGCCGCGGGAACCTCACCGAAGTGTGGCCATCTTGCGTGGCTGCTCTTTAGCGCCCCCCCAGCACAAGACAAATTGTGACAGTAAATTCTTCTACATTACTTGATCCAATATCCCAACTATGAAGTCTTCACAGGCCAACAAGTGTTTTGCTGACTATCCACTTTTTCAAAGCCTGTAAATGACCATCTCCAATCTCAAATTCAAAAAATGTATGTATAATACTAGAGCCGATTAAATATCCCTCAGATTATAATGTGTTTACTCCAAATTTCTATAAATGCTCCTGCCTGTCAGGATTATGCTCAAGGTCCCTCATACCTATTTTCTGTGGTCAGTTTTGTAGGTTTTTTGAGTTGCTGCTCTTGCTGAAAGATCGTCAGACTTTGGCAAAATAACAGAGTTTGTCAAATGCCAATCAGCGCTTTCCTTTTGCTTTACATGGGCTGTTTTGTTGGGGATGGTTTTCACAGTATCCCGCAGGGCCAGGCGTTGATCATTTGGTGAACAGAGGGGTTTTCATGTGTGCAACTTTCACATCGGACAGTTCATGCTATCTAGCAAGTGCGAGCTGGTCTGCCAGTGGTGCCTTGTCTTGTTTCAAGACTTCCTTCCTAAGGTGGTTCGAGTGACAGCCTTAAACAACTTACGCTCTGATTTCTACTATGATGTTCGTGAACACATACAGGCTCATGGGTTCTCGGAATGGGATAAAAAAGATGTTGTTCAGTTCTTTGGGCCTTGTTTGGTATAGCATAGGAGAAAATTCTCGTAGTCTGTGTTAGTTTAAGAGGTAACGTCCACATTGAGTGCAGCAAGCGCATTATAGCCATTGGCCAGACCTGTGCTAGATAGGATAGAAAACTTTGTCGCACTCATGGATAGCAAAATGGAGCAGCAGAGGTTGTTTTGCTCCGAGATCAGTTTCTTTCATTGTTGCTAGATAGTTTTTGAATCTTGTGACTCCGGATTCTCATGGTGCCTCAGCAGAGGAGTGCAGAGTAGTATGGTTGTGGCCAGATACTTGGGTTTATGTGCTGATGTAGCTTCAATTAATGACATCTAGGATTTGATTTTGAATTTAACTGAATTTAGCTCTCTGCTAGATCCTAGCGGTGAGGTGGTAGGAGTGCTGCTTCTGCTGTGAGTTACTATACATTTGCTGCAGCAGTGCAGTGCAAAAAATTGGTGCAATACCTCTTTCTGCCATCACAGTGCAACAGCTTTCAAAGGATGATAGGACAACCACTGTGTACAGTGCAGCTGTGACCAAGGTATGATTTCAGACCAGGCCAGTAGATTGCCCTGCTTTATGCTCATCCCCAAGTTATGTTGCGCAGCAATTCAAGTGCATACAGATCTGCTTGTTATGCGCCCAGCATGCAAATTCCTTTCACGTTGTTCACATCGTTATTTACTCCTTTGCTGATGTGTGTTGAGGAGGGAACACTGCTGTAATGAATGCAGAGGTTGCCTCAACCCGCATGCCCAATTGGCTGGGTCTGTGGATGCAACAGTTAACTACTGGTCCTACACCAAACAATTAGTCTGTGCTAAATCTGCCCAGCCTCTCCACCAAGGTTAAAGATATTCTGCCACTCAATGTTGATATAACCCAGAGCAACACGGTATTTGTAATGAGGTCTTAAACCAAACGCTTCATAGTTTGCTAAAGATCTAAATGATGTGCGAAGCTTGCGTTTCTTCTCCAAAATATTAATTTAGCAAGTTTATATCTTTCTTAGCTTTAATAGTCACTCTTCAGTAATTTTGTTTGAGGTTGGTCCTGCTTTATCCTCAAATATCACTAAGGGTAAGATGTATAATGGATCCCTGTGTCTGCCGAATGGGCATCAAGATGGAGTGGTGGCAAGAGTGGGCATCTCTGGTTCTACATGCAGAGTTGGGAATGGAAACCACTGTAGCGTTGCAGAAACTCTGCTTCTTAAATAATGTGTAGCAGTCTTTAACAATATAAGGTTTCTACAAAGCTCCACAGGAAGAGAAGCGTTTCATAAGTATGAAAAGTTTGCCTTATGCTCCTTTGCAGTGAAGTGGCTAACAGTATTTTTTTTTTTAATGAAATACAAGGATTTTGAGAGCCTGTATTAAGACATGTGAAATCAAAATATTAATCTTCTCTTTTTCCTATGCATGGTTCAAATAACTGTACACATCACGCGACTATGGGGGGGGGGTCTCATCTTTCTAATAGTGTTTTCCCTAGGGTTTCAGCAGGGATCCAGGACCTCTGCAGTAAGTGGCTATTGGGTGCTCTGAAAGCATAAGCAGAAAAAGTGTGCTTATTGAATTTATCAAGTCCATTTTAGTGGTGACTCTGTAATCTGTACCCCAGAGAGAATAAGGATTTTAAACCTTAAGTGTGAAAGGTTTCAAATGTTGGGAAGGAGGAGAAATTCCTACCAAGGGGCTTAACAACCTAATGAAGGGAGCGGTGGCTAAGCGATAGACAATGGCACTAAATTCATGGAGATCTGACTTTAATTGTAATGGCATAGATCCATTCTTTCTGCAGAAAATACTTGAGTTTGTTGATCATCTCTCTCTGCTGAATGAAAGGGCCATGCCTAAAACAATTGACAGCTATGAATCCTCATTTTCTAATTTACAGGAAGGACTCTCTTAAAGTCTGGTATTCTTTAATAATCTTTATCTGACTTTCCCAGCTGAATTCTGGCTTTTGACAATCCATACCAAGATTACAACCAGGCCAGTTATTTTGGGGCTCCATAGGCAAGTAGACAAATTTTGTAACAAGGATTGTCTCTATCCTGGATCAACAGGAACCGGATACTACTGCATGCTTACTGGTTTACCAAATAGTTCCTTTGTAAACTTTGGGTTTTAGAAAGGATTGAGATTGAACAGTCATGGCCTAATTCCAAAGGCCTGTTGTGGTGTTGGAAACTCAGACACATTATGTATTTAAATAAATGTAGATTACCCAGTCAGTTATGTCACTTTAGTAAGTAAAAGAATATGAATTTTAGTCTCTTAAGTTTGATAGATTAGTAGGAGTGTGATAGCTTGCACGTAAATACAATGCCACCTGGTGGAGAGAACGTTATTAATTCATCAAGGTTGTCAGACAAAGCTCGGGAAAGCCAGAACCTGGGAGACATTTGTACAGCTGGATTTCTAGTTAGCTAAGATACTATCGGCTGATATGGCTACAAAGTTCAGCATGATCTGTAGTAGTTGTGTATACTTTCATGTCATTTAGGCATCTGAGTACATCAGTGTTGACTGAGTGTTTTAAGTGATCGTTGTTCCACACCATATTGGAGTGAAACAGGCTGCAAGGTGGCTGTGTGGTGGATGCTGAGGAGGAGGAGGGAGGATTCCTTCATCAGATGCAAGCCAGGGGTCACTTGTGGTCAACAGCTGTGACAGGAATACTACCACTGCAATTGAAACCGATAATTTTTCCAGAAATGTAGATGGCTGGCAGGGCAAGCGCCAGAAGGCCAGAGCACCAAAAGATACTGAACACAGAAACTAATTTAGTGGTACAAAAGGGAGATTAAAAGAGATTTAGGAAAACCTGGAGGCAGAGCAGACCAGCTCACAAGGCTTTTGAGCTCCTTCCCTCTCATAGCCAACCACGAACTGAAGTGGAGGTCTCTCACACAAAGGAATGACGCACAAAGACAGTTACATGGAATAGTTTTATGTTACGCTGGAAACTTTGGGGTCAGATGCTGAATTGGCAGTGGTCCCCTGACCTTGGGCAGCTGATCTTCAGTTAGGTAGTGGTACTCATGGCTACAGATGGCAGCAGACGATCCAAGCTATTGTTCCAGTTAGTGGAGGTAGTCTCTGAATAGATTTCAGCAACATTGCATTTAATAGAGGGCAAATATCCTCACAACATATGTTGGGGAACAGACTTCAGTATTCAGACATCTCTGACTCACAGACTGCAGCATCCATGTAGCTGTAGCAGTGGAATGTGGAGCATGCAGCAAAAATAAAACACTCAAGGGGCTGACATAAATTCCCTGGCTATTGCTGGGAGACTATCTCTGACGCAGACAGGCACTATGATCAAGTAACCTGACATCCTTATTGTAATAGACTTCAAAACAAAAAACAGTATCTTTAAAAGACTGACCACATGTCACAACCAATCACGAAAGATCAGGGTTTGGCTGTCTGGAATCCTTCAGGAGTAGGCTCAAGTATTCACCACCCTGCTACTCCCGAGAAACCAGACTGCAGCACTCTCCCATGTTTAACTATTAGGAGAATGTGCTGTACCACCTGTGCTGCCTTTAAGTGGACAGCCACATGCATCTAGCACAGAATACAATCTACTCTAGCGCTTTGGTACAATTCAATCCACAGTCTCCAACAGTCTCCAATAGCGTGGCATATCTTGACTGACAAGCCTCAATACGTCCCTTTTGGAATCTCTTAGGGACAAGCATTACCACACAGCTCATTGGCATCCATGTGTGCATAACTCAGCACCATGGCATTTGCTGGGTTCACCTGAGCCATTGGGTTTGAAAGGAGGCACACCTTAGCATGAGGGCTTCCGATATGGGATAGGTTTCAGCCCCCTGTCATCATAAAGAGGATAGCTTGTCCCACTATAGCATCCTGTTGTGTGTGGGCTTCCCTAATTACCCCTATGTCCTCTATCCTTATTGTATTTTTCAACCCACAGACACAACAAATAGTTTTCCCCACTGAGTGCTAACAATGAAGGGGAACAACATGCTTGATCTCTCACCCCTGGTATTGAGAATGTAGCTGCTTCCTGAGGGACCTATCGTGTCAGTGGCAGGAAGAGGCCCTAAATCAGCAGGCTACCAAACCAACTTAACCATCAGCCCAGTCTTCAAGCATTTTTCAAAACCTGCCATTCAACATTAGCCAGATTATATGGCACCAGAATATTGTGGCCTAAATATTGTCTGACAGAAATGCTGGATCTAAATAACATTTACAAAAATACTGCCCAATTGGAATTAATAAATCTACACTCAATGAAGTGATATTTTTGTAAATATTTAGCCAGCAACATTCATGTCAGATGATAATTTTATTATAGATATTCTGACATAAATATCTAGCAATATGCTGATCACAATCAGCAAGACTCGTCAAACTTTGTGACGTGAATCTTTGCAATGTATTTGCATTACTCTGGGGTGTGTCAGAAGTTTAATATTTCTGAACATTTGATTTTATGTATAATGCAAGAGTGAAGTCAGAACTGGCGTGTTGAAGTGTTCGATAAGGAGCAGTAGTGAATTTCATGGTCATCAACTGTCACCTACTCCCATTTGTAGTACGATGATAAAGTGATTTATAAATAAAAATTCTGTTTAGGGTCTTCTCCCATATCCTTATTGAGGTTCTTTCAACATTCTCACATAATAGAAGAACATTGTGTGAAGAACATTAAGACCAACATTATGACCCTGGCGGTCACCAGACCACCAGGGTCACAGTCGGGGTTGGACCGCGGCCAAAGTGGCGGTCCGACTGGGACATTACGATCATGGTGAAGCCGCCACGGTCAGACCGCCAACACCGCCAGATTGCCGCCAGCGGGCAGCCTGGCGGTCTCAGCGGTTGTAAGCATCCAGTTCAGCGCTGCTTGCAGCGCTGCCTTAGGGATTACAAGTCCCCATTCCACCAGCCTTTGCATGGTGGTGCAGGGGCCCCATGTACAGCCCCATTGTGCTTTCCGCAGCCCGCATTGCAGGCAGTGGAAAGCACGATGGGTGCTGCTAAACCCATCGCACTGTCACATTGGCGCTGGCTCCATTAGGAGCCAGCATCATGGTAAGGCCCTGCGGTGAACTCTTTATAGGGCAGGCGGTGTTCAGGCCACACAGGCTGCCTGATGGCAGAACAAGTTTGCAGGCATCCTCCGCCACGCGTCAAACTCAAAATCAGGGCCTATGTGTACAAGAGCAAACAATTTGGTCCTATAAAGGAATTATGGTCAAAATGCAGGAGTGTGTCTTGAAAGGCCATTGGGCATTTCCACTAAACCACGTTTTAGTGACTTTTGTCCCAAGGATAACATACAATGGATATTGACTTATAGTCCTGTATTCTTATCACACATACACTTACATTGTTTAACCCAATTCTAAGCAAAGCCTAGCAAAAAAGCCTGGCAAAAAAGAGTAACAAAAGAATGAGTTCCTGCCCATGTCCATGAAGGGCTTCCTTGGTGGGCAGTTCTTTCATCTGTGTAAGCTGTACCCTGTATTCCACGTTTTCCCCTCTCACTAGGCTTATGATACTTCAGGGTGGATTTTCAAGTCATTGTCCTTTCCTTCAGATGTCTATAGCACACACTTCCTCTTCCTCCTCCCTTTTCACTCCCATTGATCCTCACTTATCCCCTTATGCTCTATCACTTGCTACACTCTGCTATACCTTCTCTACAGCTTCCTTGCCAGACAGTTTGACGCCTCAACTTGAATGAATGAATGAAAAAAACATATATAGCACAAACATATAGCACATACAGCTGCTCAAACAATGAGCCTTCTGGCACTGGGTAAGAGTAAGTCACAGTTACGATCGGGGGCAGGAAGAGTTACCATCCAACGTTAGGTCTCTCTGAACAGGTGGGTCTTCAAAAGCAGCACATTGACATAGTCAATACGTGATTAATGCATGAAGAATGATTTTTCGGATGTGCTCTGGTGAGAACTTAAGAGTCTTTTCTCACGTTTTTCAAAAGGGAGAAACAGACTCCTGCTGTGGCATTAACAGAAGTCTTAAAAGAAATGGCATTGTCTAACCTACCCCCAAGTTTTTCACCGTAGTGGATGGAGTTGGGTGAGATTCCATTTCAGTAGGCCACAGGTTAATCAGATCTAGTATGGAAGAGGGTTAAAATATCAGAATTTCGGATTTGTCAGAATTTAAGTAGTGGCAGCTTTCATGCATCCAACCTGCAACTGCCGGTAGGCACCCCCAGAAGTTGGCTGAGACTGAGGCATCAAAATGTTTAAAGGCAAACATCAATTGGGTGTCATCGGCATAGGACATCACATTGAAACCCCACTCCTGAGCAACCGCAGCAAGAGGAGCCAGGTCAAATCCTCTGGAACATCACAGATGACCTCATGAAAACCCAGTGTAAACCTTGCCAACCTACATGAAAGTTTTAAAATTCCACGCCAGAGACAAAGACACAAGGAGATACAGAGCAGCTGCAATGGTTCAGTTCATCCACTGAATGGTTTCAGAATTTCTTGCAGGGACAATCTTATATGCACATACCCGATATGTTTCCTTTAAGTATGTGTTTGCCTCTTTTCCTCTGTAGTGACCAGCAATGTCCATCACTTCTTTTTGAATTTTACCCTTAGCCACTTTTCAAGGCTCTCTCCAAATGGCAGGCACTCATACTGATATTGGGATAAAAAAAGTTTATTTGCATTGGGAAGGTGAGTGTGCACCCAAGCCCTGAGCTCCCCATGTCTTGTGGCTCAGATATATTTTTTATTTTTGGCTTCTATTCACACAGCAATCATGCCGGTATGCCAAGGGCCCCCGGTGACATGGAATGCCCCTTAAAACTGGGTTCTGTGGTCTGGGAGGCCACACCATGTGCAACTCCCTTTTCTGAGCATTACTAACACCAGCTCACCGCTCAGTAAGCACTAATAGTGGTAGCAGCAAAAGTTGTATCTGCTTAAAAGGCCTTATTTGTCTGCTGCCTGCACCAGAAGAGTTGCTTAGTTACTCCTATATAAATGCTCTGTCAGACCTGTGCTACAGGGAGATAGATGGCGCAAGTCAGTTTAAACCTTTATATGTGTAGTAGGATAGGTATATAACGTGTATATTGTGCTTGATGTAAACCAGGATTTGTTTTTGGATCTCCCCTGTTCAACTGGCAAAAGGTCCCTTTGAAAGGCATGGTCAGCTCCTCCCTTCTTCCTCTTCCATTGTTTCCACAAAATGTTACCCATAGCAGGCTGAGAGTCTCCAATGTTGACAAGCCTTTCCCTCTTTTGTACCTTTTCTTTTGAGTTCACCAGCCTAGCAGGAATACAAAAAAAGACAGGAACTGCCTGAAACTGATCCCTGACCTGGACCCGTCAATACAAAAACTCTGTCTGTAATCTTGTATACATCAACAGCCACTGTACCAGGACTTCTCACTGACCAGTAGCAACAATCCCACAGCAGTGGAGATCAAGAAAGACCTCTGTGCTTTCGGATTGGGGTTGCTAATTGCCAACTCTTTTATTCCAGATCCAGGGACAGGAACTTGGAAGTTCTGCCTCATGGTAAGAAGCCTGCAATGAATTACCTTGTTGGAAGGAGCTCACTGACTGCTGGAGAAAGGTACTGAACACATACCTGCAGGACGTAAATGCTTTCTAGAAGAGGAGGTTCTTGACGAGCTGAAAAGAAGGTACTGGACCATTGTAGCCTAGGAAAGGATTTGTTCTGTGAGGTAGTGTGGTGAGATCTTGCAATGTGACCCTGCTCCAATCAGATGCAATCCCAGAAGCAAGGCAACTTGAACCCTGTCCCTTTATTTGGCAGGAACACACTTCACCCCTCCACCCCATCCTGATCAGAATGTTTACAGTGGCAGAAAGTGACCAGAAATTGCTAGAGTGATACAAAAGACACATTTCCAGGGAAAAACACATGTGACAGGTTGTCATTAAAAAATTTGCAATTGCAATAGTTGATTTCAGTGTGGAAGCAAAGTGCCTTTGGTGGCTTTGTGCTGACAATGACCGCAACCACGCTCAGCAGTTTCACCTATTTAAGGAACACTACTATTGACCTTTGGTTCTATTAACTACTCACAAAGAAGATATCCTTGCATCAGGAGAGGCCAGGGTCAGGACCACGAAATATGTTATTGCTCATCCTCAAGAGTATGCAAGTGCATTCCCTTGCAGGAGCTGTTCCAAAACCTCAGCAAACTGAACACCACATAAGAGATGCAATGTTTGCACTGTTGAAAGTATAGTGTGCTAGTGAGATTGTGGAAGATACTGCAACAGTAGTATACACTTGGGCAACTAGAGCATTAACATTAGACCAAATCAGATGTTACAAATCCAAATACAGTATTATCACCAGATATTGGGGGAGTCAAAGGAGATTGCGCCCATCTGACCTTTGGGCAATATAATGTGGTTCTCCCCCTTGTGTCAATGCCCCTTACTTTTTATTTGTAGCATTTAGCTGGGGACTGTGATTAAAGTACTTTGGCCCATATTTATACTCTTTGACTCAAAACTGCGCAAAGGCCTTTTTGAGTAAAAAAGTATAGTGCCGGATTGCGCCATTCCTGAGCACCAGCTGGGCGCCAAATTTATGGAATCCCGAAGCCAGAGTGCTGGTTGGGCTAGAGTCAGATAAAATGACGTTAGCCTGGTGGGGGCGGGGGTACGAGGGAAGGGAGTTTTGCCTCAAAAAATGACGCCAGGTAGGTTAGAGGCAAGAAAAATGCAGGTAACCAGCCTACCGTCATTTCCTGGGGCAAAACCATCCATCCCACAAGACTCCTGTCTTACAAAAGACAGAAGACAGAAGTCATGCCCGCCACCCCAATGGCCAGCACAGGGGACAAGTATCCCCTTGGCATGGCCATTGCACCCAGTGCCATGTAGGGGGCCCATTTCAGTGCCACCAATAGCACTTAAAAAATGTTTTCAAAATACTTACCTCTACTTACCCTACTCTGTGGTGTCCACCTGATGTGGATGTTCCTGGGGCTTAGGCTGGGCACCTGTGGGCTCTTTCTGTGGTGTTTGACCATGGAAATGGGTCCTCAGGTCCCCTAACTCCTGCTCTGACCCAGGCATTAAATAATGGTGCTAAGCAGACTTAGCGCCATTATTTAGGCCCGCCTCCCCCGTGCACCATTTGTGCATGGGAGGATAAATAAGGCGCTAGGTCTTTGAGTCATTTTTTGGACAGGAATGCCTACCTTGCATTTAATTGATGAGAGGTGGTTTCAAGAATTAAAAAAATGACTTTAACTCCAATATGTTGATGCTAGATGGGTTCAGCGTCAAAATATAAATATGGAGCTATGTTTGCACTAAATTTGTGTAAAAAAATGACACTAATTCAGTGCAAACAGAGTATAAATATGCCCCCTTGTCTTTTGAGGTAAAGGCACTTGCTAGACTCACTGGTTTCTTAGCTAAAGTTATTTGATTGTACGGGGTTTCTCCCCCACTCAACCTTGCTGTGAAAGACTTTGACTCCTCAACTTCACAATCTTGAGATTCAACAGCAGAAATGTGCACTTGGTACTCAGTTTTTGGTTCAACATTAATATTAAACCTCAGGACGCCTCTGGTAAAAGGTTCACATAGTTACAATTTGAAGTCAGAAATCTCAGATTTACATGGGACTCATGAAAAAGTTCCTAAAAGTGGTGAGATGCAAAAGGTGGTTTGTCTATTAGATGGAGAAAATCAGTTTGTAGACCAGGGTTAATTTCTCCAGGATGTTTAAACATGGAAGGAAAGAAATGTCTTCAACTGAACAAGATCACAGCTGAACTAGGGACCAACAAAGATACCCTTATGGTTTTGCCCCAGTCAGCCTTCTTAATTTCAGAAATCCCTGTCCAAAACCTAGTATACAACTTATGAGTCCTGTAGAAAATTACCATCTTTTGTACAATGTCCCCCCAGATCTCTTTCGCTGTCTTTAGAACTCTGTGCACTTAACCTGTGCTAACCAGTACTAATGTGCCTGTGCTCCCTCTTTAAACCTGGTTGAATTGCCATATTATAATTGCATCTTTGACTTGCCTACAAGTTCATGGTATATGGGAACAATTAGTATTCAGAGCCTGAAAGTTAAATGCCAATAGAGGAATATAACACCTATTACTGCTTTGCCACCCACTACAGTGGCAAAATAAATATGTTGTTATGTCACTTTGTATGGTGCAGCTTATCACTCGTGAGGATATCCAAACCCTTGGGCAGGAAATTAGGCCAGGCGGTGCTCCTAGTTGAACAACCAGGTCTTCAGTTTCATGTGGAAATTGAGTAGTGAAGCAGCTGTCCTAATGTATTGAGGAAATTCATTCCAGTTGTTGCTGGCGATGAAGAAGGCGCAGCCTCCCGACTTGTTTTTGAGGATGCGGAGGACCCATGCAAGGGAGTAAAAGGTAGAACTTAGCTATCTGAAAGGTTGGTAGAATAGAAGTCAGTCTTTGCGGTACGGTGGTCCAGTGTTGTAGAGGGCATTGTAGGTGTGGATGAGCAGCCTGAATTGGCGATGTTTCTGGATGGGAAGTCAGTATAGTTCACAAAGATAGGGAGTGTGTGAGCGCTTCTGAGGACATCTAGAATGAGTCCGGCAGCATTGTTTTGGATGGTCTGGAGTCTTTGAGTGAGTTGTTTGGAGATGCTGACATAGAGTTCATTGGTGTAGTTGAGTCTACTGGTTATGAGGGCCTGGATGACCGTGTGTCTGTGTGTGTGGGGAGCCGTTTTTAAATCTTACAAAGCATTCTGAGGATGAGGCAGCAGGGTGCGATCACAGCATTGACTTGTTTAGCATGAGTTTCTGGTGTGGGCTATGGGAGTGGGCCCTAATTTGTGTGACCACCAGGAGGAGTCACAAAAGGAGCTCTTATTCCCGAAGATCAGGATCTCCACTTTGTCTGTGTTGAGTTTAAAGCAGTTTTCTCCTATCCGTTGGCCATGTTGGACATGCAGGAGGTGATTTCATCCTGGTGGTTTTGTTTGTGTCAGTGAGGGAGAGGATGGGCTGTATCATTACCGTAGGCAACCATATTGATGCAGGTAAGAGGTGCCATGTTCACGTTAAACAGGGTTGGGCTGAGGGAGAAGCCCTGGGGACCCCACAGAGGAGATTCTTGTGTTCATGATGGACCGGATGTTGTCTGTTGCTGCCAGGAGGATGGCTTCCATGCTGTGGTTGCTGCTGAACCCTGACTGAGTGGAGTCAGTAGGTGGTTCTGTTCTAGATGGGTAGAAAGTTGTCTATTGATTTCTTTCTCTAGGAGTTTGACTGGGAAAGGAAGGAGTGACATGGGTCTATAGTGCTGAGTTCCTTCGGTTTAGTCAAGGGTTTCTTCAGAATGACTTTGACTTTTGATGTCTCCAGCTATCCGGAAAGGGTCCGCTAAGTGTAGAGGAGTTGATGATGGCAATGGGTTTAGAGCTGATCCATGCTCTACCCAGGTTGTACATGTGGTGAGGGCAGGGGTCTGCAGGAGACCCTGAATTGATGGTCTGCATAATTCTGGTGGTGTCTTCTCTGGTGAGAAGGATCCAATTTGTTAAAAGGTGGGCACTCCTGGTGGTGGAAGGAAGTTGCATGATGATTTCTTCTACGGAGGGTTTGGGTGCAAAGTTGGAGTAGATCTTGAGTATTATGTTGTGTAAAAAGTAGAAAGGTCATCACAGAGGTCCTTTGAGGGGGAGATGTTGTTGGTTGCTGCTGTTGGATTGGTGAATTCTCTGATGATGTTGAAAAGTTCTTAACCGGAGTTGGATTGAGCAGGAATCTATTATTAGCACAATGGCAAATTTCCTGGTCATGCTAATGTCTGAGTGATAATTTATAGGTGATTCTAAAGGTGTTATCTCTGCTGGTTCTCCATCTTCTCTTTAACTGTTTGCAACAGAATTTGGAGGCCCTTAAGTCTTTTGTGTACCAGCATGTTTGAGTTCTTGGATGCCTAATTTTCTTCATGGGAGACAATGGTTTGGCGTAGTTGGAGAACCAGTTGTTGAAAGTGGATAGGTCATTCTATAGTATGCCTATAAGGATAGGGTGATTGTATCTGAGGGTGAGAGTCCAGTCGGCCTCTGCTATGTTGTTCCTTTTGCAACTGATGTTGATAGCTTGCTTTGATTTGCTGGACTGCGGTGCATTAATGTAAAAGTACATAATGGAGTGGTCCATTCATGTAGAGGGTGAGGTGGCTGAAGGTGATCCAGTTGCTGGTTGTTAAGCCTGGGTCAAATGCGTGTCCGGTGATGTGGGTCAGGCCTTATACGAGCTGTGTAAGTGCAATGTTGTTGGGACACTCTAGGAGGGTGGTGGTGTTGTGGTCCATTAGGTCATCGAGATCAATGTTGAGGTCAAAGAGCAGTAAGAAGTTGTTGGATCTTATTGCAATGGGAGTGAGTCAGTGAAAAGGTTACAGAAGTTGGGGTGGGATCCTGGTGTTCGATAACCGAGGGTGTCTTACATGGTGGTGGAGTGGCTGATATGTAGTTGAAAGTGCATGTGTTCCATGAGCGAAGTGGATGTGTCCATTGTGTTTGTACAGGTGATGATCTCTTTGTGGGGGATCGAGAGACCTCCTACGGGTTTGTGGTGCCTGTCTCGGTGGACAATCTTGTAGCTAGGAGGGATAGCCTCAGCGATAGCCGGAGTGGATGATAGGTTGAGCCAAGATACAATAAGAAAGAGGATGTCCAGGGAGTGTGTGTGATGAGGTCCCAGACCTTAATGGAATGCTTGCAGAGAGATCTGATGTGGAGGGGCATTCAGGTGCTGTGAGGTGAGGTGGTACTTTGGGTGGAGTGATACTGCAAGAAAAGCAGCAGTAAGAGCATGGAAAGGGTCTTGCAGTGCAAAGTATATAAGGTAGGGGTAGCAGTCATGTCAGCATCCAGTGCTGAGTGCTAAAAAGTTGTATGAAGTGTAGCGGTAGTGATGGCAGTCAAATAGACCTGGGTCTGTAGCACTGGGTGGGGTCCATGCACGGACCAACGCCGACAGGCTTGCCTTTGGCATACCAAAAGTGCGCCAGGGGTGCAACCCCTAAGTGCACCCACTTAGTGGTCATGCAGCTGGTGCCATTAAGTAGGTCCTAGGAGGGTGAGGATCACAAGGGGGCGGGGTGGGAATCAGTGGTCAGAGAAGGTAAAAAGGAGAAACAGGTAAGGAGAGGGAGGAGGAAGGAGGCTAGAAAGGTGCAGGGGGATCTCTGGAACAAGAGAACAAGCAGGAAGATATTGGAAGAGAAAGCAGAAACAAGTCAAGGTAACAAAACAAGCACAAATACGGGCACAAAAAGAGGAAAAAGAACACAAAAAGCAGGCATAAAGACTGGGCAGAGCAACAGAAAGCCAAAGCAAAACACAAAGCACAGGTCAAAGATGAGAAAGAGAACAAAAACAGGCACAAAAGACTGCCAGAGCAAACAAAAAGGGGCACGAACCCCAAAGTACAAAAAACAAAACAGGCACAAAAGATAAACAGGCACAAAATCCAAAGCACAAAAGACAAACAGGCACAAAAGACTAATCGCACAAAGCCGACAACAAAAAATCAAAACACGGTTCAAAGCGAGAGTGTAAAGGAGTGACTGCGAGGCGACGGAGAGGAAGTGAGCAAAAGTGCAGCGAGGTAGGGCCTCGAGGCAGGAGGACAGGTACGAAAAGGGCCTTAAACTGGTCAGAAGACCAGTCTAAAATAGGTGGGAGCTGGGACCTAGGAATAGCAGGCCTACCTTATGTAGCCTGACTGCTACAGTGTGACCTGATACAATAAACATTTTTGATAGTTAGTACCTCCCTTTTAATTATGAATATATCATCCCTATGTATGCCTAGTAGCCCACAAGGTTGCATGCATGGTACTTAAAGGTGGGACATGTAGACAATTAAAACTACCATGTCCCTGCAGTGACAAGGCCCTAAAAGCCATTTTCACTGTGGCTGGCCTACCCGTTTTATGTGAAAACCAGAGTACAGATTAAACTACTATGCTATATCTCAGGATTGGGACCAGCTAGAAAAATTATTCAATGATGAAGTTGGGTGTTTAATAAATATTAAGGGAAAGTAACTTTTGGACACCTACCCTTTTGTTAGAAGGCTAGTTAGCATAGGTCTTTGCCAGCTCACAGACTGCCCTGCCTTAAATATGTGTGAAACTTGTGTGAAATGCCACCAGGACCAAATAATAGGCTGCCCTGAATGGGCTGAGACCATTCGCCTGAACACCAAACACTCTGCACAGTGGCTGCTGTAGATGCCTTTTTGACAATACAGTGTCAAATCCTGCCTGATAAGTCTGCTGAGCAACATGTAAAGGGAGCTAACAGAATGCTAAGACAATTCTGCATATCCCCTGCATGGTTGCTGAAGGACCCTGTTTTGGTTCTACTCAAATTCTGTCTCTGTGTTTGTTATGCGTACAGTGCCTGCATCAAATGGAATTTTAGTCAAAGATATAGGAGGACACTACGTGTACCATAATGCACTCCATACGGATACACTCATCGTCCAAGCTGAGTGTGGTCAAAAAGTTTCATCATCTTGGACTTGCCCTGATACACTGCATTTTGGCCCTGTTTGTAGCAAAGCAAACAGAAACTACTGACAAAGTGGGCAGGATTAACCTTGGGACCTTTTACCCATTAGTTAGGGAGTGTCTAGAAGTGAATCACACCTATTAGCTAGTGCTAGGGATAAATGTGGCACCTCGGGCACCCTCTTCTTAATACTTTCTGGAACCGCTAGGATCAGAAGAGAACTGGACCTGCTGGCATTGACTTGAGAGGATCTCTGAAGGACTGGACCTGCTCCCTCTTGTACCCAGGACAAACAAGTGGACTGCTTGGGTCAATTTGCAGAACTCCTGCAAGTGTCTTTTTTTCTGGAAGTACCAGGCTGACCATTGGCAACTTGACCTGAACTGTAGTGTGTCCATGGTCTCCTCCCAACACCCTGAGAGTGTCTCAGTGCCTCCTCTGAGGTCCTGGGGGGTTAAGAAGTGTACATCTGGGTTGGATTGGAACATAAAAGACTAAGGGCCTGACTTAGTTCTCAGCAGCACAGTTACTCCATCACAAACGTAATTGATTTCCCATCCACCATGCTACAAAGCATTATAACTAAAGGCACTTGTAAGACTGAGGATGGGATATCTGTCACATTTGTGATGGAGTCACACATCCCCAGATGCTAAATCAGGCTCTTAATCAGAAGGCAAAATCTTTGACTGGGAGGAGTCTGCTTGGTGTATCCAACCCACACTCCATTGCGGTGAACCTCAAATTGTGCCTAGGTCTGGGTCTACTGCAACCATCGGCAATCATTGATGCTTTGTGCTTTTTCAGCACTATTTCTATTTAAACTTTTGACAATTATTATCTATGGTTCCCTTAATTAGATTTTGGTGTCATTTTTTATTAAAAGTTGCTCTATCTCATTTGGTTCTGGATTTTCATTTTGACTTTATTACTGTTTCTGGAATCTATAAATACTTTAAACATTGCCATATGTTAAGCTGCTCTCCTTTGTGCCATAGCTACCAGACAGTTGAACTCAGTTTACTTTAGAGACCTTGAGGTTGCAACCTTTCATGGATTGTGATTATTCCTTGGGGTGGGTAGTCACATACTCAAATAATCAATTTCTTACACATCCTCTTTGATCAATGTCTAAAATTACTCCCTCAGATCAAATTATTTGTCAAATAGCCTTTTTTCACATATCCTTACTAGAAACTCCTTTGTTCTCTCATCCTTCCCAATATGTGTCACTTTGTGGGTCATAGATTAGGCAAACTTTGTGCCATATTTATCGTTTTTGCCGCAAAACTGTGCTAACTCAATTTGGCGGCAAAAATATTAGTGCCAGCTTGCATCATTCTACAGCACCAGCCGGGTGCCATATTTAAAGAATGGTGCAAACCGGCGCTAAAAATAGGCTGGCATCAAAAAAATGACGCTAGCCAGGTGGGGTGGCAATATGGGAAATAAAGGTTGTGCTCCAGAAAATGACGGTAGGCTGGTGAGCGGCAAAATTTCTGCAGCTAATCAGCCTAGCGTTATTTTCTGTCACACAAACAGCCACATACATGACTCCTGTGTAAGTGTAGACAGGAGTCATGCCCACCATCCGAATGGCCAGCACAAGGGACCAGTGTCCCCTGGGCATGGCCATTAGACCCAGCTGCCATCAGCTATCCAGAAACCTACACTTCTCCACTCTGGAAACCCAGTGTGCATTTGAAGGTGAAGCATGAAATATTAGTGGAAAGACTTCTGTCTCTAACAATTCAAACTGTGGAATTGTCTGACAGCACAGCTTTACAGTTTTGTCAGTCATCAGAGATCTAAGTTGCCTTTCCTGACAATCAAGTCATGCAGCTAAGAGATAGGCAGGCATGTGATCAGCAACAAGAGCCAGCTCATCTTTACTGTGCAGTATAAATATGCTCTAACTAATTCAATTGTGCCTAGAGTGTAAGGGTCTGGGGGACTCATGCAGCTTGATCACACAGCAGGGATTTGTGCCTTGAACATGACATGGTTTTGTAGCAGGGACAACAAATCTTGGAATGTTTTTTCCTTAAGTATTTGTTGACACCTTGAGCCTAGATGGATGGCTGATTTTGGAGCTATCTGTGATTGTGTGGCTTGCATTATCACTCTGTGTGTTATTTTCCATATGATCAAGCTAATAGATAGAGACTGATTAAAACAGTTTACCCAAAGAATTTGGTAGGACAGTCATATCAAAGAGCATGTGATTGTCCACATGGAGATCTCCTCATACCTAAAGAGAGTCAAACTGCACAGGACCAATTGATATCTATATGCAGATACAATTCTGCCAGTAATCACAAATACTGTCACCTATTTTATTTTTCAAATGTAACTTCACAGAAACCTATCTTAGTTTTTAAGAGGATTGCTAACATATGTGGCATTGTGGTTAGAGCATTGATGCAGAAAGATACTCTTACAGCACAATGGGATTTGCCGCACATCATGGAACACTACAAATGTGGCAAACGCATCTCATTCCCCACACATATGACGCTAAGTTCAGGGAGCATGATGAAATGAGAATATCTCTAAAGTCTATACTAATTGTGACTCTGAAAATGTAATCTATGCTTTCTTGTCACCTTGTGAAAAAAACAGGACTGTGCAAACCACATAAAAAGTAAAATTTTGCATTTACCACCTTAAGAGCTGTATCAGGTGTAACACACCAAATACACCAGAGGTGGAACATTTCAAAAGAACTAAAATTCTATTGATGAGATACGCGATAAGTCATCAAATATGTTACTGTGTAGCCACATGCAGTGATTTGTCCTCTATGCTGACAATACAGCAGCGCATGTGGATAGATTGTGCTAAATCTATACAAAAGGGCCTTAATGTATATCAAGAGTGGTGTCATTGGGTCAGTATTACTACTTAACTATGGTACAAGGTAAACATATGTTTGGCCAAGTGTAACTCCTTAGTTATTGTATCCCCCTGAATGTTATTTCATTTGACTGTGTGTCTTTTCTGATATATACTCCTGTTTATTTTTATTTTTTTTAACTAACGCTTTGCTTTTGTGTTTTTTCCATGAGGGTCTATTATACCATTTTTTGTTGTTGCATGAAGTGCAGGACTAAATCACTGTGTTTTTTGCGATTTGTGCACATAAACATGTTGACATTTACATTAACCCCTTCGCGGCCAGGTTTTTTCCCCCTCAGGTGCCAAGCCTTGTTTTGGCTATTAGGGGCAGTTCGCGCTTAGGCCCTCATAACTTTTTGTCCACATGAGCTACACATGCCAAATTTGCCAATTTTCCAACATCATAGGGATTCTAGAGGTACCCAGGGTTTGCGGGTTCCCCTGGAGGAGACCAAGAAATTAGCAAAAATACAGCAAATGTTTTGTTTTTTTAAAAAGGAATGGGAAAAAAGGGCTGCAGAAGGCTTGTAGTTTTTCCCCTGAAAGTTGCATCAACATAGGGTTTGCGGTGCTAAAATCACCATCTCCCCAGCTTTCAGGAACAGGCAGACTTGAATCAGAAAATCACATTTTTCAACACAATTTTGCCATTTAACTTTTAGGAAGAGTTTCAATATGAAATTCCAATTGAAATTTTGTAAGTATTTGTAATTGTTTGCTTAGTAGTTATTGTGTGCTCACTACAGTACTTTTCCTTTTCAAAGTTTCAATTGACTGGGCATTAAGTTATTGTTATTTTTGTGCGCTGCTGGGTTTTATTTTTAATCCCGCATCACGTCCCTGAGTCTACCTCACACAGGCTTTGACTCATTACCTTAGGACTCAAGTGCTAAAAATGGATTCTGATTCCTGGTTTGAGGAGATGATCAACTGAGGCTCCTGGATAACAAGGGAGAAAGACCCCCATTGCCACAATTGGGGCCCACTAACTAGCAACTGCCCTGGACTTTTGAAACTGGACTTCTCAAATACTGTCAGATGCAGGCAACTACTAACCTGTTCAACCACGGCAACAATGAAAACATGATACAATTTGTAAAGCCTTTATAGTGAAAAAGCAAAACACTTTAAATACCAAGAGCACTTTCACACTGACCACAGACAAGCAGTCACCAATGTAGGCATTCTTACACTCCTCACATATTAGCAGTCTCACTCTACCAACAGCACTAACTCACTTGTAGGAGAAGCAGCAACACACTTCCAGAAATACCTATGAACCTCTTGAAGACTGTTTCTCTAGCCACACCTAAACCTAGTTTGTAAGAATGTCTGCAAGCAGACTTTGTAGTTCTCCCCGTTCTCAGGCATTAGTATCTTCCCACAACAGAGACACTCTGGCAAAGCAAATTGGTCTTCCTTGTTTTTGAGTTATAAGCCATCTAAATTAGTTCCACTGATGTACTCTCCTTCACTACCCCTGAAGAAAAAGCATCATCATTACTCCAGAGTAGGTTGCTGAAGTTCATCATGTAGTTATGCCTTACAACCTTTGTTAGCAAGTCAGACCTTAATAAGTAAACTTACAAGGGAAACGCGAATAGGTCGATAAACCTTTTGTCTCGCTTCAAGGTTTTCCCACCATATATCCCGTACATGCACAAATCAATAACCATTAACAATCAATAACATTAGTACTCAAAAAGAATCAGTAATTGTCAGACACCATGACCTTGCAGTCATGAATAATAACACATTTATGTGAAAGTTAGAATATTTATTTCCCTATATTAACAATGCTAAGGTCACGTAACTCATTCTCAAGATCAAATGATAGACATAAAGATCCAACACTGGCTGTCCAAAGTGGCAAAAGAATTGCAATCTAACCAAAGCTTGAGCTACTCCATATTCTAAGTTTGCAGTGCAAATTAATAACAAGAATAACTGCACAAACGATATTACATACATTTAGTTTCAGCAAAGAAAATACATCATATATTTCATATAGGGAACTTAATCAGTGAGCTCCCTAACTAGCACCAAATTAGCATAGCATGTTTGGGCTTCATGCAAAACAATTTAGTCAACCCAAATTTGGAAAAATATCTAACTATGGCTCTATCAAAATTAGCGGTTGTTACCTAGAAACAAAAGCAAATAGACATAGCAAACAGTATCATAGTCAATATACCTATCCTCAGTTTGGATCAGCAATCTCTGACAGTCTTCGTCATCAGGACATGGGTCTGGTCAGCAAGTCATCAGGATTCAGCATCAAAGTTCAGAAAAGACAAAGCCTCTGTAAGCAGTAAAGTTAAGCATGTCTCTTCTGAAGACGATCAAGAAAGTAATGGCCAAAGTGGCTCTTTGGGCAGTTCGAAAGAAATGGTGCATCTTCTCCTGGTGCAGTCTGGCTAACTTAGATTCCCTCAAACTACTTCCCACATCGTAATTGGTCAGGGGATCACATATTCACACTTTGTCCAATAAAAATAAAACTTAAAATCTACATTTCTACTAGTACATGGTTCACATGTCGATGATTGGCTCCTTTCGTCCCGCTCCCGTCATTCGGCTCGTCAGGTAACAATATTGTTGAAGCTTATACTCCAGTCAGAGTTTCCATTGTTTTCTCCTGGGAAAGTCAGTCTCGCACACACTATATTAAACATTGTTGCCTTAACAAGAACAGCATCTTCTAGCAAGCAGTTCTCATGAGAAACTTTAGCTACAAGCACATGGACAGTACAATGGAAAATCACAATTTAATTCTTTAGACAGGCATTTTAATAAACACCTAAGAAATGCAGCTTGCCATGCTTGACATGAGGCTGTGCAACTAAGCCAAGACCTTGCTAAGTTAAAGCCTACAGTTAATAATGCTAATACATAATGCATAACCCTTAATATGACATATTACTACATTAATCAAACATAAGCAAAAAATTTCATATTAATAAGCCATTAATAAGTACACTTCTCGAATATTGATGGCCACTCAGGTAGTCACACCTTCAAATGTGTGCATTATTTTTCCCTACGTTATTTCATTTTCTACACAAATTCAACACTCAAATTACATGAATAGTCATTAATAATTTCATTAGTCAGCGTTAACAATCCCTCCTCTGATGACTAAATGTGTCATCACACTAAACCTTTTTACACAAATGTTTGCTTCTGCTAAAATTCTGTCATCTCTATCCCCTCATATTTTCATTCCCTTTTCAAATTTTCCCTAAACAAATCTTCCGTTTTCTTTTCTTCCTTCCTCTGATTATTCTTCGTCTTCTTTAATTTTATTTTTTTACACAATCTGCATATTCCCCTCATTCCAATTAAGCAAATCACAATAATCAATATCCCTGTATTATTTTCAATAAGATCCCTTTCCCAATGTTGCTGAGACAATTTCCCACTGAAGCAAATACCTTGCCAACTTTCTACCAAACACTTGGTTTCTTCAATACTTTCAAATGAGCACTTTCATTAGTCAGATTAGTAAGTAAGTTTCTAATTTCTTCACTGTTTCCAGAGATAAATGAACAACAATGCCTAGAATTAAGCATTTTGCAAACTCCGCCATCCTTTGCTAAAAGAATGTGTAACGCATGGCGGTTCTGAAGAGTCATAGCTCTTTCAGCAGCTAATTCAGTATCTATCAGGATCATGGCTCCTGAAAAAATTGTTAGCATGTTATCCACAATAGTAGACAACTTTCGAATCTTCATCAAATTCAGATCAACTCCTACTGAAGGAATCATTGTCCTAATATATCTCCCACTATACCAGAAGGAGACTCTCTCCTCTCTCTAATATGATATAACTCAGTCATTTTGGGAAATTTCTTTAAGGCGTCAAGTTGAAATATCTTTGGGAAAACTATCCCCAAGTAACATGTGCTATACCATCCCCTTGGAAGACGCTAATAAGCATTAATCGCAGATGTAATAAATGCCAGGAATAGCGGGATCCTGTCTATTCAACATAAATGTCCATTTACTCTGAAACAACGACACATGTCTACATTCACTCGTTTCCACAAAGAAAGTGTCACTGCAAGATTTAGGCCTATATACACAAAGCTTCCCTACGTGTTGCGTATCTAAAGCTAATTTCCCTTGTGTTTTTATGCACTAAAAGCATAATCATTTGTGTAAGTCCTTTTCTCGAAACCCTTTTCTAACTTTTCCTTCAATGCCTTTCTCCTGTCATCTGTGTGATCTAAAAAGCTCTTCTCTAAAGATGTAAGCAAGCATGTCAGGTTGTTACGGTGTGCATAAGCTGTGCCAAAAGTTACTGTAGGCTCAAAGAAACCTCTAACTAATACTATGGCCCTCATTATGACAGTGGCGGCAAAAAACGCCTACTGCCTACTGCCACGGCGGTGGCTGCCAAAAGACAGTTGCCGCAGCTACCAGCCATCCGCCATATTATGACGTAGACAGAATTCCGCCAGAAGGATGGCAGAATTCCAGCTGCGGTCATGGCGGCTGGTGGCAGTAAGGTGGCGCTGCTGCCGGCAGCAGCGCCATGCCAGTAGACTGCTGCAGACTATATCATGACCCATGATTCAGCCTGGCGGTGTTCTGCTGGTGGACTTTCCTGCTGGCAGCAGAGTGCCCGTTCCATCTCCTGCTGGAGGACCTCCTGAAATCAGGTAAGTTGGGTGCTCCGACAGGGGAAGGCGGTGGGGGGTGTTGTGTGTGTGTATGTTTGTGTGTGCGTGAATGCGGGTGTGCATTGCATGTGGTATGTGTGTGCATGTGTGGATGTGTGAGTGCGTGTAATGTGTGTTGTGTGAATGCGTGTGTGCTTGCATGTATGTCAATGTGTTTGGATGTGTGTGTGTGAATGGATGTCTGCATGCGTGGGTGCATGTGGGTATGAGTATGTGTGATGGTGTGTGAATGTGCTTGTATGCTGGGGGGTGGGTCTGGAGAGGGAGGGATGTTGGGGGAAATCTGGGGAGGGGGTGGGCGGGAAAGACCCCTATCAGTGACGGGGAAGGAATTTCCTGCCACTGATAGTGCCTACCGCCATGGTTTTCGTAACGGTAAAGAGGCCACTAAAACCATGGTGGTAGGCGGGGTCATAATCCCTTGGGTGGGCTAGTGACGGCCGCCTGGCTGGAGACTGAATTCTCCAGCCCGGCAGCTGTTACCGCCATGGCGGACGAAGTGGTACATTGGCGGTTTGGCTTGAGCCAAACCGCCAATGTCATATTGTGGGGAAAAGTACCGCCAGCCTGTTGTCAGTACTATTCTCCATAATACTGCCGTCCGCCAGGGTCGTAATGAGGGCCTATGTCATTATCCTTAGCTATTCTACTCAAGTACCTAATTATGGGGACAAACAAAAACACCACATAGTGGTTGGAGTAGAAATACTGGATGTACTGCTGGTTATAGAATCTCATTAGTAACAGACTACAACGTATCCCATAAGTAAGAGACAAACTATGATAGGTAACTCCTTCTTCAACTGATGAAGGAATCTGTGTACACACAAAACAATTATTTGCATCCATCGTCTCAACATACTCATTCAACAAGCAATAGAAAACATTAGAAGAAAGTTCCCCTCGTGCATTACCTACGTGCAGATACTTCTCATCTAACCTAAACTTCTCTATTGCTGTTAATGCAGAGGTTGTCTCTAAAGTTGAAGTATGGTTGGTTTTACTTGTGTCAAGAACAGTCATACCCACAATCAACATCCCAAACATTTTCATACACACAATTGCCAAATCAACACTCATGTAGTAACTGCACCTGTTCTTCCTACTCTGCTGACTAATGTTACCCATGATCCGTAAAGAATCTGAAAGTAGAAGAGAAAATTTAGAAACTATGCAACAAAAATCAAAACAAAAATCTTCTTTTAGCAGTTATTTATAGCTTTCAGACTCACTTCCAGGATCCTTTTCTCAAAAATCGGCAAGCAGCTTGTCACAAATCCGTTTAGCAGTTTGCCAAATCAGGTTTTGAAAAGTCTTTTACAGTTATTTTCAACTGTCTCTTTTTCTTTGCACTTTTCTCACATTGTTTCGACAGTTCAATTCATTAGCTTCTTTCAAGTGTCAAAATATTGACCTGGAATGTCTCGATCAAAACAAAAAGACAAAAAATATTTCTGCCATTCACTTGTAGTTGCATACACCCATTCAGGACCTGTGTACCTTTGACTTGCTATTCTATCTCTTTTCAACTTTCGATCTCCATTTAATTCTCATTCACTTAGATCTTCTCTCCTTGTTGTATCTACTTCTTCCTCGATTGTTGTCACAACTGCTTCTTTTCTCTTTGCTTGTGGTTCCAGCCACGTATCTCATTTCAGTGGACCTTTTGTCAACACTCTTTTCAGTGTTGAACTTGAAACTTCTTCTTGCTCTGCAGGATTTTCTCTTGAGGGACCTGCAACTGGTTCAGGAGGAGTCAGATCATATTGGCTTTGATCCTCCTCAACTCCTTTCCCCTCAGGGTCACATGTTTGCTCTGTTTGTCTCTCAAATTCATCTACTTCTGGGAAAGCACTCTTCTGAATAGGCTCGCCTGCCGCCTCAATTGAGATTGGCTCACTGTCACCCTCCTGGAGGTCTTCTCCTTCGTCTCTCACAGGAGTGACTAAGCCCTACCCCCAATGGGTTCAGATCCAGTCTCAGTTCCTCTTTCTTCTCCTTACGGTTCAGTGACTTGTTTGGTCATTGTTGGCACTCTCAACTACTCTTCTTCATCATCTAAAGGACATGCCACTTTCTTCGTGTGGCTAGCGTGGATCCAGTTCGGAACTCCAGCACACTTCACAGCTGTGGTAGTGGTCAGAACTACCTGGAATGGACCTTTCTAGTGTGGCACCAAACAGGTTTTCCTCACGTGTTTCCGGGCCACAACCCAGTTACCGGCTCTCAGGTTGTGTCCTGGGTCATGGATCGGTGGCAGTGTGTTTGCTTCCGCCTGCTAAGAGAAGGAGCAAACCACATCAGCCAGACCTTTGCAGAAGTCCAACACCATATCATCTGTATTGATCACAAGTGCATTTGCAGGCAGCGCTGGCAACCTCATTGCTTGGCCCATGAGGATTTTGTATGGCGACAATCCTGTGTTCCTGTTTGTGTGTTTCTCATTGTCATCAGAAGTAACAGCAGTGCGCCAGGCCATTTCAGATTAGTTTGCGCACACATCTTTGCCATTCTTGACATCAAGGTACCATTCATCTGTTCCACTAGTCCTAATGCTTGAGGGAGGTAACTACAATGCAACTTCTGCTCAATGTTCAATGCTGCACACAGTAATTTAATTACTTAATTGTTGAAGTGACTTCCCATTATCTGATTCTAAAGAGATCGGAAACCCAAAACGTGGTATCAGTTCCCTAAGCAGTAATTTCGCTACTGTGGGGCTGTCATTTCCTCGTGTAGGGTACGTTTCAATCCTGTGACTAAAGATGCTTACAATCACCAGCACGTATCTCAAGCCTCCTCACACAGGCATCTCAATAAAATTCATATGCATTCTGCTGAATGGACCTCCTGCTCTTCCAATGCTGCTCAAGTTAACCACTGTCCCTTTTCCCGCGTTCATTTGCTGGCAGATGACGCAACAATGGCAAACTGCTTCAGCAACTTGTCTAAACTTTGGATTGAACCAATTATGCTTGAGCAAATGAATCATGGCATCCCTCCCAACATGTACTTGACCATGATAATATCTAGTCATTTGTGACAACAGACTATTTGGCAAAACCAATCGACCCTCTTCGGAAACCCACAATTCATCTTTTCACTGTACACATTTCATTTTGCTCCATGAACGTTTTTCTTCCCTGTCAACATTATTTGACAATGTTTTCAATTCTCCAATGTATCTATCACAATCAAAGCAAACCTTGGACATGTTTCATCTTCTTCAGATAGCAATTTCCACTTGTCTTTGACTGATATACAGTTCAATGCACAAATGTTTGGGACTTGATCCGCATATACATTTCCCATTGACACAAAATCTTGCGATTTCAGATGTTCACTGCATTTTACCATGGCAATCTTTTCAGGCATTTGGATAGCATGCAACAATTCTTTAATTCTCTCACCAGAAGAGGTCATAAAACCGCTCTGTGACCACAACTGGGCAATATCATGGACTATTCCAAATCCATAATGGCTATCCTTATGGATGGTAACTTTTAGCTGAGCAGAAACATGGAAAGCTCTAGTAAGGGCTACCAGTTCCGATACTTGTGCAGTATATACTCCTCAAAGCCAAGACGCCTCTAGGATACCCGTAATTGTGCATGCAGCATATCCTGCTCTCAGTATTGTCCCTGTATTGTCTCAGAGACAAGAACCATAAACAAAGGTAATTTGGTAATTTTCTTCCAATTGGGTGTCTCTAATGTCAGGTCTCGGTTTTGTGCACAAATCAGTTACTTCTCGACAATCATGCTCAATATCTTCCAACCTTTCAATTTCAACATTTTCATTTGGAAGTAAGGCTGCCGGGTTCAGCACTGTACATCTTTTCAGTGACACATTTGATGACCCTAAAATACTTGTCTCGTAACGGGTCAATCTGGCACCTGTATTGGGTCTTTGTTTTTGTAAGTAGGATTTCAATAAAGTGAGGGACCATGATAGTTAAGGGGTGTCCCATCACAATGACTTCACACTGTTTGAGACTCTGTCCAACCACTGCAACTGCACCCAAACAGCCTGGTAAAGCTGCATATTGGTCCAAAGTAGCTGAAAAATATGCTACTAGGCGGCTTACACCTCCATGGACCTGCGTGAAGACAGACAAAGAACATGCATCACGTTCATGACAAAACAACGTGAGGGACTTAGTGTAGTCAGGCATACCCAAAGCCGGTGCTTTGCACAGAATCTCTCTCAATTCAGAAAATGCTTTCATGCAAGCATGGTCTAATACTATGGGATCAGTAACCTCTTGGTGAGTCAGCTCCTGTAAAGGCTTGGAAATGACAGAAAAATCGGGAATCCATTGGTAACAGTAACCTACCATCCCTAAGAACATCCTGACATCTCTCTGTGTGGCTGGGGGACTCATATGCAATATGGCGGTTATCCTTTCTCTGGATATTTTCCTTGACCCCTTCTCACTCTGGTGACTCAAGTATTTCTGACAGTATTGTAATGACGACAAATTATTTTTCAAGATGACTCTGAAAACCCTTGACGAATTAGGCACCAACAGTAAACTCGGTCTGATATTTTGAAACAAAAAAGAAATTGGCTGTCCTCATGAAGAGGCACAGAAAAGAAGGCCTGTGACAAATCAATGACTGTGAACTATTCAGCATCACATGGAATCTGAAACATTATCACAGCTGGATTTGGTACCACGGGACAACATTTGATCACAGTGTAATTTATTTTCCTCAAATCCTGGACAATTTGAACTTTCCCGTAGGGCTTTTTCAATCCTCAAAGGGCTGCTCAGCACTTCTTTCAAAACCCCTTGTTTTACAAATTCCGCAGTTATCTGGGCAACCTTTATAAGAACATCCTTTGGCATGTGGTACTGGGGAATCTGAGGAAAAATTGCATTCGGCTCTACAGGAACCTTAACTGGCTCAACTCCCTTTATCAGACTTATCTCTTTTCCTGTCAGATCCCACACTTTCTCTTTAACCGTTCCCTGTAAATCAGGAGGAAGCTCCTGCACTGTGAACACTGGAAAGAAATGAATCAGGCAGTATTCCTCATTTATCGTCTCACACTCTGTCTCTGGAGCTGTGTCATCTTCATCTCCACTATTCATCTGTATCTCGATTCCATCATTTGAACAAGTAATCGAGCACCTGGGTTTGCACAGCAAGTCTCTTCCCAGTGGGGATACTGGACTTGAAACACAGACTACGAATTTGTGCAATCCTTTAAAGTTGCCAGTTTTTACCAGAACTGGTTCTGTAATTGGGTTGGTCAAATATTGATGTGCCACTCCTACAATCTGGATTGTCTTTCCTGAAAAGTAGCCCCTGTGTCAACCAAGAATGAAACTTTGTGACCCAATACCTTTCTCTTTATATATGGACCTTTCTGGTCTACTTCTAACAAAGCTGCAAGCACAAATTCTTCTTCATCTGAACTCTCGCTCACCCAATCATCGTATATTCCAATCTCACTGTGTAACGGAAATTGGTGTACAGTGTTATTATTTTGGTTGGACCTCTCACCTGTCACCTGTTGAGGAAGCATCACCTGCTGCTGTTCCATTGGGGCTGCAGGTATTTGAATTTGCTGTCTAGATACCATTGGAACCTGCTGTTGCATCAGCTGCATCTGTGTCATTTGTACACATGGCATTTGCACCTGCTGCACAGGTTGAAAATTCTGCATTTGATTCACCTGATTATGAAAATTCGGATTATTAACTCTCATTCTTGGTCCTCTCATGTTTTGGAACGAGTTGATGTCACTTGTTTGCTAAATGACACCTTCCTGCACCATCATCGGACACTCCTTTTTTAAATGTCCGACCGCTCCGCAAGCGTGACAAGGCAACACTCTCTTCATTCCCTGCACATCATTCTGAACCACTATAGTATTCAAATCAGGACTACGATTTCCATTACCTCCGCTACCTCTACCTCTCATCTGATTTTGAAATACCACATTTCCCTGCTGCTGCTGTTGCTGCTGTGGAAAGTTTCCCTGCATCCTTGTTTGTGCCGCTTTAACCTGCATCACCATCGCCTTCTCTTTCAGCTTTCTCTGCTTCAGTTCAATCTCATCATTACAGTACTTTGCATACTGTAACACCTCATCAATTGGCTTTGCTTGCCAGCAAATCAATGGACTCAGTCATCTGGCTAATTTCAGGTCTTAATCCTTCCACAAATCTGAACACAAAATGAATCATGTCTTTCGGCTCAATTGTTTCGGTACCACTGTAATGCTTGAACACCTGCAACAATCGTTCATAGTACACATGTATCGACTCTCTTGCTTCCTGAGCTGTCCTGTCTATCCTCTGCCAGTCAATGTTTTTGGGCGAAATTCTCATTTTCAAAAATTCCATCACCTTGCAATAATATTTTGTTACTTCAGGAGACGGCACACCTGTAACTTGATCTCTCTCTGGTTCTTTTGTTGGCCAATTTGTACTCCTCTTACACTCCATCCACAAATCAGCTGGAACTACTATCTCTTAAAGAGTGTTCAAGTCTTCCCAAAGGCACTTTGCAAGTTTCACAAACCTGTCTGTTTGCTGTTACCATTCTACTGGCTTATTTCCCAACCTAGGTTAATCATTTGTAAAGGACAGAATGTCACTTCTGCTCAGAGGAACATGAATGAAATTCCCTACTGGAATCTCTCTCATTGGTAAAATTGCACCAGATCCTTGCTTTGATGTACATTTGCAGTCAGCTCCACAGAATCTCTTTTCCTTTTATCTCTTTTCTTTGCCCGTCTGCCTTCCCATTTGTCTAAGGCTCCCCGTGTTTGGCTCCTTGGAGTAACTCTCTAAGGTGTGCCTTCATCCCTGTAGATGCCATGTGTTCAAATTCTTTTGCAACTAAATCTAACTTATAACTGCTTTTCAAATGTTTTGTTTTCTCTATTTCCATGCCGTACTTCTCTGCCAGGTCTGCTAGCTTTTGATGCACATTGCTCCCTTCCCTCGTAATCTTCGGGCACAGATATCTCAACTCTGCTTCTGCGTAGGACTCAAATCTGTTCACACCCATAGTTCCTTCAATGAGCTCACCTTCTTCCATTCCTAATCTTGTGTAGTTCAAGTACTCCTCTCCCCTATGAGCACTCTGCGGGGTATTCAGCTTGTCCAACCATTCGGTCAATTGCTGGGCAGTCAAACCCTGCAACTAAATGTTATTGGCCTGGGCATGTGGCACTTGTTGCACAACTGTATTCGGGGACTGCAGTGTCAGTAATTTCAGACTCTGACTAACATTCAACCCTATTACAGTATCCGGAGGATCTCTGAATGGACTAAGGTCTAGCAGTTATCTAGTTTCTTCAAAAGTCTGTCCCATAGGATAGATCACTCAGGTATTCTCATTGAGTCCTCCTCTCACTGAATTCTGACTCAGGACTCCTTGCCCACCTGCTCTGTTATTCTCCTGTGCAAACTAAGGCACAATCGGACCTATGTTAACAGGTACAGATACAGCATCTGGGCTTGGTCTAACATTCAGGTTCTGTGGGAGAATAACTCCTGCAATCTGGTTCATCAGTACAGACATATCTGACTGTGTCCCTGTTATCGGAGTGTACTTCGGCATTGTTTGTGAATGCACTTGAGGCAGTAAAAGTGGAGTTGGCTCTGTCTTATCCACCATTGGTCTCTGGAAGGCCTGTCCCCTTGGCACTACTAGGTTTGTGGCAGTTTCGACAATGGGCACATCAGGGTAAATTCTTTGTACATTTGGCTGTGGCACCTGAGTTTGTACAACTGGAGTAGTGGGTGCATTAAGACTGCTCTGCATCGGGTCCTGCATTAGGATTAACCTGGACCGGACTCGTGGTCACATTAACCTGTGTTGGAGCTGGAGGATTTACACTAGTGCTCGGGCCAAACTCTTGTGCTTCATATGGTGGTGGACAATTTCTCAATAACTGCAAAATAAACTCATCATCGTCTGACTCTTCCTCATATGTCAGTGGTTCCCTAGCCTCCCCTGATTTCCACTCTCTACTCTCTGAAGGGCTCCTATTTGATTTTCTAGCGGCTTTCCTTCCTTCCCTCTTGTTTTCTTGTGTCAACACAGGAAACAACTTAATCCCCAGTAAAGTCTTGGTTCTCCAAAACCTCTCTACACTGTCCCATCTAGCCTTCGCTAGTGTCTTTTCTGCCTTTCTAATTCTCCTCTCAAATTTCTGTTGCTGTTTCTGTCTGGCTACTAATTCCCAGATTGCTAATGCCTCGAACTGTGCTGGTCTCAGAGGGGGCTTCAGATCATACAGCACCCTCTTCAAATGCTCTAGGTTCCTCAAATTAAATGTTCCGTTGATAGGAAACACTAAGCCCCCATCCTTCTCTGTCACCGTGCACCTTTGCTTTAGCCAAAGACATGGCGCGACACCCTTTTCTTAGATTACAATGTACGTTGGTGTACCTTCTGGCGGTGCAATATCCCCTATTCTCGTTGTAATGTACATATCTTCCCTTAAAGCACTCTTTAGAGCTTTGAAATTTTTTATTTTTGCGACCTTTATGTTTCTCTAAATCAAATCAGGAAGTGACTTTTAACCCCGGAATTCTCTTCACCCACCTTCTCAACCAATTGCGCTTCATGGACTGCTGCCAATCCGTGCGTGACCCTTCTCACTAACCAACCTACTCCAGTGCGGCTCCATTGATTTCACACTCACAAGTATTGCGGCTGACAAGGTCTTGCAGCTTGTCCCTCCAAATTTAGATTCACACAAAACTAATGCATAAATTATTGTAAGCAATAAACAAAATCATTTGTCTGCTTACTACAGGTAAGGTAACACAATCGCTTCAGAAACTTTACAGATTTTTCACTGACGGCTTTTGCTCTAGCAGTTACTCCTTCTTTCTCAGCTTCCCTGATTCGCAAGCAAAATTCAACCCACAAAGTTCACTCTTAACTGATCAGTAGGTCTGTCCTGGTGCACATAGGACTCGCCAGATTTCAGTCGAAAAATTGTTTCACTCACTTTGACTCACACTCTAACTTGTCACCCACCCCGATCGACCTATTAAACCAGACAAATTACAACAAAAAACAAGTGTCTCATACACTTTTCAATATACTCTGGAGTCTTAGACCACGCAGGGTCTGTACATTAACAACCACGTGGACAATTTAGGAGCACAAAGTGACACACACATGTCAAGTTCGACGACTTCCCTATTCTCACACTTTGGAGTACGCACACTCCTCCGACAATCCTACACCTTCATTGGGCGTACGCAAACTTCCGAAAGCCTCAAAACATCACAATCACCTGCGATTTGCATAAGCTGGGCAAGCTCAAAACCTACTTCATTCAAACTATCACTAGAACGCTGAGAACATCCTCAAACAACCATTGGCAAGCTCCAATATTCTGGGAAAGTAATCTTAAGGACTTAGGGGCACATTTTCTCTCCAATTTGTATAATTGAATCTAGAGATTTCTCCAAATCTGCGTATTATTTTGCTCTTTCTGAAAGACTAATCCTTACCCTACTACCATCTCTGGGGACACCTGTTATTTATCACTTACAATCTCTGGGAGAAAATACTCTGCTACCTCTCTCTGGACCGTATGATGGGCTCTTAAGTGACTAACCATGTACCAGGCCTCTATGATGGGCTCTTAAGGAGACAAACCATCAATCTGCTACCATCTCTGTTAGCGCGTCAGACCTTAATAAGTAAACTTACAAGGGAGACGTGAATAGGTCAATGAACCTTTTGACTCGCTTCAAGGTTTTCCCACCTCATATCCCATTCATGCACAGATCAATAGCCATTAACAATCAATAACATTAATAATCAATAAGAATCAGTAATTGTCACACACCATGACCTTGCAGTCATGAATAACCACACCTTTATGTAAAGGTTAGAATATTTATTTCCCTATATTAACAATGCTAAGGCCACGTAACTTATTCTCAAGAACAAATGATAGACATACAGAAACAACACTGGCTGTCCAAAGCGGTAAAAGAATCGCAATCTAATCAAAGCTTGAGCTCCTATACTTTCTAAGGTTGCAGTGCAAATTAATAACAAGAATAACTGCGCAAACGATATTACATACACTTAGTTTCAGCAAAGAAAATACATAAATTGTTACTTCATATAGCGAACTTCATCAGTGAGCTCCCTAACTAGCACCAAATTAGCATAGCATGTTTGGGCTTCATGCAAAACTATTTGGTCAACCCAAATTTGGAGAAACATCTAGCTGTGGCTATCAAAATTAGCGGTTGGTACCTAGAAACAAAAGCAAATAGACATAGCAAACAGTATCATAGTCAATATACCTATCCTCAGTTTGCATCAGCAAGATGTGACAGTCTTCGTCATCAGGACATCAGTCTGGTCAGCAAGGCATCAGGATTCAGTATCAAAGTTCAGAAAAGGCAAAGTCTCTTTAAGTAATAAAGTTAAGCATGTCTCTTCTCAAGACAATCAAGAAAGTAATGCCCAAAGTGACTCTCCTGTTGCAGTCTGGCTAAGTTAGATTCTCTAAAACTACTTCCCACATCTGAATTGGTCAGGGGATCGCAGGTTCACACTTGTCCGAAAACACTAAAACTTCAAATCTATATTTCTACTAGTACACGGTTCACATGCCGAAGATGAGCTCCTTTCATCCTGCTCCCATCATTCGGTTTGTCAGGCAACAATATTGATGCAGCTTATACTCCAGTCAGAGTCTCCATTGTTTTCTCCTGGGAAAGTCAGTCTTGCACATACTACATTAAACATTGTTGCATTAACTAGTACAGCATCTTCTCATGAGAAAGAAAGCAGTTCTCATGAGAAAGACTTTAGCTACAAGCACATCGATACTACAGTGGACAATCACAATTTAATTCTTTGGACAGCCATTTTATTAAACGCCTAAGAAATGGAGCTTGACATGACGCCATGCAACTAGGCCAAGGCCTCACTAAATTATGCCTACAGTTAATAATGCTAATACATAATTTAAAACCCTTTATCTGACATATTACTACATTAATCAAACATAAGCTCAACATTTTATATTAATAACACTTCGTGAACATTGGTTGCCACTCAGGTAGTTGCACCTTCAAATGTGTGCATTAATTTTCCCTACGTTATTTCATTTTCTACACAAATTCAACACTCAAATTACCTGAATATTCATTAATAATTTCATCAAAAATCAGCGTTCACACCTTCATATTTTATTTGTCCAAATTGGAGTTCTTTAGCTTGATGAAAACTTTGGAATCCATTTGCTGGGAAGATGTCTATATTTGGTAACTCCATAGCAACGTCAGAATTTTGGTATAGCTAAATAGACTCTGCTTTTAACAATACCTTAAATTACCAAGATGTGTTTAAAAATGTCTCTCAGGAAGGAGCTTGAATGCAAGAGAAAAAGGCTTTGCCTTTTCCTCGAAACATAAGGAATGTTTTCAGACTACAAATGCCTTTGCCACCTGATCATCCAATTCAGACTTGAACAATTGTGTCCATTGGTATAGTAACGCTTTATTACATTCTTTTGATCAATATCATCAGGGGAGGCTCCTTCGCAATGGCTAAGGAGCATTGTCCCCCTGGCTGAGCCAGGAGCTGAAAGCTAAAATGATATTTCATTATCATTTTATCGTTCAGCTGCTGGCTCAGCCAGCACTATGTGCAGGAAAAGGCAGGCTGGGTCATGGGGGTGGGAGGAGGAGAGAGTGCACAAAGAACGCATGTGTTTGGCCAGCCGTTTTAGGCCGGCCAAACACACATACACACTTAGGTTTCTCCATCCCAGCTGTGTTGAACAGCCAGGCTGGAGAAACTGCACAGACCCCAGGGTTGTGTATGAGTGGCAGTCCAAGCCGCTCAGACCAGTTCTGAGGCTGCTTTCATGCTACGTTTAGCATGAAGCAGCCCCATGATTGCTGGGGAGTCTGTGCTGGTGTCCCAGTGAATGCTGGGGCGCCACATCAAGGGAAGAGGAGCAACGTAGCAGGAAGCGACTGCATTTTGAGGTAAAACAAAGGCCTTGCCTCACTACAGTGTGGTCAAAAGGAAGCTTACACAAGCACCTGTGGGGAAAAGCTTGAGGAGCTTGAAATCCACTAACGGTATTACTGACTATCTAATGGACACCATGGGTCTGATAGAAAATGAAATAACTAATGTCGAATAAAAGCTAGCCACAACAAAATCCTCCACAAATTAGGCCCTTTGTAGTGCAATTGTGGAAACCTTGAGTGACACAATAACAACAATTATCGACCCACTGGCCTCCACTGATGTTGCAAAACCAAGTACGTTAAATCATATTCCTTGTGTCTCTAATCAACCACTTGAAATGATGGATCTTTCGCCCACTCTAGAATTGAATTCACCTTCAGCTAAAAGAAGTAAACACTCAGGTGGATGTGTAGAGGGACTGGCACTATTTCCAAAAAGACGCTCAGGACTCCCAATACTAATACAAATAAAAATAGCGAGAACACTATGGGGCCTAAGAAGGATCCAGAAATGCCCGCATTTACAAGTTTGGAAGCACTGTTGAAAATAATTCACACAAAGGTTGATAATATTGAATGCAAGGTCCTCTTAGAGCTCAGGAAAATTAAAGAGAGAGTTGCAGCACTTAAGAACATTGACACAAATGTACCCGGAACACTTTGGAAAGGAGTCACTGCACACACAGAATCACCTGTTATGATTATGATAGTGCATGAGCCCCTAAAGGATCAATCAACCTGGAACAATAAATCTCACCTGTATGCCTTGCCCCCAGAACTGTCAAGTATTGGCAGTTGCATAAGAGAGAATCAGGATAGCCACTCAATGTATTTCCATCAGAATGAGCGGGGAAAGCCATATGCCAAAACATTAATGATAGGGCAGAATCATCCCCATCTGTCCCAGATACGCTACATGTGCCTCTTGATGCTGCCCCCTATGTTATTTTCCTGAAGGGCGTTCCTAAATTGGAGTGTCATGTTAAAGAGAATTGATCCAGCCAAAAATACAAAGTTGCTCTTTGGATGTCGGACCATAGATGCATTGTGAAAGCTTCCTGTACCAAGAAATATTCATGGTCAGAAGGACAAATTGGGTCAGATTTGGGCAGAAAACAGGCAACGGTGATTGCATTATTGTCAATTTTCGACATCCAGACATAATAAGGTCTCTCCTTTCCAACTCACGTTCTATATACCAGAACCAGAACTGTCCTAAGGGAAAGATTGTCGCTGTTCCTCTGGGATTCTTTTCCAATCAGGCAACATGGGCCCCAGATAACCTATTATCATGGCAACTACAGACCAGGCATCCCTGTGATTAGCTCAAATACATTTGCTCTCTCAAGCTTTAGGGAACAAGACTGACGACAGGAGGGCTGCAGAGAAGTGGAGGAAACCAGATTGAGGGAAAATGTAAGAGCCGTGAATGTGGATGCAGGGCAGAAAACAACAGTGACACATTTAGATTGTACATTAGTCATCCGATCCTTGAATACTGTGGGAATCAAACATAAACTAGATGACATGGAGTGGCAAAGTAACATAAATACCGCACAGCTGTTATGTTTGCAGGAAATATAGCACCCACAAAATCTTACTATTGATGTCATCATTACCATTTTAACCCCCGAAATTCCTTCAACATGTGGGCAGGCAAAGGGAAGCCTGGTGATTTTGATATCAACTACAGCACAGGTGACTTTAAAAAGTCATATACCAAGGCCCATTCTTACAGCTGGTTCTCTTACAGACTGGTACGAAATTATTCTTTGTACCTTTAAATTTAAATAATAATGTTTTCAGCAGTACAAGATTCGAGGTAGTGGAGGAGCCCAATAAAGACCTGGAAAAATTTGTAAAGGGTTCTGAGGCAGAGCATGTAAACATCTGGGCGGGGGACTTCAATATCAGTAAATGTCAGTTTTCATCAATAGATATATGTGGTTATACTGATGTTCTAGGAATAATCAATTGCAAAAAGAACGGATGATGGATGGAATGCTGAACAAATCAAACATTCACTTCAGTCACAGATCTGGGTTAAATCAATTTTTTTGCCCACCATGCCTTCCAGTTTGGACACAGCCATAAGCAAATCCGTCTTGACCCTGCTCCACCTGGGGAACAGTCCAGCCGGTACTGCCAGGCCAGGTCCTCCCTGGACTGGAAAATAGCATCCTGGGAGCAGTTTCAGGTTATCAACCTTCATCAGCCAGGCTAACTTGAATCCAGTGGCATAGCGAGCACAGGACCCACATCTGGGCATACCATTCCCACTTAGGGCGACAAATGCAAAAAGAACAGATGATGGATGATCCCATGCTCACTGCGCTACTGGATTCAAACCAGCCTAGTCTTTGTGACTGTGGGTGAATTGTTGCTTTGTTCAGCATTCTGTATGTCCTCTGTTCTTTTTGCTTAAGGAATAATTAGGCACATTTTCCTCAAAATAGATATGGAAAATGTATAAACAAAGTATTATACCAGTAAAACCTAGAATTGTTGGTACAAGGTGTTGATGAAGAAAATGTTACCCTGCCTACCTTCCAAGGGAATAGGAGCAGCCCATATATTGACCATGTAGTGCTTTCAATGACTGGTGCAGAGCTATTTAGATCACTGTAGAACCCATCAGTCCTAGTGAAAATCTCCTGCTCACATTAACCTTGAAAATTAAAACCAAGCATTGTGAAGTTTGCCGGTTAGCAGCCCACATTAATGTAGCAAGAAAAAACAGGATCAGCCCTAAGTGGACAGGGATTAATGAAACATCCCTCCTGGAAAAGGTTGTAAAAGATAATAAGGAGGACTTTTTAGTATGTACCAAATTAGAGCCCCCCCCCAAGATAAGATTGTGGTAGCTTTGAGTAAGATTACATCCGCAAAAGCAACTAGCCTAAAAATGACCACTAAGGATCCTAAGAAACTGAATTTAGGCTGGTTTGACCATCAATGTACACAGGTCAATCGAAACCTAAAAAGGACTCAAGGCAAATCCTGAGGAATAAAAAGGAGGTCAAATCCAATAGACATAGTTTTAACAAGCAATAGGCGAGAGGAAGAGACAATGACAGGAAGAGGCATGGCCAGCCTTGAACAGGGAGTGGGAATGAAAGACACTATGGCCCTCATTCTGACCCTGGCGGTCCTAAACCGCCAGGGCCACGGGCAACGGAAGCACCGCCAACAGGCTGGCGGTGCTTCAGTGCCCATTCTGACCGCGGTTTCCCGCCGGATTTCCCCTGGGCCAGAGAATCCTCCATGGCGGCGCTGCTTGCGGCGCCGCCATGGGGATTCCGACCCCCTTCCCGCCATCCTGTTCCTGGCGGTAAAACCCGCCAGGAACAGGATGGCGGGAACGGGTGTCGTGGGGCCCCTGGGGGCCTCTGCACTGCCCATGCCACTGGCATGGGCAGTGCAGGGGCCCCCTAACAGGGCCCCACAAAGATTTTCACTGTCTGCTATGCAGACAGTGAAAATCACCACGGGTGCTACTGCACCCGTCGCACCCCTGCAACTCCGCTGGCTCCATTCGGAGCCGGCTTCCTCGTTGCAGGGGCTTTCCCGCTGGGCCGGCGGGCGATCTTCTGGCGATCGCCCGCCGGCCCAGCGGGAAAGTCAAAATGACCCT
This sequence comes from Pleurodeles waltl, assembly GCF_031143425.1. NCBI lineage: Eukaryota > Metazoa > Chordata > Amphibia > Caudata > Salamandridae > Pleurodeles > Pleurodeles waltl. The sequence goes on from NC_090437.1 coordinate 48,767,643, forward strand.
CGTGGTCTATTGACCGCGGTGCGGTCTTTCGGCGGTTTCCGCCCGGCGGGCAGGGCCCGCCGCCCGCCGGGCTCAGAATGAGCCCCTATATTATTTTGGAAAATAATATATTCTCCAATTCTTAGAGATAACTCAGTCCCAAGGGTAGAGGCACTTTATAATAAGCAGAAAGTGACATCAGTGTGATATCACAAGGATTTATTGACAAAAATACAAGGATAAATCACCTCAGACTGCTCCAGGCTAAACCCTTCTCCAACTGACATTTCAGCCCCCCATGACATTCTAAAGAATGATCGAGGTGAAGCATTTCACAACAGAATCTTTAACAGAAATGAAACTAGTGTAAAATACGGAAGCATGTACAATACATTTTTCAGGTAAACATTTTCACCATAAATATTACATCCATGCAGTACTAATAATGCAATAAAATAAATTATTAAACTTAAAGCTATTCTAAATCTAAAATACCTGCACAGCCTGTTTTAATAAGGTGAGATTTAGTCAACAATGACAAAAATCTTAGCGATATCTCCATGGTACCCTGTGGGACCTAATGCTCTTACAGACAGGTGTTTCTTGAGCAAAACTACCTGTGGGGTTGGCTATGCCTTTGTCACTATCCTTTGGTTCTGTATGAGTATGTGACATAATGGATACTTGTTTTAGATCGCTAACATCTTGTTGCTCACAAGATTGTTTATCTTTCGATTTGTCTGGAAGTTTGGACACGTTGGCTATGTTCCACCACTTGCTTCCACAGATGTGTACAGCGTTTCCACAAACTTTGTCAACTTTCACTGGATCTGAATACTTCATGCTACCTTTTTTTTTTTTTATTGTTGTTTTGAAATGTACCTAATCACCTTCTTTTGTAATAGTATATCTTTTGTTTGCACTGTGCTTATTTTACATTGAACTCAAACACAACATTATAACTTTGTTTAGGTGTCTGTTTTTTTTTAGAAGTTTAGACATCCACACTAGTCTAAATTGTGTTGCTGGTTTTCTCCCTTTAAGGACTTCAAATGGAGAAACACCCGTGGTAGAGTGATGTGTGGTTCTGTAGAACGACAAAACAGTCTGGACAGCAGCATTGAGCATACATTTATTAGCTAATGCCCACCTTATGCTCTGTCCCAAAACACGGCTGAACCGTTCTACAAGACCATTAGTTTGTGGTTGATAAAGTGAGCATTTCTAATATTTAATTGAACTTTCTTTTAAGAACTGTTCAAATTCCCCTGAAACAAATTGCACCCATTATCAGAAATGATTACTTCAGGGAATCCCTTGTTCATAAATATGGGTCACTGACAAATTTAAATTAGGCCATTTGGAGTAGTAATCCATAAGGACATATGCATAATATGAATTGCATGGAAGAGAGTGAAATGGCCCAACCAAACCAAAACCCATCTTCCTTCATGGACCAGCAGGACATTCTATAGGCAATAACAGTGGTGTAGGCATTTTAAGAGACCTATCACAAGTAGCACATATCGGATAATGTTTGACAACCAGATCAATTTGGGTATTTCTTTGTAGCCACCAATAAAATTCATGTATTCTTGTTTTAGTTAGAGTGGCATCCAAATGTCCCTCATGTGGTATTTTTACAATTATAGTTTTCAGTTTCAGTTTCCCTGGAGGAATCAATTTATCATCTCTCATGAGTAATTTGTCCTCTGTGGTCAATTTATTTAAGATATCACAAAACGGTTGAATATTAACATCTAATGTTTTCTCATGAGGCCAACCTTTGTGCACATACTCCATGACTGTACACAATACTCTATCATTCTCTGAAGCTCTCTTCCACTCTATTTCAGAAAATGAACTTACATGTTCCAACTCAATATCTGAAATCAAACAACAATCATTGCTGTTATTCTCATCATTCATATAATTTGCTTTGACAGGAAATCTGGATAACTAGTCAGCCCTCAATTTTTTTCCACCAGCTATGTGTACCACCTCAAAATCAAACTGAAGTAACCTAGTTGAAAATCTTGCAATCCGGGAAGTACTGTTCCTGTTGTTTGTGCCACTAAGGATTGAAACTAAAGGCTTGTGATCTGTTTTTAAAACAAAATATCTGCCCCAAAGATAGTTTCTAAAACTTTTTATCACCCACCAACATGCTAAGAGCTCTTTTTCTATTACAGAATAAAGTTTCTCAGCCTCTCTTAAAACTCTTTAAGTGAAGACAATGGCATGTTCCAGACTATCTTTTTTGTGTTAACACAGCTCCTACTCCAGATTAGCTAGCATCCACCACTAAACAACGCTGAAGACTCCGATCATATGGTTTTAAAATACTCACTTTAAACAACTGTTGTTTGATATCCTTGAATGCAGGCGTGCACTCAGAATCCCAAAGAAAATCTGTTTTGGATTTCAGTAAACTTGAAATAGGCTTGACCCGGGTTACAAAATCTGATATAAAACATGAGTAAAACTTGCAGAGTCCTAGAAAATATTTGACACCGGCTTTGTCTTCAGATGGAGGTGCATCAAGAATGGCTTCTAGCAAACCTGGTTTAGGGTGAACACCTTCAGCTGAAATTATGTGACCTAAATATTTAACAAAGGGCTTTAAAAGCGGACATTTTTCTCTTTTACAAACGACACAATTTTTCTCAAATATCATGAGCTCCTGTTTGAGAATTTTGTCATGCTCAATGTGGTCACTAGCATGGATTAACACATCCTCTTGGAAAACAGAGATATTTTTAATGTCTTTTAGTAATGTGGTCATGATTCCCTGAAATACCAAAGCCACTGGCGCAAGACCGAAAGGCATGCAGCTATTCTGATATATCCCCCATAGAGACACAAATTCTGTAAAATATCAGGACTCAGGTGCTGGCGCTCCCTGGTGATAAGCTGCTGCCAAGTCTAATTTTATGGAAACCTTGGCACCATTTATGGTGGATAAGATTTGACTGATATTTGGGAGTTGGTGTGAGTCTACCCAGATCTCTCTATTGAGCAGCCACACTGACTCTTGGGCTAGTGTGACCTGCCCCCACCACCGGCGCCACCTGCTAGCGGACCCTCGCTGAGTTCCAGCCGCCTGCTGAAGTAGAGGCCTTCCTGCACCTGCAGGTTCCTGCCTGCGCCTCATCCCTGGTGGTCTAGTGGGCCTCCCCACTAGCGCCCCCAGTGCCCTCTTTCCTGGTCTGTGTTCCCGTTTTCTGCTTCTCACTCTCTCTTGCCTTTGGCTTTCACTCGCTCATGCTTTTTTGCTTTCACTCTCTCTTGCTCGCTGCCCTGTCTGCCTTTCTCTGCCTGTTCTTTATTTCCTTTTGCCTTAGCCACTTGGGCTTTTTGCTTTTTCTGCGTTCTACTTTCCTTCCTCCCTTCTCCCGTTTCCCATGCTCTTCCTTGCCCCCCTCCCCAGCACCGTACCTGCTCTTCCTACCCTCCCCCTCCCAGCGGCAGCCCCGCCCACCCGCCTCCCTCCGCTATTTATTGCGGCCACTGTGACACGCGCAGTGGGCGCCGCCACTGGTGCGCCAAAGGCCACACACTCCGAAAACTCATCGATCACCATGGAACAACTTCACTTCCAGATAGGGACCAACCCTGACACCACGATCCGAGGGACCCTCATCTATAGACCTCCAGGACCCTGCCCCCCTTTCTGCGACTCCATTGTGACCTCGTCAGCACCCACGCTCTCGCATCCAAGGACTACATCCTCCTGGGAGACCTCAACTTCCACCTGGAGAACCCCAATGATAACAACTCCACCACCCTGATAGAAAATCTCACCAACCTTGGACTGAAGCAACTCATCATCGCACCCACTCACTCGGCTGGACACACACTGGACCCCATCTTCTCCATCAGCAACCACGTCTCAGTCAGCCACACCACCAAACTCCAATGGACCGACCACCGCTGCATTCACTTCACTTTCAGAAAACCCATTGATCGCCACTGCATACCCCAACTTCCGGGCAAAAGTTGGAACAAGGTCCCCGAAGCCCAGCTCAAAGCCAGCCTCAATGCTACATCCCCCCAGGCCGACAACAATGTCAACACTGTTGCACACAACCTCCACAAATGGATCAGTGACTGCACCAACACCCTCGCCCCCCAAAAGATACCCCCGAACAGAGGTACAGCCAAGAAAGCCAACTGGTTCACCCCCTCCCTCAAAAATCAAAGCAGGTCTGCAGAAGGCTGTAGAAGAAATGGCCCAACAACAAGACCCTCTCAAACCACGAAACCTTCAAAAACGCCATCAAAGACCACCAACAGCTCATCAGGACCACCAAAAAACTCTCCCTGCAACAACGCATCAACATCAATGCCCACAACAGCAAAGAACTTTTCACCGTCATCAGAGAATTCACCAACCCCACCTCCAACTCCACCGACATCACCCCATCGCAAGACCTTTGCGGAAATCTTGACAACTACTTCGACCGCAAGATCGCTGACATCTACGACAGCTTCACCACCCAGGGGCCCCCCCACCACTAGCTCGTCGACCAAAGCGTCACCATGCCTCCCCGCCCTCCTCCGCTGGAACAACATCACCGACAAGGAAACCCGTATCATCATGGCAACCATCCACTCAGGAGCACCCTCTGACCCCTGCCCCAACCACATCTTCAACAAAGCCAGCAACATCATTGCACCTAAGCTCCAATACACCATCAACCGCTGCTTTGAAATGGCCACCTTCCCAGAGAGTTTGAAACATGCCGAGATCTACCCTCTGCTGAAGAAACCCTTTGCCAACCCGACAGACCTCAAGAACTACCAGCCCAGCTCTCTGCTCCTTTTTCCATCCAAAGTCATCGAGAAGGCAGTCAACAAACAACTCACCGCCTTCCTGGAAGACAACAACATCCTGGACCCCTCACAGTCAGGATTCAGGAGCAACCACAGCACCGAGACCGCCCTCCTCGCTGCCACAGATGAAATCCCCACCCTCCTCGACCGAGGCAAGACCTCAACCCTCATCCTTCTAGACCTCTCTCCGCCGCCTTCAACACAGTTTCCCACGACACACCACGCTCCCGTCTCCACAACGCTGGCATGCAGACTCAGCACTACAATGGCTTTCCTCGTTCCTCACCGGAAGAACACAGAGGGTCCGACTCCCCCCCATTCTCTCGGAAGCCCCCAAGATCAGCTGCGGCATCCCCCAAGGATCCTCGCTAGGTCTCACCCTTGTCTACGGCAACCCGCTGTATGCCAGAACAACAGACAAGACCCGGAAAAGACTGCAACATATCCAGAACGCCTCCGTCCGTCTCATCATGAACACCCCCTCGTCACAGCCACACCTCCGGCTACTGAGAGACCTACACTGGCTGCCCATCGACAAGACAATAACCTTCAAGCTCTTGACTCACGCCTACAAGGCCCTACATGATGCCAGACCAGTCTACCTCAACCACAGACTCTCCTTCTACACTTCTGCCAGACAGCTCCGCTCCACCGACCAGGCCCTCGCCAACATCCCCTGCATCCAGAAGACCACAGCCGAAAGAAGATCCTTATCCCACATCGCAGCCAAGACCTGGGACCCCACCCACCTCAGGCAGTCCCCCACCCTGTTGCAGTTCAGAAAGGACCTCAAGACCTGGCTCTTCGACTGATCTTCAGCCCCCCACCTCCTTCCCCCAGCGCCTTGAGACCCTCACTGGTAAGTAGTTGTGCTCTACAAATCCTGATTGATTGATTGGTTGAGAGCCCGAAGGTCTTCAAACATTCTCAACTCTCCATATTTCTTCCTAGCCATCCCAGGGGAGGAAGCCACAATGAATATTCAATGTGTTCGATAATACCTTTGATACACAAATTTGCCAATTCTTTCTGTAAACCTTCTCTAATGCTGAAAAGCAAACCTCTCAACTTGTGTTTAATTGGTGTGGCATTCTCCTTTGTTTTAATTTTGAGTTTGAAACCCCATATTTTTTCTTGTTCACTAGAGAATACTTTTGAAAATGCATTTAACAATTCTTCAATCTCATTAGTGTCCTTAATTACTGTGAGTTGTTCACTGGTACCTGGCCGTAAAACCATCCAGAACAATCCATGATGGAACCACCCCAATATGTTTAATCCTTTTACTTCCACATATATTTTTCCATAAATACGTCTCCCCTCGAACACCAAGATTTCTTCAAAAAAATCTTGGAGATGAATCTTCCGCCCTTCATAGCAGAGAGGTGCCCTTGCAGTTGGAGACAATGTATGTCCACCCCAATTCTGCTGATATACTTCCTGCACGCTCATGGTGATCCTAGCACCAGAATGAACTAAAAGACATATATGTTTGTCACCAACTTGTATGAAAACATAAGGATCAACACATTGTTCAAGATCCCTACTTTTTACCACACCTTCATCTACAACTAGCACCATATTTTGAACCTCAGCTATTACATTTTCAATATTGTCATCATATTCTTCAACAACAGATATGACATTAGTACTTGTGCACTTGCCACTTTGACACACTTTGGCAAAGTTACCCACTTTGCCACAACTTGTGCTTTGAAAACTTTTTGCAGGGCATGTTTTTACCCTTTTTTGATGTAAGGGATTTCCACATCTGAAGCACACATTAGTTTGTTTGAAACATGTGCTTTAATTATTAGGATTATTCAAGGTAGCGTTCTGTGTTGATATTTTGTTCATTATTCCTTTGTCTTCTTTGGCTCCGATCACGTTGACTTTGACCTTGCTTTTTGCCACTGCTTCAGATTTACGAGAAATTGTAAACCGGAGGCAGTGTCAATAACTAGCGCCTCCCCAAAGAGGCGTTAGAGTGGTGCAATGAGGAGAAATAGTTTTGTTTCTCCTTGCTTTTTGCTCTAGCTATGTTTGCTGTATTCTGCACACACACAGATAGAGCAAATCACCATTAAAGATTGTTTTTGTGCAGGAAGGTGTTTCTTCCTGCACAAAAAACAATCTCCCCCACAACCCAGCCATCCATGCAATATGGTGCAAGGGTGACTGCACTTGTGATAGGCAGCTAATTTAGCGCTGGCATAGAGGAAAACACAGGGATGCACTGTATTCTTTTAAATACAACATATCCCTGCATTTTGGAAATGGAGCAGCTCAGCGCAGTACGATTTCTTGCAGCACCGCGCTGCGCCATTTCCATGTACATGAGGTTGTATCTTTCTTGAAGTGTTTATGAAGAACCACTGTTCAATATATATATATATATATAAGAAAATAAAATATATATATAAATGTAGATATCCCATGGTGATAAATTCACAGGTGTAAGTTATGAGAGGGTTACAAATGTCTCTTAGGAGTCGAAGTATAATTTACGATAACTAATTTGTGTTGAATTTGCCTGGAGCACGTTGTATGTATAATAAAATTTTGTGTATAGGTATTCCGAGCTGCACTATATTCACTAAATCAAAAAGTCTGACCATAAATATGGCTGGAACATTAAAACAGCTTCTGGTCCTATAAACTGCATTTAATGACGCACAACATTGCTGAAAACTCACGATGGCAGCACGTTATTTAATTTTCTTTGTTGATTAGATAATAGTATCCATATACAGTCAATTAAATGTCACTTCACTTAAGATGGCTGCCAAACCTCCATTTGTATTAGCAGAAGTTGCGCTTGGTTAAGAGCATGACTTCCCAACTTGTCAAGATGGCCGCTGGTAATCTCGTTAGTATCTGTAGGCAGTTGTGCTTGTTTTTCTTTATACAGTGTTACTCACTGTTTTAACCCCTTCGCTGCCAGGCCTTTTCCCCCTCAGGTGCCAGGCCTTTTTTTGGCTATTTGGGGCAGTTCGCTCTTAGGCCCTCATAACTTTTTGTCCACATAAGCTACCCACGCCAAATTTGCGTCCTGTTTTTCCAACATCCTAGGGATTCTAGAGGTACACAGACTTTGTGGGTTCCCCTGAAGGAGACCAAAAAATTAGCCAAAATACAGTGAAATATTATTTTTCTTTTTTTTTTAAATGGGGAAAAAGGGATGCAGAAGAAGGCTTGTGTTTTTTGTCCCTGAAAATGGCATCAACAAAGGGTTTGCAGTGCTAAAATCACCATCCTCCCAGCTTTCAGGAACAGGCAGACTTGAATCATAAAAACATATTTTTCAACACAAATTTGGCATTTTACTGGGACATACTCCATTTTTACTATTTTTTTGTGCTTTTAGCCTCCTTCCAGTTAGTGACAGAAAGGGGTATGAAACCAATGCTGGATCCCAGAGAGCTAACCATTTAAAATAAAGTAGACAAAACTCTGAATTCAGCAAGGGGTAATTTGTGTAGATCCTACCAGGTTTTCCTACAGAAATTAAAAAAATATTGAAATTGAGCTGAAAAAACAGTCATTTTTCTCCACGTTTCACTCTGTAACTTTTTCCTGCAATGTCAAATTGTGAAAGCAATATACTGCAACATCTGCTGTACTCTTCTGATTGCAGGGATATATAGGGCTTGTAAATGTATCAAGAACCCTAGGTACCCATAGCCAATAAAGGAGCTGCACCTTGCAATGAGTTTTTATTCTATACCTGGTAGACAGCAATTCATTTGGTGAAATATAAAGAGTGAAAAATAGGTATCAAGAAAACCTTTGTATTTTTAAAATGGGCACGAGAATAGGTGTTGAGAAGCAGTGGTTATTTGCACACCTCTAAATTCTGGGGTCCCCATACTATCATGTTAATTACAGAGCATTTCCGAAACAGACGTCTTTTTTAGACACTGTTTTACATTTGGAAGGAAAAAATGTAGAGAAAGACAAGGGGTAAGAACACTTGTTCTGCTATTGTGTGTTCCCCCAAGTCTCCCAATAAAAATGGTACCTCACTTGTGTGGGTAGGCCTAACGCCCGCAGCAGGAAATGCAACATGGACACATCACATTTTTTAAATTGAAAACTGACGTTTTTTGGAAAGTGCCTAACTGTGGATTTTGATCTCTAGCTCAGCCGACACCCAGGGAAACCTACCAACCCTGTGCATTTTTTAACTCTAGATACCTAGGGGAATCTGGGATGGGGTTGACTTATGGGGCTCTCACCAGGTTCTGTTTCCCAGAATCCTTTGCAAACCTCAAAATTTGGCCCAAAAACTACTTTTTCCTCACATTTCGGGGACAGAAGGTTCTGGAATCTGAGAGGAGCCACAAATTTCCCTCCACCCAGCGTTCCCCCTAGTCTTTCGATAAAAATGGTACCTCACTTGTGTGGGTAAGCCTAGTGCCCACAACAGGAAAAACCCCAAAACACAACGTGGACACATCACATTTTCCCAAAGAAAACATATGTGTTTTTTGGAAAGTGCCTAGCTGTGGATTTTGCCCTCTAGCTCAGCCGACACCTAGGGAAACCTACCACACCTGTGCATTTTTTAAAACTAGATACCTAGGGGAATCCAGGATGGGGTTGACTTATGGGGCTCTCACCAGGTTCTGTTACCCAGAATCCTTTGCAATCCTCAGAATTTGGCTAAAAAAACACTTTTTCCTCACATTTCGGTGACAGAAAGTTCTGGAATCTGGGAGGAGCGATAAATTTCCTTCCACCCAGTATTCCCCCAAGTCTCCCGATAAAAATGGCACCTCACTTGTGTGGGTAAATATGCCCCAAAACACTATGTGGACACATCAAAGTTATCAAATACAAAACTACAAATTTTGGTGGGGGGGGGGGTCACCTGCGTTTTTGGTCCTGGGCTCGGTAGCCATATAAGGAAACCTACCAAACCCAAACATTTCTGAAAACTAGACACCCGAGGGAGTCCAGGGAGGTGTGACTTACGTGGATCCCCCATGGTGTATTACCCAGAATCCTCAGCAAACCTCAAATTTAGCTAAAAAAAATGATTTTTTTTCCACATTTCTGTGTGGGATTACCGCACCGGGACAAATTTCCTACAACCCAATCTTCCTCTTAGTCTTGCAGTAAAAATGATACCTCATTGTGCAGGTGGGCCATGTACCTGTCACAGGGAAGAGCCAAAAACATGTTGAAATTGAGGAGGAACCAAAACGGGTCCAAAAGGTCAGTTAAAAAAAAACATTTTCAGGATGACAAGTGGGGCAGAATTTTTATCGGTGTAGATGAGACAATGCTGGGTGGTAGGAATTTTGTGGATTCCTGCATATTCCAGAATGTTCCATCACAAAAATGTGGGATTTCCAGCAAAGTTGGAGGTTTGCAGGGCATTGTGGGTAAAAAAATGGTGTGGGGTGCGTGTGAAGCACACCACCCTGGACTCACCCAATTGTTTAGTTTTCAGATGTGTCTAGGTCTTGTGGATTTTTCTACATGGCAGCATCCCAAAGTCCAAAAAGTGAATCCCAAGTGGGATGATTTTGAGAGTTAGACAAGTTCTCATGGCCCAAACATCAAATCAAAACACAAAATAATCGAATGTGCTCTTTCTTGCCGTGGGATAAGATGTTTTAGTGTGCAGGGGCGAACTGAAAGACTGTTACCCACTTGAGTTGGGGTGGGGGCATCACAATACCCATACTAGTTGGTAGCCACCACCCCACAATTTTTTTTTTATTTCCCTGGCATCCAGTAGGATTTCTGCCCCCCCCCCCCCAGAGTGAATCGGGGGTAATTGTCCCATCTGCCTAGCGGCGGGCAGAACAACTATGGCCACATTTATTTGGTGTGGGGGTATGGTCATACCCCTACCCTCTTTTTTTGAAAAAAAATTCTTCCTTGGTCTTTGGTGGGCTTTCTGCCCCGTTTGGGGGCAGATGGGCCCTCCAGAAATAGGCCGATCTGCCCTCAATGGGGGCAGATATGGCAAACTTGAATGTGCCCCCATGGGGAGTGGCCATTGCCCACAAGGCTGCCCCCCCAAACAAAACACACACATACACACACACCAATCCCTGGTGCCTAAGTGGTCTCTGCCCCCTCTGGGGGCAGATCGGCCTATTAGAAAATAAATTTGCCCCCCAGGGGAGCGACCCTTGCCTAAGGGGTCGCATTCCATCTGTAAAAAGAATTAAAAAAATAAAAATCCCTGGTGCCTAGTGGTTTCTGCCCACATCAGGGGCAGATCGGACTAATAAAAATAAGCTGATGGGGGCAGAAATGGCCCAAGATAAATTTGCCCCCCAGGGGAGCGACCCTTGCCTAAGGGATCGCTCATCTTGCATGAAATTGTCCCCCAAAAAATAAATCCCTTAGGTCTAGTGGTTTTTTTCCCCTCTTGGGGGCAGATTGGCCTAAGAAAAATAGACCGATCTGCCCCCAAGGGGGGCAGAAATGGACTAAAATAAAATTGCCCCCCAGGGGAGCGACCCTTGCTAAGGGGTCGCTCCCCATCTGTAAAACAATAAAAAAGAAACTCCCTGGTGCCTAGTGGTTTTTGCCCCCCCTTGGGGGCAGATCTGCCTAATTAAAATAAACTGATCCGCCCCCAAGGGGGGCAGAAATGGCCTAAAATAAATTACCCTCCCCCCCTGGAGCAACCTTTGCCTAAGGAGTCGCTCCCCTTGCGTAAAATTGACCTTAAAAAAAAAAGCCTGGCGCCTAGTGGTTTCTGCCACCCTTGGGGACAGATCTGCCTAATTAAAATAAACCGATCTGCCCTTAAGGGGGGCAGAAATGGCCTTAATATAAGTTGCCCCCTAGGGGAGCGACCCATGCCTATGGGGTCGCTCCCCACCTCTAAAAAAACAAACAAACAAAAAAATGATCCCTGGCACCTAGAGGTTTTTGCCCCCCCGGGGTCATATCGGCCTAATAAAAATAGGCCTTGAAAATAATTGCACCTCTGAGGAGAGACCCTTGCCCAAGGAGTCGCTCACCTTATGCCAATTTCCTTTTGAAAAATGATCCCTGGTGTTTAGTGGGAATTTCAGCATACGGATCGCTTCACGATCCGCCTGCTGAAATGCTCTGAGAGACATCAAAGGGAAGGAAATTCCTTTCCTTCCCTTTGACGCCTCTCAGGTCCCCATAACATGATCAGAAGAGAAATGCTTTTGCATTTCTCTTCCGATCCATGCTGGAAGCTCACACGATCGTGCGCTGACATCATCAGATGTCACTGGGGAGGGGGTTCAGGGGGATTGGGGTGGAAGGGAGAGCAATTCCCCTTCCAGCCCTGCCATGGGGGGGTGGGAGCGCAGTACTAGGATGTAATGGTTACGTCCATGGCACCTCAGCGCCGCAGCCACGGACATAACCATTACGTCCTTGGATCCCAAGGGGTTAAGATGACCGCTGGTATTCTGCTTTGTTTCTGTAGGTGATTGCCTTCCAGATGTGCTCTCCGGAATCCAGCGACGATCGCGCCCATGAGCACGCAAAACCGGCCAGCATTCACCTCTGCTCCTCCTCACAGGATGAAAACGCAGGAGCAGATGAAACACTGCACTTAAACCGGTGAGTCTGTTCCACATAGATAGTCCTGGTGCAGTTTAGTAATGAAACTTGGTGGGTTCAACTTGACTGAGGTGATGTGCTACTGCTCGTCACCACCTATAATACGCAGATAGCAACACAGTGCAATACCTTTCTCCAAACCCTTCTCCAACTGACATTTCAGCCCCTTATAACGAATGCTCAAGGTGAAGGATTTCTTTAACAGAAATGAAACTAGTGAAAATACTGCAGCATGTACAATGCATTTTTCAGGTAAACATTTTCACTATAGATACTACGCACTTGTCTCCCCAACGGACTGGATAAGCCACTTTGGAAGCATATTTAATCCACAGAACGAACACCCTATCATCCCTGAAGGCAATATAAATGCTATGGCGCCAGTCCCTTTGCAGTCTAGAAGAGGTTGTAGAGGCCACTGAAAAGTCTGCTTATAGGAAAGCCCCTGGCCCAGATGAGATCCCAGTAGGTGCATTTAAAGTTCGTACAGCCTTTTGGGCACCAATATTGATGCAGGTATGTAACGCCGTGGCACGAGAGTTTATTACATCTACCTGGACAGAGAGTATAATAGTTCCAATATTTTAAAGAAGGGGCGGGGCACACCACGTTATCGTCCAATATCACTCCTAGACTCACCTGCAAAAAAAATTAGAGAATCGTACTGAATAGACTAGATACTTGGGCAACAGAAAATCATGTGCTGACCGACTCCCAGTTTCAGGAAGGAATGTTTGTACTTTTCAGCAATCTATAAACCTTCATCTTTCCACCCGCAAATATATGGCAGCAAATCAGGGACACATCCATCTCTGCATTGCTGATGTAAACAGTGCTTCTGTGCCCCAGAAGAAACTGTATCACATTTGTTCCAGATGTATACCTCTTTAATAGCACGTGTAAGATATGGGCTAGATGTGGAGTGTACCCCAAGTTTCAGGGTCACTAGAGGCATCTGGCAAGGATGAGTCAAAGCCCCCTTCCTATTCTCACTTTATATAAATGGGGTGGAAGCCGACGCTCCAAGAGTTGGCTCTCGTCCAACCCCTGTACACCTATAAGCTGATGATCTGCAAATGATCTATAAGAGCTGATCAATAGATTTGGTACATATATGGAGCAAAAGGACTTAAAACTCAACCTGACATAAACCTACGTAATGGTATGTGGAAGCGGTAAAGCGAGGAAAAGGACCCGTTATGTGAGGGGTTATAATGTAGAGGAAGTCCCACACTTTTCCTACTTGGGCATTCTCTTTGCACAAACTGGTACCTGGGCACTCTATAAAGGATCAGCAAAATTGAAATTTATATGGACAATTGAGGCCCTGTTTGGATTTCCTAAATAAATAGGAAACACACCAATATGAGAGATGTTGGAGCTATATACGAATGCATGTAACCCTACTGTTACCTATGGGCAACTCGATGGGGCATGGCGGGGCACACTGCACTGCTCCTGCAGGAAAATTCCTTCTTGTATAGACTTCTGGCTGTTCCCCGTGTCGACGTATATTACCTGCAGAGAATTAGATATTACCTACCTGGAAGACATAATCCATCAAGTGCAATAACAAGCTGGTATAGCATCTGGAGTAAAGTAGGAACCAAATTTACTAGGGAAGTAATTGAAGAACGTCCTACCCTTGAGCACTACAATAAGATTCCTTGGCTGTCACATGTAGGTAGGTTACTTAAAGAAACCAATAGAAACATATCCATTAAGAGTCCTGCTAATATTTTGCAGTTCAGTAAAAAAGAGCTGAAGATGATTTTATAAAGAAAGAAGAATTGGAAAGAGAAAGTAGAGAAATTAATAAACTGACAGGATACATGTATATGACAGGACCGTACAACAAAGCCTGCAGGGCTATTTGGTAATGGTAACAGATGTACAGAAGATATATTATCTCACAAGATTGTGGTTGGGTATCTTACACCATTTAGTTGTAATCCCAAAAACTGAGGCACGGACCAAAAACAGCATTATGGTGGAGGAGAGTCACAACCCCCGCCCATCCCTGCCAGCAGCAACCGCTGCAAACCTTTAACAACGAAAGGATAATAAACCACATTTATTATCCTTTTGTTGTTAAAGGGGTGGGTCGTTGGGGATGAGGGGGATGAGGAGGAGTGCGCTGTGCGCTCCCCCTCCGTGCACATGTATGTTTGGCTGGCCATCTCAGGCCGGCCAAACACACATGCACACTGTGCTCTCTCCAGTCAGGTACTGTGTTGCCAGGCTGGAGAGAGCTGGAGAGAGCAGGCACAGGTGCCCAGTCTGTCTGGGAGTGCCTTGGCTGGGCGCTCCAGCCAATCCTAACAATGCTTTGAGCAGCATCAGGATTGGCCACAGAGCAGGCTGGGAGCCTGTGCTGCCTGCTAAGGAGACCGAGGAGAGGCGGCGTGCAGGCAAGTTTTTTTTTCTATTTCTCTATTATTAATATTCCCCCCCACCGTGCGCCTCCCCACCACTTGTAACCCCTTTGAGCCGCAACTGATTAAAAACCTACCTGAGTGTCTGTGCGATGAGAAAGCCACCCAATCCACAGTGCATTTTATATTGTTCTTTTGTTTTATACCAATATTAGAAATCGTTTTTACATCCCCTTTTTTAATCAGAGGATTTTTTATTCTTTCAGAATGCTTTTGATTTTTATGTAAACTTGAGACTAACATTATTTGCTGTGCTGTCTCTGCTTTCATTACACATGCCATCACCAGGTGGAAATGTCTTACCCTATTAGATAGTATGACTTATGAAAAAGGCTAATGGTGCAATGATACGTTTAGGCCAATACATGCTACTTGTATATTCTTTCTGCGCTTATTTTAAGATGAGCCTATTACATGACAATATGGATTCTGAAAGCATGAGCAAACTGTTATATTTGCACTGATGGAACAAATTGCCTTTTTTGCACATTTAGGATTAGATTACACTACAGAACATGACTTTATTTTAATTCAGACTGCATGATCTCTGTGAGTTACCTCTGAAATGATTTTGAAATGTACCTTTTATATCTGTAACAAATGTAATTGGTTTGCACTTTTAAATTACTGTTATGGATTTCAAAAACCTGAAATAAAGATGTCTTTGATTTGGCAAACAACATAAAAAGGGGCTTTATATTTTGAGCTATTATAAGTGCAATAGGAGGAGTTTTACTTTGTGAACTCCCTGACAATTGTACTAGCAAGGGGTTCAATACATAGGCCCCTTTTATGTCTGATCAAAGTATTTGACTTTGCTGATTATAAAATTATTTTTTGTTGCACCAGATACACATGGAGCATTGCTGGTTGTAGAAGAAACCTAGGTGCACCAAATTATTTGCTACCTGTGAAATTTCTTAGCAGTATCTGTTTTGGACTTCACAATTCAGTGAGGCTCTTTTAGGAAGAGTTTCGATATGAAATTCCAATTGAAAATTTGTAAGTATTTGTAATTGTTTGCTTAGTATTTGTTGTGTGCTCATTACAGTACTTTTTGTTTTTAAAGTTTTGATTGACTGGGCATTGAGTTATTGTTATTTTTGTGTGCTGCTGTGTTTTGTTTATTTAATCCCACATCACGTCGCTGAGTCTGCCTCACACAGCTTTGGCTCATTACCTTAGGACTCAAGTGCTAAAAAGTGATTCCGATTCCTAGTTTGAGGAGATAATCAAGGGAGACTCCTGGACAACAAGGGAGAAATACCCCCATTGTCACAATTGGGGCCCATTAACTAGCAACTGCCCTGTACTTTTGAAATTGGATTTCTCAAATACTGTCAGGACAACTAGATTGACTGTGCTGGTGATGGGGAAGCTAAGAACTGGGCTGCAGACATGTGGCAGCCACAATCCTGGGAGGCATGACTCCTGCCATGGAGTGTAAACAACATCTTGAGTGGCAATGCTCTGGAAAATGGGTGTCGGTGGATGGAAGTGGGAATGGTAGAAGGACTAAAATAGTGTGTTGCAACATAGGCACAAGCAAGAATGCACAAGAAGAGGAACTAAGCCAATAACAGGTGAAAACTATGACCAATTGAAGTCAAATGTACTATCATTGAGGTATTTACATGGTGCCTGAATTTGTCTTTGTCTCCGGTGATAGGCCGAGCCACACAAGTGTGGAAGGTTTTCATTAGGAGAAGTGCTATGACGTTAGGTGGTAGGAATTTTGTCAATCCTCACAGATTCAAAGACTTTACTTGATAGAAATATGAGGAAAATGGGTCATTAATGCCAAAGTTTAATGTTTCCATGGCATTCCATAAAAGAAAATGAAGTGCGATCTACGCAAGTCACATAACTCTGGTTTTGACTGGGTTTCTAGGTTGTAGAAATACACATGGTTTGTCAGGCCCACTAGTTGCCTACTAACCTGAGCCCAAATAGTTCAGTCATTCACAATAGTTGGTGGGAAGGTATTGCCCTTTAACCCCTTTCTGCCAGCTCATAGGTAAAAACTATGCCCAAAAGAATTAAATTTTTCTTTCACTTGCCATGGAGATGGGGGATTGGGGGTTGAGGTGCAGCCTAATATCAGGATTGGATGGCCTCCACTCCAGTCCTTTCTTTTTACAACATCCCTGGCATCCAGTCGACTTTCTGACCACCCCATCCCAGGGCAGAGTGGATGTAAATCATCCACTCTTAACACCTTGGAGGCAGAAAGAGTGTTGGTGCTTTATGTGTGGGGCACATGCCTGATTCGGAATGTGGAGAATGAGATGGCAATGCCCTCATCATTAATGAGGTAATGAAGAGGATGCAAACGTGTTGCCTCCCACATTGTCATTTTAAAGAAGTATTTCTTTTTAAATGTCAGCCAGCTGGCTGGACATTGATTCATGTGTGCTATTAAGTGATTTGTTAATGAACAAACAGCATATCTTTATGCCAGTGTCAATGTAATCACAAAATAAGACATTTAAGAGCAGTATTGAGTGAGCACCATTGGCTTCCACTCCTTAGTTAACCTTCTCTATTACGTCATCCTATTTGAACAGCATTTGTGCTAGCCCACCTAAGAAGCAGTTCCTTTGCTCATCATTGATAGAAACAGTGTTGCGCAGGCCTTGTGTCAAATTTAGTAGAAAGACGATTTGCATGGTGTACCCCCTGGCAAATGCAATGAGAGAGATTTCCTATTGTTAATCCTTTGACAAATTCAATTGGATAGATTTGTAAATTTTGCCAAATGCCATAGAAAGGGGCTTTCGATTGGTAAAATCCGAGAAACTTTATAACAATTATCCCTAGTTCCATAGGGAGTAGTATTGTGTCTGGTTTGGGTTTTTTGTATAATTTTAGGTGTGTGTAAATTAAAGACTTTACCCTTTAAATATTAAAAGTACTGGCAAAGGCACTGGCTAGACACTGATTGAAGTGTTATTGTGTACTTTACAGACCTATCACTTTCTACCACACACCACCTCCTTGAGTAAGACTGGGCCTGCCCTACGTTGCTACCAAGACGGTCAAGTCGTAAAGATGTCTCCTGGGTGCTCAGTAAGGGAATAATATTGAGGTTTGACTCCACAATTTAGTTGATCTTCTTCTTCATAGGCATTTAATAGGGGGGAGGTTATATTAACCAGCCTATGAAGTAGTTTCATGCTCTTCACTGTTAGAGCCGCTGCTAATGCTGACCTTATGACAAATACAATAGGAAGGGGTTTTGCATCCTGACCTCTCTGACAAATAGAAAGGATTATTGCATTGTGAACTTCATGTCAAACACCCTCACATGGGGCTCAACGCTCTTTTATCAGAAGAAGACCTTCTTACACAAATTTCTAATTCAGGAGGGGATAGAGTGGTGTAATTTTCAGTTTGCAGATTTGTCGGTTTATGTTTAATATTCATAGTGCTTAATTTGAGCCAGTGGTTTTGGGTGCTCAGCATTAGCACTTAGTTTTCAACACTAGAGCTTTTGACAGTCTGCCACATGTTGGTGCTGTTTGTCTGATTTCAACAGGAGTACAATAAAATTGGTTATTGATTTAATAGACATTAAAAATGACCAATACCTGCCACCCAAGATATTCTTGTAGCATTTGTGGGCCTAGGAATGTTCTGAATTATCACACTTGTAGCAGTGTGATGGTTAGTAATTGTGTTGGAAATGTCATTGGCAGCACTAGCAGGGGCAGCGGGTGGCTGAAGCTGCAGTGCCCTCTTGTAAAGGGCCCTGACCCTTACTTTGTGACATATTAAGCACTGAGTATTTGTGTATAAAGTAAAGCATTTTTTATAAAAGCACTGCCTGACCATTGATGTATTAAGTATTATTATTTGTTTTTGGAGCTCTGAATTTCTAATCCACACAACCTGAGTAAACCCTTTAACTGCTCTGCCTTATTATGCTGATGGTCAAGAATTCAAGAGCAACGCAAATCAGGGGTGGCTCCTCTGTAATAGCTTAGGAGCGTTGCACCCCTGCTCAGTCAGGCAGTGACAAATTTGTCACTGCTTGAATGAGTAATGGGAGTTTAGGGTGGTGCGGGCCATGGCAGGGAGGAGGAGTGGGTGGCGCTTGTAAGTGCGCATGTCAGTTTGGCCAGCCGTCTTCGGCCGACCAAACTGACATGCACACTTACATTTCTCCAACCTGGCTGTGTTACATAGACAGGTTGGAGAAATGGCAAAGACTACCTGTGCATGAGCGAGCATCAAACCAGCGTGCTCAAGCCAATCTAGATGCTGCTCTCATGCTTGCTTTAGCATGAGAGCAGCATCTGGATTGAGAGGCTGTGCTTTGTGCCCCAAAGCCAAGAAGAGAAGAGCATCACTGAGGCAGTTGGCAGCTGGAGCATCTGAAAGGTAAGTTTTACGTTTTTAAATATTTTTAATCCCCCCGACAGTCCTCCCCCATGTCCCGCCACCCTTGATTAAATGCATCAGAACCAAACTTTATTAATTTGTATAAATGGTACTCAGTTTGAGTCCAATAGTAGGGTGATCCCAGGAAGCCAGACTCCAATTAGCACAATTGGAGTCAGGCAACCCCAGATTGCCGTGGGCCTTCAAACCTGTTCTCATATCCTCACATGATCTACATTGGAGGAGCACTGTTATTGCCCACTGTGCTAGAGCAAGTCAGACCTCCTGCTGTTCAACTCCCGCAGTACCACCTGCCATAGCATGTCAAGACCCAACAGATGCAGTTTCAAATGCCACTGAAAACACATCCATCCCACCAACTTCATACTACAAGGGAGAGTAAAAGCAGGGCAGTGACATGATATGCTGTAGATCCCATATTCCTAATATGGCTACCACATTCAAACGTAATGACCTGCCTGCATATGTAGTGGCATCATAGATGGTGCTTTTTACAGTAAACTT
Source organism: Pleurodeles waltl (assembly GCF_031143425.1). Taxonomy (NCBI): domain Eukaryota; kingdom Metazoa; phylum Chordata; class Amphibia; order Caudata; family Salamandridae; genus Pleurodeles; species Pleurodeles waltl. The sequence goes on from NC_090437.1 coordinate 48,787,373, forward strand.
GAATACAGGCGAGTCATTGTTGTATGCTTCCTTGTCTATCTCCATTGTTAATCACAGATTTGAAACACCCATTCTTGGGGAAGCTTGGCAGTGGTCAGATTATTCTATAACTCAATCATCAATAGGGAAGGCAGTAGGCTGTGACAGCGGTGGTTGGGTGTATACTCTGCTGTGCTGGTTTAGTGAATATGCTTCTCTTCATGCATGCACACATATGTGTTTGGTACAGTGGGACCAGTATCAGCCAGGGAAAGGAGCTGCTAAGATCTGCTAAAATATTGCTGATAGGCCAGAGGCTGAGTTTCAGAGCACAGGGTTAGTGTCTTTGAGCACAAAGGAGTTAAGCAAGAGGGAGATAAGAATGGGTTCACTGCTGTTACAGATGCTTCATGTGGACAATAAACAAAGCTGTATATGCAGATGTTGTGTAGGTTAGTGACTGTGCTTGGGGTGGTGGGTGGGAATTGCCTGCCAGTGTTCTAAAGTCCAAGGTTAGCAAAAGTAAATGTATGGATAGTGTGCTTCATTAGCCTAAGCCTAATTTGTGTGCGGCCTTATTAGCAAATGCAGACCATCTAGACTCACAAGAGGATGAAGAAGTTTGTGCTTAAGAAAAAATACTGCAGTGCTGCTTCGGAACTAAGACTGTGCCACCATTAAATAAGAACACAGTGTGTCTTCAGCCTTGGCAACAATGACAACATGATTCAACTGGTAAAGCCCTTCTAGTGAAAAAGAAAAACCCCTTAAATACCAAAAGCACTCTCACACTGACCACAGACAAGCAGTCACTAATGTAGGCATTCTTACACTCCTCACATATTAGCAGTCTCACTCTACTGACAGCACTCACTCTCTTGTAGGAGAAGCAGCAACACACTTTCAGAAATACTTATGAACCTCTTGAAAACTGTTTCTCTAGCCAGCCCTAAACATTTTTTAAGACTGTCTGTAAGAAGACTTTGTAGTTCTCCCTGCTTTCAGATATTGGTATCTGCCCACAACAGAGACACACTCGCAAAGCAATTAGGTCTTCCTTGTTTTTTGAGTTATAAGTCAAACCTAGTGACATTGCCAATCTTGTTAAAAAAGCATCTAAATGTGATCCACTGATGTACAGTGCTTCACTACCCATGAAGAAAACAGCATCATCATTATTCCTGAGTAGGTTGGTGAAATTCAACATTTAGTTATCCCTTACAACCTTCATATCTTATTTGTACAAATTGGAGCTCCTTAGGCTGATGAAAACGTTGGAATCCATTTCCTGGGAAGATGTCTACATTTGGTAACACCATAGCAGCGTCAGAACTTTGGTATAGCTAAATAGACTCTGCTTTTAATAACACCTTAAATTACCAAGAAGTGTTAACAAATGTCTCTCAGGAAGAGGCTTGAATGCAATAGAAAAAGGCTTTGCCTTTTCCTCGAAACACAAGGAACGTTTTCAGACCACAAATGCCTTTGCCACCTAATCATCCAAATCAGTCTTAAATAATTGTCCCATTTCTATAGTAACGCTTTAGTACATTCTTTTGATCAATTTCATCAGGGAGGGCTCCTTCGCAACAGCTAAGGAGCATCGTCCCCCTGGCTAAGCCAGGAGCTGAAGGTAAAATGATATTTCATTTTCGTTTTATCTTTCAGCTGCTGGCTCAGCCAGCAGCATGTGCAGGGAACGGCGGGCTGGGCCACGGTAAATGGGAGGAGGAGAGAGTGCACAAAGAGCGCATGTGTTTGGCTGGGCGTCTCAGGCCGGCTAAACACACATGCGCTCTTAGGTTTCTCCAGCCCGGCTGTGTTCAACACAGCCGGGCTGCAGAAACTGCACAGATCCCAGGGTTGTGTCTTAGTGGCAGTCCAAGCCGCTCAGACCAATCCTGTCGCTGCTTTCATGCTAGGTTTGGCATGAAAGCAGCACCAGGATTGCTGGGAAGGCTGTGCTGGGGTCCCAGCGAATGCTGGGGCATCACATCAAGGGAAGAGGAGCAAGGTGGCAGGAGTCGACTGCAACAGGTACTTTTTTTTACTTCATATCGCCCACCCCTCCCTTTGAGATTTACAGTGGCCGAGAGCAAGAGCAAACATCTCTCATTGTGCTCAAATTAAATCAACATCTGGAACACTTTATCTAGAGTTTGTGTCATAGAAGGCATAAAGAGAAATTCTTTACCTAAAACAGAGTTACTTCATTTTGTGTCAACTAGATCAAACCGTGTTTCTTCGTTAGATGAAAATGAAGGAGAAAATGTGTACTTAGAATTACATATGAAATTATAGCTGTCAAAAATACAGACCAATAGACAAAAACACAAAAATGCAGGCAAAAGAAAATAAAGAACATAAAACATTTTGACTAACAAATGTTTCAAACTGCTAAAAAAAATCACAAAACACAAAGGGGGTCATTTCGACCTCGGCCCGCCGTGCTTAAGACCGCCAGTGGTGGTGGTTTTCCTCTTGCCGTATTATGACTGCTGGCAGCCCTCCGTCCTTTTCCGGACGGAGAGCCGCCAGCAGCCATACTGGCGGGCGGAGGGGAAGTGGAGGCTGCTCCACCTCCACCGCCACGTCAACAGAACACCGCCCACTGAATCACGTTCTGTGATTCGGCATGGCGGTGTTCTGTTGACGGTGTGGTGGCGGCGGAGCAGCCCCCATGGATCCTGTCCCCTCCCGGAAGATCAACGGATAAGGTAAGTTGATCGTCGGTTAGGGGTGGGGGGTGTTGTGTGATGTGTGGGTGCATGGGGGTGTTCGTCTGAGTATGTAGAGGGGTGTGTGAGTGTGTGTATGCATGCGGGGGTGTAGTGTGAATGGAAATGTGTGCGTGTCAGTCTGTATGTATGTCTGTATGGATGTGTGTGTGTATGACTGTGTGTGTGTCTGTTGGCATGTGTGTTCGTGTGTGTGCAGGAATGTGTGTTGGTGGTGTCCGCATGCGTGTCGGGTGTGTGTCTGTGTTGTGATGTCGGGGGTAGGGGTGGGGAGGGGGGGTCCTGCCACCTTTGGGGAGTGGCAGGGGGGTAGGGGGTGTTGGGGACGGACTCAGGGGAGGGGGTGGAGGGTGGCGGAGACCCCTATCAGTGCCAGGGAAGGAATTCCCTGGCACTGATAGTGCTTACCGCCATGGATTTCATGGCTGTTCCAAACCCCATGAACTCCATGGCGGTAAGGCGGGTCATGATACCACTGGCGGTCTTGTGACGCCCGCCGGGCTGGAGACCCAAGTCTCCAGCCCAGCGGTCATCTCCGCCATGGCGGTCTGATCGGAGAAGTGGCGGATGACCATGGCGGGTCATAATTCCACATTTTTTACCACCAGCCTGTTGGCGGTAAAACCGCCACTTCTCCGTCAACCACCAGGGTCGTAATGACCCCCAAAATCACTTTCCATTTCTTAAATGATTGAAGGATGCATTATGATGTAAACAGCGATTTCATAATCCTTATGTTTTTTAGTATGCTGTATTGTGGCCTTGCTGGTGTTGCAACTCTATTCACTCATCAACAAAGCTTATGTGAGCATTTGATTGATGGAAGTCTCTGCTTTCAACATGTAAATATCCAACACTGGACCATACATCAGGATTCACGATATCAGCAGTACCATCAACAGCTCTGTGCATAGAGTTCTTGCTTTAGACAAAGCAACAGCTGACTCCTAAAAGGAAAAGATAAGTATTGGAATTGTGTGATCTTCTGCCAATTTACTAACCAAATTCGCTATCTGAGAACTGAACAACTTTGAACAATTAGAGGGGGGATGGCTCAATAGGGCCTAATGTGAATTATCCACTTTCCAAGCTCTCATCCATTCTTTGTGAGATCTCTGATCCAGAAGTTCACATGATTTATAGCCAAGTAGTCTAATCCATGACCGGATTCATTTCCTCAGATAGGGACTTGAAATCCTGCAGCAGAGATTGGACAGTTCAAGTGGCATGCATATTGGCTCTAACTGTGAAGTTATCAGCAGAATAAATATATTCTTACATTACAGCATCAATAAATTTCTCCGGTGGCAACATCCTCAGATATGATGGTTCCCTGCATTGCAAAACCTAACTTTGACTATAGATACAAATTACTCTTGGAAGTTGGTCTGCAGATATCTATCCAATAGAAATTTAAAACATTTTGCTTCTTCACATCCTCCCATTCTCTGACCACGACTTTTCTCACAACATTATAGATGTATTTAGAGTCTAGTTATGTTCTCTGATAGTCTAGAAAGGAAGCATTTAGAGCATAGGACGCATATTACTGGGCATGTGCTAAATTCGTTCCTTCAAGCCTTCTTCTGCACATACCTGCAGCTTTGTTCAACTTTTTCCTTTGATGTATCAGTATCAGGATTAAAGGATGTATCTTCTGTCATTCTTTGATGAAGGTGGACCCTTCCCTGCCTTGTAATGCAGCCTCTAGTGCCTGATTGTTTACTGACAGCAATGAGAGGGAAAGTCCTCCTGATATAGCTCCAGTATGATGCATTGCGGGGGTGCCTGTTCCTTTGAAGCGGATTCCACATTGTGGAACTTAGTGGTCTTCTTGCGTGGCTCCATGTTATCACCTTGCTAACTTAGGACCTGATTTCGAGTTTGGCTGAGGGGAATACTCTGTCACAAACGTGACAGATATCTTGTCCTCAGTATTACGTTTCCACTGTATCCTGTGGAAATCATAATACAGAGGACAGGCTAACCGGTACGTTCGTGATGGAGTAACCCGTCCGCCAAACTCTAAATCAGTCCCTTAGTGTCTTTCACTAGAAACAGGACAACGCTTCTCACCCATCCTGTTTCCCAGAAACCCAGTATGGAGGCCAAGTGAAAATCCCAGGGGACTGCCATCATGCCAGAAGCAGGCAGAGGCAGTTCCACCAACCAGGCAGGCCTCACTCTCACGTCTTAATCATTAGTGGAGGAGGGCAGGGCACACAATCCCTTTAGAGAGCAACACGCCACTTCCACAACAATGCAGACCATCTCCCGAAGAGATATTGAAGAATAACAGCTACATTAAATGCCACGGAATTCTGGCAGCACAAGACAAGATGGGGAGGACAGAAAAAGGCCGCTAGAACACTCCGATCTGCATATTCTACATAATATTTTGGAAGCAGGTTATATGACAATAATATAATTTATCGAACTAACCATACGATCATGTATACAAAACAGAAAAAAACAGGATGAGGGAAGTGTGTACTAGCGTGAAGCATTTGTGCACTCGGTTTGCTTGCTTTTTAGATGAGGAGGCCTTTCATTGTAAATATTCCATTTGCCCCTTCCTCATTACTTGCTTTTAAAAGATGGAAACTCTCCTGTTACTCTGGGGAGAATATCTGTCTATGGAAAGATGGTTATTTTCTTGTAATTGCAAGGCCTCTCCTCACATAATATCCCGAATATCCCGAATATTGCCAAATTGCATTACTTTATTCACCAAAACAAATAATTGCGCATTTGTATTCAGTTAGGATGATGGCATTAAGGCAAAATGTATACTTTTATTAGAGAGAACACTTTATTGATTTCTGTTGTCTGCAATTTAAAAAAATAATAATACCACTTGTACTTTGGTAAATTGCTCCTTTTGAAATGCACTGTCCATTTACCAGGACTATCTGCTAGCAGTTCAGCCCACAAAGTAAACGCCTCTATTAAAGCGCAATAAAGAGCCAAGTAATTAAAGCTTGGTGCGCTATAGATTACACAGCAGGGATCTGACAGACGCATGGCTCGCAATTTATTTCCAGAAGTGGACGAATGTCCTTCATAATTCACTTTACGCTCTGTCGCCCGGCTGAATTACATCCTTCGAGCGGTGATGAAGCGCCGCCTCAGAGCATGTCCGCGCATTATACTCAGGTTTCGATTTCCCAGATGCAGAGTCAGTTACTGGATGCACGCGGCCTCCGGGTCACGTAGACAATGCTGAATAAACCGTGAGGGATTTAGGGGTTTAAACTTACGGACGGCTCTATTGTAATTGTATTGTAATAGTATTTATATAACGCTTACTATCCCTATGAAGGAAAGTCTTGCAAATCTCTAAATTTACCCATATGTTACAAAAAGGCTGATTGAACAACTGCACTGGCTCCTTAGGGAGGAGGGGATAAATCCAGAAAAATTAACAGCAGGGAATCAGAGCACCGCAACAGGATGAGTGAAGCGAAGCGGCGCTGAAAAATATTTAGACATTCACGTAGATACACAAAAAATGGTATTGAGAGAGGGTAGTTTAAATATTACATATATTAGAATTGAAATGCTTATATCAATGCCTTGCAATGCTGCATAGAAAACGACAATAAATAGTGATTTGCTTAACGTGCATTTTAATTATGACTATGAAATATGAAGTTACCATTGTGTATGCAAACTAATGGCAATTATGAGTAATGATTGTTTGCATTATGACTAATCAAGCTTATATATTAGCATTTACGGTATTGCATTAAAAATCCCATAGGCCTTAAGTTAGCGTGAGTTGTAGATTTAGCTGCCTAGCTCTCATATTAAAGCATTTTTCTCTGTTTTCCAGTGTGCTGACTCACAAAGGGCCATGACCCTGCATTTGTTCCTTTTCTCCGTTTTATGTAACCATACAGATTCAGTTCTCATCCGCATGCTAGCTGCCTTAGTATGAGTTTCAAACAATTTTGAAACAAAAGTAGATTAAAGCAATGTACAAGGACATTTGACCATGAACAAAGGAACTCATGACCTGAGAAACGTGCCAAGTGGTGATGAAACCCCCCGGATGTGCCACCTCCGAAGACGTCAATGATGAAGACCAATCAAAATGTTATAAATTATTGTGGGGTGACAATTGGAATTACCTAATGTATAATTTGATAGGTTAAAGATAGTGGGGTATAGTGAATGTCCAATAGAATTTTGGGGGAAGGTATTACGAAAAAGGGATAAAAACCCATGTCACAGAAGGGACGTGGGGAACTAGGTAGGGAATGCTATTGATTTCATCCAGAAACTCTGTCACTCTGTTTGGTGACTTTGAGACTTAATAAACCATCCTCACCCATAGACTGCCTTTACACTTCTCCTCCTTTTGAGGGAAGTGTCCCCTGTCCTTTAGACGAAGTTAGGCTGATGGCGATTCGACTGATGTCCTGAAGACGTAGACTGATCCTGTGTGCTGACCTATTCCTGGAGGGTAATTATGACAATGCAAATTGTAATTTGTCTGTTAGCTTTTCCTTTCTAGGTACCAAGTGCTCACTTTTGGATAGAGGCCGTAGCTAGATGTTTTCCAAATTTGTGTTCTAAATTGTTTTGCATGAAGCCCAACATGCTGATGCTAATTAGTGGTTAGGACAGAAAATTCACTCTGACTGACGCAATAGACAATTGACTGACGTTACGCTTTGCTGAACTGAGACGTATATGACACTTGCTGTATTCTGATCTCATCATCATCATCAAACAGACTTTATTCGGCTTTCAACCTGCCATAAAAGTATCAAATAATCACACATTTAGTAATAAATAAATATATATAAAAGAGATAAATAATAAAAGAGGGGGAGTACAAACACATTCTAGATTCATTCAGTACTGTTATATAATTCCCTAATAGATACACATCAATACCAAGTCAAATATCCTTACAGTTTTTGTTTTTCCCTTCTGTGTTTTCCATAAGGTAAAAAATTCCAAACAATCCAATGAAATTAGTCCAAAACTCCCATAGACTTCCTTACGGTCAATACTGAGCATAAAAAGTTTGCTAAAATTCCGCACATTTCAATTGAAGATAAAAGCTGTAGGCTGAAATACGCGTCGCAGCACCGACGCAAATTAATCGACCTTAAAAAAGGCAATAAAAGCCGTTTTCTTTGTGAATTATAAAATTTACAGAAAAGGACCACATGCATTGTGGATTGGGAGGCCTTTGCATCACAGGGACAAACTCTTAAAATTGTACTCCAGTCATTCATGGTCGGGAAAGTCACTAACCAATGAAAAATATCTAAATGGAGTCTTGTAAGAACAAATCGATGTCGGGGGTTTGCCACGCTTACTAGGAAAGGCTGGATGGCATCTGTGGACAAAATTAGTTGGGTAGACATTACGGTGGATTTTTTTGATTCCTCTTCCCATCTCTGTTCTTCCAAATGCTTCAATGACAAGGCCCTCAGTTCTCTCCTGGTTATTTTTTCCAGTGATTGTGGATTTAAGTAATAATCTTTGCAACCCGTTTTCCTAAAAAAAGTCATGATATAGTTCAACCAGGGAACTCTGAGCGAGTATGTTAGCCTTGTGCAATCAGATAGAATAGCCCTGTTTAGTCCAGTATATTCAGTGGTCCACACCTTGTGCCATAATAATAATGGCTGGATTTTTATCAAATCAATTACATAGTGGACCCCAAGTTCTGCATGACTAATGTATGATGATGTGCTATTTGGAATCATTAGCAAATGTCTGAGGAAGTCATTTTCCACTGTCTGAATCGCCAAATACATGCTCCGTAAGTGGCCGCCGGGATGCACTTGGCCTTGTAGATCTTCACCATATTTGTCGGGGTAATCCCCCCTATCTTTTTGGAAAAGATTTTCAAGGCCGCCATTGTTTTAATAAGCTGATCTTTTTTTAACTTCACACAATGTGCCCAAGTGGCCTGTTTGTCAAACATTATGCCCAGATATGAAAAGGTAGGAGCTATCTTCAACTTATTCTGATCTATGTTCACGCCGTGCTATGTTCTTATGTTTGTGATTCTTGCATTAATGAAATCTTATCACAGTTGCCATATTGTGACTATACTCTTATGCTTCTTGGTTTTGAAATTGACTCTGCTGCTCGTAGATTGTAATCAATAGGGAATAAAATTAATAAAATTCTATCAACAGGTGTGGTTATTTATGGCTGAAAGGTCATGGTTGTGTCGACAATCTAATTAATTTCTTTATCTAAAGTAGAGTGCATTGTGGTGATAAATAATGGTGACTTTATTGATATATTGCTAGACATATTGATCAGTTATCTCGTCCTACGGTGTCTCACCACTGGGTCACAAGATTCATTGGCCTAAAACGAGTCCTAATGTGTACTAAATTAACATAAAGGGACGCGTTAACAGTTCCATTGCCATAACTCTCTTCTTGCGCCATGAGGCGTTTCCGGCACGGGCTATCATTACAAGAGGTATAGCTCAGGGTGGTCTTAGAGGGGCTGCTTCATGGGCGTAGGAACTGTGGGGGATGCGGGGGATTTATCCCCCCCAGATTTTGGGAGCGAGGGGACATGGGAGACAAGGGTGGGGGGGGAGACAGGGTGACAGAGAACCCTGAAGTTTAAAAAGAGACAGTGATGCAGTCCCTGATAAAACATCATAAATTTTTTCAGTGCGTTAAAAGCAATAGAACTGAAAGCAAATGAAGTTTAAACCGGGCTGTTTTTTGGAATCCAAGCTCCCAAAAGGTTGCCCAGGCTGCTGCAGCTTCCATGACACAGAGGTTTATCTGATCTGTCTGCTCCATGCTGGTGCTTTACAGGTCATTCAAAGGCCTTTTAAATGTAGAGGAGATTTTGTTTTTCTGATTGCTTCTTGTGCCCCCTGCAGTATCACCTCTCTTTAGCCCACTTGTAAGGTGTCATTTAATGACTTGGGGGCATATTTATACTTCATTTGCGCCAAATTTGCATAATTTTTTGACGCAAATTTGGCGCAAAACTAATTCCATATTTATATAATGATTTTAGACCTGTCTAAGGTCAAAATATTGGAGTTTGCACCACTTTTTAGATGCATGAACCTACCTTGCGTCAATGAGATGCAAGGTAGGCGTTCCCATCTAAAAAATGGTGTAAACCCCATAGCCCCATATTTATCCCCCCCATGATAAAATGACGCATGGGTGGGGTGGGAGGAGGGGCTAAATAATGTAGCAAAGCTTACGTTGCACCATTATTTAACGACAGGGTCAGACCAGGCGTTAGTTGACCTGTGGACCCATTTCCATCGTGAAACACCATGGAATGGGCCCACGGGTGCCCACCCAAGCCCCTGGAACACCCCCATACACACCAGAGGAACACAGGAGGATGGGGGCCCCTATCCCAGGTAAGTATAGGTAAGTATTTTTATTTTTAAATTAAAGTGCCAACTTGGGGCCCCCTGCATGGCACAGGGTGCAATGGCCATGCCCAGGGGACACTAGTCCACTGTACTGGCCATTGGGGTGGTGGGCATGACTCCTGTCTTTTCTAAGATAGGAGTCATGTGGTACGGAGGGTTTTGCATCAGAAAATGATGCTAGGCTGGTTAGAGGCATTTTTTTGCTTCTAACCAGCCTAACTTCATTTTTGGGTGCAAAACCCCCTTCTCCTATGCTGCCACCAACAGGCTAATGTCATTTTTTTTTACACTAGCCCACTGTTTGCTCTGGCTTGCGGCATTCCATAAATTTGGCGCACGGCTGGCGCTCTGAAATGACGTAACTGGCGCTATTCTTTTTGACGCAAAACTGCGGTTGTGCAGTTTTGTGTAAAAAAGTGCAAATATGGGCCTTGGTGACATCAGATAAACAGGGATAAATGGCTTCATTAGCATATCTCTCCCCATTGACAAATATACTGCAGTACTAACTTGTCACATTCTAATCTTCTACAAAGGAGAGGTCATGTAAGTTTCCTTGTAATCTGAACTCACATATTTGAATGTACCCTCATTGGCATAATGAAGGAAAAAGTGATTTGGTGAAATTAGTTGCCTAAGATCACACAATTTAAGTAAGGAAGCCATGATTAATTCAAGTTAGTAAATGGATATCTATTTGTTCATCCTTATGTTGAGGCTTTATTTTGACCTCTCAGTGCATTTTTCTGCAGTTTTTGAAGTATAGCACAAACCCAACCCAAAGGTATCGGAGCGCTTTATATGAGCACCGGTTACATTATAAAAGGTCATATGCATTGTTTAATGTCATGGGGAGATTAAGTGATTGGCACAGAATCACAGGATGTTGAGCCGATGCAACACTTGAACCAGGGGCCGAATATACTCAGCTTTTTTCTGTGCGCAAATGGCCAGATTCGTAGAATCATGCCGTTTGCAAACAGAAATAAGCATTTTAGGATGGATAAATGCTGTTTTGTGATTCTGTAATCTATTACTGAATTGCACAATAGGTGTGTAAGTCAGTATTAGGAAGGAGCATGTCAAGGATGTCCCTACCTAATAGCGAGTTGCTGGGGGATCTAAGAATGTTTCGCGACCGGGATTGCGGTCGCAAAACATTCTCAGTTACCACCAACTTCAACTTGGTGGTAACCCATTCACAAGCGGGAAGGGCTAACCAAGGGGCCACTTCCCCTGTGCGAATGGGGGTGCAAACATTTTTCAACAGCAGGCAGCGGTCCCATGGACCACTGGCTACTCCCAAAAAATTAAAAGAAAGCTTTTCAGTTTTCTTTTTGCAATGCAGCCCATTTTCCTTTAAGGAAAGTGGGCTGCATTACAAAAAAATGCTTTATTTAAAAAGGAATAACAGAAATGGTGGTCTGCTGACCAAAGCAGGCCACCATCCCTGTGATTGTAGCCCTTCACAGTAGGTCGAAAGTTGCGACCTGCCTCATGAATATTGATGAGGCAGGTCTATTTTCGGCCCACTGCAAATCGCTAAGTGTTAAACACACTGTTGTACATTGCATTCTGGGATATCCTAACAGCGAATCGCTAAAATTTGTTATTGGAAAATCACAAACCCGAAATATTGTACATCTAGCTCCTAGTTCCCTAGTTGTACAAGCAGCAGCTCTGACTGTAACACCTCATCCTGGCAGAAGCCAATTCTCAGCTCATTATGGGCTCAAGGTCCCAGCAGGGCCTCGAGCTGAGCCAGAACCAATCTTCCAGCTAGAGCCTGACTTGAGCTTTCAGTGGCTCGACCACCTCTAATTTCCATACAAGCATGCACGGTTTTTGATGCAAAGCCTTATTTGCTAAAAAAAAAAAAAAAAGGTAGATAGGACCTTGTGCCAAAAATGTGCACCTCCTCGAGGCAGGCATAAAGAATGAGTAAAGTTTTATTTTCTCTAAACTTTTGAAACTTTATAAATGTACAGCACTTTACAGCATACATACAGTGGTCAAAATATTAAACAGTTAAAGCATAGTTTTTGTACAGAACGGTACCCTTCCACTACAAAAACCTATGCTTGTCATCAAACACAAACTCCTGTGCACTGAAGTGCATGGCTGTGTGCACTGGCGCAAGGCAGACAAATGTTCACCAGAACAGGGAGAGATAAACTGGTGTCATATTTTAGTAGATATGGTGCTGTTCAACTCTCTCCTGTTGATGCAGGAAAGTAACTTTGTTTACTGTGCTATGTCATATCAAAAGTTACAAATTTGCCCCTCAATGTTCAATTGCTTACAGTGCTTTCAAAAATATTATTTTAGCACAACACATTCAAATTGTACCTAGTGCACACTTTTCCTGAACTGGTAATAATCTTAAAGTGCCTTTCAAAAAAGAATAACTATCTGACGCCATGAAGCTGCAAATAATTCTATGAATTAAAGCCTGTACTGGCTCCAAAGAAGACCTTAGATTTGATTATGAATGAAGCGTCACCCACACTCATCCCATTTAGCATATTTTACTATACTGTTTTTCTGTGAGCATCTCACAAGCCGGTGCCACATTTCTCATTGCTTTCAAACATCTCACGACGTATGGTACACTGTGTCTCAGACAGCAAGCGTTATCTGTTTGTATGACCAGTCTCTCACACAGTGCATCTCGTTTTTGCGAACGTATTACACATGCATACACACATACAAACAAACAGAGCAGCATCTTATTTTTGAAGGCATCTCACATACTAGGTTTTATGTAACTATCTTTCTTTTCAGGCTTTTAACATTTGTAAAGCATCTATTTCGAATACACACACACTGTGCATCTCATTTTGCATGCATCTCATACAGAAGGCATATATCATGTCACATTTATCTGCATCCTCAGCTTTTTAGTTTGTGAACACTCTACACTCATGCATCCATCAGTACTAATTCTTACAGCAGATTAGACAGCAAAAGTGTAAAGTTTTTTATTGTGTTTTATATTTTGTGCTGAGTTAAGTGCATACAGTGCCTTGATCTCCACCTGGAGGCCACAAGGGAGCATGCACTGCAGTTCAGCTGTCTTTGTTAGTATCCTCCCCCCCTCCTGTGAAATGGTAAAGCAAATGGTAGCAGAGTTATAGGTAGGTATTATGATTGACCGTGATTACACAATTTTGTAGTGGGGAGGCTGGGAGTAACAATCATTTTTCCTTGTTCCACATTCCTCACAGCACTTTAGTTATGGTGTGGTAGGTTCTGATGAAAATGCCCAGATATCCCTTCTGGACAAATGCTGCTGTTGGGAACCTTGTGCAGATTTCAATGCCGTGCTTACTAGATCATACTTTTATTAAAAAAGAAGAAGCTGGGATTAGAAATCTTAAAGTTCTTTGGTTAAACATACACACAGGACCACATTTAATGGAGTGGTGCTGTCTGCTAATGCCAGTGAATTGCCAACTGGAGGTCTGGTCAAGGATTTTTTACTAGCATTGTTTCGAAGTGCTTTTATTCTTTGATACACCTCTTCTAGAGGACTGGGGTAGTAGGTGGTTATTGAATTATGGATACTGTAAGAAATCTGGCTTTTTGATTAAGTGGGGCTGAAAATCCTTCTCAAGCAACAACCACAATCTTGGTCAGGGTGAACCACAGAAGTCACTAAATTAACCTGTTCTTAACAATCTGGTAGCTTGGCACAAAAGCAGTGAGGCTTAACTCAGAGGCACTGTGTTAAGTATCCATGCAGCACTCAAACTATAGTAAAGTGAAAACACAATAGAAGGAAAACCCCACCAAATTTAGAAAACAGAGTAAAATGTAATAAATAAAATGAGACCAAAATGGCAAAATCCATTCAGTAGCACGGAAGATATGCAATTATAAAGGTTTAAGTAAAAATACCACCAAGAAGCAGAAATCTCTAATTGTGGCTATCTGGTCGGTAGACCGGGATAAAGTTATACATTCAAACTCAACACGATGGAGTGTGGGCCTGACAACATGTCCCGACCTAGGTGCTTTACTTACATGGGGACTCGTTTTAGGCCAATTAACCTTTTGACCCTGATTGGAGACACCTTAAGACGAGATATCTATTCCGCATTTCAATCACTAGATCAATAACCTCATCAATATTCACAATAACAAATCAATCAAATTAGTAAATTGCATTAAAAGAAATTGAAACACAACATGACCTTTCAGCCATGAATAACCACACGAATTTGGTTAGACATAAGATATTTATTCCCTATTGGTTACACTCTACTAGCAGGTTTATTAATCTAAATACCAGAAAACACATTAACAATGTCACAATGTGGCAACTTGAATATGACTTAAGCAAAGCAAAGATCATGAACATTTGAACAAAGCACAACGTCAACATTAATCAACTTTAGCAGAGTATCATTAGCACGTTATTCAACAAAGCAAGATTCAATCATTTGTCTATTTGCATCCGAATTAGTGGACTCCTTATCTAACCTCTGATTAGAATTGGCATGTTGGGCTTCATGCAAAACAATTTTATAACACAAATGTAGAAAACATCAACCTAATGTCTCTATCAAAAGAGCAGTTGGTAACTAGAAAGAAAAGGCAAACAGACAATTACAATTTCATCATTATATAGTTACCCTCCGTAATGGGTCAGCATACAGAATCAGTCTTCGTCCTCAGGACAGCAGTCGATTCACCATCAGCCAGGACAGAACAGCAAAGTCTCTGCAGAATAGGGTAAGTAGGAATACTTCCCTCATATGAAGGAGAAGTAAATATCGAGCAAGACAAAGTGAGGATGGTTTGAAGTATCAATAGCAAGGACTAAATCAGAATATCAGAGCAACACTAGGAGTGTCCCTCTAATGTCTCAGTACGAGAAACGAAAAATGGCTGAGTAAGAGTGGCAGGATAAAGGCACTCAATGGCTGATTTCTCCTTGTGACACGTCGTTAAATAGAATTTTCGAGACAAGTCTCTAATTTCCAATTGGTCAGTATTTGGTGAATCATTATCTCTATCCAATAGTCCGTTGATCACCTTACTAGAATTTTCACTTAAAACAGTTCTCATGCAGTTTATTGGCTCCTGTGATTTACGTCTTCAACGGGTAGAATGTCAGGTAGAAAAAGTTACACTCTTCGTTTCTGTCAGTAGCTCCATTGTCTTTACCAGTTTGGGCGACCTTGTGCCTGTTGTGAAATACACTGTTGCATTCAGCAAGAATGTCTCCTTGAGCAAGTCAGGTCTCATGAGAAAGAATTTACTACGGTTACACACACACATCTCTAGCTTCTGGAAAAGTACAGTTTGATGTCCTTCAGCGAGACAGCCCATTGCACATTAGAAAAACACATTTAATATGAGACCGGGCAGCTGGGCCCAGACCCTTGCTAACTAAGGCCTAATGATTAATTCAACAAAACCTTAATATATATCTCTTAATGCTAAAACAGAATCATACATTAGTACATTAATAATTCATTATTAATCCATTTCATTAATCATCGTATACATTGGTGGCCACTCCCCGTGGGCATATTTCAAACGCGTATGTTAACACTAGTCCGTCACGTTTTCTATGCAGCTTTATTACACGTTATTTTGCAAGCATTTCATGTTAATTTTGATTATAAAAGATACACTCCAACAATCCCTCCTCTGATGACTCTTGCCATCACACAAATCTCTTTCTTTAACTCACTTGTCATTTCTTAATCTCTTTCATCTCAATTTCTTCCTTTGGTTTTGCCTTTTCATATTTTGCTCTGAACATTTTCTCCCTTTTCTTTTCTTCCCTCCTCGCATTATGTTTTGCCAATTTTGCTTTAATCCTTTTGCTAATTTTGCATGATAACCATAGCCCAAATAAACAAGCCAGAATAATCACTATTCCCTGTTTTAATTTTCCCAATATCCCATGCCAAATACTACTAAACCAGCTTCCCACATGAGTAAGTCCCTTTCCAACCTTTTCCCAAATGCCTGGTTCCTTCAATTCCTTCAAATCTGCACTATCTCTTGTTAGGTTAGTAAGCATACTTCTAATCTCATTACTTTTGTCAGGTATGTAGGCACAGCAGTGACGCTCATTAAGCATCTTACAGATTCCGCCACTTTTCGCTAAAAGAATGTCTAAAGCAAGTCTGTTTTGAAGAGTCATAGCCCTCTCCGCAGCAAGTTCAGTATCCATCAGGAGTATAGCTCCTGTGAAATTTGTCAGCATGTTAGCCACAATAGTAGACAACTTCCGAATCTTTATGTAGTTTAAGACAACCCCTACTGAAGGAATTATTGCTCCAAATATGTCCCCTACTACACCAGCAGCAGTTTCTCTCTTTTGTCTAGCACGAAGTAATTCAATCAATTTCGGGAATTTCTTTAAACCTTCTAGCTGGTAAATCTTTGGGAAAACTATTCCCAAATAACATGTCCCATACCATCCCTTTGGAAGACGGTAATAAGCATTAAGTCCACAAATATAATAGACCCCTGGGATCGCTTGATCCATTCCATTTAACATGAATGTCCATTTACTCTGAAACAAAAACACATGCTTACATTCACTCGTTCCCACAAACACATTGTCATAATATGACTTTGGCTGTGTTATGCAAAGCTTACCTATGTGGCGCGTATCTAAAGCTAGTTTCCCTTGTTCCCTAATTACATTGTAACTACCACTATTAATAAAGGATCGTTGCTGCAAGCCTTTTTCTAACTTCCCCTTTAAAACCTTTCTTCTATCTTCAGTGTGAGCTAAAAAGCTTTTCTCTACCGGTGTAAGCAAGCATGTCAAATTATTGCGGTGTGCATAAGATGTACTAATTGTTACTCTAGGTTCAAAGAACCCTTTAATCAGCTTTATGGCATAATATTTAGCTACACTATTCAAATCTTCTATGATAGGCACATAAGAGAACACCAAGTCATTGTTGGAGTAAAAATATTGCACTTCTTCTTGGTTATAAAAACGGGTTAGTAGCAAACTACAACTTATCCCATAAGTTAGTAGCAAACTGTGATTTGTAACTCCCTCTTGAACTGAAACATGAATTTGTGTACACACATAACAAGCTTTTGCATCCATGGTGTCTGCATACTCACTCAGCAAGCGATAGAAAACATTAGTAGACAGTTCCACTTTTGTGTTAGTTTCCTCATGCAGATACTTCGTATCTTGCTCAAACCTCTCCCAAGGTGTTAGTGTGGCAGTCTCAGAAACTGTAGCATTGTTTGCTTCATTTACATCCACCAATCGCATCTACACAAACAAAGCTATAATGAATATCACACACACAACCCCCAGAGCAACACCCAAATATTTACAACGCCTACTCCCCTCACTGTCATCTCCCTTACTAGGCATCATCTGGAAAGAATCAGAAAGTAAAGTGATACAAACATAAACAACAACCAACTGAGGATGGCTAAAAGCTCTTTTTATTTCTCTCAGCAAGGCTAAGCAAAGTCTTTCTTCAGCAAATATTTACAGCTCTCTCTCATTTACTCCCAGGATCCTTGTCAATTCAGATAGTGGCTCGTCACAATCAGTGTTTGAAAGTCAAATCAGGTTAACAGAGTCACATCCGGTAATTTATCAGTCTCTTTTCTCAGGTTTCTTAACTCAATTTCAGCTTAACACAGTCTCTTTTCCTCGTAGCCAAACTCAGGTACCATAGTATTGACCTGGATCTTCTCGATCAAAAAAAATGCCAAGAACTCCTGTTGCCACTCACATGACGTTGCATAAGAACATTCAGGACCTGCGTATCTTCTGTTTGCTATTCTCCTTCTTTTCAACTTGCGGTCACCTTGCAATTCTCCTTCGCTCAGGTCTTCTTTCCTTGTGGTATCAACCTCTTCCTCTATTGTTTCATCAACAAACACCTTCCCTTTTATCACTTGTGATTCTGGCCACTTATCTCCTCTCAGTGTCCCTTTATTGTTCGGCTTTTCTGGTTGCTGTTCAACGCCCTCCTCTTGTGCTATGGTGTTTTCTCTTGCTGGACCTGCAAGCGGCTCAGGAGGAGTCTGGACACTCTGACTTCCTTCCGCCTCAACTCCTTTGCCTTCTGGGTCTGTCAGGGGTTCAACTTCAAACCTGTATCTGTCTGCTTCTGGGAGAACCTCTCTCTGGGTTGGTCCTCCTGGCGCCTCAGTTGAGATAGGCTCACCGTCACCCCTCTGGATCTCGTTTGGTGTTTGAGTGACCAAGCCATCCTCAACGGGCTCTCCTCTAGTCTCAGTTACCCTTTGATTACTCTCCGGCCCTAAGACTTCCTTTTCTGTAGCTGTTATTTTCGACAACTCAATTTCCTCATCAGTTGGACATGTCACCTTCTTTGTGTGACTGGCATGGATCCATTTTGGAATTCCCGCACATTTCAGAGCAGTAGTAGTTGTCAGTATCACTTGATATGGCCCCTTCCAACGTGGCTACAAACACGACTTCCTCATGTGCTTCTTGACAACAACCCAGTCACCAGCTTTCAGGTTGTGACCTGGATCATTTATCAGTGGCAATGTGGTTGCTTCCACCCGGTGAGAGAAAGAGCGGACCACGTCAGCCAGACCCTTGCAGTAGTCCAACACCATATCATCCGTGCTATTCACAAGAGCATTTCCAGGCACTGCGGGCAATCTCATAGCTCGGCCCATGAGAATTTCATGAGGAGACAGTCCTGTTTTCTTGTTGGGTGTATTTCTCATTGACATTAGCACTAAGGGTAATGCATCAGGCCATTTCAAATTTGTAGCTGTGCACATTTTTGCCATTCTCGACATTAGAGTACCATTCATTTGCTCAACTAGTCCTGATGCTGCAGGGCGGTAACTGCAATGCAACTTCTGTTCAATGTTCAGGGCGGCACACAAGAGCTTAACCACCTCACTGTTGAAGTGACTTCCTCTATCTGATTCTAAAGAGATTGGAAACCTGAAACGTGGTATCAATTCCATAAGCAGCAACTTCGCTACTGTGAGGCTGTTATTCCTACGTGTAGGGTAAGCTTCAATCCAGTGACTAAAGATACACACAATCACCAATACGTATCTCAAACCTCCACACACAGGCATCTCAATAAAATCCAATTGCATTCTGCTAAATGGACCTCCTGCTCTCCCAATGTGGCTCAAATTTACCACTGTCCCTTTCCCCGCATTCATCTGCTGACAGATGATACACCAGTGACAAATCACTTCTGCGGCTTGTCTGAATTTCGGGTTGAACCAATCAATTTTGAACAACGTGATCATGGCATCTCTCCCAATATGTGCTTGACCATGGTAGAACCTTGCAAATTGTGACAGAAGACTGTTCGGCAAAACCATTTTCCCCTCATCTGAAACCCACAAATCATCTGGTCTTTGTACACATTGCATTTTGAGCCAGGAGCGTTTCTCTTCTCTACCGGCACAACCTTGTAAAAATTGTAATTCTTCCATCGTGTCAACCACCCTTAACGCGTAACCTGTACATGTCTCATTTTCTGTTTCAGGTAACAATTCCCACTGATCCTTGAACGATATACAGTTCAAGGCACAAAACCTTGTGACTTGATCTGCATATCCGTTTCCCAGTGACACAAAATCTTGTGATTTCACATGGGCACTGCATTTCACCACGGCAATTTCAAGAGGTAACTGAATCTCGTGCAACAACTCCTTAATTCTTTCACCATTTTTCACTGGAGAACCAGAAGAGGTCATGAAACCCCTCTGTGACCATAGCTGGCCAAAATCATGGACAATTCCAAATTCGGACCTGCTATCAGTATAAATTGTAACTTTCAATTTGTCAGCGGCATGGCACGCCCTAGTAAGAGCAACCAATTCAGCCACTTGAGCAGAGTATACTCTTTCAAGCCAAGATGCTTCTAGGATACCGGTGATTGTACACAGAGCGTATCCAGCTCTTAGTACTCCTACTGAGTTTCTCAAACATGAGCCATCAACAAAGATAATGTAATCATACTCTTCCATTTGGGTATCTTTAATGTCAGGTCTTGGTTTGGTGCACAGTTCTGTTACCTCAAGACAGTCATGTTCTACCTCCTCGGCATCATCAACTTCTGTATTCTCATTGGGAAGCAAAGTTGCCGGGTTTAACACAGTATACTGTTTCACTGACACATTTGGTGAACCCAATATAATTGTTTCATACTTCGTTAATCTGGCATTCGTCATGTGCTGAGGTTTGGTTTGGGTCAGCAAAATTTCGACTGAGTGTGGGACCATAACTGTTAACGGGTGTCCCATCACTATGCCTTCACACTGTGTGAGGCTTTGACCAACTGCTGCAACTGCACGCAAACAACCTGGTAAGGCTGCTGCGACTGGGTCCAAAGTAGCTGGAAAATATGCTACTGGTCGGTTTGCACCTCCATGGACCTGTATCAGGACAGACAAAGAACAAGCTTCACATTCATGACAAAACAAGACAAAAGGCTTTGTGTAATCAGGCATACCTAAAGCTGGAGCCCTGCACATGCACTCCCTCAGCTCAATGAACGCCCTCATCTCTTTCTCGGACATAATTAGAGTATCTGGGCCATCCTTAACCTCCTTAACTGTCAGTCTCACCAAGGGCTTGGAGATAACTGAGAACTTCGGGATCCACTGACTACAGTAGCCCACCATTCCCAGAAACACCCTAACATCTCTCCGAGATGTCGGGGGATTCATCTGCAATATGGCAGTCACTCTTTCCTTGGATATTTTCCTCGACCCTTTCTCAATCAGATGACCTAGATATTTCACCTCTTTCTGATAGTACTGCAGCTTCTTTGGGGACACCTTATGCCCGTTCTTTCCCAAGTGATTCAATAGGGCAATAGTATTGTACTTGCAGTCATCTCTTGTTTTGGAAGCAATCAACAGATCGTCAATGTACTGCACTAGAGTCAATTGGAAAGGTAGTTCCAACGACTCCAAATCCTTCTTCAAAAATTGATTGAAGATACATGGTGACTCTGAAAACCCCTGAGGGATTCGACACCAACTGTAAACCTTGTCCAGGAATTTAAAACTGAAAAGAAACTGTCTGTCCTCATGAAGAGGCACAAAAAAGAAGGCTTGGGACAAATCGACAACTGAGAACCATTCTGTGTTGCATGGAACTTGAAACATAATCACAGCTGGATTTGGCACTATTGGGCAACACTTCACCACTATGTCATTAATCTTTCGTAAGTCTGGAACAATTCGAACTTTCCCACAGGGCTTTCTCAGACTCATTATAGGTGAGTTACATGGGCTGCTTATCACTTCTTTCAGGACCCCCTGCTTCACAAAGTATGCAATTATCTGCGTCACCTGTATGAGGACATCCTGTGCCATGTGATACTGCGGTACCTGGGAAAACATGGCATTTGGCTTTACATCAACTTTGACTGGTTCTACCCCTTTTATCAATCCCACTTCCTTTCCTGTCAAGTCCCACACTTTCTCTGTGACTGTCCCCTGCAGGTCTGCGGGCAAATCAGTCATTGTGAACATCGGGAAGAAGCTTATCAAGGGGTAGTCTTCATCTGTGGTCTCTGTTTCTGGCTCTGAGATCTGACCATCATCCCCCTCATCATCACTGTTTGTCTGCACCTCAATTCCCTCATTCGAAGAGGTGATAGAACACCTCATCTTACACAGTAAGTCTCTTCCCAGTAGGGACACAGGGCTTGAATCACAGACCACAAACCTGTGCAATCCCTGGAAGGTACCAATCTCGACTTGAACCGGATCTGTGATCGGGTTGGTCAGGAGCTGGTTTGTCACTCCCACTACCTTTATTGTACGCCCTGAAAGGGGCAACTTCGGAACCTCTGCACTTCTGACTGTAGAGCGTGTAGCTCCTATGTCAACCAAAAATGAGACCTTGTGACCCATCACCTTTCACATAGGGTCCCCTCTGATCTACTTCTAGGGACGCTGCAAGCCTGCACTCCTCACTATCCGAACTGTCATCCGACCATTCATCGTTTATTTCATTCTCACCACACAATGGGAACTGTTGTACTGTGTTATTTTGACCCATTCCTTGACTTGTGACCTGTTGAGGAAGCATCATCTGTTGCTGTCCCATTGGCGGTAAGGGCAATTGCATTTGCTGCCTAGGTACCACTGGAATCTGCTGTTGCACTTGCTGCATCTGCACTGGTTGCATACGTGGCATCTGCACTTGTTGCATGGGTTGAAAACCCTGCATCTGAACCATGTTTTCTGGAAATTTGGATTAGGACCCCTCATTCTTGGTCCTTTAACATTTTGGAATATATTGACATCATTGCTTTGATGAACAACACCCTCCTGCACCATCATCGGGCATTCCCGCTTCCAGTGCCCCACGCCCCCACACGAGTGGCATGGCAACACCTTCTTCATCCCTTGTACATCATTCTGAACCACTACTGTATTCAAATCTGGACCACAGTGCACAAAAACTCCTCGATCTCTGCCTCTTGTTTGCGTCTGAAACATTCTGTTTCCCTGCGGCTGTTGCACCATTTGTGGTACTTGGTTTCCCTGCATCACTGCTTGCGCTGCCTTAATTTGCATCACCTTCTGTTTCAGCTTTCTCTGCTTCAACTCAATCTCGTCACTACAGTATTTTGCATAATGGAACACCTCATCAATTGGCTTTGCTTGCCAGCAGATCAAATGATTCTTAATCATCTGGCTAATCTCTGGTCTTAGCCCTTCAACGAACCTGAACACAAGGTGATTCATATATTTCGGCTCTATCACCTCTGTACAGCTGTAGTGCTTGAATGCCTTCAACAACCTCTCATAGTAAGCATGTATCGACTCTTTGCCTTCCTGTGCCGCTGCTTCAAAAACTCAATAACCTTAAAGTAGTACCTCATCACCTCAGGAGACGGAGCTCCTGTTACTCTGTCTCTTGCCGGTTCTTCCATTGACCAATCCACACTTCTCTTGCACTCGAGCCACAAATCAGCTGGAACTATGATCTCAAACAATGTATTCAAGTCTTCCCAAAGACACTTCTCAAGATTCACAAACCTGTCTGTCTGCTGGTACCACTCTATTGGCTTTTCCCTCAGCCTGGGGAAGTCATTTGTGAAGGACAAAATGTCACCTCTAGACCACGGTACATGGACAAGAACCCCTCCAGCCGTCTCTCTCATGGGTAGCATTTTTATTGTACCGGTATCCGGTGCCAGTTTTGCCTGCTGCTGCTCCAAGTAGTCACTTTTCCTTTTATCTCTCTTCTTTGACTACCTGCCTTCACACTTCTCTAGAGCTCCCCAAACCTGCACACTTTGTAGTATCTCCTTAAGGTGTGTCTTCATTCCACTAGACCTCATGTGATCAAAATCTTTAGGCTCAAAGTCTAATCTGTCACTCCTTTTCAAGTGCTTGGTATTGTCTAAGTCTATGCCATATTTATCTGCTAGGTTTGCCAACGTTTGGTGCACCTTGCTCACTTCTTTAGTTATTTTCGGGCACAGATATTTCAATTCTGCTTCAGTGTATGACTCTAGTCTGTTCACTCCTATGCTCCCTTCAACTAACTCGGCTGCTTCCATGCCCAATCTCACAAAATGTAGGTACTCTTCCCTTTCCGACCGCTCTGCTGTCACAGGGGTAGTCTGTGGTGAATTCAGCTTGTCTAACCATTCATTCAATTGTTGCGCAGTTAAACCTTGCAACAAGATATTTCCAGCTTGTATCGTTGGTGTTTGTGACGCATTCGCACCTGGGATCTGCGGAGTCAGTAATCCCAACCCTGAGTTTCTCATGGCATCTGGAGGGACTCCTATCGGACTGAAGTCTAACAGAGACCTCGATCTTTCTACCATCTGGTCCACTGGGGTCATCCCTTGAGAGCTCCTTATGAACCCTCCTCTTGTCATGTCATTACCCGCTGATTACACACGCTAGGCTTGTCCTGCGCGTACAGTGGTACTGGTGGACCAACCGTAATAGGTAAGGATATGGCGGCTGGTGTTGGCTTGTTCCCCACAACCTGTGGAACACTGGCGCCATTATCTGATTCATTATCCGTGCCATAGCAATCTGCGGTCCTGTGACCGGAGTGTAACTCGGAACCATCTGTGGCGGTAAAAGTGGAGTTGGCTCAATCTGCACTAACTTTGATCTTGCATATGCCTGGTCAGGCGACACCATCAAGCTCGTAGTGGTTTCTAATGTGGGGACATCAGGGTAGAGCCTCTGAACCGGTGGTGGCTGCAACTGCGTCTGCATCTCAGGAGCAATGGACACACTGACACTATTCTGTACTGGAGCTGGTGTTGCGACTGCATTTACCTGTGCTGTATTCACTGTTCCCTGGTTCTGTGTTGAATTTCCAGGACCTGCACTAGTACTTGGTCTATTGTCATCCATGGCATATGGCGGTAGACGATCATGTAACAACTGGTTAAGGAACTCATCATCATCTGAGTCATCTGCATCTGCCCAAGACTTGTTATTCTCTGTTCCTTTACTAGAGCCCTTGTCTGTTTTGCAGGTGGCCTTTCTTCCCTGCGTTTTGGCTTCTTGAGTTATCGCCGGAAACATCCTAACACCGTCTATTATTTCCCTTCTCCAAATTCTGTGTTCACTATCCCATCTAGCCTCCGCTAGGGTCTTTTCTGCCTTTCTCATCCTCCCCTCAAACTTCTGTTGCCGTTGTCATATGGCCATCAATTCCCAAATTGCTAACACCTCAAACTGTGTTGGCCTCGGAGGCGGCTTTTGCTCATTTAACACCTTCCGCAAATTCTCTAGAATCCCTATATTGAACGACCCATTCTCTGGAAACACCAAACACCCATCCTTTTCTGTTAATTTGCACCATTGCTTCAGCCAAAGACGTGGCGCGGCTCCCTTCTCCTCCATTACGGCATAAGCCGGAGTATCCTCTGGGGTGTAGGCTCCCCCACACTCGCGGTAATGTACACATCTCCCCTCAAAGCGCTCTTTAAAGCCTTGAAGAACTTCATTCTTGCATCTTTTATTTTGTTTATGGCTGAATCAGGAAGTGACTTTAATTCCCAGAACACCCTTTGCCTACCTTCTCAACCAATCGCTTCTCTCGGACGCCTGCCAATCCGAGTGCGACCCTTCTCAATAACCGACCTATCCCAGCGCGGCTCCAATGACGTCATACTCACACACACTGCAGCTGACAAAGTCTTGCGGCTTGTCTCCCTCACTCTCGATTCACACAGACTAATGCAATATATTGCAAGCACTAACAAAACTCAAATTTGCCGGTTTACTACAGGAAGGGTAACGCAATCGCTTCAGAACTTTACATAGATTTCACTTTAAGCCTCGTTCACTACTCTCTCCTTCTCAGATCCCACACTCGCAAGCAGAATTTGACCCGCAAATTTCTACTCTCGACTTGTCAATGGTTCGTCCTAGTACACTTTAGAACTTACCAAATCTCCATCGAAGTTTTCATTCACTCACTTTGACTCAAACTCGACTCATCAACCACGCCCGATTGACCTATTAAACCACGCAAATTACAACATAAACCAAGTGTCTCATACACTTACCAATATACTCCGGAGTCTTAAACCACGCAGGGTCCGTACATCACCAACAACCACGTGGACAATTTTGAGCACAAAGCGCCACATTCACACGAAGTTCGCCAACTTCCCTACTCTCATACTGCGGAGTACGCACACTTCTACTAAAACATCACCTGGCCTAAAATTCTCACAAACCTCACAATTCACCTGCAGTATGCATAAGCTGTGCAAGCGCAAATCCTACTTCACTCACACCATCACTAGAACGCCAAGAACATACCCAACTCACTTTGGCAAGCTCCGAGATTCCGGGAAAGTCATTTGGGACTTAGGGGCACATCATCTCTCCAATTTGCATTATCACAGAAACAATTTTCAAACAATGGTTCCTCGTCCTAGGGCCCCAAAGGGCCGAAACCGTCCTCTGATACCAGAGCTGATAACGCTTCCCGACATAGGTACTTTACATACATGGGGACTTGTTTTAGGCCAATGAATCTTTTGACCCTGATTGGAGACACCTTAAGACGAGATATCTATTCCGCATTTCAATCACTAGATCAATAACCTCATCAATATTCACAATAACAAATCAATCAAATTAGTAAATTGCATTAAAAGGAATTGAAACACAACATGACCTTTCAGCCATGAATAACCACATGAATTTGGTTAGACTTAAGATATTTATTCCCTATTGGTTACACTCTACAAGCAGGTTCATTAATCTCAGTAGCAGAAAACACATTAACAATAACACAATGTGGCAACTTGAATATGACTTAAGCAAAGCAAAGATCATGAACATTTGAACAAAGCACGTCGTCAACATGAATCAACTTTAACAGAGTATCATTATCACGTTTTTCAACAAAGCAGGATTCAGTCATTTGTCTATTTGCATCCGAATTAGTGGACTACTTATCTAATCTCTGATTAGAATTGGCATGTTGGGCTTCATGCAAAACAATTTTATAACACAAATGTAGAAAACATCAACCTAATGTCTCTATCAAAAGAGCAGTTGGTAACTAGAAAGAAAAGGCAAACAGACAATTACAATTTCATCATTATATAGTTACCCTCCGTAATGGGTCAGCATACAGAATCAGTCTTCGTCCTCAGGACAGCAGTCGATTCAAAATCAGCCAGGATAGAACAACAAAGTCTCAGCAGAATAGGGTAAGTAGGAATACTTCCCTCATATGAAGGAGAAGTAAATATTGAGCAAGACAAAGTGATGATGGTTTGAAGTATCAATAGCAAGGACTAAATCAGAATATCAGAGCAACACTAAGAGTGTCCCTCTAATGCATGGGTACTCGCAAACATTTTCCCAGGAGCCAAAAAGTTTGGTCTGTGACGTGCCTGGGGGCCGCATTGATGCCAGGGCAGTGGCTTTCGGTGGGGTGGATGGGGGTATTGGTGGCAAAGTAGGTGCAGGAGAAGCAAATTATATACATCTAGTGGCTGAAATAAACAATGGGAAACCAGAAAACCTGGAACTAATCCCGGCTTACCCACTTTTCCAAATTGTGTGATCCTAGGCAATTGTTTAGTCTCACTTTACCTCCTTTTTCTGCATTATCACATTTAAGATGACCTCGAAATACATGATTCATGGTGTGCGCTGCACAAAACCTGCTTCTATGTGTGATTTATTAAAGAGTAATGTTGTTCATGTATGATAGGAACCCAGGCCACCCATAAAGCACACATACCAAGTGAGTTGTCTCTTTAATTTACTATTGGTTGTGTTCTCAGGTTAAGAGAAATAATTAATGTTTCCAAATTTATGTTTGAAAACTATCACTTTTAAATGGATACATCTCAATGCACTGATAAAATAAATTTTACTAAGGTGAAAAGGTTCTGCATTTTAACTTAATACACTTTTTTAATTTTGAAGAGGCTGTCTGAGTTTTACACTTGTATTGCATGATGTCTTTAAAAATGAAGGCGTTTCTAAAGTTAAGTGCAGGAGTCCCTAGCTACTTCCTTTTTTTAAGACCAATTGAGCTTGAAATAAATGATTGTGCGTGTATTTCATATTTTTATTGTTAGTGCAGAGTCGAGCAAACAGCTGGCCAGTGCTCCTGTTGCTCGAAGGGCCGCATGTAAGGGTCAGAGGGGCCGCATGAGGCATGCGGGCCGTACTTGGAGTATCCATGCCCTAATGTCTCAGTATGAGACACAAAAAATGGCTGAGTAGGAGTGGCAGGATAATGGCACACAATGGCTGATTTCTCCTTGTGAAACGTCGTTAAATTTAATTTTCCAGACAAGTCTCTAATTTCCAATTGGTCAGTATTTGGTGCATCATTATCTCTATCCAATAGTCAGTTGATCACCTTACTAGAATTTTCACTTAAAACAGTTCTCATGCAGTTTATTGGCTCTTGTGATTTACGTCTTCAATGGGTACAATGTCAGGTAGGAAAAGTTACACTCCTCGTTTCAGTCGGTAGCTCCATTGTCTTTACCAGTTTGGGCGACCTTGTACCTGTTGCGAATTACACTGTTGCATTCAGCAAGAATGTCTCCTTGAGCAAGTCGGGTCTCATGAGAAAGAATTTACTATGGTTACACACACATCTCTAGCTTCTGGAAAAGTACAGTTTGATGTCCTTCAGCAAGACAGCACATTGCACGTTAGAAAAACACATTTAATATGAGACAAGGCAGCTAGGCCCAGACCCTTGCTAACTAAGGACTAATGATTAATTCAACAAAACCTTAACATATAACTCTTAATGCTAAACCAGAATCATACATTAGTACATTAATAATTCATTATTAATCCATTTCATTAATCATCGTATACATTGGTGGCCACTCCCCGTGGGCACATTTCAAACATGTATGTTAACACTAGTTCGTCACGTTTTCTATGCAGCTTTATTACACGTTATTTTGCAAGCATTTCATGTTAATTTTGATTATAAAAGCTAGACTCCAACAGGCCGCATACATGGACCAGGTTAGTCCCACTGAAAAAGGTGACCTCCTCAAAGTTATGCGCATAGAGTTCAAAGAATCAGGATTTCACAGAAGGAGCTCAAATAATGCAAGACAAGGGTCCAGGACCTGGGGTGAGAGGGGGAAGGGAGCACCTCTTGGGAATCAGGAACTCATTCCAGCAAAGGCCAGTAGGACTCAGGCAGGTCGAGTTGCAGGTCCAGGAATTGCCAGTTGCAGCAGGTCCGCTGGACAGGTGCAATGAGGCCCCTAGAGCCTGATGTGTCCCTGTAGTCCATAAAAGAAGGCCAGTCACCTGACCATTAGAATCACTCTAGTAGTCCTGGGTTCAAAGAGATGGTCCTCTCTCGTTCAAGCAACAAGGCAGGCCTCAAGAAGCAGGACAGTCTTCTCAAGAACAAGGTGGGCCTCAAACAACAGGGCAGTCCTCTGGAGAACAAGGAAGGCCTCAAGCAGCAGGTACCCTAGAGTACAAGGAAGTCCTTCTGTAGTCTTCCACAGTTCCAGGAGCGTATTGAAGAGCTAATCTGAGGGTCCAGTATTTATAGCTGGTGCTAGTCTTTGAAGTGGGAGAACCTTCTACATCTGGTTCTGGAACCCCCACATCTGGTTCTGGAATTTCCTTACTTTCCCTGCCATTCTGTGAGGGATCTGGGGTGAGAATAGACTCGTGTCAAGTTCTTTGTGAGTGTGCTGAGACAAACCTTTTGAAATGTAATTGTGGCAAGGAACAGCTCCGTCCCTCCCATCTTGCCGAAACCTAATCCCCCTTTGAATTTCTGTCTAGGAGGAATACACAAAGGCAAACTGCCAACTACATCCTGTCATGTGAACCAGGACACAGGCCGCAGGCACCAAATAGCTAGAACAAGAAAATGCCAACTTTCTAGAATTGATATTTTCAGAACAGTGGCTTTAACTCCAACTTTAGCATTAAAGAGGGGTTTAAATTACAGTTTTTTAGACACCAACCCGATCCTTCTACCTGTTACCAATTGAAGTTATAACTTATTAAATGTAATAATGTAACCCAATGTTATCCTATGAGAGAGGCAGCTCTTGCAGTAGTGAAGTATGAATTTAAGAGGTTTTCACTGCCAGGACGTGTAAAACTTAAAACCACATGGCCAACATTTTAAATATGCTCCACCCAGCCCTTTTTGCTGTTTAGGGCCTACCCTAAGGGTGACATATACAGTACAAGTATTTGCAATGCAATAGGTCTCGCACATTTCAAACAAGCTAATTGTCATTTTTTGACAACAGTGCCAACGAGCAAAAACAAGAAAAAAACAAGTGGAAACTGAGAAAACAAAATAAAATAAAGTTAGCTTTAAAAACAAACCTTTGGAATTTTGTTTGTCCTGCTGGGCATGATTTTTAAGTCACAAGCCTTCAGTTTGCGGGGCACTGGGAGTTAGAAAAAAATAGTACCTAGATCATGTTAGGAGCAGCGGATGGGCACTAATTAAGTTGAAATCAATTAGTGCTTGATCCCTGCTCCACACAGAAGAACGGAATTGATGCCAGACATGCCTTGCCGAATTACGAGGCTGTAAAGAAGAGTGCCACGCAAACCATCAAATGGTGAGCGACAGGCAGGCTCCAAAACCTTTACTGAAAACAACAGAGTCTATCATGTGAGACGAACCCGCAAGTGCATGCACTCTCAGGCTCAGTCCTAAAAAATGAAGGTTTAGGCTTGGCAAAAGTCTTATTCTGCCAGGTTGAAATGTCAGTTTAAAACTACACTATAGACTGCAGTGGCTGGCATGAGACATGTTTGAAAGGGCTACCTAAGTGGGTGGCACAATAACTGCTGCAGGCCCACTAGTGGCATTTAATTTACAGTACCTGGGGACATGTAGTATCGCTTTACTAGGGACTTATAAGTAAATAAAATGTGCAGATTGGATGTAAATCAATGTTACCATGTGTAAAGAAGAGAGCACAAGCACTTTACCACTGGTTAGCAGTGGTAAAGTGCACAGAGTCCTAAAAGCCAGCAAAAAGAGGTTCGGAAAACAGGAGGGACAAAGGCAAAAGGTTTGGAAGTGACCCTGAATAGAGGGCTATGTCCAACAGATACTTACTGGTGTCCCATAGCCTAAGATATTCTTAAATTCCATTTTACTAAGACTTTTTACAACTAACTCTTAAAGAGTAGCAACAGTGGGAAGTCAAGGTTTAATCAAAGGTATTAGAGAGATGGTGATTTCCTTATAGCTTGATATATTTAATCCGACACTTTAAAATTGCATGAGTGATTCCAGCTTTGTCTTTGAAAAGACTGAGGGCTTACTGTGGAGAATGACGGCATTGCACTTCAGAACTACGCATCTGTATACATTTATTGAAGTCTGCGGCTCTTAGGAAACAGATACCTTCTTTAGGGTCAATGAAAAATCCCCAAGGATGTCCCTGCCCCCCCCCCAGAAATGTAGTGTCTCCTACACCCCTGGGTTGCTCCTCCATTAGGGCAGAGGAGGGTCACACCCCACCCCACCAGCAGCAGTAGCTGCAAACCTTTTACAAAAAAAATATAATAAACTGTGTATATTATAGTTTTTTGGCAAAAGGGGCAGGGCCACAGGCTGTGAGGAGCACTGAGGGGAGTGCACAGCACTCCCCCTCAGTGTGCATGTATGTTTGGCCGGCGTCTTGGGCGGCCAAACACACATGCGCGGTAGGCTCTCTCCAGCCCAGCAATACAGTTGCCAGGCTGGAGGGAGCATGCACAGGTTCCCAGATAGCCACAGTTTAGAGAGCTGGAGTCCTGTCAGGTATGCTGATAAGGCTTCTCGCTGTTTCTGTCATAGAGTAAAACTTTGTTTTACATTGGTTATTTTTTTGCAAGGCAGTGCGGTATGACAAAAGAATGCAGCAGTCAGGGAGGCTTTGAGGACATTATGCGAGGCAGGGAAAGATGATCTATTTAAGCCTGGGGTGTTACCTAAGGCCTTGGTTGGGCTGGAATGGCCTAGAAGAGAGACAGCAAGAGGTAGAATGGCCGTATAATTGGTGTGTTCACTTCCAAGCACAAAAAAGAAATATTCAGCATGGTTGATTGGAGAGTAAAAGCTGGAATGCTATCCGATGAGGAGTGCCTCACCTGCTGCCAAAGGATCTGTGTTGCAGCCGGGAATGGGGCGATGCAAGGTCAGTCTCACTTCCGAATGACAAAAGGAAAGCAGCCCACCAGCCGGAGCGATGTGAAGAGAGTCACAGTTAAGGCACGGTCTAACAAGCGTGCATTGTCGGCCCCACCTGCAGAGAGCGTGATGTACTTACAAGTCTGCCAGGGGGTGGTAGAGTGCTTGCATGAGGGAGAAATTGTGAGCATGTCTATTTCTTCAATTAAACTGGCAGGAATATCACTTCAGAGCACACCTGCTTTGCTTTTAAGGCACAGCAGCCTTACGGTGGAAACCAGCTGGAGAGATAATGAGCCGGCTGGTAAGATAAGGCTAATGAGGGCTACTGAAGGTAGTTTTCCGGCAGCAAATGGTCAAAAACAGGAGCATGCCAAAGGTGTGAAGCTGGGTAAGCAATTTGCAGTGATGCCACAAGTGGCTCAGTGTAGAACACATGAGTGATTATCGAAAGGGCTTTATTACAGAGGCAAAAGAGGAATTTTGTTCAAGAAGGCGATGGGGTAAGATGCTATAGTAACAAAAGAGCATAAGGGTAGCAGGGTATGTTTTCCAGCATCAGATAGTAAAACAGAAGGAAGTAGAATAGCAAATGTGGCAAGAACCAGGACCACACCCCCTCAGGGTGGAGCAATCTGCAGGGCAAAGTTAGGACAATCCTGGAATATGAGTACAGGGTGATGAAGCAGGCACCAGTCAGGTTTACAGTGGCCTGGGGACAATGGACTGAAGAGAGTAAGAGGTTTAGTACAACCATCCTGACTACCCGGGAGGAGAAAGTATGCATGGTGCTAGACAGAGCAAGGATCATGGTTGAATGGAGAACCTTTGATGATGATGTTGGTAATGAGGAGAGACCGGGACAGAGCACAATTCTGAGAGAGTTGATGATATTCTTGAGTTGGATTATGACTTTGAGGATGATGAATTGGAAGAAGGAGAAATACCACATTGGCAGGTTGTCAGTTTGCCTAATGAGAGGACCAGTGAGGTGGGAAAGGGGCAACTAATATTTCCCGCATTAGTACTCCTTTGCAGATATCTGATGGCAATGCACAGAGCGTAAATACAAGAGATTTTGGAAGAAAAGAAGGAAAAGATTTGGGACAGAGAAAGAGAGTTCTAGAGAAGCAGCAGAAATTGTGAGCAGGTGGGACAAGTTGGTGGGAATGTTGGGATATGGGCAGGAGAATAAAGGATCTGGAATGCGTGGTCAGTCAGCCATAAATTCTTTATTTGGCTTAAACCTTAAAAGTATAAAAATAATAAAAAGATATACAAAATCCGATTTAAAAACCTATAACTCGACGTACATAATTCATTAAGTTATTTTAACCATTGACCAATTTCATTTCCTTGCAAATCTTTAAAAGTACAACATACTAAACAAATCATCCCATATACACTTTTAACAAGAATCACATCCTTATAATGACATAAAGTACAATTTCCCATTTAAAGTGCTATACATTTTACATGGCAGGAATTCCATAATTCCATCATCCAGTTTAAAAACAATCAATTTGTGCCATTTCAAATTCATAGTTCATCTTTCCTCCCTACAATATACCCGGCACTGTAAGTTCTGTTAAGACCCCTTTTAAACCTAGTAAAAATTGGCTTAGTGCACAAGTTACATTCAGAAATCTCATGTCTATTAATAGTCTAAGCGCTTGAACTCGGTTAATAATATTATATTCCATAAAAACTGGTTTTAAAAACTTCTTACGCTCATCTAAAAACCAATAGCAATCCAGAAGTACGTGTTGCATGCTGAATTTCTGTTGTAAACCACATGCACATATACCCAAGGTATCTTTAAGAAACATCTTTGCTTTAGGGTCCATATAGCCTGGATTCAGCCCAATTCGGAATGTTAACACTGCATTCCTTCATTTTTGGTTAGGTAAGGCCTCTATATAGGGAAAGTTTTCCGGGTGCGCCATCCCCTACCATAGCCTGGGTTGATATTTTACCCACTAAATACTTCAGGACTATTTCTCTTGCCTTTTCCTTCACTATTGCACGTAGGTTTTGTTTCGGGATTTGTGCACCGCACCACTGATTGACAGGTAAGCGTAAGAGAACACAGATCTTCTCTAACCGACCTCTCACTTGTAGCGCCCAATATAATTCACTTGTTATTATTTCTTGTTTACACAATCTTGCGATTTCACAAATCCCCTCATCTCTCACGCTTAACCAAAACTTCAGTGTTGCTTGTAATCCCTGATAAATCCATGCCGTCATTTGGCATTCTGCTCTTATAGCTGGTAACATACTTGACGTAGGTAATGATAACAGACGCTTTACACGGAAGCTTTCTTCTGTCTGCCAATTTTGTTTCCCTGATAGTGTTAGGACTTCCACCCCAAATTGAAATTGAGGACGTACCATTGCACTAAAGGCAGAGATAATCGGCTGGAGGGAAGGACCCCCATATTTACTACTAAATTGTTTCAATCCCCAGACCGATGATAAAGCTTTATTTTTTAAGGCTTCAATATGGTCTTTTCATTTCAGGTCTGAGTCAAACCACATATCTAAGTATTTATATTTGTTTACCTTCTCTAGATTTTGTCCTCCTAGCCGGTAAACAAAATCACTCTTCATTTTCCCTATAGACATAATCTTTGTTTTTTTCTGGATTTCCGACCATTTTTTTCTTTTGGCAATAAGAGTGGAACACCTCTAATTTCCTTTGTAGACCTAACTCTGTCATGTCCATTATCACTAAATCGTCAGCATATAATAGGCAGGAAGCGTGTACACCATCCATTTTTAGGCTTAGGCCTTTGACCTCCTGCAGCAACCCGGGCAAGTCTGCCAAAAATAATGTGAATAATATTGGTGCCAACACACAACCTTGGCGCAAACCATTCTTTATAGGAATCTTTTTTGACAGTGAGCCACTCGTGTCTAAAATTACTTGGGCACAATTTTGCGAATGCAGGCCCTGAAGGAGATTTAATAAATTCAATTCAATCCCTAAGTGTCTTAACATATTCCATAGCAAATTTCTATCTACCAGATCAAATGCGGTGCGAAAATCCACAAAACAGCAGTGCAGTCTTCCTCGCATTTCCATTAATTTTTTTGCTAAAGACTATAAACTAAAGCAATGATCTATTGTCAAGTGCCCCTCCTTAAATCCGCCTTGTTCTTCCGGTATTAAATCATTTTCCTCTGCCCAGTCTTTAATTAACCCCAGCAATATCTTTGTGAATACCTTTTCACCTACATCTAATAAACTTATCAACCAATAATTTTTAGGTTGTGTTGGGTCTTCCTTCTTATGGATAGGTCTTTTCACAGCTCCCTTCCAATTCTCTGGAAAACGTCAGAGATCAAGAATCTTACCAAATGCATCATTAAAAAATGTAGACCACCAATCAATATTTGTTTTAATTATTGTAGCTGGGAAATTATCCGGGCCTGCCGCTTTAGTTAGTTTAAGTGCTGCAATAGTTTCTTTTATTTTTTGTGGGGCAAAAGCTAATCTCATATTCTCACCCATCTTCCTAATGACACCATGTCCTTCATCAGTGCCAATACCATCATATAAAATAGACAGATACACCAATCCTCTTCCCCAAACAAACACCGCATGGGTCCTGATACTTTCCCCTCCCTTACCAACTGCCAGAAACCCCTAATATTCTTTGTTCTTATCACTTAAATCATTGTGTCCCAATTTTTGTTAATATATTCCTGTTTCTTTTGTCTTATGAGTGTTTTATATCTCAATTTTGCCTGACAGAGCTGCACTTCTATGTCAGTAGTAGGTCTTTTCCTTAATTCCCTTTCTAATCTTCTAATCTTTTGCTTTTTACTCCTACATTCCCAATCAAACCATGCTTTACTATTTTTAATCTTATGTTGTTCTCCCTTCATCTTTCCTACTTGCTGTTATTTTAATTTTGTTTTTAGGCAATCCACCATTAATGCAATGGCCTTATTATAACCTTTAAACGCATCTCTTGGATCTTCCTCCAATGGAAAGTTTGGATAGTTGACTATCAATTAATTAAGTACTTCTAGACTGCTTTATGTCAAACAAGTCGTTATTCTATGAGGGTACTCAACTAGTGCTATCACTGCCTTTTCTCTTTAATTTTTATCAGTTGATCGTATTGTTAATTGAAGTGGCCAGTGATCACTGACCTCTATATGCTCAACTTCGAAATCCTGCACTGCTCCAAAGGACCACGCGTTTACAAAAGCATAGTCAATGGGGTAAATCTGATTGCCTAATCGAAAGGTCTATTTTGCCGGGCGGTCCTTCTTCATTCGCCCATTTAGACAGAACATACCTTGGGATCCTAAGGTTCTTACTAGGGATAATTCACGTGCAGAGCATTCTACTTTTGGGAAGATGCTATTTGGAATTTGTGCAACTATCAATAATTCCTTATACAATTAATCAATACTATTGGGGTTAAGTTTGTGATTAAAATCTCCCAACATTAGGGTCAGGTATCCTGGTTTACCAATACTTAATAGTTCCAGATCTTCCTCAAACAGACCCCGCTGAATATCATAATCATAAATTTTCCCCAGATATATATATACATTAATTATTATTAACCGTACGGCTCCTCCAATTGCATTATAAATATCCACGTGGCCTACCAGTAACCACCGGCATTTAGGTGGTCATTACAACCCTGGCGGTCAGTGTTAAAGTGGCGGTAAAACCACCAACAGGCCGGCGGTAAAAAAAATTGAATTATGACCATGGCGGAAACCGCCAACATAGACAGCCACTTTAACACTCCGACCGCCACGGCGGTACAAACAAACACCGCGGCGGTAACCGCCAACAGACAGGCAGAGGACAATGAACCGCCCACAGAATTACAACCCACCAATCCGCCACCTTTTCCGGGGCGGATTCACCACGAACAAAAACACGGTGGAAACAGGACTTCGAAGGGAAAACGCTCACCTCTACACACCCCACGAGGAACCAGGACGCCATGGAACCAGAGCTCCAAATTCTGCCAGCCTTTATCTTCCTGCTCCTCTACCAGGAGCATGAAGGCCAGCGGCGAAGACCACGGTGAGTACTGCACCTACGACACAGGGGAGGGGGAGGGAAAAACAGTGACACACACACGCAACACACAAAACCCCCACCCCCACTACAACACACACACAAGTATGTGTTGATACATCACAGTTACGCCCCCCCAACCCCCCTGGAAGAATGCAAGGACAAAAGGAAATGAGTCAAATGATTGTAATATATTCAAAGACAGTAATCAAAAATATTTACATATGTACACATTTACACTATGAACAATTATATACACCAAGAACATAAGTCCAAGGGAGTCCACCATCATAGTCCGTGGATCACTTGGCCCAAAAGGCATGGGTGAGGCCCACACTCAATAACCGATCAAAACGGAGAGAACACTGCAGGGGCATCAGATAGAAATAAAACAGGCACCTCAGGGGGAAGGGAAGGTGGGGCACCTCAGCCGGTTGAGTGCACGACACCAGATCCACGAGGGGGCTCCATGCCCATTGATGTATCCTGGGAAGTGCAAAGCCACAGTCTCTCAAGTCTCTACAGTGGGTGGTTTGACCACTGTTCAATCCTGGGGAGTGCAAAGCCACAGTCTCTCAAGTCTCTACAGTGGGTGGTATGCCCACTGTTCAATCCTGGGGAGTGCAAAGCCACAGTCTCTCAAGTCTCTACAGTGGGTGGTTTGACCACTGTTCAATCCTGGGGAGTGCAAAGCCACAGCCTCTCAAGTCTCTACAGTGGGTGGTTTTCCCACTGTTCAATCATGGGGAGTGCAAAGCCACAGTCTCTCAAGTCTCTACAGTGGGTGGTTTGCCCACTGTTCAATCCTGGGGAGTGCAAAGCCACAGTCTCTCAAGTGGATAACAGTCTCCACTGGTTCTGGAGGGGGCCATGTGCCCAAAGTGCTTCATCCTGCCAAGGACAGAGGTAGTGGATGTATCTCTCCACTGGTTCTGGAGGGGGCCTTGTGCCTAGAGTGCTTCATCCTGCCAAGGACAGAGGTAGTGGATGTATCTCTCCACTGGTTCTGGAGGGGGCCTTGTCCCCAGAGTGCTTCATCCTGCCCGTGGCGGACTCAGTAGCGTCGGAATCATTTGCGCTCACTGGCCTGTGGGGCTGCTGGCGGCGGTGCTTGTGGCGGTGTCCTGGGCAGCGGTGCTTGTGGCAGTGTCCTTGGCAGCGCTGCTTGCGGTGGCGGTATCCTGGGCAGCGGTTCAGCTGCTGACGGTCTTGTTCTGCCCTGCGGGGCTACTGGCGGCAATGTCCTGGGCAGCGGTTCAGCTGCTGGCAGTCTTGTTCTGCCCTACGGGGCTGCTGGCGGCGGTGTCCCGGGCAGCGGTTCAGCTGCTGGCGGTCTTGTTCTGCCCTGCGGGGCTGCTGGCGGCGGTGTCCTGGGCAGCGGTTCAGCTGCTGGTGGTCCTGTCTGTGGCTGCGGGGCTGCTGCTGGCGGTCGCTTCCTGGGCAGCAGGGCTGCTGGCGGTCCTGTCTGTGGCAGCAGGGCTGCTGCTGGTGGTCGCTTCCTGGGCAGCGGGGCTGCTGGCGGGCCTGTCTGTGGCAGCAGAGCTGTTGATGGCGGTCCTGTCTGTGGCAGCAGGGCTGCTGCTGGCGGTCGCTTCCTGGGCAGCGGGGCTGCTGGCGGTCCTGTCTGTGGCAGCGAGGCTCCTGCTGGCGGTCGCTTCCTGGGCAGCGGGGCTGCTGGCGGTCTTGTCTGTGGCAGTGGGGCTGCTGGCAGTCCTGTCTTTGGCAGCGGGGCTGCTGCTGGCAGTCGCTTCCTGGGCAGCGGGGCTGCTGGCGGTCTTGTCCACCGTACTGATCTTCCCAGACTTGCTGCTTTTACTGTGCCCTTCTCCCCCCTTGGATGGTGTCGCAGCTGTCTCCACACGCCCAACTGGACCCCTGGGAGCGGGTTTGGTGGCTGGTTTCTTTCCCCTCTCCCACTGGGCACTGTCCAACTTTTTATGCTTGACAGGTGGGGGACTGTCCGTGCTCTGGCTCCTTGCCACACTGCCTGCCCTGCTTCCTGGTGCACTCCATAATCCGGTGACTACTGGCACCACTGTCCCGCCGATGTTGTAGCTGAGGTGCTAGGTTGGGACCTGGAGAGTCGGGCCCTAGGAGACTGATGGGGTGGGGGAGGTGAGGGAAAGAGGTCAAGGTTGGACAGGAAAAGTTTCTTAGGGACACTGGGACGGGTAGCTGAAGGGGGTTGGGAGTGGAGGAAGAGGTAGTGGTTGTAGGCGGTATACATTTGGTGACTTTGGGTGAAGGTGCATGGGCTGAAGGCTGTCGTGAGGTGGATGGCTGTTGGGTGGGTGTGTGGCTGCGTTTGTGTACCTTGGGAGGTGGCCTCACAGACACACTGGGAGAGGACACAGGGGATGTGTGAATGGTAGTGGGGGTGGTGAGTGCACGTGAGCGGGGTGTGGTGGTGGGTGTGCTGGTGATGGACGTAGTGGCTGAGGATGTAGTGCATGCAGGTGTGTGTGGAGACGAGACTGGGAGGGAGGAGGGAGACGAGGAGGAGGGGACACAGTGGAGGCAGTGGATGTTGGTGTGTCTGCATGTGTGTGATGCTTGCGTGAGTGTCTGTGGGATGTGTGGTGCTTATGTTTGCCAGAGCTTCCCTTGTGTGTTGAGGTGCGTGCATGCTGGTCTGATAGTGTGTTTGGGATAGGCTGAGGTACAGGGGTGTGGGTCTGGGTGGAGGAAGTTGGAGGGGGGAGGCTAGAGACAGGGACAATTGCTGCCATCAGTGCTGAGGCCAGAGTCTGAAAAGCTTGCTGAAGGGCTGCCTGACCAGAGTGAATGCCCTCCAGGATTGCATTGGTTTGTTGCAACTGCCTCTCTACACCCTGGATGGCATTCAAAATGGTAGACTGCCCAACAGTGAGGGACCTGAGGAGGTCAATGGCCTCCTCACTGAGGGCAGAAGGGGTGACAGGGGCAGGGCCTGAGGTGCCTGGGGCGAAGGTAATGCCCACGCTCCTGGGTGAGCGGGCACGGGGCAAATGCTGAGGGGCTGCTGGGAGGGCCGTGCTGGTAGGGGGGGTGGCGGCTGTACCTGTAGATGTGGGGGGCACAGATGGGGCCGCCACCGCAAGGGAGCTCCCATCAGAGGAGGAGTCCATCTCGCTGGTGTCAGCTCCTGTCCCCGCCGTGGAGCTCCCCTCGCCCTCCGTCCCACTGGTGAATTCGAGTTCGTAGTCTCGCCCTCCAGGGCCATGTGGGATGCAGCTCCCTCCTGCTCCGGTGCCACTGCTCCTCCGCCTGATGATGCTAATGCAATCCACACAAGTACAGGGAGACCACAAAAGGGGGGAGTGAAGACAGAAGAAAGACATGTTCAGTGCATGCAATACCGCTACCGTTGGTGGACACGACAGACACAGAAGCCCTCTGCACTACGCCGCGCACTTGGGGCCCACTATTCAATCCCTGGGACATGTCTTACAAGGCTGTGGCCGATTTCTGCACACATGGATGTCACAGGAGCCTGACTAGGTGTGGTTGGCACTGTACACAGGTCGGGTGGGGTGCCACAGGGCTTGCCTGAAGTCGGGAACTTAACTACCAAACTTGCCCTGGCCTAGGGGAACCCACAGCCCACATCCCCCACCCAGACACCTAAAATGCGTGCTGAATCAGCAGAATGAGAGTGTACTCACCCCCTTGTGGCTGCTGTGATGCCCTCAAGCGCCCATCCAACTCCAGATAGGCCACCACCAGGATCCAGAACATCAGGTGGTCATGGTGCGACGGGCACCCCTCCCACGTTGGGAGGCCATCCCCATCTGGGCCTCGGCCGTCTTCTTGCTCCAGCGGCGAATGTCCTCCCATCTTTTCCGGCAGTGGGTGCTCCGTCTGTGGTAGACCCCCAGGGTCATGACGTCCTTGGCGATGGCACGCCAGATGTCCTTCTTCTGGTGGGTGCTGACGTACAGGAATTGTACAGGGGAAAAGAGAGGTAATTACCAACTGCACCATCACAGTCATTGGCCCACATCCCTACCCTTGCCATGACGCACATGTACTCACCGTCGTTTCATGCACGCCTCATTCTCACCCCCCCTATCTTTCATCCACCCCACTCCACACAGGCATTGCCCATACAGCATGCTCACAGTGTACTTACCTGTTTGTCAGGAGGACCGTAGAGTAGCGTGTACTGGGGGAGGACTCCATCCACGAGTTTCTCCAACTCCTCCGTGCTGAAGGCAGGGGCCCTTTCCCCAGACACACGAGCCATTGTCTCTTCCAGACTGAGGTCACAGAGCACTTGCAGTGTAGGTCCTCTCCTGTCAAAGATCAGGTGTTGAGTGATTAAATAGAGAGAAAATGGCGGTCACGTCCGCGGCGGTGCGTACCGTCACTGCCGGCGTACATCGTCATTGGCTCCTAGGACCCATAGGGCCCAATGTTAACCAATGCAGAATTGCGCCGCGGTCTTCGACCGTCTACCGCGACGGTGTACAACGCCAGCGCAGTTACCTCATATCCCCGTCCCACTTTACAGGTCAGGCAGCCGCCATTTCAGGGGCCCACATGGCATTATTTTTGACTGCGTCACTCATACCTAGGCCTTGCCTAACCACTCATACATGGAAATTTAGATTTATGAATATTTTCAGAGTAAGCTGTGTTTACGTACCTCAGAGTTGGTTGACTCTCTGCTCGCTGTTCTCCTCCATAGGCACCGTCCGCTGGGGCATGTGAGGAGATGGCAGCATCCTCTCGTGTACAGACCGCTGGTAGACCTATCAACAATGGAGGAAAGACATGTGATCATCACAGGGTTGATCGTGACACAATCCAGGAACTGTGTGCCCAGTTGGAGCCAGACCTGGTGTCAGCTATCCACCATCCCACAGGAATCCCCCCTCAAGTGCAGGTGCTGTCAGTACTACATTTCCTAGCAAGTGGGTCTTTTCAACAACAGTGGCCATAGCATCAGGGATGTCCCAGCCTATGTTTTCCAATGCGTTGTCCAGAGTGTTGTCTGCCCAGCTGAAACACATGCGGAGCTACATC
Organism: Pleurodeles waltl; assembly: GCF_031143425.1. NCBI lineage: Eukaryota > Metazoa > Chordata > Amphibia > Caudata > Salamandridae > Pleurodeles > Pleurodeles waltl. The sequence continues at coordinate 48,829,186 of NC_090437.1, forward strand.
GTTTTCCCTCAAGTGGAGGATTTGCCTACAGTGAAAGGTGACTTCAATGCCCTGGGACATATCCCCAACATCATAGGTGCCATTGATGGGACACATGTGGCCTTGGTACCCCCACGCAGGAGTGAACAGGTGCACAGAAACCGGAAGAGTCACCATTCGATGAATGTGAAGATGGTGTGTTTGGCAGACCAGTACATCTCCCATGTTAATGCCAAATTCCCTGGCTCAGTGCATGACGCTTACATCCTGCGGAATAGCAGCATCTGTTATGTGAAGGGGCAACTCCAGAGGCACCAGGTGTGGCTATTAGGTGAGCACCTGGACCCAAATCAGTGGGAATAGTTGTCTGGGTCTGTGGATGTCCCTATGAGTCAGTGTGTGTCTAACAGTTGTCCCTCGCCATTTGCAGGTGACTCTGGTTACCCCAACCTGTCATGGCTACTGACCCCAGTGAGGAATCCCAGGACAAGGGCAGAGGAACGCTACAATGAGGCCCATGGGCGAACTAGGAGGATTATAGAGCGGACCTTCGGCCTCCTGAAGGCCAGGTTCCGGTGCCTCCATATGACAGGTGGTCCCTATTCTACTCACCAAAGAAGGTGTGCCAGATCATCGTGGCCTGCTGTATGCTCCACAGCTTGGCTTTGTGACTGCAGGTGCCTTTTCTGCAGGAGGATGGTCCAGATGGAGGTGTTGTGGCAGCTGTGGACCCTGTGGACAGTGAAGACGAGGAAGCAGAAGAAGAGGACATCGGCAACAGGAACACAATGATCATGCAATACTTCCAGTGAGACACAGGTAAGAAGACAACACTGCCTGCTACATCTGATTTTAATCCACTACCTCTCTACTGTCTGTCATTTTCACCCAGTGTATGGTCACTGAGTTGTCACTTTCCCTTACGATTTCACAGATGTGGGTCCCACTGTGTGACATCTGCTTTGTTTCCAAATGGACTAGAGCTGTGTGACATAGGTATGTTGACATTACATTTGAAAGAGCATTTTGCCACTGTAATTGTTAATACACTATTTCGAAATCACAGACAGACTTCTGATTGTTTTGTGCTTTAAGGGTGTTTATTTAAGTGCTCAATATTGGAGGGGGTTGTAAAATGGTGAGGGGTGATGGTGGAGGAATGTCCATGGCAGAGTCCAGTCTATTAGTCTCACAGGTGCATTGTCCAAAGGGGCATAGGAAGTGGAGCTGGGGCAGTTTAAGGATGGACAGGGTGACAAGGTGGGACAAAAGGATGACAATCAGGGTGGTCTCATTTCTTGGCGGGGGTCTTGGCATTGTTCTCTGTCTTTGTCCTGGATCAAAGGGACCGCTTGCAGGGTGTCTCTCCATCGGCAGGGGGTGGGGTGCTGGTGTCGTGGTCCTGTGGCAGTACCTCCTGTCCACTAGCGCCGGCGAAGGTGGCGGGCAGTTCATCGTCCAGGCTAGTGTCAGGGGCCCCTTGTTGTGCCACAGTGTCCCTCCTGGTGTTGAGGAGTTCCTTCAGCACCCCTAAAATGGTGCCCAGGGTGGAATTGATGGATCTGAGTTCCTCCCTGAAGCCCAAATACTGTTCCTCCTGCAGCCGCTGGGTCTCCTGAAACTTGGCCAGTACCGTTGCCATCGTCTCCCGGGAATGGTGGTAGGCTCCCATGATGTTGGAGAGGGCGTCGTGGAGAGTAGGTTCCCTGGGCCTGCCCTCCCCCTGTCGCACAGCAGCCCTCCCAGTTCCCCTTTGTTCCTGAGCCACTGTCCCCTGAACCGTGTGCCCACTACCACTGCCCCCAGGTCCCTGGTGTTGTTGGGGTAGTGGGTTATCCTGGGTTCCCTGTAGTGGTGGACACACTGCTGCTTGATGTGTCCTGGGGACAGAGGTATGGGCCCGCTGGGTGGGTGCTTCACTGGTGTTTCCAGAGGGGGCAAGCTCTGTAGTGGCCTGTGCCAGTGTGAGGGGAACCGACTGTCCCGAGGTCCCAGATGGACCGGGCTGGTCATCTAGATCCAGTTGGACAGAGCTGCTTTCATCACTGTGGGCATCTTCTGTGGGTGGAGTGGACATGTCTGGACCCTCCTGTCCGGTGACTTTGGGTAGGTGTCCTGCAGGGATGTAAAGGCATGATTAAGGCATCTGTATGTGCCATGGTGTGCAATGTGTGGGTGACCGTGTAACCCAGTGCTTGCATTCCTGTGTAGGACCTTGTCTGATGATGGTTTAGGGGGGTGTATGGGTATGTGCAGTGGCCATGCATTTGGTGATGGGCGTCCATGCTTTGGTGTTGCATGCAGGGCTTGGTGTTGGGATTGGTGGTTTGTGATATTGGGACATGTGTGAGGAGTAGGAGTGATGGGGATGAGGACGAAGGTGGGGGTATGTGATGGCATGCAGGTAGGGTGGGGGATGTAATAGTAAAGATTTGACTTACCAGAATCCATTCCTCCAGCTACTCCTGTGAGGCCCTCAGGATGCAGAATAGCCAAGACCTGCTCCTCCCATGTTGTTAGGTGTGGGGGAGGAGACCACGGAACGCACCTTCCCCCGTAGGTCGTTTCACCTCTTCCTGATGTCATCCCTATTTCTTGGGTGCTGTCCCACTGCGTTGACCCTGTCCACGATTCTTCACCATAGCTCCATCTTCCTAGCTATGGAGGTGTGTTGCCCATGTGATCCGAATAGCTGTGGCTCTACCCGGATGATTTCCTCCACCATGACCCTGAGCTCCTCCTCAGAGAACCTGGGGTGTCTTTGTCGTGCCGTGGGGTGGTGTGGGTGATGTGTGGGGTGGTGTGTGTTGTGATGTGTGGGGTGATTTTAGAGGTGTGTTGTGTGAGGTGCGTGGATGCTATGTGGGTGATGGTGTTGAGTGCCTGTGGATGCTCGTTTGTAGATGGCGGTGTCTCTCTGTGGCCTTCAGTCGCAATTGTGGTCGTAAGGGTTTGTGGGTGATGTGGGTGTGTGTTTTATATTGTATTGGGTGTGTAGGAGTGGTGTGTGTATGTGTATCAGGTGTGTGTATTTCGAATTGTCCAATGTGGATTTGTTTTGTATATGTGTGTGTATTTTGAGCGCGGCGGTGTGTACCGCCAATGGAATACCGCGGTTAAAAGACCGCCGCGTGGATTTGTGGGTCGTGATAGTATGGGCTAGTTATCGCCAGTTTATCACTGACCTTTGGTGTGGCGGACTTGTGTGGGTGTCTAGATTTTGGCGGATTCCGGCCTTTGGGTCATAATGACCATGGCGGTCTTCTGCACGGCAGTATGCGGCTTTTCCCGCCAATGTTGTAATGACCCCCATAGTCTCTATCTCTATAAACGTATTTGCTATTCTTGATGAGGCTAAGGTTATTAGACCGCCTGATGGACGTCCTAACCCTTGCCGTGTTGCTCCCCTGAAGAGTCTCATGAAACCATCGACTGGATCGGGTTCGTCGCACAGCCAAGTTTCCTGGAAACACACTCCATCATACTTTCCAAGCTCTTTTTTAAATAGGTCTTGTTTTAAATGCTTTTTATAACCTCCCAGGTTCCAGGAAAAGATCAAATGGCTGTGCGGCAAGCCTAATTCCTAGTCTACGACACTTAATTCGCCCCTCTTATAATTATCACGAGGGTATACAGAGGGCTTAGGACAGTTCCTCCACTATGAGTCATCATTTCCAGTAGCAACAGTTACACTTAACCTACCGTTGTTTGCATCCACACACCTTCTTCGGTTGTTATTATATGACACGTTACATTGCACTTGGTTAGGGTACAATCCAGCATGACATATAAGGACCCTCCCTTCTTGAATCTCGCACCCTGACTCTCTTTGTTGTACTAATCTTATACCCTCCTTCCCTAATTCCGCCTCTGCTTGCAGTACCAAATGTCTAATGCATTCAGAGTAGAAGAGTGCTATAGTCACCTCTTCCTCCTCCATGCTTAATATTAATCCAATTTGCTTTATGTCATCTGACTCAGTTTCACATAGACTTGGACACCGGGCCATAACTTCTAGGAGACGGGTAAGATTCAAAGGTTTTAGCTTTCTACGCCTTTTCCTCCCAATCTCTCTTCCCCATGGTGCTAGATAGATCCACCTACATTTACTTCTGCTAGGGCTCTCCTACTCCCTCTTTTCCTCGAGGCCCTTAGATTCCATTATTTCCATCTCCATCCCCACAGCTGTTCTATGAGTAACATTCTTCTTTTTTTTTTGCTGGCTAAGTTCTCTTACTTCTCTGTAAGTACGATAGGTACTTTTTGAAGTGTGGCCCCTTGCTCTAGGGCTGCATCTTCCCACCCTTGTCCTTGCTCTATCCTTGGGGTATTGGCCTGGTCTATCTTTCCCTCGCTCCATGCAGAAGTTTTCCACCCAACATTCCTTAGTCTACTCTGCCTACTTTGCCTCCTAATACGAAGTTTATAGTAACAACTATTAAACCCATAACCCTTCCTCCCCCTTCTATGATTCCTCTTTATCACCAGCATTGGTTGTTTAGAGACATATACTGACGCTTGGTCTAAGATCTGTATTTTATCTATTTCCCCTCCTTCATTACTGGCCTTCCGGGTATCATGGATATCACGAGTATCTGTTTCTTGATCTCTTTTTTCTAGCACTGGGCATACTAGGGTTTGCATAATGCTATTAATACATTTTAACTCTGCTGTTACCCTTGCAGTTGATTTTTATGTACTTTCCTCAAACTATTGTTTACAGTCAGTACTTCCAAGATCGCTTGCAAAGTCTTCTGCATTAGGAACATTTCCTCCAATAACGATTCAGCTGGTACAGCAGTAGTATCAAAGACAGATGCAGATGCGGATTATTTACCCAAAATAGGTGACAAAGATAATATATCCAACTCTTTACTTCCTTCTGCAGTGCCCCCCTCCAAAAATCTCCCCCTCTCCAAGTCCAGCGGTATCATCTCCTCAAAGTTTATACTATCCCTTTCTTGGGGTGAGATGCAGGGGGATGACGATTGCCAGGGTTCCACCAACCCCTCACACCCGCCACCCTCCTCTGTCTTCCTCACTAATAACAAGTCCTCTGTTTGCAATAAGTCTGAAATTGGGAACTCATTCCTCTCAAAAAACTCAGAATGCTCCCTTACACTCTGATTGGCCTCGACCATATTACTCCCCTTTGATAGCTGTGATGTGTGGTGTTTTTTAAAAAAAATTCGCCCCACAAAATCTCTTATAGATGTTCCAAGTGGAGTTCCTGAGGATCTTTCATGATTATCCCTGACAGCTCAATCCGCTCTACTAACTCTCGAGGCCTCCTCCTGTCCTGATCCAGATAGCTGAAGTGCTTGCTCCCCTCCTCCTGTTTGATCACCACTCGGCGGTGAACCTAGCGACGGGTATTCCTCCATGGACTCCCTTGCCTTAGGGCGTGGTTTTGGTCCCCTTTTTCCAACACCACCACGTGATTTCGTCTTACTTGCCGGCATTATATATATCTCTCGTTAGGGCGATACTCCCCACACAAAACCTCAAAAAGGCACAGGGATAGATTTCCCCGAGGTCTAAACATCTAATTATAGCTGGTCACTTTCTGGGGGAGTTTTGTTTCCAAACTTCACAGAGTCTGCTGTAGCCTGATCTCCACAAGGTCCTTCAGCAACTTGCTGCTCCTTGCTGCTAGTTTGAACACTGATATGGGGGGAGGAATAGAGAGGAACAGAGAGCACAGAAAAACACAGAATGGCCTTACTCAGAGGCAAGACCGAGACCACCACATCAACACGAGCTCCACACCATGACCCCCAATAAATTCCAAGCCAAGCTCCGGCTCGAAGTCAAGCCAAGCCTCGCTCCAGCCACAAATGCCCTTCAGCACCTCCAATTTGTCCTTTGTCCTTTGGTTCTAGCCTTCCTTCGATGGTAGCCCAACAGTTCTGTATGTATATATATATATATATATATATATATACATATATATATATATATATATGTTTATATCTATAATTAAAATCCTACCGCAGCTTCATAGGGGCTTCATGGTAGCTGTCTAGTCACAGGCTATGACACGAACTCCAGCAGAACTCGAGCAGCCTCTACCTGCACCCCGGCCTCCGCTCCTCTCCTTCTCCTGCCCTCCTCTCCTCCACTCCCTCCAATCTGTTTGCCGTGGGGGCCTTGTTGGCTGAGGGTTATGGGGGGGGGGCACAGACAAATGTGATGGGTGCCAAGCCAAAGCCCCAGATACACTCAGATTTCACTTCTTCTGCCCTCCTGCCCTCCAAAGATACATGTGGCAGAGAGGTCTTTGGGCTCTGGGCTTTGGAGGCTGTGTGGGGCTATCTCGGTGTTTTAACAATTGGACGCGACTGAACGCATGCTTCCTTAGCCCCTTAGGGGAGCACGCATTCTCCGGACGTTCTGTGGGCAGGTCCGGCCCCTGCTCTGGGGATCAGAGGCTCCGGAGCTCTGCTTGCTCCTCTGTGCCTCGCAAGCCTCGCCGAAGCTGACTTTCTGCGCCTCTGCTGTGCCTCCGAGGCTCTGCAAGGCAGAGACTCTGATCCAACCCGACACCTGTACTACGCTTCTGCGCGCTCAGTCTGTCCGATGTCAAGCCCCGTCCGCTTCCTGCTTCCTGATCGGTATTGTCGCAAAATTGTAACTCAAACTAAACTGTTCCATCAATTTTCATAGAACTTCGTACTAGGATTCCCCTATAATAAGAAATCCTCAAAAAATTCAAATAAATACCATCATCACTGCCACGCGAAGTGCAGTAATCAACGGGCATTGCAAGTTATAACAATGAGCTGGAATGCGTGGAAAAAGGGGTAGGGACTAGCAGTGAAGACAAAGGGGTTAGTATGTCAATGGAGCCAGAGTTGTAGGCAAGGAATACCAAAAGTCAAGAACACTGTTCAGCTAAGGGACAGACTAATACAAATAATAAGAAGCCAGATGAAGCAAAGGATGTACACTCCAAGGAAGAAAATAGTAAAAGTAAAGCAGAGGTTACCAAAAAGTTACCTTACATGGGAGTTTCATTGACACTGGGGGCAAATCTTTCATCCACCACAAAAGAGAAAGGGCCAGATTTACAAGGCCCTAGCGCCTCCTTGCGCCACGTTAGCGTAATTGTTTATGCATTGCACCACTTTGTGGCTCCTTGCGCAACTTTATGCCTGTGTCAGGCATAATGTATGCAAGGGGGTCGTTCTGGCATTAGGAGGTCAGCAAAAATGGCGCAATTAAAACTACAAGAGTTCATTGTGCCATTTTTGATGTCATTTTTAATGCCTGCTCAAAGTAGGCGTTAAAAGAACGCACCCATTGAAATCAATGGGACTCCTTGCACATTGCTGCACTAGCGTCAACATTTTGATGCAAGTGCAGCAAAGCACCACAATAGTGTCAAAAACTTTGACGCTATTGGCCTAACCTGCGCCATGGTGCGCCATATTGTAAATACGGCGCATCCATGGTTTTGTTAGGTGGCGGTGGGGGTGCACAAGAAATCTAGTGCATCAGTACTGATGCAGAAGATTCTTGTAAATCTGGCTCGAAATATGGAAAGGGGAGTTTGTGGATGTTTGTAAATTTCTAAACAGAGAAGTGCAAGTGAAGGAGGGGTCTAAAGAAAAAAAGCATGGGAACTAGATAATAGACCTAGAGTACCTAAAACAAATGACACATCGACATCATTATTTTTGATTTATGCAAGTGTTTACTGCGAGAAGTTCTCAGAATGGTCGGTATCAATATTTAAATACATGGATACAATGAGAAAAGGACAAATGGGCTTTGGTAGGTTTGCCTGGTTGCACTATGATAAAGAGTTCAGGGCACGTTTGGAACTGAAACCTGAGAAGCCATGGGGAACATTGATAATGAATCATGGTTGTTGTGGATGTATCCCACTCGCCTACCACCAATATTACACATGGCCAGTGGTTTAGCAGTGCAGTATCTGCTCTTTCTGAGACAGGGGGGTTTACTGGGAAAGGAAGAGAGTGTTGACACAGAGCATGCTGGAATTTTAACAGAGGGTACTGCCCACCAAACCCTTTCAAGTATAAACATAAATGCTCAAAATGTGGCGGAAGGCAATGTTTTGGAGAGCATTTGAAGTTGGTTTCAGTGGACAAAACAGGGGAAGGGGTGGCCAGACACAACCTGGCAACAAGGGTGTCTACACCAATTTAAATAGAAATCGTAGCAATCTGGCTTGCAATGCACCCTATCAGGGGAGATGCTCTAATTTTGGAATGAGGGTTTAAAGAAGGGTTTCACATAGGTTCTCAAGGCCCCAGGTGTAGGAGAATTGCAGGGAACTTAAAGTCACCCAGAGAACAACCGCAGGTGGTGAGGGACAAAATTTCGAAATAAGTAGCTGAATGTAGGATGGCAGGACCATTCACATTTTAGCCTTTACCAGGCTTTATGTTCTCTCCGTAGGGAGTTGTACCCAAAAAAACGAATGCGAGTTAAGAATGATTCATCACCTATCCTGGCCAAAAGGTTTGTCAGTAAATGATTTTGTTGCTCAAGAGGACACAGCAGTACAGTTTGCTTCAGTGAATATTGCAAAGGCTTTCGTGAGACAATGTAGAGCAGATGCGGAAATGGCACATTGCAACATAAAGGGGGTCATTCTGACCACGAATGACGGAAGCACCGCCAACAGGCTGGCGGTGCTTCCTAGCCCATTCTGACCGCGGGCGTAAAGCCGCGGTCAGAAAACCGGGGCCGGCGGTTTCCCGCCGATTTTGCCCCATCTGGGCTAATCCGCCATTCTGACCCCCTTCCCGCCAGCCTGTTTCTGGCGGTTGTCACCGCCAGGAACAGGCTGGCGGGAACGGGTGTCTTGGGGCCCCTGGGGGCCCCTGCACTGCCCATGCCACTGGCATGGGCAATGCAGGGGCCCCCTAACAGGGCCCCGGACGGCTTTTCACTGTCTGCCTAGCAGACAGTGAAAAGCGCGACGGGTGCAACTGCACCCGTCGCACGCCCGCAACACCGCCGGCTCCATTCGGAGCCGGCTTCTGTGTTGCAGCCCTCCTTCCCGGCTAGGCCGGCGGGCGCTAACATAGTTAGCGCCCGCCGGCCCAGCAGGAAGGTCAGAATGCCGGCAGCGGTCTTCTGACCGCGTAGCGGCCAAATGGCGGTTCCCGCCTGGCGGGCGGCAACCGCCGCCCGCCAGAGTCGGAATGACCACCAAAGTTGGCCTTCCAGCTACTTCCAGTCCAGCCTTTGGAATTCTCTCTGTTAGGTCTGCAATTTGATGATGAGCTCTATGTAGATAAGATGCTGCCCATTTAACACGTTTACAGTGGTACTTCGACACATGCTTACAGTGGTACTTTACTTTCATATTTGGTCACGGGTTAGGAATGCACTAGGTGATTTTATTTTCCTTGTTAATAGTGGTACACATGAATCTGAAGAAGTATTGCACAAATTACAGAGCATAGCCGAATAGCTTGAAGTACCGTTGCCACCAGGAAAAACTGAGGGTCCAAATACATGCTTGACTTTCTTAGGCATTGAGCTTGACACTGTGTACACGGAAGCACACTTGCGAAAAATAAGATTCAAGAACTGGTACAACTATTAGAAGAAGCAATTGCCACATCTAAGCTGCAACTTGGACAGGCACAGAAGTTGCTAGGCCATCTGAAGTTTGCCTGTAGGGCAGTGAAATGAGGTCAGACTTTTTTCTGCAGGCTTGGTTTTGCGATGGGATGGGCTAAGCTACCACAGGAAAGGTACTGGTGGTACATGCAGATCTTGAGGTCTGGCTGGTATTTCTCAAAGGTTTTAATGAAGTGACAATGTGATTCCTGAATGGTGATTTTGCTTGGATCATCCAAACTTTCTTTGCTGCTTCTTTGGGAAGCAAGACGGTGTTCCGAAAGGTGGCCTGCCAGATAGATGTCAGAAGGCAGAAGCATAGCACTGTATGAGTTTGTTTCATTACTGGTAGCAGTTCCAGTGTGAGGGGGGGTTAAGCTATTGGCCAACAAAACAGTTACATATCATGTGGACAATAGAAAGTTTGTAGTTGATTTGGTGAATGTTCAGAAAGTAAACAACAGGCTGCTGTTGAAATTGTTACAATGCTTCTTGCTCATGTGTTTAATGTTTAACATCCTGTTTAGAGCCAAACATGTGCTAGGTGTGGACAATAACATCACAGACATATTGTCTTGTTTGGAGTGGCAGAGATTCTGTGGTTTGGCACTTATAGCAGACATGAGGAAGACTGTGATACTGATGGAAACCTGGGAGCTAGGAGACTGAGAATTGTGGAGATCATAGAACATTCTATTGTACCCAGTACCAGAGCAGGGTAGGCAACATAGGAAAAATAAGTAGGCAGTCAAAGGGAACCAGTTACAATGCAGAAGTTGGTGTGATTAGTGAGGCGCATGAGCAAATACTTTTTCCTTAGTTTGAGACATTATCATTCAAGTTGTGCATGCTCGTTGTCTGAGGCGTTTAGAGTATCAGAATTACTGGGAAGGGACAAGGGAGATGAGATAAAGGTAAGTGCTGTAGAAGTGGTGGTGGTAAGTTGACATTGTTTGGGAAAATCCAAAACTGATCAGACAGGAAAAGGGGCCAAGGAGTTGTTTAAGCCTAAAGGAGCATTGGTGTGACTGTTTGAAGCATGGCATGGCTTTAAGGCAGTTGCAGGAGGTACAGGTTGCTGGGTTCTGTGCCATGTAGTTGGAAAGGAAATTGTTGTCAGCTCAATTTTTGGGAGTAATGAGAAACGTTTTGCAAGATATGGGAGAGAATCCTGGAGATTTTGGGATACATTCATTCAGAATTGGAGCAGCAACAGAAGCAAATAGGTTGGGTTATTCCCTAAAGGGTGTTATGAAACAGGGAAGGTGGTCATCAGATAGTTGCTTGGATTACATTAGGCATTTGGAGGACGTACACATCTTAGCCAGGATAACATTTTATTTTTATTTTAGGTTGTGTGACGGGACCCTGCTTGGTGATTCTTTCAATATTGATCATTGGCCATTCTTTTGTCAGATGAGCTTTGAAGCAAGCAGAAAAAAGCCTGTCCGAGAAAAAATTGGATTTTCGCACAGATGAAATAAAGATTGATTTGTGGAGTCAGGGGTGAAATGAGGACAATTACTGCCATGTTCATCCAGTCTAGTAAATGTGAGACCATGCCACGATGTCCCAATCATACATTTAGGAGAGAATGATTTGGTTCAGCTGTCAGGTCCTGGGTTGTTGAAAGAGATGACAAAAGATTTTGATTTCATTCATAGGTTGTGGTCAGGGGCATACATGTTTTGGACAGCATTAGTTGCGCAGAGAGTTTGGTGAGGGACAGTTAAGTATAATGTAGTAGAGAAGGCTAGGCGCAAGGTCAATAGGGAGCTGCAGCTCTTTTGTAAACCTATGGGCATTGGTTGGTTGGAACACACTGACATTAAGCAAGATTTATATCAGGATGGGGTTCATTTGTTCTTTATTGGGAATGAGTTATATCTTCTGGAAAGTGGAGATCATCTGGCAAGAAAGCTGGCAAGCCTGTTGTGGGTTGGGGGGAAAAGACAAGCCTCTTGATAGCTATTAGAGCAACAGCCCCAAACAATCTATAGACAGTTTTTTTGTTTTCTTCAAATTAAGAAGGGGTGGAAGGGCAGAAAAGACACCTTAACAAGGGGTTTTTCTTGTGGCAGAAATGCAGATTCTCGCCATAGGCCAGAAAGGTTGAGAGCCTTGCAGGGCACACCAAGGTAGAGGGAATACCGGGGGTGATGCTTGGGTCATGTGTGGAAAAAAAGCGAATGGAGTGAAAAGAGTATGGTGTGAATGTTTTGAAGGGTGGAGAGGTTAGTGATTAATAGCATTATTGTTTTTTAAATAACATGTTTCAGCTGTATACCTGTTCTAATAAAGTGATCTTTTGCTCTTAATTTGGCCTGTTCTTTCAGTGCCATTCCTCCTGATGAGGCTTCTGGGGGTGGCATGCCCTGGATGTCCACCTCCGGGAAGCTTTAAGCAGATAGGGTTGTCCAGCCATACAGGGGGCCAGGATTGGTCAATTCAGTGCCTGGGAGGGGCTTAGGTGACAGTTGGGGACAGAAAGGGACAGTTAGGCACTGTGGGAAAACAGGATTTTTGCAAGTTTACCCCAACTTTCTGCCTCCTTTTGGATAATTATCTGCTGGTTTTCTACTTTGTGAGTGCACTGAGGCCTGCTGTCCAGACCTCAGTGACAGTGTTCTTTCCTTTACAAAATGGTATGTTTAATTGGGAGTCTCCAATTGGCATGTGGTGACTAACTAATAAGTCTGGTACCCAGATACCCAGGGCATTTAAGGCTGTCTGTCTACACTAGAGATGCAGTAGTGCTTGTGCCACTCTGTGTGACAAAGTGAAAACACGAGTTCCAGCTGCAATTGTAGGCTGAGGAGGCGGTGTATGCACTAAATACATGTCTTTGCCACTACCACGAGTGTCAAAGTGCCCAGGTCCCTTAACTATAAATGTAAGTCTCCTGAAAGGCAGACCTGTGCAGCTCTAAGGCAAGGAGCTGTATATTGTTAAGATAGACATATATATTTGATATGTTTGTAGAGCAAAATCCTAAAGTGTTGGTGCTTGCTGAGGACAGTTAAGTAGCCTTATAAGGTAATTGCAGTGTTAATGGTTGCCATTCAAATGCGCCTAACTCCTGACAGAGACTACCTAACTCTGTCATGTAAGGTATCAAATTGAAGGAGAAATGTAATGCTGGTCACTTTTGCAAAAGTTGCCACTCCTTTACCCAACTGGTTTAATAACTTTTCAAAGGCCCTGGGACTGAGACAGGTTTCAGCCCACCGGAGAAGATATGTAAAGACTCCCAGACCAGGAACAAAGGCTGTTGCCGCACTCTAGGTGTGACTTCCTCCCACAAGATGGGCTGCAAAGGGTGTTAGCCCAAAAGGCAGGCAAGAAAGGTGATGTTGCCTTTGAAGGGCTGCTGCACCCACACTGCTGCACAGAACGGCTTTTGTTTCCTCCAGACAAGGTAGAGCCAGGTCCAAGGAAGGGAAAACCGGATTCAGAACCAGTTTTCCCTCCTAGGGACTTATGTGGCTTTTTCCTGATGATTTCAGGTTGAATGCATCACGTTAGTGCATGCAAAGAAATTCCTACACTTGAGGTGTGGTCCATCATAGATCCCGAGCACACTGGTTGGCAGTCCCTCAGGAACACAGAAGGGACTAGCAAAGAATACTTTTAACCCTACCCCTCATCATCCTGATTCACGCAGTGCCTTTGGATGGATATGGAGGTACTCTTCATTATTCTTTTTATTAATACTGGTGCCCTACTGACCAGAAGATATTTAATTCTGATCTCCCTGACCCAAAAGGAGCTAGTTCTCCTGTGGGGCTACAGTTGAGACTGCAGGGTTAGTAATATCTTAAGCCTGCAGGGTGGACTGGCCTATAATGAAGCGTTAGACGTGGAATCCCTGGCGTGGTCTCCCCTAATATTTTGCCTCTACTTCTCAGGTTGTTGCTGTGCAAGTGCTCCCTATGTGAAATTGTATGTGTAATTGGCTTTTCCATGATTGGCATACATGATATACTAGTAAGTCCCTAGTAGAGTGCACTAGAGATACCTAGGGGATGTAAATCAAATGCTACTAGTGGGCCTGCATCACTGACTGTGCCACCCACATGAGTAGCCCTGTAAACATGGCTCAGATTGCCGTGTTTGTGTGTGCAGTGTCTGCCAATTCGACCTGGCAAGTGTACCCACTTGCCAGGCCTAAACCTTCCCTTTTACTACATGTAAGGCACCCCCCAAGGTAGGCCCTAGCTGGCCCCATTGGCAGGGTGCAGTGTATTTAGAAGGTAGTGGTGTTTTTTTACATGTTCTAACACTGAGACACTGCCAAATTCGGTTTTCACTGTTGGAAAAACTATCTCTCTCAGAGCTGACATGGGGGCTGCCTTTAAATAACCTTAAAGTGCAGTTTCCCTTTTTAGAGCAGATTGAGATAAAGAGTGTGGGGTCTCTGAACTCACAATTTAAAAATACATCTTGTGTTAGATTGTTAATTTGAAAATGCCACTTTTAGAAAGTTGGCATTTTCTTACTTAAACCATTCTGTGATCCTGCCATTTTGTGGATTCTCTGTCTGGGTCAGACTGACAGTTGGACTGTTTGTGAATCTCCTCTAGACAGTGACGCGAAGGGAGCTTGGGTGTAGCCTGCATATCCTGATGAGCCATCTGGACTACAGTGGAGGAAGGAGTGCCACTTACAGCTAAATGGGCTGTGCCTGCCCACACACAATGCAGTCTCCAACCACCTGGTGTGTGTCTGGAGCCTGGCCTGGGCAAGGCAGGATCCTGTATACAACAGAAACCTTTATTTGAAGTTGAGCAACTTCAAAAGCAGAAAGGGGTATAAGTAGTGATCCAAAACCCCAGACTTGAGATTTTCTCAAGATTTGCTTCTGGAACCGTGAGGAACCACTGCCAAGGAGAAGAGCTGAGGAGAAGTGCTGCCCCTGTCTGTGACTGTACTTTGTTGGGCTATCCTGCAGTTGCTGCTTCTGCCTGTGAAAGGGGACAAAGACTGAATTTTTAGGATATATTCCTGCTTGGGAAAAATCTCCAAGGGCTTGGACTGAGCTTGCACCCTATTCTGATGTTTCAGGGCCATTAAAGACTCCTCTACCAGCATCTAGACTCTCTGCTGAGACTCCTGCCCTGCCAAGTGGTGCCTAATCCAGTCCCTGGGCCCTTGAAAGGAGAAGCTGGTGGAAAATCAAGAAGATCCAAGGAATTCGACTTCGGATGACTGGACTGACACTGCTGCCGAATCCCGTGATGCAGCCTACAACCAAAGCCATGGTTCTCGCTGGAGTGCAACCACCCAGCAGGCCCAACGCCGCTGCAGCCCCGCTGAAGGCTGCTCTCCATGGAAGTCATCACACCACGTCGTGCCCGCTGGGTAGCAACACTGATGGAAGTGCGCAGATCTAAAGTTTTGCACCAACACTGCCTCACCTCCACCGCTCTGCAGCAAGGACCCAATGCCTTTTCTTGACAACTCTGCTCCTTTGCTCCGCAGCATCAGTACCAACATCACCTCGGATCCAGTGATGCCACAATCTCCAACTCTGTGCTCCGGCTTGTTTCCTCATTTTCACAAGGTACTGTACCTGGTGGTCCGTGTGCCATTGGCGTCGGATTGTTGGGAACGACTCAGTCACAATACCATGATATCACCAATATGAAGCATTTGTGTTTCTGAGCACTATATTGATCTATAATCTTTAAAAATTAATAACTTTGCCAGTGTATATTGGATTTTTGCATTTTGGTCTTGTTTTGCTCAGATAAATATTGGCTATTTTTCTAACCTGGTATTGAGTCAGTTTGTAGTGTTTTACTCTATTACTGTGTGTGTGGGTACATATACTTTACACATTGTCCCTGGGTTACTCCTTTCTGCTCATGCCAAGCTACCAAGGGGGTGAGCGGGGGTTAACTGGGTATGTTTCTCCTTTGCCCTTACTAGAGTGAGGGTCCATGCTTGGACAGGGGGTAACCTGACTGCACAACCAAAGACCCCATTTATAACATGAAGCATGCCACGACTAAGTAAGTGAGGTCTTTCTATCCATAAAAGGGAGATATCTTGCTGAAGGTACTCCGTATATAGCAAAGACTGAGAAGTATCGTATCGGAAGTGCAATAGAATCCCAACATTTGTGCGCCTGTATTATGGATTGGGAGTCAGTGGGGGTCTTAAGGGTTGTTTTCCTACCTCTCTGGAAGTGATAGTTATCCTTAGTGAGAAGTGCCAGAGGCAAGAACTTACTGCCTAGATAGTAGTGGAAAGGCTCAGTCAAAGTTTTTAAGGAGCAAACGGATATGATCATTTCATAAAAAAAGGTTGTTGCCAAGTAGAGATCTGACTATTTTTCGTAATATATTAGCAAAAACCCTGTCTTGATAATGGGTGCATGTTGCTTTAATAGCATCCTCTGGAACAGTATGAGCATCCTGCAGAAAGAAATCCTGAAATTATAGGACAGTTTCAGTTTAAATTACATTGACAAGAGTGATGCATCTTCAATACCTCCTGTCAAAGACAGGCCACATATATGCATGACTCTGTAAGCTACTATGGCAACTAGTAATATGCAGCACGATTTTCACAACTACAGCAACAACAAGGTTATATGTCGTAGAATAATAGAGAAATGCTGCTCTAAGTAATTCAGAATGTGCTGAAGAAACCACTTCTCATGCCTAGGACTGAGATGAGAGTAGACGCACACAAATCAAAGATGGACGTTAGTAGAGACAAGTAGTGTGAGTAAGGTACATATGTTATTCACTCATTTATGACTTATGGACATGTAGAGTTGAGGCTACTACAGAGTGCTGATAGAAGAGCAAGAGTCTGAATTGGCGCAGGAAAAATGAGTTAGAGCCAACCTAATGTGCACAACTCCTTTCTATTCGGAGATTAGTTGATTGTATGTCTATGGATATCAGCCGTCAGGTGTTCTTTGGGTGAAAAATAGACAAAAGAAGCCAGCTCACAACAAAATCCAGAGTTCGTACTATGTTTGGTGGTTGCCAATCCCACAGTGGTCCTACCCAGAAAAATCTAGGCGTGTTAAAACTGTGAAAAGAGAATGACTTTGCAAAGATTTGCAAGGCAAATGCACCAGTTAAAACAAACCATGCATGGTATGCCAAGACAAAAATGATATAAAAAACATGCACTACACCACTGTAATGTAAACTCTAATAATTCCTCCTCAGAGAATAGGATGGATGAGCGGCTCCATATGATGGTCTAGGGGGACTGAAGAGAAACCTGCAGTAACCATGTAGAGCAAGTGTGTGTGGTATTAAAAGAAGACAGTAAATTACTACTTCAATATGGTTGAAATTAGCACCACACACAGCCCCCTTTACATTAAAATGCCGGGCAACAAGAAACATTATGTATGTATATATTTGGAAATTATGAAGTTAAAACCTGGACTATCACCATCCAGCATCAGAAATGTTTGGTGGGTACAAAATCTCTGGGGGCAAACTTGGTGACATTCTATTAAACTCTGAGAAATGCATCCATGTTGTTCTGGGTGGAGGTACCTGTGCTAAATAAATTCCGGTTCCTCTTGCCCCAGTAAAAGTCTTAGGACCAATGTCTATGACCTTTAATTTATTCTCCAAAAACACAATGAAATTCCATGCAGTGATTCAGAGATTCGGCAAGTCCATGGATGCCAATATTACATTTCACATCAATGAAACAATTCTTCCGTCCGATGAAACCCAGAAAAAACAAATCTCTCAGCATATGTCTCAGCAACATGCATACATGTAAATGGGTTATGTGTAGAGATTAGTTCCCAAAGTTTTGACTACTTACAAACAGTCAGGAATGATCGGAACCAATTAAAGAAGTGGTGTGTTATGAGTACTAAGGTTTGTAGTAAGCAGAAGACCATGCCAAGGGTCCACCATATCAAGAGCAGCTGTTAAATCAGTATTAGAATGCTACTGGACCCTAGGTTCCCTGTCATTTTGGTAGCACAAAGATTCACTCCTAGGTATGTGCTTTTTGTAATATTGTTATTTCTTACTCTAGTAAGTCCAATGTACACTCTTTTATCTACTTTTGTAGGACAACTATGAGATGATTTCCAGTGTACAGAGTTTTTTCCATAATCAGGTTTACTATGGCGCTGGTTACTATGGTGGTGTTATTTTTAGATTAAGGGTAGGGTGTTAAGAATCTTCATCTAATCGACCCATAGTATCCCTAGTTTCCTGACCTTGGCTTTGATTGAAGAAATGTGCATCTTTATTTTGTTGAGTAGATGAGGCAACTGTAGAACAAGGATTTCTGTTTTGGATCCAAGCTATTTTGATTCATCCATGTTTCTATTGCTTTTAAGACCTTCTGCCATGCTTATGAACTGGTCTTTGGCCCTAATTCTAACCTTAGCGGACGGCGGAGGCCGTCCGCCAAGGTACCGCCGTCAGAACACCGCACCGCGGTCGAAAGACCGCTGCGGTGATTCTGACATTTGCCCTGGGCTGGCGGGCGGCCGCCAAAAGGCCGCCCGCCAGCCCAGGGCAAATCAACCTTCCCACTAGGATGCCGGCTCAGAATTGAGCCGGCGGAGTGGGAAGGTGCGACGGGTGCAGTTGCACCCGTCGCGTATTTCAGTGTCTGCTAGGCAGACACTGAAATACTTTGTGGGGCCCTCTTACGGGGGCCCCTGCCGTGCCCATGCCATTGGCATGGGCACGGCAGGGGCCCCCAGGGGCCCCGCGGCACCCCCTACCGCCATCCTGTTCCTGGCGGGCGAACCGCCAGGAACAGGATGGCGGTAGGGGGTGTCAGAATCCCCCATGGTGGCGCCGCCATGGGGGATTCTAAGGGCAGCGGTAAACCGGCGGGAGACCGCCGGTTTACCCTTTCTGGCCGCGGCTGAACCGCCGCGGTCAGAATGCCCTGCGGGGCACCGCCGGCCTGTCGGCGGTGCTCCCGCCGACCCTGGCCCCGGCGGTCTTGTACCGCCGGGGTCAGAATCACCCCCTTTGTCTCCTTTGTTATGCAAAGTATATGTAGATGTTACCAGCAGGGGAGTGAAATTGAAAGTTATAATATTTGAAGAGTTACAGAAGTAGTTTCATATAGATGTCCAAGGGGAAAGGTTGATAGACCACAATCCTAGTCAGGGTAAGACACAAAGGGGGTCATTCTGACCCTGGCGGCCACCGGCCACCGACCACGGGAGCACCGCCAACAGGCTGGCGGTGCTCCCACGAGCATTCTGACCGCGGCGGTTCAGCCGCGGTCAGAAGCGGAAAGTCGGCGGTCCCCCACCGACTTTCCGCTGCTCGGGGGAATCCTCCATGGCGGCGGAGCGCGCTCCGCCGCCATGGGGATTCAGACACCCCCTACCGCCATCCTGTTCCTGGCGGGTCTCCCGCCAGGAACAGGATGGCGGTAGGGGGTGCCGCGGGGCCCCTGGGGGCCCCTGCAGTGCCCATGCCAATGGCATGGGCACTGCAGGGGCCCCCGTAAGAGGGCCCCGCAAAGTATTTCAGTGTCTGCTTTGCAGACACTGAAATACGCGACGGGTGCAACAGCACCCGTCGCACCTTCCCACTACGCCGTGGGAAGGTAGATTTGCCCTGGGCTGGCGGGCGGCCGCCCGCCAGCCCAGGGCAAATCTCAAAATACCCTCAGCGGTCTTGTGACCGCGGAGCGGTATTTTGACGGGGGAACATTGGCGGGCGGCCTCCGCCGCCCGTCAATGTCAGAATCACCCCCAAACACCCTAAATTAACCTGTTCTCAACCACTGGTAACTTGGCACAGAGCAGGCAGGCACAAGAGGCAATGTATGAGGTATTTGTGCAACACTTAAAAGAGTAAAACAGTGAAACCACCAAACAAAAAGCTACCACACCTGGTTAGTAAAATAGACTTAATGTAATACATAAAACAAAAACAAAACAACAAACATCCAATAAGTAGAACTTGAGTTATGAAGTTTTAAATAATAAACTGTAGAAATGTGCTTAGAAGCAAAAAAGCACCAACCGGGGCTATCTGGTCAAAAGTCAAAAGTTCAGGCTGACTGTGATGGAGATTGGACCAGCCACAGGGACCCAGTGAAGCACGCTGATCAAAAGTACCTTAATCCTGGTTGCGTCAAAGATGCGGGGAGCAGGCTGAAGTGATACGTCAGTGTCCATCCCTGCAGTGGATGCGATGTGTTGATCTTTCCCATGCAATGGTGAAGATGCCTCGATTTGCACCATGCAACAGCAGTGATGCATCGGGTCCGAGATGCAGTGGTTCTGAAGGCGATGCGCTGAGGTTGATCCACACTGGAGAGGTGATGCATCAACTCTGATCCACGCAGTGGGGCCAATGCATTGGTTTTGATCAATTCAACAGGGGTGATGCACAATTCTGCTCTGCGCAGAGGTAGCGATGCATCATTTCAGGTGCAGCACACACCTTAAACCCATTTCCAAGAGTTGAGGACTGGGGTGGCACTACCTGTCAGGGCAGACTCACAGATGGCAGAGTCCAGATGTAGCGGTATATGAGTTGGAAGTCTTTTATGTCCCTGAGACTTCAGAAAACAGTAGACCAGTCAACTGGTCCTTGGAATCACTCTGGGTTCTGGGTTTAAGTGATAAGGGTCCAGTCCTTCTCACCCAGGCAAGAAGGGCAGCAGGCCAGCATAGCAGGAAAGCAGTTCCTCCATAGCAGCAGCCAAACAAAGTGGCAGTCCTTGAGCAGCACAGCAGTCCTTCTTCCTGGCAGAGTATCCATAGCTCCCGAAGTGTACTGAAGGTGTAGGGTCTGAGGTCCAGTTCTCATAACCATTGGTGCTTTTGAAGTGGGGGAGATTTCAAAGGAGTTTTTGAATTGCACAGAGGACCTCCCTCCTGGCCTGGCTCCAGACTCACTACAGGGGGTTATGCAGCCCTTTGTGTGGGGACCGGGCACAACCTATTCAGGTATGTGAGGCTCTGACCAGCTCCTCCCATCCTGTCCTGATGGCTCAACAGGTACCATGAAGTCACTCCTAAGCTCCGATTGTGTGTGGCTGCCAGGAAGGAATACACAAAGCCCAGCATTCACCCACCCCAGACAAGTGGTCAGTGACAGGCTGCAGGCACACAGCCGGAAAATGACAACTTTCTAAAAGTGACGCTTTCAATCTGTAATAATAAATCTGACTTTATCATTAAAGAGGATTTATCATTATAATCCCATAGGAACTAAACATGATAGATCTATTTCCTCTCATTCAGGGCTACAGCTTTTTAACTATAATAAAGAATCTCCAATATTTTCCTATGGGAGAGGTAGGCGTCATAGTAGTGGAAAACGAATTTGGGAGTATTTCAGTACCAGGACATGTGAAATTTAGGAGTACGTGCCCTACTTTTTAATTACACAGCACTCTGCCCTTTGGGCTACCTAGGGCATACCTAAGGCATCATTTATATGTAATGTGACTCTGCATTCAGGCTGCACTGGTAGGCATGGGACATGTTTAGAGGGCTACTTAAGTGGGTGGCACATTCAATGCTACAGGCCTACTAGTAGCATGTAATTGACAGACCCTGGCACATGTAGTGCACGCTATTAGGGACTTATAAGTAAATTAAATATGCCAATTAGGCATATGCCTATGAATACCATGTTTAGGGGAGTGAGCCCAAGCACTTTATCAAAGGTTAGCAGTGGTAAAGTGCACAGAGTCAAAAGGCCAAGAAAAACGAATTCAGCAAAAAGTGGAGGGAAAAAGGCAAAAGTTTTGAGGGAGACTGCAGAGAGGACCATTTCCAACAGGGACCACCTTGCCATTTCCACATGTAACTGGGTAATGTGTAGAGATTAGGTCCCCAAGTCTTGACTATTTGCAAACAGTGAGCAATGATTTAAACCAATTAAAGAAGTGGTGTGTTATGAGTACTAAGGCTTGTAATAAGCAGACCATTTCAGTGGTCCACCATATCAAGGCGGCTGTTAGATAAAGGAATATTAGTATGCTAATGGACCATAGGTCTGGCACTTATAGACTGACCAGTGATTTAAGACAGACATTAAATCAGCCTCTGTATAGGATGTGGTTTGACTCAACATGAGCTTGAAGTTGTACAGAGGCCACTTTCTTTATATTTTTAAAAAACATAGTAGTCTTGTGTTTGGGCAGTAGTTATTGTCCATAGCGCAAAGTGTTGCTTTTAAAGAAGGGATACCCAGAGACTATTGCAGTTCTATGGGTGCTTCACATTATCAAGGACCAGTTAATGAAGGCTTTTCAAGAGTGCCTATGGTTTCTCAATGAATTGCTGCAAAGGCAGAGAAGCAGGGTGTCCTGAGTCTTAACAGGGTCAGCAGCCTGTAGGTGGCCAGAGGTATCTAATCTCTGTGAAACAGAAGAAGAAACTTGATCCCTTACAGTGGGGGTAGAGGAGTTGGTAAAGGTGGAGTTGATAAGGGCATTGGTTGATCGATATTTCTGTACTTTTTTTGAAGCTAAGTGTGTCACAGAGCTATTGAATTTGTGCAATGGATGTTGTGGTGCGTTGTGGATTATTACATCTTTGAATAGTTTGTGTCAGCTATTTAAAGCCTCTGAAACCTTCCAGGGGAAGTATTCTTTTGCATTGAAAAAATCCCTTATGGTATGCAGATATCAGGTAGCACAAAACAAAGCAGGATTCTGCAGAAGATTAATCACAGAGGACAATAGAAGACTGGTTAGTGTAGAAAATCCCTATCCTCAATGGGAGAAGTAAAGCCTGGCTCTGGGGTAGGCTTAAAGGCATCAGCACATGTTCCTAAATGAAACTCCTCATCATTGCAGCTATCTACGCAACCCTACTAATAAACTATGGGAACTCAAAAACCACAAGTAACACCACACAGTAAGAGGTGCAAGGGTTATCTAATGGAATAAGATATGGTTTCAGAAGTCACTGGAAATAAGGCAGAGAGTATGATTCAGTATAAAACCTTTCAGGACTATTTCTATCCAAAACAACTGTTCAACTGTTCATTCCTCACAAGCAGAATAATACATTTTTGGTGGTGCAACAATCCACCTCATCAAAAATGTTGCCGGAGAAAAAAGTGCAGCAGATAACAAAATATCCACCATGTGTGAACTGTGTCATGTAATGGCCCAGAAAAGGTAAAGGCACATCAATAGTTCTAGATATACCTCATATGGATTGACAGAAGTTGATACCAATTTATTATTCTAGGGCAATTAAGAGACTTTTAAAACATCATACTGTCAGTATCTCTGCTGTGTTGGGCTGGAAATAAATTATACAATCATATGAATATTTTTTTAATTTTTTTGAGGCATAGTGACGAACCACCAACAATTTGAGTATCTGTGGATTTAAATGGTTCCACAAATGTAAACAATTAGGTTGGTTGATCAAGAAAGAAAATGTGTGTTGACATTGCCTTTGCAATCGCCATTACATGGGATATATACAGCTCTTGTATTGCAGAAAGCATTGACAAGGTGAGAGAGCATCCCCAAACTCCCACAGTGGATGACGGTAAATCATGGAATATAGATCCTGCTCTAGTAAAATGATAAAAAATTATTTTGTCCCCTGGTATCCATGGATATAAATGGGAAACCACAGATCTCAGGAATGTAGGTATATCCTTTGGATTTCAGGAACTATGGTTAGCATCATTGCATCATCTTGGTCTCTGGAGTTCATGTGTGCCCTGCAGGCTGAAATAAAAAAATAGCAAGCCTTCATTGCTAAACTTGGTGCTGAGGACAGACAGACAGGGTCTAGAGCTTACAAAAGGCCACATATTTCACAGTGAACCTCCTGCTGTGCATAACTGCAGGTTGAATGTGCAGTGAGTTAGGGGTGAATGTGGAGTGGGCCAGGTCATTGCCAAGGGCTAAGTTATACACCTAAAGTCAACTCTGCATAGCTAAAGGCCATATGAAGTTGCAGAACAGAATCTGAAAATAAAGCCATTAGCAGGGAGTCACCATCTAGCCCCAGAGTGTGCTGCCCAAGGCTATAGTTATATGCAGCAGGTTTTAAAGGTTTGGGGGCTGTGTGCAGAGTATGTTGAGAAATACACACTCTGTCCCAGATCCTGCTGCTCACAGCTGAAGGCTTTGCACAGTAGATGCTGGGGGCACAATGGCAGGTCAAAGAATCAGGTCAGAGGCCTCATTTGAACCAGGGCATTTTCTGTGTAGCCACAGGCCATGTACTGTGGGCCTGGGAGTCACAAGGGCTGGGTTCATGATTTGGAAGGAGGGGCAGAAGGCAAAATATTGAAAAACCTTGTTAAAGAGAAGTTATGATTCTTTACTGGTAAATAAATTATATATTCTTTCTTAGTAACATTGAAATTCCCATAAAATGTCAGTTCAATGGATATTATGGTAAAAACCAGCACCAGTTTATGAGGAGTATGTTGTTTCTAATGTTATTTAATGGGAGAACACCACTCATGCATTATCATGAGGAGGTGGTCGGTGGAATATAAATATTCAGGAGCAAGAACCATCACCCACTGTTGTGTAAATGCAATGTAGTGATGCAATTTAGAATAGAATACTGCAATATAGAATGCATGAGGTAACACAGAGAATACAGAATGTTTTGAGGTAAAGTAGTATAGAGAGAAACGGTTGGAGAGCTGGAGAAACAAAAGGCTGTGTAGTAGGGTGGTCATGTACCGGTCTGCTCGTAATGTATATGAATAAGTACGTTCACAACTTAATCCTGCATGGAGAATTCAACTTAGCAATACTGGTGGTGAGCGGGCAAAAGAATTAGACAGCAGGGAGAGCTGTCTTCTTCTGGGTACTCACTGATTGAAGAAATGCTGTTGGATTGACATATGCGTGACCATGGCTCCATTTACTTGAAATAACAGACCCAGCACTGTGATCACTGAGCGGCATGAGTACTGCTCAATATTTGAGAAGTTCTTGCCCATCAGAGTGCAGTGTAAGAGGAGGGTGCCAAATGAGTTGTACCCACGCATAATTGATACAGGCGGGTGAGGAACAGAAGGTCCCAATTGTTCGTTTAAATGCAGCTGAGGGGGCACACTGTGTCATCACGTATCTCCACATTGAAGTTTTAGCATTAATGTTTGTTCGATTGGGTATGTTAGTAGGACCAAGTACTAGTAACATCGAGGGAGTTTTTTTTTTCCTTCTTCTATTTTGCTCACTTTCTTCTAGCCATCAGACCTCCATACAGTGAGTATTCAACATATTAGGGGCCATATTTATACTTTTTTACGCAAAACTGCGCTAATGCAGTTTTGCGCCAAAAAAATTAGCGCCGGCTAACGCCATTCTGAAGCGCCATGCGGGCGCCGTATTTATTCAATGACGTTAGCCGGCGTTAGCCGCCGGCGCTGTCTGGTGTGCGTTAAAAAAAACGACGTACACCAGGCAGCGCCGGCGTAGGGGGAAAATGGCGTATGGGCGTCCACAAATGGTGCAAGTCAGGCTGAGGCAAAAAAAATCGCCTCAACCCGATTTGCGCCATTTTTTTACGACGCCCAACCCCCACTGAAATGACTCCTGTCTTAGCAAAGACAGGAGTCATGCCCCCTTGCCCAATGGCCATGCCCAGGGGACTTCTGTCCCCTGGGCATGGTCATTGGGCATAGTGGCATGTAGGGGGGCACAAATCAGGCCCCCCTATGCCACAAAAAAAAAAAAAAAAAAATACTTACCTGAACTTACCTTAATGTCCCTGGGGTGGGTCCCTCCATCCTTGGGTGTCCTCCTGGGGTGGGCAAGGGTGGCAGGGGGTGTCCCTGGGAGCAGGGGGGGCACCCCTGGGCTCATTCTGAGCCCACAGGTCCCTTAACGCCTGACCTGACCCAGGCGCTAAAATCCGGCGCTAATGCTGGTTTTTTAGACCCGCCCACTCCCGGGCGTCATTTTTGCCCGGGAGTATAAATACGACGCATATGCATCGGAGTCATTTTTTAAGACGGGAACGCCTACCTTGCATATCATTAACGCAAGGAAGGTGTTCACGCAAAAAAATGACGCTAATTCCATGAACTTTGGCGCTAGACGCGTCTAACGCCAAAGTATAAATATGGAGTTAGTTTTGCGTCGAATTTGCGTCGAAAAAAACGACACAAATTCGACGCAAACGGAGTATAAATATGCCCCTTGATGTCAAACACTTTATAAATATTTTTAATGTTTGCCAACTGTGAGGGGATCTAATGTAATTTATGCAACTTCTAAAGTGTGGTGAAGAATAGACTGTGTATGGAAATAGTGTACTTTTGTCTGTGCTGAAACACTAAACAATCCCACATTTTTGTTACTACTTCATCTAACAAGAAATAAACATGAGTCAACAAATATTTTCCTTGTGTCCACCACAGGCATTTTGGCCATCAGGAGCAGAACCAACCTTAAGATGGACCGAGTGGAAGGAGTATTTTTTAAACTACATTGAGAAAATTGGTATCCACTGAAACATGTCTCCAGAATACAAGAAACACATCTTACTTCACTCCTTGGGTCCACAAGGTCTGAAAAGATATACTCAAATTAACAAAGCTGTTACTGGTGGTGGGGATAGTAATGCTTTTAAAAGTGCGTTAGCAAATTTAGATAAGCAATTTGCTTTAAAGTCTGTATCCGTAACACAAAATACACATTTTTGCAGACTAGACATCTCAAATCTGAGTCTGTGGATGATTATGTTAGCAAGTTAAGAAAGTTAGACATAGACCTTGAATTTGGAGGAATAGTAGAATACCTAATTTGAGATCAAGTGGTGATGCATTTTTCCAATCCTGCTATCTAGGAACAGTTATGGATGAATGGGGACGCATGTTTAGATGATATTCGTGCACTTGCAAGGAAGGCTGAAACATCCAGGTGATGTGCGAGTGCATTAAGGATGCCGACGAATGTAGGAAGCTCAGTTCTGGTTGCAGTACCCCACACTTTTTGCCTGGTTTTTGATGCAACTTTGACTGAAGTGCACTGGGTTCCTGCTAACCAGGTCCCCAGTGCCAGTGTTCCTTCCCCAAAACAAGACACTTGGTCACTTGATCCCCAAGTGGCCATGCCCTTTAGCACCTGTGTAAGCCCCTAGTAAATGATACCCCTGGTACCTAGGGCATGAGTACTGAAGAGGGGCCCTGAGAGCTGTAGCACAACTTGTGCCACTCTAAGAGACCAAGCACCAACTTCACGAAGACTGCCAATGCAGGCTGTGTGACAAGGTGCTCCCTAAAAGTGATAACACAACATGGCACACAGTGTGTGCCATGCCCCTAGACACTGCATGTAAATACTTGTAAGTCACCCCTACAGCAGGACTTGCAGCCCTAATTCAGCGTGTATTATGTTACATGTGTGGGCATATCTGTCAGAGCAGAGTTGACCCTGGTATGTCTTTGTGGATTCTTAAAAATAGTAAGGGAACAGTGAAGCCATTTTAAATACATGTGGTGGATACTGGTCAATACGAGCTCCCCATCTACATGATGGCTGCACTGAAAATAGGGATGTTTGATATCAAACATCATGTATTAATAAACCCTCACTGATTCCAGTGACAGATTCATTAATTCATGTACTCAGAGGCCACCTTAGAGGTGCCCCCTGAAAACTTGCAGACTTCTGGTGAGCTTACTGACCAGTTCTAACCAGTCTGCCAGCAACAGAGGAGAATCTGACCCCCAAAGATGAGAGTCTTTGCTCTCTGGAGGTCAGAAGCAAAGCCAGGTCGGGCAGGGGTGTTGCACACCTCTCCCCAAAGGATGATCTGCATTCCAAGTCAGAAGGCTTCAAAGAAGCCCACCACCTTTAGTATGCAGAACTGGCTTACCTCAGAGGGAGATGCCAACCCTCCTGCCACAGGGCCCCTCTGGCACCTGGACAGGTAGGAAAATTGACTATGCAGGAGGTGTGTTGCATTTCTAGTCTGGATACACACCTAGGGTGACCAGCCTGAAATGAACACAGCCTCAGGAATTCCGACATATTTTGAGTGGTGGAATTAGGAATTCTGGGACAGGGTGATGCCCACTCCCCACAGGAGGGGATAGTGACCTCAAGGGAAGGTAGCCCATTGGCTACTGCCCTTCACTCCTCTTAACACCCCTTAAATTGAGTAGTTAGGGGAACCCTGATGCCAGATCCTCAGATTTTCTCTGGACACAAAAGAAGGAGTAGACAAGAAGCCTGTTGAACCCGAGAACCGCAGACCACAGCTGACTTGGTGCCAACCCTGCCAGCCTGCCTGCTGCACTGGACCCTCGAGGAGCAACTGACCTGTCCTGCCCTGCTACCACCAAGAAGCTGGGAGAGCTGCTTATGCTTCGCAAATCACCAAGAAGAGGAGCTGCTTCCCTGCATCTGCAGGCACCCAAAGAAAGAACTGTAAGGACTGGGACCATCAAAAACCAGACGCAAAGACGTCACCACTGCACCCAAGCTGGCTTGCCCTAGCTGAAGTGGGCCAAAGATGTTAGTGTGGTTCCCAGGCCCTCCAGAGATGCATCCCACCTTGAATGCGCCCACTGTGGAATTCCCAACAGTGTCTGTAGTCTGTTTCTGCAGACTCTCGCGAGTGACCTGGAGACAAAGACCGGATGCCTCATGACACCTCTACACCCATCCACTCTGGACTGAGGAGAACAGGACAAAGGATGTCCCCACATCTCCCCCCATGAAACCTGAGACCGCTTGTTGGATTGGTTGGACTGGACCCCAGTCCACGTCTGCTGACTGTTTCTGCAGGCCCCCACCCCGGCAACCGTGACTGATTCTAGCACCAGACATGATACCATAAGACACCACTGCACCCGAGACCCACAACCAAAAGAGAAGTGGACCAACAGTTTCCCCATATGACAGATGACCTCAAGGGATGAGCCCCCTGTGGGTTCCCCCAAACTGACCTTCCAGTCTCAACTTGCAGTAACTTCCTGACCTGACCATTTCCCATAGAAGTGAATAGGACACCCCATGCCATAACACACCTCAGCACTCAAATGCCCCAGAGCCTCCTGAGGTGACCAGTTTGTGTGGCTTTGGACCCTGCCCAATACTCACCTCAAGTCCTAGAGAATAGTCGCAAACGTCACTGTGAAGTGTCCGAATGCAGTACATGTTTTCCCCCATTGGATAACATTACCATACCCAAAAATTTTATTGTGTCAACTTTTAAAAATTCAAAAACTTTGGATCTCGAAAAATACTCACCTGATTCCAGGGATCTTGATTGCAAAGTTTATGTATAAGTACATGTTATTTTTATAAATTGGTGTTGGTTTCCTTTATTGATTGTGTGTCTCATTTACTATATGAGTGTGTGCCTTGCGTGCTTAGCACTTCCCTCTAATATGTCTAACTGCCTGACCGAGCATTTTGGGGTGTCGTTTGTGCCTCTGTGATACCTCTGGGGTTTGCCTTGACCCTTTGCATAGTGTGCCTCTTTTTGGTCTACTATATAAAGTGTCATCTTCCTACAGAGGAATCAGAAACTGTTGCTAGAATAAAGAGTAATATGAAAGAGAAATCAGATGGGAAGAGCTCTAAATTTAATAAGACACACAGAGAATCACTCAAGTGTTATAGGTGTGGTAGTACAGATCGTTTGGAATTCATCAAATTATGTCCAGCCAGAAAAGTGAAATGTAGTGGATGTT
Organism: Pleurodeles waltl; assembly: GCF_031143425.1. NCBI lineage: Eukaryota > Metazoa > Chordata > Amphibia > Caudata > Salamandridae > Pleurodeles > Pleurodeles waltl. The sequence continues at coordinate 48,858,402 of NC_090437.1, forward strand.
GAGTTATTTTTCATTATGCAAAAGCATGTAGTAGGAAAACAAAGTCAGAGAAATGTGTGAAAGAATATGAGGATAGTGAAAATGATTACAGAGGAAGTAATGTGGAAAATGTGCAGTGCCACTCTGGATTTAAAAAGGAATTGATATTGAATATTAAAGATGGTTATTTGTTTTTAGAGAACAAACCTGAGTGTCAAATGAAAATTGGTAGAGTGAGCCTTAAAATCTTTTCCGGTTCAGGTTTTCCTTACACAATTATAAATGAAGAGATATGGAGGGAAAATTATGTGCATAATGTGGAAACTAAATTGTTTCCTACAGATATAGATCTGGAAGGATATGGAGAAGAAAAGATTGAGATAAATGGATATAGTTGGTTCAAGTTTGAATCAAGAATCGTCTTGCTTATGGGAAATTGTATGTATCAAAGAAAGGCCCATCTGTCCTTGGGTGTGAAGGTCGAACAAACGTACATATTATTCTGGGCCCTAATAACAAAGAACAGGTTCTGGTGATGGATAAAAGTGTAAGAGTGGGTGAAAAAATGTTGGAAAACTGTCCATCAATTCTATAGGAAAAATTGATAATCTAAAGGGATATGATCATAGAATTAGACTTATAGAGGGAGAAGCACCAAAAATACATAAGGTCAGGAATGTTCCTATATAGTTGATACAGGAAGTAAGAATGGAATTGGACAAATTGGTTGCTGCTGAAATAATAGAAGCATTAGCATGGGTTTCACCCCTAGTTGTAGCACATTGTAGCAACAGCAAGCTTAGACTGTGTGTATTTGAATAGAAAAGTATTGGGACCAGTTCCCATTAACTAGGATAAACAAAATGTTACCTTTGTTGAAAGGGGCAAAGTGATCTTCGACAATTGATTTGTCTGCAGCATATCATCAAATACCCCTATCTGGAGACAGTAAAGAATATGCAGCATTTGTTATGTCGCAGGGTTGTTACTAATTTCAGAGAATGCCATTTGGATTAGCATGGGCAGCAGCTGTATTTCAATGGTTGATGCATCAGTTATTTGGGAAGATGAAATGTACAAAAACATTTCTGGGTGATATTCCTGTTTTTGGAAAAGATAAAAGAGAACATGGTAAAGCACTGGAGGAGAACATTCTGGGGTCACGTGGTTTGACTATTGCATACTATAAGGGGCATTTTTACAATCTTTTGATGCAGGGCAGTACCACAAGCTTTCTTACTGTCCTGCCCTACTTCAAAAGAAAAGGGCAGGAATGCGCTGTATCTACAACATACAATGAATTTCTGTCCTTTTCCCCTGTGCTGGCACATATTGGGCTGCCATGCTCCAACGCAGGCATCTTTGCACCATTGTAGCAAGGGTGTCTGCGGATTGTTTGTCTTATTCAGGAAGAGACACATTTCTGCACAAAAGCAAATGAGAGACGTTTTCCTCTTTTTATGTGTGCTGCAGCATGCATAGAAAAGGGAAAAATGAAGAGAAATAAATGTATTTCTCCTCATTGCGCTTCCCTCATGCCTCCCCGGGGAGGCGTAGGCTTTTGACTCATTACCAGGTTTACAAATCCTTGTAAATCTTAGAATGGGTCAAAATCCATGGGTGTTGCGTGGGAACACCTAGGGAATACCTATTTGATGCAGAGTAAGGCAGCACAGCGACTTGTGCTGCATTGCCTTACTTCATATCTACAAAGCCATGAAATGCCACGCAAAGTGGCCTTGCACAACCTTGTAGATATGGGCCTGCATCCTGTGGCATTTGTGCATTAAAAATGTGAAGCATCGAAGGCGCAAGCCTCTTGTAAATATGTCCCTAAGTGTTTATTTGCAGAGAGCAGTGTTACTTATTTAGGACATATTATCACCAATTTTGATAGTAGCAGTCTTTGGTAGACACAATAAAAAATGCACCACTTTTTAATGAAGCCAAGGCGCAAGGCACCCTACCATGGGACCTCCAGTGGCCAATGTTAGTAGTGATTCCAAAAGCCGTGAAACCTACTGAATGTGGTTCTTATCTCCCAATTTTACTCTTCAACATTGAGACCAAGATACTGGTGACTATATTAGCGACAAGGCTCATTGCTGTAATAGACTTCCTGATAAATCCAGATCAGTCGGGCTTCATGCCCGGGAGGTCAACAAAACTCAATCTCCAACAAATCTATAACTGGCTGTCTGGGGTGTGGTCTAGGAAAGACCCTCATCTGGTGTTGTCACTAATGCTGAGAAGGATTTTGACACAGTCCGTTGGCTGTTCATAAAACAAGCACTGGTGAGGTTTGGGATTGGGCCAAAATTTATGACATGGTTAACACTACTTTATAGAAATAAGAGAGCCACAGTCGGGGGGAACTGGGTCATGTCTGAGTAGTTCCCTATAGAAGGGGGGGCAAGGCAGGGCTGCCCCCTTTCCCTGCTGCAGTTTGCCCCTACTTTAGAGCCCCTGGCTTGTACGGTCCCCACGCACACACTCAGGAATATCGGGATTCCATATAGAACAGAAAGGGGTAGACAATGAACGCATATCACTCTACATGGACGATATCCTTCTATATATCACCAGACCGCAGGAGACATTTCAACAGATCCTGGAAACATTCAAATACTTCAGCTCCCTGGCTGGCTATGGAATTAATTGGTCCAAATCTAGTCTCTTCAGCATTGGTGGGCACGTGGGACAGTCGACTCTACCAGAAACCCCTACAATGCAGGAAAAGGGTTTCAGATACCTAAGAGTATATGTGACCCAGGACCCAGAAAGATTTTCACAACAGAATGTTCTAACAGTTATGGCAGCACTGCAGACAGACATGGAGAGGTGGGGGAGGCTGCCACTGACGTTTGTCAGCAGGTCTGTGCTATACAAGATGATTGTTCACGCAAGCTACTAAATATTCTACAAACCTATGTTAAAATCCCAGAGAACATATTCTCCAAAATAGAAGGGGATGTCCGAAGGCTGTTATGGGGTGGGGAAACAGCCTTTGGTCTCCCTCCAAACCCTCCAACGTAATGCCTATAATGGAGGAATTGCCCACCCAGACCTCAGGGTCCACTGTTGGGCAGCGCACCTCATAGTCATTAATGACTGGCTGTACGTGCCGAGGGACCACTCCACTTACCTATTGGAAAGGAGACAGTTTGAGGACCTTTCCCAGATACACTACCTTTATGGAGGGAAAGGGAAACTTCTGGGTTCCACACAATTAATTATAACAGCCTGGGAGAAGGTGGGGAAAACATGGGATGGCATGCAAAACCTACAGGAGAAACCGAGTTGTAGAAGGGTGATAGAATGAGAGAGATAGGAAAGCGGTAAGACTTCAGATCCTGGGACATGATTGGAATCTCCCAACTAGGGGACCTGGTAGAGGAAGGGCAACTAAAGTCATTTGACAGCATACAAGAAGAATAACAGTGTCCCCCACCCAACACTACAAATAGCTCCAGCTGGCACATGCATTGCACGCAGAGAACATAAATTTGACGGTGCTCCCCGAATAGGCTCCACTAGAAGGGAGGCTATTACTAGGGCAATTTGACCAGAAAGCAGTTCCGGGGACACGTTGAACAATTAATAATAACGTGCCAAATATGTTGGAAGATCTAAGAAACAAATGGGAACAGGTCCTGGGGGACATTGAGGATATAGACTGGAAAGTGGCCCTGATGCACCCGCCGAAGATAGCCATCAGAGTACGCTTGAGATTAATACAATTTAAGATCTTACACAGGGTATACCATGACAGGGCTAGACTTCATAGTTATGGAAGGGCAGAGTCGCCTGACTGTCTGAGATGTGGGACCCACAGGAAGACATTCTATCACACACTCTGGGAATGTTCAGCTATCCAGGTCTAATGGTCCAAGATACTTGGTGAATAGGCATGGCTACTGAAAGTAGAGATTCCCATTGATCCCAAGTATGTGCTTTTGGGGATACCCGCAGAAGTAGAGCTTCCACCATCAAAACACTTCTTTGCAACCTGGGTTTGGTAGTGGCCAAAAGGGATGTGGCACAAAAAAGGAAAGCGTCAGCACCACCCACGCTTGGGAAATGGAGGTCTGGGATGGACATGTACACGATGGCGGAAAAAGTGACATATCAGGCTATAGGATGCCCGAGGAAGTTCCTAAAGATATGGGGACCTTGAAGACAATACTATGATGTTTCAGAGGGCTAAACAAGGGGAAACCACGTTGTCTCTAGAAGGTAAGGAAAATGCCGCAGGAGGAGTCTCAAAGTTAGAGCAGTGCTGGAGGAGCTGGACACTGCCTGCACCACAAACTGTTTGTTGCTAAATCGCAGAGGCCCACTGGATTATAAGCCATCTTTGTCATGATGGAGTGCTACTACTGAAATTATTTGGCTGTACAGCTCTGTGTAAAAATTTAAAAATGTTAGTATATATATATATATATATATATATATATATATATATATATATATTTTTTTTTAAATGCACCAGTTACATGTTGCAAAGAAGACATGAGGTCATGTATTGGTTTAGCTGAATCCAGCTCAAAGTATACTCCAGGTGTTGTGTCTAGAACATACGACATTAAACATTTAATGAAAAACATGAGGAAAATTGAGTGGTCTGATGAATCTGAATACAATTTCCATAATGTGAAGGAATGTATTACTATTGTGGCTTCCCCTAAAGGTTTCAATCCTTAAGCACATGGAGTAATGACAACAGACACAAGTAGTAAACGGTTAGGTGCAATTCTGACTCAAGTAGAAAGTGATGGAAAAGAGAATGTAATTGCATATGCATCTAGATCTTTATCATATACAGAGGAACAATACTTGGTGATAGAAATGTAAACTTCAGCTTCTATCTGGGCTGCAGATCATTTTAGAGTGCTTGTGTGGGTAAATTGTTTTACATTCAGATGTGATCATAAACCCTTAGTAAAGGTACTCACAACAGAAGGAACCATTAACACTTTTGCAAGAGTTGCCAAGGTATCTATAAGATTGCAAGATTACAATTGCAAGGTTGTATATTTACCTGCCAAAGAGAATGTCATAGCTGATTTTCTTCCAAGGATGCAAAAACAATTGGATATATGTGGAGATGAATAGTGGAATGCAGACCAGATTGCAAATGTACAAGACTATGGCAGCCCTTATATCAAAAAGGATATATGGGAACTGGAATACAAGAAAGATGATTAATTGATCATGGTCAGAAAGTATCTAAAAAGGGATGGCCAAACAGGATTGAAGCAGTGAATACAAAAAGCGCTTTTTGGGAACTAAGATTTGTGTATGCAAGGTGAAAATACCTGGAAAGGGGAGAGAGTAATTCCCCCAAACGTTTTAAACAACCCTATTGCTGGTTTGTGCTATGAAGGACATTTTGGAATTGTCAGAGAGTAAATACATAATGCTGGTGGCCTGATATGGATGGGGAAATAGAGCTATTTGTGCATGACTGTAAAGTGTGTAACAGTGCAGATAAATCATTGATTACTTTGAAACCTCCCATGGGAGTATTTACAGCACGTAAATCACCATGGGATTCTGTTGCTATAAACATTGTGGGTCCTATAGGAACTGAGCATAAGCATGGTTTGGTGGTAATGGATAGCTTTCAAGATAGTCTGTTATCAATGTGGTGGAAAGGATGTAAACAGATACGGTATTACAATTCCTGGATTGGATATTTTTGTTAGAAGGTATCCCCTACTAACTTTTTGAGTGACAGTGGGATACAGTTCACATCTCAAAAGACTAAAGAGTACTTCAACAGACGGGGTCAGGCACAGAACCACATAACTTTACAACCCTAACAGTAATGAAATGGTTGAGTACTTTAATAGGGTGATAAAGAACTCTATTCAAAATGCAGTTAACAGCCAAAATGAATGGGAGGTTCAACTGGAAAAATGATTTGGGCATACAGGGTGACTGTGTGTGGGGCTATTGTATATCCTCCATTTGTTGTGACGCATGGTAGAAGCCCAAGAACTAAATATACCCCTCGATAGTTGTTTGAATCCAGCATTGTACATTGGTCTGAAGAAATGATAAAAGATACATTTGAAGCGATGCAAATCAAAGAGAAAGAGGGGGTATGATAATACACATGGGACGAGAAAAAGGGAGATTTCTGTGGACCAATGGGTGAGAGTGAAGAAACCTGGTAAAGTTTCTAAGGAAGAAAGCCAGTTTTATGATGCCTTAGAAGTCGTGGAAGTGCTAAATAATGCAGTGTGACTTGATGATGGAAGGGTATGGAATTTGAAAAGAATTGCAAAGTGCTCAGCTTCTTCATCCACTAATGATAATCTGTTGAACAATGATTTGATAGTGATATGATAAAAGATATTGAGAACTGTGATGTGATGAAAGCTGACATGAGTAGTGAAGGTGATTCATGCTGAGCAATGTCGAAAATACTGGGCTGGAGTTCACTGGAATGAATGATTAGATTCGATCTAATGAACAGAATTGTGCCACCTAATCTATTTCACAGGAAAATAATGTGATTGATGGAGATTTGACCTTACATAAAGAATCTAGAAGGGAGAGAAAATCACCTGTATGGGTGAAAGATTATATTTCAGAGAATTTCCCGTTATGATACTATAATGCTAATTGACTTGTCTATTTTTTATCACTTTTCGTTCTTGTTAAAGAAAGAGGTATTGTGTTATGTATGTGTAATGTTGTAATGCAATGTATAATAAAATCTTACAATGTAGAATAGAATTTAGAGTGCTTAAGGTAACACAGAGAATATAGAATATTTTGAGATAACAGAGTCTAGAAAGAAACAGTTGGGGAACTGGCGAAACCAAAGGCGGTGTTGTAGGGTGGTCGTGTACCTGTCTGATCTTAATGTATGTGAGTGAATACCTTTTCAACTTAAACCCGCATGGAGAATTCAACTTAACATCCACCGTAGTGGGTGGCATGCTTCATCATGGTGCAGGTCCTCGCTGGGCCCATGCTGCAGTGCCCAAAGGACCCCTCGAGGGGCACGTTCCCGGAGATCTTTTGCTTCAATTCGCCATAGCAAGCCTACAGTGAGGATGCTAAAAAGGTGTAGACTGAGTGAAAGTGAGTGAAATAATAGAATTAAAATTGACGAAGGGACTCCCTGTCATTAGTTTGTAATGGTGTTCTTTGTAAAGATTAAAAACAGCATGAAACTAGAAAGAAAATAATGGTCCTTCTTGTTTTTATTATAAAATGGGGCTATTAGTAGGTCAACTTGTTTTTTGCCATAAGGGGAGTCAAAAATGCTCTGTGGCAATATGTCAGGGCCTTATAATATCCGAATCTAGATAGGATTTGGACAGGGGAATACATTGGTGAAGTGCCCAATCAATTGAACCACCTGTAAAGTGTAGAAGAACCAATATCTCTTACTGAAACTATGGTGAAAGTATGGATTCTGACCTGTAAAATAAAATAGAAGAGAGGCATATATTATTAGGCATTTCCGTTAAATCTATAATTGCTCGTGCACAATGCAAAATCAGAGTGCTGTCATTTAAGATGGATGCAGATCGAGGTGAGTATGGCAGGCACTGCTGTGCGTGATGCCACAACAACAGGACAAAACAAACGAGAAACTCAACCCCTATAATGTAAAGGATTTAAAAGACAGTCAGTGAGGCGTCCTCTATTTCTTACCCTAATGGAGGAATACTCAGACGCCTTAGGTATTGCAATGATGAAATAACCGCACTGGTTTCAGGCTCTTAAAGTAGAGATGGACATTACTGTCAAAATTGCCATTAAATTATGCTGGGGCGACATGCTTTTCTACAAGGTTGTTTGTCACGTTGTCCCCATAGAGGTGAAATACGAATGGGTCCAGCTTTACCAACCGAAAGGAAAGAGTTATTTATGATGCATTAAATACCGAAAGTCCTCACAGAGCAGTGTACAGAGTTGAAAAGCTCAATGGGTTGCTATTAACTGCATAATCACACTGTTGTTCTAAACGGATTAATAATCAATCGGGCCTTACGTTAAGGGGAAGCAACGTGACATCTATGTAACGCAGTGGTTTATGACTTGTGTGAATTGATTTCCTTGCTTCGAATCTGTTCATCATTTGAGAGGCATTTACAGTAATTTAGTCCTTTTACACTGAGGAGTTGTTAAATAGTTTGGAAGGTGATAGGTGCCAGTGTTTCCATGGTTACCATGACTTGGTCTACTTAAAGGTGATTTATTCCTTGAATGGGAAATATGCCTAGCACTTTCTGTTGAATGGTGCTGATGTTTTCGCCAGTTAATGTGACAGGTGTGATGCAAGCCAATCTCCCTGAAGGTCGCATATTCTTTTATTTTGAGCTTCAAAATTTGTTTGGGTCATTGTGAATTGGCAAGTTCACATCAAATACCCCAAAAAGGTATTTGCAAATTGAGGCTTTCTTTGAAGAGACATGCCTTTCTATATATATGTTCACTTTAAAGTGGCCACCCAGTGAATTATGTCACAATGCATCTCAAGTTCCAAACTGATATGGTTAAGCTAAGCAACATTCTAAAAGCCCCTCATTCTAAGTGGCCTTTTAAATCTGATGGGGTCAGTAGCAATGTTGGTTCTCGGCCCAGTAATAATTACGAGATACACAGTACCGCCGCAGACTTCGTGTCTTTTACATGGGTACTACACCTGTTAAAAGTAATCCTTCATTTGTAAGTAGGGGACCCTGTAGGTTCAACTTGTAATAGACCAGTAATTTCTCCTTCTCCGTGTTACGGGTAGAACTGGTATCAATACTTCCAGAGTGGATTATCAGGCACATCACTGGGGATCTGATAATTAGGCTCTTAATGCTGTAAGAAGGTACCAAAACATAATACATCCTAACAAAAGGTTAAGATAAATAAAGATAACAAGATTAGAATAACCAACAGGCATGTAGGAAGAATGGTGGGTGAGAAACTAGCAATATAGTACATTTGAACACATAGGCCGAGACTCACAAAGTTATTTGCGCTTAATTGTGCAACATAGCATACTTTATCAGTGCAAATCCAAATAATGAATCGCAAAACGTAAATATGCATCTGTACATGGATTTATTGTCAGAAAATATGACCAGTTAAGGGTAATTTTATGTATGAGAAAACCTACTTGCAGGGCTGCCTGGGAACATGCCAGGACAGTGACACCTGCAAAATGAAGTGAACATCCATACATTTGGAGGTGTGTGAGCATTCACAGACCGTTTCAAGGTGTGTTGTCGTGAAAATGTTTACAGATCTACTCCTGTCAATAGCAGGAGTAAAACTATTTTCAAAGAGAAAAAATAAGCATAAGGATAATGAAAGACTCGGAAAAAAAACATAACTTTCTAGTTTGTGCCATGCAGTTTGCAATGGCAGTTCATAGCTCACTGTTCTAGATTACGATTGGGACTCATGAACTGCACAGTAGCAAAAGAATCTCTATGACAAAAACTGTAACCCACTGTGCTATGCACATAAAATATGGGGCCCGACACACAAAGTTAAACTTGGACCAAAAGTGCAAGTTTAGACCTAAAGTTTAACTTTACTCATAGTACAGTTAGACTTTTGGTCTAAGTTTATACTTTTGGTTTAAGTTTAGACCAAAAGTCTAACTTTACTCATAGTAAAGCTGGACTTTTGGTCTAAGTTTAGACTTTTGGTCTAAGTTTAAACCAAGAGTCTAAACTTAGACCAAAAGTTTAAACATAATCCAAAAGTTTAATTTTACTACGAGTAAAGATAGACTCTAGGTCTAAACTTAGACTTTTGGTCTAGGTTTACCTTTGTGAATCTGGCCCCTGTTCTTTGTATGATACACGTTCTTTGCAGCAGGCATATTAACCATCAGCTCTACCTTAGGTGAGTCAAAACTGCCACTAGACAAAACTCCCAATCCTCTCCAGCAGGTACAATAATCACCAGAGTTATCTTGATGCTTTTCTTTTTGCCCGAGAGCTTCTGGATATACAAGTAACTCTGCAGTCCTTTTAAAACTGCTGCTCACATAGAGTAACAAATATAAAAAAATGCATGTGTTTCTGATAAGGGGCCCCAGCTGGAGAAGTGCCTTCCTGCCGGCCCTGGCATATAGACCCCCTAGAAATGTGTCACAGACCCCTGGTGGTGTGCGGACCACAGGTTGGGAACCGCTGGTCTAGAGTATTTAGCGTGGTTACAGTAAAATGGTAGATGCTGGGCAGTTGTGCTCAGTAGGTTGAAGGAGGCCACTGGCTTACTTCAGTGACTAAGAAGAGACGCAGATTCTAGATTGTAGGGAGATGGAACAGGTGTGGTGATGTCTTGTTGGCAGGTGAAGTGCTGTATGGGAACGTTTGGTTTCAGTGTTGTGCATTAGAGGAAGTAAATAATCTTGTAGTTGTCTGGTCTGTTTAAGTGTGTAATTGAACAAGGATGATTTTTTTAATATCCGAGTATAACATAGGGGCTCAGAAAAGGCATTTGCATTTTCAAATTCTATTTACTCATTTACATAATCAATGATTGCTCCTAGAAGTGCCAAAAAATGGCATTGTGTGAGAGATGCAAAACCAGGTGAATGAAAAGACTCACGGTCTATCATAAAATAAACACAGTCTCCTACACTGACTCACTGTTCCCTCTGGGCCAAACGATATCCAACCACCAGGTACCCCTAACACAGATGTGAGGGGTCGAAGAATGGTGGGATGACAGCAGTTCTGAAAACAGGTGTAGGTCCAGGAGGGTCATTATATATAGCTGAGCCTTGTTTGTACACTTGTAGTTGGAACTCCAGTGAGTTCATTTAGAGTTTACACAAAATATTGAATTCAAATTACTGGAATTCATATATATTGGAGAAAAAAGTATTGTGATGCAAAAGTGTCATGGCATGAAATATTGTTGCCAAAAATATCATTCTTGTGGTAATGTCATTACACATAATATTGTTGTTTTTAATATCGTTTTCAGCAATATAGTTGTACAAAATATCATGTTTTAATTATTTTATTTTCAAGTTTTTTTAGATAAAATATAAATTTTAGTTGTTAGTATTGTTGGGATAATAGTTATTAATTTAAAAAGATATAGGGGGTTATTACAACTTTGGAGGAGGTGTTACTCCGTCCCAAAAGTGACGGTAAAGTGACAGATATAGCCATATTACGAGTCCATTATATCCTATGGAATTCGTAATACGGCTGGTGGTATATCCGTCACATTTGGGACGGATTAACACCTCCTCCAAAGTTGTAATAACCCCCATAGTTTGTAATTTTAAGTGATGTATTATTTTAGATTTTTACTGGTTTGTAGTGTCATAGTGGGATGTTGGGTTTGTAGGAGGACAGGGTTGGAAGTTATTTAAATTAGAAATATTTTTAATTTATTGTTAATTCTCTGTCGTCTGTAATGGCTGAGTGTGTGTTGGTGGATCTATGGAGGGCTAAACATGGGGCTACCAGAGAGGGTACGGGTGTTAATTATGCTCACAACAACTGGTCACGCATCGATCGTTGGCTGGGTACGAGGGAAGTGGAGCTCTGGACGCAGTCGGTGAAACACATGGCACATACCTTATCGGACCACTCGCCGGTCAAGCTAGTGCTGGCGGTGCCTGATGGGCCTGGGCGTGCATATATGTGGCGCTTGCCACATGGGGTGCTTCGTGATGGGGCATTTCGAGAGGAAGTTTGCGAGGCCATTACTCATTATTTTGCTGAAAACAGTGGGTTGGTGAGTTTGGCCGGTACACTATGGGAAGGTTTTAAGGTGGTAATTCGTGGGATATGCCTCTCGAAACAACACAGCGTACTAAGGATGCTGTTGTGTGAGTTGGCAGACTTGGAGGCGCAGATAGCGGATTTGGAACAGCGTCTGGTGGCGGGCTGGTCTGGAGCCACGCTTGCGGCTCTGCGAAGTGCTATATCTCTGTACGAGGAGGCCTCTCTGCGGGAGATTTGCTTTTTGGGAAAGTATGCCAGGACAAGGAGATATGGGGAGGGAGAGAGGGCTGGGCGTACATTGGCGAGCATGCTGCGCAAGCCATGGGCCAGTAATTACATTACTGAAATAAATAGTGCGGCGGGCGAGTGTGTGGTGGGGACGAACGGGGTCATGCAGGTCTTTACCAATTTTTTTGCAGATCTGTATGCAGAGCCTTCTGGGCTGGACGTTGAAGCAGCACAGAACTACTTCTTTGAGATTAGCCTACTTTGGTTAGACAATGCGCATAGGTCCTATTTCGATGCCGCCTTCTCAGTTGAGGAGGTTAAATCGGCAATTTGCGGTCTGCCTGGAGAGAAGTCCCTCGGCCTGGATGGCTTGACTCCCGCTTTTTATAAGGAATACGCTGATATCCTTGCTTCTCACCTCTTGGAGGTCTACGCAGAGGCTATGGAGATTGTGGTTCTTCCCGCTTCCCTTTGTGAGGCCCTGATTGTCACGATTCTTAAGCCAGGCAAGGATCCATGTTGCTGTGACTTGTATCGCCCGCTCTCCATGATTAACGTAGATAATAAAATCTTGGCTAAGATGATAGCGGCGCGGTTGCAGCCACTGCTTCCGAAGCTGGTTCTACCGGACCAGTCGGTCTACGTCACATAATCTGCGCACGTACTCTGCGGGCGCAAGCACGATTGAAGCCAAAAAGGATGCGGTTGCAGTGTTTCTGGACTCCATTAAGGCTTTTGACTCGCTGGCATGGAAGTACATGTTTGCGTTGCTTGCCAGAGTGGGAATGAGCGTGCGTCTTGCACAATTGATCAGCTTGCTGTATTCGGAACCCACCGCTAGACTGCGGTTAAATGGAAATATCTGTTGCCCTTTTCGGGTGGCTCGGGGGACTCGCCAGGGGTGCCCTTTGTCTCTGCTGCTTTTCGCAATTGCGATGGAACCTCTTGCCGCATGCCTGAGACAACATCATAATAACAGAGGGCTGACGTTCCGACAACACCCTATAGTAATCTCCATGTACGCAGATGATATCGCGCTGTAGGTTCACGAGCCGGGGAAAAATCTTGATGTGCTGCTGGATGAGATAGTGCGATTCAGAGTTTTCTCTGGCATTGCGATTAATTGGTCGAAGTCAGTGGTGATGCCCCTTTCTGTGGGAACGGCGCGCTTTCCTTCCCAGTATCCGATTGGTTGGGCTGATGGCCCAGTACGTTATTTAGGTGTTTGGCTGAGTGGAGACGTGGAGACACTCTGGTTGGCAAATTATGGTAAGGCTATCTCGTTGCTGGAAGAAAGGGTGGAGGTGTGGCGCTCGCTGCCGCTCTCGCTTATCGGACGTATTGCTATTGCTAAAATGGTGGTGCTGCCTAAATTCCTATACTTGTTTGGGAATCTCCCTATTATTCTTACCGCAAGCTTTTTGCAGCGACTCCACTCTGTTCTGATACGGTTGGCTTTGGCAGGCGGGCAGCCCAGAATTTCCTGGGAGAAGTTGACGTTACCATTCGAATTAGGTGGCCCTGCTGCTCCTGACTTGGAGCTCTATTATCACTGTGCACAGGCCCATTTTGCTTATTATCGGATACGCCCTGTTCGATATTTACCGCATCTCGCACCTGAAAGCGATGCGGTGTGGCCGGACGGACTATCTCGAGTACTCGGGAACCCCTCCCGGCCCAGGTCGTGGGGAGTGGATACTGTGGCATGTACTGCTAGGGCTTGGACCGCTTTACTGCGCCGAGTTGGTTTGCTCGAGCCCTATGTTCCGGCGATGTCAGTACTTGATGTTGCAGATGAGCGGATGTTTCGATATGTGAGGTTCTGCGACTTCCTTCGTGAATCGAAATTAACCGAATTAGGTGACTGGTTTGTGGAGGGGCGGTTGGTCTTCCCGGAGATGGTGCTGAGGGATGGATGTGACAATGCGTTGCATGGGTTGTATGTATTGCACATTTGTGCGATGCTTCGTGCGCGTTTCCTTTGCCTCCCCGAGACCCCGTCGGTATTCAGGCTTTGGAGGTGATGTATTGTGTGCAGTCGCCGCGCAAGCTCATTACCAAGTTATATAACTGTTTAGAAAGTCAGCAGAGGGGAACCGAAATGACTGCAAAGGCTAGATGGGAGGTTGATGTTGGTGAGGCTACATCTGAGGAGCGTGGAGGAAATGCTGTGCACATATGAGGGTTTTATCACCTAATTATAGGCTGCGTCTTATCCATTTCAAATTCCTGCATCGCTTGTACTACACCCCACGAGGTTTATATGCTATGGATCTGCACGCTGATGCTTGTTGTGAAAGGTGTCGTGCCCCGGATGCTGACTTTCTGCATCTCACGTGGCACTGTAAAGGAGTTCGTACTTTTTGGATTGAGGTAATGCATACAATTGAGGAGATGACTGGCCTGGTTCTGCCCTTCACCCCTAAACTAGCGCTTCTTTGATATGTTGATGAGGTACCGTCGGCTCACAGGAGACTGGTGGGCCTGCTGTTGCTACTGGCTAAGCGCAGAGTTGCGATGTGCTAGGGTCGCGGCCGGGCTCCTCGCGGATCTGACTGGCTGCGGGATGCCTCATTTTGTCAAGAACAATTAACAATCTTTTGGAAGCTGATCCCTGAGGGTTCCCGGCCAAGGGATATATGGGCTCCGCTGCGCTCCTTCTTGGAGTCTAACCTGTGACGCTGTTGATGCAAACTATATCCTGCTGCGCGCATAGTAGTTCTGATTTCTGTTCTTACTGTAATGTGCCATGGCTGTTATGTGAAATTGGATGGTTGCACTGCTTTTTTGCATCTCCTCTCTGCCTGTCCCTATTCTTTTTCTCTTTTTTGTTGTGGATATGTTCTCTAGCCCTACGAACGTCTGTTTTTCCTGAACTTGTCCCTGGTTTTGCGCTGATCAATGTTTTAACAGTCCTGTTGATTGTGCTTCATCTTGACGTGTTTAGTTGGACATGGGGCTGAACACCCCTTGCGATTGTTACTGGCTGTGTTGAACTATGTCTTTGGTATTTGTATATTGCATGGGACTACGTGATGTATTGATTTTGCTCTTCCGTTCAGCGGGCTCTCTTTGTTGTATGTTTATCTTTCTAAAATGAATAAATAAATAAATTATTGTTAATTGATTTTTTATTGTTAATTGTTTTAATTGATTATTAGTTATGCAACATTTGTAAGTGTTATGTCATAATATGAATTTAAAATGCAAATTAAATGTTTTAATTTTGTTGTGTTATTGATTATAATAAATTATATTTTAGCAGCTAGATCTTGAGTTTGTAAGGGAATAGTGTGGAGAGTTAATCAAGTTATAATAAATGAACATTTATTGGTAATTAGTTTGAATTGTTAATTCATTATATATTGTATTGCCAATAAGGGAAATAGTATATTACCTATTTATTTAAGTTTTACACTAGTGGTGGGCAGTTGGGTTTCTAGAGGTCTAGGGTGGGAAGTTCATTAAGTTATACAAAATTATAAATTGTTGTTAATTATTTTTTAATTGTTAATCAATTATTTGATTATTAATTAAGTTAATAGTTTAATACTGGTTAATAAAGTTATGTTTTAGTTATGGATTGCTGAGTTTGTAAGGGAATGAAGTGGGTAGTTGAATTAATTTATATGTATGTTAATTTGATGCTATTTTTGTAAAAAAATAAATTTGTATTTGGTTATTAATTATGTATGCTACTTAATATATTAGTTCATTTACGTCTGGCAGTCTTTGTGTGTTCCATTCGGGACTCTCGGTCCCACAAGCCTGCTGTTTGCCTGCGAGGAGGAGGAGGGGCCCGTGACCAGTTCCCCTGCACCAGCCACTGAAAAGCACCCGCCACCTAGTGTGGCGTGGAACGTCTGTCGGTCTTTGTGTGTTCCTTTCAGGACTCTCGGTCCCACAAGCCTGCTGTTTGAATGTGAGGAGGAGGAGGAACCCATGGCCTTTTGGCCCTGGGATCATTGGCTGTGTGGACTCATTGGCTGTTCTTTCCAACTGTTGCATTCTTGGGTGATTTGGTCATCTCATATGGGAAACAAGCTAATAGTTATAACTGACTGCTTGGATGTACATTTAACAGTTTTTTTGTTCATTTTGCTGCATCATAGTGGACCTTTGGTAGCACTAAACAAACAAGCTCCAAGCAGCATGGAAAGCAAGGCGTCCCCAAAAGCCATAGTGTTTTGGCTTTTCGGGGGGCTTTATTTGTATTCCCTTTTGGACCAGTGATTTATGGGGTTTAATTAACCAGCTGCTCATTTAAGCTCCCTTGACCTTAGGAGTGGCTCTCAAGTAAAGTTGCAGTACTTTATCACATCATAACAAATTAGCCGTTACCTATATGTTGATGGGGAAACGGAAATTACCTGCCTGTGCCTCGAAATCCCAGCCCAGTACAACTATTGGTGCATTTTAAAATGCACACTGTGGGCATTGATGGCATAGAGATTCAATTAGCAGAATGCTGTCTTCCTCTCTCCTCTCACACTTCTCCACTTTCTGGTCCTTCAGGAGCCTGCCTGCCTGGCTCCCCAATTGCAGGTGCGGTGACTGTGACATTGTCTTTGTTGGAGGGAAGCCTACAGGGTCAGCCATCGGCCATGTCTACTTCCGTGGCTTCTTCACTATCAAGGCCTGGTACTACAATTATCCCATGGGAACCAAGAGACAAGGGGCTGGTAGTAAATCGAAACGTCCCAGGGTTATCACTACTCAGTTGCTCAAATCAAGACTGGTCTTCCAGGGGAAAGGATACGTTTGAAATCTAATTGGATTCTTTTTGTGACACCTTGATTTCAGTCCTGGATTCCAGGCTGGTTCCGATTCGAGTAAAGTTGAGTTGAAGCTTAACAAGCAGATTCATCTACTGCAAACCATTGGAGATCACATCTCCACTCTTGCCTTATCTACTCTCCCTGTCACAACCACCTCGAGGCCAATTCTATCTACGATGAGAGAAGGGTCAGTAGAGGGGTTTATTTTACCTATTACAACCATCTCACATGCGTCCACCAGTGGGCAGGTCGCTCCTGGTAGGTGGTCTTTTGGGGACAAGTCAGCCTCTACCGTTCGACAGGGGGTTACTGAGTCTCAGTGGGAGCTGTTCATCTAAATAGTTCGGTGCAAGGCGCTAGGGCAGAGGAATCAGCTAGCGCCCTCAAATGTGAGTCGATGGCCCCCCCATTCTACCACAGTTATCTCTAGTGTACCCCAGAAGCTATGCACTACTTTGTCCTTTTTGGCAATGTGCCCCCTCTTAATCAGGGTACCATGGAAAGCTTTAATCAGCTGAAAAATAGTCATGCTTTGGTTGGACTCGAACTCTTCTTTGGGAATACAGACTGGAAGATGATCAACATGGTCCAAAGGGCTAAGAAGATAGACAAAGCAAAGAAATCCTTGGAGGGTAACTGCGTGATCATAAATTTTAACTACCCGTTCATTGCAGGTAGAATATTTGCCTCCATTAGGCATCCTACTGCTGTCACTGCCCCTACTTCTATTGTGACCCTCCCTTTGGGTATTTTCCTACAGGCCTGTGCCTGTGTACTGTGTTTCAGTGTTAAAGCAGCGCTAAATTCCAGTATGCCAAATTCCAGCCCACGATGGCCGAATAGTTGCCCATTGAGAGTTCGCCCTTCCTAACAGATTTTCTCCTCTGGCCAACCTGGATGGTTGGGACTGACCTGAAGGGAATGCCATCAGGGGAGGGTCCATGACAAACTTATTAAACCAGAGTAAAGTGGACCCACTAGATTCTGATGATAAAGCCCTCAAATGTATTAGCTGAAATATTGCTGGGCTTGTGGGCATGTTTAAGGATCTCAAGTGGCAGGCTTTTGTCAGAGGCTTCGGAGTGATTTTTTTACAAGTGACCTGGGCATCTTCTAACTGTTTTCTCTTAGAGGGGTATAAGACTTTTTTTATTCCAGCGATAGAATTTCAGAATGGAAGTCCAAAAAGGGGTCTGGTTACTTTTGTATCACTGGCGGTTAAGGGAATGTTTAATATGTTAACCACAGGGGTTTCTACTCTACAGAGTTTGATATTTGGTTCTGTTGGACCTTCCAAGCTGATATTGCTGAATTTTGATAATTCTATGCCTCACTTGCAAGATGTATGTAATATTCAGGCACTGGGAATATTTTCTGAAATTTGCCTGGCACTATCTCATCCACAGCTAACATTATGGTGGCATGAGATTTTAATGTCCATTTGTGTGGGGACCCTAGGGAGTATGGGCAGCACAAGTCTGGTTGTATGCTTTGGCCGGGCTATCACTTAGAACATTGCTACCAAGGTTCCTTTTTAAATACTTTGTTGAGCAAGTTTAACTTAGTTTTCTCTTTGTATAGGATTTATCCATCAGTGAGAGCTTTACATCCCACCTTTATTGGGAGAGACTGTGAGAAATGTATCAACTTTATTTTTGTCTCAGCACCTCTTTTCCCTTGCATCAGCAAGACAGAGATACTCATGAGTCATTTTAGTGATCACAATCTGGTGTGTGTCCCTATGCTGGTCTTCATTGGTTCAAAAGCCCCCAGTAGGGGCTGGTGGAGTCATCAGACCTATGTCTCAAAGCAGGAGACTGAGGTGATAGCAGTCAGAGCTGGATGACTTCTATAGGTCATTGTACTCTTGTTGTGAGAATGAGTTTAGAGTTTGCCTATGGGACAGTAGCTTACCTTGTGAAGTTCTGGGGGCCTTTTAAGCGATTTCTGATTTGGCATCTAGTTTTTTGATGGCCCCAGTGTCACAGGGTGTTATGGACAAGCCTAGATGGTTTGACAAGGGTTGCACCTTGGTGTGAAGGCATCGTATGTGTGACTTGAACACCAAGCCTAAGGATCCCATTCTATGAAGAGTAGTCGCATTCAGTATAAAAAGAAGTTGTCAAGGTATAAGAATGATTTTAAGGATGTGGCCCGGGAAGACCTGCTTGAAGCAAGTACTTTAAAACGTAGCTCTAAATTCCAAGGATCAGTTAGTAGTCCATTTTTGGTTCCGGAATCCGCATTGCCCATGGGTTCTCATATCACTGAGGATTGTTGGTTCACCTTCTTTGAGGAGTGTTACAAGATTTTGCAGCCCGCTGTTGCGGAGGATGAGGGGATGGTGACAGGGAACTCTAATTTGGTATTTTTCCTTGATGAAGTTAAGAAGGGTATTGTAGGTTTAACCAGGAGTAAGGCCCCCAGAACTAATGGCATCCACCCTGACATGTATATTTGTGATGTTGAGATATAGGCCCCTGTTCTGACCTCACTTGTGAATGCGGCAGTAAGGGAGGGCGCTCCGCAGACGCAGGTGATAAGAACAACCCATCATTTTATAGGACCATCTCACTTATTGATTCTGTTCTGAAAGTAGTAGAGTGAAACATTTGGAAAGAATAGGGAAGTGGGCTGAGTACAATGATATCCTTTCGAGAAGTGCAGTATGCTTCTGTTCTGGGAGGTCAACAGTGGACCAGTGTTTAAACCTCTATATGGTCTTAAGTAAATATACCATAGCTCGCCCTGGCTCAATTCATAAACTCAATTCGGGGTTCATAACTGTTCCTTGGCTTTTGACTGAGTCAATTGAGGAAAACTATGGCAAATCATGTTATCTATGGGGGTGAACCGTGACATCATCCTTTTTTTAAGACATCTTCATATGCATACCACAGCCTCAGGATGTTACTCCAGCAGCCTTAAGCATTCTCAAAGTTTTCCAATCAAAAGGGGGTTTGCAAGGGCTGTATCCTGGCTTCATTTCTCTTTAACTTGTTTATTAATAGACTGGAGCAGGCCCTGATTTACACCAAAGCAGATTGTCCACTTGTGGGAGCCTGGTGTTGAGCAGTGCTCTTATATGCAAACAATACTGTTATCATGGCCAAAACTGCCAGTGGTTAACAGTCCTTCCTGAACTTCTTTGGCAATTTGATGGAGGACTTGAATCTATTGGTTAACATTAAAAAATCTTTTGTGATGGTTGTTGACCCTCGAAAGACATGCAGGTTTACCCTGGGGACCAGTGTTCTCCCAAAAACAAGAGTTTTCTCTTATTTGGGCCTGTTTTTGACTCCTCTCTGTGCTGGCATCTTGTCATGAGTAGGAAGAAGGAGGGATTTATATGGGTCAATGCAGCTGTATTTAGTTTTGCCTTACAACTGGGGAGAAGACCGATTAAGACACTATTATAGATTTAACAGGCAAAATGTATTTCCAAGGTAGTCTATGGGAGTGGGGTCTGGGATTTGTGAATCAGACCGAATTGCAGGCTGGTGAAAATTCCTTTTGAAGACACCTCCTGCGTGTTCCGCACAGTGCTCTAATATTTTCTGTGCATGAGGAACTGGGCGTATGTTATATAACAGATTTCACTACATTTAACCCTTTTTCTTTATGGTTAGATATTTGGACAAGGCCTACAGACAAACTGAACAAAGAGATTTCAAGACTGTATGTCACATGACCGGTCATTTCATATTCCTTGTCTGAAGTATTTTAAGGACCTTTCTCAAATCTAAGGTGGAAGTGAGCTGTTTAGCTCTCCGGGGGCATTTTTAGGTCTGACCGTAAATGAGCAAAAGGAAACTTCTTTCGGCTCAGGTCTATTTCTAGAGAAGAGGCTGCGCTTTTGAAACCCCAAGTGCATGCCATCTCCTGGTAAAGACGATTCCTTTTCTTGAATCATATCTTTTACGTGTAAAAAGCACGTACAAGCCTTTTTTGTTAACCAGATTTAGGTTTGATCTTTTCCATTTTTTTTTACCATCGGAGGGAGGAACAGGGGTCAGTCACTGGAGCCTTGTGGTTGTGACAATCTGTCCACACTCAACACCCTGCACTTCACTATGGGCCACATGTACGTAGCTTTTTGCACCTCGCAAATAGCGAATTTGGCTGTTTGCAACGTGCAAAAAGCACTTCCCGATGCACAAACCCAGTTTTGTGATTCAGTAACATTGTAACCGAATCGCAAAACGGGTTTGCGACTCGCAATTAGGAAGGGATATTCCCTTCCTAATTGCGACTAGCAGTGCGATGTAGGATTGCTTTGTGACTGCGAACGCAGTCGCAAAGCAATCGTAGTTACCACCAGTGTCACACTGGTGGTAACACATTTGCAAACGGGAAGGGGTCCCCTGGGGCCCCCTTCCCCTTTGTGAATGTCACAGAAAACATTTTTTCAGAGCAGGCAGTGGTCCTATAGACCACTGCCTGCTCTGAAAAAAATGAAACAAAAACGTTTAATTTTTTGTTTTTGTAATGCATCTTGTTTTCCTTTAAGGAAAACGGGCTGCATTACAAAAAAAAATCTGCTTTATTGAAAAGCAGTCACAGACATGGTGGTCTGCTGTCTCCAGCAGGCCACCATCCCTGTGAGGGCCGCCATTCCAAATTGCGACCTATCTCATGAATATTCATGAGGTGGGCATTTGCGACCCCCTTGCGGACCCTGCCCTACATTCGGATTTGCGACTCGCAAATTGCAAGTCGCTCTGACTCGCAATTTGCGAGTCACAAATCTGAACTTTGCTACATGTGGCCCTAAGTTCAGTAAATTTTACGAGGTTCCAAGGAAGGCGTACATTATTCCATTGGTAAAACGAATGAACTTTCCTCAAGGATGGCCTGCCCTCTTGTATTTACAGCTGCTACCAGAAGAAAATGTTTTTAATGTGGGATGCTTTCTGAAAGCAGCCATGAGATTGAGGAAAACCTGTGATTTACTTTTTTATTTGTCTGGTAATGGCTCGTTTTTATGAGCTGTGTACGTTTTGATATTAATGTAATTTATGCTTGACGTTTTGTTGTTCATGCTGGGCATATTTTAATAATGGATATTGTTGTTGCTTCTTGCTTTTATGGTTTTTATACCAAGAACCAAATAAAGCTTATTTTTGTTTTGTTTTTACTTAATGTATTAATTATTGTGGAATTGTAGTGTTTTAATTATTTTAATATGTGTTTTAGATAATATATTTTTAATGCTGTGCCATGTCTTTTGGGTGAGTAGGTTGAATAAAACTATATTATAATTTTTATATTATTTTATATTTATATGTAATTTATTAATTGTAAAATAATTATGTATAATGTTTTTATATTTACTATTTAAAAAAATATAATTTATTTATTGGTGAGTGTTTTTGAGAACTTGTTTTTGAGCTGATATTTGTTAGTTAAAATTAATTTGTTTTAAGGTGTAAATTTACGTTAAATAAATAAGGGATTGTTTCATTGCTATGTTTTTTTAGGTCATGAGGATGATATTATGATAATTATATTTGTTCTTTCTTTTTTTAAGTTATCTGTTAAAGTTTTATGTTATAAATATATCTATATTTCTGTATGCTGTAATTGAATATTTTGTGTACTAAGTATTCAAAATGTTTTACTAATTTAATAGGACTTGAATTCATTTATGCAATCCATTTCATGTTAAACACTTTCCCTGCTGCTTGTTCAACTGCAGTGGGAATAGTAAGTCCACCAATTTCTCTATTCCAAGTCCAACACTTACCTTACTGTTGCTTAGAGTGAAGTGGGAATTGTAAATGTAACCCTCTGAAGTCCAATTCTTTCCCCACTCTTGCTCAGGGCCTGATTACGAGTTTTGCGGTCGAGGGACCTCCATGGTGGCAGTGGCAGTCTGACCCCACAGTGTTGGCAGTTGGGCTACCATATTACGATAGATGCAATTACATAGACGAAAGACCAAGGCTGTCCTGCTGACCCCTACAGCAAATCTAGACTGTGGCGTTTGCGAAATAGACCAATGCATCTATCGGAGGACGGACCGCCCGTGCAACCTCTGTCACAATCACGATGTTGCTTTCCGCTGACCTGACTGTGGCGGTCCAATCAGCACATTTGAGCTGGCAGAATCAGAACGATATAAGGCTAAAACTCACCAGTAGGCAGTGTCACACGTCGGGGAACATCCTTTTTTACGACTTTTTTTTTCCGAAAGTCTTGGTTAACGAAAGCGCAACAACGCTTTTTTTAACCACGACTCCGGTTTTTTGTGCCTTAACTACGTATGTTCTGAACAACGAACATGCGTGGTTAAGGTACAAAGAAGTGAGTTGGCGAAGGTAAGTGGTGGGTTTAGGTTTTGGGGAGGGGGTGGGGGTGGGGGGTCAGGAGGTTTTAGGTTTTGGGGTGGGGTTGGGGTGGTGGGGCGTTTTTGTTTTTGGGGAGTGGGTGGGGGATCAGGGGGTTTTAGGTTTTAGGGTGGGGTTGGGGGGGTGGGACGTTTTTGGTTTTGGGGAGTGGGTGGGGGGTCAGGGGGTTTTAGATTTTAGGGTGGGGTTGGGGGGGTGGGGCGTTTTTGGTTTTGGGGAGTGGGTGGGGGGTCAGGGGGTTTTAGGTTTTGGGGTGGGGTTGGGGGGGTGGGGCGTTTTTGGTTTTGGGGGGTGGGTGGGAGTCAGGGGGTTTTAGGTTTTGGGGTGGGGTTGTGGGGGTGGGGCGTTTTTGGTTTTGGGGAGTGGGTGGGGGGTCAGAGGGTTTTAGGTTTTGGGGTGGGGTTGGGGGGGTGGGGTGAGGGATGTAGGGTGAATGGTGCCTATTGCTAATGATTTTATCAGGAATGCCTTTACAACGAAATATCGTTGTTAAGGCATTCGTGGTAAAATCATTAGTAGTAGCAACGAGGTCGGTGTTCCGACCTCGTTGTTAAGGCAGTAGTTGTGTTTGAAGTTGTTGTTTCGTCGTACAGTCTCACACATCCTGTGTCGTCATGGAGCTTATCCTACACGTCCTGCCACTGCTTGTGCTGCCCCATGGTGCACAAAATCGACGCCATTGTGGATGCAACGGACGGTAAACCATACACCTACCCATTTCCTCCAACACCACAGCAAGTCAACGGGCCACCATTGACCTGGTATGTGGGCTGTGCTACGTGGCCCAAATATATGTTATGTGCCCCCAGTTCGGAGTTGTACACAATGTATGTCCGAATCACAGCCCCATGGAAGCCCTTTAGGCAGGTTACTGACACAACACTGCCAGACTCTACAAAACTTGATATGTGTGCACATCCAAGTTTCAGGGATAGTGATGTGTTCATAACACTGTGTCACATAACAGCAAGTCCTCATCAATATCACACCTACAAATTGAAGTGACACCCTCACATTGTTTACATGCCATGGCCTGTCGTGACAGAACACATACATCTGTATGGAGGTGTCATTGAACCCAAACACATTTTCCATGAAAAATCCAAGTAGTAGACTCACACATATCAACCACATTGCAAGAGAATGTAAGGTGATGGGATGCAGAATAATTTGTGTGACAAACATCCAAAGCATACAATGTAAACAATCCCTACAGAAGAAGTATGGCGAAATCAGGGGGACCCGAAGAAGGCTGCTGAGCTGGGACACATTTCATTTTGCACATGGCTCAAAAACACTATTGTTACAGGAACTGCGGTCTGATGAATATCAGGGACAGCCAATAGTACAACCAAGTGTCATGCCCATATGGCAAACGTGTAAGTGCAAGTCTAGAAAGCAAATGCACCAGTGACAGCATGGATCACACATTTAGATAGAGTTGGTAGAAGGTACACACATTAAAATGGACCCATGTCTATTCAAATATATAGGAAGGTAGCACAATTGAACACCCTCCATGTGTGGACAAACAAACCTCAAAGTTGCAGACATTAAACAAATGCCCAATCTACATCAGGAGAAGAAATATAACCGAAATGGATGTTGACAGTGGCCAAGCCATTAAGAAATCCTTACCATATGAAACAACACCCAATGCAATGCTACCCCAGTTGGATTACAACCAATACGCCCATCCATCGGACATTTTTCTTTGTCCTGGGTGACTCTAGCACTGGTTCTACAGTCAGATCTTACCAACCACATCAAATGGTTCATCAGTCAGGGTGCAACAGACACAACTGTAGTCACACATCATAAATTATTCATGAACATTGTTAGAAATGTAGGTCTTTGGTTGACAGTCAGGATACCCCCTGTCCAAGCAAGGATCCTCACTCTAGTCAGGGTAAAGGAGAATCACCCTCAGCTAACCCCGCTCACCCCCTTGGTAGCTTGGCACGAGCAGGCAGGCTTAACTTCAGAGTCCTAGGTGTAAAGTATTTGTACCAACACACACAGTAACTTAATGAAAACACTACAGAATGGCACAACAAAAGTTTAGAAAAATAGAAAATATTTATCTAAACAAAACAAGACCAAAACAACAGAAATCCAACATAGACAAGTCAAGATATTAATTTTAAAAGCAAAAGAGTCTTATATCCTTTTGTAAACAGGAAAAACACTGTTAGTGTTGAAAAGTACCTGGGTAACGTCACAATAACATGCATGGGCGAGTGTGCGTTGAAAAAGTTAAGCGGTGTGTCGATTTCTCACCTGCAAGCGAGACTATGCATTGTTTCTCCTTCTCCAGTCGGGTCGGCATGCGTAGTTTTTCCTCTCCGCAGGAGTGTGGTGCATCGATCTGGGCAGCACTCGGGTCCGGGGAGGCATTGCGTCGCTTTTCCGTGAGCAGCAAGGTTTGCGTTGAAAATCCTTCCGCATGGTGATAGCAAAACCGCACTGTGTGGGTTGTGACGTTACCAGCCTCCATCAGTGATGCAGCGCGTGGTTTCTCCAGCCACGTGCGTCGATCTTCATGCCGTGCTGCAGGCGCTGCATCGATTTCAGCAGCAGAGCCGGCGGCGCGTGGTTTCTTCAGCTGCTTTCAGAGGTTGCGTCAGACATTCCCCACACAGCGATCTGTGCATGGATTTTCAAGCTTGGTCTGCCAGCTTCACCTGGCAAGGCCCCAGTAACTGTACTGGGGCACTTGGCAGGTCAGGAGTCTCAACAGAGAGTCCAGGTGTTGGCAGGGGAAGTCTTTGATGGCCCTGAGACTTCGACAACAGGAGGCAAGCTCAGGAGAAGACCTTGGAGATTTCTTCACAAGCAGAAATGCACAACAAAGTTCAGTCTTTGTCCCCTTTCACCAGGCAGAAGCAGCAACTGCAGGATAGCTCTACAAAGCACAGTCACAGGAAGGGCAGCACTTCTCCTCAGCTCTTCAGCTCTTCTCCAGTCAGAGGTTCCTTTTAATGTCCAGAAGTGATCTAAAGTCTGTGGTTTTGAGTGCCTTCTTATACCCATTTTGGCCTTTGAATTAGGCTTACTTCAAAGTAAAGTCTCTCTTGTTTGTGAAATCCTGCCCCAGACACACACCAGGGGGTTGGAGACTGCATTGTGTGAGGGCAGGCACAGCACATTTAGGTGTGAGTGACCACTCCTTCCCTCCCTCCTAGCACAGGTGGCTCATCAGGATATGCAGGCTACACCACAGCTCCCTTTGTGTCACTGTCTAGAGCGAGGAGCAAACAGCCCAACTGTCAAAGTGACCCAGACAGGGAATCTACAAACAGGCAGAGTCACAGAATGGTTTAAGCAAGAAAATGCTCACTTTCTAAAAGGGGCATTTTCAAACAATCTTAAAATCAACTTTACTAAAAGATGTAGTTTTAAATTGTGAGCTCAGACACCCCACATGTCAATCCGCTCCCAACAGGAATCTATTCTTTAAACATATTTAAAGGCAGCCTCCATGTTAACCTATGAGAGGGACAGGCCTTGCAACAATGAAAACCAAATTTGGCAGTATTTCACTGTTAGGACATGTAAAACACATTAGTATATGTTCTACCTTAAACAGACTCTGCACCCTGCCCATGGGGTTACCTAGGTCCTACCTTAGGGGTGTCTTACATGTAAGAAAATGGAGGGTTTAGGCCTGGCAAGTGGCTACACATGCCAAGTCGAATTGGCAGTTTAAAACTGCACACACAGACACTGCAGTGGCAGGTCTGAGCCATGTTTACAGAGCTACTGTTGTGGCTGGCACAACCAGTGCTGCAGGCCCACTAGTAGCATTTGATTTACAGGCCCTGGGCACCTCTAGTGCACTGTACTAGGGACCTACCAGTAAATCAAATATGTCAATCATGGATAAACCAATTACATACACATTTTGTATAGGAACACTTGCACTTTACCACTAGATAGCAGTGGTAAAGTGCTCAGAGTAAGAAAAACAGCAAAAACAGAGACCAGCACACATCAAGAACCTGGTAAACAGGAGCAAAATGTTAGGGGAGACCACACCAAGGATGCCAAGTCTAACAAACATCATAAAGTTATAAAGGTAATGGCAGGACCAATGTGTAGCAAAGGAAACAACTGAACTTTATTGATAACACTAAACATGAAGAAAAGGCCAATTGACAGTCCTTAGTAAAAAGTGTTCTGAGCACACTGCAATGCCCCACAACTTGCCTCACACATCACTGCTACATGAACCTCCACAGGAAGGGGCATTTACTAGGCATTCCAGGCACTCATTGATCACCCTTGGTGGGGTGGGTCAGGTTTTGGATGGGTGGGTTTTGTCTTGGGAGGGGTGGGCTTCACTTTGGGAGGGCTAGGCTTTTTTTGGGGTTTGAGGGTATGGCTGGGTCTGGGGGGTGATCTGGATGTGATGGGTGTGTACCCGCACACACCCATTTGCCCCCTCCCTCCTCCCAGCTGCTCCACCCACCCACCCCACCCTCTTAATTGCGGCCGCTGCGCAGAGTCTTGTGTGACTCCCTGACCTGGTTCTGGCCAGGAGTCCACTCGGTTCCACCAGCCTGCCCCGTGCTCCTGACCCCCTCTGCCGCCTGGACAGCAGTTCGAGGCCCTCCTCCACCCGCAGGCCCCCGCCTGTGCCTCATCCCTGGTGCCTAGTGGTAGGCCTCTCTGATCTCCGACGACTGTGTAAGTGTTTTCTGGTGTCTATTTCTGTTTTCTGTTTATGCCTTTGTAGTTTAGTATATTTTGTTTAATTTGTATTCCGTGCCGTTATTCAGCCTGTTTTGTTTAGCCTTCTTGCTCATCTCTCTGCCCCTCCGCTCCGTGCTCTTTTGACCCCCTGCCCCCCGCACTCTCTCTCGCCTCGCTCTCCCTCCCTGCCCGTTTCTTTCAGCCCAGCTCCCTGCCGCTGCCTCCCCTGTGGCCCCGCCCCCAGCACACACCCATTGGCCCCCTCCCTCCTCCCAGCTGCTCCACCTTCCCACCCCACCCTCTTAATGGCGGCGCTGCGCGGACGCTCGCAATGGGCGCACCAGAGGCAAGCCCATCTGCGCCCGTCCGCGCCTGGACCGCACCCAGCGCCAGTCCCCCTGGCCCCCCCAGACACCTCTACTCCCCCGTCACCCTCCACTCACTCAATCCAGGCCCTCGCCCCACCTGCACCCTTTCCAGCCCCACACACACTCATGGCCCCTTCACCTGCCACACCTGTCATTTCTCCTGCTCCACATCCCACACACCAACAGCAGCGACCCCCCAACAACAATCACTACACCCACAACGCAATACACACCTGCTATGCCCCCACCCCCACCAACCAGCCCCGCCGCACACCACCCCACAACCAGAACACGCCTTGCAATAAACACCTTCATGCAACGCACCAACACCACCCACCACAACCACCTCAACTGCCTGCTCCTCAATACCCGCTCCCTTCACAAACATGCCATAGAACTCTGGGATCTCATCACATCACACTCACCTGACATTGTCTTCCTCACGGAAACCTGGACCAACCCCTCCTCAGAACCCGACATAGCCATTGCCACCCCCAAGGGATACAAACTCCAACGCAAAGACCACCTTAACAAGCCAGGTGGTGGCATCGCCATCCTGCACAAAAACACCATTAAAGTCACCACCTTCTCCCAAAACACTATCGACAGCACAGAACACATGCACTTCCTAATCCACATTAACAACAACTCCACCCTCAGAGGTACACTAATCTACAGACCACCAGGACCACTCCCCACCTTTTGCAATACTATCGCCGACACCATCAGCTCACACGCCCTCACCTCCATAGACTACATCCTCCTCAGTGATTTCAACTTTCACTTGGAGAACCTTCAAGACCACAACTCCACCTCCCTCATAGACAACCTCACCAACCTCGGACTCAAACAACTGGTCACTGCACCCACCCACTCAGCAGGACACACGCTCGACACAATTTTCACCTCCAGCCAACACATAACCTACACCCAAACCACCAAACTCCACTGGACTGACCTCCACTGCGTACACTTCTTCTTCACCAAACCCCCCACACACCACCATCAACACACCACGCCCTACTGCATGTGGGACAAGATCCCCACAGAATGCCTGAACTCCCAACTGGCTCACAACCTCCCCCCCCCACACCAACGACCCCAGCACAGGAGCTCACAACCTCTCTAAATGGATCACTACCTGCGCAGACACACTAGCCCCCCTCGGAAAACACATCGGCACCCGCAACATCAAGAACGCCCCATGGTTCACCCCCGAACTCTAAAACTCCAAGCGTAAATGCTGCCAAGCGGAGAAAATATGTCGACAAGAACCCTCTACAACCAACTTCTCCACCCTCAAAACTTCCATTCGCACCCATCACCAACTCATACGCACCACCAAAAGAGATCACTACAAGACACGCCTTGACAACAATTCCCAAAACAGCAAAAAACTCTTCGCCATAATTAAAGAGCTAGCCAAAGCCAGCAACATAGACCCCCCACACACACACAGCCCCTATGTGACGCCCTCTCCAACCACTTCCACCACAAAATCCTGGACATCCACAACAGCTTCATACCACACACACCCACCACACACAACCCTCACTCACCCAACCCCCACTCATGACCCCCCACCACACTTACCACCTGGGCCCCTACCACACATGAAGAAACAGAAAAATCCATGAATTTAATCACTCCAGATCCCCCTCCGACCCCTGTCCTCATCGCATCTACAACAAAGCCAGCCCTACCATCGCCCATTTACTTCGTGACATAATCAACTCCTCTTTCGACTCCGCCACCTACCCAGACCCCTGGAAGCACGCAGAAATCACTGCTCTCCTTAAAAAAAACAAAGCCGACCCGGAGGTCCTCTCCAACTATCGCCTCATCTCCCTCCTCCCTTTCCCCGCCAAGGTCGCAGAGAAATTAGTCAACCCCCGCCTATCCCACTTTCTCGAGGAAAACAACACTCTCGACCCCTCACAATCCGGGTTCCGCAAGAACCACAGCACAGAAACCGCCCTCATCGCATGTACTGACGACATCAGGACCAGAGTCGGCAAAGGCGAGACCGTCGCACTCATCCTCCTAGACCTCTCTGCAGCCTTTGACACTGTCTGTCACCACACACTCTGCACACACCCCCACAACACAGGAATTTGCCACAAAGCCTTAGACTGGCTCACCTCCTTCCTCACCGACCGGACCCAAAGAGTCCGCCTTCCACCTTTCCACTCCACCGCTACCAAAATCATCTGCGGAGTCCCCCAAGGGTCCTCCCTCAGCCTCACACTCTTCAACATTTACATGATCCCCCAGCCAACATCCTCCGACCACACGGAATCACTATCCTCTCCTACGCAGACGACACCCAACTCATCCTCTCCCTCACCCGCAACCCCACCACCGCCAAAACCAACCTTCACACTGCTCTCCTCGACACCGCCAACTGGATGACAACAAACCCCCTCAAGCTTAACTCCAACAAAACCAAAATCATCATCTTTGGCCCCAACAAAACCATATGGGACGACTCCTAGTGGCCCACCGCCCTAGGCCCCGCAACCACCACCGCAAACCACGCACGCAACCTCGGCATCATCCTGGACCCCTCCCTCTCCATGACACAGCAAATCAATGCTCTAACCTCCACCTGCTTCCACAAACTCCGCACACTGAAGAAATCCTTCAAATGGATTCCCCCAGAGACCAGGAAGACAGTCACCCATGCGCTCATCAGCAGCAGACTAGACTACGGTAATGCCTTCTACGCCGGCACCACACTCAAACTCAAACGCAAACTCCAGAGAATCCAGAACACAGCTGCAGGCCTCGTCCTTGGCCTCCCCCGCCACAAACGAATCTCACCGCACCTCAAATCCCTTCACTGGCTCCCCATAGACAAGAGAATCACTTTCAAGATTCTCATCCACGCACACAAATCCCTGCACAACACTGGTCCAACCTACCTCAACGAAAGAGTGAACTTCCACATTCTCACCCGCAACCTCCAATCTGCCGACCTTGCACTAGCCACAGTCCCCCGCATCCAATGAACCACTACAGGAGGCAGGGCCTTTTCGTACCTCACCCCCACAACCTGGAACTCCCTCCCCACCAACCTCCGGAAAATCAAAGAACTCCTGCTCTTCAGAAAAAACCTCAAGACATGGCTGTTCGAACAGTAACCGCCCCCTCACCCCCCCCCCAGCGCCTTGAGACCCTCACAGGTGAGTAGCGCGCTCTATACATTTTTTTGATTGATTGATGGGTAAGTTGGGAGTGGTAGGTGTGTGTGTGTGTGGGTGGTGGTGGTGTCCAGAAGTATGGTGTGAGTGGTGGCTACATCTGTGGGTGTTGGGGTAGTGTCTGTGGATATTGTGGATGTGGTGGCTGTGTCTGTGGGGTTGGAGTGGTGTCTGGGGGTATGGCAAATATGGTGTCTGTGGGTGTTGGGGTGGTGTCTGGGGTTTTGGTGGATGTGGTGGCTGTGTCTGTGGGTGTTGGGATGGTGTCTGGGGTTAAAATAGATGCAGTGGCTGTGTCTCTTGGTGTTGGGGTGGTGTCTGGGGGTGTGGTGGATGTGGTGGTGGTTGTGAGTGGGGTGAGTGACTGTTGAGTGCTTGTGTGTCTTGTGGAATTTGTGTTTATGTGTGATGCTTGTGGCTGTTGAGGTGTGTGCACGCGTATGTGTGAGGGTGCTTTGGACAGGTATGGGAATGGAGAAATCAGATGGGGAAGAGGAAGGTGGTGGGGGGAGGATTTTGGGAGATGGAAGGCTGCCGTGAGGGAGGAGGCCAGAGCCTGATAAGATCTCTGTAAGCCAGACATAGCACTGTGAATGCCTTCCTGGTACGCAACCATGTGTAGGAGCTGGGAGCCTTGCACCTGGATGGCATTCAGAATGGCAGTCTGATCCACAGAGATGATCCTCAGGAGGTCAATAGCCTCCTCACTCAGGGCAGCAGCGGAAACAGAGGCAGGGAGTGAGGTGCCTGGCATGAAGGAGATGGCTACCCTCTTAGGGGAGCGAGCAGGTTATCTGGGTGGGTAGCAACAGCGAGGGTGGAGATAGAACTGGGGTGATGGAAAAGGATGGAGCAGGTGTAGGTCCTGAGTGTTCTGCCACCACTAGGGAGGGTCAACTGGAGGTCGCCTCAGAAGAAGATGATGTGGAGCTGGTCTCCTCAGTGGCAATCCGCTCACCCTCTGGGCCACTGGGTCCCTCCATGTCTGATGTCTCGTGACTAGAGGTACAGTGGCCAGCTGCTTCCCCACTGATGTCAGCCCTGTCTCCTCTGCTTGTCTGTGATGATGCTGAAATGACAAATAGGGTCAATCTATGTGCCTAAGCACACTTGAACAACACCTTCAATTACAAAACATTAACATAATTTACAGAAACCCCCAGCCCCAACACTGCATGCATGCATGCTACATGAACTGTAAAGATTTGCACACAGGGAAATCAGGATCACAGACAACTTCAATTGCATGAGTGAAGTTCTCCAATCACAAAACCCATGGATCAAGTAGGAGACCTTGTCACCTTGAATGGTTTGGCTCTTGTAGCACCCCGCTAACCTGATGGCATAAAAAATAAATGGCAATGCCAAGGACATTTCACAGATTCCACACACGTTCCAGCAATCAGCAAATGTTCATGTACACAATACCATATCATGGTGAAATAATGGGCAAATAATCCAGCCACGTTGCAGTAAGAAGTACAGTTCGCTGACTAAGGTGTCATGGAAACACCCATGTCACACTGTAAAACTCACCAATGGTAACTTCACAATATGTACATTGTCTAAACAGTCTAATGGAAGTTGTACTAATGTTGCTTTGCTAGATAACACATCTTGCACAAGCAAGTGCTCTGGAAACAATCTGGTCAAAATGTCTGGGAGATTTGTCTACCAATATTCACAGCACAACAAATCATCTGGGCCTAGGGAAATCACCTTTTTCGATTTGTACTGCTGAGAACACCCTTCTAACACTTCATAACTAAAAGGCAAAAGTCCATTAAATGTTGTTGTAGCTCGGGGAATCTCCAATATCTGAAGAGGGCCTTTAACATGTTTTTCAATGGGAAGGCACATCTCTATACCTTCTTGTCATGCAAACACAGATTCCATTGAATTACTGAGTACACACACTCACATATGATTCCAGCATTTCTGCATGTCACTCCCTGATGCATTTCAACAGTTGGGTAATGAACCTTCAACAATTAGCATGTGCAGAGCACTTAGCCAAGTGCTTCAACATCAATGGCATGGAAGTGCACAATGTGAGTAATTACTATAGGTCTACCTGTCATATCTTTCATTGCTTCACAATGGTTCATGGTAAATGGCATAGAGTAACAGGTTAGAGTATGTGTGACCCAACAAACAATGTTGACACACTCCTGTCTGTTGTCCCACATGAACTGTATATCCATGATATAAAACTATTTACCAAGAAATGTTTGCATGCACACAAAAGTGATGGAGTCATCCCATGAAAGGTAGATCATGTATGAAACAGTAGTGGAAATTATACTACAAAAGTGCAAGGTACGCATGCTAACATGTAGGCACAAATACTGATGCCACCAGTGATATTACTCAAATCATGTAACTGTACATTCCCTAATTACCAAGGGAAAGCATTGCTCAGTACAAAGGACAATATACCCTATGTCACACGTATAATGGCCACTATTAAATCAGAGACAGTAATGAGGCACCATTACTCTTGACACATTGATGACAAGTGGCCTGTTGGGTACAGATGCCAATATACTCTCTTGAGCAGACCCATGACTGAATACTGTGATCTATTACCTCATGTTGTTTGATGACTGGGCCGACACACTGAAGACTAGTGAACAATTGGATACAAATGACACCCACAACATGAAACAACATGAGATGATTTACCACTACGCTCAGCCATGTGTCTGCTCAAGAGAATATATTGGTGGTGGTCTTTACTCGGTTGTGTCCCTGGCCACTAGGTCAAAAGGCAAGGCACATCACCATGCACCAACTACATTACCTACACAAACAATGACTCATCGTGTGTATCCCACATTGGGCATCTCCAATATTCAAGGCAAGATGGTAGCCTGGCAATGTAACAGGTATGAATCTTCCCAGGGCTCACCACCTTGTAGCTGCTGTGCTCCCCTGCAAAGCCCGTCAAGCTCCGGTAAGGCCACCGCCAGTATGCAAACCATCAGGGGGACACATTGGAAGGACAGCCCCAACTGGACCTCTGCAATCTTCCGGGCCAGCGTCTAAGGTCCTTCCACCTTTTGTGACAATGGATGCTCCGCTGGCGATATAATACCAGGGTTAAGGCTCTCAAAATGCCTTGCTTTTGATGGGCATTGACCTGTATGGATGCAATAGACAAAAGAAGAGGTCACAAAAATTGCACTTTTCTTAGGGTAACTGGTTGTACAACACACATTTTGGAAACACCTAGCATAAGTATTTTGTATTTGTCAACACACAACATGTGTAAAGCACACATGGTGATGAGTACAGGGGCATTAGTACACACTTTGTGAGTCATCTGCTGACTATCCGCAAACCTGGTCATGCCCTACACTGACTAAGCATGCCCACTGACGTCATGTAGCCCAGGGACAAGCAACATGTACTGTGAGCCACTAAGAAACACAAACACCATTGTGACCTTCTGAAGGTTAAACTACTTGTGCATGACTGTACAGACACCTTTACATGCAGGCACATCAACTTGCTGCACATGGTTCAAACAGGCAGCTACCATGGTACAGACTGCACTGTAAGACTTAGGTGACAATGAAAGGGCTGACATGGTTGCTACTGACAGTTTCTTCTCTGTGGATGTGGAGACGTGGTATACATAATGCAGTGGGTTTGTGTGGTATGTACTGGTATCACTGGAGAGACACCTCTTAGCATATGTGGCACTCCTACAGAGATGGCATTCAACATACTAATGTATGTTTGTTCTGATTGGTTGCTTGTAACAAAGCTAGTGATTCACATGACATGAACTCCCCTTCAATAGCCACGTATCTGCACTGTTGGTTTGTCACCTTTGCAATAGGCCTGTACTGTACAAACATGACTTCTAGAAAGGTGACAACAGACCTGTGGGAATAAGGGGCCTGTCATTAGTCAATGACACAAATTGAAAATGAGGGTCAATGGAAATAAGTACCAGGTCCTGTGGTTACCTCCGCCCTCATTTCTAATATAGTCAATGTAAAAGCATTCAAGCCAAATCTTGCTTCTGAAGAATCATTTTTGCCACATCCAAGGATCAGAAGGTCTAAAGGGAGTGGAACCAGTGGCTCAGTGGCATAGCCACAGTTACTGTGTACCAGCCTAGGCTATGTCCCAGACTGTGAAAAGGCTTTGACCAGCCTTGCTCTTTCATGCTGAGCATATAGAACCTACATGAGCATCACAGTTCCATCACTTCCATGCATGACAGTACATCATGTGGCCATCCTCTATGTGACTTCAGGATTGTGTGGCACTCTTAAGGGCTCAGTGAGTTTTACATTGGTCTCATACCACAGTTTGTCAAGGCCTGATCTGGGCTGAGTGATTTGTGGGATTTTACACATTGTTAACAACATCCTTAACTGACTCAAACAGAATATATATACACAGCTCATGCTGTAATGTAAATACATTTACTGTGTGTTTACCATCATCGGATCATCAGATATATCATTGTTTGGCTGCAACATTTGCCTGCATGGATATACGAATGCAACACAAGGAGGATTTAGGGCCTATCACACAACACAATGGTCATGTGAAATACTCAAAGTACAGGGCTCCACAATCCACAATCTGTACATCCTATGTATGGACCACAGATTGTGACAACAGTCACCCAAATAACTCACTGGGACTCAGAGACACATTGTAGTCTGTGAGAAAGGAAAGGATGGTTTTGAACATAGTCAAATATGTATGTGAGATAGTTATCTGTTCCTCTGGTGAGCCATAGAGCTGACCATGCAGGGGAAAGACCTCTCCAACTAGTTTCTCCAGCTCCTCTGGAGAGAAGGCAGGGGCCCTTTCATCTGCTTGGCCTGGCATGATTGCTCCCAGAGGTAGCACACAGAAGCTAAAGTGTTAATGGCAGCAGTGTCAGGCGGCAAGTGAATCATTTTCCAAACTGCGGCATACATGTTCACCATGTACGCGATCATCACCATGACGGGCACAGACATTGGGCCTCAACAGTCAAAGTCAACGTTAGACTATGGCTGCGTCTGCCGCGTGGTCGACTTCTGGCGGTGGTGGAAGGTTCTTAAAGTCCGATAAATGAGATCAGGCATCTGCTGTTTTGGCAGTTGAAACTACAGTTTTGGTAACTGTTAAATGTGTCACAACATCTAATAATGTGTAGTAACATCTCAACAGATGTAAATCTCCCTTGATATGTAGATTATCCTACACAATCATCAGTGTAGTGCATTGCTAGTCACAGATACCATCTTACTCCTGTGCACTGTACATTGATGGTATTTTTAGTGTCAGAACATACTTTATAACATCAAGGGGCACAAAAGGAGCTGATATGTGTGTTAGGCGCACACATATGTTGTAGACACATGTCTAGACAACCATGGGGATCATACCTGGACCTTGAGTAGTAGACAGTTTTGATGTATATTAGGTGTAATGTATTTCCAGTCAGTAATGTTTTGTCACATCATTTTGGTCTGAACACAGTGACTAATGCTCCAACTCATTTAATTCCACAAATAGGTACCCTCGGAGAGAGAGGATGTGACAACCTCCAGTGTACTGTCCATTTACAGACCTGCAGACCATTGCTGAACGTGACGTAATAAAGCAGTTCCGTCTGAATAGGCAAACAATCCAAGATCTATGTCGTCAGTTGGATCCAGATCTCTTGCCCCAGAACAATAATACGACATGTACACCACCCGTTGTGAGACTCATGGCAGTATTACACTTCCTGGCCACAGGGTCATTTCAATATACAGTGGTTATATCTGGTGGTTGGTCACAACCTATGTTCGGAGGTATTTTAAAAGACGTCCTATCAGTAATAATGAAACACATTAACAGCTATTTCAGGTTCCCCAGACATAAAGATTTAGCCAATATGAAGGTTGACTTCTATGGAGTTGGTCACCTCCCACATGTTGTGGGAGCCATTGATGGCACCCATATTGCATTGGTGCCACCGCATGCAAGTCTATCACAACAGGAAGCACTGCCATTCTATTAACATGGAAGTTGTGTGCTTGTCAGTTCTGTA
This sequence comes from Pleurodeles waltl, assembly GCF_031143425.1. Lineage (NCBI taxonomy): Eukaryota > Metazoa > Chordata > Amphibia > Caudata > Salamandridae > Pleurodeles > Pleurodeles waltl. The sequence continues at coordinate 48,895,775 of NC_090437.1, forward strand.
CATTTCAAACATCTGTGCCTGGTTCCCAGGTTCAGCCCATGATTCCTTTGTTATGTGAACAACACCATACCCCAACTGATGTCACAACAGCAACCAAAGAGGGCTTGGCTTGTTGGTAAATTTCATCTGTCATGATTTGTGTGTGCAAAGTCAGGTGCTACAATCAGGAAGTATCTGACTTGTTGTGGCACTTATGTCTCATTACAAAACAGGAAACTCAGCATATCCCAATTGTCCTTGGTTAACACCGCTGAGGAATCCAACTACACCAGGCGAAGTCCGCTTCAATGAGGCCGATAGAAAAACATGGCAGCCAGTTGAGTGGGCATTTGGGCTCCTGAAGGCCACATTTTGATGCCTGGAGAAGACTGGGGAAGCCCTCCTCTCCTCACCTGGAAAGGCGTGTCAAATCACTTTAGCGTGCTGCATGCTCCATAACATCACAGTGCGAAGGAATATCCCTGACATCCCAGAGGAGGGGAACCCTCCGGAGCCACCTAGTGAGAATCCGGAAATGCCAAATGAAGATGATAGTGGTGAAGAGGAAAGAGCTGACTTGCCACAAGATCTCATCAACAGCTTCTTCTCATGAGTGTAAGTATGTCATGAGATGTCATGACTTTGACTGTATAATGAACTCTTGTTGTGATAATGTGAGGAGTATATTTGTTGGAAAAGTCTGGAAGCTGAAACTCTGGTAAATACTGGTAGTGTTCTAATGAAAAACCTTTTGACACAGTCACATTTTGAAGATGTTGCTTTGTTTGTGTGAGATTTATAACCTGGACTGTGTTCTCCAGACATTTGCTATGTGAATTGTCATATGTATGATTTCAAAATTCTATTCCTTGTTTTTGCATTTGTTCAGGTACCTTCACCACAACATCTTCACTGGGACATTTCCGAGTTCTGACATTGGCAGGTATATGATGCTGTTCGGACGTACAAAGTGGACATGGACTGTGCCTGGGAATGTATGTCACAGACCTTGGGTGTGCAAGACATGTGCGAAGACAGTTTGCACAGTGATCGGAAGGAAATTTAGAAAACTCCATTGGACTTGTTCCTTGTCGTGTGGTGGCACTGATGCATCATGTGCTCAGACAATATGCATTTGTAGGCCTAATTCATGTTAGTTTCCCTTCACATTGGCTAAATACTCTTTTTGCATGAACTGTATGTAGCTGTTAGATATCATTATAAGCCAAAGCACCTGTTGCATATCACTGACCTTTGTTTGTGTCATACCACCAGATGCAGAAGCACTGGATTGTAATGATCCTGTGATCAGAAACTGTTGTACTGCCATCTGTTTATATGATGTTGGATTCCTTTTGTGAGGTAGGTGATTTGGCTCCAACTGATGACATCAACCAGATTAATTTTTGCCTATTCTGTAGGACAATGTCTGATATATTCCTTCCTTCCATGTTCTAGAGGCCTGTTCCTGTAAATGTGATCAATTACACAGTATGCATCAAACATTCATGGTTTTCTATGTTTCTGACATCTTAACATCCTATGATTGGATCAATGTAATTAAAATCTTCTTAAACAAGAAACATGTATGTATGTGTTGGTGTGGCATGGTTGTGATCCTGAGCTAAACATTGTTGTCATGAAACATATCCCTACTTTTCATTGTATAGTTCACATGTTCTTACATATGCTAAATGTGAAATTTAAGACATTAGACAATGACTTTGTGACTGGTGAATATATTACAGAGCTAAGACTGAACATAATCTCATGACAAAAGAGTAATATAAATTAAATGTGAAGGAGTCAGTCATGGTGAATGAAACCATAGAAGTAGATGCCACACCATGAGAAGTCCAAAGTCCACAGTATTCCTCCCATCAGAAATGGAATGGGGTTCATGATCAGACCACAGGGTGAATGTATGACACACAAAGGAGGCCCATCATGCCTTATGACTCATGATAGACCCCCCAAGACTTGGCTGATGGTATTCGGGTTGTGACCGGCTCCAGTGGCCTCACTCTGCTGGCCCACAGAATCCCTCCCACAGACCTTACCCCCACAAGCCTGTGCCCTTGGCACAGAGTGCCCACTCCTGCTGGGTCCTGGACCCTCAGTGTCAGGATTGATGATTTGCACCTCATGATTCAGGACTGGGGGGTACAAGATGGTAGCAACTCAGCTAGATACACAGAGCGGGGGCACGTTGTTGTGTGTGATGTAGAAGCAACTTGGGTGGGAGGTGTTACTGTGGGCACAGTGAGACTCACTGTTGCTGTGTGATCAAACTACCCAGATGGGCCAGGACCGTCGTCCACATGTCCAGGAGTGTCGTCATCACTGAGGGCTTCATCCAGAGGTGTCTTGGGAGTCTTGTCAGTGGATAATGTCTGGCCAGGTACTGTGCCAGCTCGACCTGCTGAGAAATAGAATACATTGTTATTGTTTGAAATGTGGAATCTACATCCAAAGGTTTTGTGTCACCGTAAGTAGAGACCCTGGACCATCTTAAGTGGTAGATTTGAGGATTGTGCTATGTTAGCAAGGCATTTAAGTTGTTGACAGGACGTGTGAAGCTTGCAGAAACTATTAGACTCAAGCAGCTCATTAAATGTGCTGATCGGTTCCACTTTAAGTGAGGGAATGAACATGACATCTTAGAAACAGTTAAGCCAACACAATGGAGAGGAAGATGGGTATTTGACTATTCCAAGACCTAGTTGTTTGAGATACAGGTGAACACAAAACTTTGTTGTATATGTAGCAGTAGCCATCATATGAGCAGTGCTGAGTCATTGTGTTATCTACCACTACCGATCTGATGAAGCAGATTACTGCCTTAGGAATACTTGGTGTATGTACAAACTTGGTAAGGTATCATTCCTGTCGTCAATAGTTTCATTTTGGGATACCAGGACAAGAGTTAGATAGGTAGATAGACACGTCTCTGAGTTGAGCATGATATGTATATTGCTCACTCCCATGTGAGTGAACATCATATGAAAGTTGAAACACAGGGGTATTTGGACAAGTGCAGAAAGGCCTGTTGGTTTGAGTTGCAGGAGCATAACCTCCTGGTAGTTGTAACCATGTCACTTGCTGAATCCCCAGGGAGCGTACATCATTTGAGAGATGGCACACAGGTATATTTGGACAAGTGCAGAAAGGCCTGTTGGTTTGAGGTATAGAAATAGGGCATCCTGGTATTTGTAGTTATATCACTTTCTGACTCCCCACACTACACAAGTGCTAAAGTCCCAAGAGACGGTACATCATTTGAAAAATTACACACAGGTGTATTTGGACAAATGTAGAAAGGCCTGTTGGTTTCAGTTACAGAAACAGGGCCTTCTGGTAGTTGTAGTCATATCACTCTCTGTACTTCCCAACACTTGAAAAATGTTTAATCTTTTATATCTGTTGCCACACTGCAGTAAGGTTGAACGATACATTTACATGTCGACACAGACCATGGGTCCTGGGATTATTTTTTGATATTGAAACACTTACAGATCCTATTCTGGCATGTAATGGGGACTGATACATGTGATGTTATGTATGACAATGAACGTTGACATGCTTACATCTCTCCTACTCTGGGTATTGCATGTTGTGAAAGTAGATGAACAACACAGTGGCAAAAGGTTAGTTGTGAGCATACATGACATTGAAGATTTGTGACAGTTTTAGTGTTGTAACGTACTAGACTCCACTCCCCCAGCTATTCCTATCAAGCCCTCAGGAGGCCGGATGGACAAGTCCTTCTCCTCCCAGGGAAATAGTTGTACTGGGACACTGGGAGGACCACCACCAGTCTTAATGTGTTGCCTGGAGGCCAGGGAACACACCTTCCCCCACAGGTCATTCCACCTCTTCTTAATGTCCTCCTTTGTACGCAGGGTGGTGCCTACAACATTTACTCTGTCAACTATCCTTTGCCTCATTTCCATTTTCCTGAGAGGAGTATGCTGGACTTGGGTTCCAAAAAATGGTGGTTCTACTCCCATTATTTTATCCATCATGACTCTTCAGAAAATCTGGGATTTTTGGGATGTGACATGGATGTAAATGGGTGGCAGGAACATACTTAACAACAAAAGTGATATAGGGACTAAATGAACAAAAGTGTGTGAAAGGTGTTAAATGGGATGGTGAAAAAAGGGGTGCCTTATCGATCAATGATGAAAAAAAGGTGGGCTCTGATCTCTTTCTTGCAGTGCTGCAGTGGACAGCCAAAGGACAATGGTCTGGGAAGGGGTGTGTTTTTTAGTGTGATTTGCAGGGGAGTCCACTGGGCGGATGTATGTCAGCTGTGTTATTTTTCCAATCCATGCAAAAGTCTGTTGCTTTGCTGAATGTGTACCACAGTGGCTGACCACTGTCAGATAACCGCCGCAAGGAGACTACCACAACAACTGTGTTTTTGTAATGGGCTCAGTGGTTCCCTGTGATCATGACGTGACAGAGTACACACTGCCTGGATTGCAGGCTGCTGAGCAGCTGGCGGGCAGCCATTTGTTTTGGCAGATGGTGGTTCAGCCTGCATATATTGTAATATGTCGGTCTGGAGTCCGCCAGCCCAACAGTCTTCTTAGAACTGCCTCCATGGTGGTCTGGTGGTCCAACCACCAAACTTGTAATCATCCCCTTTGACTGAGGCAGGAATAATCAATTTAAACCCATCGAAGTCCCACACTTCCCTCATTGTTGCTTTACTGGAGCAGGAATGCTTAGTTTAACCCCTCCAAAGTCCAACACTATCCCTACTGTTGCCTTGGCTGGAGTGAGAAATAGTAAAACTAACCCCTCCAAAGTCCAATGCTTTCCCTACTTTTGCTTAGACTGGAGTGGGAATAGTAAAGTTAACCATTGCAAATTCCACTGATTTTCCTACAGTTGCCTAACTGTTGTTTAGACTGGAATTTGAATAGTAAATTTAACCCCTCTGAAGTCCAACACTTTAACTACTCTTGACCTGATTGGAATGGAAATAGTAAATTTAACCCCTCATAAGTCTAACACTTTCCCAACTGTTGTGCTGAATGTGGTAGGAAGGGTAAATGTAACTGATCTGAAGTCTAACACTTTCTTTTCTGTTGGCTAGGCTGGAGTGGGAATAGTGAATTTAACCCCGCCAACACTTTCTCTACTGTTGCACACAATGGAGTACGAACAGTAAATTTAACCCCCTCCGAAGGCCAACACTTTCCCTGCTTTTGCATTGCTGAACTGGAGTGGGAATAGTGTATGTAATATTCTCAGACTCCAGTATTTCTCCTAATATTGGTTACATTCATCTAATTTTATTATTTGTCTATTTTTTACACCTTCTATTATTTAATTGTATTTTTAATGTTTATTGCATTTTTACTAAATTTGTCTTTGGTCTTTTAAGTTTGTGATATCGTATTTATTGGCTAAATTAATCAAGATATACTGTTATTGAATTGTTTATTCTTTTTAAGTTTTTTAAATGTGTGCATGGCATAATATATACCTTTATCTATCTATCTGAAGACAGGTACACAATTTTTTACAGCAATTTCGCCTCCTTGGGAGGGTTCGAAAGATGAACTTGCAACCAGGGAGAAAACGTCTCTTAAGAGGACAAGGCAACAGCACAGGAGGAAGAGCAAGAGGGGAACAAAGAAGGAAAAAGCGCATTGGACTTTACCCCCGTGGGAACACAAAGAGGGGTTCAACCACAGGGAAAATAATGGAAGGTAACAGTACTGTTGCTAATCTATCCAGCAGAAGCCTGACTCCTACTGAATTGAGGCTATTGGAATTTGGACTCTCCTTTTGCCCCACAGGGGACTTTGAATTTGTTGAAACAAGGATTGACCTTTTTATGTTCATCAGACGCTTGAAATTGATGACATTTTAGAAAACAAACATAGCATCTTTAACAATAAGAACAGTCAACAAGAATTATAGTGCCCTTGATAATCTTTCTATTGGAGATATTGATTTTTTTATTACTCTTGTAGAAATGCAGGATGAACAGACCAGTAACAATGATATTGAGCAGCTGTTGCAGGATCAGGATATTGCCTTTGATCAGTGTTGAAATCACTTTTAAACCTGCTGGCGCGCCTGGTCCTTAATAAGTAAACTTACAAGGGGACGCGTATAGGTCGATGAACCTTTTGGATCGCATGGAGTATCCTAGCTATATAGTAATCGATGAACATCAATTATCAATGTAATCAATCAATAACCACTAAAAGAATCATTAAGCATGAGACAATATATCAACATTTCGTGAATAACTAGAACTCAATTATATGTTTTATCAATTTCATTTCCCTATTAGTTACAGTACTAAGTCATGAGGTTAATTCAAACTTTATTCAATCAGCCCAGAATTAGCTCATTAGTGACCACCAATAACATAATCTAATCAGAACTTTAGAAAATTAATGCCCTAATGCTTTAGCATAAGCAATCATAGATTAATATATTGACATTAATAGCAGAATTCAGCAATCAGTTTGTCAATCATTTGTCACTGTCAATGTCACCCTAAGAATACCTTACCTAAACCAGATTAGCATTAGCATGTGGGACTTCATGCGAAAAAACAATTTAGAAACACAAATTTAGAAAACATCTAGCTAAAAGAAAAATGTATTCAAACAGCGCAGTTGGTACCTAGAAAGAAAAGCACAAAGTTAACATTCACATTGTCATAGCTCCCTATCCATAGAATGGATCAGCAACAAAGTCAGTCTTTGTCTTCAGGTCATCAATCGATCAGCAAAGCATCAGGCTCTCAAGCGTATAGGTCGATGAACCTTTTGGATCACATGGAGTATCCTAGCTATGTAGTAATCGATGAACATCAATTATCAATATAATCAATCAATAACCACTAAGAGAATCCTTAAGCTTGAGACAATATATAAACATTTCATGAATAACCACAACTCAATTATACATTTTATCAATTTTATTTCCCTATTAGTTACAATACTAAGTCGTGAAATTAATTCAAACTTTATTCAATCAGCTCAGAATTAGTTCATTAATGACCACCAATAACATAATCTAATCAGAACGTGAGAAAACATATGCTCTAATGCTTTAGCATAAGCAATCAAAGATGAATATATTGACATTAATAGCAGAGTTCAGCAATCAGTTTGTCAATCATTTGTCACTATCAGCGTCACCCAAAGAATACCTTACCTAACCCAGATTAGCATTAGCATGTGGGACTTCATGCGAAAAACAATTTAGAAACACAAATTTAGAAACAATCTAGCTAAAAGAAAAACGTATTCAAACAGTGCAGTTGCAACCTAGGAAAAAAAGCTCAAAGTTAACAGTCACATTGTCATAGCTACCTATCCACAGAATGGATCAGCAACAAAGTCAGTCTTTGTCTTCAGGTCATCAATCGATCAGCAAAGCATCAGGCTCTCAAGCGCATAAGTCCAATGACAAAAACTAGGCCACAATGTTGGCTAAGTTAACTCTACAATATAATGCAAAACATAGATTATACATCTTAATATGACATACTACTATATTATTTTTGTTCATTTTCAATATTTTATACATTGCTAATCATTTTAGTAGAAGTTCGTATAAGCTGGCTGTCACTCTCCATGGGCACATTTTAAAACGTACAAATTAATTTTTTCTACAATTAATTTCTCTATTAACTTTTTGTTATTCAAAACACGTAAACATTCATTAATCATTTCTAATTAGCATACCTGCTTCAACAGCCCCTCCACTGGTGACTAAATATGTCATCACACCATTCTTTATCACATTTCACAATTTCGTTTCTGCTGTATTTTGTCTCCTCCTCAAGTCTTCTCTATAGATGTTTTCCCTGTTTCGTTCTTCCATCCTTTGGTTATTTTTAGACCTTTTCAATTTAATCTTTTGACACAATTTACATGAACCCCATAATCCTAGTATGCAAGCAATCACAATTAATATTCCCTGTATGATTTTTAATAATACCCCATTCCAAATGTTACTAAGCCAATTTCCCACTAAAGCAAATCCCTTTCCAACCTTTTCCCCAACACCTGGTTCTTTCAATTATTTTAAATCCTTATTTGAGTTAGACAGGTTAGTGAGTAAGTCTCTTATCTCCCTGTCATTATCCTGAATATATGAACAACAATGCCTAGAATTAATCATCTTACAGACTCCGCCGTCTTTCCTTAAAAGAATGTCTAAAGCAAGCCTATTTTGAAGCGTCATAGCTCAATCCGTGGCTAATTCAGTATCTACCAGGAATATTGCTCCTCTAAAGTTTGTCATCATGTTCTCCACAATAGTAGACAACTTTCATATCTTGATTGAATTCTGGATGACTCCCACTGAAGGAATCACTGCACCAAAGATATCTGCCACAACTGCAGAAGAGGTTTCCCTCCTCTGTTGCTTATGATGTAATTCAGTCAATTTCAGAAACTTCTTTAAATCATCTATCTGATAGATGTTAGGGAAACCTATCCCCAAATAACATGTCACATACCATCCTCTTGGAAGACGGTAATAAGCATTGAGTCCACAAATGTAATAAATCCCAGGATTCGCAGGGTCCTGACCATTCAGCATAAAAGTCCACTTATTCTGAAAGAAAAACGCATGCCTACATTCCCACAAATAAAGGGGGTTATTCCAACTTTGGAGGAGGTGTTAATCCGTCCCAAAAGTGACGGTAAAGTGACGGATATACCACCAGCCGTATTACGAGTTCCATAGGATATAATGGACTCGTAAGATGGCTGGTGGTATATCCGTCACTTTACCGTCACTTTTGGGACGGATTAACACCTCCTCCAAAGTTGGAATAACCCCCAAAGTGTCAGTGCATGATTTTGGCCTATATATACATAGCTTCCCTACATGTAAAGTATCTAATTATGATTTCCCTTGCATTTTAATTGAGGTGTAAGCAGAATAATTCTTGTAAGTTCTTTTCTCTAAACCTTTTTCTAATTTTTCTTTTAATGCCTTTCTTCTATCACCATTATGCCCTATGAAGCTCTTTTCTAAAGGTGTAAGCAAACATGTTAGATTGTTCCTGTGTGTGTAGGCTGTCCCAAATGTTAATGTAGGCTCAAATAATCCTCTAACTAGTACTATGTCATGCTCTCTAGCTACTTTACTCAGATATCTAATAATTGGGACAAACGAAAACACAACATCATGATTGGAATTAAAATACCCTACATACTCTTTATTATAGAACCTTGTTAGTAGCAAGCTACAGCTTATTCCATAGGTTAATGGTAAACTGTGGTACGTAACTCCTTCCTCTACTGATGAAGGAATTTGAGTACACACAAGACAATCCCTTGCATTCATTGTTTCAACATACTCACTCAACAAACAATAGAAGACATTAGAAGAAAGCTCTCCTTGAGCATTAGTATAGTCATGCAAGGACTTCTCATCTAACTTAAACTTCTCTAAAGCCGTTAGTATAGTAGTCTCAGGAACAGAAATACAATTGGCTCCGTTCATATCAAGAACAGACATTCCCACAATCACTATTATAAACATAATCCCACACATAATCGCCAATCTAGTACTCATATATCTACAGCGCCTAGCATTTCTACCTTGATTATTTAACTCAGCCATGATCTATGTAGAATCAGAAAGCAGAAGTAACTCTTTTATAAGGTGCTGTAAAAATCAAAAATAAGGAAATAATTATTCTCTCACATTTCAGTTTTGCATCCAGGAACCCTTTTCCTTTGTCAAAATCGATTAGCAGCTTGTAACATCCGGTTTTATGTCAAATCAGGTCATCAATGTCTCTTCCAATTAATTTTCAACAGTCTCTTTTAGACTTTTCGGATTAGCTCAACAAATCAGCTCTCTGTTCCCCTTCAGGTTACATCAAAATACTGACTCAGAACTTCTCTATCAAAACAAAAGGACATAAACTCGTGTTGCCATTCATTTGCAGTTGCATACGCCCATTTGGGACCTATGTAATGTCAACTTGCTATTCTCATTCTTTTCAACCTTCAATCACCACTTAATTCACCTTCACTCAATTCTTCTTTTCTTGTGGTATCTACTTCTTCCTCTATTGTTTAATTGATGACCAATTATTTTCTCTTCCCTATTTGCTAATCAGGCCAATTATCTCCTTTTCTCAATCCTTCTGTTAGTATTCTTCTCAGGATCTGACTCTTCTCCCTCTCTTTCTCTATGGTGTTTTCTCTTGATGGACCTGCAAAGGGCTCAGGAGAAGTCGGATTACCTTGACTTTGATCCGTCTCAACTCTTTCCCCCTCTTGCTCTGGCACTTGCTCTGTCTGGTTTTCACCACCGTCTGCTTCTGGGAGAACCTCTCCTGAGCTTGGCTCTCCTGCTGTATCCGTTGAGATAGATTCTTCCGCACCCTCCTGTAATTCTTCACCTTCGTCTCTTACAGGGGTAATAGAACCATCTTCCACCAGTGCTGGTTCAACTTCAGGCTCCCTTGGCTCCTTTTCTGGTGCAGGTGCGGCAACCTGTTTTGCTGTTGTTGGTGCTCCCAACTACACTTCTTCATGATCCTTTGGACATACCACTCTCTTAGTATGGCTCGCATGTATCCTGTTTGGACAGCTGTCTTAGTTGTTAGTACCACCTGATAAAGACCCCTCCAACGCGGTTCCAAACAGGTCTTGTGAATATGCTTTCTGACAATGACCCAATCACTGGCTCTCAGGTTGTGCCCTGGATCGTGGATGGGTTGCAGGGTGGTGGCCTGCACCTGGTGAGAGAAAGAGCGAACCACATCAACCAGACCCTTGCAGTAGTCCAACACCATATCATCTGTAATATTCACAAGTGCATTTGCTGGAACTTCTGGCAATCTCATTGCTCTGTCCATGAGGATCTCATGGAGCGACAGCCCTGTCTTCCTGTCAGGTGTATTTCTAATTGACATCAGCACCAAAGGCAATGCATCTGGCCATTTCAGATTCGTAGCTGCACACATCTTTGCAATTCTTGATTTCAAGATACCATTCATCTGCTCCACCAGTCCTGATGCCTCAGGGCGGTAACTACAATGCAACTTTTGCTCAATGTTTAGTGCTGCACATAAGAGTTTAATCACCTCATTGTTGAAGTGAGTTCCCCCTATCTGATTCTAAAGAGATCGGAAACCCGAAACGTGTTATTAACTCCCTAAGTAACAACTTTGCTACTGTGAGACTGTCATTCCTTCTTGTAGGGTATGCTTCAATCCGGTGACTAAAAACACACACAATCACCAATACGTACTTCAAACCTCCACATGCAGGCATCTCAATGAAATCCAAATGCATTCTGCTGAATGGACCTCCTGCTCTTCCAATGTGGCTCAAGTTCACCACTGTCCCTTTTCCCAAATTTAGCTGCTGACTATACAGCGATGACATACTCCCTCTGCTGACTGCCTAAACTTGGGATTAAACCACTCAATCTTGAACAAACGGACCATTGCATCCCTCCCAATATGTGCCTGACCATGGTACTAACGGGCCATTTGTGACAATAAACTATTGGGCAGGACCATCTGACCCTTCTCGGAAACCCAAATCTCATCAGGACGTTGGACACATTTTAATTTCGACCAGAGTTGTTTCTCTTCTTTGTAAACATTATCTTGCAATGTTTTCAATTCTTCCAAAGTATCTATCATTTTCAATGCAAAACTTGTACATGGGTCATCTTCTTCCGACATCAGTTCCCACTTGTTTTTGAACGATATACAGTTCAATGTGCAAAACCTTGCAACTTGATCCGCATATCCATTTCCCAGTGAGATGTAGTCTTGTGTCTTTTGATGTGCACTGCAGGTAACTGTATTGCATATAGCAATTCTCGTTTTCTGTCACCATTTCTTACTGGTGAGCCAGTAGAGGTCAGGAAACCCCTTTGCACCCACAATTGACCAAAATCATGAACAATTCCAAATCCATATTTGCTGTCAGTGACTCTCAGTCTCGCAGACACATGGCACGCTCTAGTAAGAGCTGCCAATTCTGCTACTTGTGCAGAATATACACTTTGAAGCCAGGAAGCTTCTAATGTACCGATGATTGTGCATAAAGCATATCCTTCTCTCAATGTCCCTGTACCATCTTTGAGACATGACCCATCAACAAAGACAATTTGGTCATTTTCTTCCAATCGTGTATCTCTGATATCAGGTCTTGGTTTTGTGCACAATTCAGTTGCCTCAAGACAATCATGCTGAATGTCTTCCTCTTTTTCAATCTCAATGGTATCACTCAAGGTATTTTGATTTCCTCTGAATAATTTTTATCGCTGCTTAGTTTTATTGAGACTCTGCATTACTGTGTCTTTTAATTTTGTGTGACCTTTTTAAATTGACCCCTTTTAATCTTTTTAAGGGGTCGCTGGGGGCTATTTGGAACATTTTAATGTATATTATTTTTTCTCTGTGTTTGTTTTAACACTGGGCCTGTGTTTAGAGGCATTCCGGTTGTGTTAATTTCTTCGGGCTGCCATTATTGGGCCACTTCCGGCAGACATTTTGGTTGCCGCTCTAGTTTTTGGATCCTTGGAGCCAGGCCTGGCGTCCCGCATGGTCTATTTAAATGCGGGCGGCCGCTGTCCACACAGCGGGCGCGCCGCTGGCACCCCAAGAACGCACTAAAGGCAATCCTGTCTGCGCCCATCTGTGCCAGTCCGCGCCCTGATGTGCCCGGAGCCCAGGGATGCTGCCCCTTTTAGGCTAATGTATTCCTCCTCACAATTGCAGATGCTCAGAGGCACTCAAATATGCCCTACATCTGTAAACACTGTTTATCCTTATGCCCGCTCTTCCTGCCCTAGCTGCTCCTGGACGTCCACTGCCATCCCATTCGCTAATATCCCCTCTCACCAATCGGAAAAAAAGCTTTTGCTTAATTGCCGCTCCCTACCGGCACACTCTTTACATATTTACACTCTCCTAGATGATCTTTCGCTGGACGCCCTGTTTCTGTCGGAAACTTGGCTAAATTAAGAATCGTTGGTTGACGTCCGCAAATCTTTACCTTCCATCTATTCTATAGCACACCAAGATAGATTCCCGATGAGGGGTGGCGGCATAGCCATTATCTACAAAAATACTATTAAGTGTGTGACATCGCCACTCGATATCCCAGATTGTGAGAGTATGACTTTCTCTCTATATTTGTCATCCACCTTCACTTTCTCTGGGATACTTCTCTATCGGCCTCCAGGTCCTTGTGCTAGCTTCTTAGAAGCTATGCCTGATGTTGCAGCTAGCCTTATTAGCAAGACTTCTAATTTAACCATCCTTGGGGATTTTAATATTCACCTTGACAACTTAAACTGTCCTTTGGCGAAATCGCTATTAGCTTCTCTCACTGCCCTAGATCTAGTTCAATATGCCACTGGTCCTACTCATTTCAAGGGCCATACTTTAGATCTTATATTCAGCAACATTCTTGATCTCTCCATCTCATCTCCTCTGCCCTTACTTTGGACAGATCATATTCTTTTTTCATTCTCTTTCCCCTATGATGCTCCTAGGGATCTGCAACACAGGTTTACGACTTATGGGCATAGCTGGTCGAAGTTGGTACCCAGTGTATGGCACAGTGCACTTTGTGCCTCTTCCACGATTAACGACTACTCCTCCCTGAATGCCGTGGACTTATTTGATAGTTGGATTTCTACCTCTTTGAACTCCGTTCTACCTATTAAATCAAGAACAAATAGACCCTCCTATGAGTCCAACCCATGGTTTTCTCCTTCTTTACTTGAATTGAGAAAGAACTGTAAAAAGTTGGAGAGAATCTCGAGGAATAATTATAGCCCCTCTGCCAAAGATGCTTATAGGCAAGCCATTAGACTTTATCATGAAAATATCAAAGCAGCTCAAACTAACTACTATACCAATAAAATAGAAAATTCTTCCAACTCCCAGAAAGAAATTTTTCAGATTTTCAAAGAGCTTACTATAACACCTCCACCCCCCTCTTTGATAGAAGCTTTCACGAAACACAGTAATTTATTAGCAGCTCATTTTCAGGATAAGATTACGAAGATATATTTTTGTTTTCTATCTTCCCCTCCTCAGGAGTTTTTAGAAGATCAAGCCACTGATCTCCCGCCCATAGGGACTTTGTTAACTACCTTTTCTCCTCTTACCGATGATTCTACACTCAAACTACTTTCTAGCATTAAATGTAGCTCCCCTCTGGATCCTGCTCCCCTTCTATTCTCTTGAGGGCTGCAGACATTATTGTTCCACCACTTACTAAAATACTTAATAACTCCCTATCTTCAGACACCGTTCCTCAGTCTCTCAAGCATGCCATTATTAAACCCCTCCTGAAAAAAAAAAAACTTGATCCCTCTTCTCTGGAAAACGTTAGACCTATTGCTCTCCTTCCCATAGTAGCTAAGATCTTGGAGAAACATGTAAATCTGGAACTGACCAGCTACCTTGAGAACCACGAGCTCTTACATCCCTCCCAAATGGGCTTCAGAGCTCAACATAGTACTGAGTCGGCTCTCCTCACAGTGACTGAGTCTGCCCGTCAACTCTTAGATCAAGGGAGTTATTTGCCTATCATCCTATTGGATCTCAGTGCAGCATTTGATATGGTAGATCATACTCTTCTTTGCGACAGACTCTCCAAGATAGGGATAGGAGGTACGGCTTTTTCTTGGCTCTCCTCCTTCCTTATAGGAAGATCCTTTCAAGTTTTGGATCGCTCTTTTCTTTCTGACATTTTCCCTCTGACCTGTGAAGTCCCTCAGGGCTCGTCCCTGAGCCCAATTCTTTTTAATATATATTTATCATCTTTGGCCAAAGTGGTTACTCCTCACAATCTCTCAATGGTTACCTATGCCAATGATACCCATCTAGTGGTATCCCTCTCTAGCACTGGAGACTCTTCCTCCACTAATCTCTCCCGTTGTACGAAGGATATTGGTAATTGGATGATCCAATCTAAACTTAAATTCAACAATAGTAAATCAGAAGTACTGATTGTGGGCAACGGTCCTCCTGCTTTTCCCCTGGCACTGTACTCGGAGGCTTTTACTAGTCTGCCTCCTTCAAAGGAGCAGGTTAAAAGCCTCGGTTTCTGGCTTGACCCACGTCTGACTATGGAACTTCAGGCTAAAAAAATCTCCCCTATCTGCTTCGGTCTCATTAGAGCCCTTAGGAAGATTTTTAAGCTCCTAACTTTTACGGCTAGAAGAATCCTTATCCAAGCTCTGATTCTTTCCCACCTTGAATATGGGAACTCTCTGTATCTCAGCTCTCCTGAGTATGTGATAAAGAAGCAGCAGATAGTGCAGAATGCAGCAGCCAGACTTCTCACTAATTTTCCTAGGCATCTTTCGGCTAAGCCATCCCTTGCAGTACTTCATTGGCTTCTCATTAAGCAGCGTATCCATTTCAAAGCCATGTGCATTACTCATAGAGCCCTATATAATAAGGGTCAGTTTTTCTTCAGAAAACTGATTTCTATCTATGTTCCTTCTAGAAGCCTGAGATCATCCTCTACTCAGCAGATTTACATACCTCGTGTCAAGAGATCATGGGGAAGTAACCCTTATTTAATCAAGGCTGCCCGTCTTTGGAACACCCTACCCTCCAAACTTCATCATGAACCGTTGGAGCGTCTGTTTAGGAAAAAATTGAAAACTATCCTTTTCTGCAGTTAACTTGTATTTTATCTTTTTTTTTCTCCAAGAGGGTCACATACCTTTAGCGCTGGGATGCCCTAGCGTAGCTACACGCTTTACAAACCCATAAAACTAAACTCAGAAGTAGTGTTGCCGGGTTCAGCATTGTACATCTTTTCAATTTTACAGTTGGAGCACCTAGAATGCTCGTCTCATACCTTGTCAATCTGGCACCAGTCAAATATTGTGTTTTCGTCCTTGTCAGTAAGATCTCAACAGAGTGAGGTCTATTATCTTGAGAGGGTATCCTATCACTACTCCCTCACATTGAGAGCGGCTTTGACCAACTGCGGCAACAGCATGCAGACAGCCTGGTAAAGCTGCTGTGACTGGGTCCAAGGTAGCTGAAAAATAGGCTACTGGGCGATAAGAACCTCCATGGACCTGTGTCAAGATAGACAAAGAATAAGCACCACGTTCAGGACAAAACAATGTGAATGGCTTTGTGTAATCAGGCATTCCCAACGCTGGAGCTCTGCTCAAACTTTCTCTCAACTCAGTAAATGCTTTTATCTGGTCCTGAGCTAGTATAATGGGATCCGTAACCTCCTTATGTGTCAGCTCCTGCAAAGGTTTGGCAATCTCAGCAAAATTCAGAATCCACTGACGACAATAACCTACCATTCCCAGGAACATCCTGACATCTCTCTGTGAAGTCGGTGGACTTCTCTGCAATATCATTGTAATTCTTTCTCTGGAAATCCTCCTTGACCCCTTCTCAATTTGGTGTCCCAGGTATTTCACTGACTTCTGACAATATTGCAATTTCAAAGGTGACGCCTTATGTCCAAATTTCCCCAAATGATTCAACAGGGCAATCGAGTCATACTTTCACTCGTCCCTTGTCTTGGACGCAATTAGCAAATCATCAATGTACTGCACTAAAGTCGGTACGGTAGTTCCAGTGACTCCAAGTTATTTTACAAAATCTGATTGATCAGAGACAGTGACGCCGTATACCCTTGAGGAAGCCTGCACTAGCTGTAGACTCTGTCTAGGAATTTGAAACTGAAAAGAAACTGACTATCATCATGGAGCGGCCCAGAAAAAAAGGTGTGTGACAAATCAACCACTGTGAACCATTCAGCATCGCAAGGAATCTGAAACAGTATCACTGCTGGATTCGGCACTACAGGAGAACACTTGACCACCATGTCATTCACTTTTCGCAAGTCTTGCACAATTTGTACTTTCCCGCAAGGCTTCTTGAGGCTCATTATCAGTGAATTACATGGACTGCTCAATACTTCTTTCAATACCCCTTGTTTTAGAAAGTCTCCAATTATCTGTGCCACTTTCATCAGAACATCCTGTGCCATGGTATCCTGTGAAAGCTGTGGAAACACTACATTTGGCTTCAAAGTGATCTTAATCAGTTCCACTCCCTTGATCAAACCCACTTCTTTACCTGTCAGGTCCCACACATTTTCCTGTACTGTTCCTTGTAAATCTGCATGCAATTCTTTCAAGTAAACATCATGAAAAACTCATTTCAATTGATATTCTTCATTAATGCTTTCATTCTCAGTTTCAGGAGTTTGTTCTTCTTCATCATCACTATTCGTCTGAATCTCTATTCCATTAGTTGAACAACTAATTGAACATCTGGTTTTGCACAATAAGACTCTTCCCATTAGGGATACTGGACTTGAGTCACAGACTACAAACTTATGTATTCCCTGGAAGTTGCCAACCTCAACATGTACTGGATCTGTGATCGGATTTATCAGCTGTCTGTTTGCTACTCCTACAACCTGCACTGTTCTTCCTGAAAGAGGTAAGTTCGGAACTTCCGCACTTTTCACTGTAGAACGCGTAACTCCTGTGTCCACTAGAAATGAAACCCTGTGACCCATCACCTTTCCCTTCACAAAAGGTCCTCTCTGATCTACCTCTAGGGATGCTGCAAGCATACATGGCTTCTCATTTGAGCTCTCACACACCCATTCATCGGTTATTCCATTCTTACTATGTAATGGGAATTGGTGCACTGTGTCACTACTTCTGTCTTGTCACTGACCTGTGACCTGCTGAGTAAGCATCATCTGTTGCTGGTCCATCTGGGCTAGAGGTATCTGCATTTGCTGTCTAGGTACCATAGGAACCTGCTGCTGCATTGGTTGCAACTGTGTCACTTGTGCATGCGGAACTTGCACCTGCTGCATAGGTTGAAAATTCTGCACTTGATTCTGAAAATTCAGATTAAGTCCTCTCATTCTAGGGACTTTGACAGTTTGAAATGTATTGACATCACCACTTTGCTGAACAACACCATCCAGCACCATCAATGGACACTCCGGCTTCCAGTGTCCCACGTTTCTTCACAGATGACACAGTAACATCTTTTTCATCCCTTGCACATCATTCTGAACCACTACAATACTTAATCTGGACCACGATTCAAGTTGATTCCACGACCCCTACCTCTCACTTGAGGTTGGAACATGACAGTTTCCTGCTGTTGCGGCATCTGTTACACTAAAGCTCCTTGCACTCTAATTGGAGCTGCCTTAATTTGCATCACCATCGCCTTCTCCTTCAACTTTTTCTGCTTCAACTCAATCTCATCGCTTCAGTATTTTGCATACTGCAATACATCATCAATCGGCTTCGCTTGCCAACAATTCAAATGACTCTTAATCATCTGTCCTAGTTCACGTCTCAATCCTTCTACAAACCTGAACACAAAGTGCAACACATTCTTCGGCTCAATTGCCTCCTTACCACTGTACTCCTTGAATGCTTTCAGCAATCTCTCATAGTAGGTATGTATCGACTCCTTTACTTCCTGCACTGTCCTGTCAATCTTCTGCCAATCAATATTTTTAGGCGAAATTCTCGTCTTCAGAAACTTGATCACCTTATAATAATGTTTCATCACTTCAGGTGATGGTGCACCTGAAACTCTATCCCTTTCTGGTTCACTCGTTGGCCAATCCACTGCTCTCGTGCCCTCAACCCACAAATCAGCTGAAACCACTATCTCCAACAAAGTATTCCAGTCTTCCCACAGACATTTAGAAAGCTTCACAAATCTATCTGTCTGCTGGTACCACTCAACCGGTTTCTCTCTCAATTTTGGATAATCATTTGTGAATGACAGAATATCACTCTTGTGCCAAGGTATATGAACAAATTGCCCTCCTGGAACTTCTCTCACTGGTAAAAATTTTACTGAATCCTTTTCTTCCTAAGCACTCTCAGATCCTTCTTGTGAATCTCGTTTCCGTTTATCCTTCTTCTTTGCCCATCTGCCTTCCCACTGCTCTAATGATCCCCAAATCTGAGCACTCTGCAATAATTCTCTGAGATGCCGTTTCATCCCTGCTGACCTCATGTGTTCAAAATCTTTTGCCTCAAAATCTAACCTGTAGCTCCTTTTCAAGTGCTTTGTTTTCTCAATTTCTATGTAATGTTTATCTGCCAAATCTGCCAATTTCTGATGTATCTTACCCACTTCTCTCGTAATTCTCGGGCACAAGCATCTCAACTCTTCTTCTGTATAGGATTCTAACCTATTCACTCCCATCGTTCCTTCAACTAGCTCTGTTATCTCTGTAACCAATCTTACACGATTAATCTGCTCTTCACCCTTGGATGTGTTTTGAGGAGGATTCAAACTATCCAACCACTCATTCAATTGCTGTGCTGTCAATTCCTGTAACAAGATGTTACTTGCATTCGGCAATGACACCTGTTGTACCACTGCACCTGGAGTTTGTGGTGTCAAGGGTGTCAAGAGCTTCAAGCTCTGACTTGCACACAGTCCATTTATCGCATCTGGAAGTGCAACAAGTGGACTAAGATCCATTAATGGATTAGATCCATCAAAGATCTGACCCATAGATGACATTACCTGCACATGATCTCTCACCCCCTCCTCACGAGGCTTTGTGACATTTCACCCTGCACTCCTGCAATCGATTTATCCTGCGCAAACAATGGTACCGCTGGACCAACAGTAATTGGCAACGATATTGCATCTGGTGCCGCTCTGACACCTGCATTTTGTGGAAAGTCTACTCCCATGCTCTAATCCATCACTGGTGTCATGTCTGACTGTGTTCCTGTCATTGGTGTGAACTTCGGCAAACCCTGTGGCTGTGCCTGAGACAACAACATTGAAGTAGGTTAAGTCTGAACTAACAATGGCCTCGGAACCACTTGCTCCATTGGCACCACTAAGTTCGAAGTTGTCTCAAGAATTGGTATCTCTGGATAAATTCTCTGTATCGGTGGAGGGTACATATGCGCTTGAACCACCAAAGTAGTCACTGCATTTTAAGAACTCTGCACTACCCCTTGTACCTATCCATTTTCTATCTGTACTGGTCCCACTGTCCCCGACACATGGGCTGGGACAGTTGAAGCAGAACTAGTACTTGGACCCCCCTCCTGCACCGCTTATGGTGGAGGTCGGTCCCTCAACACCTGCGTAATGCGATCCTCAATATCTGAATCTTCTTCTTCCACATAAGTATTTTTCTTTTCCTTATCCCCTGATGAACTCTTCTCACCCTTGCTAGAATCCTCTTTCTCTTCTGACTCATCTTCTTCTGTAATTGCAGGAAATAACTTAACCCCCTGCAACATTGTCATTCTCCACTTTTTCTATTTCCAATCCCATCTTGCCTCTGCTAGAGACTTCTCTACCTTCCTTATTCTCCTCTGGAATTTCATTTCTTGCTGTTGTCTTGCTATGAGCACCCAAACAGCTAAAGCCTCCAACTGTGCTGGTCTCAGCAGTGGCTTCGTCTCCTATAATGTCATTCGCAATTGATCCAAAATTCTCAAATTGAATGTTCCATGCGCTGGAAACGCTAAAGCTCCCTGTTTCTGTGTTAATTTGCACCATTGCTTTAACCAAAGACATGGCGCGACACTTAGCTCCTCCATCACAATAAATGCTGGAAAATTTTCTGGTGGGTTCGGCTCCCCCACTGTCCCCTTACTGTAACTATCGCCCTTCATGGCACTCCTAAACGCTCGGATAAACGTCATCTTCTCTTTTGTATTTATTCGATTCGATAAGGAAATGACTTTTACTCCCAAGATTCCTTTTACCTGCTTACTCGACCAATTGCCTCTTACAGACGGCTGCCAATCCGCTCGCAACTCTTCTCACTAACCAACCTATCCCACCGTGGCTCGCTCTGACGTCACACTCACACACTGCGGCTAACAAAGTCTTGCGGCTTGTCCTCCTAATCTTCAACTCACACGAGAATCATGCAAAAGTATTGCGAGCATGAACCAAAAACCAATAACCAAAAACAAATCCGCTGGTTTACTACAGGAAGGTACACAATCGCTTCAGAGACCTTACGGATTTTCACTGATGGCCCTTCTGCTCATGCAGCAATTCCTCTTTCTCAGTCTCCCACATTCGCAAGGAAAATTCAACCCACAAATTTTACTCTCAACTGATCAATGGGTTTGTCCTGGTGCACATAGGACTCGCCAAATCTCAGTCAAAATTTCCCTTTACTCACTTAATTTACACACCGGCTTGTTGACCACGCCCGATCAACCTTAAACCAGACAGATTACAACATATAACCAAGTATCTCCTACACTTGTCATTATACTCTTGAGTCTTAGACCACGCAAAGTCCGTGCATCACCAACAACCATGTGGACAATTTTTTAGCACAAAGCGCCACACACATATGAAGTTCAATGACTTCCCTACTCTCATACTGCGGAGTATGCACACTCCTACTAACCCTTAACTGGAGTACACAGACTCCCTACTTCCCTCACATACATCACAATTCACCTGCGGTCTGTATAAGCCTTTGCAAGTGCAACCTACTACTTTCACACTATCTCTAGAACGCTGAGAACATACCCATCTTTACTAACTTGATCCAGGATCTGGAAAAGTCATTTCTGGGCTTAAGGGGACATAATCTTTGCTACAATTGCCATTATGAACAAGCATTTGCAATGCAATAGGTTTAGCATTTTCTTGAGTTAGAGCTATTGGCATTGTAAATTTACAACTGGACTTTTCTTGCCACATAAATCTTTTCCTGCTATATAATTCCAGCGGCCCAACATTTAACTACAGCACTTCCATTTAACAAGGAACAAAATAACCAAGTTTTTTTGAGTTTGGAAGAAGAGGTAGCCAGAGGAAGAAGGATATAAAAAAATGCCGATCGTCAATAAGACTTACAAACCATTTCCATTGGGTCCATCAAAATATGCGCCTCCGGTGCTAGCAGATCCACAGGAGACTTGGTGACAAGTAGCAGGAGTCAGGGAAAAACACAAGCTTAGCTGAAGCATTCTATGGTCCTTGTTCCAGGCAGTATCTGGCAGATCATTTTAGTTGTACTGCAATATGGTTTCCAGCGCAGATCACAATTTCAAATACAAGGGTTACCCATGCTCAAACAGACTTACTTGAGGCTATTACCATTATTTAAGACCATGGTCTCCATCCTTCCAGTTCACAGCACATGAATTCTACTGATACATGGACACCACAGACCACCACGTGGACACTTAATTCCTCTAGCAGTTCTAGGTCTACTCAAATATTAGAATGGAAAACTGAATTCCTCTCTACACCCTGTTGTTATGCTACCACTCTTCTCCCCTTTTCACTGTTACTCTATAAAGGAAAGCAATAAAATCAGGGCGCACCGAAAAAACAGAAGGGCACACAATACACAATTGTAAGCTAGTATCGCCCAATGTCAACTGGAGAAGTTAAACAACTGTACAGAGGCCACAGAAAGACCTGCAGGTTTAGAAAGCCCTGTCCTTTCACAAAGAACCTTACCCTCTCTGGTCATTTCACAAACAATATGGAGTACACAGGTAACTCCACAACAATACAAGGTCCAAAACCACAAGTGGTGTCAAAAAAGCAGACAAAGTTCAGGTACTGGTTTGGCCAAAGGGAAAAAACACAGGAGGGATGGATAGGAGCAGCAAGGAACAGAAAGTTTGTGAACATTCTAACTTTCAGCCTTATAAAACTTTCCGAATGACTCCAAGATATTGCTATGAAAGGGAGAATTATAGAAAAGAGGGTGCATGTAAAAGCCCAGCTGAGACACTGAATCCGCAGTACAAACCTTTCATTAAAAATAAATAGAAAAATGTTACTTTTTTTACTGAAGATAAAGGAAAAACTCTAAATTGCTACATAACATAGACCGAAACGAAACCCACAACTCGTGTCCCTGTGTCGGTATTTAAACTACAAAGAAGATTTCAGAGTTGCAAATAAGACTACTAATGCGAAGCTGTTTTATTTGAAACCATTTTTAATGCTGGCATCACAATATGAACTTGTTAAATAAAGTAATGCTTTTATGATTATGCAACTGAAATACGTTTAAGCTGTAACACATTTTCAAAACATGCGAAGGTCACAAGAAAGTAGTATGGACATTAAAAGGCCGTTAAATTAGGTGGTGCATAGTCGAGGACAGTGATGAGTGTCCCAAATGCAACATGTATGTGGTGCACAATACCATCTAATATGGATCATGGTGAAATGAGGTTTAAGTAAATCCTTTTAAACACCTAGCTACTTGTCTGGGGAGCGAGGATAACACATGACCAGTATGCTTCACGGCAAATAATACTGTTTGCACACTTGCAAAGCTGACATCAAGTGTGTAAACATACCCCACCAGGGAAAGGCTGTAATTTTCCGACGTACATTGCAATACCGTAATGCTTACGCGTAAACTAGTACATTGTGCTCAAACTATTCTTCTGCCTAAACAACCTTTATGGGGATTACATTTAAGCGTTATTTGCCTCAAAACAATTTTTGAAATCGGCTTTGTGTTTTTGAACTCTGATAAACCCATAAATGTGTGTCTCGACTTCACAAGGTACTAAAAGATCACCTTAGTAGTGAATTGTAAGGGTTTACCCATGGATCCAATCTGTGGGCTGCAATACAGGAGGGGTTCTGGTGAGGCCATACTCTTTTGTACAACAGCACAATTGTGGGCGACTGAAACAACTACATAATGGTGCATAAGGCACCTGCTCGATGATGTCACAGGTGTCATAAAAACGCCTGCGTTGCTTGAGCAAATTCCACATTAAGAAGATAACGAGTGGGATGTTTCTTCCTCTGCTTGTCTATAAAAGCTTGCCCTACATCTACAAAGAGATAGTATTTCAGTTTGTGGGTGTGCCCCTAAATCGGGGACTGGATCCAGACAGCTCTGGCTGCAATGATAAAAGCACAGCTTGGTTTATACAAAACGTTCTACTTAACTAAGAAGCGTAATGCGATTAAAAAATACACATACACACACCGCCCCCATAGGCTGAAGTTCTAAACACGACCTAAAGGGAGTTTAGGAAAGAAAATAAACTCCAGCCAGCCCTCAAGTGCCTGCAGTTGAGCGCCGATTAAAAAAGTTACACGGCTTACTGTGCGAGGTATCAAGCAAGGTAAATTTGGAGATGTGATGTACCAACCGTATGCTACGGAAGCGTGAAATACTTAGCAGATGGAAAATACAGTTGTGCACAAACGATAGTTGTCACATGTAATACAAATTATTACTGGTGCAAGGACAGCAATCGATGCGTGTACTTCTAATTCTAAACGTGCACAAACCCCACAAGACAGTTTACACTCATAACAATATACCTGGCATATATATGCCAAAACGAGGCTGAAATATGCAATTTTCTTTCAATACTAGTATATGCCTTGTCTCCCCGATCGAATACAACTAAAGCTGAGGCCGCAGCCTCCCCGTCCGAGCCCTGTGTGCCAGCACAACTGTGCTTCAGGCTCTGCCTTGTTACGACTCACACAGTGTTTGTACTGCCACACTCTCCCCGGGATTCCAGGGCCCCCACTCTTTCCCGAGGCTGGAAGAAGCATGTTCTTGTCACTTCTATCAGCTGTTCACTGGCTCCTCCCTTCTTCACGCTTCTGGGTAGTAACAGGCCATCCAACAGGAGTAAGCAGCCGACACCAGTCCTTGGCCCCAAGCGAGACTTTGCCCAAGTACTAGATACCATTCACCAAAGTAGGATTGGGGAGGGGCCAGGACCCATTTTCTGAACTGTGTGAACTCCACACCCAGCCTTAATGAAAACAAGCATTTGGAATGTAATTGTCTTGTGTTTGCTCGAGTTAGAGCTCATAGCGTTGTAAATTATTGACTGGACTTTTATTGCCACACAGACTGAAAATAACAAGAGGAAGAGAGCGAGAGTGAGCTGGCCCTGGAAAAGCCCCCCTCTGATGTTGTTTTATGTTTGCAGAGGGAGCTGGTGGGGAGGAGGGACTGAACACACACCCACAGTGCAAGGCGAACAGGCCAATACTGAAAGAAGAAAACCCTTCAGAAGAGATAAACAGGAAATAGCTTATTTAAACGGTACTTTGTGCTGCTCCCAAAGTGAAAAAAGGCAGGACAAAGAGGCAGAACTGACCACTAGAAAGCAAGGATTTTCGAAGGACACTGCAACTAACAAATCAAAATGATGGAACTCACTCTATTGTATACTTTAGTATACAGCAGGCCGAACGCTAACGCTCGACCTAAAAATAAAATCCAAATCACAATAATAATGAACGATTAACCCAAACTCAAACTACCACCATAACCACCAATCACCACATAACTAGTTCTCCAAGGAAACTAACCATCAAGCTGCTACCAAAATCTGCTGGCGCGCCTTGTCCTTAGCAAGTAAACTTACAAGAGGATGCGTATAGGTCGATTAACCTTTTGGATCACATGGAGTATCCTAGCTATGTAGCAATCGATGAACATCAATGATCAATATAATCAATCAATAACCACTAAGAGAATCATTAAGCATGAGACAATATATCAACATTTCGTGAATAACCAGAACTCAATTATATGTTTTATCAATTTAATTTCCCTATTAGTTACAATACTAAGTCATAAGGTTAATTCAAACTTTGTTCAATCAGCTCAGAATTAGCTCATTAGTGACCACCAATAACATAATCTGATCAGAACTTGAGAAAACAAATGCCCTAATGCTTTAGCATAAGGAATCAAAGATGAATATATTGACATTAATAGCAGAATTCATCAATCAGTTTGTAAATCATTTGTCACTGTCAGCATCACCCTAAGAATACCTTACCTAACCCAGATTAGCATTAGCATGTGAGACTTCATGCGAAAAAACAAATTAGAAACACGAATTTAGAAAACATCTAGCAAAAAGAAAAACGTATTCAAACAGCGCAGTTGGTACCTAGAAAGAAAAGCACAAAGTTAACAGTCACATTGTCATAGCTACATATCCATAGAATGGATCAGCAACAAAGTCAGTCTTTGTCTTCAGGTCATCAATCGATCAGCAAAGCATCAAGCGCTCATGCGCATAAGCCCAATGACAGAAATTAGGCCACAATTTTGGCTAAGTTAACTCTACTATATAATGCAAAACATGGGTTATACATCTTAATATGACATACTACTACATTATTTCTGTTCATTTTCAATACTTTATACATTTTTTATCATTTTAGTACAAGTTTGTATAAGCTGGCTGTCACTCTCCGTGGGCACATTTTAAAACGTACACTTACATTTTTTCTACAATTAATTTCTCTATTAAATTTTTGTAATCAAAACACATAAACATTCATTAATAATTTCTAATTAGCATATCTGCTTCAACAAACCCAAATCTAAATTCACACCAACATTGGGGTTTGATATGATAGATGAGTTCCAGAAGAAGGTGATAAGGGATCTTAGGAAACTTAAAAAGAAACACAGTAGGAAGTAAAAAAACATTATGTGGTATGAAAGGAAGACCATTGAATATCTAGCGAATGATAAGGATGTCACTGTTCTACCTGCTGACACAAAAAGGAAACATAGTAGTCATGCCTGCTGACATGTACTTAGCTGAAGCTAACAGACAACTTAATGACACTAGCTGTTACACCCGCATCAGTCAGGCAGAATACAAACATTCCATGATAGGCAGTGCAGGGACTTACAACTCTGTCCTCTGTGAGCCAATCCCTAGACAATAGGGTATTTGACACAGAACACAATATATGAGTAGGGAAATATAGTCATTACTCTTACTTTCCCAGCACCTAATTTATTTTTAACCTTGACAGGGGTTCACATTTTCAATAAAGATCCATCATTTCGTTCCCCTAGTCAATTTTAACCATTCTTATATTAATGCATTCAAAACCGGCAAAGATTTCTAAAAGATTTCCGGCAAAGAGCCCCCTTGAGGGGCCCATTAGACATTGCAGTGCTGGCCTGACGAGGAGCAAAGCCTGATGATGAAGCATGTCACCGAAAGGTGAGAGAGGGCTCTTGTTCCCAATCTTGAACACTCACAGGGACCTATTGATTCCTCCCCGAAAAGGTAGAGAGGATTCACACTTACCGTGGAACTGTGCACCTGTCTTTTTGTCAGTTTTATGGGAGTATTATGCACAGGACCATAAAAAAATCTCCCACTTGATCAGCCCTTCCTCTATCATTTTACATACACCACTCGGTTTTGGGACACGTAGAATGCTTGTAAAGACAAAGGCCTCATTGAATTGGAGAAATATCAGTTCCTTAAGAATTCATACCCCAGATTACCTATCCTATACCTTCTCCCCAAAATACACAAGTGTCCCAGTAGACCTCCAGGCAGACCCATAGTTTCATCTCGGTAGTCTACTTGAGAATACTTCAAGATACATAGACTATTTTTTGCTGCCTTTGGTAGGCATACTTCCTTCTCATATTGAGGACGCTAAGGATGTCCTTATTGGGATAAAGGCGTCACCTGGGAACAGGAATTTTTGCTTCTTACCCTTGATGTCAAATCTCTTTAAACCAGCATCATACACAGAGATGATATCAGGGCTTGTGAACACTTCCTAAGAGCATGGCCTGTTTGTTATTACTCCCATACATGCATGCTCTTGAAAATGATGGATTTCTGTCTCAACAATAACATCTTTACTTTTGACAAACCACTCTACAGACAGATACCAGGAATGGCAATGGCCACTTGCTTGGCCCCCAGCTATGCAAACTTGCTAATGGGCTGGTGGGATGCACAAGTGTCCACCGCACCTAACTTTCAAGCTTACATTGAGAAAATCGCACTATGGGTCAGGTTCATTGATGACCTGTTTCTCATTTGGCAGGCCAGTGAAATAAAGCCGAAGTCTTTGTAGAACGCCTTAATGATAACACGCTTAATATGGAATTGGCATGTGACAGGAGCAAGGATCACATCATTTTTTTAGATGTGGAGGTGGACATCAGGGACAACAGGCTCACAACAACATTACACTGCAAACCCACAGCAGGGAATAGCCTACTTCATGCTCTTAGTAGTCACTGAGGAATTTGAAGTGGAGCATCCCATATGGGGAGCTAGTGCATGCTAAACGCAACTGCAGTGAAGAAGTCTTGTTTCCTCAAATAACAAAATACCATGGTACAGCGCTTTGCACACAGTGGTTACCCTAAATGGGTCTTGGACAGAGCAGCTTAGTGGGTCTCAGCAAGATCAATGAATGAAATCTTGTTTGGACCAAGCAGGCAGGACAGCAACAATATCACTGAGACAGTCCTAAGAGACTTATCACCGCTTACAACATTGAGTCAGGAGCAGTAGGAGGAATACTAGCAAACAACTGGGATTTACTTAAAGGTGACCCCATTATTGGGGCATACTGGGGTAATACTTCTAGCATCACATACCACAGAAATAGATCCCTCAGGGACGTGCTAGTCAGGACCAATGCAAGTGATCATATGGGGACACCCAATTTGGCAGGCCAACAACTGAAGGGATTCTTTCTGTGGGAAGTGCAAGGCATGTGAAAATGTTGCTAATTGTAAGATGTTCTCCATCCCTGACACACATACAGAAAAACACATTATCCAATTCATTACCTGCAGCACAACATTTGTGGTCTACATCTTACAATGTCCCTGCAACCTAAGATATGTATGGAGTACCATACATCCAGTATGCAAAAGAATTCTGGAACACATCACCAATCTTGACCAACACTACCCCGTGGCACGCCACTTTGAAACACAGCATTTCAGTGATCCTAAGCAAATAAGATTCTTTGAGGTGGAACATGTCCGATCAGACCCAAGGGGGGGGAGGGTGACAGGGTTACCACCCTCAGAAGAAGTGAACCTAAGTAGATTATAGAACTCAATACAAAAAGTCCTTCTGGTTTGAACTCCAATGAGGAGATGTACATTCTTATATGAATTCTATTATATATGACTGGATATGTTTATGCTGTTTGATTATATGCTAACTTGGGGCTTTTGATGCTTCTGTAATTCTTGCATTCAATCCAATAATACCTGTTTTGTTCTCATTTTTTTACAGGAGAGAGAGGAAGGGACTCTTGCCTGGCGAGCTAGGTTGGAGAGAAGGCTCGGACTGGGGTACCCTACCCTACCCTTTCAGGACTTTGGCACACATGTGGTGTTATGGTCTTTCATAATTTTATTTTGGGCTGGCATTTGTTTACTACTTGGTGAGACATTGACATCTATGGTCTATGCAGCAGCTCTACAGATATGTTTGATCATACCTTCGTTGGATGTTTTGCTTTATTATTTTCTGAGCCCACTTTGGCTGCATTTTCATTTTCACCATCAGATTAGGCTAGTCCATAGCGCTTTAGCTAGGCAGTGAGAGTGGGAAGAGGACATACCTTTGTTGGAAATTTTGTTTTATTAATTTCAGGATCCCACTTGGGCTGAATTTTCACCCCCAGGCAAGGCATTCCCATACCGCTTTATCAGTTCAGGGGGGTCTGAGATGAAGTGCACCCCTTTTTTGAAAGGATGCTAATCTCATGCGGCGGTCCAACAGGCCGCAATGTTAAGCTTTGTGGACTCTATTGCTTCGTGAACCCCTTTAGCCAGACATGCGACCCTTAGGGTTTGATTTAAAAATCAATGGGTGACTACTTTTTGCATTATACTGCTTCGATACGCTGCTTTCACGTGTGCTTAACTTTCATTGTTTTTCGTCTCTAACGAGTGAAGCTCGGTTTTGTAACTAACCATTTCAGCCCAATGGTGCCATAGGAGAATCATAGCCTTTGCTTGGTGGGGGTTGCTTTATTATCTGCATGTTTCCACCAGATGTTGACACATATTACGAGGTTACTCATGCAGAACATATTCTGGGATGGGGAACAGGAGCTTTGTGAACTTTTCATTTAATCGAAATGACCTTGGGATGTGTGTGTATATATATATATATATATATATATATATATATATATATATATATATATATATGTATTCATATATATATATAGTCTATTTGTAATGATGTGACACTCCTCCATCAAGACGCACTCCAGGTGTACGTTGGCATTTTGACATTGCAATTTTTGCACATTAAGTACTTAAGTATTTTGCTGAATGCTCGTTACTTAACATGTCATTTACAAGAGCCTTGTAATGATGGGAATCAAAGTGATATTGTCTTTGCATTTTCTTAGCAGGATCTATCCCAAGTGTACCATATAATTTTGATTTTGTAGACTTTGCATTTTGTAGTATGCTTATCCCAGGTGTACATTTTCCGACATTAGATTGTGAATTATTTAGTAATTTTGATCTGCTTTCCTGTCAGTCTCGTTTTGTAAAATGGACCCTTTAAATGTTTGTATGATGGTCTCTAATGTTCCGTATTGAACAATTGGACACAGAAAGGTGGCTGACACATTTTGGGAAATTTATAATGTCAACATGTATCCGGTCTGTTTTCTATCACTATTATGCGTTCACAGCTATGTCTCGGTTGGCTTGGATTCACAAGTATTTAAGTGTTTGTATCACTATGTTTTCCCACCTGTTGCAGGGGCTGGCAGCACCAAAACAAAATCTTCTGACCTATTCTTCCTCAGTGCGCATGACTCGATTTTGAGGATTTCCGCAACTTTGTCACACCGGGTGCCGCACACAGCACCCTGTGACACCCCGTGTGGCAATACAGCAAAAGCAGATCTTGGCAGACTTCAAACTGTCTATCTATCTATCTATCTATCTATCTATCTATCTATCTATCTATCCATCTATCTATCTATCTATCTATCTCTAATTATATATAAAAATAATTATATATATGTTTTTTGTAGCAGTATTAAACAATTAATATAACGTAATATACACCATTATTAATTGTTACACTGTTTATAAATATATTTCTATAAACGCACACAGTGGGTTTACAGAGGTATATATTTATATGAAGTAATAAATATTAGTGGAATTGATTTAATTTATATCATATTGATTTTAGTGATTGTAATATTTGATATTTAGTACTGTAAACTGTATATATATTTCAAAATTGATATTTATTTTATGTTATTAGACGATATTACTGTCCATGATAAATTTTACTCCATACTTTTGTACTTACCACTATAAGTACAGAAACACAATATTATAGAAAACAATATTTTTGACACAGTATTTTTGTCACCAGTATTGTTTAACATACTATTGATCATTCATCTAAGAGCACTAGACAGAGCATGTTCCTTCCTCCTCGATTCTAGTCAACATGTACAAATTGGATCCAAATCATAATATGCTCAGAAAGTTTACTGCCTTCCACAAGAGTTACTATTCTTTAACCTATATGTGCTACCTTTGGTCCAAGTCCAAGTCCTAAGGAAATGTATACCCTTTGATCTAAGTCCTAAGGTACTGTATACAATTTCCAATGTATGCGGATGACACCCATGTTTGAAAGTGAAAACCCAAGGAAAGCAGGCACAAAAGCAGCTGTTGCCTAAATCACATATTCCTCCTGATGCATGAACATTTCCTTTGCCTGAATGGGATGAAGACTGAGATCCTTTGACTGAGATACATAGATGTAGAGCTATTATGGAGTTGTATAGTTATGTATATTTACCTTTACAATATTTTGGTAGTGGATATTCTGGCAACTATATTTTGGTAGGACAATATTTAAAGCTCAGTATTCAGGTTGTATGTCATTGGCTGGAGTGTCAGGGTCCAGATTAGCTTTACCTAAATTTTAGTTTTTACGTTCATTGACCTTATTGCGCATGTCCGATCTGTTTGAATAATTTTAATTTTTAATACAAATTAAATATTAAATAAATGTAATTATGCAAACAACAGAATGAAAACCTAATCACCTAAATAAACTGCATAACATGCATTCATCTTCAAATAGAATAAAACAAGTATTCAATGTTAAGAATTGATATTTAAAAGTCAAACAATACTGTAACATTTTTCAGTATTTTATTTACTTGATTTCAATCTCAAAGTACTTTAAATTTTGAAAATACAATAACACACTGGGTAATAAAGCTATACAATCTCTTAATGCTTTAATATACGATGTTACACATTTCTTTCTTATGCACACACATTCTTCTTGTACTGATTCTCTTCAGGTGAAACAGTCTTCATGCACTTCAGAGAATGAAATATAATGCCCAATATAATTTAGTCAGTAAAGAATTCTCAGTCCTGTAGAGAAAATCATAGAGTTCCGGTAATTATCTGAAGTGTGTGGGAGGCTGTCATTAGATCAATCTAGGGAACTATGGTATTAGGTTGTTAAGAATTATTTACTTAAAGAAGTGTATACATCAGATGCTAGTAGTTCTGGATGGTGGAAGTTCTATGTTTTCTGAACTACTCAAGAGAAGCATTGGCAAGATCTTTTTGTTTGAAATTCAACCCAGCAGCAGTGGCTTGCTTCTAGAGAATCCATCTTCCCCTGTGACTTTTAAATTATGCATTAGATAAGTCAAGGAGTTATGATAAAAGGGGTTGCATATTATGAAGGCAGTTCTTAGCATTAGAATTTCCCATAGTAATCCAACCAGGAAGTTTTCTTTCAATAAGACTATGAGGCATAACTAACATTTTATAAAACAAAATCAGCATAACACTTCAGTGTATACCAAGAAGACTATAAATCGAATGTTAGATTGTTTCACTTCACAATTGCATAAACACAATATACCACTAATCATGAAATGTAACCAAGTTCCTGTAAACTTTCTCAGTTCAATCTGACCAAGGCAACGTTGGATGAAAGTGTTTCTATCATCCAAAGCATCAAGTCTTATCAAAACCCTCACCTAACCCCCAATATGACTATTCTCTAACAATAATACATACTTATAGTGCTCATTTCAAGAAACTTGACCAAATTAACTTCTTGTCTAAATATTTATTGAGGTTTCTGGTTATAGTAAAAAGAAGGGATTCCAGAGTCATATCTCACTCCCTATAGAAAAAGAAAAAAAACATCTTTCTGCTATTAAACTGTATTTAACTTCATCTGGGACATTTCAGCTAGCTGAATTCACATCTAAGATATAATGCAATAGTACATAAAGCATTTTCAGAGTATTTAATTAAACAAGAGTTTCAAGCTTAGGCCTTGGTTAAACCGTTTTTTTTTTATTTATGAGTGGAGGCAGTGTGAGTGCAATTCAATATTTAGTAGAGATTCAGACAACAAATTAAGGGGGTCATTCCGACCCTGGCCGGCCGGGGACGGAGGAAGCACTGCCAACAGGCTGGCGGTGCTTCAGGGGCAATTCTGACCGCGGCGGTAAAGCCGCGGTCAGAAAAGGGAAACCGGCGGTTTCCCGCCGGTTTTCGCCTGCCCCAGGGAATCCTCCACGGCGGCGCTGCAAGCAGCGCCACCATGGGGATTCCGACCCCCTTCCCGCCATCCTGTTTCCGGCGGTTTTCACCGCCAGAAATAGGATGGCGGGAACGGGTGTCGTGGGGCCCCAAACCATTCCTTAGATGGTCTGGTTTACGACTAGGTGAAGATACAGATCTTGCTGTATGAAGGGCGAGGAAAGTTGGCATCCAGCGGCAGATTCTTCAACACCAAGCACCAAGCAGATCAAGTATGAATTTCAGGGTATTGCGCATTTGGCGAATGTGTCAGCTAATAGCGTAGTTATTTTTCTTTTATTGTGTTAGTTTTTAATTTATGTCATGGGTGCCTTATTTTTCTGTTTATTTGTTAAAGGAAGGGATGCCTATTTTGGATTGTTTCATTTCTAATTCCAATTGAAAGAAATTAGAACCCCCATGAAAAAAGAATATGAAATCTACACACCCAATGTATTAAAACATTGAAAACAAATTTAAAAAGTAATACAGTTTAGTTAAAGTTAGTCAGCCACTACACAAGCATTGGGGTCTCCAATTGAATAGTTTATACATGTCCATATGATTTAATATGGTGCTTTAAGGAGAACTGCTCATGTAACCTGGCAAGGTGGTGCAAAAATGAATTTCTTACCACAGGTAGAAAGAGCCCACAGACATCTTTCAGGATACCCACCTGTGTGTCCTCGCATTAAACTTGTCCAGGAACTTTCCATGACGGAATTTGCGGCTAAAAAAAGCTGTGCTTCTTTCCTTAACCCTTTGTGTGCTAAGGATGGCTCCATGTCATCCTCGCATCGAGGCAGGAAAACCCTCTGATGCGGACACCAGAGGAATTTCCTTTTACTAAAATCAACTCCAGGAGCTGGGGAAGGGATTCCCTAGGACTCAAGGCTGTTTTTTTTCTCCATTGAAATGACGATCAGCATGCATAGCGCGCTGACATCATTACAATGAAAACTAAAGTGAAATGAGCCAATCAACTAATTTCACTTTCACTTCATTGGTGCTCAGGGAGATATCTAAGCCACCCAAGCATAAATTCAGATGGGAGAGGAATCTCTGGAAAAGGAAGCACCTCCCCTGTCCAATGGTACCTTTTCCTAGTGGGTCCTGGCTTGGGAATTGCCACAGGAGGGGGATCCCCAAGCAGGGATCCACTCCACTAGACAACAGGGATTCTTTTTTTGTGGGGTGAGCTGCCCCTTCCAATGGGTTAGTGCTCTCCCATGTCAAAAAAGTCTTTCTGACCCCCCCAGGGTTTAGAAAGCCCACTAAATACCAGGGATTATTTTTTAAGGCCATAAATAGGTGAGGCTGCCCACCCAGGCATTGGACTCAGCCTCAACCACCCTGTTATCTGCCCCCTGTCAGTGGTGTCTCCCTCCATTATCTTCCCACTAGACCATCAGGGACTATATTTGGAGGGGAAGCAGCCCCCCACCCGATAATGGGCTAGTGTTCTCCCCAGGCCCAAATGTCTTGCTGCCCCCTAGGGACTAAAGCATCCCCACCATTTTGTCAAGAAGGGCATTTCTGATTTTGGAATTTTTAAATATATATGGGTAGCAGAGTTGGGCTAAGGGCCTGATTTAGAACTCGACATACGGGTTACTCAGGTCACAACAGTAAGGGATATCCCATCTGCCGAAATCTAAATCCCATAGGATATAATGGGATTTAGATTTCAGCAGACGGGCTATCTGTCACTGTTGTGACAGAGTAACTCATCCCCAAGTTCTAAATCAGGTACTTTGTCCCAGTGTCATCCTGCTTCTATGCAAAATGTCTGCACTTCTCGGGCTCAGGCCAGCTGCCACCTGGGAAATCCTGCAAACCCAGACCTTTTCTGAAAACTAGACATCTGGGGGAGTCCAGGGTGGTATGCTTCATGTGGATCCCACAAAGTTTTCTTACCCACAGTGCCCTGCAAACCACAAACTTTGCCCAAAAGCTGCACATTTTCCTTGCATTTCTGACTTAAACTTCCGGAACCAGCAGGAATCCATAAAATTCCTATCACCCAGTGTTCCCCCACTTGTCCCAATAAAAATGCTACTCCACTTGCTTGACTTGGCCTAGGACCATTGACAGGCACAAATCAAACCACAGTCAATGAAAGTCACTCCTCGAGACTCCCATTGACGTTGGTTTGATGCTTGCCTGTTGCATGCACTAGGCTCAGCCACACGTCAGGTAGCATTTTTATTGGGGCAAGAGGGAGAACGCTGGGTGGTAGAAAGTTTGCGGATTACCCCTGATTCTGAAATATTATGTCACAGAAATGCAGGAAAAATGTTCATCTTTAGGCAAAGTTTGAAGTTTGCAGGGCATTGTGGGTAAAAAGAACTTTCTGGGATCCATGCGAGGCATACCACCCTAGACTCCCCTGGGTGTCTAGTTTTTGTAAATGTACAGGTTTGCTAGGCTTCCTGTTAGAAATGGGGTTTCTGGTTAGCTAGGGTATGCACCTAAGCCAGGCAGAACCCACCCACTCTAGTCAGGATGAGGGAGTTACACATCCAAGATAACCCCTGCTCACCCAGTTGGTAGCTTGGCACGAGCAGTCAGGCCTATCCCAGAGGCAATGTGTAAAGCGATTGCACAACACACACAACACATGTGATGCATTATCCCCACCGCAAAGGAAACACAACACCACGTTATATAAAATTAAACTGTATTGTACACAACATTATTAAGCCCAACACATGTCAGTAATACCCTGCTACCTAAGCATTTGTCAGAACATTACACAGTACTGTTACCCTGCAGAAATCAACACTAGTCACATACAACACACAGGTTACTCATTATTCTGCAATATGAGTAGTAGTCAAGAAAACATTACCACAAGAATGCACAAGTCACAAGATCCCCATAAATGCCCATACCAGGAACATTAGGAAACAAATGGCAAGTCATCAACAAAGATTAGCATAAATGCCCATAGCAGGAACATTAGCAAAACATATGACAAATTATACAAAACAGGTTACCATCACATTCCCAGAATACTCATAAAGAACATGGTGCCATTCAAAGTACCCGTTTGTAGCTTCAAAGCACCTCGAGTGCCACAAGGAAAACTGGGAGGGCCCTCCGGTGCCCCTCCATGCCAAAACGGGGGCTGTTTTATGGTCGGGGAGGTGGGCGGCACGCACCCCCTCCGTGTTTGACTCGGGCACCATCCCCAAACCGGGCACCTAAAATCTCTGTGGGCACCCCGGGCTATGAACGGCCCTCCCAGGGGGGACAGAGCCAAATGGTAAGAGGAGTCAAGTGGCACATAGGGCCTCTTATGAGGCTCCCTCCCCTCCCACAACCTCTAACAAATAAGGGCCCAGTGGGGCGGGAGGGAGCCTCCCTCCTCACCCGTTCTCCACACAACAATGCAGGCCTGGTGGGGGGGAGAGCCTCCGATGAGGCTTCCTTCCCGCCCATACTCAGATACGGACTCACCTGCACCCGATCTGGTGCACGAGTCAGCCGCGGCCTGCCTGCCAGAGTGGTGATTAGGCCAGAGTCAGTGCCTGTTGGTGCCCTGGGGGCGCTCCTCAGAGCGTGCGTTGCCCCGGGGACACTGTTAGGAGCACGCTCGCTCCAGGTTTCTTTTCTACATACCCAGGGGGCACCGGGGGCAGCGCATTATCAGGCACTTGGGTTTTGGCACACCCGGGTCATGGCAGTGATTTATTCACCAAGGAAAGCGCTTCCAAAGGCAGAGGCATGCTGTACATCAAGAGGGAGCGCATACCAGATGCTGTATTCATGAAAAGGGAAAGTGCTCCCAAGGCGCTTTGAGGAATTCATGTAGAGTGCTCACCCAGCTCTATGCAGGCAGGGGTCAGGGGACACAGCACCCAGCCCCTGGGGGCACAAAGGTGGAGCACAGCGCGGCAGGACCCAGCAGCAGGCCAGCACAAAGGGGACACAGACAATGGCAATTCCTCCAAGTGACCCAGCAGGTCACAGGTCAGCACAGCAGCAGTAGTCCAAGGCGGTTCCTGGTGAGTCCCTCAGAAGCATTCTGTGTCCAGTTCCAAGTATGTTTCAGTGTCCAGAGTGTTCCCAATTGTGGGGGAAAATCCTCTATACTTATACTCAGTTTTGCAAAGGCTTAACAAAGAGGGAGGAGGAGGTTCTAACCAGTTACAACTGGATCCAGGAGTGACCCCTCTCTCCTCCAGTACAGGCTCCAGGCATCAATTGGAGGTAAATGAGCCCTTTGTGTGAGGCCAGGGCACAGCCTTTCCAGATGCAAGTGTGCCCCGCCTTTCCTTCTCTCAGCCCAGGAAAACCATTCAATATATCGATGCACCTCTGTGACACCTCCACCCTCCTGTGACAGGCTGTCTGAAAAGTATGTACAAAGCCCAGCTGTCACTCTGCCTAGACATGGATTGGAGTCAAGCTGCAAAACACCAGAGTCATGAGCACAAAGTAATGATCACTTTCTAGAAGTGACATTTCTGTAGTGATAATAAAAAATCCACCTACACCAGTAAGCAGCATTTCTCACTACCATTACAACCATACCAAACATGCCCATGCTACCCCTCCTAAATCAGAGAACACCCTCTAGACATTAGACAGGGCATTTCCAATGATATTCTATGAGAAGGCAGCACTCACAGCAGTGAGAAACCAAATAGGCTGTTTGCCACTACCAGGACAGGCCAATCAACCAGGCACATGTCCTGCTTCTACATGCATAGCACCCTGCCCATAGGGCTAGCTAGGGCCTACCTTAGGGGTGGCTTACATGCGGTAAAAGGGGAGATCTGGGCCTGGCAAGAAAATTTTGAAAACTGTGCATGCATGCCCTGCACTAGCTGGCCTGAGACAGGTTTGAAAGGCAACTTCTGTGGGGGGCACCATCAGTGCTGCAGGCCAACTAGTAGCATTTAAATTACAGGCCCTGAGTTTAGGGATACCACTGTACAAGGGACTTACAGGTAAATCAAATGTGCCAATTAGGTGTAAGCCAATAATACCAACTTTAGTAGGGAGAGCACCTGCACTTTATCACTGATCAGCAGTTATAAAGTGCTCAGATTCCAAGAACCAACAGCAAGAGGTCAAACAAAATAGGAGGAAGGAGGCAAAAAGTTTGGGGATGACCCTGCAAAAAGGGACAGGTCCAACACTTCCCTAGGCCTCGACTGAGCTAGGGCCTAAAATCTACAGCTACCCACTTTTCAAAAAGCGTGTCAGTTTTGAGTGGAAAAATGTGATGTATCCATGTTATTTTTTGGGCCGTTTCCTGTCATGGGCACTGGACCTACCCGCACATGTGAGGTACCATTTTTATCAGAAGACTTAGAGGAATGCTGTGTAGAAGCAAGAGTGTGGCTTCCCACAGATTCCAGAGCTTTCTGTCACAGAAATATGAGGCAAATGCTTTTTTTTTAGCCAAAGTTTGGTGTTTGCAAGGGATTCTGGGCAATACAACCTAGTAAGATCCATGCAATACACCCATTCCCATTTCCCCTAGACCTTTAGTTTTTAAAAATGTACAGGTTTGCTAGATTTTCTTAGGCGTCAGCCAAACCAGGGCCCAAAACCCACAGCTACCCACTTTTAAAAAAACAGGTCAGTTTTGAGTGGAAAAATGTGATGTATCTATGTTGCGTTTTGGGCTGTTTCCTGTTGCGGGCTCTAAGCCTACGCACACTAGCGAGGTACTATTTTCATAAGAAAACTTAGGGGAATGCTGGGTGGAAGGACGTTTGTGGCTCCCTGAAGACTCCAGAACTTTCCTTCACCAAAATGTGAGTTAAATGTGTGTTTTTAGTCAAGGTTTGGGCTCTGCAAGGGATTCTGGGTAAAACATACTGGTGAGAGTCATGCAAGTCACCCCTTCCTTGATTCCCCTAGGTATTAGGTTTTCAACAATGTACAGGGTTGCTAGTTTTCCCTAGGTACCGACTGAGCTATGCACTTTTTTTAAAAACTGGTCAGTTTTGAGTGGAAACATATGATGCATCCATGTTGCATTTTGGGCCACTTCCTGTTGTGGGCATTAGGCCTGCCCACACAAGTGAGGGGGAAATGCTGGGTGGAAGGAAATTTGTGGTGTCCCGTGGACTCCAGAACTTATCACAGAGATGTGAGGAAATTGTGTTCTTTTTGTCAAGTTTGAGGCTTGCAAGTGATTCCAGGTTTGCTAGGTTTCCCTAGGTCTGGGCTGAGCTGGGGCCCAAAATCCACAGCTAGCCACCTTGCAAAAGAGGGTCCGATTTGAGTGGGAAAATGTGATCTATCCATGTTGTGTTTTGGGCTGTTTCCTCTTGGGGGCACTTGGCCTTACCCTACAAGTAAGGTACCATTTTTATCAGACAACTTGTGAAAGTACAGAATAGTAGGATATTTATTATTACTTGTTGCATTAGTGACTTCCAAATGTAAGCCAGTGTGTAAGAAAGAAGACATTTTGAAAAATATCCTATAAGTCATATGCTCACACAGGTACCCACAAATTCAGAGATGTTTACAAATAACCACTTCTCCCAAATTCGATATCTTGTGCCCATTTCAGAAATACATAGGTTGTCTTGATGCCTATTTTTCGCTCAACATATTTCACCATATGAATTGGACTGTACACAATGAAAACCCATTGTACAGTGCAGCTCTGTTTTTGGCTCTGAGTACATTGGGTTCTTGGAGAAACAACAAACCCTATATATCTCCACAACCGAAAGGGTGGAGTGAACGTAATGGTGCATTGCTTTTGTAAGTCGTCCATTGTGTTAAAAAGTTAGAGATGAAAACATTGTAACTAATGGCTGTTTTTCCCTACTCGTTTTCAACATTTATTAATTTCAACAGTTATTTTCTTTAGGAAAACCTTGAGGGATCTACACATATGACCTCCTGCTGAATTTGGAATTTGGTCTACTTTTCAGAGACCTTGAGCTTTCTTGGATCACCCATAAGTTCCACACTGGTTTGCATCACAAACTGGAAGTAGATTGAAAACACAAAAACAGGAAAAATGGGCAACCTCTGAAAAATGGCAAAATTGTGATACAAATTATTATTTTTTGAGTCAGTTCTGCATGTTCTTGAAAGCTGGGAAGGTGGTGGCTCGTGCTAGCACACCCCCTATGACATCTTAAAACTGTGTGGTACCTTTGCACGCACAGTTTACAGTCCTCACTGTTCTGCATGTTCTTGAAAGCTGGGAAGGTGGTGGCTCGTGCTAGCACACCCCCTATGACATCTTAAAACTGTGTGGTACCTTTGCACGCACAGTTTACAGTCCTCACTGTTCATGCAAAGACCCCACCCCCAGGGGCTATTCAGAAAAAGTTGCCAGTATGAGTTTAGTGATGTTACATTAGTTTATTATTACAGTTGCAAAGAAGTGGCATTACTGTATCATCCTAACTGGTGCACTAAAACTAAACAATTTTCTTCATCTGTGACCCCAAAAATGAGTGTGTAGCACAAAAGCATTGATCCATATAAAGTTGTCAATGCTTATCTGAAGATGTGTCTTATTTTTCAAAGTATCCTGTAGATGTAACTTTTGTATTTCATAATAATCATCAATAAGTTATCTTGATAGTCTCTTAACTGTAAATAGAAACCCATCAGTAGACTGAAGTGCTGGCAATATTTCTATATTCCCATCTTATCAGCGCTCTTTGTCACATTGTGTATGCTCTGTCAGTTTATATAGTGATGGAGAGATCATTCAGGAGCTTGTGGCATTTAGTGATGCTGAAGAACAAAATGTGATTGGCAGTGAACTTCCATCCTTGGATGCATATTGCTAAGTGAGGTTGCCATATTCTGTTTAGGGGTTGAGTAACACAGAGAAAACAGGGGCTATAGAGTCCTTACCATGGTGGTTGAGGTCATTCGCCAAGAATGTCCTGGAATTGGGCCAAGTACAACCCTCTCCAGAATTGACTCTCAGGGTATTGGAGGTGAGCCCTCCAGGCTTCTCAAGGAGGTAGTGTTGGGTGCCCAAGCTCAGCACACAACAATCAGGCAGTAAATTCAAATACTTAAGTTCCAACCCAGTGTTTATCTTCTAAGAAAATTACTTTTAAACACACTACTGATAATACACAATTCTGTTGTGAATGTAGGATGACACATCTGACCATGATTCTTCTTTCTGAGCAGGAATAGACAAGAAGAAAGGGGTGACTTAGAAACTTCCTCACAATGAACAACAGAAACTTCAATCCCACTCCTCACCCCTACCATCAACCAAATGGCACTGCTCCAAAAGAACAAATCATTACCCTTTTATTAACATGGCTTTAATGGGATTTCTAATGGTAACCCGATCTCCATCCTCTTTTCTTCAGTGTCTGAATCTCCACCCTTTCATCACAGTAATGGAGGCAGACGAAATACCTCTGATGTCTGGGGAAGCTGTCCACATCCTTTATCTAGTGCCATGTGTAACCAAAATGGACCCCACTGGCTTCAGTACTAAAGCTCTTAGACATACAGAGTCCTACTAACACATTCATAATTAACATATTCTATAAACTTGCTCATACAAAGACAATGGATCTAAGCCTCATGTTGTGGGTGACAATAGCATAGCTTTACACAACAAACCACTCTCTTACAGACAGACCTAAAAATGTCTAGTCTACTATATAAAATCATAAAACACAGAATGCTGCGACCACGCATTTATGTGTTTAGCACAGGAGAGGGAAAGTAGTCCTCTGTCCATTATAAGAGCATGCTTGCAGGGCCCCTTCAGTTCCCAGTGCAGGTCCTGGACCTTGCATTGTCATGGACAGGTGTAGGCCTCCACACACATGCGAGACTAGCACAACTAGTGTCAAAATAACATTTAGGATACTAGATGTACATGCAGTCAGGCACTGAAAGCTGGGTAAATGCCACCATATAA
Organism: Pleurodeles waltl; assembly: GCF_031143425.1. Taxonomy (NCBI): domain Eukaryota; kingdom Metazoa; phylum Chordata; class Amphibia; order Caudata; family Salamandridae; genus Pleurodeles; species Pleurodeles waltl. The sequence continues at coordinate 48,938,048 of NC_090437.1, forward strand.
TTCAAAGGATATTTCCACGCCAACAGAGATTGGCATAGTTTTACAGGAATTTAGTTAAATATTAACACCTGCACAGATGAACATTTTGTATGTCTATATGATTCGAGTGGGTTCTGTGTGCCAGGCATGATCCTTGATTATTCCTTTTTTTTAAAGTACATTGAAGGAAGACCTTTGGGCTAGATTTTTACCACCTAGGACCTGATGTACTAAAAGATTTTGCATTCACAATCCCTGAGATCTGCAAAATCATACGGTCTGCCAATTTGGAATGGCTTATTAATATGTTTAATACGAAACACATTTTGCAATTTTGTAAAGCCTGTCCGAATTGCATAATGGATTTAGGGCCACATGTACGTTCCTTTTTTCTCATTGCAAATGGCCCGATTCTGCGAATCGGGGCGTTTGCGATGAGCAAAAAGCATTTTGGTATGTACAGACCCATTTTTGCGATTCGGTAATCTATTTACCGAATCACAAAAAGGGTTTGCGAGTCGCAATTAGGAAGGGGCGTTCCGTTCCTAATTGTGAGTCGCAGTGCGATGTAGGATTGTTTTGTGATCGTGAATGCAGTCACAAAACAATCGCAGTTAGCACCAGTTTCAAATTGGTGCGAACCCATTCGCATGTTGGTGAATGGTAGCGAAAATATTTTTTCAGAGCAGTGAGTGGTCCCACGGACCACTGCCTGCTCTGAAAAAATGAAAAGAACACTTTTCATTTTTGCTTTGGAAATGCATCCTGTTTTCCTTTAAGGAAAATGGGCTACATTAAAAAAAAAAAAAAAACTGCTTTAGTTAAAAGCAGTCACAGACATGGTAGTCTGCTGCCCCAAGCAGGCCACCACCCCTGTGATTTTAGTGAGTCCCGGTGGGTGGCAAATTGCGACTTACCTCATTGACTGATATATTAATGAGGCAGGTCTATTTGCGACCCGCCCGGAATCGCAAAAGAAACTCAATGAAGTTTCTTACATTTGAAATTGCAATTCCCTAATTGCGATTTGCATGGAATCACAATTAGGGAATCGCAATTCCAAATATACCTACATGTGGCCCTTAGTGACTCGTTTAAAATCACAAATAGGAGATGCCTAAAAGGGGTGTCTCATCCTATTTGAGATTCACAGTGGCGTGTATCAATGGTTTGTAACTGCAATTGTAGCCAGCAACACATTGAAAAGCTACCAACTCCTCAGATGAGGTGGTAACACATTAACAAAGGAGAAGGTGTCCCTGTTGAAAAATGAGTTGAGTGCCTTCTTGGGGAGCACGTTGTGATGCAGGGGTTCACTGACTACTACTCTGATGTCTTCACATTTAGGAAACTATTTCTATAGTAGTACAGTTCCTTTAGGGAACAAAGGAAAAATAGTGTCCCATTAAGATTAGATTTTTTTTATGAATTCACCCGGGGTGATATATTTTCAGAAGATATTTAGGACACAATTTTAATGTCAGACGATATTCTCACAATATTCTGAAACCACAGACCTTACAAAGAGACTTCTTGGGGGCTTGTATAGTGTGTCATCTGGAATAAAGAAAGATAACAAAGTGCTATCTTGGCATAGTGGAAATGCTTATGGTCGACCATTTACCACCACAATACTCAAAAAAGTATTAGAGGGGGAGCTTAAACTCCTGCACTCTTTCTTAAAATGGCTTGTGAATCCTGTAACATTTTGTACAAAGCACAGGCTTAATGCACTTCAAAAAGCAGCATTTGCCACTATGCTTTAATGGCCATATTTACTAACATTTTGTATCATGGTTGCACCACTTTTGTGACACATCCATTATAATTTTAGTAGATATTTACAAAGCCATGCAAGGGGCTTTTTGCGCGGCCTTGTCTTGTTCTAAAGAAGATGTAACGCAATGCAGGGGCTTGTGCTGCATTACATTATATTTCATTCTGGGAGGCATTCCACAGGTGGAACTTGGGCGTTCCCATGCATCCAGCCATGGTTTTCACACAATCCAAGACTTACTACAGTTTGTACACCTGGGATTATGTGTAATCGCTTTGCCTCCTAGAGGATAGCGGAACTCTTTCTATGTGTGCTGCAAACTGTAGCACACATAGAAAGAGGAAAATGTGTTGAGAGATTGTGTGCAGGAAGGTATCCCTTTCTGCACAAAAACAATTTTCCTTGCAATGCAAGCACCCGTGCACCGTGGTAGAAGGGGGCCTGCACTGGTGCTAGGCTGCCTGAAGTGCACCAGCGTAAGGAGAGGGAAGAAATGCTCCGTATATTTGTAAACATTGAGTATTTCTGACCTCTCCCTTTCAAGCAACTGAGCGCAGCAACTTTGCTTGCTGCCCTGCATTGCGTGAAAGTTTAATAACTATGCCCCTAAGTTTCCTACATGTTCTTTACACACAAGAAAGTTTTGTTTCGAATCATACTGTTTTTAAACCTTTTTATATTGTTTTCCATGACAGGGATGTGGAGGCGGGTGGATTTCCACTTAAATATGTCAAATGTAGGCTGCTGTGTTATGAGGCATGTGTTGTTTGGTTTTCCTAGTATCAACTGATCGATATTGGTGTGTCCTTTGGATTTTCAAAGGTCACTTAGGTCTCTACTACAGCATCATTCTAGCTACATCTGTGTTATTGTCCCTTGGTGAAGAAGCTGGCTTATCACATTGATAATAATATGATTCTTCTTGTAATTGCTTCAGATGAAGCTTCTGATTTGCCATGTTGCTAGTGACGCAAACCTAACTAGTTGAGGGCAGAGAGGGTCCATTGTCTTGGTGAGGTTTGAGCTAAACTGTGATGTAGGTGTAACCTGCAGTGGTCACTGGTGGTATTGCCATAAGCGTTGTTCAGAGTTAATGGTTAGGATTTTGTAATTATATGTAATTTCTTCTTTCTTAACCTTGTGATGGTACAGGTTGATCAGAAGGATCCGAATCATTTTGGTTTATCTCAAGGTGGCATGCTTACCGTTTTAGGACCATGCGTCCGCTGGTATCCAAGGTCTGCACTCCTTCCCCATTTCATCTGTCAGCCATTTGCCTACATTTGAAGAGAACTTCAAAGGACCCTTTGGTACTCGTATAAGAGGGTTTCTGTTTTTTATTTCTTGGGTCAGGCTGCTGGGAAAGAGCTTCCCAGCAGCATTTATGTGAAATCATGACCAATGCATATTATATACTGACGTCATTCCATGACAGTGGAATAAAACTCATTTCGCTTTCAAGGAATCAATGCTTGGGGGCATATCTCAGCCCCTCTGACCACTGATTTGTCTGGAGAAGGCATCATTAGAAAGGGAGAAATCTCCCTTCTCCAATAATATCCCTACCTAGTTTATCCCTACTTGTGAGTCGCCACAGGAGGTAAATTCCCAAGCAGAAATCCACCCAGTAGAATGCAGGGATGATGATTGAGAGGGGGGTGTGGCCTCCTGGGTATGTGCCTGTGCTTTACCTCTGCCATGGGACCCATTAGTCTTTCTGGGACCCCTGGGGGCAGCATTCGGTGTTCAACCCCAATCTGCCCCGACAGGTGGCAGAAAGCACTCTAGACACCAGTTTTTTTTTTTAAGTACAGTATTTTTGGGGAGGAGCAGTTCCCCTGGGCCTGGGCCTGTGCTCTCCCCACCCCTACCCTCATTAGACTTTCTACACCCCCTGGTGGGTGGATGGGGGGTTCACCCCAATATAGGGAATACTGGGTGATAGGAAATTTGTGTCTCTCTTCTGATCCCAGAACGTTCCCTTACAGATATGTGAGAAAAATGTGTATTCACCAAAGTTTGAGGACTGCAGGGTGTTGCGAGTATGAAAACATTGAGAGATCCATGAGAGGGACACTAACCTGGGTTCCCCGAGGCATCTAGGGGAATTTTACGAGCCCCTAGTTCCACCAAAGCGTACTTTTCATGACACTCCGGTGCGCTATGCCCTGCACCGTATTTACTAGGTGGCGTAAGCCAGTTTTTGTGGCTTAACACCACCTTGTAAATACAGTCCCTTCACACGCAGCACATTGCGAGGAAAGGGTGTGCAATCGGTGTTGCTGTGGGCGTACCACAGCAATACCCATTGCATTTTGTTGCTGCCTCATATTTAAGAGTTTTCATTTGAGGTTTGTTAAGAGCTTCTGGGTAAGAAACCTTAGAACCACTCTAGCCGCACTATCCTGGATACCTCAAGTGTGTGTATTTTTCATAAATGTATGAATATGGTAGATTATCCTAGGTAAGGGCCACAAATCCCCAGCTACCCACATTGTCAAAAAGCAAGGATTCTGCTGAGCATAATGTGATGTCTCCAAGTTGCGTTTTAAAGTGTTTTGTGTCACAGGCATTAGGGCCAGACAAGTGGTGTGCAATTTTTATTGAGAGATGTGTGAGAACACAGAAGAGTAGAACATTTATTATTAGCAAATGGATTTCTCTGGTTTGCACCTTCCAAATGTACACCGGCTTATAAGAAAGACATTTAGCAAACTACCCTCTGAATGGCATGCTTGCATGGGTAAGTACACATTCAGAGGTGTACAACTAACCACTGCACCTTAAATCGGTATCTGGTGTACTTTTTAGAAAAAACATAGGTTTTCTTCATATCCATATTTTCACTTTTTATGCTTTAACATATGAATTGGTCTATACTACAGTAGTTACACATTGAAAATCCATTTTAAGGTGCAGCTGATATTTTGGCTGTGGGCACTTGGGGGTCTTAGAGAACCTACAAACTTTATATATTCCCGCGGGTTCTACTGGACGTAACAGTATACTGTTTTTGTAATTTGGCCATCATGACAAGAAATTGCAGATGAAAAAATTGTCACAACTGGCTTTTTTCAATTTTTTTTTATTCGACAGTTCCTTTGGAAGAACCTTGAGGCAGCTATGAGTGACATCTTGCTAAATTCAAAATATTTCCCACTTTTCAGATAGTATAGCTTTTCAGGCCCACCGATGTGTTTCACACCTGTTTTCAGTACAAACTGTAAGAAGGTAGAGAGCACAAACACTGGGAAAAATGGGCTGCCTCTTTGAAAAAAGTCAAACATTTTTTTATTCAGTTCTGCTCTGCTTCTCGCTGAAAGATTATGATTTTAACACAGCAAAACTTTAATTGGTGCCATTGTTAGGTAAAAACAGACACTTTCTTGTGCAACAGCATTTTACATTTTTTTCCCAAACAAAAGACAAATTTAGCTATATTTGCTTGATCTCCTCAGTGAGAATCCAAAAACACTGGGTACCTGTAGAATCCTTATGATGTTAGGGAACAATGATGCAAATTTGCATGGATACCATATCTAGAAAAAAAAGGTTATGAAGGCATAAGCACAAAGTAGCCCAAACAGTCAAAAAAGGGTTCAGTACTAGGAGAAAAGCCTCAGCAGTTAAGGGGTTAATCAGTGGGGTGGCTCCTCACCAGCAGTTAATGTAGCTAGATGGTGTAGTAAATTGGGTTGCTAGTTGAGGGGGTAAAACCCTAATCAAGCAGAAACTACAATTGTTGCCTGGGTGAAGTCACAAGCAAACTCCAAATTAACCTGTGCTCAAAACCATGGTAGCTTTGCATCGAGCAGTCAGGCCTAACTTAGAGGCAATGTGTAAAGTACTTCTGTAACACTTCAAACAGTAACACAGTGAAAACACAACACAAAAGGTTACCAGAGAAGATGTAGAAAAATAAACTAATCTTATATAAGTAAAACAAGAGTGTAATAACAAAAAAAATCAGTAACACCGTAGACATGAAGTTTTAAAGATTTCAGTAAAAAAGTTCATACAGGCAATGGTTCCTATCCGGGAAACGAGGTTGATGTTGAGTCCATGTGCTGAGAGAACCCTTGCAGCAGAGGCAAGGGTTAGTTCTGCTCAGGATTGCACCGCATAGCAGATTGGATGTGTTGGTTCTGCCAGGTCCAGAGATGGGCTGGCAGAGCACCATCCGGCTCACTTCCAAGGGTATTGGACTGGGGTGGCTCACAGAGTCCAGATACTGGGTTCAAGGTTGTTGGAGCCTTCTGTTCCTGAGCCTCTAGTCAGAAGGCCCAGTCAACTAGCCCTTAGAGTTACTCTGGGGTCCTGGGTTCAACAGATGCAATTCCAGTCCCTCTCACCCAGGCAAGAGGGCAGCAGGAAGTAGGCAACAGGTCAGTGGAGCAGGGCAGAAGTCCTCCAGAGCAGTAGTCCAGCAAAGTGGCAGTCCCTGCAGTAGCACAGCAGTCCTTTTTGGCAGAGTAGCCACAGGTCCAGAAGTATATTGAAAGGTTGGTGTCTGAGGTTCAATGTTTTTTATCTGGGCCTTCCGTTGAAGTGGGAGAAGCTTCTAAAAGTTTTCCTTTGAAGACCACTGGCTTTCTACCTTCCATGCCCTGGCTCTAGACTAACTACAAGGGGTATGCAGCCCTTTGTGTGGAAGCAGGACACAGCCTATTCTAGTGTAAGTAGGTCTGAACCCAGTTCCACCCTCCCATCCTGCCAATATTGGCCCATTCTGGCACACCTAAGCTCTCTATTGTGTGTGGTTGTCTATGAGGGATACACAAAGCCCAGCTGTCAGCTGCAACCAGTCATGTGGCTCACAGACAGGCAATAGGCACTAAATGGCTAAGGCAGGAGAATGCCAACATCCTAAAAGTGGCATTTTCAAAACTGTAATTTAAAATCTGACTTTAGCACAAAAGAGGATTTTTCATTACAATTCCGGAGACACCAAACATGAACTGGTTACCTGTTCTAATTTGGAAGTTACAGCCTATTAAACGGAATAAGGTAACTCAAATGTTGTCCTATAGGAGAGATAGGCCTTGCAGTAGTGAAAAACACACGTAAGAGTTTTTCACTACCAGGACATGTAAAGCCTAAAAGTACATGTCCAACTTTTTAAATACACCACACCCTACCATCTGGCTTGTCCACAGCCCAATGTAGTGTTGACATATGTATTAAAAGAAGGTTTGGCCAGCAAAAGGGTTATTTTGCCAAGTCAAAATGGCAGTTTTAAAACTGTACACACAGGCTGCAATGGCTGGTCTGGGACATGTTTGAAAGGGCCACTTAAGTGGGTGGCACAATCAGTGCTCCGGGCCCACTAGTCAAATTTAATTTCCTGGCCCTGATGCATGAAGCACCACTTTACTTGAGACTTATAAGTAAATGAAATATGTCAATTATGGATAAGCCAATCCAGTCCTTAATTTCAGCCACTGGTTTCCAGTGCTTGGCACTTTATTGTCAATACTGGTGTTTGTGACAGTCTGCCACAAGGTGGTGTCATCTGGCTATTTTAGAGATGGCACAACAATAGTTAATTATTAACTGAATATACATTAAAAATTATTATTGCCAGCTGTCCATGCCATTCATATAGCTTTGGGGCCTGGAATAGTCCGAATTGTGTCTCTTGCAGGGGTGTGATGCTTAGTTGTTGTGTTGTTACTATTACTGGCAGCTTGGCAGCGGCAATGTGTGGTGCAAGCTGCAGTGGCCTCCTGACAAGAGCCCTGGCACTTATTTTTTACAAATTAAGTACTGAGACCACATTACTATGTTTAGAGGAGAGAGCACAGACATTTCAGCACTAGTTATCGGTGGTAAAGTGCACAGAGTCCTACGGCCACCAAAATCTAATTCAGCAAACAATTAGAGGGGCGAAGGCAAAAGTACTATGTAGAGAGTTCCAGATCCAATGCACTCAGTCACACTAGCTCGTTTGTATGGTTGCATTGATGCTGTAGAGCCATTTTGATTTTTGCATTTAGTATAAGTCTGCTGCGGTGTTATCATTGTTAAAATTGAGTGTTATTTGTGTGATCTGGTTTGATGATAATTTGATGATGGTTTATTGTTTGATTTCTTTACTTCAACAAGATCAAAAATAAAATTATAGGCCTGCGTTGTGTTGGTCTTCTCTCCTTATACTGATTGGTGGACATGTTTCTCCTATTACCTCAGAATCTGTCCTCTCTCTGTCCTAACTCTTTGTTGGTGTGTCAGGTGCAACACTAAAGTGAAAAATATGGCCTGTTTCCTGGTTCCAATTAGGTCTAACCTGAAATCCTTAGCCTGTTCCTTAATTTTGTATCATGGTCGGGCAGGCAAATGTGTTAATTCCTTTTTTCAGTGGCTACTTCCCTATTTCTGGCCTCCTTCTTGTGGCAGTCCCGCACACCTATACACAAATCTCTCAGACCAGAATACAAAATGGTTTGAAAACGTCTGACAACCAGATCTGTTGCAAGGTTAGCAATAAGAAATACTAAGAGTCTGTTGGCCCTGGTACCCTTTGAATTCATTTTATGAGAATGTGTCTTTGGACATAAAATCTGACAATCCCTGAATAGGTGTTGATTCTTTTGCAATCTGCATTTGGTAAGGTCTGCGCTTTTCCCTGACGGAGCGCCTTTCTTATGCAAAGCAGAATTTGAGGCCCAATGGTCAGCTATTGAAGGTGGTCAACTGCTGAACCTGGCATTCCACGCTTGCTTTCTTCAGTGGTGTGACCTGAGAGGCTGTTATACTGCCACAACCCTCCCCAACTGATAGAGCACTGCCCATGCTACTACGAGCAACCAGTGCAAAAAATGAATAGAGTGCAAGCTAAAAGCTGAACTGATTTATGGGTCCCCGCATTGATAGATTGCTCCCCTAAAAAACAAATAGTGGGTCAGGTGTGGCTAAGGGCGTCAAGATGGCAGATGCACTCTAGGAGTGCTCCGGACCCCTCCGTCATCGGCCCTGTTAGACCGGCCGCCCCCGAGACGTTCCTGTGCCCCGGGTGGCGCTCCGTCTTTCGAGGAGCAGCAGAGGCGAACAGCGGGCCGGGGTCCCTCGCAGGGGGCCCGGGGCCGCCGGGCGGCCTGGGGGATCGCGGCGCCCCTGCCGAGGGGCGGTGGCCCTCAGGCGGTGCACGGGTGCCGCAGCGCCCCGTGTCTGCGGGGTGCCGAGAGAGAGAGAGAGGAAGCCGAGGCAGCCAATTACCTCCCCCGGCCGGGGGAGGCGGCGAGGAGTCCTGTTGGGACCACGGGGCACGCTCTGCGCCGCGGCCCGGGTGCAGGAGTTTTGGAGACGGATGGGCAGCGGCCCGCGCCACATGTGTGGTCGGGCCCCTCCGATCGGCTTGGTGGGCCTCGCGGCCCCGCTGGCAGGTCGGGCAGGCGACCCCACAAGGAGTGGGGGGCTCTTTGAATACATCGCCGGGGGAGGGGCTCGGAGGACAGCGCCTGCTCCTGGGCATCCCCCAAGCGGCAGGAAGAGGCTGCAGTGGCCCGGGGGCGCCTGGGTCCCCCTCCCCCTCCTTCATCCTTCTTCTTCTCTCCCTCCCTCCCCTGGAGTGTGCACGCGAGCTGGGGCCGGGGTCGGAGGCTGTGTGAGGCCTGAGGAGTGGGGCCCGCACCGCGGGATGAGGTCGGGCTCCAGGTGGTCTAACTTCTGGCATGGCCTGGCCAGAGGAGGGCCTCGCCACAGGAGTGGTGGAGGACAGGCAAAGTGAGGCAGCAGCAGATTTGGGCCGGGTCCCGGGACCAGGGGAATTTTGGGTCCGCAGCTGGGCCGGAAGGATGGCGTAGTGGCGGTGCAATCAGACAGCGGATCGGCTGCTGCGCACCGATGACGCCGGTGCGGAGTGAGGTGCAGGGGTGAGCAGAGCTGCTGGCACTGCGAGAGGAGAGATGCAGCGGTTGACGGTGAACTGGTTGGGGACCTGTGCCTGCTGGAGGCCGCAGCAGCCAGGACCAACCTGAAGTGGTTCCTTGGTTCCCGAGGGCGAGCGGCCATCCGCAGGGCGAACGATTTTGGAGGCCCCTGGTGAGTCGAGCCTGACTCGGTGGAGGCCACAGGGCTCCGTCTCGAGGTCCTGGACAGAGCTCGGCGTGTTTCAAAGCCACTGACTCGGAGACGGCGATGGGGAAGGACAAAGCAAGTAAACAGCATCCTAGCAGTGTATTGACCATTTTGCCAAGCAGAGTCCTTCACGGGAGGTGGGCGCCGCACCCACCGAGATGATGGCGACAGATGGGGTCCTTACTATCCTACAAGCCATCCAATTCTCGCAGTTGGCGGTCGAGACCAAGGTCGGAGAGGTGCGAGAGGACGTGGGCCTGCTGCGGCAAGACCTGCGAGCCACCGTGGGTCGTATCAAGGAGGTGGAAGACCGAGTTTCCCAGGCCAAAGATGAGATCGCAGATCTTAAAGTTAAAGTGGCACAGTTGCAAACGCGAACTGGTTAGCTGCACCACAGAGCAGAAGATGCGGAAAATCAAGCCAGACGCAACAACCTGCGTTTTGTGGGCTTTCCTGAAGATGGGGAGGCGCAGTTGACTTCTTGGAGAATTGGATAAAGTTGTTTGTCCCTGCCCGGAAACTCTCCCCTTGGTTCGCCATTAAACACGCGCACAGGGCTCTGGTGCCCCGGCCCCTGCCGGGCAGTCCCCGGAGGCCGATGATCGTGCGGTTCCTCAACTTCAGAGATCGAGACGTCATCCTACGTGAGGCCAGGGCGCAACCGGACCTTCATTGGGACAATCATAAGATCCTCATATTTCCCGACTACACCCGGGAGGTGCAGGCCAGGAGGCGTTCATATAAAGGGGTCAAACAGAAGCTCCGGGCGATGCAGCTGACCTACATGCTCCTTTTCCCCGCTCGTCTCAAGGTTCTCCACGATGGAAAATCCTTCTTCTTTGAGTCACCGGAGGTGGCTTGGGACTGGCTTACGGAGGAGCACCGAGTGGCCCGGAAGAGCTCCTCTGGGTCGATCAGGGAGAGGCGGGCGCCCGCTCCCAGTGGCTACCCCCGGGGCCAGGTGTGGGGGCAGGTGGACCAGGTTCCGCAGGAGGAGGCAGAGCGGCCCGCGTGGAGGGTAGACAGAGGATGACCGGGTGGGCCTGAACCAGCCAGTGGAGGGGTCTACGCCAGAGGTCCTCGGAAGCGAGGGTCAGGTGCAGGCCCAGGAGGGCAAGCGCCTCAGCCAGTCCCCTTGGATTTTTGTGGCTGATCTCTTGGGTCTCTGTCCCGGCGGAGAGAGTCTCGGCGTCAATGGTTGTACGACATTGGATTTGGGGCAGCTGAGGGCCCCCTGACAACCTATATTTACAGTTTTGGGTGACAGATGCTTCGGAGTTGGAAGTATGGGGTGAAGGGCAGTTGGGGGGCAAAGGAGGAATGTTCCTACATTGTTGCCTACGGTTGGGCGCATATAATGTTTTTTCATGTTTGATCCACTGGTCACAAAGGGAGGTTACAGCAGTGGCACTGCATGGGAAGCAATCACATAGGTATCTACACTGGATCAGTCTAAATGGGTCCTCTCATGGAATGTGAATGGGCTCTTAGATAAAATTAAACGGTTTGTGGTGTTTTCCTCCTTCCGCAGGTCTACCCCATCTGTGGTTATGCTCCAGGAAACTCATCTGTTGGGTACTAGGTGCCCGGTGCTTATGAGGGGGGGTACGACAGAGTCTATCATGGTGGATTTTCCAGGGACTCGAGTGGAGTGGTGATCTTGCTGCACCATTCCTTGCCGCTAGTGGTGGCGGATTCCAGGTCTGACCCGCAGGGGTGATATGTAGGGGTGTCTGGTCTGCTTGGAGGGTGGCGTTTAATCTCCTAAGTGTTTACACCCCTCCGGGGGCGCGTGAGCAGTTTTTTGTGTCCCTTGGGGAGGTGGTGGCAGGACTTCTCCCAGGTCTGACCGTATTGGGTGGGGACTTTAACTCCATCGTGGACCCTGAGGCTGATGTCACGGGGCCTCCGTCCTAGAGTCGCAGAGTGGGGGCGTCCGGTTTGCGAAGATGGATGGATGGTCTAGGTCTTATGATGTGTGGCGGGTTTGGCACCCACTTTTGCGGCAGTACACGTATACGTCGGCGGCGCACCACATGCACGCGCAAATTCATCTCTTTCTAGCACCCGCCCTCAATGTACCCCGATTCACGGGCGTGGAGATCATTCCGCATGGGGTATCGGATCATGCACCGCTCCTCCTTCGTTTAGATGGAGGGAGTCCTGGAAATCGACTGGTGTGCGACTCAGCGCCTGGTTTCCGCAGGGCGGCCAGTGTGCCCAGGAATTGGGCGATAACCTGGGATCCATGGCATCACCGGGCATTCTTTGGGGGGCCTGTAAGGCCACAGTTAGGGGGCACGCTAGGCAGCTCCTCCGGGCAAGGGAACACGCAATTAACCATAGAATATCGATACTTGAGGCCCAGGCGGTGCGCCTGGAAGGCCAACTTGACGGGTCGGCGGGGACGGAGGTGGCGCAGCAGTTGGCCGGGGTCCGAGAGGAGCTCAAGCATGTAACGCTTGATACTGCGAAGCATATGTGGCGGGCCTCCGTAGCCCGGGTGTACGGGTGGGGGGACAGGAACGGCAAACTCCTGCATTGGATCGCCACCAGACCGATGGTTGACAGGGTAGTCCCGGAGATCGTTAACGAATCGGGTGCTGTCTTGCGGACCCCGCAGGCGACTGCACAGAGCTTTGCTGCCTAGTACCGGAGACTCTATGAGGTAAGGCCCAGACCTCTTGCTGAGACTGAGGCCCCATTGTTGATGGAGGTGATCCTTCCCACTGTCACCGACACGGAGAGGCGTGAGCTTGATGAGCCCCTCACTCTAGAGGAGGTAAACGCAGCAATGACAGAGCTGGCGACTGGGAAGAAGCCTGGCCCAGACGGGTTCCCTGCTGAGTTTTACACGAGGTTCCGAGAGACATTGGCCCCCCACCTCCTGGCAATGTATGAGGAGGCCGAAGACACAGGGGCCTTCCCATCAGACTTGGACGAGGCCACTATCGTGGTGATCCCAAAGACTAGGCCCCCCTCGTGGGATTGCTCAGCCTACCGCCCCATATCGCTCCTTAACACAGAGCTTAAGATTTTCTCTACACTATTGGCCCGGAGATTGAAAAGGGTGCTGCCCGCGTTGGTTCACCCGGACCAGTGCGGTTTCATGCCCGCAAGAAGTACTTGTCACTGTATCAGGCGGTTGCATGTAGCCCTGGCCCACAGGGCTCTTCTTACTCCTCCGCTGGCGCTCTTGCTGGTGGACTTTGAAAAGGCATTCAACATGGTAGATTGGTCATACCTATGTGGTGTCCTTGCGCGGATGGGGCTCTGGCCACGGTTCCGTACGTTAGTGGGCCTCGTTTATTCTACCCCGTCAGCCCGGGTGCAGGTCAATGGGGCAGTCTCGGATCGGTTCCCTATCCGCAGGGGGACCCGCCAGGGTTGTCCCCTCTCCCCGCTTCTCTTCGGCTTGGCGATGGAGCTGCTGGTAAAACTAATTCGGGAGGATCCCCTGGTCGAGGGATGGTCGTGGCCTACCGGAAGGGAGGACAATATAGCGTTGAATGTGGACGATGTCCTTTTGTACATGGCTAACCCGGCCAGTTTGGCCCCAGGGTGATGCAGCTTCTGGGGCTGTTTGCGGAAGCGTCAGGCCTTGTGGTTAACCCTAGCAAATCTTTATTGATCCCGCTCAACCACTCTAGGGATTTCTACGATTGGCAGCACAGCATTCCTATCAAACGAAACAGCTTCCGGTACTTGGGGATTCACGTAGCTCTGTTGCCGGAGCTGGCGTGGGCCCTGAAGGTCAAGCCTCTGGTCAGGCGGGTCAGGGAGGACCTCCAGAGATGAAGATCCCATCCGCTCAATACCCTCGGATGGATTGCGCTATAAAAGATGATGGTCCTCCCCCGGTTTCTTTACCTACTTCAAAACTTCCCTTATCACGTACCCAGATGGTGGTTCGCCGACATGGACACAGCAGCACAACAGTTTTGTGACACAGGTCCTGTCCGCGCGTGGCGCTTCGGGTCTGTCAGCGGGATGTCTATGAGGGCGGAATGGAGATGTCCAACCTTCACCTTTATCACTTGGCAAATCACCTGCTGGTAATTAATGACTGGCTGGGGGGTGGGTGGTCGGACCCCGCCTATCAACTGGAGCTCCTGTCCATTGGTTTCCCTGACTTGTTTTGGATGCTCTATGGGGCACCTGTGTCCTGTGGGATTCCCGAGGTAACAAGGGTGGTGCTTATAGGGTGGAGGGTAGCGCAGCGCGCGTCAGGGTGGTGGCGTCGGCTCACCCAACAAACCCCATTGTGGCAGGGTGCTTGGCTGAAGGAGGTCTCAGCGCTCCGGGGGTTCCATAGGTGGGAGCTTATTGGCATATCGGTACTCAGAGACATCTGGGCGGGCACGGACATGCGGTCCTTCCAGGAACTTCAACAGCAATTCTCGCTCAGTCAGACCCAGTTCTATAAAAACTTGCAGCTCCGTCACGCCCTTCAGGTGCACCTTCGGGTGGGGCCGGTTCTCCCAGAATTTAGCCCTGTGGAAACTAAGACACTTATGGGACCCCTTGGCAAAGGGGGGGGGTGTCGCGTATGTTCCGCCTGTTGACTACTAATATATTGCAGCCACTTGACACGCTTCATGCTAGATGGGAACACTGGGTTGGTCCAATGATGGAGGAGGATTGGAGAGATGCCCTGATGGCTCTGAGACTGTTGACTATGTCCTCACGATTGAGACTGGTGCAGACTTATTTTCTTCATGCAGCGTATCTCTCACCTGGAAGGCTGCACGCGGCCGGCCTTAGGCAGCAGGCGGAGTGCCCACGGTGTGCGAGCCCGTCTGCAGACTTTTTCCATATGGTGTGGACATGCCCCGAGATCGTTGTCTACTGGCGTGCAGTGTTAGTGGAGGTGTCCACGGTGTTGCGGGAGGAGATGGAGCCCGCCCCATACCTGTCCTGCTGGGAGTTCTCGAGGAAGTGGGCTCCAGCAGGGCAGAACGCACTTTTGTAGGGATGGCTTGTTTGGTGGCCAAAAGGGACATTGCCTCGGGCTGGAGAGCGGAGTCGGCCCCTACGCTTGCGAAGTGGCGCCGAGGGATGGACTGGTGCGACTCTCAAGAAAATCTGGTGTACGAAGCATGGGGCTGTCCGGCTAAACATGAGGGGGTGTGGGGGAGCTGGACGGGATCCTGGGAGAAGGACATGGGGTGTGGTCCCTAGGCGTGAGCGGGAGGTAGCACACCCAAATCTTTATGCAGAATATATGGGGATTGTAAGCCCAGTGCAAACAATTTATCTGTGTAGTGCTCATCCAGAGGAAGTATATTGTGGCCAGTGGTGTTCTGCCATGTTGGCTTTTTGTTCAGTAATACAATCAATAAAGCTGTTTTATAAAAAAAAATATAAAAAATTGTGAACTCATACTTGAGAAAACTCTCATCCTAAGCTTCCCTGCATTACCAGGTGAAAGTAGGACGGTAAGAGCCACTGTGCTAGTTCCCTGCAGCTTTGGGGAACTGCTACCATTGAATCAAGATACTGTCCAGAACACACCTCTCTAAGTATTCTTAAAATACAATTTCTATTAGTCAAGAATCTGCCTAACCTAACAAAAAAATGAGGGTCTTCAGGAGAAAAACATTAACTGTGCGCTGCAGCTGCGAGATCCAGGAGTGTTGTTTGAATTGGTACAACCAGAGTTCACTGGTAGCCCTCAAAAAAGATTTGAAACATTTTCTTTGAATTACACATTTATAAGCATGAGGTAAACTCCTTTCAGTTTTTTGTGGTGGTCACACATCTTCTACAGTGAGAACAAAAACAGAAGTAGTGTGCTGCTCTCCCCTGTCTTTGAACTAGAGCTTGTACGTGCAATGAGCATTTCCAGCAATCACCAAAACTCTTGTCCCAAAAAGAATGGCTGTATGCCTACAAGTCTAATTAAAGAGCGGCATGTTGACTACTTCTACGAGACTTGCCTCCATCAACAAGGATATTCAGATTCTCTTTGAGGACCAAAATGAATGACAGAAAACAGAAAGGCAATGTCACACATGCCATTGGTTCCTTCATTACTACAACCTAAATGATCTGTAGAAAATCGGCCTTTAACCAAACAATAATTCTTATTTCTTTAACACTTAAGGGTCTATTCACAAAAGTTATTTTAGTGTGCATAAAGTAGTACTAATTTACATACTCCAAAATGCAATTCATAAACCCCCAAGCGCAGATCTCAATCTTTCCTATCTTTTCAGTATGGAGATCCCCAATGCAGTGGAGTAGGACAATTCCAAGAGCAAAAAACTCATTTAAATATATCACAGTAGCAATACTGACAAATCAGGTTCAAATGTGGTCTAGACCAGCCTTGGTTTAAGTCAAGCACCACACATGGCTAGCCGCTGGTACTGCAACACACTCCTATAAAAATCAGTGGATGTAGTGAACGTGGGCAATGGCACTAATACATACATGCTTTCATTATACTAATAGGAGCATTTGAGAATGTGTTAATTGGCTTAATTCACAGTATTAATCATGGTTATTTACTTTATTATGTACAATGGTTAAGTGGTTTCTTCCTGCAGGGAGAGTGCTCACTTCTTTCTCTTCCATCTAGGAGTAAATTGTAGCCACCAGTTAAGACCCTTTTGGTACAGGAATGTTCCTTGCACAGTTAATGGGCATGTACCCATGCCATGAGCGCCTAACTGCAATTGAACTTTGTATCCTGACTTTTATTTTGCCACTGGCACATGCTAATCTAGCATGTGTGAAGAGCCTAGACATGTCTCTGGCACTATGAGGTCCAAGAACTGCAATGTGAGCCAGAGAAGTGCACTAAGTGTACACTCAATGTAAGCTGTGGACTACTGTTCATGCCCTGAGCATACTACATTGAGTGGTGGTGGCGGTGCATTATGTTTTTTGACCTAAAATGTGTCCAGACCAGCTGTGAGAGCAATCACTTTGCACAAAGGCTGCACCTGGAGAGCCGACTGATAATGACATTATGAAGGAGAATCAACTCAAGTCAGTTCTGAAGCCTCAGGCAGTCGATCCACATCCTCTGTCTAAGAATATGTGAATAAAAGTGGGATTCACGCTACCCTACTTTGTTCCTGTCCCACATTCCTTTTGACCAAGAAAGGAAGTGCCTCAAAGAGCACTCCAAAAGCAGCTAGGCACCCAGCACGTGTATCTGCCTGACAGCCAGTCTCCCAGAGATGAAGGGACATCATCTGGAGTCAACACTTTCTGCTGTAGGAGCTGTGTCTGTCTAAAGAGACTAGAAGACTATCTCCTTTTGAGAGAGGGTAGGAGTATGCCAGGCCCTTTAGGGGGAGACTTTCTGGGAGCAGAAGCTGAGCAAGTTCCTAGATTGAGGACAGCAGAAAAAATGATGACCCAATAGATTCAGCAGTGACGTATGATGTAAATAGGTCCTGCAGTCTCTTCTTGTACTTTATGCGTGAACTGCATCAAGTGTTCCCAAGCACATATTACCTTGATGCCCTGAAGTGTACATGGGCTCAAAAGACTAGTGCTGCTGCTGCCAACAAGGAGATGAAAATCTTGTCTCTGCCGAAGCAGAGAACTCTGATTTGTCCAGAGGCCGCAAGTGCTCCCAAAGCCATCCCTGGTAGGAACCCAGCCTGGAGGCTGCAACTGACACTGTTAAGCAGCTGACCAAGAGGGCACAGCTGCTGGAGTTGTGTGCTGCCGCAGACCCACCTCCCCAAGACTGTACCACAAATCAAGTCCTGACTGAGGTCGCCACTCATGTCCCTCTGTGAAAGAAGTGTCAAGCCGTGAGGGTAAGAGTGTAATCATTGTCATTGTGTAGCGCATAGCCTGCACCAGGGGACAAGAGAGTGAAGTATGCAGGCAAGCCCAATGCACCCACTTAACACTATTTGCAAAAGGAATGATAAAACCTTGCACTGTTACTCAACCAGCCAGTGAGAATTTTGCAGCCATCTGTGCCTGAGCCCAATCTTGCCAGAGCCTATACAGGGGTGAGGATTCTAATAGTAGGGTCTCAGCCATAGAGAGAGGTATAACAATTACAGAGAAAATGGAGGAGGGAGTAGAACTTTATTGCTGGAAGAAAGCTCAGTATAGCCCTTTATGTCGCTCCCATCGGATTGTGTAGTATGTAGCACTGCTGTGATATTTAACTGCTTTCCTTTACCATAAAAGACAAGTACTGGGTTGGACATTAAGTTATTCTGTCTGTTGGTTGACTGTTGAGTACTGAGTTCTTGCCCCGCACAAGTACCTCTCAGAGACGCCTGTGACTGCTCACCCTCATTATCTTGAGAGCCAAGTTCAAAAAGAGT
Source organism: Pleurodeles waltl (assembly GCF_031143425.1). NCBI lineage: Eukaryota > Metazoa > Chordata > Amphibia > Caudata > Salamandridae > Pleurodeles > Pleurodeles waltl. The sequence continues at coordinate 48,956,186 of NC_090437.1, forward strand.
CATACTTGGCCCAGTTTGCAGAGCCCTATCATGGCCTTACCCTGAGACACCAGTGGCAAAGCTCAACCACCATGGTGGGGCCCAGTAGCCCTTGTCTCTCCTGTGTCTCCCGAGTGGGATATGACAGTAATATTCGCCATTTAGGAAAACAATCGGCTGGGCATCATTATTCCTTAAACCCCTCTGGAAGTAACTTTAGTCAGGATATAAGCTTCTGTCATGTGAACTTAGATGCTGCTTTTAAGTCAGGAGGTAATTCCATTTCAGAGCCAACTCCTGACTGCAATTGATCACTGATCTTGAAATTGCACACGCTGCAGGTTTAGCAGGCAGAATTGTGGCCAGGTAAATTCTGGTTTGCCTACCTATCAAGGAAGGGAAACACCTAAATGAATGCATTATCCTCCATTTGAAGGTCAAGACCTCAGAATGTTAATTACACACCCACTAATTACCACACCTTGTGGTACAGTAAATTGCAGGTGAGCAATTACTGAATGAGGTCCTTATGGTGTCATTGAGACTATGTCAGGGAGTCCCCGTATGCCTTGGGTGGCAGAGACACCAACTGTGCCTGATCAGCCACAGCTGGCCCACTGTAACTAAAGCTTCTGACATGTCAACAAGATTTATCCTCCAAAGTAGCTCTTACTGCCATGGATCAGGAAAAGAAACTGTGAGAACAGTACTGCCTGTCGGCATCTTTTTCCCTCTATATGTCTGAACCCGCAAGGAATTCTATATTAGAGGGAGTAGGAGAGATCAAGCTTCTGATTTAGAGTTGGATAATAAGGAACACTATAATTTCTAGAGCAACTGTCATTTTAACCGAGAATTTAATTTTCCAAATGGTGGACTAAATTTCTCCCATGGTACCTCCTCTGGAATTAGCACTTCTTTTGGAAACCTGAGAATATTTAGTGTTACCAGTGAACTGTAAATCGGGCCCTTCACCTCATGGGCTTCCACTGATTATCGTTTCAGACATGAAAAATCCATGGGGAATGTTTGCTGTGTAACAAAGCACACCTGTGAGCACATTTCAATTTGTGAAAAAATGGCAATTTATTACAAGACAATTTAATGACAGTTTTATAATTTAAAAGTTGAACAGCAAGTAGATTCCACCTCACCTACACTGAAGTCTAGCAATGCGATAAATAAACACAATATCATACTCATTTCCTTCCATATCTGTGAATGAATGTGAATTTTCAGAGAAAGAAAATTCAGATAAAGGAGATCTGGTAAATCATCGTCTTAAATGTTGAGGTGTAAGTTAGTGTTCTGTTGAACTACAGGGCAAGGGTTGTCAGAACGTCTGGCATAATTGACAGTTCCCCTAAAAACAAAGCATTTTGAGGCCATTTTTTGCAATCTGCCACCCTCTTTGGATTATTTGCGTTACTGCTGTAAATCTACTGCCTGCAATTCCCATGACGTGGCACAGACCCAGATTTTGATCAGTGGGCTGTCAGCAGTCTCTTGACTATTTTTTGCACACATTACGATGTACCAACTAAACTGTAATTAAGTGATACTGGGCCATATGTACGAACACATTTTCCCATGGACACAGAATGGGAAAAACCCTTTGATACATCTGGCCCACTGTTCTTCCCTGAAATGGCAATAGCTCTTCACGCCCTCTTGTGATGACATGAGGCAGTTGTTATTGCCTAGTTACTAGATTTACCTTTACATGAAGGTATTTTAGGCTCCCATGTACTAGAAAGTCCTCATCAATCACTGAGGTCCTGGACGGAAAGCGCAGACTCACTTTGAATCATACGCCGTCTTTGTGCAACACCAGTTGTGCAACAGATAACATTTAGGGACAATTGCTCATCATTTCGTCTTTTACCACCTTTGGCTAGTCTAATAACTCAAATTTAGTGCCCTGACACCTGGGAAAGAAGGATAAGGTTACCGTGCCCACGACATTACAGCAAATGGACTTTTGTCTCCCTTGACACCCACACTGATATTAACGCAATCACTTGGAGACTGCTAGGAACATTAAACACACAAACACAAAACTGAAACAGTAAGCACCTATCTCCACTGGCCACATTTATATTGTGCAGTAGAGCATCAAGAAGGAAAATGAACCTTTTTACCCTCATTTCAATTTGACAGTTCTCATTAGCTGTGCAAAGCATCTATCCAAATGGCACTTCTGCAAACAACAGTTTTACTACCATTTGGGAACAGCAAATAATGAAACAAAGTGAATGGAGGGATTTGTTTTGTTTTTGTATCTGGTTCCAGTGATAGCACAGCAATCTCCACGAACTAAATACGCGTGGGAAGAAGGGGAATTCATTTTTGGTCTGTGATAGATAGATAGACAGATAGATAGATAGATAGATAGATAGATAGATAGATAGATAGATAGATAGATAGATAGATAGATAGATAGATAGCACTTTCTTATAGGGGCTTCCAGTAAGCCCTCTTCATTCATTGGTCAGTCATTGAATCATTCACGTTTGTTTCTGTCACTAAGGCAATACAGCTTAGAGCAATTGATCAGCCATTGTTTAACTACACTGTGAGTGACGGCATTCTGTTGTATCACAAGGGGCACAATCACACACAAAGTAGTTCCCTTAAAGGCCACGGACGACTATGGCAATATGTGCTTTTTAAAACCGAACTTTTTTTTTCTGTTAGCCAATTTGTTTCCTAACAATAAAGTTTTACAAAATTCATGACAAAGCAAAATCAAGCACTGACAAAGGCAAAAGGCTGGGAGTAGGAGAAAGACATTTTGGTTTTACCATTGCTTATCTGTTGTTTGAGTCTGAATGTACATTTTGTAATCTTTCTTAGCAAGGCTAGCTTCACTTTCGAGGAGGAAGTTTTACAATTCCATTCAGATAATTTTGGTAATCATGTCACTCTCTTGGATGTTAAAATTAATTTCTCCTTCAAATTCTGGAAGTAAATTACTTTTAGAACAGAAAGGAGAGTTATTAGTGAAATTAATTTCCATGTGAAATCAACCAGTCTTGTGTTTTCAATTCAATGTCTACAGCAGTGGTTCCCAACCTTTTGACTTTTGTGGACCCCCACTTTTTCATTATTGGAATCCGGGGACCCCCACTGAGTCATTACTTAAACTGGGAACCTAATCTCTTAATATTGTTTAATTTTCTAAGCAGGAGGAGGCTTTTCGGACCACCAGGGGTCCCCGGGCCATAGGTTGGGAACCACTGCTCTAAAGGAGAATAGTTCAGAGGCTCCAAATCTGAAAGTCACACTTTGAACACAATGGGATCTATTGAAGTCTTTGACTTCATACTTCACATAGTAGTCGTTTTCTGTCAGTATCTGGACTTAAAATGCCCAAAGTGGCTAAACTAAACCACTTCCTCTGTAAATGGTAAAAAAAAGTGTGAGGCGGTGAAGGAAGGCAAGATCAGCTTCTTAAAAGACACAAAGGAATTGCTGGCAGGCATAACCGTATTTACATGGACGGTAATGTCCAACATGAATGTGGAGATCTCTGTAGCCATAAATCCACTAAGGGGGGAAAATGAGCATTTCAAGACGTGGCAGAATTGAAAGTTTGGGAACATCCAAAAAATGACGTTTTTTGACATTCTCAAACTACCATCGGACTCAATCCCACCTTGGAAATCAAAGTTTTGCTCTGGCACAAGGCTGGTTTAACTCTGCTTCCACGAATTCCAGAGAGGGGATGTGTTGGAAGGCTTTTTCCATGGGGGAAATTGTTTTCCACCTAAGGATGAAATTGCACAGGGATATCCACTCATGGTACAGTTTATTCATGAAAAACTCCATAAGGAGGGAATGGAAATAAACGTTTGGAACAGTGTGACTCCCAATTGAATCCACATGGAAGGTACAGCTTTCCATGACGATTCCGATAGAAATTGATGGGTTCCAAAAAGTAGTAAATCTCTACTCACACGCAGAAGTAAATCTACATGTTCAGGTTTTCTACTTTTTCATAAATAGAGCCCATAGAATTGGATCTACGTCTGAGTTTAGATGTATTACTTTCTGAAATTCAGAAAAATTGACAGAAATATGTATGCAAAACTGAGCCATTCGCAATTTACTGTGTGGATTCCTGGGTAATCACGTGAATTTTCATTTGGGATACCCAGTCCAGCTGTATGGAGTTCCCCGGAGCAGGGAGATTTGCATCCTCTGTGCAAGTACACTTTTTTACATTTTTTGTTTACTGTGGGAAAAATGTTTTCCTCGTAGAAAAACACCTTCCACTGCACTCTCTCTCCAATCTGATGTGATCCATTCCCCTCCCCACCCTGTAAAAACAAACTTGCTCCAGCACTGTGCTTAAGTAGAATTCTGACCCTTTCAGTCTGAAAAGAGGAATGAGAAGAGTTTGTGAATGCCTACAAATATAGGGCCAAATTTATAGGCCCCTAGTGCCACAGGAGCGTCACTTTTAGTGACGCTCCTGTGGTGCGAAGCACATCGCCGTATTTACAAGGTAGCCTTGTAAATACGGCCCCTTCCCACACAGCACTGTGCATGGAAGAGTCGTGCAATGGGTGTTGCTGTGGGCGTGCCACAGCAACACCCATTGCATTTGACGCTGCCTCAGATTTATGAAATCTCGTAAACCTGAGGCAGCAGCAAAATCTAACGCCACCCACAGGAGTGGCATTAGCAGGGCGCAACGAGGAGGAATACTTTTATTCCTCTTCGTTTTTTGCTTTTTCTATGAGTGTCATAATATAAGTTGGCGATAGGGGCTCTTAAATCTGCCCCTTAATGTATAGAACAGCGAGGTAGGTCTCAGGAGGTGGAGCCACGATCTGTGTGGCACACTGTGACTCCTCTACCCCTGTGCGGTTGATTATTGGGATATAACTTTCACTGTGTGGGAATTTGGTGGAGAAAACACAACATAAATCAGAGATGGATAGTTTAACCTCTTAGGCACGGTGAGAAACAAGAAGACGATCAAGAAAGATGTAGCAGATCTCATAAGATGATTACTGCATTCTATTTTCAGATGGTAGGAGTTGAGGCTGCTTGAAAATGAAGCTGCAAGAGCATAACATTTTCCATCTTTCTCTAGGACTGGCAAGGTGCAGACCACCCTCACACCCTGCCAGTATTACAGGTGTAACCACAGGGTCCGTCCCTGACTTAGTGAAGAACCTTCTGTTAGTATGGTACATGAATACTGAGTTTAAAACATTGTTTGTTCAGAAAATTGTTACTACTAACATGTTATGGGCAAAGTATATATTTTATTGATGAAAAAAAATGAAATGTTTAAAATATTTATAAAACTATTGTGGCAAACAATATGTTGATTTATTTTAAATGTGCTTATTGTCATTTTGTTGATAACAGATACAAGATATACAGGAGTACATCTCTGTAACGGCGTTCGAGTAGCAAGCAAAGTGCGTGTGTGACAAAGACATAGCAGGGTAAGTGAATGGGCAGCAAACAAAGGGCAAAGCCAAAGGGCTTCAACAGTGCATAACCTGCAATAAATGGTGCAAAGAAGCAATCAAGGGACGGCCCTGAGGCATGGTCCCCAGCCCAACCTAAGCAGAGCCACTATAATGTAATTTCAATGATTCTGTCTGATGTAGCCCTGATGTTGTGTCAGGAGGAAGGGAAAGGTGGAAAACACAGAAACAAACATAAGAAAGAAATAGAAAACTGAACTGTCACAGGGAGCTTATTTCCAACATGTAAGAAGCAATGTACAAGGGGGTGCAGGCAAGAGGGTATCAGCAAGCTGAGAACTTTAGACTGTATAGGGTCAGTCTCACCACATCCAAGGGAAAGTGGGGGTGAGGCAGGGACAGTCAGAGATCACAACCTGTGAGGAATCGTAAGACCACACAAAAAAAGGGGGTGAGAGCACCTCAGTGGACACCTGCTTTCTCCCCAGCATCCGGGTCCCTGATCTGATTACCATCAACTGCCTCATTCTGCTCATCTCAACAACACCCTCAGGGCGTTCCCAGCTCTCCAACACTTCCATCCACAGTCTAGCTATTGGGAGTGTCTACACCACATGCGCGCCTTCCCTCCTCTTTCTTCTGCCCTAGCCCATGTGGTAACATCCCTCACCCATATCGCCAGGACAGGACCCATGACCAACTTCCATGCCATAGCAATTCATCTCTTGGCCAGGATAAGGACCAGGTCCAAGAACCGAGTTTTGGGTCTGGGGATCCCTCCAAGAAGGCAATTCTCAATAGTGCAAGGAACAGCATGATACAGAGTAGTGTGCAGCCCAGTACAGCTGTACTGTCATGTGAGAGTCATGTGAGAGTAGTCTGCATGCAGGTGGCTACACCTGGGACATTTACGTGACTTCCCGCCATAAATAACATGGAGCTTGTGAGGCATCAGGTAGGTCATGTGGACATAGTTAAATTGGATATACGTCAGCCTTGTATTTCTGGAGACTTTCTTGGGGTAGGCCGGTATCCTACTCCATTCCCAATCAGTGACCTCACGTTCGAACACTCTATCCCACATGGTACTAAGTGCTCCCAGGGATCTCCACACCATTTTATTGAGCACCCTGTAGAACCACATCACTAGATGCCAAGTAAACCCCATATACAGCAACAACTAGAGTACCGCATGGGGCACTGACTTCCTCTGGCCACCGACCCAGAGATCATCAAAGGCCTGCACCAGTGCCTCATAGGTGAAAATTGTACCAGGGGCAAAACGTGTTGGACCAATAGCTCCTTCAAAGGGATAAGGGTGCCCAGATGGTAACAGACACCAGCTCATCCTCCGCCCAATCCAAAAGCTGCAGAGCTGCAAAGAAACAATAGGATCCCCATGAGGTAGCCCCACCAAAGGCAGGGCAGGGGCATAAAGTGGGGCATGCCTAGATCTCAATATGCAGCACCTCCAACACTTTAGTGCCACCGACCACAGTGCACTAGGGTTTGAGATAATCACTGTCAGTTGGAGCAGATGTGCCAGTAGCCAGACCCATAAGGTCCAATTCGTCCCAGGGAGGTCCTGCCAGGCCAGCGGGTGACCCATTGAAGTTATGCCGCCAGGAAGTAAAGTTCAAATTCAGGAGCCCCCAGTCCCCTATCATCAGGTGGGTGCCACAGGACGTGGAGAAGAACATTCAGCTCTCACGATCAGGTGACCAGAACCTTAACTGGGAGATTTGTAAAGAAATACAGTAAGCGGAGAAGCATCACCATTTTAGAGATGGATATCTGGGCCATGATTCGCAACCATAGGGACTGCCAGAAAGGGACACAGGACTTAAGGGAGTGCAGCGGCCCACCCAAGTTACTTTCCCTTAAATCCTTCAAACTGTGGTATAGCTGAACACCCAGATATTTAAAAGAGGAAGGGGATCAGGTCAGACCCGGAGGAAACTCCAGTGCCTGCTTGGTTCCTTTTACAACCGGAAACAAGTAGGCCTTGGCCCAATATTGTCCCAAATTCCTCCAACCGTCAGAGCTCATCCGGGGCACCAGCAGTGCCATCAGTTAAGTAAAGCAGGAAATCATCTACATAAAGCTAAATATGTGCATCCTGACTCTCATCGTTGGAGCACAATACAGTAATGTGACCCATTTTACCCAGCCCTCTCCGAGACCCACCCGCCACAAGACCATTATTAGAAAGTCCCATCAAACCATGCTGAAGGCTCTTTCAAGGTCCACCAACATTAGTATGGCTCCTAGTAAGGGCTGCACAGCAGCAAGAAATAGGGTATGATAGAGCTGTCAAAGGTTAAGGGAGGTACTGCGGGCTGGTATGAAACCAGTCTGGTCTCTGTGGATCAGAGCCGGTGTGTGGGGTAACAGTCGAGAGGCCAGAACCTTACTAAGGATCTTGAAGTCCATGTTGAGCATGGACAGAGGCCAAAATGCAGACATAGGCGCTACCACTGCTTTGATCTTAGGAAGGGGTACTACAATCATGCTTCTTGTGGAGTCAGGCAGTGCTCCGAAACTCAGCAACTCTGCATATAGTGCCCCTAGTTTCGAGGCCAGGTGTCCTATGAATGTGGAGTAAAACTATGCAGGGAGTCCGTCCGGGCCTGCATTTTTGCATGTAGCCATTTCTTTAATGGCATGCCATATTTCTTGATATTAATATTACCTGATATTAAGTTCAGCATGAGCAAGTACAACAAAGTCATAGGCCCTCATTATGACGTTGGCGGTAAATCCCGCTTACTGCCATGCTGATGGCCACCAACTTACCGCCGCCGTAGCAGATATCCGTTCATCATATTATGACACACATATACCAATCCGACAGAATTCAGCCACACACACAAATGTGCCGGACCAAAGGTCAGTGACAAAGTGGTGGTATCAAAACCCACACTGTTACGCCAACAGAACAATGCCCACCACATTATGACCCACGAATCACCACGGCAGACATTCAACAGTGGTAAACCATTGGTGGTACGCACCGCCGCGCTCAGAATGGAAACCCACATACAAAACAACACTACATTGGCCAATACCAAATACACACACCTGACACCCATGCACACACCACACCCACACCACTATAAAACACACACCCACAGTACCCACAACCCTTTACCATTTAAAACCATTGGCAGCAGAGAGACACCAAGATCACTGACACAACTAGAGCCACACACTATTCACACCTATACACCACTCACACACCCCACATCACACATCCAAACACATTACCCAACACACCCTCACCAACACACATCACATAACATACATGACACCACTAAGGCACCCCCGTTTCACTGAGGAGGAGTTAAGGGTCATGGTGGAGGCCATTGTCAGGGTGGAGCCACCGCTATGTGGAGGACAGGTGCAGCAAATATCAATAGCAAGGAAGATGAAGCTAAGGCGGAGAATTGTGGACAGGATCAATGCCGTGGGACAGCACCCCAGAACAAGGGACGACATCAGGAAGAGGTGGAATGATCTACGGGGGAAAGGTATGTTCCATAGCAGCAAGACACCAGCTTGCTATACAGGGTGCTGGCGGTGGACCCCCACATCCTCCCCCACAAATCAGAGCATGGGAGGAGCAGGTACAGGCAATAATGCATCCTGAGGGCCTGGCCGGAGTTGGAGGAGGACTGGACTCTGGGAAGTCAACTTTCAACAATTATCACCCCCCATACCTGCATGCCATCACACACCCTCACTCCCATCACTCCATTCCATCCCACACACTCCTCCATCACATTGCGCTAATCCCAATGCCAAGCCCTGCATGCTGTACCAATGCATGGACACCCCTCACAGCCCTGCATGTACATTCATCACTAAAGCATGCACAGCATAGGGAAACTAACAATCCCACCATACACTAACATACACAAGTAAAAGCTTGCTGGGAAACACCAACCATAGAGGGGAAGCCAAGGATGTACAATATGTCATACACATGAAGCATAATACATCATTCACATCCCCACAGGTACTCCAGTCAATGTCACTGGAGAGGAGGTGTCATCACTATCCAGTCCCCCAACAGAAGAGGCCCACAGTGATAACAGTAGCTCAGGTCTTTAGGATCTGGACAATCTACCTGGCCCATCAGGGACTACTGGACAGCCGGTCACCCAAGCCCAGTCCCCAGGACACATCAATCAGCAGTGTGCCCACCTGTACAGGGACCCCAGGCCACACCTCACACACAAGACAATCAGGGACCTGGGGTCAGTGGCAGTGGGCACACGGTTCAGGGGACATAGGCAAAGGCCACCAGGGACACAGGGAGGACTGCTGTGTGCCAGGGGGAGGACTGGACCAGTGGACCAACTCTCCAGGAGGCACTCTCCGAGATCCTGGGAGCCTATCAACATTCCCAGGACATGATTGTCCAGATCCTAGACAATGTGCAGGAGAACAGGTGGCAGCAGGAGGGAGGGGATCAGGGAGGACTTGCAGGCCATCAACAACACCCTGATCTCCATAGCAGTAGTGTTGGCAGACAAGTCCAACATCATGAGGGAGGCAGTGTTACACTAGCGGGCCCCTGCCACTAGCCAGTCATCTGAACAGCCCTCCACTTCTGCTGCCGCTAGTGGCCAGGAGGCCCCGCCACAGGACCAAAAGGCCACCAGCACCCCTCACCCTTCAGAAGGTGAACCAATGTTCCCTGCAAACCAGACAGAAGCCGGAGACACTTGCCAAGACCACTGCCAGGAAATGAGACTCTCCTGATTGTGCCCCTTGTGTCCCACTCAGTCACCTTGTCCACCTTGAACTGCCAAATGAACTGTACATAGAATGAGCATAGAATGAATGACCTGTGGCTGGCTGTTGTGATCACACCAGGAGTATTTGTCTAATCACCAACAACTGCAAAATGAATATCCAAAGGTAACAGTAAATGGGCAAAGAAGTGGGAAATACCAGCATGCCAATGCCACACAGAATACAACAAAAGTCATAGAAATGTAAAGTTGCACTGTCTCACTTGTGTGTCATTGGAAGTACTGACGGATCACAGATGTTCTGTGGTCCACATCCTCATCCTCTGCCTCCTCAACCTCACTGTCCACATGGTCCACTGTGCCACAGGGGCATCTCCAGACTCCTCCTCCTGCAGAAAAGGTACATGTCGTCTGAGGGCCAGGTTGTGCAACATGCAGCATGCCACTACTATCTGGCAGACCTTCATGGGTGAGTAGCACAGGGACCCACCTGGTTCGCCCATTGTGCCTCATTATAACATTCTTCTGCCCTTGTCCTGTCATGCCTCACAGGGGTCAGCAGTCATGATAGGTTTGGGTAAACAGAGTCACCTCTAAATATTGAGGGACAACATTTAGCCACACACTATCCTGTACGGCCAACACCATAGGCATACACCAACATATACTGGGTGGGAACCAGGGCTCACCTAATACCCACACCCTGTGCCTTTGTAGTTGGGCCATCACATTTGGTTTGCTGCTATTCCTCAGGACAAAGGCATTGTGCACCGACCCAGGATACTTAGCATTGACGTTTGAGATGTACTGGTCCGCCAAGCACACCATCTGCACATTCATGTACTGTCCATTCTGGCAGAAGGGGACAAATGCAATATGTGTTCCATCAATCGCATCAATTATATTGGGGATATGTCCCATTGCATAGAATCCAGCCTTCACAGTGGCCAAATCCTCAGTCTGGGGGAATGCAATGTAGCTGCACAGATGTTTTATCAGGACAGACAACACTCTTGCCAGCACATTTGAGAACATTGGCTGTGACATTCCTGCTGCCAAGCCCATTGTCACTTGGAAAGAACCAGTTGTCAGTTGCCAGGAAATGTAGAACTGAAAGCACTTACACGGGGGGGGAGATTGCAGTGGGGTTACAGATAGCAAATGTCAGGTCGGGCTCCAATTGGGCACACAGCTCTGTGATTGTGGCCCTGTCCCTTCCAGTGAGTATAATGTGCCTGTCCTCCAGTGTAGCCAAGTCCACCAGGGGTCTGTACACTGGGGTATGTCTCAATCTCCTATTCACCCGCAGCGGTAAGAATCTAAGGGACAAAAGAGTGAGGAGCCTGTCACAAACTGAAAAATGGAGCCACAACAGCAGTCCGCAATCTGCAAACATGTTATGCAACAGTGTAATTTGTGAAGTATGTGCCTACTTCTCCTGTGATGCAGCATTAATACATAGGCCTGTCCGCCCCCCCCTGAAATAGCGTCCACCTGTCCTGTGTGGAGGGACAGGTGGAAGTGAGGTAATGCCGCTGACGTTGTGCGCCGTGGCGGTCGTGAACCACCGTGCAATTCCTCATTGGTTATAATTGGGCCCTATGAGGTACAATGTCAATGGTGATCTACGCTGGCGGTCAGGGTATGCACCGCCATGGACGTGACCGCCATTTTCTATCATATTCCTCACTTGTTTCTTGACCTTCCATAGGAGAGGACCTACACTGCATGTGCTGCTGTGACCTGTGTCTGGAACCTACCATGGCCCGTGTGACCGGGGAAAGAGCCCCACCCTTCACTTCTGAGGAGTTAGAGCAACTGGTGGATGGGGTCCTACCCCAGTATGGACTGCTATATGGGCCTCCAGACCAACAGGTGAGTACACTGTGGGCACAATGTGTGTGTCATGAATGCATGGAGTTGTGTGTGTGAAGGCCTTGTGTAAGAGGGGTGGGTGGATGTCCTCTTTGCGGTGTACATATTGTGTGCTGGGATATGTGTGTGCCAATGGTAATGGAAACGGGTATGGTGGGCCATTTGTGTTACTGGCTGGACTGTTTGTCTAATGGTTTTCTCCTGTCTGTATTGCCACTGCAGGTCAGCGCCCATCAAAAGAAGGAAATATAATATGCCTTCGCCAAGGACATGCGGACCTTGGGGGTCTATGGCAGGCGGAGCTCCCACTGTCAGAAACGGTGGGAGGACCTGAGACGCTGGGCACAGAATATGTCGGAGGCCCAGCTGGGGCTGGCCTCCCAACGAGGAAGGGGTGCCCATCGGACCCTGACCCCCCCGATGGCCTGCATACTGGCGGTGGCCTATCCTGAGCTGGATGGGCACTTGAGGGCATCACAACAGCCACAAGGGGGTGAGTACAGTGACCATAATTGAAGCTCACGGCTGGAGGGGTGGTATCCAGGTGGTGGTTGTGTGTCAGTGGGTGACCCTAGTCCAGGACAGACAAAGCAGTGTAGGTCCTCTGGTGGCTAAGGGTCTGAAGGGGAAATGCTGCTTACCTAGCCTGTTAGTATTCACTACTGGTCAGGGCTGTGTGGGTCCAGGTGTGCTGCATTTGGCGGTGTGTACCCCTCCTCATTCCTTATTGAGTAGCCATTTCACTGGTAGTGCAATGCATAATGCGTAGGCCTGTTCCCTGTGTGTGAGGGTGCTGTGTACGCCAACGATGGTGTTGGTGCAGTCATTGACCCAGTGTATCCTTTGTCTCTCTCCCCCCCTTTCTTGTTTTGTCATCCTGCCCTTATGTGCATTTGCATAATCTGGCAGAGGAGCAGAGGCACCGGCGACAGAGGGAGCTGCATCCCACAGGACCCTAGAGGCAGAGTCCACCGACGCTAAGGGAACCATTGGGACAGAGGGCAAGCGGAGCTCCACGGCGGAGTCTGGTGCGGACAACACAGACTCTGATACCTCCTCCAATGGGAGCTCTCTGGTGGTGGATGACACCTCTGTGACCTCCCCAGCTGCAGGTACAGCTGCCACCTCCGTACCAGCACCGCCCTCCCAGTAGCCCCTCAGCGAGTTGCCCGTGCCCCCTCACCAAAGAGCGTAGGCATCTCCTTCGCCCCTAGCACCTCAGGCCCTGTCCCAGTTAGCCCTGCTGCTCTGAGTAAGGAGGCTATTGACCTCCTGAGAGCCATCTCTGTAGTGCAGTCAACCATTGTGAATGCCATCCAGGGGCTGGCAGCCCAGATGCAACAATCTAATGTATTTCTGGAGGGCATTCACACTGGCTTGGCGGCCCAAAAAAGGCCGATTCAGGCTCTGGCCTCCTCTCTGATGGCAGCCATTGTCCCTGTTCCTACCGTCCCCCCTCCAACTTCCACTGCGCAGTCCCATTCCCCTCAACCCCAACCCATCCTAAGCACACAGCCAGACGAGCATGCACACAAGACAACACCCAAGAGTGTCACAGGGAAACAAATGCTCCACACTTCATCCAACAGGCACTCACACAAACACCATCTAGTTGCAGACACAACAACATCCACTATTTCCACTGTCTCCCCCTCCTCCTCCTCCTCCACCTCCCACCCAGTTCCATCCACACTCACACCTGCATGCAGTACATCATCATCCACTACCACCATCACCACACCAAGCAGAACACACACCTCACTGGCACACACCGCCACAACAGCCACGCACATGTCCCCTGTGTCCTCTCCCACTGTGACTGTCCCCCTCTCCTAAAGTCCACAAACACAAGCACTCAGACACCCAACAGCCATCCACCTCACAACATCATGCAGCCCATACACCTGCACCCAAAAGCAGCAGGTAGACACCTCCAACGACGACTCCCTCATCCTCCAGTCCCATTCCTTCTCCCTCTTCCCGCCCCAATGTCCCTAAAAACAGTTCCTATCCACCATTGACCTCTTCCCTTTCCCTCCCCCCCATCCTGCACGTATGACCAAGGTGGGAAGAATCCAGCCAAGCACCTCTGCCACGCAGTCCACGGGCCCAATCATCACCATACCCACTCGTGGTGGAAAGGGATCCAGGCCACATGTCTTGAAGGGGAAGGAGCCTGCACCAGCCAGCCTCAAGGGAAAGGAGCCTGCACCAGCAGGCAGGAAGACCAAGGAGCCTGCCCCAGCAGGCAAGAAGGGGAAGGAGCTTGGCCCAGCTGACAGGAAGACCAAGGAGCCTGCCCCAGCAGGCAAGAAGGGAAAGGCGCCTGCCCCAACAGGCAGAAAGACCAAGGAGCCAGCCCCAGTAGGCAAGAAGGGAAAGGAGCCTACCCCAGCAGGCAGGAAGAGCAAGGGGCCTGGGCTTGGAACTATGATGGAGCCCCCACCACAAACCATGGTTGTGCAGCCATCCAAGATTGCAGGGAATGGGCAGGAGCCTCCCCTCACCAGCGGCACCACCACTGTGCAGCCGTCTGAGGTTGCATGGGATGGGCAGGAGCCTCCCCCCACCCGTGGCACCACCGCTGTGCAGCCGTCCGAGATTGCAGGGGATGGGCAGGAGCCTCCCCCCACCAGCAGCCCCACCACTGTGCAGCCGTCCGAGGTTGCAGGGGATGGGCAGGAGCCTCCCCCCACCAGCGGCACCACCACTGTGCAGCCGTCTGTGGTTGCAAGGGATGGGCAGGAGCATCCCCCCATCAGCGGCACCACCACTGCGCAGCCATCAACGCCGGCGGACTGTATGTAACCCTGCCTCCATGGGCTGCTGTGCAGCCTGTCCACTCCAGAACCAGTGGGTATGACACTCAACTGAGAGACTGCAACCTTGCACTCACTTGCTCATCACTCCCCAGGATCAAGCACAGAACATGTTGCCCCCTACAGAACCAGTAGGTATGACACCCACTCGCAAGACTGTGGCCCATCACTCCCCAGGATCAAGCACAGGGCACGTTACCCCCTCCAGAACCAGTGGGTATGACACTCAACTGAGAGACTGCAACCTTGCACTCCCTAGGATCAAGCACAGGACACGTTGCCCACTCCAGAACCAGTGGGTATGACACCCACTTGCTCATCACTCCCCAGGATCAAGCACAGGACATGTTGCCCCCTCCAGAACCAGTAGGTATGACACCCACTCGCAAGACTGTGGCCCATCACTCACCAGGATCAAGCACAGGGTACGTTGCCCCCTCCAGAACCAGCGGGTATGACACCCAGCTGGGAGACTGTGGCCTTGCACTCGACAGGACCAAGCACAGGGCATGTTGCCCCCTCCAGAACCAGTGGTCTTGTTACATCTCCCCGCTGAGGTGGCCCCGTTCCCCTTACCCCTGCGGTGCCTGCCTATTTACCAACTGATGCCCCTGCACTGTTCTCTCCGTGTTGAAGCAGGTGACATGTGTGACCTTGGACTTTGGCCTGTGGCCATGTGGCCTACGCAAATTGTGGACTGGGCTGTGTCCCTTTTTCTGTACATATGTATATATCTATTATCTTGCCTAAACATATTTTTCATGCTGTGTTGATCTCAATACATTCACTTTTGCTAAATCGTTTTGTCCTTGCATGATTCATCCGAGTTACGGGCTAAAATGGTTTTTGTAATACAGCTGGGTGTGTGTATGTGTCTGATGGTGTGGGGGGAGGGTGTTGTGCGTGTGTGTGTCACTGTCATTTCCCCCCGTGCGCTAGATGGCTGTCTTCGCCGGCATTGTTGTTCATGGTGGAGCAGAACGTAAAAGATCATGGGGAAGACATGCAGTTCAGGTTCCATGGCGGCGTGGTAGTTCAGTGTGTCTCCAATGGTGAGTCCTTTTCCTTCTGAGCTCAGTTTCTGCCAGGCTTTTGATGTCAGTGGTACTGTCGCGTAGGCTCTCATTATCCTAATGAGACTACTGGATTTTTGGGCGGCAAGATCGTTCGCAGTGTGTGGGACTAAGTCTGACCCACGTGAAGGACCCTTGTCACCCCAAATCCGGGTTATGCTTCGGCTAACTAGCAGTGCCTCATCTCTCCCGAAGGGAAGAGACAATTGGGCAGCCAAGCGCATGACATCTTAGTACTTCCCAGGGAAGTCGTGGTCACTCAGGTCACAACCGGTGCTCTCATACACAGTACGGTCTCATATAGAAATGACAAAGGCAGTTTAAGTTTTAAAGATTGGTTTAATAAAACTACTGCATTTTATAGAGTAAGGCGTGAGCTGCAATAACCAGACAATACAACACAGTAGGATTAAAATAGTAACGATGAGAGTGAAGCACAAGAATAAGGCTATCATAGTGCAACTATATTAAGGGGGTCATTCTAACCCTGGCGGTCAGAGACCGCCAGGGCTAAAATGACGGAAGCACCGCCAACAGGCTGGCGGTGCTTCCTGGGCCATTCTGACCGCGGCGGTAAAGCCGCGGTCAGAAAACTGGGTCCGGCGGTTTCCCGCCGGATTTCCCCCGGTTGCCCAAATAAGCCATGGCGGCGCTGCAAGCAGCGCCACCATGGGGATTCTGACCCCCTTCCCGCCAGCCTGTTTCTGGCGGTTTTTACAGCCAGGAACAGGCTGGCGGGAACGGGTGTCCAGGGGCCCCCTAACAGGGCCCCAGTATGCTTTTCACTGTCTGCCTAGCAGACAGTGAAAAGCGCGACGGGTGCAACTGCACCCGTCGCACACCTGCAACACCGCCGGCTCCATTCGGAGCCGGCTTCAGTGTTGCAGGCCCCTTTCCCGCTGGGCCGGCGGGCGCTATATTGGCTAGCGCCCGCCAGCCCAGCGGGAAAGTCAGAATGGCCCCAGCGGTCTTTTGACCGCGGAGCGGCCATATGGCGGTTACCGCATGGTGGGCGGCTACCACCGCCCGCCGCGGTTGGAATGACCGCCTAAGTTCTCTCTAAGTTATATTCTGAGCACAGCACGTGAAGCTCTAAGCCTGCCTTTCTGGTTCCCCCGGGAGGACATCAACCCTCATACCTGAGCAAAGGCCTGTAATCTGCATCAGCATCTGCAACGGGGCAGTTAGCATCTAGTTGTAGGTTCCTGGTCGGAATCTCCCTCTGACCTGTACTAGAAAGTGTTTTTATAAGTAACACGCAGATGTTCTAAAAAAATGTCCCTACGTAAGGATGTGTATTTTGTACAAGCACTAGAGACTAAACTTCTACCACGTTTACCGACAATGTACCAGACTGTAGCCTTGACTGAAGCACAGAGTGAGCAAGAATGCATTGTTTGAGAACACAGTGCTGAATTAAGCTAAACAGTGTGATAGAATGAAATAAAAACAAGACCGTAAAACTGGTTATTGTCAAATAACAGTGCGAGGTTGAATAAAATGTATCTAGGGCAAAGTGCACAGAGGCCTAATATGTTAAGCTAACGCGCATGAAGCTATGTTAAAAAATGGCTACACTAAAGTACCATTGACTTCCGCCTGGCAGTAGGTAGCTACCACCATGGTGGCAATTGTTTCCGCCCTGGGGTCGGTGTGGTGCATTGGCTGTCTATCTGAGATCTTTCCGCCATGGTCATAATTTGGCGGTAGTTTCCGCCGGCCTGTTGGTGGTATTACCGCCACTTTTACACCAACCGCCAGGGTCAAAATGAGGGTCTTTATGTCTTTCAATAAAGATGATGATCAAAGGCCATTGACCAGTACATAGCAAATTCCATGCACAATACTGTGCACCAGCTTGACTCTGATCACTGCCAAGGAACCTCCATAGGAAGGAGCATCAAGTGGACATGCAGGTACCTCAGGGATCATTCTTGGGCAGGGTTGGTTTCACCATAGGTAGGTTTGAGACGGTTGGTCTTCACCTTTGCCGGGGTAGACTTCTTTTTAGGTGTGGTGGTATTCTCTTTTGGAGAACTGAGAGAGGTATGGCTACTTTTGGGGAGGGCAGGTGTGGCAGGGGAGGTCTTGGATGTAACGCCCTCTACCTCAAGATTAATCAAGCATCTCTGGAGAAGTTACAACTCACTCTGAATCAGTGTGCCTGGCTGGTACTTGGGTTAGCCAAATTTTCATCGGCCAAAGAGGGTTGGAAGCGGTTACATTGATTGCTGATTAGGAAGCGCATCACTTTCAGGCGCTTTGTATGGTGCACAAGACCCTTCATTCACAGGGTCCCCAATACTTGAAAATGTGGCTTTTCTCTTCTTAATTTTTCGGGTGTAGCAGCAGTTCATTATTGCAATCTGAGTGCTTTGATACCACTGGTCGTAATGCGCTTCACAAATTCCAAAAATACAAAATACAAATACATGTGGAAGGGATGGGTTCGTTCTTTTGGTTTTAGGAGAGCGTGGGGATCACAGGTGTAAGGGCAAGCTAAAAAAAAGAAACTTTCTTGGGGCAAATGGGTAGGTTCGACGGCAGGGATTAGGGGTTGGGATGTTGAGGAAGTTCTTGTCTTGCCTGTCGGTATTGATGCTGCTGGTGTGTGAGTGTCTGAGGTATGCTTGGGTTTTGGTGGTGTCTGCTGCATGTGTGAGTGTAGGCATTTGCATTTCCTAGGGAGGCTATGAGGTAGAGATGCTGGGTAATGTGGGAGTGGTGGCTGCGTGTGGGTGTTTTGGGTGGTGTCTGGGGGTCTGGTGGATATGGTGACTGTGTCTGGGGGTGTTGGGGTGGTGTCTGGGGGTATGGTGTAAGTCGTGGCTGTGTCTGTTGGTGTTGGTGTGGTGTCTGGAGATATAGTGTGAGTGGTGGCTGTGTCAGTGGGAGTTGGGGTAGTATCTGTGGGCATGGTGGGTGTGGGTCATGGGGATGGAGGTGCTGTCTGTGGGAATGGTGGTTGTTGTTGTGTATATGAGTGACTGTTGAGTGCTTGTGTGTCATGTGTCTTGTGGTGCTTTTGTTTATGTGTGCTGCATGTATATGGCAAGGTGGGTGCATGCAGATGTGTCTGTGTGTTTGGGACAGGTGGGGGAATAGGGAAATTTGATGGTGAAGAGGTTGGTGTGTGGGGGGAGTTTGTGAGGGGTGGATGGCTGCCATCAGTGAAGACCCCAGAGCCTGAAAAGATCTCTACAGGCCAGACATGACACTATGAATGCCTTCCAGGTATGCAACCATCTGTTGGAGTTGGCTGCCCTACACATGGATGGCATTCAGATTGGCACTCTGACCCACAGAGATACACCTCAGGAGGTCAATAGCCTCCTCACTCATTGAAGCAGGGGTAACAGGGACAGGGGTGAGGTGCCTAGGGAGAAGGAGATGCCCACCCTCTTGGGTGAGCAGGCATGGAACACTTGATAAAGGAGCAACAGGGAGGGTGGAGATGGAACTGGGGGTTGCAGACAAGGCAGAAACAGGAGCAGGTCCTGGTGGGACCGCCACCACTAGGGAGTGGCCACTGGAGGAAGAATCTGAAGATGATGACGTGGATCCTGTGTCCTCCATGGCACTCCCCTCACCCTCTGGGTCCCTCGGTGTCGGTTGTCTCATGATGGGAGGTACCGTTGCCAGCTGTTTCCCCAATTGGTTCAGCCCTGTCTCCTCTACTCACCTGGGATGATGCTGAAATCACACAGACGAATAGGATCACCACATGTTCCTGACCACACTTGAACAACAGCTGTGATTACCATGACCTACAGTAGCCCCCAGGCACAAGCTCCAGCAAGGTGGCTCCAGCATTTGGAACACCATATGCATGCATGCTACATGAACTGTCAACTGTTGCCCACAGGAAATTCAGAATCACAGGCAACTCCAATTGCATGGATGAAGTTGTGCAATCACAGAACCCATTGAGCAAGTAGGAGACCTTATCACCTTGAATGGTTTGCCTCATGCAGCATCCCTCAGTAACCTGTTGTCACAAAATAGTATGGTGATGCCAAGTTCAATTCCACAGATCCCACACAAGGTCATGCGTGCAGCTAATCTTCATATATCCAATTTCACATCATGAAGAAATTATGGCCAAATAATCCAGCCATGCTGCTGAAAGAAATACAGCAGCCTGAAGAAGATGACATGGAAACACCTATGTCACACTGGAAAAAAACAGCAATGGTCACTTTACTATATGTACATTGTCTAAATGGACACAAGGAGATTGTACTAATGTTGCTCAGATAGATCGAGACAAGTTGGGTAAAATGTCAGGGACATTTGTCCAAAAAATCCACACCACAATGAATCAGCTGGTCCCAGGGAAAGCACCTCTCTTGATTAGTACACCTGACAATACCGTACTCTGATTGCATCAGTAAAAGCCAACAGTCCTTTGAATGTTGAACAGGGTCAGGGATTCTCAAGTACCTGTAGAAGGCCCTTAACATGTTGCTCACTGTGAAGGCATATCACTGTCTCTGTTTGTCATGCAAACATAGATTCTCTTGGATGAATGGTTGTATACAACCACATATGATTCCCACATTACTGCAAGTCACTCCCTGATGCATGTCAACACTTAGGTAAAGAACCTTCAACGTTTAACATGTGCTAAGTACTTTGCCAAATGATTCTACATCAATGGCATGGAAATGCATATTGTGGGTAAAAACCATAGTCCTACCTCTCATGTCCTTGATTGATACAGCAGTTGTACATGCCAAATTAAATGCAGTGATGGGTGAAGGTATGTGTGAGCCACCAATCAATGGCAACTCACTCTTGTCTGTGGCACCACATGGATTGTAGCCCCATAAGATATGTCAGATTCCAAAAACATGTTGGCATGTTATGTGAGGGAGTCAGACATCATCCAATGAAGACAGATAGACCATGCATGAAGCAGCAGTGAAAATGATATAGCAAAAGTGAAAGGCATGCATGCTAACATGAAGGCATAAGGAATGATGACAACAGTGATGTCACCAAAATCATGTCACTGGACATTCACTACTTACCAATGGAAAAGTATTGATCTGTGACTGCCCCCAAAAACCAATTTATGCTCTGTCCCATGTATGATGGCCACCTTCACATGACAGACAGTAGTGAGGCATCAGCTCTCATGACACACTGAAGACAAGCGGCCTTATGGGGATCAGATGCCAATATGCTCGCTTGAGCAGACACATGGCTGATGACAGTGATCTATTACTTCATGTTGTTTAGGCTGTCACACTGAAGTGGACTGTTGGGTACAAATTATACACACAACAACCTGATGTGACTGATCACTGTACTCAGCCATGTGTTGGCCTTGGAGAGTTAATTGGTTGTGGACTGTACTCAGTTGTGTCCTAGGTCGCTGAGCTAATAGGCAAGGAACATCAACATGCACCAACTACCATACTACACAAACAATTACTCATCTTATGTGTCACACATGGCCCATCTCCAGTCTTCAGGGGGAGATGGCAGACTCAAACACATCAACTTGGCAATGTAACAGGCAGGAATATGCCCTGGACTCACCCCTCAAACGCCCATCAAGCTCAGTGTAGGCCACCGCTTCAATGCGGGCCATTACGGGGGTCAGGCTCTGATGTGCCCCGTGTTGGGAGGACAGCCCAGCTAGACCTCTGCATTCTTTCGGGCCCAGCGTCTCAGGTCCTTCCACCTCTTCCAACAGTGAGCGCTCAGCCGGCTATGGACCCACATGGTTCACCCCTTCTGGGCGATGGCTCTCCAAATCCCTTTCTTCTGATGGACCTTGATCTGAATGGATGCAATAGACAAATCAAAGGGTTACAAATACATTTTTTTGACCAAATGGTTGTTTCACCCACATTTCAGAAACACCAAGCACAAAAATTTATAATAGCCTAAACACCACAAGTGTAAAGCACACATGCTGATATGTACAGGGACATGATTACACACTTTTGGATTCATCTGCAGGCCAACCCACTATCCTGCTCATGGACTACACTGACTAAACAAGCCTACTGACATAAGATAGCCCAGGCTCAAGCAGAATATACTGTGATGTGAGTCACAATGAAAAGAGACACAACATGTATTTGTAGCAAAGAATACACTTTTGACCATGTGTGGCAAACCTAAAGAGATGGCATCCAACGTATAAAGGTATGTTTAGTCTGATTGTTTGCATATAACCAAGCTAATGAGTCACATGTCATGACCTCCCCAGAATCAACCAATTATCCGCACTGTATGTTTGTCACTTGTGCAATATACCTGTACTGGACAAATTTGACTTATGCAAAGGTGACAACAGAGCTGCGGCAGTAAAAGACCTGTCATAAGTCAATGGCACACATTGACAATGATGCAAAATGCACCTATGTCCTCGGTCAGGGTGTTACCTCAGTACCCATTCCTAATCTAGTCAATGGTCAAAGGCCTTCAGGCCAAGTTTTGCCACTGGAGACTCATTTCAGCCACATGCCAAGATCTGCAGGTCCACAGTGAGTATGGATGGTGCCACAGTTGCATAGCCATAGTAACTTTACCTCAGCCTGGAAAATGTTCCATACTAGGACATACATTTGACAGGCCCTGGTCTCTGCAGGCTGAGCATACAGACCCTACGTAACACTCACATTTTCATCACTTCCGTGCATGACAGTACATCATATGGCCATCATCCATGTGGGATGTGGCTTGTGTGGCACTGTGAAGGGCACAGTGAGTTTTTATATGCTTCTCATACAACAGTTTGGCAAGGCCAGATGTGGGCTGAATGATCTTTGGCACTATAGACATTGCTTACAAGATCTTCAAATGACTCAAAGAGTACACATACTTAGCTCATGCTGTGATGCACATGTATGTTGTTTGATATTGCAACCATCATATCAAAATTGTTCAACTCATGGCAGTATTACACTTCCGGCCACAGGGTCCTTCGAATATACAGCTGCCATATCTGGTGGTATGTCCCAACCTATGTTCAGTGGTGTATTAAGAGATGTGCTATCCGCAGTGGTGAAACACATTGGCAGCTATATCAAGTACCCCAGGCATGAGGATTTAGCCAATTTGAAAGCTGACTTCTATGTTTTGCTTACCACCCATATGTGATGGGAGCCACTGATAGTACACAGGTTGCCTTAGTGCCACCACAGGCCAGTGAACAAGTCTATCACAACAGGAACCACTTCCATTCTATCAACATGCAAGTTGTCTGCTTGTCGGATCTCTACAGCTCAAATATTTGTGCCCGGTTCCCAAGTTCAGTCAATGATTCCTTTGTAATGCTGAACAGTACCATACCCCAGCTGATGTCACAACTCCAACCAGAGAGGGCCTGGCTGGTTGGTAAGTCACATCTGTCCAGATTTTGTGCGTGCAATGACAGGTGCTACAATCATGAACTGAGTGAATCATTGTTGCATTTGTCTCTCATTTCTAAACAGGAGACTCAGGCCCTCATTTCAACACTGGCGGTCTCTGACCGCCAGGGCGGAGGGCAGCGGAAGCACCGCCAACAGGCTGGCGGTGCTTCCAGGGCTATTCTGACCGCGGCGGTAAAGCCGCGGTCAGAAAAGGGGAACCGGCGGTTTCCCGCCGGTTTTCCCCTGGCCCAGGAAATCCTCCATGGCGGCGCTGCTTGCAGCGCCGCCATGGGGATTCCAACCCCCTTCCCGCCAGCCTGGTTCTGTCGGTTTTCACGGGAACGGGTGTCGTGGGGCCCCTGGGGGCCCCTGCACTGCCCCTGCCACTGGCATGGGCAGTGCAGGGGCCCCCTAACAGGGCCCCATACAGATTTTCACTGTCAGAATGACCGCCTCAGTGTTAAAAATGGGGTCTCTAGTTGGCAGTCGGTTTGCACCCTGTTCAAGTAGAGACCCTCACTCTGGTGAGGATAAGGAAAATACCCGCTCAGGTAATCTCTGCTCACCCCCTTGGTAGCTTGGCACGAGCAGTCAGGCTTTTCTCAGAAGTAATGTGTAAAGCATTTGCACATAACACACAGTAACACAGTGAAAACACTACAAAAGAACACCACACCAGTAAAAAAAAAAAAGCCAAAATATAAAACAAGAAAAATCCAACATACCTTAATTAAGATATGAATTTAGCAAGAATTACTTAAAAATACAGCTCCTTGAAGTCAATAGATCCATTTGGGGCTATCACCGGGTTCTGAACAAGAAATCCAACAGTTCAGGCCGGCCGCAGCGTCGCAGGCCAGCTCCATTGTTGTGAAGACCCACAAACAGTACCTTGGAAATGCAGGGCTCCGTGATCCTTGCTATAAGGTCCGGAGAGCAGCGTTGCTGGCGTCGGTTCTGTAGTTGGGTGCAGGGGTCGTTGGGCCCTTGAAGTCACATGCGTTGCAGATCGAACTCCGGGCTGATAAAGTCAGGAGTGCTGAGGCGGATGGCGTCAGGGCTGCAGTGCGAAGCAGGACAATGTGACGTGTGATGCCCACAGGTCACGGTGCAGGGAGCGGTTCAGTGACAGCATTCAGCGGCATCAGTGAGATCAAGGCTGCAATGTGAAGAGGAGCGGTGTGATGTGCAGTGTCACCAGGACATGGTGCAGGCAGCGGCTTTGCTGAAGCGCTGTCATTGGTAGGCCCAAGTCGGTGGGGCGGTGTTTGATGGGCTCTGTGCGGCGTCCACAAGTCACAGTGCAGACATGAACACCTGGTGACGACACTGGAGTCCATGGTGCTGGCATCGGTGGACCGGGGCTGCGGTGCGGAACGGGATGGTGCTTCGTGTACCTCACAAGGGACATCCACAGGCCACAGTGCAGGCAGCGGCGCCGGTGTCAGCAGGAGTGGCATAATCGGGATGCACAGGCTGCGGTGTGTGCAAGGCGATGCTGGAGTGCGGGGCCCACAGGTCACAGTGCAAGCAGAGGCTCGTGGCAGCATCAGATGGTGGCTTCAGTGAGACCAGGGTTGTGATGTGAAGCGGGGCGGTGCGGCTCTGTGCGGCATCAGCAGCTCACGGTGCAGGCCAACAGTGTCGTTAGTGCAGTTGCTGTGATTTTTCTTCTTGAACAGCACAAAACAACACAGTTTCCAGTGCTGTGGCAGACAAAACTGAAGTCTCTGATGTCCCTGAGCCTTCCAACAGGAGGCAAGCTATACTCTAAGCCCCTGGAGAACTTTCTCAAGCAGGATACACAGCTAAGTTCACCCTTTGCTCTCTTTTCAGGCAGAAGCAGTAACTGCAGGCCAACCCAGCAAAGCAACACAGCAAAGGTGCAGTACTCCTCTTCATCTCTTCTCCTTGGTAGAGGTTCCTCTTGATCTAGAAAGATTCTAGAAGTCTGGGGTTTAGGGTCCACTATTTATATCCCTTTCTGCCTTTGAAGTTGCCCAACTTCAAAGGAAAGTCTCTGCTGTTGTCAAGATCCTGCCTTGCCCAGGTCAGGCCCTAGACACACACCAGGTGGTTGGAGACTGCGTTGTGTGAGGGCAGGCACAGTCCTTTCAGGTGTAAGTGACCCCTCCTCCTCCACTCTAGCTCAGATGGCTCATCGGGATGTGCAGGCTACACCCCAGCTCCCTTTGTGTCACTGTCTAGAGAGAGGTGTAAACAGCCCAACTATCAAACTGACTCAGACAGGGAATCCACAAACAAGCAGTCACAGAATGGTTTAAGCAAGAAAATGCCTAGTTTCTAAAAGTGGCATTTTCAAACTAACAATCTAAAAACCAACTTCACTGAAAGATTTATTTTTAAATTATGAGTTCAGAGACCCCAAACTCCAAACTATCTGATCTCAAAGGGAAACTGCACTTGGAGGTTATTTAAAGGCAGTCCCATGTTAACCTATGGGAGAGGTAGGCCTTGCAACAGTGAAAACCACATTTGCCAGTATTTCACTGTTAGGACATGTAAAACACACCAGTACATGTCCTAGACCTGCACCCTGCCAATGGGGCTACCTAGGGCCACCTTAGGGGTGCCATACATGTAGTAAAAGAGAAGGTTTAGGCCTGGCAAGTGGGTACACTTGCCAGGTGAATTTGGCAGTTTAGAACTGCAGACACAGACACTGCAGTGTCAGGTCAGAGACATTTTCACAGGGCTACTTATGTGGGTGGCACCATCAGTGCTGCAGACCCACTAGTAGCATTGGATTCACAGGCCCTGGGCACCCCTGGTGGACTTTACTAGGGACTTACCAGTAAAACAAATATGCCAGTCATGGATAACCTAATCACCAATACAATTTACAAAGGGAGCACTTGCACTTTAGAACTGATTAGCAGTGGCAAAGTGCTCAGAGACAATAAACCAGCAAACTCAGAGTCCAGTATACCATAAAAACAGAAGGTCAGAAGACAAAAAAGACAGGGAAGATGCCAAAAAGGTGCCAGGTCTAACACATGTCCACTCCAGCTGAGAGTAGGGGAAACTACCCAACCCCTTTGAAGTTCTCCTCACTAAGGCGGAAGAACCTGGACAGACCATTTGCGTTGGTGTGTTCTGTGCCAGGCCGGTATTCTACCGTAAAGTCCATACCCTGTAGGAAAATGGACCACCGCAACAGTTTTGGGTTCTCACCCTCATTTGCATTAACCATCTGAGGGGCCTTGGTCAGTCTGAACCCAAAAGTGAGACCCAAACAAGTAGGGTCTTAGCTTCTTCAGCACCCAGACCACAGCAAAAGCTTCCCTTTCAATTGCACTCCACCTCTGTTCCCTGGGGAGTAGTCTTCAGCTAAGGAAGACTACAGCTGGTCTAGGCCTTCCTCATTTAGCTGTGAAAGTACCTCTCCCACACCATGCTCTGAAGCATCTGTCTGTACCACAAACTCCTTGGAGAAGTCAGGGGCCAGCAGCACTGGCGCCGGGCACATGGCCTCCTTCAGGGTGTCAAACGCAGTCTGGCATGCCTCAGTCTTGATCACCTGTCTAGGCTGCTTCTTAGAAGTCAGCTCTGTCAAGGGGGCAACAATGGTGCCATACCCCTTGACAAATCTCCTGTAGTACCTGGTGAGGCCTACGAAGGCTCTCACCCCTGTCTGGGTCTTGGGGAGTGCCCAAGCCCAAATGGCATCAATCTTGGGTTGTAGGGGCACCACCCGGCCTCCTACCTGGTGCCCCAAGTACACCACTGAACCCTGCCCTATCTGGCACTTACTGGCCTTGGTAGTGAGGCCTGCGGTTTGCAGCACCTTCAACAATTCTCAGAGGTGGTGCAAGTGGTCCTCCCAACTAGAGCTGAAAACAGCAATGTCGTCAAGGTAGGCAGCACTGAAGTTTTCAAGCCCAGCCAGATCCCTGATTGACCAATCTCTGGAAGTTGGCACGGGCGTTCTTCAACCCAAAGGGCATGACCCGGAACTGGAAGTGCCCCTCTGGTGTTGAGAACAATGACCTCTCCTTGGCCCCATCAGTTAAGGCAACCTGCCAGTACCCAGACGTTAAATTGAACGTGCTGAGGATCTTGGCTGCTCCCAACCGATCAATGAGCTCATCAGCGCTGGGGATGGGGTGGGTGTCAGTCTTGGTGACGGCATTGAGCCCCTAGTAGTCCACCCAGGACCGAGGTTCTGGTGTGGCACCTGGTGCTGCAGCCTTGGGTACCAAAACCATTGGCCTGGACCAAGGGCTGCTGAAGCGCTCAATCTCCCCTAAAGCCAACATCTTGGAGACCTCCTCCTTGATGCTGTCCTTCACTTTGCCAGCCAACCTGCAAACCTTGTTTTTCACAGGAAGGCTATCCCCAGTGTCCACATCATGCATGCATAGATGAGTGACACATGGAGTGAGTGAAAACAGAGTTGCAAAGTGTCCCAGTAACTGGCGACACTCACTCTGCTGCTCTTGAGTCAGAGAAGGGGAGAGGACCACGCCTTCTACTGAACCATCCTGCTCCTCGGCAGACAGGAGGTCAGGGATAGGTTCACTCTCCTTTTCTGCCCCATCGTCTGTAGCCAGAAGCATGGTTAACTCAGACCTCTCAAAGTGGGGTATGAGGCAGTTCACATGTAGAACCCTGTCACAGTGACCTTTCCTCGGGATCCGCACGTCGCTGCACAAAAGGCCCACCTTCCAGCGTCACCAGCTCAGAAAGCTATTATAGAACAGGGTTATGATGAAGCCAGTTGGGGGGAAGGGAATTAGGGTAGGGAACAGCAGGGAGAGAGATCTGAAAACAAAAGGTTAGAACAAATATGCATTTACTCATTCATAGAAATGTAACTCATCAATAGACTCTTGACTGAGGGCCTGATTACAACTTTGGAGGAGGTGTTAATCCGTCCCAAAAGTGACGGTAAAGTGACAGATTTACCACCAGCCGTATTACGAATCCATTATATCCTATGGAACTCGTAATACGGCTGGTGGTATATCCGTCACATTTGGGACAGATTAACACCTCCTCCAAAGTTGTAATCAGGCCCTAAATGCGTCTCCGAGATATCACATGGAGACCCCTTTTGAAATGAGGGCAAAGCCCCGTCTTTGAAACATGGAACAAGGGTAAACTACGACCTCAGAATCAAGAGGTGGCAAGAATTTTGGACTACGATTATACTCAGAATATCAATCCTGTAACATTTATGCCATCACAACATAAACCTTTGATCATGGCTTTAGAAAATCTCAAAGAATTGAAAATGCTTTTCACATCTTAAGCTTTTCAAAGAACATTATCTCCAGAAATACTTTCACATTCACAACAATAAATGCCAAAAGGTTTTACTCATTGAACTTAAAGCGCTTTACTTAATACTACCAGGAAGCACTTTTACTCAAGTAGCCTGAATCACTTAGATTGTTGTGGCAAGAACCTTTTACTCCTGTGAATTGAAGCGCTTTGATTGTCGTGCCAAGAGCGCTTTAAACATGAGGACTGAAGCGCTTGAATAGCCATGCCAAGAGCACTTTACATCTGTGAACTGAAACACCTGAATTGTCGTGCCAAGAGCGCTTTGCATCTGTGAACTGAAGCGCTTTAATTGCTGTGCCAAGAGCGCTTTGCATCTATGAACGGAAGCGCCTGATTTTTGGTTAGACGACATTCTGCCATTCAGGAACTCTGCTCTTCTCCAGAGAAAAAACCCACGAGGTCTGGCTGCATCGAAGTCTTCAAAATAGTGAGCAACGTGCTTGGGTGTGGCTGGGCTTTATAGGCCTGCCACACCCCAAGATGGCTGCTGCCTCTAAAAACATTGGAATTGTAGTCCCTTCATATAATAGCACTGATAAGTGCATCTTGTCCACCAATGTCCTGACCCTGCAGCTCTATGAGCTTTGCCACATGGCAGACAATACTGATGGTCAATTTTGGAACAATTTTGGAACAAGAGGGTGCGCATAAAGCGCCGCAGAGTCGCACAGCGGAGTTTCGAGCGAGACCTGGACCGCGCATGGCCTTATTCCTGACAACCCTCAAGGGGTTCTTTGGAGACCTCAAGTCCACCAAGTAGGTGACATCGCTCTTGTGCTCCTTCACCTCAAATGGCCCTGACCACCTGTCCTGCAGAGCACAAGGCTCTACATGGGGCCATGGCCTACACTTTCTGGCCAGGCTGAAACTCAACCAGAGTAGTATTCTGGTCGTACCAGAGTTTCTTGTCCTCCTGGTTTGCCTCTAGGTTCTCTTGTCCTGAAGCGTGCAGTTTGGTTTCTGAAGGCCAGCATGTCACTGAGTACATCCTGGGGTAACTTCCTAGGAGCTTGCTCCAAGCCCTCTTTCACCAGACTTAGAGGTCCTCTGACCGGGTGCCCATACAACAGCTCAAAGGGGATAAAGCCAACTCCCTTCTGTGTTACTTCCCGGTAGGCAAAGAGAAGGCATGGTAAGAGGACAGACCACTTATGCCTCATGGAGCATGACAGACCCACAATCATGCCTTTCAGAGTTCGCTTGAATCTCTCAACCAACCTGTTACATTGGGGGAAGAAGGATTGCTGAACTTTTAGTTCACTCCACATTCCTTCCACATTGCCTTTATGTACATGGACGTAAAGTTGGTACCCCTGTCAGATACCATCTCCTTGGAGATCTCCATCAGTGCTCAGGCCACAACGGGCACTGTCACTGTCCTCAAAGGGATAGCTTCTGGGTACCGGGTGGCATGGTCCACCAAAGCCAGGATGAACCTGTTGCCCAGGGCTGTCTTGGGGTCCAGAGCCCTACTATGTCAATGCCCAACCACTCAAAAGGGGTGCTCAAAACAGGTAAGGGTTGGAGGGGAGCTTTACATTGCCCTCCACTTTTGCCACTTGCTTGGCAAGTCTGGCAGGTCCTACAGAACACTTTTGTATTTTTCCTCATTTGGGACCAATAAAAGTGGGTGACAAGCCTGTCAAAGATCTTGCCTTTGCCCAAATGTCCTGCCAGAGGCACATCATGAGCCAAACCCGATAGGAAGGCTCTGAAGCGATGGGGTACCACCAGCACATGGGCTGCCTTAGGCTCAGCAGCCTTAGGCTCATTATACAGGAGACCATTCTCCCAATAGTTCTGGTGAGTTCTGGCTTCAGCGTCAGCTGCCTGGTCCTCGGCCTGCTGCCTAAGACCTATGAGAGTAGGGCACACTTTCTGTTCTGCAAAGAACTCCTCCCTCATGTGGCCCCCTTCTTGTTGCCAATGGGTCAGCTCAGGTAAGTCTCCCAGTTCAGCCACTTGTTCCCCTGTAGGTGCCGGGGCATTCCCCTCAGGGTTAGCCTCCTCCCGGACCGTGGGAACTTCAGGGGGTCTTTTTCTCTCACCCCTTGCCCTTTTTCTTGGCAGGCACCTGGGCTACTGTTCCAGGCTCCAGATCTGTCTGATCGCCCTGTCTGGCTGCCATTGACCGAGTGGTCACGCATGCCCACTCTAGCAAACCCAACATCCCCAATTGCGACTTGAGCTCCACCTCCTTCCAGGCGGAAGTCTCTAGGTCATTGCCCAGGAGACAGTCAACTGGCATCGTGGGACTCACAGCTACCCTCAACGAACCTGAGACCACCCCACTTAAAGGGAACCTGCACCACCTTACATTGGCGTACCGAGTTGTCCACTGCAACTCTTTGGTGGAAAATACCAGGGACTATTTGCTCTTCAGACACCAAGTGACACCGGACTGCGGTCACACTGTCTCCAGTATCTCTGAGAGCTTCTACCCTCTGCCCATTGATGGTCACCAACTGTCTGTATTGTTTAATGTTATCAGGAATTAGGTTTTGCTTCTGTACTATACACAATGTGTCTCCCAAGGTGAGAACACTACAATTGTGATTTGCCAAAAGGCAGTCTTTGGTCAGGTGGACACTGGGCTGGTGAGTGGGGTGACAGTAAATGAGGCAAAAAGTAACTTATGTAATGCATGACATGGCATTTTGATGTCCTGTTTAGTGACCTAACAGACTCCACTCCCCCAGTATTCCTGTCAAGCCCTCAGGATTCAAGATGGCAAGACCCTTCTTCTCCCAGGGTAGTAGCTGTAATGGTGCACTGGAATGGCCTGCGCCAGTCTCTTTGGCCTGCAGTTGGTGCCTGGAAACCAGGGAATGGACCTTGCCCCCAAGACCATTCCACTTCTTCCTAATGTCCCCCTTTGGTGCAGGGTGGTGCCTATAGCATTGGCTCTGTCAACTATAATGTCCCACATTTTCATTTTCCCACTGAGAGTAGTATGCTGAGTTTGGTTTGTGCTCCAAACAACTGTGGCTCTACTCTCATGATTTCATACACCATGACTCTTAAATCATCATCTGTGAAATGGGGATCTTTGAAACATGACATGGGTTGAAAACAATTGGGGTGACAGGGACATTCTTAACAGGGGAGGTGCAGTAGGGAGTGAATGGTCAAGGGTGTGTGTAGGGTGTTCTATTGTATGGAGAAATAAATGGGAGTGTCTAATCTATGTGTTCTCAAGATATAGGTGCTCTGGCTTCAGTGTGTTGCAGTGTCAATGCAAATGATTGTGGTGTGTGAAGGAGTGTGCTTTAACGTGTCCTTTGCAGGTATGTCCAGTGTGGCAATGTGTGTCAGCTGTGTTGTTTTCAGATGCATCCAATGTGCAGTTCTGTTTGATTTGCAGACCTCTGACCGTCGTGGATTGGACTGCCATTGGCTGACTGCCATTGAAGGACCGCCACAGTGGCTGTGTGCTTGTAATATGCTCAGTGGTTGGTCACCGGGCTGTAGGGTGGTCTTCTCATGCCTGCCAACATGGCGATCTGGGGGTCGGACCGCCAAACTTGTAATGAGGCCCTAAATCTTTAGCAATGAAATATAATAAATAAAATTTGATTTTTTTTTTAAAGATTTATTTTAAAAATCCCACCTAAAGTAAACTGTTGATATTTGAATAAAATTAAAGTGACATTTATTTTTTATGTAAAAAGGTTATTAAAATATTTTGTCATACAATAAGAGTTATTTTGCTTTATATAATGTTTAAACATTAAATGAATCTTATATGTATTCTTGAAATGTTACATTCATTAATTTTAACATTATTTCCTATTGAGATCTATTTTTAATCCCTACCTACATTATTTTATATGGGCGAATGGTGCAGTACCAATGGTTGACCATGTGTGGTGTTGGACTTATTCCAGATCTGAGCAAGAGTAATTTCACTTTTGTTTTGGATCCTTTTTGGCTGTAGTAGCTTTACACGGTAAATTTAGTTCCACCCTCTGTTCCTGGGGGTGTAGACAGGTAAGTAATAAATCTAAATTCAGAAATGGTGAATAGCCCAAATCAATACATTTACTACAAAGTGTAAGAGTAAGTTTACATGTGCAGATTTACTCATGTGTTAATTCACATTTGTGAATAGGTTCTTATGAGATAAGCAAGCCTCTTGACATATAGAAATTACTGTGCAAATTTGAACGCTCTTCATTACACTAGTGGAACTGCATAGCAAAATAAGGAACAACTGTATCAAATGTATTCGTATTTTTAATTTTTTAATCTGCGAGCTGGGAGTTTACAAAAAGAAATATAGCTGGTATATCTTACAATAGCCTGTATTTGTAATTTTTGTTTACTGGAGAGTGAAGACATTTAGCTTGTACTTTCCATTTGCCCCCCCTTTGAAATTTGTTTCAGTCAACAAAGGAAACTTTCAAAATTAAACTTGCGCCATGATGGGTACAGATTGTTATAAAATGCTTTTATGCCTGCTTAATGTGTACAATTATGTTTTGTTTATTGTATGTTGTTATTTTGATTTCAGATGTACATCTGCACAGCAGAGCAGTCAAGATCAAATTAGTTAAAAAACAATTCTATATATTGCCTGCTACGCCACCCTTGTGTATTATACAACAGAGTTGATGTAAAAATACATGGTTATGTTTATCATATTACAACGGTGACAGTGTTGAAGAGTAATATCACATGCTCAATGCTTGTTCTACACAAGAATGTGATGGTCTATAATCCATCTTGACCAAGTATAAGGCAGGAAGAAATGGTAGAGATTTTCGATTCTACTAAGGGCCATGATTCAACTCATGTGCACAACATGGAATTGGAAAATTCGGGAGGACAACACAAGCCATCATTCCCTGCATGCCATTACACCCAGAGACAAATTTAAAGTAAAACTGTGCATTCTGCAGTTAGGACTAATAAACATATAAGAAAGAATTTGATGCAGAATAAGTATCAATAAAAAAGTGAGTCTATGGGCCTAATTTAAGGAAAGTGGCACTGCACCTAGTGTAGCGCCACTTTCCTTGCGCCCCATAGTGCCCCCCTAACGCCACCATGTGTGTGCCATATTTAAGATACGGCACACCATGACGGTAGTTAGGGAAACTAGCGTCAACATTTTTGACGATAGTTCAGAGCTTTGCAGGACTAGCGTAAAAAATGTTGATGCTAATCCTGCAAAGCCAATTGAGAGCCATTGAAAACAATGGTGTGCCTCCTTTTAACACCTGCTCTGAGCAGGCGTTAAAGTGCTGAAAAAACTGACAAAATAAATCTCTTGGATTTTTTGTGCCATTTTTTCAGCCCTCCTAGCGGGGGAGCACACCCTTTGCATACATTATGCTTGACATAGGCATACAGTAGCCAAAGGGTTACAATGTGGCACAATGCATGCATTGTGCCACTTTGTAAATCTGGCGTGGTGGTTTGACCTCGTTGGGCCACATTAGTGTAAAAAGAAAATTACGCTAATGTGGTGCAAGGAGGCGCTAGGGGCTCTTAAATCAGCCCCTATGTTTTGCATTCTGAAATTGACTGAGACTTTTTTGTGTATCTCTGTTACTTCCCTTGGTAAGATTACACAATTGAAAAATGACTGTTCTATTACAGCATGAGTTACAAAAACATATAAGGAAGGAGAGAAATGGGGCGTGTATACTTTGGCAGGTAATACGCATAAGGCAACCTGACATTACTTACATCTTCATCAAGCAGTGGCTCTTTGATGCATAGTTGATTTCAGCTGTTCCTTTATGGTAGTAGCAGTCAAATACATTTCTGAATTCGGCTTTCCCTGATGAATCCACCTCAGTCAAGTCTGCTGACTCCCCATACAGAAGAGATGCCAATTCAAGCTGCTGACCCATGCACACAAGGCTCTACACAACTAAGGAACCACGTACATTGACCATTCAAGACTACGCATTGCCTCCCTTTCACTTGCCCATACTCCTCACATCTACCAAAATAGAAGTGGAGGACGCTTCTTTTCTCACATTGCAGCAAAAACCTGGAACAGCCTCCCCACGCACCTCTGGACCATCACCTCACTTCCAGAATTCCAAATGGCCTTCAAGACCTGGCTGTTCAAATAAGCCTCCAGGATCTGCAAGCACCTGGGTACCCTATCCGGTGATCAGCTGTACTTTATCAATCCTGATTGATGGATTGATTGTATCTAAAAGCATAAAAGAGCTTTAATTGAAGAAGCACTCTGGATAATGTTATACATGCAATCAATCTGCACAAAAAGAAAACAAATGATAGTTGATTTCAACAAGTATATCAATAGATCCTATATCAAAAGAGTGACAGAATTGGTGGAAGTTTGGTGTAAAATCTCAATGCCCAAGTATTCAACAAAACAGTTAGTGGACTCATGGATGTCATTACTCAATTGACTCATTAGGTCGGTCTTGTGTGCTTGTTTGTGAAATCACAACCAAGGGCAGACCACAGCATAGTCTATCGCTTCGACATAAAACATAACCATTGTCATCACAACAACATTCCACCAGTATATTGGCAGATCAGAAGATCTCAAAGACAGTCCCGGATGAATATAACCCAGGGGGAGTTTTTCACAGATTCTCCACCCAATGGTCAGCCTCTCATTACCTTGACCTTTCACTGTTAACACCTCTATTTCTCCTCGTTCATATACTTCTCTTATTTCAGTCCCCACTTATCTTGGTTGAAACATCCAGCCCCTGAAAGACTCATCACAGTTATGGACTGATTGCTACAGTTATCATGTAACTAAGGGGAAATACAGTGTCCCCCCAAGACTGCACCTCTGACACACTGGTAATAGCACTCATTTCTGATGAACATGCTTGGCAAAGCACTAATGAGTAGCTTGGGATGTAGGGCCATAAAGTCAAGCAGTGAATACTGAACCCTAGTGCTGAATATATAGTCCAATAGGTAGCTCCTTTCATGCTATTCTTGAGATGCGTTTCTACCTCAGCTCACCACCTAGCAATGTAAATAGTTAAAAATGTTCAACTAAAATATTCCATGTGTTATGTCATTGTTACCTGATAATACAATCTGAAAGCAGAGCATTGACAATGATAGTGGTGGGCAGGTGGCAATCTGGCTCACCGTTAGATAGATGTCAGGATATTTTTGAATGAATTTCATGATGCAATGAAAGTAATTAATGTGTGTGTTTTGTGTGGCACTGTTACTTATCAAAATGTTCTTGTAGTCTGTTAGCTGACAAAGACCAAGATATCCCCAGGGGGTATAATCTATCCTTTGAGATTGTGCTAGGATTGAACCATGCACACATAAGTTACTGCTTTACATTTGATCCCAGTTCTGCTAATAAGCATCAGATCTTTAGCCTTTAAGAATCTGGAGAGATAAAGATAATTGTGTTTTCTTTTTTATTTGATTTGAAACATTCAGGGAACGACTCCTAATGGCAGCATATCGCATGCTGGATGCTTAATCCTGCCAAAATGACATAAATCTGTTATTTACAATACACCAAAGACTGAGGGCCTCATTACGATCTTGACGATGGGATACTCCATCACAAACGTGACAGATATCCCGTCCGCCGTATTACAAGTTCCATGATATGACATGGAACTTCTAATATGGTGGACGGGATATCTGTCACGTTTGAGATGCAGTATTCCATCCGCCAAGATCACAGTAAGGCCCAGAACACTGTGTAATGGAGTATTTGAGACATGTTGTCTTGTTGGCTGAAGCTAGTTTTACTGTGCACAAGTGCCAGTGAGCAGTTTGGCCATTTGAGGCAAATACTGAGGTGGCCTATTTTAAATAAATATGATGTCTGCCTGTTAATTCACCCACTGTGGGCCTAAGAGTTCGGTGGATGGGAAGAACCGTCTGCCGAACTTCCGACGGGGAGTTCGCTGCCACTCTGGCTAGCTCACAGCCAGACCATTAAGGCTTTCCCACTAGGCTGACTGGCAGAAACCAAAGTTTTCGCCAGTCAGCCTAGAGGGAAAGTGGCAGCAGCATTGTCCACGGCTTGTAATCAAGCCAGAGGCAATGTTGTTGCCTGCAGGGTGTACCAGCACCTTTGTAATGTTCACTGTTT
The DNA here is from genome assembly GCF_031143425.1 of Pleurodeles waltl. NCBI lineage: Eukaryota > Metazoa > Chordata > Amphibia > Caudata > Salamandridae > Pleurodeles > Pleurodeles waltl. The sequence continues at coordinate 48,992,902 of NC_090437.1, forward strand.
TCACAGCAGACAGTAAAAATTGCGAGGGTACTGAGCAGGGCGACCCCTGCACTGCCCATGCCAAGTGCATGGGCAGTGCAGGGCACCCCCTGTGATCCCCTGCACCTGTTCTCCGCCAGCTTTTTCATGGAAGTAAAACCGCGATGAAAAGCCCGCTGGAGAACCAGGCCAGCAGCGCAGTGCTGCATGCAGCGCCACCATGGCTGATTCCAACCTCCGCCACTGTCAGCCCATCGGGATCACTGATCCTGGCAGAGACAGCAGAACCCTGATGGTCTGACCATCACAGCAGCAGTGGTCCTGACTGCCACCGCGAGGCTGGTGATCTCAAGACCGTCAGCCCCGTAATTAGGCCCTTTATCTGCTGCCAGTTGACTCCCTTTGCTGTTGAAACCAAGCATAGTTGTTTTTTTTACTTTCTTTCTTGTTCATCCCATCTCCTTTTTCTCCCATTCCCTTATTGTGCTTGAGGAGACTATGATGTTTATAAACATTTCGAAGGAGATGGAAGGAAAAGGAAAAGGACGGGGAGAGAACAAGAAAGAAAAAAAGAGTGAAGTTTCCTCTAGTTTTCCACAGCTTTCTTTCATTTCTTCCAGCTTCCTGTGAAGCCATATGCAGCCACAGCAGCAAGCACCATTAGGGCATGCATGTTTATTTGGGACTAGCATGTCTTCACTGTAAGGATCCCATGAATATACAGTACAAAACATGCAGAAAATTGAAAGTTGTGCAGATACGTGTTGACAGGCCTGTTATTACATTATGTATCTTTTACAATTATGAGTTCACTCAACATTTAATGAAACACACCGATGTATGTTTTACAATCAGTAGCTTGACTAGATGAACTGTGAAATATTTATGTAGTGTGCTACAGTGCAATCAATGTTGATATATTTGTATTTGTCATATGTGATTTACATAGGGTTTTAACTGGACCCAGGTTTTGGTAATACTCTGCTTTGGCTTTGAAGGTAATTTAGGAGTAGGAAGGCCTGATTAGGACAATGTGGTAAATTTCCATTTACGAATGCTCCACGTGATATAAATAACATTGGCGGGAAGGATTTTGTCATAGAATTGCATTGGCTCAGTCTGGGGAGAGACTAGGAGTAACAAGGTGGTTTTGCTGTAGAGACATGCAGATGCACTCATCTGTCCTATAAATATCACAAAGAAATTAACTCCTGCGCCTGCGGAGGACAATTGGCAACTATGCTGGAGTTAAAGAAAGAGACTGTTGTAAGATTCCTGTAATTGTAAACTGAGTCAGTCGCTGAGTAGAAGACGCAGGGGAGGCTCAATGAGCCCAAACCCCATTTATCTACGTATGAACTAGAAGTAAAGCTCTGAAAATAGTACGTTTATTAGAGAAAGGATTTAATAAGGGACAGCTGAAGATTTGCGACTAGGCAGCTTGAACTGAGCAAACCTCCATAACTACTTGCATGATGGAAATTCAAGCTATGACCATGATAGGCTGAGAAAAAACACCGGGGACCAATCTGTGGCCCTGATTTATACTTTTTGATGCTAAGCTGCACCAACGCAGTTTAGCGTCAAAAAGTATACCGCCGGCTAGCACCATAGCAAGACGCCGGCAGGGCGTCATATTTATGGGATGACAGTAGCCGGCGGTAAGGCCTGCCTAGTGTCATAAAAAAGGACGCTAGCCGGGTGTGGGAGGTGTAGGTGGAACACAGGATTTAGCGTCAAAGAATGATGCTAGTATGGGCAGAGGAATAAATAATGCCTCTAAACAGACTATTGTCATTTTCTGACATTAAAACCCCATGGACATGACTCCTGTCTAAGTTAAGACAGGAGTCATGGCCACCACCTCAATGGCCATGCCCAGGCATGGCCACTGGGCCCAATGCCATGTAGGGGGGCGCAAGTTAGGCCCCCCCATGGCACTACAGAAATGAAACATTATTACTTACCTATACTTACCTGGGATGAGGTCCCCCATCCTCCTCTGTCCCTCTGGTGCAGGTGGGGGTGTCCCTGGGGCTAGGGAAGGGCACCTGTGGGCTCATTCCATGGTCTATGACCATGGAAAGGGCCCCACAGGTCCCCTAACGCCTGCCCTGACCCAGGCGTTAATTCATTATTTAGGCCCGCCTCTCTCCCGTGCACCATTTTTTCACGGGAGGATAAATAAGGCGCCTGGGCCTTAGAGTAATTTTTTGCCCGGGAACGCCTACCTTGCATCTAATTGAAGCAAGGTTGTTTTCCGCAGGTAAAAAATTACTTTAACTCCAATATTTTGACGTGAGATGGGTCTAGCGTCAAAATATAAATATGGAGTTAAGTTTGAGCTGAAATAGTATTAAAAAAATGACGCTATTTCAGTGCAAACAGAGTATAAATATGCTCCTGTGTTTATTGTCACAAAACATTAGTATTAAACGTGCTATATTATTTTTAAATGCACGTCTAGGTTTACAAAGCTATAGTGGAAAGACATCTTCTATATTGTAAACTTTTAAAACCCAACAACTGCTTTACATTCAAGAGCATCTAGCATTAGCAGTGTGCAACCGTGCTGCTCATTAACTAAGACACCTTTGGTAAATATTGTGAAGAAGTGACACAACAATTGTATGTTAATTTCTTAAATAATTGTGAAGAAAGTAGAAGTAATTTATAGAGCTGAACCTGTGGACTGATATTTTACATCACTTATTTTGAACTGATTATGTATATAATATATTCAATTGCTTAAACCTGTTAATAGAAGGAATTTGAAGTCATATTTAATTAGGTAATGTTATATTTAACTGTAAAGACTATATAGGTACTAAAAAATTTATTTCTTAAAAGATAGCCGAATGACTAAAGGTGACGTAGGGCCTGATTTGGATATTGGCGGCAGATTACTCCATCGCAATGATGAGAGATATCTTACCTGCCGAAATCTAAATCCCATTATGTCCTATGGGATTTAGATTTCAGCAGACAGGATATCCATCACAGTTGTGACAGAGTAATCCACAGAGTTCTAAATCAGGCCCTTAATCTTTTAGTATTCCGGGCTTATTCATCAATTCCAGGAGTAAACCAAGAGTACACCTGACTTGCAACTGGTTTGCTCCTGAAATTCAGTGCCATCTGCATATGAAGAGACCCCATGCATCAAACTGCCCACCTGCATCCCCAAACCAAGTAAGACCTGTCAGAGACGACAAGAGACGACAAGCCAGAGGCTCCGTTGCCAGAGCGAAGATCAAGGGGGATAATGGGCACCCTTGGCACACATCCCTTTGTAAAAGGATCTCTGCCGACACGTATCAGCCAGGTCACACTCTTGCTGTTGGGCCATTATAAATCAACTTCACCCACCGGAAAAAATTCAGACCCAAACCCATCCTGTCAAACACCTGCCAGATATAATCCGGTCGCAGTAAGTCAAAACTTTGTTGTACATCTAAAAAGGCAAGGGCATAGTCATCATTTTCCTTTTCAGGCTCATGGAAGACATGCTATGGCTGGTGCTGGTTTTGTAACATATTTGACGTAGTTCATATGGACCAAGTGGAGGAGAAAGGGCAACAGCCTGACTGCCAAAATATGACTAAGGAGTTTCTGATCTGCATTTAGCATAGAAATCGGATGGTACGAGCCCGCCGCAAGGAGGGTCCTTGTCTGGTTTTGGTATTAAGGCTATGGGCCTGATTTAGATATGGGTGGACTGGTTACTCCATCACAGTGGTGATGGATATCCTATTCACCAAAATCTAAATCTCATAGGATATAATGGGATTTATATTCTGGGGATGGGATATTCGTCACTATTGTGACGGAGTAACCAGTCTGCTGACATCTAAATCAGCCCCCATATGTGCTTCTCTCATCGAGTTTGAGAGGTACCTGCCACCCTAATGCTTCAGCGTAAACTGGTAACAATCTGTCTACAAGAGTCCCTGAGCAGGCCTTATAAAATTCTGCAGGGAGCCAGTCTCCTCCGAGGGATGTGGCTGTTTTCAAAGCATCCACCACCCTCAATAATTCCTGTCGAGTCAACTGCACCCCCAGCTGGTCGCTGTCCTCCGAGGGGATGCACAGTAATGATAGCCCCACCAGATATTCTGGAAGTAGGTGTGCCTCCGCCTTGACTCCCAGTTCAGTATATATTTCGCTTTAATGGGCCACAAAAATATCACTTGTTGGATATGCACAATACGTCCCCGCCTACCTCTGAGTGCAAAAACTGTCTGTGGTGCAGTTTCCGATGTAACCAGGCATGTCAAGCGGCCACCGAACTTGTCATTCCCCATATACCACTTCCTTCGTCCAGTATGCCTAACATGTTTCTCCAGGCAGTCCCAAAGTTCACAGCCCCAATGTTGTTGTCTGTCCCAGTCCCGTAAGGCCAATGGATCACTGGGCAGTGCCCGCTCGAGCACCTCCAGTGCAGTCTCATAACATCAAATTGTCTTCTAGTGTTAGGAGTGTACCTACTGTAGATGCCATGCATACCCCATGTTTTACCACTTTCATGTCGTCCCATTCTGTCACCACCCTATCCGTACTGTTCCAGTTATCTTCAGTGTAGTCGATCAGTGCCTCCGAGAGCATATCCCGAAACACTTGATCGGTTAAAGTGTCCAGATGAAGTCTCCATAAGGGTATCTTCAGCACTCGTCTTTCCAAGGAGAATTTGAGCAGCAGGGGCGAGGGATCCAATATGTAGCGGGCCAGATAGTGCACATCAGCTACACTATGTATAGCTTCTAAGTGCATAAAGACATAGCCACGCTGACTATGTGTATTTGCTACCGGGGTATAACATAAAAATGCTTGCATATGCAGGTGTCACTGTTGCCATATATCAGTAAGCCCCAGCCCGTCACTGTTTGTAATAATGCCTATGTCATGCTGGGTTTTGTGTCTCATCTCGTGGCAATCTAGCCATCCATCCATCTAGGGCACAAATGAAGTTACTTTCCATAACTACCTGCCAGGCCAGGGATACCTGTGCTGCCGCTAACAACATACCAAAGAAGGCATCATCGTATATATTGGGAGGACAGACTTTCATAAAACATAGCTCATGTTCACCCAGTGTGCCCTCCAAAATGACATATCTTCTGTCACCGTCAGTCTGTACCCGTGTGGGTTTAAATGGGAACCCGTGGGCCACACAAATTAAAGTGCATCTTGCAGAGCCAGAATAAGTGGGTTTCTTGAAGAAATGCCACCGATACAACATATCTACATAAATATGCATAAATTCTATTGCTTTTTACCGTCCCCGGTAGACCTCTCACTTTCCAGGTCAGTGCTTTATACTTGGTTACCAGGCTAGCCATATTCGTCTTGGGTAAATGTCCAGTATCCTACTGCCCATGCAGTCGGTCTCCCTTCTCCCACTAAGGTTCTTTACAGCATTGAAAGCTACTCCCCCCTACTAGTTAACCTTCAAAAACATGGTCACAGCAAAAGAAATTTGCAAAGAACAAGCCCCAACAACCACAATCCTTTCCTCCCCTTCCCTCCCTCAGGCAGAATCTAATGGATCCCCCAAACTCAGTTAATGGCCAAGGAGGACCTCTAATCCTGGCCCATTTTCCCTCCTTTTCCCTACCCAACTAGCTAGCTATTAGCACTCAATATAGAATCAGTCGGGTGGCTAGACCCCCGCAAGTCAAAAGCCCCAATATGGCACTGAGCATCCCATGGCTGTCCCAACCTCAGTCCCACTCAACATGGAGGTATAGCGTGCATTAACGCATCCAGTTCAATAGTCCCAAAGTGGCAGTTTGAGTATCAGCAGAAGAAGGGTGTTTCCCATGTTTTAAACATCTATGGTACATCATGTTCCTAGGCCATCGCAACCCCCCAAGTGTCTAGCCTTCATCCATTCAGCCTATCTTCGCACCACTGCTTTGAGTCTCAGGAACATGACTCAACTGTGAAATTGGGTTTGGTGTTTCTATGGACACCAGCACAGACGGTAATGTACCCTCCAGGCCAACCAGGATACATTCTCACTGCAACCATTCAGCAGATCCAGACTACTTCTTTGCCGGCGTTCAGTTCTGTGCTGATTGTCACACTCCACTGTGTCAGTTCTTTCCATTCAAATGCTTGTTGTCCCAAACCAGGACCAGTGATTCAAGCCAGGCCACTGCCTCCTGTTGAGATTCGTAAATATGGACTTTGCCTTCATGTTGGACCCAGAGTCAAGACGGAAACATTAGACTGTATTTTATGTTGTCCTCTTGCATCTGTCTTTTAACTGATAAAAAAGTGTTCTGATGTTCTTGGACTCTTTTTGGATAGTCAGGATGAATCTGTATCTGCTTATCCTCATAGCGCAGGGGGCTTTGTGCATGAATATGTTTTTATATCACGATCCCTGTAATTAAATAGGCACGCTATAATTGCTCTTAAGGGTGCTTCCAGGCACGGGGCCTCTGCCAGCACTCTATGAACTCACTCAATAGAAAAGAACTTAGAGAGGCGTTAGTACTGTTTAGGATGTGAAGGACTGATTAGGATGTCCCTAACGTATCCAATATGTTTTTCACCTTCCCCCGGACTCCATGTGTGATAATAATGAAAGAGTTTTCGGAGGGGCCGAAGACAATTTTAACTTTCACTTTCGCATAAAACCAACTACATCTCATATAAGGAAAACTTTACATCCTAGGTGAGGTAAGACCCTATGATGACACTATTGACTACTGGCACTGCAGTGGGTAATACATACCACGAAAGGAAGTTAGTCATTGAGGGTCTTATTATTATGCTTGTATGGGATATAGGTGATGCGAGCATGTAGTGGGTGCACTTCTTTTTGATTTTCTCTGTGTCCAAAACCCATCATGCCTACTGTAGGAGGCATTGACTGCAGGACAGCTAGCCTGAGAGTACTTTATAGTCTGAAAGGGTCTATCAGCCAGTGATGTAGTGGGGACTGTTGTCTTTGAGGGTCATTTAGAGTTCAATACAATGGAAGCTGTGTCATAAATTGGCAGAGCCACCCACTCCCAACCATGCAGTTCACATGCTTCATTTAGAAGTGGAGAGTGCTATCTTTTCAACACTAGAATCCAGTCGCGGCTCGCTGCTTGGTAAAGGGGCGGGGTGACTCGTTGGGGGGAAGCAGGACGGACCGAAAATAAATAAATATATAAATGCAAACTTTCCTGCTCTGCTGCACCACTCCTCTGTCCCATCAGCAAGCACAGGCTCCCAGCCTGCCCTGTGACTAATCCTGACGCTGTTCAGGGCAGCATTAGGACTGGCTGGAGCACCCAGCCAGGGTGCTCCCAGGCAGACTGGGAGCCTGTGCCTGCTCTCTGCAGCCCGGCAACACAGTGTCGGGCTGGTGAGAGCACAGTGCGCAAGTGTGTTTGGCCGGCCAAAGAGGCCGGCCGAACACACATGCGCACTGAGGGAAGTGCACAATGCACTCCCCTCGTCCCGGTCATCCCCCATAGTCCCACCGCTTTAACAACGAAAGGATAATAAACACATTTTGTTATCCTTTCATAGTTAAATTTTTGCAGCTGCTGCTGCTGCTGCTGCTGCTGCTGCTGCTGCTGCTGCTCGCAGGGGGTGACACTCCTCCGCCATAGCGGAGGAGCTGCCACTGATAGAATCTCCACTGGCTACACTTTCCGAAACAGCTGAAACACAGTTGGTCCACCTAAGGACTGCTGGGTAACAGCAGCGGTTTCCCTGCCCTGTTTAGCACATGCACATGGTGACCATCACTGATTTTCTCTGCCCGGGTCTACCATGCGAGGCATTGTGAATCCAGACAGGGAAAACAAATAATGGCCTAACGTGGAGGTAGCAAACTCCCTGTGCTTAAGAGATCTTGCTTTTCAGAAATATCCTCTCCCTTTATTTTCTACTGCAAAGCAAAGTCAAAATCAAAAGATTCTTTAGTTGCCTGCGAGTCAGCCAAAAAAGGACAAGACAATAAAAACATTATGCCATAAATATTTAAAACGCTAATTCACTGATTCAAGATTTTCTCATTGGATATAAACACAATTATCACTTCCATATTGTTTACTGATTTTCAAAACCAAGTATATAAAATAATTTAAAGCTACGCAGATGGTTTCCAAGGAAAGTCTCTAAATAACCACTAATTTTAAAAGCCTTCAATACTGGAAGAAGAAAACATTTCTGTGGCAAATAATATGTGTGAGATGCTTTGTGCCAATCTATTGTCATACGGACCTGATGGGAGCCATAAAAACCAGGTAGAACGGTTAGGAAAGGTAAACAGAAAGCGTAATATATTCAGTATAAGACGAGTTAAATAAAATCTAAACTGCATTTCAGATGTACAATAAATAGGGTTCAATTCATTTTGGCAAAAGCAGTGTTCTAATATTCTTGTGCTAATAGGTACTTTATTCCTTTTGCTGACCTATCGATATGTTCTGGGTGCTCAAATAGCTCCAAGTCCCCCAAGGCTGCAAAGGTTTGTTTAACGTATCTGAGCCAGGTGTAGCGTCCTCCCCAGCCTGGGCATCCGACAATGACTACACCACAAACGGAACATGTCTTTATTCTTTAGCGTGTAAACTCAAACTCAACATTTTAAACCTGTATTCACTTCACCATGTTCTAAAACTTTTGTTATCTTCCTATGAAGTATTTCAGGATCCAAAAAAGGTTCCATCATACATACTCATAAAACACATGATCTCCTCCTCCTTTAAATAAAAACAAATATTTTTTATAACATATAAACATTGTAACTCTTCAATGAGCCTTTCTGGCACTTTGATGACTCCTCTGGATCATGGCTTCGGAAACTGGGAATCAGAGAGATCTGCTGCGGTGATGTAGGAGTAATGGCAGTCTGAGATTTTCCAATTGTCCTCCTTGAGCCAGTTTCTACATTGACATTAGTGTCTGACGAGTGTTACACCACATGTTTGAATTGTGAGGAGTCTCGCATGATAGATTTTCCTGGACGTTGGACAGTCATCATGTGCCCTTTGCTGGTTACAATGTGAAATGGCTCGGTCTCAAAAGGAGCTTCAGATTTACGTTGTCATGGCTGACGAACAAGTACTCGAGCTCCTTGTGTGAAGATAATGCTTTTTGCATGTCACCGTTTGTCAGCATAAGCTGTCATTTTCTGTTTATGACTCAAATCTGTGCACGTGTCTCTATCAGCTTTTGATCTGGTGTTGATGCACTGAGGTAACTTGGTCGTTTTGGCTCTCCCAAACTTTCATGTTGTAGGCCTTTCACCTGTGATGGAGTGAGGAGTTGAACGGTAAGATCATAAAGTAGAATTCAGGACAGTCGTGAGGCTGAGCTTCTCTAATGTAGCATGCTGAACAGCTTTTTTGTAACATATTAATGAAAGGTTAGCTATTAGCCTGTGGCCAAAGAGGTGTACTCTTATGATGCTTCACATTAAGAAGATTGAGGAAGTCTCTAAATTCTTTGATATTAAAAGGAGGGCCGTTGTCAGTTTTCAAAATCGTATGAATGCCCCATGTTGCAAAGACGCTATCTAATCTCTCAATTACTTTGTCCCGAGTGATAGATGGGAAATCTTTAATTAATGGGAAGCAAGAGAATTTGTTCACAATTACAGGTGATGTCCTTTGTAAAGTAGAACCGAAAAAAACAACAGCAACCCTTTCCCAGGCAGTGTTTAACAACTTTGACATGTTCATGGGGTGTTGAGTTGTTTTTGATTACAGGCAGTTACATAGATGACAGGTTTTCAACTCTGTTTCAACTCGTAAATCAAAATGAGGAAACCAGACTTGATTTCGGAGAGCTTGTTTAGTGGCAATGATTCCATGATGTCCTTCAATCACTTGCTGTCACAGACTCTCTGGAATGACAATTCTTGAACCCCTCAGGATGAGTCCTTCTTGTGTCACGTAAAGTTAATCTTTGACATTTTTTTACTTCTGATACTCGCTGTCATTGGTACGAGGTCTAGTATATTGATTCCATGACTGATGTGTAATAATGTCTTTTCATTTTAACATGTTACTATTGTGACACAAGGCAGGGACAATTTGTTCGAAGAAAATGGCAGCTGGTGTGTTTGATTTCACAATGAAATTTATATACGCTTCAGCAGTCTTAGATGGGGTACCTTGCCTTTGTATCGGCACTCTTGAGAAGTAGCAGGATTCTTCCCCTGGAAGATACACACTTGTGTAGTCATACTCTTGCAAATTGTAGACCCCAGCATACAATTCATGGAGGCATCTTGGCTTTTGGATTGCCAAAGATAGTCAGTAATGCTTGATGATCTGTCGTAAGCTGAACGGTTTTCCTTACAGGAACTCATGGATATGTACACAAGCCCCCACCACTGCTAAACTTTCATTTTCTGGTTATGAATAAGCATGTTCAGTCTGGGACAAGGCTTTACTTGCATGGCCCATAATATGTCTCTGAGCATTTGGCTGTCTGCTGTGTTGTGCAAGGATAGTGAAGTACTGGGTTTTTCAGAACCCAGTGGTGCCAGGGAACACACCCTAAGACTTTGAGTCTTTCCTGTTTCAGACTACAGAAACACAGAGTCTTCTTGGTGAAGTCAAAGATCTTGTTTATTGGCTGCAGCCAGTAACAGGTATCCTAGAAGTACAACACAGTGTATATTCTCAGGAGACTGCTCCCTTTGCAAAGCTAACCTTCTCTTTTATACAAAATATTATGCTTTAGGCAAACATTCCTTATTTTACAGTTGACCATTCACATATTTTCACTACAAAGAAATAGCAGGTTTATGATGACAAGCCCATATTTCAGTTTTTCCAGCCCTCAATCAATTACCCGGCAAGGCTTAGTACTTTCATCAGATATCGACGGACCCCCAATATAAACGGGCACCTCCTCCTTGTAAAGCAAGTCATAAAGAAGAAACAGGGACAGGTGTGTGTAAGATTAGGCATGGTTTGTGTGTGATGAAAGGTTTATGATGTGTTGTGCCTTGATACTAATCTCATTCGGCCACTGGGAAAGAAACTTGTCGAACAGGTTTGGCTTCAGGCAGTGGAGTCAGCTTGCCCAGGTCACAGAGGAATCAGCAAAGGTGTACGTGTCCTTCAGACTCGTTTTCAGCATTAGACATTGGCCTATGTGAGGGCAATCATAAAATGGCTGTCGTTTAAATGGAACACGAGGGTTCAGGATGGAAACTCTGATATTCGGGTGATTTCGTTACCCGAATATGAATACAATGCTTGTGCATACTATTCTAATCATTCCCGGTCTGCTGATACCAAAATCGTTGTGATACGACGACGTTTATAACACGGGTCCAGAATTTTCAGTACCACAATAGCCCCTAACCAGACCGGACTACTGTCAACAACAACTTCGGTATGTAATTTGGATCAAAATATGCCATTTCAGTAGTGTTTTCAATAGCTTGTTTAATTCTCTTGAAACTTTGCTCACTTTCATGGGACCAGAGAAAAGCAACACTCTTTTTTGTCAACTCTCTCAAAGGAGAACTCACAGTGGCAAAGTCTTGTGTATATCTGGAATAGTAACTGGTGATGCCAAGGAATTAACGTAATATGGAAACATCTTGTGGTGGACAGGCAGTTGACAGTGCCTGTACTTTAGCTGGATCGGGTGTCATGTCCCAAATAGAAAAGATATGTTCAAAGAAATTTAGCTTTGTCTGATTGAATTCACATTTCTCAGCTTTTAGCTTTAAATCTGAACCAGCAAGTAAACAACACACTTGTCTTAAAGCTTTGTCATGTTCCCTTTGTGTAGCTCCAAAACTTGCTCTTTTGTATCAAAACAGACCAGTATGAATAGAAAAGGTTGTAATGTACCTGCAATTCTTCTTGAGCAATGTGCAGACATGGATCTCGTTCTTGCAGTGTTCGCTTGACACATATCCACACATATACGTACAGCTTCCTTAGCTATCCTTTTTGGGCACTACCACTATGGAAGAAACCTATGGCATCAGACAAGTAGAACGCTCAATGATATCATGGTTAAGTAATGATTCAAGTTCCTTTTTAACAACTCCTTGTAAATGAAATACAATTTTTCTGTGTCTTTGCGCAGCTGGACGAACATCCTCATTGCTATGTAACTGTACTTTCGTGGTCTTAAGTTTTCCTAACCCATGAAATAATGAAGGGAAATTACTTACTATTTTGTGATGAGCATTTATATTTTAATTCACTGATATCAGGCCCATATCAGCAGCTGTGTTGAAACTGAGTAGACAGGCACTTGGTGCTGTACCTTGAAGTACGTGAATGGGCACTTGCACTTTTGTTTTCTTGTGCTTTACAGTCACTACAAATTAATCTTTACCTCTAAGAGATATTGATGCAGCCCATGTGTACAATTTTGTTTTTGAAGGTGTCAGTCCTGGTAGTGGAAATAGTTAATTTCTCCTCAAGGATAATTTTTATCGATGTACTGCGGCCAATGATAAAAGGCATTGCACAACTATTTATTTTCAGTGTAGTCTTTGGACAATGTTTGACTGACTTGGGTGATTTCTCATGTCGGCTTTTCTTGGACTGGTGTTTCTCTCCACATGCAGTCAGTCCAACGTGTGTGCATTTCTCTGAGTTAAACAATGACATTGTACAATCATCTTCTTCACTTTCACTCAAGACCGCAGAACTTTTCAACAATGATTTAGATGACAATCAACTTCATTTGCTGTTGATTTGTCTCAACTGGTGTTGCCGCTTGGCCTTCTGAGCCCATGTTGAATGTCACTTCTAGTGCATTCGCTCAGACATTTTATCTTTTCACCATGACACACTTACTTTTTATTTTTCCCTGCAAACCACTACAAAATTGTTCTCTTTACCACAGCCTTTGCGTATCTGTCCAGTGCTGGGACATACACCTTTGTATAGAAATGAAAATCCACATCTGAAACATAACTTCATTTTCTGTGGAGACATCACCTTGTGTCCTTCAGCTTTGTGTTTCTGCTTACTTTTCATGTTCACTACTGACTTACTTTTGGCACCCTCAGCCTCCATCTCAGCAGCTTGTCGATCAGCACTCTCTTCAGCTCTGGCAGCCCCGAGAACTCACTCCAGACTAAAGCCCAGATTTACAAGAATCTGGCGCATCAGTACTGATGAGCCAGATTTCTTGTGCCCCCCCACCACCACCTAATGACGCCATCGGGGCGCCATATTTACAGTATGGTGCACCATGATGTATATTAAGCCAGGCGCTTTGCTACACCAGCGTCAAAGATTTTGACTCTAGTGCAGCAAAGTGCAATGAGGCCCATTGACTTCAATGGGTGCGTCCTTTTAAAGCCTGCTTTGAGCAGGCGTATAAAATGGCACCAAAATGGTGCAATGAAATCTTGAAGATTTAATTGCGCCATTTTTGCAGGCCTCCTAATGTCCCCCTTGCATACATTAAGCCTGGCACAGGAATAATGTGGCACAAGGGCTCGCATAGTGGCGCCACTTTGTAAATATGGTGCGGCGGTTATTGCATCGTTGAGCCACATTAGCGTAAAAAAAGACACTAATGTGGTGCAAAGAGACGCTAGGGCCTGGTAAATCTGGTCCTCAGAGTTTCTCTCAGCATTCATCATCTGAATGAATCTGACAAGCAGCTCCCATATAACTCTGAGAAATATTGTTCATTTGTCATTAAACTCATTGAATCTGCAGTGTTTTTGAGCTTATCCAGACCCTCAATAAATTAATCTATGGCTTCACCAAATCTTTGATGTTCTTGACTGAAAGTGTACTTCTTGTAATCTACATTTGACATTGGATTGAACTTGAGATTCAAAGCTTCTGTCATTTGACAGTATGTAACTTCATAATTTTGCAGCATTTTCTTTAAGACATCTTTTACACCATCACCAGCAATATTTTTGAGCTATTTGATAATCTTTATGTTATCCATTGCTTCTTGAACATCAATGAAATCATCAAATATTTCTATGCAAGCAGTCTATCTATCACCAATATTCTACTTTTTGGTGGTATTGAATGTTGGTTTCAAGAAGGCAGCAGCATTGTAACTACCTGATGTGCCAGCCTCTGGGTCATGTGCTACGGTCTCCATTGGCAGAATGGCTCTCTGCTGGGCCTCTCGTCACTTCAGGTATGGATGGCTCCATAAGCACTACCCCTGGCACTTCTCTTGGACTCACCTTTGGCAGCAATATGATTCTCTTTATTCAGTTCTGGTAAGCCGATGACCCTTTCATGCATCTGAGTAGTCGTGTTCTCAGTCTTTCTTTCTGCTTGATCTCTGTCTCGCATTGCTTCTGATTGCCCTATTATTGGGTACTCAGCCGTTGCTAAATGCTGCACTTTCAAAATCTGGTTGTGTCTGCCTTCAGCAGTAGCGCTCCATATAATGTAAAGCTTTATATGATATAGTAGGCCAGTACCTTTTTGTTAGTAATTTCTTGAAGAATGGCACATAGACTTCTCATTAAAACTTTCTTTATCGTCAAATGCTTTAGATCAGCTGGCGTTGCTCTTTGACTCCACATACGCCATCTGTCGATTCAGCACTTCGACAAAGGCAAACGTGGCACGCACAAGCAGTTTGCTTGGACCATGGCACACTCTCTGGGAGGGCACTCTCAATCATCGGGTTACTTATCCCCTATGTTGTTGGCAGTTATAGCATCCTCCCCAGTATGTTTACCCACAAATAACTACACCGCAAATGGAGATATGTATTACATGTCATTTTTCTTCAGAGTGTAACCCAGAACTCAACATTCTAAATCTGCATTCAATTTACCACGTTCTAAAACTTACGTCATCATTCTGCAGAGTCTTTCAGGATCCAAAAGGTTCCATCATACATACTCACAAAACACAACACCATGGTATGGTTAACAGGTTATCCAACACTAGACACTCCTAAACAATGGCTTTTGAAAAGGTTGTTTCCTCTTAGCCCAAATTGAAACCCAAAGCATGATCTGTCAGCTTTCTATAAAATCACTAATATAGAGCGTGCCATTCACCAGGTAACAAATTAAGGGGGTCATTCTGACCCCGGCGGTCTGAGACCGCCGGGGCCAGGGTCGGCGGGAGCACCGCCGACAGACCGGCGGTGCCCCGCAGGGCATTCTAACCGCGGCGGTTCGGCCGCGGTCAGATGCGGGAAACCTGCGGTCTCCCGCCGGTTTCCCGCTGCCCTGCAGAATCCTCCATGGCGGCTGAGCGCGCTCCGCCGCCATGGGGATTCTGACACCCCCTACCGCCATCCTGTTCCTGGCGGGACTCCCGCCAGGAACAGGATGGCGGTAGGGGGTGCCGCGGGCCAATGGCATGGGCACTGCAGGGGCCCCCGTAAGAGGGCCCCACAAAGTATTTCAGTGTCTGCTATGCAGACACTGAAATACGCGACGGGTGCCACTGCACCCGTCGCACCTTCCCACTACGCCGGCTCAATTCTGAGCCGGCATCCTCGTGGGAAGGTTGATTTGCCCTGGGCTGGCGGGCGGCCTTTTGGCGGCCGCCCGCCAGCCCAGGGCAAATCCCAAAATACCCTCAGCGGTCTTTCGACCGCAGAGCGGTATTTTGGTGGGGGAACTTCGGTGGGCAGCCTCCGCCGCCCGCCGAAGTTAGAATCACCCCCTAAATCACGGCTGGATTTCAGGACCGCCAACAGCCACTGTAGAAACTAATTTTCAGTTTTCTGAAGGGGTTCAGGATTAACACAGCCCCACACTTTGCCCCATAGATACAGATGTACATTTAGATATGTATATCTCAAGTATAGGCTCAATTTGTGTCTCACCTAGCCCAGCTGCAAATCTGTGGACACCTCAGTTGATCTCAAGAGTTGTTTAGATCTAAGGAACAGGAGAAGTTTCCACTCAGGGGACGAAGCAAACAGAAGACCCATGTAAAAAAAGTTTGTTACTCTCTACAGCTTTATGTTTTAATTGAGATAAAATAAAGTTAGAGAGAGTTGCCTTGGGGTCACAAGTCATGACAAACAAGTTACTTACCTTCGGTAACGCTTTTTCGGGTGGATACAGTAGCTACCTGTGGATTCCTCACCTTATGAATTCACCCTCGTACCAGCATCCGATGGAAAATCTTCTTCCCAGCTCTCCATGTCGACGAAGACGTCACAATTGCACGGCTCCACGCGACTCCGTCGGACGTCACCGTGCCAATAAGAGGTCCTCGCCGGCGTGCTGACGTCAGTTTCACCCATTTTTTACGTGCCTTTGAGGCGAACAGGTGAGAACCGACTCCAGAATAACTCCAATAAATACATATATAAATAAAGCCTTCATGATACAACATAATCAAAACCATCATTTATATATTCAGTAAAAATATCAAAATATACATACACCTAAACACTACATATCCTAGTGCAATCAGACAGGCAACGGGGAGGCGGGTGGGACTGTGAGGAGGCCACAGGTAGCTATTGTATCCACCAGAAAAAGCGTTACCGAAGGTAAGTAACTTGTTCTTCTGATGGATACAAACTACCTGTGGATTCCTCACCTTATGAGTAGAGTCCCAAAGCAGTACCGCACTCAGAGGTGGGTGCCTGTCTGATTACACCAAAAAATCCTGCAAAACAGATCGTGCAAACTGGCCGGCCCTCCGAACCTCAGAGTCCAAGCAGTAATGCTTTGCAAAGGTATGGAGGGACGCCCAAGTTGCTGCCTTGCAAATATCCACCACCGGAACCCCCCTTGCCAGGGCCGAAGTGGTCAGACTTAGCCCTGGTGGAGTGGGCTCTGATACCCTCAGGGGGAACCTTTTTCGCCAACGAGTAGCAGATCTTAATACAAAGGATAACCCACCTGCTCTTTTATGGACTGCTCTACCCTTCCTCTGTCCAACGTACCCCACGAACAGCTGATCTTCCAGGCGAAAGTCCTTCGTCCTTTCAATATAAAAACTAAGCGCCCTTTTAGGGTCCAAGCGGTGAAGCCTCTCTTCCTCCTTTGAAGGGTAAGGCAGAGGATAGAAAGTTGGAAGGGTAATGGTCTGCCCTATATGAAAAGGAGTGACAACTTTTGGCAGGAAAGCCGCCCTGGTTTTCAACACCACTTTATCTGGGAAAAACAAGGTAAAGGGGGTTTAACAGAAAGAGCTTGGAGCTCACTAACCCGCCTAGCGGAGGTTATGGCAACAAGAAAAACTGTCTTAAGCACTAAAAAACCTTAACGGGCAGGAGTGCATGGGCTCAAAAGGTGACCCCATTAAAAAGGTTAAAACAAGATTTAGGTACCACTGAGGCACATGAAAAGGAGTGGGAGGAAACGTATTAAGTAAACCCTTAAGAAACCTAACTACAATAGGTGATTTAAACAATGAGAGCTGATCCGGGAGGCAAAGAAAGGCTGACACAGCAGCTAAATAACCCTTAACTGTAGCCACTGCACAACCCTTCTTTGCTAAGTCCAAGGCAAATAATAAAATATCAGAAAGGTGGGCCTTCAAAGGGTCAATTTGCCTTTCTCCACACCAAGCCATGAATTTTGCCCACCTACCGGCATAAATGGTCTTAGTGGAGTGTCGCCTGGCCGATAAAATAACATCCACTACATCTGGTTGGGGAGAAAAGGAACTCAGGTTGCCCCGTTCAATCTCCAGGCATGAAGGTGTAGGCTCTGGAGGTAGGGGTGTAGAACCTGCCCCTGCGACTGCGAGAGGAGGTCTGCCCTGAGAGGTAGACGGAGCGGAGGGCACATCGGTAGTTGGAGAAGGTCTGTGTACCACATCCTTCTTGGCCAATCCGGGGCTATTAAAATAACATGAGCCTGATCTTGGTGAATCTTCCTCAGAAACCGAGGAATCAAGGGTATGGGGGGAAACGCGCAAAGCAACTGGTTGCACCAAGAGATCTGAAACGTGTTCCCCAAAGCTCCTTGCACTGGATACTGGAGGCTGCAGAATGACGGGGAGTGCGCGTTCTCCCGAGTGGCAAACAGATCTATCACCGAAGAACCCCACATCTGAAAGATGTGCAGGACCAGATCCGGATGGAGACGCCACTCGTGATCGGCTGAAAGGAGCCGACTGAGGGAGTCCGCATGCACGTTGAGCACCCCGGCCAGATGATTTGCTATAAAGCAAAGCCGATGATTCTGAAACCAGGACCAGAGACGCAGAGCTTCTCTGCAGAGAAGATACAACCCTACTCCTCACTTCATGTTTATATACCACATCGTGGTAGTGTTGTCCATCAGGACCTGAACTGACTGACCACGAAGGGACGGGAGGAAGGCCTTGAGAGCCAAGCGTATCATCCACAATTCCAACAGATTGATGTGAAAAGTCTGTTTCACTGGAGACCAACGACCCTTGATCTCCAGGGAATATGTGACAGAACAACTAGGTCCTAAACAACTATAGCCTAAACCACTACTGCTAAACAACTAAAAAGTCTCTACAACTAAGTACTGAACAACTACTGTCTAAACAACAATTGTGCCTGAATAGCAATTGCCTGAACAACTAATTTTGATATATATTCTAAACAACTAATAAACCATTAAAAAAAAAAAAACCTTACCTTAAAATTAGTTGTTTAGGCAATTGTTATTCAGACACAATTGTTGTTTAGACAGTAGTTGTTCAGTACTTAGTTGTAGAGACTTTTTAGTTGTTTAGCAGTAGTGGTTCAGGCAAGTAGTGGTTTAGACCTAGTTGTTCAGGATGTTTCCCTCTCCAGGTCCCCCAGATGAGCTCCCCACCCTAGAGTGAAAGCATCCGTCATGACCGTGGCCACCGGCGGCAGCAGTGAAAACGGCCTTCCTTGCGAAAGGTTACCATTCACAGCCCACCATCGCAAATCCGCTGCAGCATCTCTGGAGATCGTTATCGACTCCTCGAGATCCCCTTTGTGTTGAAACCACTGCCTTCGGAGGCACCATTGGAGAGCCCTCATGTGCCAACATGCATGAGTGACCAACAGAATGCAAGAAGCGAACAGACCGAGCAGGCATAAGACCTTGAGGAGTGGAACAACCGCTCCATTTTGAAACATTGGAATCAACGCCTGAATATCCTGGATCCACTGAGGCGGAGAATAGGCCCGACTCAATGTTGTGTCCAGTACTGTCCCCATGAACAGGAGGCGTTGAGAGGGCTCCAGGTGAGATTTGGGTACATTGATCGAAAAACCCAACCTGAACAACAACTGAGTTGTCATCCGCAAGTGACGCAACACAAGCTCTGTACACTTGGCTTTGATCAACCAATCATCCAGGTAAGGGAATACCGATATCTCTTCCCTTCTGAGACTTGCTGCCACCACTGCCATCACGTTTGTGAAGACTCGAGGTGCTGAAGTAAGACCAAACGAAAGGACTGCAAACTGGTAGTGTTGCGACCCCACCACAAACCGGAGATACTTCCTCTGCGACTTGAGTATAGGGTATGAAAATACGCATCCTGCAAGTCGACAGACACCATCCAATCCTCTTTGTTCATCGCCAGAAGTACCTGCGCTAGAGTGAGCATTTTGAATATCTCCTGTTTGAGGAACCAATTCAAAATCCTCAGGTCTAGGATCGGTCTCAAACGACCGTCCTTCTTGGGGATCAGGAAGCATCTTGAATAACAACCCTGACCCCTCTCCTGCTCTGGAACCAACTCCACCGCACCTTTCGACAATAGGGTCTGAACTTCCTGCTGTAACAACAGGAGATGGTCTTCTGAAGAAAACGATGTACGGGAAGGGATGGGAGGAGGAAACTCCTAAAAAGGGAGAGCATATCCTTTTCTCACAATATTTAGAACCCATGAGTCCGATGTGACTAACTCCCACTCGTGGAGAAAAAGACGTAATCTTCCCCCTACAGGAGACGTATGGTTGAGAAAGGAGAGAATACTAGGGCTGCTTCCTCTGCTGTTGTCCTCCAGAGGAAGAGGATGATGTAGGGTGCTGCTGGGTGACCCCTCTTGTTCTAACCCTCCCTGCCCTCTAAAGGACCGATATGGGAGGTTGGTAGGCTGCTGGACCAAGGACTGGGGTCTCCCTCAATAAACTGCCCCACGTCCAAACCCCCTGAACCTACGAAAGGACCTAAAAGGGGTAGCAGAGGAGGCTTGCAATCCTAAAGACTTCACTGTGGCCCAGCTATCTTTAATGCGCTCTAGGGCAGAATGCGCTTTATCTCCAAACAGTTTTTCCCCATAAAATGGCAAATACAACAAGGTGGTCTGTACATCCGAAGAAAACCCATAGGATCTAAACCAAGTGTGCCTCCTGGTAGCAATAGATGTACCCATTGCCCTGGCCACCGAGTCCGTAGAGTCCAGGCCAGACTGAATTATTTGTTTCGCTGCAGCCTGCGCATCAGACAGGAGTTCCCAAAATGGTCTCTGTACATCTTGCGGCAGATCAGGAACCATGGCCTTCGCGGAGTCCATGAGGGCGTGGATATATCTACCCAGCACACAGGTAGCGTTTGCAGCCTTGAGAGCCATGCTGCAAGACGAAAAAGTCTTATTTGCAGATTGTTCCATCGGCTTGGATTCCCTGTCAGATGGAATCACAGGGAAGGAGCCCGGAGCAGACCTTGTAGAGCAAGAGGCCTGGACCACCAAACTCTCCGGTGTAGGATGTCGTGATAAAAACCCCAGATCACCAGGCGCCACTCTTTATCTCCTTGCCACGACTCTATTCACCGCAGGCGACGATACAGGCTTCCTAAAAAGTTTTAATATGGGTTCCGTAAGAGCTTCGTTGAAAGGAAGCAAAGGGTCTGCAGAAGCCAAAGAAGGATGCAGCACCTCCGTTAAAATGTTCGTTTTAACTTCCGCAGCAGGCAATGGAAGCTCTAAAATGTCCGCTGCCTTCCTGATCACCGTGTGAAAAGAAGCTGCCTCCTCCGTAAATTCCCCTGGTGAAGACAAGTCCCATTCCGGGGAAGTATCCAGCCCACTGGCTGACTCCAGGCCCTGATACTCTCCCAAAGGCTCGACAATCTCTCCTTCCTCCATCAACTGCCTTTGATATTCTTCCTCCTCTAAGAAACGCAAGGCCTTCCTGCGTGACCTCAATCGAGCTTCCAACCTCGGCGTCGACATGGAATTTGCCGACGTCGAAGACACCAGTTTCAACACCTGCCGGGGAACAGGAGAGGAAGGTTGACTCCGTTCGAATCCATCACTTAGATCCGGCGCCGGCACGGATCCTAATGGCGCCGAAGATGCATGTGGCTCCACCATCGGCGCAGGCTGACGGGGTGATGATATCGGCACCATAGATCTAGAAGGCCACGTCATGGGATTCACAGGACCTCGAGGCAATGTCATCAGCACCAGTCCGGTACCCTCAGGCCGATAGAATGGCATAAATGCTGCCGCCTTGTACGGAGCAGGGGAGCCCAACGAAAATGCCAATGGACTCGTGGGACCAGCCGGTGCACCAGCAGGGGCCATGGTGTTGAACATAAAAAACATGGCATTAAAAAATGCCGCCGGATCCATTCCCAGAGCTGGGAAGGCAGGATACCGCTGGTGTCCCTGTTGCACCTATGCTTGCTGAACATCAAACTCCTGAGCAGCAGGTGAAAATCGAGGACTGTCCTGAGGTGCCACAACCTCAAAGACGGACGGCGCCGGAGAAGCCTCAGGACTCTGAGGTTGAGGATTCACCGTCGGACGGCGCCGACGAGAAGCAGACCTCGATCTTGATCAGCTCCGAGCCGAACGGCGCCGAGAGTCATGACGGCGCCGTTTCCTATGCTTCTTCGAAGAATCATGGGAAGAGGATCTTCTATGGCACCTTTGACCCTTCTTCGCCTTGGCCAAAAAGTGTTTGGCCTCCCTTTCCTTTAAAGCCGTAGGATTCATACTCTGGCAAGACGCACATTCCTCGACGTCATGCTCAGAGCTAAGGCACCAAAGACAATCGTCATGAGGGTCAGTGACCCACATGCGACCCTCACACTCTCTGCAAGGTTTGAAACCAGACTTCCTAGGGGGAGATATTGTAACTACAAAGAGCAACAAAATTAAACCTCCAACAGAAGCGAGAGCTAGGAGAAAACCGTTAGCATCGAAGGCACGGAAAAAAGGGAAATGACGTCAGCACGCCGGTGAGGACCTCTTATTGGCATGGTGACGTCAGACGGAGTCGCATGGAGCAGTGCAATTGTGATGTCCTCGTCGACGTGGAGAGCTGGGAAGAAGATTTTCCATCGGATGCTGGTGCAAGGGTGAATTCATAAGGTGAGGAATCCACAGGTAGTTTGTATCCATCAGAAATATATTTTGGAGCAATTAATATTCAAGTCTATGTCTTCCATAAATAGGGTGAAGGAATTGAGCAGATATTGGAGATCATTGACTGTCCTTGATAACAACACTGCATTATCTGCATAAAGTAAAACTAGGACATGCTGATTTCCTAACTGGGGGCCATGTATTCCTTGACCAATTATGCCTTTTTCTAAACGATTAGTGTAGACACAATTTAGGAAAGTTGCCAAAACGCACCCCTGTCTTACGCCTTGAGACAGATCTATTTTCCTTGTGCATGTCTCATTAGTTCTGTAATAAACCATTGTGTGTGTTCCCTGATGTAATCTTCTTAATATAGAGATTAGGGTCTCAGTGCATTTTCCTGTTATCAGGAGGAGGTTAAGACCGTGGTCCACTATGCCCAGCCCTGAGCGGAAATTCGTACTGGATCTCAGAGAGGGCCCACTTTTCTTTCCCCAACTCTCCAACCTTGTGATTAAAACTCTGCCAAGGATTTTGAGTCAAACAGAGAGATAGGGTGGTAACAAGCATAGAGGTTACTATCACCTTTTTGAATATGGGCACAATAATTGCTTCAGACCAAGTTGGAGGACATACACA
Source organism: Pleurodeles waltl (assembly GCF_031143425.1). Taxonomy (NCBI): domain Eukaryota; kingdom Metazoa; phylum Chordata; class Amphibia; order Caudata; family Salamandridae; genus Pleurodeles; species Pleurodeles waltl. Next base: position 49,015,704 of record NC_090437.1, read on the forward strand.
GGCAACTGCAGCCTGGATCACGTTCTACAACAACAATTCCCACAAAAAGATATTGTTTTTCAAAATGTCTAATGGTACGCCATTTATCACATTTAATTCAGTGGGATTAACAGAGACTCAGAGTTTGGCAGGGTCAGAACCTTCCCTTGGGGCATGTGCTCTTAAGCCGTCTTGTTCCTTGCTACCCCTTTACTGTAATCCTTCCATTTCTTCTTAGTTGGGGGGGGGTCAGGATGGCTGAGCAGGATTCCTCTCTTGCCAGTTGTGAATTATTTGTGTTACACAAGTCCACACTATACAGTGGCCAGGCCACTCACCTATCATTGCCCAGAACAGCTTCAGCGTCTATCATAGGTACCACCTAAGACTTCTGCTCCTTAACCTGTGAGGAGACTCTTTCACCTGTTATACTGTCACCATCACAATCACTGTCAGACTGGCCCCCTATCAGCTCTTGTTGAAACGACGAGAGTCGATCTTCGACTCTCCCAAATTAGGAGGTTGTAACACCAATGGCAATAGTCAAACATGAAGCAAGGAATGACCCTGGGATTGCCTGTTTATCTCCTCCCCTTTCATTGCTGGCTCCTTTGTCTTACTCATTTGCAAGACAAAAAGAACAGCACAGTAAGGATGGTACTCACAGCAACTAATGTTAGCTTATGTGATCACTAGACCTTCAGTATGCAATACTAACCACTTGCATTTCCAGCTGATGACTGTAACCGGATGCCAGACACTGCTAGGCGCCCGGACACAGGATGTGGTATTGCAAAGCAAAATAAAATGGTGAATGTACCAAAAAAGAACAAACACATGGGCAGCACTCAGCCCTGTCTATAGTGCATCTGCTTCACACCTGATTGCACTGTAGGGACATAGATCCCTGACAAATAGGTGGGGTTCTATAAATACAGTAGGCGGTCCACTGTTAGAGGCAAAGATGAGGGCTTTCATGACTTGGTGGACTGGTACGTTTACAATATCTATTCATTTGATTGTACTTGTCACTCAGAAATAGTAAAAGCTGCAGTTGCAGCTGCAAAACATACTGAGAATCAAGTCTGAGTGCTGCTACTATGACTCACCACACTAGTGTCTGACATTTGCATGCTCTTTGCCATTCCTGAACTAAATTAGGTTAGAATGTGAAGGAATACAGGCACACCTGATTGGTATTGACATTTAATAATATTCTGTAATTAAGGAGGGAGCTTCTTGCCTGATGTTCCTCACACTCTTTCCAGTTCCACTTAGTCACAAGAAGCTGTTAGTCTGAAATGTCAAAAATTTTAATTGTGATTGGAGTGGCAGCAGAATTGAGAAAAGGGGAGTTACTCCCTCCAGAAAGGGGTTGGAAATGACCCATCCCCCCGCATATTTGTATGTTAGAGCAGGAATTATAATTATGAATCTGCCAACTTTACACACTGTAAATTACTCAAACTAGCAGTAGTAATACTTTGCTGGCATTTCAATATTAAAGTGGTTTATGCTTTTGTTTCACAGTCCTTTTACAAACTTTGACATTAACATTAACTTATATTACCACAGTTAAAGATGTCTGAGGCATACAAAGAGATCAAAAGCTGAACAATAGCAGTTGCCTACTAGCTTTTAAAAACGTTCTCTTCACGAAACATACCATTGTTAACATTTAGGAGCACATCACTTGTTGAGAACCATACTTTTGCTAAAACTATTGTCACAGTTTTTTGGTTTTTGTTGTTGTGTTCTATAATTTTGGGCCACAGTACAGGGCAAAGTCAGTCAGCTTCTGGTTAGGCATAGATGGGAGATATCTTAGAGTTTTTAAAAATGCAATCCTAAGAACTCAACTGGAATGCTATGAATTTTTGAAAATGGTCTGGAGGGGCTCAAGACTTCCCTTAAAATATGTCTTATCAGCAAAAGTATTCTTAGGCTATAATATTTTAAAAAATGTTGTCATTGCAAATATAAATATTTTCCTTACATTTCTGATTATACAAAAATATATAGCTATTAAAATTAATTTAAACATGGCAATTTTCATACAAGCTTTGCTTCAACTTATAATAAAAATTAAATGAAACAAATCATTCGGAATTTTTAAAAAATCAGCATATATAATGTTGTATTTATTTATATAAATCAGTTGCATCAAAAACATAAAATGTATAATTAGTAGAAAGTAGTACCATTTGAAAGAAAAATGTATATAAAAAACAATACACATTACAAAAAATGAATTATGGATTCATAAGCTTTATGAACATTACAAAAATATACATTATACATATTTATAGATTAAGTAAAATTCAAACCAGAACATTAAAACCACAAAAAAGTAAAATTAAAGACTACCATTTATTTTATTATTTGCAATTACTTAAACAGTAGACAAGATCTATAATTGTGGGGGGTTGGTCAGACATAATATTCTCACTCCAGTCCCAAAACATTGGGGAAAACACATAAATTGGGAGTGGCAAGATTTACAGATCTATCTCTAGTCCCACCAAACACTGACAAAAGAGCAATACGTTTGAGGGGATCAAATTTACCATTCTAATTTCAATCCCGCAAACACTTTAGAAAACTGCGTTATTTGAGGGATGGGAGATTTACTATTCTACCACTAACCCAACAAACATTGGGCAAAATGGATTTTATACAAAGAGGTGAAGGTAATGATTGTAAGTCCAGTCTCACAAACATTTTGGAAAGTCCAAATATTGAGGGTAAGATTCATTAATTGTACTCCCAACATTAAAACAAATAGTATTTCATAATGATCTGAAATAATTTTAGGAACATTGGGCCTGATTACAACTTTGGAGGAGGTGTTAATCCGTCCCAAAAGTGACGGTAAAGTGACGGATATACCACCAGCCGTATTACGAGTCCATTATATCCTATGGAACTCGTAATACGGCTGGTGGTATATCCGTCACATTTGGGACGGATTAACACCTCCTCCAAAGTTGTAATCTTGCCCATTATATTTAAAATAAATGAAAGCATTTTGAACATAATTTATAAAAAGAATTGGTCACCCAAATAAACAACCCTAAAAATGTATACTTACATTTAAATCAATTACAAAAGTAATCACATCAAAATGTTTTAATCAAGGTGCATATTTATTTTAATCATCTTTTGATATTATGCCTATTAAGCAACATAAACATTAAACAAACTCAATAACATTATTCTCATACATACAATTTTAAAAGAAGTCAACCCACCACTAAGCTCAATAACAAAACTGAGCCCGTTCGAAATGCAAATGTATTAGCTATGTCATACCAAGTAAAATCTTTATAAATTATACAAAAATGTTTGAAGATATTAGTACAAAATTAAAAAGCCACAAATTAACTTCTCTCAGCCTCTTACATCTCAAGATGGGCTGACTTTTTACTGCATGACATTATTCAACTGACAGTTGATTAATTGTTTCCTTCACCAATTCGGAAAATGTTCAAATATAAAACATGAACCCGCTTTTTCCCATTTCATAGCAAATTCAGTCTGATCATCTACTTTCTGGATCTTCATGTCACTGAAATATATTACTTGTAGAATAAACAGCACTCTAACGTGCTAATAACTGGTACTACATCTTTACTCAAAATTAATAGTGAGAGCTTCCAAAAGTATTTAACTAATCATTTAAAAAAAATATTTAAACCAACATCCACCGTAAATCCAAAATTATAAAGTAGAAGCAATAAACAAAAATAACAAAGAAGTACACATAACAAAACAATATTTGATATTAAATAAAATATATTTATAAACAGTAACATTACCACATTAACATCAACAAATTGTAGGGGCAGCCCCTGTGTCCCACCATAGGCTCCTTAAAGCGAAAGAGTGGTATAACACTATCTAGAGCATTTGCGCCGTCATGACTATAGGAACTATATAACCCAGGGTTCATGAGGAGGACAGAAGGTCGGGAAGGCTCTTGCCATGACTCTTCAGACCTGAGACCAGAAGTGCTCCCATCAACCAACTTGATGACGACGAGCCTGTCTATGCCCCGATGACTTTAGGGGCTATTATGAGGAGCTTTGTCGCCATCTGGAGCCACTTCCCGAGGAGTTGAAGATAGAGTTCTGGGAGCAGTTGTCACTCCTGACTTTACCTCATGGGGTCAGAGAGGACCTTGGGGGCCCAGTGATTGTTCATAATATACCTTGTCTGAAATTATTTAATTATTGCACATATTCAGTCCTTAAAGATCAAGAAATGTAATTAACTTGACCATGCATCGTATACAAAGTAAATTCTCAGTCTTTGTTTGAAACAAACATTGGATGACATATCCAAATGTTTTATAAGCTTGTTTAGCCCATACATGATTCAGAAATCAAAACTTTTGCTTCTGCAAACAAAAACAATTTTGTAACAGTGCATCTTATATATAAAATATAGCAGCCTACAATCTTTAACAGAAGGAGTTCTCTTTAGTATCCCAATTGTCCAAACTCTTAGGATTCAGCATGTACAAGGGTTGTACCAGCTAACCAATTGTATCAAGACAAGGCACCTTATTTTACAATAAGGGTTGCTTTTATGTAGTTCAAAAGTCCAACAAGTCCCTAAAACATAGAGGTCGACATGTTTCAAACTCTGTCATGTTGGGGCCTCCTCAGGGCCAAGATTGGGCACAACTGAAGAGAAATTAAATAAAACAAATAAATGAAAAAAAATAAATGAAAAAAGTTGCTTTGTGAGATTCTCATTGTTTTTTGTGGGCATTTATCATTCAGCTAGAGTCCCTCGTAGCTGATTTAAGTTACCCCTAATTAATTGTGTGTTACATTTGTGTCCTGTGTAGTTAAGTTGAAACAGTCACATCAAATGAAAAAAGCAAAGAGAAACTTTTGGTTCAAAAACTAATCTTATTCATTGGTTCGTAGTGTGTCTGACATAGGTTGCCAGGGCGTCTCCTGTGCTTGCAGACACGTATTGACTTAAGCGTGCAGTGAACAGTCTTTAATTGATCCCTCAAAGCGATTATTCTCAGGTTTTTAATTTCTGGATGTACTGTAGAAAAACATTCAATTTTGAAGTGTTCACCTTGAGCTTTGTATCTTTTTACTCAATACAATAGATTGAAGGCTTTCTTTGTCAGTGCACAACGTGGAATTTAGACACAGAACAACTTCATTGTAGCCTTGCTTTTCGGTGTGGAATTGTCCCATAACAGTGTTGCCAAATGAGTCTTTAGGAAGAGGAAAAGCAAATAAAGAAAAAATGTTTTTATCACTGTACGTGGTGAGGGAGCATTTCTATTTCTGGATTGACAATTGGCGCCAACGCATGGTTCTTTGTTTCAAGATAAACCAATTTAAGAACACAGGTCTTGTACACTCAAAGTCTGTGACCTACATTCCCAAGAACAATCCAAGTCCACTTTGTATGCCTGAACAGCATCACATACCTGCCAATGTCACAACTCTGAAATGCTCACATGAGGACATCAAGGTGAAGGTGACAGAACAAAGAACAAAACAAGGAGCATAGGTATGAAACCATACATTTGACACAAGCCACACAGCAAGCATCTAAAGAACAAAGTACATTACAATAAATCTGACACAAACAAAGCAATAAGTGGATGTGTCAAAAGTTACCTCATCAAACACCTTTTGGCTGATTTGACCTGAGCATCAGCTCTCTATCTCCAAGAATTTACTCCACACATTATCACAACTACAGTTCATTGCACAGTCAAAGTCACAACATCTCATGACATACTTACACTCATGAGAAGAAGCTGTTGATGAGATCCTGCCCAAGTCAGCCCCTTCCTCTTCACCACTATCATCTTTATTTGGGATGTAAGGAATATTCCTCTGGAGGGCAATGTTATGGAACATGAAGCATGCCACAACGATCTGACACACTTTTCTGGGTGAGTAGAGAAGGGCCCCCCAGTCCTGTCCAGACAGTGACATCTGGCCTTCAGGAGCCCAAAAGCCCACTCCACTGCCCACTGTGTATTTGTATTCCTTTGAAGTGTTTGATATGCTGAGTGTTAGACCTGGCAGCTTTTTGACATGTCTCCCCTGTCTTTTTTGCCTTCTGACCTCCTGTTTTTATGGTATTCTAGACTCTGTTTTTGCTGTATTGTCTCTACGTACTTTACCACTGCTAATCAGTGCTAAAGTGCAAGTGCTCCCTATGTAAATTGGATTGGTGATTATGTTATCCATTATTGGCATACTTGATTTACTGGAAAGTCCCTAGTAAAGTGCACCAGGGGTGCCCAGGGCCTGTAAATCCAATACTACTAGTGGGTCTGCAGCACTGATTGTGCCACCAACATGAGTAGCCCAGTGAACATGTCTCAGACCTTCCATTGCAGTGTCTGTGTGTGGTGTTTGAAACTGCCAATTCGACCTGGCAAGTGTACCCACTTTCCAGGCCTAAACCTTCCCTTTTACTACATGTAAAGCACCCCTAAGGTAGGCCCTAGGTAGACCAATTGGCAGGGTGCAGTGTAGTTAGAAGGTAGGACATGTACTGGCATTTTTTACATGTCCTAACAGTGAGATACTGCCAAATTCGGTTTTCACTGTTGGAAGGCCTATCTCTCTCATAGGTTAACATGGGGGCTGCCTTTAAATAATCAATATTTAAATAAGTGCTGTTTCCCTTTTTAGAGCAGATAGAGATATGGACCTGGGGTCTCTGAACTCACAATTTAAAAATACATCTTTTAGTGAAGTTGGTTTTTAGATTGTTAGTTTGAAAATGCCACTTCTAGAAAATAGGCATTTTCTTGCTTATCCCATTCCAGCACTCTAGCATCACCTTGCTCACCCCGCAGCCTGAGCATCCTCAACGAGGCTTCTCCTTCTGACACTGGCACCGCTGCCTGCACCGTGGTCTGTGGACACATCTCATGAGGTACACGAAGCACCGTCCCGTCCTGCACCGCAACCCCAGTCCACCTACGCCAGCACCATCGACTATAGTGTTGTCACCAGGCGTACCTGTCTGCACTGCAACCTGTTTTTGCTGCACAGAGCCCGTCCCACACCGCCCCGTCGGCTTGGGCCTACTGACAACAGTGCTTCAGCAATGACTACGACGCTGCCTGCACCGTGACCTGGTGACACCGCATGTCGCACCGCCCTGCTTCACACTGCAGCCCTGGTCTCACCAACACTGCTGGGCGCTGTCACCGAGCCACTGCCTGCACCATGACCTGTGAGCACTGCACATCACATCGTCCTGCATCGCACCACAGCCCGATGCCATCCCCACCAGCGGTTCTGACTTTGTCAGCCCGGGGTTCAATCTGCAACGCGTGTGACTTCAACGGCCCGATGACCCACGCACTGATCTCCGGAACCGAAACCGCAACACCAGCGATGCCACTCTCCAGACCTCATCGCGAGGATCACAATGCCCTGCATTTCCAAGATACTGTTTGTGGGTCTTCCCGACACCGTAGCTGGCCTGCGACGCCGCAGCTGGCCTGAACTTTGGATTTCTTGTTCACGATGCAGTGATAGCCCCAGACGGTGCTATTGACTTCAAGTAAATGTATTTTTATGTAATTCTTGCTAAATTCATATCTTTATTAGTGTATGTTGGATTTTTCTCGTTTTGGTCTTGTTTTATATGGATAAATATTTGCTATTTTTCTAAAACTGGCGTGGTGTCCTTTTGTAGTGTTTTCACTGTATTACTGTGTGTTATGTGCAAATGCTTTACACACCGCTTCTGAGATAAGCCTGCTGCTCGTGCCAAGCTACTAAGGGGGTGAGCGGGGGTTATCGGAGTGGGTATCTCTCTTATCCTGACGAGAGTGAGGGTCTCTACTTGGACAGGGTGCAAACCGACTGCCAACTAGAGACCCCATTTATAACATTGGTTGTCAGAGGTGACGATAGGACTTGCATTTGCATTTGACATACAGTGCTTGGTGTACACTACAACCATATCTCAGATCATTACGTGCCACATAAAGGTTTTTTTTTTTTTTGTTTCCTTTGGCCTATTTTTGACCTTAAGTTCAAGAAACATCATGTCTCAGTCCAAGGCATCATCAGTTGCATCCCAGGATTTGGTTTTTGAGGAGGATAGGTTGGAAACCTACACTGTAAAGGAACTGAAGGCTGTTTGCAAAAACCTCAAAGTCCAAGTCAGAGGCCTCACCAAAAAGGAGGAGCTACAAAAGGCACTGAGGACCTGGGTAGCAGCCAGAGCTGCCAGTGGGCAGTCTAAGGATCCGGTTGAGTAGAACGTGGAGCCAAATCCAAGGGAAGATGAGCTGAGGGTGCAGCAGCTGCTAGGGGAGGAGGCACCCTCTGAGCCAAGCAGCAGTGGTGGATCAAAAGGCCTAACTCCAGAGCAGCTGGAGGACGGAAGAGAAGCCAGATTGAGTTGGAAAGGTTGAAGATGGAGGAAAAGAAGATGCTCTTAGACCATGAGCTCAGAGTAAAGGAGCTGGCTCAGAGGAGTAGATCCAGCAGCGATGGTGGCCGCAATACCTCAGGGCACTCAGAGAGAATAGTACACACTCCCAAGAATGTAGGGCGAGAGTACAAGAAGGGAGATGATATCCAGAGATGGTTTCAGGGATATGAGGCATCTATCCATATGAATGGGGTCCTTGAGGTAAATTGGGGGGCAGGTTTATGAAACCACTTCCCAGAGGGACACTTTGCTAGCTTTGGGTAAGGGATACAACCTTACCTATGCTGACATGAGGGAGGCCCTTCTCACTAGGCATGTTCTTACTCCTGACAAGTACAGGGATCAGTTCAGACAGAGTAAGAAAACTGATTCCCAGACATGGTTAGAATGTGCAGATTCTTTCTGTGGAGCACTGGATGGTTGGGTGAAGGGCAGTAATGTCACAGATTTTCAGGGGCTGTACAATCTAATTGCGTGAGAGCACATGTCTAGTCTGTGTTTTGCAGAACTGCGGGAGCACTTGACTGATAGTAAGCTGACTGATCCCAGAAAGCTTGCTATGGAGGCAGACAGCTGGGTGAGTACCAGAATCCACAAAAAAGTATATGGGGGAGATTCTGCCAAGGGTGGGCAAGGTTCAAGCAACAGAGTGGGGGGGAAAGGGTAAACAAAAGGAGTCTTCCAAAGGGCCTCAATCTAGTAACTCGGGTAAGAAATCCCCTCCCCCCCAGGAGATAAGAAACCGTGGGCCTCTTCAGGAGAGCCTGCAGAGGCTGGACCCCCTAAGTGCTTTGCTTGTGACCAGGTGGGTCAATTAAGGGGGATCCCAAATGTCCGAAGTGGACACAGCCACCCAACGGTGGACAAACCACAGCGGTGGGGAGGATTTGGTCCTAGGTGGGTGTGGGAAACCCACAGAGATGACCCTTGTCTCACTAGGGGATGGTGAGATGGTCCAGAGAAATATGACTTGACTACAACTCCCAAAGAGCCACTGTTTCTGTAACTACAAACACTGCCACAGTGGTATCATGATACTAGACATCTGTATTAACAAAGATCAATTGAAGTGTACTCACCCCAGAGGATGACATTTACACAGTGTGTGTAGCACAGAGAGTGACATCGTTGCAACTACCAGCAGGCCTTGGGTCTGTAACTCCAAACAGCACAGGCTTCACAAGCCCCAATACACCTTTCTGTAATCACTCTAATGCTCTAAACTCACCTGGGAGGATTACATTTGTCATGTGTTGGGAAATGGAGCGACTGACATGACTGCCAAGGCCAAGAGGCACTATTTTTGTGACTACAAACATAACCCTAGTGGTCACTTACCAAAATGTCCCTGTTTGTCAACTCTCAATAAAAGTCTACTTACCTGGGAGGATACCATTGGTAGGGGATGTGTTGTAGAGGCACTAAGCTGACTGAAGCTCAACTTAGGGCCTTTTCTGTCACTGCACCGACCAGACCAGTGTACTCCTACCAAACACACCTATTTGTCAACACTCAAATGAAGTTTACTCACCTGGGGGAGTTCCATTTGTATACTTCTTGAAGTAGAGGGAGTGACCAGACTGCAACTCCCAGGAGACACTGTTCCATGAACACCAAACACCAGTCCAGTTTATCTCAGGAAAAAAAAACACCTGTTTGATAACTACAAAATGCAGTTTACTCACCTGGGGGGATACTATCTGTCCGGTGTGTAAAGGAAGTACACGGACTAGGCTGACTACAGCTCACATTAGGCCCTGTTTCTGTCACTCTAACCACCAGACCAGCGATCACTTGCCCAAATACACGTGTCAACTCTCAAATTTAGTGTTCTAACTTGTGGGGATACCATTTGTATACCGTGTGCAGTAGAGGGAGTGGCCAGACAGAAACTCCCGGGAGACACCGTTCCTCGATCCCCTAGCACCAGTCCAGTTTACCTCAGGCCAAAAACACCTGTTTGTTAATTCCAAAATGCAGATTACTCACCTGGGGGATACCATCCATCCAGTGTATAAAGTACAGAAAATGGGCTGACTGCAGCTCACAATAGGCCCTGTTTCTGTAACTCCAACTATCAGACCAGTGTTCTTGTCTCCAAATACCCTCATTACGTAATACACAGAAGAAGTGTACACACCTGGGAGAACAATATTTGTCAAGTGGGGGAAGTAGAGGGAGTGACATGAATGGGAAGGCTAGGAGGCACTGTTTCAGAAACTACAAACACAGGCCCAGTAGTCACTTGCCAATGTACCCATGTTTGTTAAATCCAATTTGAAGTTTACTCACCTGGAGTTTGGGAGTATAGGGAGTATAGGGAGTGACCTGACTGCAACTTCCAGCAGGCTTAGTAACTGTTACGCAAAACACCAGACCAGTGCTCACTTGTCAAAATACACTTGCTTGCTGACTCTCAATTGATGTTTACTCACCTGGGAGTGCCCAAGATACAGCTCATGCTCAACTCAGAGATATGTCTGCCTAACTAGCTCCACCTTGACATGCTAACCCAAGATGAAACTATTGAGGACAGGAAGGACACCTTATTGAGTGTGCCAGAAATGAGCCCCCAGGCCTCAGGATCCATCACCAGAATAGTATTGGCAGCAGACACACTCACACTGCACTCACCACGTGATCCCTCCAATTGCATATACAACAAACTCCTGCCTATGCCTGCATCTCAATCAACTAGGCCACAAAATGGCAAAAGCCATATTCTGCACAGCTACTGTGTTGCCTGCACTAGTTCCTCCAAAGTGCAAATGATCTACACATCAAATCAGCTGAGTGGTTCAAAAAGAATTGGCAAACTTCACACATGTTAAGTCAAAACACCCAATACTATGGTCTCTTGACACAATTGGATCAACTGCAACCTAACTTTAAACAAGGTCTCTACTTACTATAACACTAAACTGGTACAGGTAGATGTCACAAATCATCCAGTAACATTGTATGTTTCACATCAATAGGTTGACCTGCCACTGGGCACACAGAGGCCACAGATAGCACTGCTGCACCCCCTTCCCTGGATGAAGCCCTTAATGAGGACAGCACTGCTGGATGTGGAGAACACCCATGGCCATCTGGGCAACCTAGTCAGACGGCTACAGTGAGTCTCACTCTTCCCACATCAACACCTCCCAGCCCTGTTGCCTCAACATCTCATGCAGTCAGTGGCAACTACAGCTGCCATCAGCCATGACACCATCAGCCACATCTTGGAGGTCTATCAAGTGTCTCAAGGCATGATGGGCCAGGTACTGAATGAACACTGGGAAACCAGGCAGCTACAGAGGGACATCCATCAGGACATGCAGGAGCAACAGGAGGCCCATTATACCAACATGGCCTCCCTAACGGGGGTGTTGAGGTACACCAACACCACCCTGGGTAGGGCTATTCAACATCACTCCATCCCTTCCTTTGGCACAGCAACACCAGGCCCATTGACAAAAGCCAGCCACTGGAAGGGAGGCCCAGCCAGGGGGACCCAACATCCAAACACCCCTACCTCTTTAACAGCAGATTCCCCCTACACACAAGCAGGGACGTCCAGCTTAGAATCCAAGAGGAGCAGCTAGCAAGACGCCCACCACTGCCAGGAAATTACCTTTTCCTAGGGGACCTCCTTTGTGTGCCACAAATTCATTCTGTTGACTTTTCCTGAAATACCTACCTATTCCAATGGGAGGAGTACTCTGGACTTTGGACTCCGAGTGGTGTGGTATGCTCTCAGTTTATTTCATCCACCATGACTGACCCCTTCACTTTACTTTTAAGTTCATGTCTGTCAACAATTTATGTTTTACACCAGCACTGTAATAAATTTACTCATCACAAACTTGTTGCCTGCTTGCTTAATTTCCACTAATTGCTATGTAGATATGTAAGACTATGTGGACCATATGATGAGGACACAATCTACTTGTGCAAAGAGGGATATGGCACAGGTAGAGTTTGTCCGACTCAGGACCATAATCACTACACACCAACACATTAGCACAAGTGTCTGGTCACACAAATAAATTTAATTCCAAAGTAAAGCACATCGGCTGTCCATATGTCTGGACTTCTACAAACAAGAATGTGTAACTTGTACTGAGTCATAGTACATATCCCAAGGACAGCTCCCCAGACCATGGAGAATAAAGGATTAGCCAGACATTGACGAGTAGAATAGGCAAATATGGAAGTGAATGATGTCACCAGTTTGAGCGTTATCACATACCACACCACATATTCCAAGATAAATACAGATGGCAATGCAACACTCCCTGATCACTGGCCCATTATGATCCAGTTGCCATTCATTTGGTGGTATGATACACACATATGTCAGTATTGTGACGCAGGAACTGTGGCCTGCATTCATGAAACACATCAACAGCTACACATCGGCCATGCTAAAAGTGTTTAGCCAATATAAAGATACAATTATATTTTTGCAATCTATGACTAAATGTGTCATGCCCATATGATGACACACATGATGCAAGTGGACCATCCGCAGCACAAACAACAAGTTGAATGGGCACTTCTGACCTTCCACCAAGACACTGTGCTATTTGTCTTGGCACAGCTCTCCTACACCTAAACTCTGTGACCTACATTATCTGGAACTCTTCGTCTGTCCTAACAGCATCACAAACCTGGCAATGTCACAACTCTGAAATGCCCACATGAGGATGTCATGGTGAAGGTACCTGCATAAAGACAAAACAAGGAGTATATGCTTGGAATCATAACCATGACACAAATCACATTTCAAGCAACTTGAACATCACCTACTTTGCAGGGAAACTAACACTAAAAAAGCAACATCCTCAAGGTGGGAATGTGTCAAACACACATTAATCCAACTGCCTTTGGCTGGTCATTGCAGAGTGTCAGCTTCTTAGCTGTTTTTTATAAAGCAAACTTCACACATTCTCATAACTAGAATTAATTGTACAGAGTCATATCATCACAGGACATACTTACACTCATGAAAAACTGCTGTTGATGAGATCTTCCCTCAAGTCAGCTACTTCCTCTTCATCACTGCCATCCACACTTGGCATTTCAGGAGTCTCACCCGGTAGCACTGCAGGCTCCTCCTCCTTTGGGATGTATGAGATGTTTGTTACAAATAGGGTCTCTAGTTGGCAGTCAGTTTGCACCTTGTCCAAGTAGGGACCCTTACTCTAGTCTGGATAAGGGAGATACCCTCTCAGATAACACCTGCTCACCCCTTGGTAGCTTGGCACGAGCAGTCAAGCTTATCTCAGAAGCAATGTGTAAAGCATTTGCACATAACACACAGTAATAAATGAAAACATTACAAAAGGACACCACACCAGTTTTAGAAAAACAGCCAATATTTATCTATATAAAACAAGACCAAATACGCTAAACATCCAACATACAATAATAAAAATATGAATTCTGCGAGATTTACTCAAAAATACAGTTCCTTGAAGTCGATAGCTCCACCTGTGGCTATCACGGCGTCGTGATCAACAAAACCAACAGTTCAGGCCAGCCGCAGCGTCACGTGCCAGCTATGGTGTCGGGGAGACCCGTAAACAGCACCTTTAGAATTGCAGGGCGTCATGATCCTCACGGTGAGCTCCAGAGAGCGACATCACTGGCGTCGCGGTGTCGGTTCCCGAGTTTGTGCGGGGGTCATCTGGCCCTTGAAGTCACATGCGTTGCAGATCGAACTCTGGGCTGATGAAGTCAGCTGACATAGGTAGCGTCGGGGCTGCGTTGCAAAGCAGGACGATGCGACATGCGGTGCCCACAGGTCACGGTGCAGGCAGAGGCTCAGTGACGTCATCCAGTGGCGTCGGTGAGACCAGGGCTGCGGTGTGAATCGGGGTGGTGCGATATGCGGTGTCACCAGGTCACGGTGCAGGCAGCAGCGTCGCCATTGCTGAAGCGCTGTCGTCGGTAGGCCCATGCCAGCAGTGCGGGACAAGACGGTGCTTGGTGTACCTCACGAGCGGTGTCCATAGGCCACGATGCAGGCAGGGTGAATATTGACGACACTGGAGTTGATGATGCTGGTGTCGGTGGACCTGGCCTGCAGTGCGGGACTGGACGGTGCTTCGTGTACTTCACGAGCGGTGTCCACAGGCCATGGTGCAGGCAGCGGCGCCGGTGTCAGCAGGAGCATTATTGTCGGGGATTCCCAGGCTGTAGATGAGCAGGCGATGCCAGAGTGTGGGGATCACAGGTCGCCGTGCAAGCAGCGGCTCGGTGAAGTCATCCGAAGACTGCGTCAGTAAAACCAGGGTTGTGGTGCAAAGCAGGGCAGTGCGGGTCCATGTGGTGTCAGCAGGTCATGGTTCAGACCAGCGGCGTCGTTGATGACGGCGCAGGGGTTTTTCTCCTTGAACACAACAAAACACACAGTTCCCAGTGCTGGTGGAAGAGAAAACTGAAGTCTTTGATATCCCTGAGACTTTCAACAGGAGGCAAGCTCTACTCCAAGCGCTTGGAGAACTTTCTCAAGCAGGACACACAGCAAAGTTCACCCTTTGCACTCTTTTCAGGCAGAAGCAGAAATTGCAGACCAGTCCAGCAAAGCAACACAGCAAAGGGACAGTACTCCACCTCCAGCTCGTCAGCTCTTCTCCTGGGCAGAGGTTCCTCTTGATTTCAGAAAGATTCTAAAAGTCTGGGGTTTTGGATCTTCTTCTTATACCCCTTTCTGCCTTTGAAGTTGGCAAGCTTCAAAGAAAATTGTCAAGTGTTTGCAAGATCCTTCATTGTCCAGACCAGGCCCCAGACACACACCAGGGAGTTGGAGACTGCATTGTGTGAGGGCAGGCACAGTCCTTTCAGGTGTAAGTGACCTCTCCCCCCTCTACTCTAGCCCAGATGGCTCCTCAGGATATGCAGGCTACACCCCAGCTCCCTTTGTGTTACTGTCTAGAGGAGAGATGTGAACAGCCCAACTGTCAAACTGACCCAGACGGGGAATCCACAAACAGGCAGAGTCACAGAATAGTTTAAGTAAGAAAAGGCCACCTTTCTAAAAGTGTCATTTTCAAATTTACAATCTAAAAAACAACTTCACTAAAAGATGTATTTTTAAATTATGAGTTCAGAAACCCCAAACTTCCCATTTCTATCTGCCCTCAAAGGGAATCTGCGCTTCAAAGTTATTTAAAGGTAGTCCCCATGTTAACCTATGAGGGAGAATAACCCTATTGTGCGAGGCCAGGGCACAGCCTTTACAAATGCAGGTGTGCCCCGCCTCTCCCTTCTCTCAGCCCAGGAAGACCATACAATATGTAGATGCACCTCTGTGACACATCCACCCTCCCTGTGTACAGCCTGTCTGAAAAGTATGCACAAAGCCCAGCTGTCAGTCTGCCCCAGAGGTGGATTGGAGTCAAGCTGCAAAACACCAGAGTCATAAGCACAGAGAAATGCTCACTCCCTAGAAATGGCATTTCTGTAATAGTAATAAAAAATACACCTACACCAGTAAGCAGCATTTCTTACCACCATTACAGCCATAACAAACATGCCTACGCTGCCCCTCATAAATCAGACAATACCCCTTACACATAAGGCAGGGCATTTCTAATGCAATCCTATGATAAGGCAGCACTCACAGCAGTGAGACACCAAGTTAGGCTGTTTGTCACTACCAGGACAGACCACGCAATCTGGCACACATCCTGCCTTCGACATACATGGCACCCTGCCCATAGGGCTAGCTAGGGCGTGCCTTAGGGGTGACTTACATGTAGTAAAAAGGGAGTTCTGGGCCTGGCAAGTAAATTTAGATGCCAGATCCTTGTGGCAGAAAACTGTGCACACAGGCCCTGCGCTAGCAGGCCTGAAACAGGTTTGAAAGGCTACTCCAGTGGGTGGCGCAAGCAGCGCTGCAGGCCAACTAGTAGAATTGAATTTACAGGCCCTGGGTATGGGGTTACCACTTTACAAGGGACTTATAGGTAAATTAAATATGCCAATTAGATATAAGCCAATTATACCAATGTACAAGGGAGAGCACATGCACTTTAGCACTGATTAGCAGTGAAAAAGTGCTCAGAGTCATAACGTCAGCCAACAAGGGTCAGAAAAACAAGGAGAAAAAAGGCAAAAAGTCTGGGAATGACCCTGTAAAAGGGCCAGGTCCAACAGTGTACTTTACTTAAATCTACTATTTGGTTAGAATTATATGTAAGGCTCTTATGAAAGTAAGCCTTATTTTTAGTTAAAATTAGATCTTAAGTTACACAAATATTTTACTCATCAGTTTGTCTACAATTGCTGGTCTTACTAGTGGACTGCTTTTGGATGGAGCCCACAGGCCTTATCACATAATGTGAGTTGACCCAGTTTTGGACAGACTGATGAATTAAAGAGTTGTTTAATTGGGGTGGTGGTATTTTACCACTTTAGGCAGGGGTAATGGTTGTTTTTTTACTGGATATGCAAAGGAATGTGCTGATTTTGGCTAGAATTGTAATAGAATTTGTTGAAACATTTACCACCTATAGAAATCTGTTTTTGTAATACAATGGTAAAAGGAGCCAGTCAACAAATTTAGCTTGTTGCTGACAAAGGTAACAGTGCACTCTATCATTCCATTCCAGGTGCTTTCCTTGGTTGTGTGACCGTATGAAATAGTACAAAGTTAATGGCTATAAAATACATGGGAACCTGCAATCCCTGTAGAAAAGCTATCCAGGTTTTGACATCCATAGTAGCCTACATTAAAGAAATGACATAGCTGCTCAACTGTCATAAAACAAGGTGGGAAACAGATCAAAGAGCACAATTACAGTTACAGTTTAAAAAAACAAAAAGGAAAACTTTTTTCCTTCTTCTGATCTATTTTTCTAACATGAACAATGATGAGCAAAATGGAGGTAGTTAGGGTTACATGATTATTTTTCATGCTGTATGTCATTATGAGGAAACAGAATCTCTCTGGGTATTTTTACATATTCTGAGCTACAGTACTTTTTAAATCTGTCTTACATTAAACTGTTAATAGTATATTTTCGCACAAATAACTAACAAATAACTAACTGCTTTTTGGTGTGTTTTATTTCGCCTTACAGATGCAGTACATTCAAACGATGCTGCAAGGCACCTCTGAGTTCCATGGCTTTGGGCCTTGTTTCTCTAGGCCAATGGTGCCCAACCTTTTGTGAGTTTGGGGAACATTAGTATATCATTCACAATGGTCAGTGACATTCAAAACACTCTGAAAAACTATTGTTGTAGATTGGTTAAATAACTGATGTGATTTAGTTGTGTAATGAACCTCATATTTACTAACCATACTTTGTGCAGCAACTTAGTGGCAAACTGAAACTCAAAGTACGAAGCAGTTGATTAAGAGTGGACAAAATTTTATTTAAAGACAACTTTAAAGCAGGTATGTGTTACTCTCAAGGATTTTTTTAATCATATTGAATGCTGAATTTTAAAGGACATTGGATGCGCCGCAATTGAAGCTCTCTTTACAGAGGTGTTGCTCGCTCTCCTCATGCATGTTAAGAAACATTGTTGTCAAATGGTGCAGTCCGAATAACATTGGCACAAATTTATTACACATCTACACAGACGATTGGGAGTTCTCCCCCATAGTACATTTAGGACATGTTGTGGCATACTATATATTTTGAAATGCATCACACCACCTACATTATTCATATCTTGGGAGATTAAAAGATCAACTTACATTAAAACAGTTGAATATCTCCCCAGGGGACTTCTTTGAAGGAGATTTCAGTTTTCTATTCAAATACATTTTAGGAGGTTATGTGACAAATGTTGAATTTCAAAGGAAAGTATGCCAATAACAGCCAGTAACAATGTGGAACTTAGCACAATGTAAAATAATTTTACATAGGAGCCCAAGAATACTTATTCATTTTCCGTAATCCCATTGGTATGGCAGCTTACAAGTTTGCAAAATGCCTCATTTAACATACTCTATTTTTGCAGGTTCATAGAGTGCCACCACTTTACACATTTTGCTAATTCCATACCAGATTTGTAGGGAGCTCAACTGGCACGCTCCACTATTTCTCAGATTTAAGAATTGCTTATAGATATCATTTTGAGACCTGAGTCCTTTATCACAACTGTTGGGGGTCATTGCAATTATCTACACCATATGTCCTTTACTGTTGAACTAGATATCCAAAACCACAACTTCATAATTAAATCAAATGCAACAGACAGGGTTTTGTAAGTTTCCTTAATTCTCCAGTTAGCACATTTTACAGTTTTCTGTAAACCCTTACTGCACACTGCTATATCCAAAAATGCCCTGGGGGACTTGTCAAATCCATATAATGTACAGCAGATGGTATGTAAAGCCATACATAATCAATGAGAGAATGACCTGCACATTTACTAATCATTTGAGCTGGTATATCCCTTCCCACACAACCATTCAACACAATACAGCCTAGGAAAAATAAAGAATGAAGGAAGAAAAAATTTCTTCTTCAATCTTGTTTTTGAAAATGTTTAAATATTATCAGTGCAAACACTTTCAAGTCTCATTTGAATAAATATAGATTGCTTCTGGGGGAATCTTAGCATTAACAGAACCTTTTATGAATACATCAACATAATCCTTCTCCATCATTAGCTAAACCTATACTTATTAGCCCCTTCTCTGACTTACATAATTTTAGTGTATCCCCTATCTGTATAATAATTATATTAGACAAAGATAAATAAAGGCATCAAGTATGTAGGACAGCTACTTTCTTACAATGATCTTTTTTCCTTTCAAGATGTCAATTTAATTTACCCTCTACTTTTAACTCCAAATGTGTCCAGGTAATATGTGCCATTAAATAATTTTTACCTACACCTCCATTAATAGTTTCACGGGGCAACAATTACCCCTTCTGTTTATAGTTTTAAGTTTTATAAAACTATAGTTTTATAGTATATGTTTAATCAAAATACAATTTGACAAAGTACAGATTTTTTGGGCTAGATCATCTCATTACTGGCATGCAAAGGTTTTGATTTGAAAGTGTGTTGATCTTTTCATTGCAATTGATTTGCAAATAATTACATCAAAGTGGAAAGTCACTTCCTAAATTACTATTGCTGGATGATGGATATATGCCACATGGTGTTGTCCTTTTTCGTATTTATTATATCTTAATGGAGAATTTTTAAACTAAAAAATCATTTTCATTTATCATTTTGGACAAAGATATCAGATAAGATATGTTCAAATGTTCGCATTGGTGGAAAGTACATAGAATTGTGATACAAATGTTTATGTACTCACACAATAAAACAAGCACACTGTACTAAAGAAAAGACCTGGGACCAGATGTACATAGGTTTGGCTTTGTGATTACCAAATAGCAAATTTTTGTGGTTCACAATTTGGTAATTGCAAACACCCATGTACCAATGTGTGTTCAACACCGTTGTGCGAGTTGCATTGGGTCGTAAATAGTCCTACTCTCATTAATATTCATGAGGTAGGTCTTGCTTTGCAACACATTGAATATTACAAAAAACGCAGGGAGGATGGCCTGTTGCGGTCAGCAGACCACCATATCTGTGATTACTTATGAATAAAGCATTATTTTTAAAAATGCAGAACACTTTCCTTACATGAAAATGGGATGTATTTGAAAAGAAAAACGAAAAGTTTTCTTTTCATTTTATTAATAGGAAGTGGTCTGTGGGACTCTTAGAGACCCCCCTGCCATTTGCAGATGGGTTACCACCAACTCAGAGTTGGTGGTAAAATGCAACTGTTTTGTGACTGCATTTCGGTCGCGGTGCGATTCGGTATTAGGAAGGGAACGCTTAAACACATCCCGTCCTACATACAAAATCAGAAACCCTATGTCCATTCGGTAATAGGTTACCAAATTGCAAATAGGGCCTTTGTACATTTAAAAATGCATTTTTCCTGTCGCAAATGACCCAACTCTGCAAATCGGATCGATTGGGACCTAAAAACCTTCATACATCTGGCCCCTGGTCAGGTGGCTATGTTGCAAACCTTTAAACTGGTTTTAACCATAGCTTTGGTATTTGACAAAGAAAGTGTATGCTGTAAATATGTATATAACCAATATATTTAGGATATTCAAGTACTATATATATTGCACACACACTAACATCTTCACACCAACATTTCTGTAATCTGGCCTCAACACCATCATACAAGCAATAGTATTCTATGTAGAGCCCTTCTTATCTGGAATTCTTCTGCTAAAGTGCAAATGTTCTCTGTAAGATAGCGTGCTGTCCTTGAAACTACATCAACATCTATTACAATGAAGCATGAAAGGATGTAGCTCTGCTTTGGTTAGATCAAAGTAAAGACAGAAGATAACAAACCAGAGCTCCTCCAATATGCACAAGTAGATCACAAAACATATTTATTAACATATTAGTTATATTTTTAACAATAATGAGAGTGTAAGCCGCAAGTTCAATGTTTCCAGTTTATTTGTTGAGTGATGTAAGGCACCTAATGTGGGATGGTACTCTACACAAGACAATCTATGATATGTGACGCTGGATGGAGATTATCCATACTGCTTCACCACAACTGTGGAAGGGTGAAATTCTGTACCTGGTGGTCTATGACAGCTGATTCAGGTGTGACTTTGTTCAGAATGCTACATGACATCTTACGTAGGCTACCTTGTGATGGGACTTTATGCATGCTGTTTCATGGCAACTTCTTCCATGTGGAACTTTATGGGTGATTCTCCTTGATACCAGGTGCAAGCTGATCTCAATGCATGGTGCTACAGTACACCTGATGCAGCATGGGACTTTGTGCTTGATGCTCTTTGATAGCTGATTTATTTAGTTAGTTATTTAGACGTTATCACTTTTTTCAAGAGGAAAATAAACACAGAAGCTACACATTGCAAAAAACAATATTTGCCATTCCAAAAAAAAAGCAAAAAAGGGGGGGGGAGCCAGCAGGGGGAGGAATTGGCAAAGGAATACATTACATCAGGGCTACACAAGCCATTAGAGAGTCTACCCTTAGCACAAAACACCAACTGTAGAAGGAAGCATCAGTTCTTATCATTGTGTTCCCCTGCAGAGTCTATTGTTAGGTGATAATCTCTAATGACAGCCATAAGTCCTTAGGTCTGGAGGTAAGTGGTTGTAGGAAAGCGTAAATTTCACTGGTGGTATCACAGTACAACATATCCCGCAGCCAAGGGGGTACACTGGGGAGTATGCTCATTCCCCAATGGAAAGCCACCTGTTGTTTAGCCAGAAGCAGTGCAATTGCAGTGAAGTGCCATAGACCAGGGTAGGGGCTCTACATAACCCTGCAGGGCCATCAGAGGGTCTGGGTTGAGTGCCAGTTCTATCATGAGAGACAGCGTGGAAACTTCTCGAATAAAGGGGTGAGATTGGTAGGTGGTTCCCGAACAAATAGCAATACATCATCTGCATATTTTGAGGCCAATAACAGGCCATGTTAAAATCGGAGGCCCTTGTCCAGGTGTCATTCTCTAAGATGTCTGATAAGGAAGTCCATGGTGACAATAAATAGAAGGTGGGAGAGGGAACTTGTATCTCTTGTTAGGGGAAAAGGCTTGGAACGTGTGCCATTTATTTTAAGACATGCCAAAAAAGATTCAGCATAGACCACCAACAAATGCAGAGTCAAAATGGTATTATAGGTTTTGTACAAGTTTCCTGTGACACTATCCAGCCCTTGACTAACCGCCTAGACCGCATGAATGAGCGTATTCATCGACACACTTCCAGACCTGACAGCATAAAGCTCAGGATATCAGGGATTGAGTTTGAAAACATGGATGTCCTGAAGCTCCTTGAAAAAGGATTGAACTTGCTGAGTGTTGCTATAGGACACCTGATGATAGAAGGTACTTAGTCCATGTTGCTGCATTACACCTGACCTGGGATGAGACTTCTGGCCGGATAAGTATGGCACTCCCTCAATAGTGACCCTAACTATGAAATCTAGCCAGGAAAATGTTTTCTTCACTTGGCAAATACAAGAAAGAAACCTCAGATCAGAACAACTGTGAAACCCTCATAGAAGAAGGAAGGTGCTGTTGCTTCCCTTATGAGAACAAGTACGTCGAATCTCTGGGCAGCGAACCATTGAACATGTCTACTGATGTGCCCAAAATCTCAATGAAAAACAACCTTTTAAAATGTTTTCATCGTTAATGCCATGCTTTGACAACCCTGGTGGCTGAATGCCATCGTAGAGGGGGACGACATGCGCTTGCCATGAGCACACTGTTTACCTGCATACCAGAGTATTACCCATCTAAGGGCTTATCCAAGGTGCTCGTATATGCAGTGTGTAAGCACCTGCCTCCAGGTTCCCGTAACAAGGAGGTACGTGGACAAGACTCGCTATAGGGACTGGTTCATTTCCATCCATTGGTGTAATAAAACTTCCGCTCCAGCAGCGGCAGTGGAGAAATTTAGTAGTTGTAGTACACCCTGCACATTCAAACTGTTCTTTATGTCCTCCTCCTCTTTGATCAGAGAAATGCAGGTCTCCATGGAGAATCACTTAAATAAAACCATAAATCAAAATCATGCCAGATCTGCCAGATGGGGAGGCTGCCTATCTGGAGAAGGGTGAAAGGATGCTACCTCACTGCCAAGGGAAAGAAAGCATGATAAATAATCGAAAGAGGATGGAAAGAAAGAGAAAAAGTACGGGTCAAAAAGATATAAGGAACTAAGAAAGAAAAAGAAAAAAGGGAGGGAGGGAGGAAGGAAGGAAAGGAGTACGAAAAGGAGGAAAATGCGAGGGAAAGAAAGATTAGGTTGTAAACGAATGGAAGGTTAAAACGTAGGGTAAATAAGAAGAAAAGGTAAATGATGGACGACAAATAAAAGAAAGAAGAATATTGGGGAAATGGAAAAGGCATAAAGAGATCAGGAAATATAATAGAGATGGACTGTGACTAGAAAAAGGAAAGATGTGGAAATACATAAAAATAAAAGGCAGGAAATAAAAATTAAGGGGCAGATGGAATGAAAAAGTAATGCAATGAAATAAAGCAAAATATTAAAGGAAGGTGGACACATAAGGAAAAAAAGAAAGTTCAAGAAGATGTATAGAAAGAAAAGGAAAGGGGGAGATAGAATGAAATAAAGATGGAGCAATGGCAATGTGGATGAAAGTAAAGTGATAGAAACAGGAACATGAGAGCAAAGAATAAACAAGAGAACAAAAGAAAGGACGAACAAGAAAGAGGGAGGCAGATGGAAAAAAGGAGCAAAGTCGAGTGTAACCTAAAAATGAGAATTTAAAGTGGGGACAAGGAAAAAAGAGAAAAGAAGAAAAGATGGAATGAATTAAAGAACCTATGAAACACAAGGGGACATACAAGGACTAGTGTGATAGCATATAAAAAGAAATCAAATGCAGACAAATTAAAAGCACATAAGGTGGTGAAAATGATGGATTTTCACAGAACGACTGGGGTGACAAAGGAAGCGGATGAGTGAGGAAACTAATGAGAAGAAGAGGATGAGGTCCATTTTTTTTATTTGTGGGCATTCTAAGAATTGTGATTTTCCTCCTTGGCATATTCTGGCATTCATGACATTATGACAGCAATGACATAGCGTGTGGCCCTCCAAGGCTTACTGTGGGCCCCCTACGCACCACGGTAACCTTGGTCTAAGAGAGACCTACTTGGTATACTTTGCTCATCAACGCCTTAATGATGGGCCCAACTAAGGTCTCCCTCATTGGCATATTGACAACACTTTGGCCATCCCAAGTATGACGGTGGCCGTGCAATAAATTTACCAGTTTGGTGTATTTTCAGCACCCTTTTGATCTTGTAGCCCGTCCCTGGCATATTGGTGCCTTCGCTGGCAATTGTTGTCTGCCCATGGCTTCTAATGGGCACCTTGGCATATAGCTAGGATGTGTATCATTTAGTAGCTGCAACTAGCATATGATGTGCATCCCTTCCATGTGTTTCTGATACATGGATATCTGAGACAGATTGTGGAAAACCAGAAAGGGAGAACCCAGCCTCACACTTCAGCATGCAGTCAGCCCCAGTGCATCATGGTAAATACAGTACAAGTTCGTTTTTTATCCTTAAAGTAAACTACAGTTTTTCACCTTAGTAGGTGCAGCAAGTGCTGTAACTCTCTGGACACGTGTTTCTGGGTAAGCCCTTCATCAGCAGAGAGCAGCTTTGTCTGTGGGGTTGCTGGAAGTGCTGCCAAAAGTCCTCTCAGGTTTCTGTACCACTCACTGGCACGCAGGTGCTCAACCAGAGCTCATCAGCTCATTGGCTCAAGGGAGCCTTTTTAAACAGGAAAACCAGAAAGGGAGCACCCTGTCTCACACTCCAGCATGCAGTCAGCCCCAGTGCATCATGGTAAATGCAGTCCAAGTTTGTTTCTTAACCTTAAAGTAAACTAAAGTTTTGATTACTTTTTCAACACAAAAACAAAGTGACTGCATTTTCCTCGATGCATTGGGGCTAACTTTTTTGCTGGAGTGTGAGGCAGTGTGCTCCCTTTTTTATTTTTGTCCAATGACTGCTCCCTTGAGCTAACAAACTGACACGCTCTGGTAAGGCACCTGTGCGCCAGTGAGCGGTACATAAACCTGCGAAGACGTTTGGCAGCACTTCCAGCAACCCCACAGATTTGGCTGCTCTCTTCTGATGACGGGCTAAACCCAGAAACACGTGTCCAGAGATACACAGCACTTGCTGCACCTACCAAGGTGAAAGACTTTTGATTGCTTTTTCAACACAAAAACAAAGTGACTGCATTTACCTCGATGCATTGGGGCTACCTTTTTGCTGGAGTGTAAGGCAGTGTGCTCCCTTTTTTATTTTTGTCCAACTGAGACAGATTCTGTCTGCATGTGCATTTGTTTAAAAAGACAAGCTGGTATTTGAGTGATAAAACACTATGATAAAAATTTATAGACATCTTCGGGCGAATTTTAGTTTATTTACCAAAAATTAAAAGCTGGTTTACGATAGCAAAATATGTATTCTGTTCAGGAAATATGAAGCTGGTGTTTGGCGATACTATGTTGCATTTGTCTAATATATTTCAAGCAGATATTTGAGTAATATTGCATACTGAAATGAAGCTTTTGATTGGTGTGGAATTATATTGCTGATCTGTCTGTTAATCTATAATTTATATGGCGGCATTTCTTAATCTGCAGAGACATCATTTTCCCAGACTTCCTCCTCTAAGTACAATGTCAGTTTGAATAAAATCTAACTGAAAAGGGCAGAATGGGAAATCCAAAGAAGATAGGAGGCAAAAATGAAGGAGATATATGCATTGTCAAAATAACAAATTGTATTCTCAAATTACCTGCCTGTTTATAAATCCAAACTCTTGTAAACCAATGTTTAGGCAAATTAGACTGCAAAATATTCAGTTTTGATACCACATACCACACTTTCTTGGTTGAAAGAACTCCCAATAACCAAGGAGAGCAACATTGTTCGCCACACTATAAAAAATATTTAAAAGTTCCAGGAACGCCCGTTTAGAATTGCAAAAAAATCCTGCGGCCTTTCCAACAAATTTATTTGAAAATGGTGCTGTAAAAATCATGAATTGGCTGCATAGCCATGGGTTAGCGCCCTGCATCCCTGTGGAAATGCTAGTCTTGGTAGACATTCTTTGGATTATTTCACGAGAGTCTGAAATTGTGCAATTTTTCGGCTAAATTATTTGAGAATTGTGCTGTAAAATCCATTTATAGGCCCCAATTGCTTTCAGAATTTCTTCAGCGAGAGACGACTTCAAAACCTTCCGGAAAGGTGTGGGTTTTGCTTAATTTGCTTTCTCTGTCTGCTGTCTGGGATACTTTTTAAAGTTATACAGGCATTTTTTATTTCTAATTCTTGCCACTCCCTTCTTCAGATCCATCGGTTTATAAACAAATCCAGAAAATCTGCTGTCTGTCCAGCAATACACACAGATATACAATTCCAGTCTGTAGATATTGGCTGTCTGATTGTCTGGAAACCATACTATTTAATCACTTCAGTCAATCATTAACGTGTCACATTTCATGTTTAGCTCTCTTGGACCAATACTGGCCTGCCTCGTGTGTGCGCGGAGTTTAATCACACCTACAGACAAGTCTCCATTCCTACTCAGACGAGTCCGTGGCAGGCTACGTGTTAATAAATAGTAAAATAAAATCGATATCAAGTTTTCTGTGAGACTCGATGAACTGAAAGTCAAAATTCAGTGCCGGACATGAACTTTCTGAACTTCACATACTGCGATCTTGCCTTGGACACCATCCGTGTTAGAGGGCAAGAGAGTCAAAATGTATATGAGAATGTTTTGCAGCTGTTTTCCCAATACATTTTTTCACACGCATGCTTTGGGAGAGAGTGACCAAACCACGACTCATTCATTGTGTGTAAAAGGCCGCTTTATTGGAGCAGGTGCCCCTAAGCCTACCCCACCTGGCCTTTGCCTTACAAAACTAAAACCTCACTAGACATCGAATAACCTGTCCCCTGCCCCTCCCTCTCTCCTACCCTGCCCTCCCCCCTACTCTCGTCCTGTCTTTTCCTTCTCCTCTCGTCTCCTTAAATTCTCCCGTCCTACCCGCTTTTTTGAACCTGTCCGCTAATGAGCAGTCTCCTGCCTGTCCATGTCTAATTAATGCTCCTTCCCGTCCTAATACCTGAATTGCCCTGCCAACTCCGTCCTCCACCCGAGCTTTTACTAGCTGCCCTGCAGCTGTCCCCGCCGCGGCACGCACCGCATCGCGGGTCGTGCCACCTCTCCCAAAAACCCGGGGGGGGAACTCCTCGTTCCTCTTCCTCCCCCCGGGACCCCATTGGGAGAGAGAGACCAAACCACGACTCGTTCATTGTGTGTAAAAGGCCAGTTTATTGGAACAGGTGCCCCTAAGCCTACCCCACCTGGCCTTTGCCTTACAAAACTAAAACCTCACTAGACATCGAATAACCTGACCCCTGCCCCTCCCCCTCCCCTACCCTGCCTTTCCCCCCCTACTCTCGTCCTGTCTTTTCCTTCTCCTCTCGTCTCCTTAAATTCTCCCGACCTACCCGCTTCTTTGAACCTGTCCGCTAATGAGCAGTCTCCTGCCTGTCCATGTCTAATTAATGCTCCTTCCCATCCTGATAAACGAGTGGACAATCACCCAGATGGCGAGGTAGTCCGCTTCTGGCCACAGGACCACACCTGCAAAAGAAAAAAGACATGATAACCCAACGGCCACTCCCCACCTGAAACACCCTAAAATTCTGCACCTCGCACATAACGCCTAAAACAATCGGATCTCCACCTTCCTAAAGCCATCAGCTCCTCTCTGCTCCAATCCTTGTTCCCAGCCTCCGTAGCCACCCCAATCCGGAAGGAATGCGTACCAAAATGGGCGGCATCCAAACCAAGGTGAGCCAACCCTTTTCGCAAAACAGCTAAGAGCTGTGCCGCTAACACCCTCTCGCCATCTGCATGACAAAAAACCTGCCCGACCGCGTGCGCGGACCCCTTATGCAACTGGCCCTCACAGAAAACGGGGCAAATGCTCCTGACCGGATACGTCTAAGGAAGACCGTGACCCCCACACCCTTCTGATCCGTCTTAGACCGCCGCATGACCAGCTCCACCCCCTCCAACGTAGGACGCACTTCCCGCCACTGAATACCCAGGCGCCCCGTCAAACCCAGTAATTCCGACACCCGAAAAGCCCAGAAAAACAACCACGACATCAGGGTCCTAAAAAGCAAGGTATCATGAGCATCATGGCAAATATCTCCCAGAACCGGCAGCAACCGTTTTACCAACTCCAGAGATATGGGATGTCTCACCCGCCCTGTAGCCCCCAATGTTCTCTCCCAACCCTGGAGAATCCTAGTTCCCAATTCCCCAGCTGATGGAGGGTATCCCCACAAAAGTTTTCCCATAAACCCCAGCGCTGCCAACTTACCAGAAATCGTGACTCTGGATTGCCCCTTCTCAATCAATTCCATAAGAAACTGTACCACATCCTCTACGACCTCGTCCTGCCTCACCCTTCGACGTGCCCCAGATCCCAGGAACTCTTCCCATGCTTTCGCATATGCCCGCCGCGTAGGCGGCGCCAAAGAGTTCAGAACCAGTCATAACATCCGGAATTGCCTACTCTCCACAGTGCAACAGGCATGCAAATTCTCGTCAACGGCACACCTGTGGTTAGTCCATGGAACTGCTCCCACTGAGAACGAGATAAAGCAAAAGCAATGTCATTGTTAACACCCGGAACGTGTCGCGCTCTGACATGTATATCATTCCGCAAGCATTGTAGCACAAACACACGCATTAGCTGTAGAACCCCGGCTTCCCGCGCAGACTGGCAGTTAACCATCTGTACCACCGTCATATTATCAACCCGAAAAAGCACCCGTGAGTGCCGAAACTCCGCACCCCACAAGCACACCGCCACTATCAGTGGGAAAAGTTCCAAAAACGCAATGCTACGACCCCCGTTTTTCCATTCATACGGCCATTCTTCGGCGCACCAGCGACCCTCCCAATACAACCCAAATCCCAACGATCCCGCTGCATCGGAGATAAGCTGCACATCCCACTCACAGACGCGCCAAACCTTCAATGGGATTCCGTTGAATGATTCCAAAAACATGGCCCACATTCGTAAATCCTCAATCACCCCCACCTTCATCCGCACATGATGATGTGGAAGTGTCTGCCCTGATAACGCAAGAGCGAGACGTCTGCAGAAGGTTCGTCCAGCTCACACCACCCTGTAGGCAAAATTCAGATGCCCCAATAGCACCTGTACCTCTCACCCCGTGACCTTACGCCTCTCCAGCATGACGGAGATCCTGCACACCATATCCGCGTTATTGTCCGCTGGCAACCTGGCCATCCCTGGCACCGTGTCCAGCTCAATCCACAGAAACGACAGTGCTGGACTTGGCCCCACTGTCTTCTCAGGAGCCAAGGGCACACCCAGGTCTCCCATGATTTCCACAAACCGGCCCAACACCGCTGCACAATGCGTGCTGGCCGCCAGCGCCGCAAAGAAAAAGTCATCCAAATAGTGAGTTACCCATTGGTGACCCGTAATTCTCTCAAAGATCCACTGTAAAGCCGTACTGAAACGCTCAAACAGCGCACACGAGCTGGAGCACCCGATAGGTAATGCCTTGTCAATGTACCAGAGCCCTTGAAACTGGATGCCCAAAAGCTCAAAGTCGTCAGGATGAACTGGAAGTAGCCGAAAGGCAGACTTAATGTCAGTTTTTGCCATCAAAGCCCCTAGGCCGAACTGCTTCACCATAGTGACCGCCACGTCCACGGACGCGTAAGACACCTTAGTTAGGTCCTCCGGAATTAAATCGTTGACCGACGATCCTTCCGGCCAAGACAAATGATGTATTAACCAGAACTGTCCCCTCTCTTTTTTGGGGACGATGCCAATAGGCGACACAATAAGGTTCCGCAGGGGCCAAACCGAAAAAGGACCAGCCATGCGACCCTCTCGCACTTCTTTCGCTAGTTTCTGCTGCACCACTTCTTCCTTACCGCAAACAGACCGCAAATTCTCTGCCCACCGCCGCACCCGCGGGCCCTGATAACCCAACCAAAAACCGTCGCAAAAACCTTGAACCAGCAAGTCCGCTTTCCCAGGCCTGTCGTATTCCGCCAAATAGAACTCGAGGTGATCCACCTTAACCGGTGTAAATGCCCTTTCCCGCAACACCCTGCCGCTGCCCATCTCTCCCCCCGTAACTATTGCCCGGTCCCCCATTCTGGGATCCCCTGAGCTAGAGGTGTGCTGATGTCCACTGCATGACGTGACTGGGTGACGTCCCGCGCACTTCGAGCATTCATGTTGGAACTTACAATATTCTCTGGTGCGCAGACCTTTACTGTAGTCCCAGCAGGCCCCAGAGCGGCTGGACCCTGTAGTATTGGATCTACCCGGGCTAGCGCCCCCGGGCCCCACCCCTTGGGTGGGGCGCTCCCGAAAGGGCCGATAAATTATGGGCAAACCGCTGGCCGTGAAGACCGTCTTGCTGAATTTGGCCAGCCCCATAGTGTGCTGCCACAGATCCGAATCAATTTCACCCCACTGCACTTCCGGATCCGCAGCCATGCGCGCTCTGAACTCCTCGTCGTACTGTCGCCACGCATAACCCCCGTAATTAAGGTGAGCCTTCCGGATGATATCCATATACTTGAACAAGGCTACCGCCTGCTCCGGGAACCGCTCACAATACACACTAGCAAAAATCAAGAAGGCCGCCGTCCAATTCTCAATATTCACCGGCACCTTCGGCCTCTTGGAAAGCTCCCACTCCTCTTCCTTGGAGCCCTTCTTTGCCCTTACCTCCCGGTGCAGCAATTTCAGGATGTCTACGTATTCCCCTTTCCAAATTTTGTCTTTCGTGGCTTGCATTAGATGCGCCCCTAATGGTTTTGCAGTGCCCATATAGGGCAACTTGACCCATTTTAAGGCTGGCTCCCCTTCCTTCTCCTCCTTTGTACCCTTCGCTGCTTGCTCTCCCTTATCGACTGACCCCGCCGACCCCTTGCGGAGTGTACCCGTCATCTGCGCCTGCTTTGCCGCCTCCCCATTCGCCCCGATTTCAGTGGCCACCCCGTGTCTTGTACGTACACCCCTTTTACCAATCACACTGAATCCGCTCTCGCTTCCGAAGCCACCGATACCATCGAGCAGGAAGACTCCTTACCTGGAGAAAGCAGCGGGCCGCTCCTGTACCGTCTGCACCCTTTCTGCCTCGCGCTTCTACCGACCTGGCCACCCCGCCACACGCTTCTCCACCTGGAACGACTGAAGGACAGGGTTAGCGCCCCCCGCTCCCACCATTCGGCCTCATTCCCGCTATTCCCCAACTCTCCTTCTTCCAAGCTCTCCTCAGACTCGACCTCGTGCCACTCAATCGCCCTTGCGGGGCCACCCGCACCGCACCGCAACCACCACAAACCATGCAACCTGTAGACACCACTCTACTCTTGTCCCGTATACCTGATGGGCCCGGACGTTGCTCCTCCCAAACAGCGGCGTCGGGGGCGCAAAACCCTCACCGCTACACTGTCCAGAAGGAGTGTCCGCAGCCACCCGCCGTCGTCCACGCCATCCTGCCGATGACATCCGGCTTGCCGCCCCGGGACCCGCCTTCGCTTCTTCCCAGGGTGACCGAGCCGCATCCTGCTCGCCTGGGTCCTCGTCTTCAAAATCCAAGGGGTCCTGCCAAACAAGGTCTGGTGTGCCATGGGTTGAAATTAAATCCTCCTGTCCCCGCGCAAAGAAACCACCCTCCCCAGGGCGACATTCACCACCCCCGCTTGACCCCTCATCCTCCAACCTATTACCTTCCCTCGTGGCCCCATAGACCCTTCTGGGGGCCCGTGGGCCCTTAATGTCAATGGCTCCTCACTGTCAGAACACCCACCCTCTACCCCTCCCAGGTCCCCTTCCTCTTCACTGCTGCTCCATCGCAGCATCGTGGGCCATTTTGAGGAAATTGGGACCCTCGGGTCCCTGGCGTCCCCCGGCCTCGAAGCTTCCCCTTGACTGCCCAGCCTCCTGTCCTCGCTGCCAAGTCCCGTACCACCCTTTTTAGGAGGGGGGCTGCTGGCCCGACTTCCCCTCTCCCCCACCTCCCTGCCCTCCATTCCAATAATTCTTGATGGGCTCCCCCGCCCCGCCAAAGCCACGCCCGCCCTGTGGCCCCTCCGCACCCCGGAGCTATCCCCCGTCTTCGCTCTACTCTTTTTTGCTCCACTAAGCTTCGAGAGGCGCGGCGCTCTCGGCGCGCCTCTCTCAGCGTGGTGCGCTGCTCCACGGCTCGCATTCGGAGCCTGAGAGCGCCCCGCCCTGAGTAAAGCCCTCGGCATTCCCAGGCCTGCCTCCCACCCCTCCCCATCCCTGCCCCAACCGCACCCTTCCCTGCCGTCCCGCCCGCCCCCCGGCCAACTCCCCCTACCTGATTCCCTGCAGCAGTGCGTGGAGGCGAACACGCCGCCACTGCTCCTGCCACTCCGGCTGAGGCCCTGCACGCCGGGCGTCCGGGCACAAGGGCCTCTTCCCGGATCAAGTCCATGCGGCCGGCCTGCTTCAGCAGTGCCAAGGCCTCCCGGACTTTCGCTTCCTCCGCCATCGCCAGCCTCAAGACTTCGACGTAGAAAACAGCAGGTAAATAAATGCGCCAATATCGCTCTCCTCAACGAACAACTACTAAAGCTTGCTATCTCCTCCCTTAACAAGAAAGATACTTAAAATAGCTGCTCTAGACACACAATCACCAACACGTGAAAGGCAAACAGACCTAACGGGCAAAGCCCTGGCCACCAGGTCATCTTCTATAAAATGGTGCCTGCGGCCACAAAATGTCCAGCTATATAATCCCCCCGCCCACCCTGAATTTGCACCCCGTCCGCCCAACCGCGTCATGAGTCGTGCCACCTCTCCCAAAAACCCCGGGGGGGAACTCCTCGTTCCTCTTCCTCCCCCCCGGGACACCATTTTCAAACGAACAAACGTGAGGTTTTATAGCCTCATCATCAGCCCCTAAAACCACTGCATGACCTTCTTCATTCTGGGACACCGCGTCACCCAAACTTAAGTCCTACACACGATGAGGATTGGTGTCCCGGGTTTCAATGTTCCAATGCGATTACAAAAGCTGTTTTCCATTTTTGGTAATAATCTTTACCAATCTGTAATTCGATGACCCGTCTAAAATTCAAGTGCAATCCCTCTCACATCTGCGTTACGAAACTGTCTAGCAAACAAAGCAAGATCTCCAACTTCCAGCAAAATGGTGGCCAGACGGGTCATGAAATGAGGATATGTGGGGTTCTAATACGATACCTTCTTCGGATATTAAAGCACCAATAATGTTTTTAGGTTTTGCGGAAATGTGGCAGGTGGTGTAGCGAGGGATAAAACGTACAGTTCAAGCAGAGCCGTATCTATGAGTGATATAGTGGCCGTGTGACCCAGCGGTGTGAGTGGTCCTTTGCACCACAACATTAAATTAATTTTATCAGCCGGCCAGGGGTACGGATCCCTGTTTCCTGCTTGCATTTCTGCCCGTAGCAACCTTGCTACACCACTGGAATCAGGAATCAGAAATTTACATTTTTTAGACTCCCTTTCTTACCATATGGCACTAAAATGATTTATGTGATGTTTTAGTGATTTGGGCTTTCCCAAATTGGCAAATTGTAAGGCTTATAATTCAGAGTTTCTACTAAAATACCCCATCTATTTGTCAAAGTGAAAATACCAGTAACCCTTGCCATCAGAATGTTTTGCTTAGAAGAGTGTACATGTTGTATCTTGTCCCGAAAGGCTCTGTGACAGGAGAAATTTGCTGTAAAGCACATCCACTTGAGACTAGTTTGAAATGTTCTTGCAAGACTGCAATTATATAAGTAGCTTTCAGAAACCTCATTGTCACTAGGAGCACATCTCATTAGCAGAATATTCCTGTGAAATGAGATCCTGTACTTTTTTCCCGATCCCCATCTCTGTACACAGCCTTCCAAATGTAATGCAGCGAATATATTTTTTTGATTGCATTTTTTCAAAGACTTGTGATTAAAGGGTTGCGGTTACACACAACAGGGAGATAAAATAATTCAGGAACGGTTGTATGTCAGAACATGTAGCAAAAAATATTGTGCTAAAGAAATAACTTCTGCAGAATACGGGCTATCAAAACATTGTGAAGGTAAGGATAGATAGATAGATAGATAGATAGATAGATAGATAGATAGATAGATAGATAGATAGATAGATAGATAGATAGATAGATAGATAGATAGATATGCGGTACTCCACGAGTTAAGAAACTGAGTCGTGGCCAGCAAAGAAGAAAAGGAAGACAAGAAGACGAGAAAGAGGGAAAAATCAATACCATCTAAGAAATGTAACCAATGGAGTAGTTAGGAAAATAAGGTTCATTATAAAACTGTCCATTTATAAACTGACAAAATACGAAAGGTCAGTCCTAAATGAGGGTCCCACCTTCTGCCCAGAAACTCATTTTAATCTAGCAGAAACCCGGATAACCACATAGAGATACACTCGCAAATTAAAACTGGCAACATTCTATGCAACAAGAAAGGACAAAACAATGATCATAGAGATTACTGAAATTGGTTGAACAACATTTTCATGTTCAGTCATGATGTATGTAAACCAAACTGTGGGACTGCCATGAGCATTTCAATTTCTCCCCGTTACGCTAATCTCACCTCTTTGTGTCTGAACAAAGCTAAACCTCTCTGAAGAGCTACAATGATAGTGAAATATGTGCCAGAGGCTGCTTTTATTCATTCCAGGTTGGCTTGGATGGAATTTTACCAACCCAAAGCTGTAATACTGTGCCTGGAGTGGTAAAAGGCTTTTGTCATTTTACATTTCATATTGGATGGCACTATGTTAATCCTATACCGAAAGACTTTGCTGTGTAAATGGCAAAAGACTCTGTCCCCTTGTAGCTCGTTATGGATGGCACATTGCTAATCCTATGCTTAAAAACTTTGCTAGAAAAATAGACATTTGAGGTGCAGTTGCGGCTCGCGCGACAGTAAATCTGCTGGGCGGCATGTTGGGGGAAGTGGAAATTCAATAAAAAAAGAAAAAAGAAAAAAACTTACCTGGGCCGCCGCCGCAAGAACCGGGCTGCTCCTCACCTCTTCCTGCAGGCACAGGCTCCCAGCCTGCCCTGCACCAATCCTGACGCTGTTCAGAGCAGCTTTGGGATTGGCTAGGAGCGCCCAGCCAGGGCACTCACAAGCAACCATGTTGCTGGGCTGGAGAGAGCCCTGTGTGCATGTGTATTTGGCTGGCCCGAGTTGGCCGGCCAAACATACATGCGCTTTAAGGGGGACTGCTGAGCACTCCCTCTCATTACTCATCACCCCCGGTGGCCCCTCCCCTTTTCCCCCAAAACAATAATAAACAAAGTTTATTATCGTTTTTGTGGAAAAGCTTTGCAGCTGTTGCTGCTGGCAGGCGGTAACGCTCCTCCCCCCTTACGGAGGAGCCGCCCCTGTTGAGGTGAGCAGATTCAGGTTGTCGCTGGTTTTGTATGGTGCTCAATACAGGAGCTGTTAACCACATAACCTTGAGAACTACCTAGAGTTCTCTGCTTATTTTTTGCATAATTTATGAGGTACCCTAAGTCTGAAAGGGTATTGTTTTGACTTACACTGGGTGCTCTTTTGTATCTGGACGAAGCTAAACCTCTTTGAAGAGCTATAATGATAGCTAAACAGATGTCAGGGGTTGCTTATATTCATTCCAGGTTGGCTTGGATGCTATTTCATCTATCCAAAACTGTAATGGAGCGGTAAAATACTTTTGTAATTTCACAACTCACATGGATGGCACAGTGCTAATCATATGCTTAAAATGGTAGAATAACAGATATTTGAGGTGAGCAAATTTAGAGTGCCACTGGTGTTGTAGGATGCTCAATACAGGAATTGCTCTCTACTTAAACTTGGGAACTACCCAGAGTTCTCTGTTTCTAAATATATATATATATATATATATATATATATATATATATATATGCATATATATATATATATATATTAAATAGTCCTTATGCTTTGCAAAGAATTTCCCAGACACTCGTGCTGCAAAATGAA
The DNA here is from genome assembly GCF_031143425.1 of Pleurodeles waltl. Classification (NCBI taxonomy): domain Eukaryota; kingdom Metazoa; phylum Chordata; class Amphibia; order Caudata; family Salamandridae; genus Pleurodeles; species Pleurodeles waltl. The sequence continues at coordinate 49,051,803 of NC_090437.1, forward strand.
CTCGATTTTATTCCACACAGACGGTCCTCGCCCAACAGATCGCGACAAGGCTACGGTCAAAACGGGTTGGGCAAGGACCGTCTGTGTGGAACAAAATCCAGTTCATTCTGCACCACAAGTGTCTAGGAAGTTTTTTGCAGAGGATAAGGACTATTTAGTGGATGAGAGGGCTGTCAGAGCCCTTCTCAGACTGCCTTATGGAAAAGTGCCTCCAAAACTCTGGACTTAGTGTGTATCGGCTATATGTAGGTAGTTATAGTTAGGACCTAGTTTCTAAATAAAAAGCATTTTTTTACTTGCCTACATCTTTGGCACCGCTTGACAAATCTTCACAAAACCTACCATAAGAATTTTCCAGGCTCTTCAGCTGTTGTCTGGAAAGATTCGGGGTGATCTGTCTAGGGGGGCATAGAAAAAGGGGGGTCCCAAAAAACATTTTCCCCATTTATTTTTCAATAGGGATTTTGAACTGCAATAGCCCTGAAACCACTTGACGGAATTACACCATATTTGGCAGAAAGGCAGGTACTGGTCCAGAAAGAGTACTTTTTTTGTTTTGATGTAAATTCATTCAGTAGTTTTTGTGAAATTAAGGGGAAAAATTGTATATATAGGGACGCAACAGATTTGTGGCTTCTCAGGATTTCATGCTGAGATCTAATTGGCTGACAACACTTCAACAAGGAAGCCGTTGAAGTTTTGTCATCCATGTTGGGACTTGACTTCAGTGAAGTCCCAGAAAAGAGGTAAAAAATAAATAAACGAACAACCTAACCCCTTTGCTCTGGTGCTGGGGTCTCAAAGGGACCCCCACAGGGATAAAAAGCATTTTAAAATATTTTTTGCCGCAGAGTCACGATGGGGTTCAGATTCCACAGCAAATTATTTTTAAAAAATGAAGCGCGGGCTCCCACGCTTCATCATTTTATAGCACCCGGGTGGGCCTAGTCCTGGGGGAATTTGCAGAATAATGTGGGGGGGCTTCTGGCCCCTCCCGCTGCCCCAGGGACTGCCACCTCCCCGGGGCTTGTAAATAATATGCGGGGGGCACAGGCCCCCCGCTGCCCAGGGGAACACCACCTCCCCAGGGCTGTTAATAGTTATGCAGTTGATGCGCCCCCACTATCCTGGGGACCACCACCTCCCCAGGGTTATTAATTAATATAATCCAGGGGACTGCACACCTCCCTGCTGCCCCACGGATCACCACCTCTTGGGACAAATAGTTAAGAAAAGAAAGGGAGTCCCTTTGGAAATCCCAAGCCCCGGGGATCACCACCTCCCCAGGGCTTCTAACACATTGCCACGGATAGCCCTGTAGACCGCCCAGGGCTGGAACCTGCTTTGTCCCGGGGTGCCCACCCCTGACACATAGTTGTTTGATGTAGCTTGGGTGCAGCTTCAAAGCAAATACTCCACTTTTTGACAGTGGGATCTGTAAAGCAGGTCCCAATGTCAAAAAGTGGAGCTTTCATCTCTGTTCCCTGCATGCGTGGAACAGAGATAAATGCTTCAGCAAGCAGGGAGCTGCTATTACAAGCAGCTTCCTGCTTGCTGAAGCAATGGCACCATGAGGTAAGCATTGAGGCTTACCCCGCATACCAGAAAGCCCATAAAGGGCATTTTGTAAATATTAAAAATGAAGAAATAAATAAATTAATATGTAGGGACCCTGGGGGAGCCCTTAAGGGCCCCCTCGTGGTCCCAGATACCCCCAAAAGGGCTAAAAAAAATAAAATATAAAAAAGCAAGCAATGGCTCAATGTGAAGGTCGCAGACCTTCACACTCAGGGTTCAAGTCCAGCCGGACTCACTTCCCTTCTTTTTTTTGAAAGTACAAATTATTTAAAAATTTTAAATGACATACATTTTTTTTTTAAATGTACAGAAATATCTCATTCTAAGGATATCATACATCGAAAACTAAAAACTCTATCTCTCTTCCTCTCACTTTCTCTCTCTTTCACTCACACACCCACTCACTTATGCACCGCCTCACATCCCCAGTCAGACCCTCACACACCCACTCATAGACCCACTCAGACAGTTACGCACACACTCACAGACCCACTCAGACTCTCACACACCCACTCAAGACACACTGACAGCCTCATGCACCTACCCTCAGACCCGTGCACACACTGACACACCCACTAAAACACTGATGTATGCACTCTCACACCCAGACATTCTCACAGCTACTCTCACCCCCGATACATCCTCTCACACCTATTCTGACACCCAGAGAGGCTGTGGACAACTTCTGCCATGCACGGCCAAACGGCTGTGCACCACAGGGGTTTGGGTGATTAGGGGGGTTGGCTGGAGGGTCTGGCTTCAGGCCAGGTCTTGTGGGCAACCTCTGCTGTGAAGGCCGTGCATGGTGTACGGTCGGTTGCTTAGATGGGGTTGGGCTCAGGGTCTGGCCGCAGGGCATGCGCGGCAGTGGTTGGATTAACAGTAATGACAATTACTATATGTTAAAAAAATATAGAAATTTATTGAAAAAAACAAAGGTTACAGGAAAGTTATAGTTAGGAAATAGAATGAAAGAAAAACATAGAAATTCACTTTAAAAAAAAGTTACAGGGATGTTATAGTTAGGCTCACATTTTAAACGTATGAAACCAAGAAATTCACCAGTTATAGTGAGAGTTACCTCAAATAACTATAACTCATGCCCTAAGGTAACATTAACATGCGCCCCCACCATGCACTGCTAATTACCCCACAAATTACGGCACAAATGACATCTTTGATAATATCATTGATGATATCAATGTAATATTTGCAGTAACATTTTTGATTAACAAACTGTGCCTGGCACACCCATACAGGCACTCATACACCCACTCACACACTTACACACCAACTCACAGACACACAAAACCACTACTACACCTAGTCATAGACCGAGACACACACACCCACTCACAGACTCACAGCGTGCCGTTGGCTGCATGTGGGGGTTGGCCACAGGGCATGGCCACTTCAGTCACCCCCTGTGGCACACAGCCAAAGGCTGTGCCCGCTGGCAGTTAGATTAACATATGGTAGTTAAATAATACTTTGTATTTAAAAATCCTTGAAATTCACTTCAAAAACAAAGGTGACAGGGATGTTATAGTTGAGAACTATAATTTAAATAATCTTAGAAATTCACTAAAAAGCCAAAGGTTATAGGGATGTTATAGTTAGGTTCTGATTTTATACACACAAAACCATATAATTAAAGTTATAGTTATAGTTATAGTTATCTGAAGAAAATATAACTTGTGCCCTAACGTAACTATAACTTGTGCCCTCGTCATGCACTGCTAATTACCTCACCTATTACATCAGTAATGAAATCTTCTATGACGTAATTGATAATATCACTGCCAAATTTGCAATAAAATTATTGATTAGAAAACTGTGCATGGCAGGGGCGGAAGTTATAGTTACATATTTGTTTTCCTTCAGCTACAATATAATCTATCAACCTGCCGGAATGCTGATCTCTCTTTTATCTAAGAGACTGGAGTATCTTGTTGAAAGCATTGACTAGCATGTTTGCAGCACCGCTGGCTGAAAATAAAGAGCACACTGGCCATGGCGTTCTTGGATCTCACTATATACACACACATATATATGTATGTATATATACACACACACACACATATATATATATGTATATACATATATATATATATGTGTATATATATATATATATATATATATATATATATATATATATATATATATATTCACCCAAATGTTGCTCATTGTTACCGAACTCTATCAGGTGGGTGCCTCCTTCATGCAAGCAGCACTGCATGTAATTAATGTCCAAACCAAGCAGCTCCACTACAGAGCCAGGGGCACTCTTGGATTTCACTTCCTCACCCCAGCATGACGCGTTTCAGTGAAGTGCCTTCTTCAGACGCCGGTAATTACAGGACACACTCCCACTAGTGTTTAAATACGTTTTTACTCCTCCTTCAATTCATTCATGATAACAAACAGACTTCATTTCCCATAATGCACCAAGCTGGATATGCTAGCACTCTGATTTTTCTTAATTGTTTTTACACAGTCTCAATCATATTTTCTCTCAGTGGATTGTAATACCAAGAACATTTTGGTTTAGGGCACTTAGCTGTACTGTAGTGGCTGGTGCATTCCCAGCCTCCATCACTCTCCTACTCAAATTTCATAATGTGCGTGTGTCCCTGTATCAGTAGTTCTAATGATCCATTTCACCTTGCCACATCTCAACCCTGAGACTCCTCACACAGCCTGGAAACGCCGATTATTGTAATCTGCGCCACTTCATGTAAGTCATGTCCTGTCTCTGCAGCAGGCATATGATTGAAAAGGGGACATTTACGGTTCAGGTAGCAAACAAAAGTACATTCACAAATGCTGCTCATTGTTCCCGAACTCTATCAGGTGGGTGCCTCCTTCGTGCAAGCAGCACTGCACGTAATTAATGTCGAAACCAAGCAGCTCCATTACACAGCCAGGGGTACTCTTGGATTTCACTTTCTCACCCCAGCATGACGCGTTTCGGCAAAGTGCCTTCTTCAGGTGCCGGTAATTACAGGACACACGCCCACTAGTGTTTAAATACGTTTTTACTCCTCCTTCAAATCATTCATGATTACAAACAGACTTCATTTACCATAATGCACCAAGCTGGATATGCTACCACTCTGATTTTTCTTAATTGTTTTTACACAGTCTCAATCATATTTTCTCTCAGTGGATTGTAATACCAAGAACATTTTGGTTTTGGGAACTTAGCTGTACTGTAGTGGCAGGTGCATTCCCAGCCTCCATCTATATATAAATATATGGATGTCATAGTTAGGCTTACATTTTAAACATAGAAAATGATAGATATTCACCAGTTATAGTTAGAGTTACCTCAAGTAACTATAACTCGTGCCCTAAGGTAACTATAACTTGCGCCCCCGCCATGCACAGTTTTTCAGTAAAAAATGTTACTGCAAATATTACATTGATATTATCAATGATACTATCAAATATGTCATGAGTGCCAGAATTTGTGGGGTAAGTAGAAGTGCGTGATAGGGAAAGGGCAGGAATGTGCCCTATTTAACATAATACTGTGCATTCCTGTCTTTTCCTAGCACTGGCACACAATGTGCTGCCCAGTGCCAAAGCAGGCACCCTTGCCATGGAGCAAGGGTGTCTGCATTGTGAGGAACATTGTTTTTGTGCAGAGAGAGACACCTTCCTGCACAAAAACAATCCTCTGAGGCAGTCTCTTCTTTCTCTGTAAGGTACAGAATGCAGCACACATGGAAAGAGGAAGTAACAATGAGAAATAAAGATGTTGGTGCAAGGACGATACAACTCTTTACTATATATGCCCCCAAGTTTTACTAACTATAACTAATCTTAAACCTTTGTTTTTAATTGAAGTTTATGTTTTTTCATTCTTAAATTTTTTGTTTCAACTCATATAATGTCGTTTATCAGAGTAGAGTGGAGTGAAATGTTGTGGAGTTGCGTAGAGTAGAGTGGAGTAGCGTGTTATAGTGTGAAATGTCATAGAGTGTCACGTGGAATTTTTGCAGCACACATAGAGAGAGCAAAAAATGAGCAGAAATGAAAGCATTAGTCCTCATTGCGCACTGCTAACGTCAGCCCTTGGGTGGCGTCAGATTTTGACGCTGCCTCAGGTTTACGAAAACTCCTAAATCTGGGGCAGCATCAAAACGCAATGGGTGTTGCTGTAGCACGCCCACAGCAACACCTACTGCACTGCCCTTCCACGCAAAGTGCTGCGTGTAAGGGGCCGTATTTACAAGATGAACGCCACCTTGTAAATATGGTGCAGTGCATAGCGCCACCGGAGCGTCACTAGAAGTGACGCTCCAGTGGCTCTAGGAGCTCTTAAATATGCCCCTTAGAGTGTCACAGAGTGGAGTGTCATAGAGAAGAGCACAGTGGAGTGACATAAAGTGGAGGGGAGTAGAGTGGAGTGTCATAGAGTAGCACAAAGTGGAGTAAAGTGTTGTAAAGTGAATTGCATAACACAGAGTAGAGTAAAGTGTCAAAGAGTGAAATGGCGTGTCATAGAGTGGAGTAGAATGTTGAGGAGTGGAGTGGTGTGTTGTAGAGTATGGTGGAGTGGTGTGTCATAGAGTTGCATGGCGTACATTGCTTTGGAGTGGAGGGGTGTAGAGTAAAATGGCATAGAGTTGAGTGGCATGTCATAGAGTGGAGTGGCATCTCGGAGAGCGGAGTGCCGTGTTGTAGAGTGAAGTGGAGTGGCATGTTGTAGAGTGGAGTGGTGTGTTCTAGAGTAGAGTTGAGCAATGAAGAGTGGAGTGGTGTGTCATAGAGTAAGTGTCGAAGAGTGTCTTAGAGTGGAGGGGCATACAGTGGAGTGACACACACTGGAGTGGCAAGTCATTGAGCGGAGTGGCATGTCATAGAGTGGAGTGGTGTGGAGTGTCGTAGATGTGGAGTGGAGTGTCATAGAGTGGGGTGACGTCATATAATGGAGTGGTGTGTTATAAAGTGGAGTGTTGTGTCGTAGATTGAAGTGGAGTGGCATGTCGTACAATGTTGTAGAGTGGATTAGAGTGGTGTAAAGTGGAGGGGCATAAAGCGGAGAAAAGTGTTGTAGATTAGAGTAGCATAAAGTGGAGTGGCATGTCGTGGAGTAGAGGGAAGGCACAAATCATAGAGTGGTGTGTCATAGAGTGGCATGTCGTAGAGTGGAGTACAGTGGTGTAGATTGGAGGGGCATAGAGTGGAGTAGAATTTTGTAGAGTGAGTAGTGTGCAGTGGAGTGGTGTAGAGTGGAATACTATGTCATAGAGTATAGTGGAGTGAAGTGGCATGGAGTGGTTTGGAGGGAGGTGCATAGAGTACCATAGAGTGGAGAAGAGTGTTGTAGAGTGGCACAGATTGAAGAAGAGTGTTGTAGAGTACCACTAAGTGGAGGAGAGTCATAGAGTGGGATAGAGTGGAATACAGTGTTGTAAAGTGGAGTGGCATAGAGTGGTGCAGAGTGTCGTAGAGAAGAGGGGCGTAGAGTGGAGTGTCATACAATGGCAAAGACTGGAGTTAAGTGTCGTACAGTGAAGTGAGTGGAGTGGTGTAGGGTGGAATGGCATGGAGTACAGTGAAGCAAAGTGTCAAAGGCTAGGGTAGACTGTCATGGAGTTGAATGGCATATTATAGAGTAGAGTGGTGTGGAGTGGAGTGGAGTAGAGTTGAGAGGTGTGTTTTAAAGTGTCATAAAGTAGAGCAGAGTGTCATCGAGTGGAGTGTCATAGAGTGAAGTAGAATGGTGTAGAGTGGAGTGGCTTAGAGTGCAGTGGCAGTTGTAGAGTAGTGTCTCATGGAATGGCATGTTGTGAAGTATCTTACAGTGGATGGACATAGAGTAGAGTGGCATAGAATGGAGTGGCATGTTGTAGAGTGGAGTGGCATCTTGTAGAGTGTAGTGAAATGTCTTACAGTGGACTGGTGTGCAATAAATTGGAGTGGAGTGGCATGTTGTAGAGTGGAGTAGCATGTTGCAGAGTCAAGTCAAGTGGCGTGTCAGAGAATAGACTGGAGTGGTGTTTCATACAGTGGTGTGTTGTTCAGTTGGTTAGAGTGGAGGTACGTAGATTTGAGTGGCATATAGTGGTGTGGCATCTCATAGAGTGCAGTGGCATTTCATATGTTTGACTCTTATGTTGTACAGTGGGGTGGGTTGGAGTGTCGTGGAATGGAGTGGAGTGTCGTTGAGTGGAGCGGTGTGTCATAGAATCGATTGACATTTCATAGACTGGAGAGGAGTGACATGTAGTACAGTGTCGTACAATGGAGTAGAGTGATGTAGAGTGGAGGGTCATAGAGTACAGTGTTGTAGTGTGTTGCAGAGTAGAGAGATGTGGAATGGCGTAGAGTGGAATTACATGGCATGGCGTGGCGTGCCATATCTTACACTGTCGTGTCATACAGTTGAGTGGCATAGACTGGAGTGGTGTAGAGTGGAGTAGTGGGTTGTGTGTCATGGAGTAATGTGGAATGGAGTGACATAGAGGGAGTTCTGTAGAGTGTAAGAGAGTGGAGAAGAGTGTCATAGAGTGACATAGAGTGGAGTAGAGTGTTGTAGAATGAGGGTGTGGTGGTGTGGAGTGAGTAAAGTGGACTGGCGTGTGTACCTTAGAAGGGGCACATGGCTCCCTCCCTGAGCCTCAATAGGCCCTCGGACCCTATCCCCTGGGGCCAATTTTACATTAAACGGGAGGGGGTGCACAGTCCCCCACCCTAAGCCTGAAAAGGCCCTGGGGACTCATCCCTGGGGGCCAAATATGAATAAAAGTTGAGCAAGGGCTGTACACCCCACCATGGGTGTTGCCTGGGTGTTCCCACTCTACATCCACGGATTTTGACACATTCTTATATTTACAAGAACAGGAAAACCTGGGAATGTGCCAAAAAATAACCGTTCTCAGGAGAGGTGTAGGGAAGAGAAATATCTTTATTTCTTCTTATTGTTTCCTCTTTTTATGTGTGCTGCATTTTGCAGTACATATAGAAAGAGGAAAAACACTCTCAGGATTGTTTTTGTGCAAGAAGGTGACTCTTTGTGCACAAAATCAACCCTGCATCCAACACAAGCACCATTGCACCATGGTGAAAGGGTGCCTGCATTGGAGCTAGGAAGTCTGTTGTGCGCCAGCGCAAGGTAAAGGACAAGAATGCACTGTATTGCCTTAAATATGACACACTCTTGACCTTTCCCAGTAATGCATCGCAGCAAGGTGAATTGCTGCGCTGCGCCACTTTTCAATGAATATGTACTGAATACTTTATGTTTAAAAAAACCCTAGCAAGTCACTGAAAAAACAAACGTTAAATTGATGTCATAGCTAGGAATTGTAATTATATCTTACTTTAAATTAAAAAAACATAGAAATTCAGTGGAAAAAAACAAAGGTATAATAACATTATAGTTAGGTGAAAATGTCAGGTGAAACATACCATTTTAAACTAACAAAATCACTGAACTTCACCAGTTATATATATAAGTAACTATAACTCATGCCTTAAGGTAACTATGACTTGTGCACACGCCATGGACTGCTGATTACCCCACATATTGCATCACTTGTGACATGTTCTATGATATCATTGATAATGTCACTGTAACATTTACAATGATATCAATGATCATAAAACTGTGCATGGGGAAGGCTCGAGTTATAGTTTCCTTAGGACACTTTTAGATGCTTAAACGAAACAGGACCCACCCATAAAATTAATACGGACAACAAACAAGAAACTGGACAATTTGTGGAGATGAGTGTTGGGAATTTTCCTGCTGCTTTATGGATGTTTGTAACCATAGCTGTGAATTGCTGTTGGGAGATTACAATACATCAAACAGTTGGTGATTAACATGTCATAACTAATATGTAGCCAGGACACTGGGGGCATGGTGCAGTATGGGCAGATAGTAGTGAGTGGGATAGTAGTTAGTGACTAAGGGGCAAAGCCCCTAACACCATTGGAGCTTCACTTTTAGTGACGCTCCGGTGGCATTATGCCTTGTGCCGTATTTACAAGTTCACGTTAAGCCACTTTTTGTGGCTTAACTCCACCTTGTAAATACAGCCCCTTTACGCGTGGCCCTTTGCGTGGAAGGGGTGTGCAATCGGCGTTGCTGTGGGCGTGCCACGGCACCACCCATTGCATTTTGATGCTGCCTCAGATTTACGAGATTTCGTAAACCTGAGACAGTGCCAAAATCTAACGTCATCTTAGGGGTGGTGTTGGCAAGGCACAACGAGGAGGGTTACTTTTATTTCTCCTCATTTTTTGCATTTACTATGTGTGCTGTATTCTGCAGCACACATAGAAAGAGCAAAATGCCAGAAATGATTGTTTATGTGCGGGAAGGTCCCTTCCTGCACATGAACAATCATTTCAAAATTACGCTTTGGCACTTCTGTGTGTGCTGTATTCTGTCCTCCATAGTGATTGTTTATGTGCAGGAAGGAACACCTTCCCACACATAAACAATCAAACCCCTCAATGAAGACATCCTTGTACGAAGGTGCAATGATGCGTGTGTTGGCACTAGGCAGCTAAAGTTAGCACCAGTGCAGGCGACAACACAGGAGTGCACCGTATTCAGTTAAATATGGCGCCTCCCTACGTTGTGAAAGTTCCTGAGAGCGGCGCTGCCAATTTTGGCGCATCGTCGCACTCCGTCATTTTCTTTTAAATATGGGCCTAAATTCTCTGATATCTGGTGTTAGAGATTCCATTGTTCTCTTTGGTTGCAGCGGGTAAAACTACAGTCTTTAAATTGCATCAACCTCCTGGAGGCATCATTTTTCGTTGATCTACGCTAGTCTTCAAAAAAGTGTTATTTAGCGTCACTTTACAGATGAACATGGTGTGCTTTTATGCTCAATTTCTTTTTGTGAAAGATAGTGCTGTTACTGGCGCTCCTCTTCAGCCCGCTACCACACCTTCTGTTGGCATTCCCTGGGAGGCGCCAGCGATGTGACATGGAGCGGCTCTCAGGTGTGGCACAGTGAAAGGCATCAGTGGCACTGCCACCTGGATGGCATCCCAAGCCGGATCATCATAGGCGACTATTTGCATCTGTTATAGCTCTGTTTTCTTTAATTTGATTAATGTTTCAAGAATTTAGAATCCATAGTAACCCATACGAGTGAATGGATTTAGTGCTGTACTGCTAGAGAGGAAATTAGTGAATCGGCCTGATTTGAATTGGATATTGAATAGGAGAGAATAGCTGATCTCAAAAAGATACGACAGACCATAGAGTCTAATGTTTATGCATTATGGTATTAGTAGTTTGTAGCTGTCAGTTATTCACTGGGAGGTGTGCATTGATTTGCATTAATGGAACAAGAAAGCAGTGCAGAGGGCAGATCGAAACAATCCAGATTCCTAGACACAGTTTCCAAAAGTAGTGAAGTAAATGTCTATACTGAAGCTAGCTTCCAGGATCTGAACAGAGAGATCAACCCGAACCCTGACAGAGCTACGCAGGATGTGCATTCTGCATGGAATTGCACAAGGGACAGTCACTGCAACAGCTTTTGACTTACTTTCAAATTATATGGACTTGTATTAAAAACTTAATCAAGCATGTGCGCCCCGGGGTACTAAAAGTGAAACTTGCATGAAATTAAAATTCAACAACACATTTTGAGAAAGAAAAAAAAAGCATATCATCAACCAATATGTCAACGTTCTCTGTGCCTGTTTAGGGGTATTGTACCAGAATATCGAAATCAAATAACATCTGACAGAAATGTCGGGGCCTATTCACACACTGCATTTGTGGTAAATTTAAAAGTACCAAAATAATACCTCACACGCATTACAAAATGGTATTCACTAACTTATGTGAGGAGTTCTATCCTCTCGCCTCTGCCTCTCATTTCTCTCATGTGCAAAGATCGCTACCCCGACTGAGGAGATGTATGCAGGTGTACATCTATGGTTTATTAGATAATGGGGGACAAACAGGAGTGGCTGGGAAATCAGGAATGCTTAGCTCTAAATTGGATGGGTTTAGACAGAAGTAAGAAGGGGTTTAGTTAGGCTTAGGGAGGGGTTTAGTGAGGGACATGCACTAAACGGAAAAGAGTGAGCCCAACCATAAATGTACTCCAGCTCAGATCTGGAGTAACTCTGCACCACACATCGCCAACTTTTGGTACTGGAACATCCTCCCATAGAACATAATGGAGACAGGGACTTATGAAGTATTGCCCCATAGGAAATAATGTCAAAATCTGTTAACTTATTTGTAACAATTTATCAATGTAATTTAATTTGCAAAAAAATAAGGATACATAAACATGGAACATATTGTATTATAAAATATTTTAATAGCCTTTTGTAATTTAGAAACTATGGCCCATATTTATACTTTTTTGCGTTGCATTTGCATAATTTTTTTACACAAAAGCAGCGCAAACGTACAAAATATAATTGTATTTTGTAAGTTTGCGCCGCTTTTACGTAAAAGAATGACGCAAATCTGGCACAAAGAAAGTATAAATTTGGGCCTATAACTTTAATTTTTTAAAACCATATCGAAGTTATTATAAATCAAATCTTTACATAATTTTTGAAAATGTATAATACAGAGTAAATAAATATAAATATTTTAGTTTAGGTGAGAATTTGTATTTAAATAAACCTTTAAAAAACATGTCAATTTAATTTAATGTATTTAATTAAAATAAATAATTAATTCAAAATTAAGTTAATCGTGCTGTAGCATTTTGATTGTTTTGTAATTTATTTAGAATAAATGTATAAAATTAATTTAGGCTAATAGATAACAGAACATTATTTTTACTACTTTCTTTAAGGTTTAATAGATTTATTTACTTTTCCTATACTTTGCTATGGATCTCCAACCTAGTGACAGAGACCAAGGAACTTCACACTTACAAATCTGTCCCCACCCCCTATTTCAGGAGATGGAGACATGTAAGTACAACCTTATACCTTGACACTCAGAAATGCTCAATAGCCAAAAATGTGTAAAGTTACTACACACAAAAGTAAATTTAAATGTGTAGTTTTACACATGCTTAAATGTACCATTGTGAATGGGCCACTAAGTGTCCTAAATGTTGTTTACAAAACTATTGTTTTCTGCACCTAGTGAGAGAATATTTTTGTAAACAAAATTTGGGACACAATATTTATATCAGATCATATTTTGCTTGGACCAGCAAACAAGGGGGCATGAGGCTGACATGGTATTGACTTGATTTTCCTGCTCCCATACCGGATGGCAGACACTGTTTTTTCTGGATACCCGACACAATGAGGCTAGATTTTTCACCTGCACCTAGTTATTATTACAGCTGCAGGAGACGGTGAAGGGTGGCTGAACTAAGCTAAGCAGGCAAAGAAGCAGACGCCAACCTATATCTGCAGAAGTCCACTCCCTGTGTTTACTGCACAGATTGCTAAACTGCCTGGCAGTTTATGCCAGAGATTCCTGTGACTTTGTGGTGGTGTACGGATTATTTCACTGCGTCACCCCACACCATAGCTGCCCTTACCTCCCTGACAGTAAAGAGGCCTGGACTCTTTCTGTTTTTTCCTGAGTCATTTTCTGTAGTTTATCCTTAAATGGCGAGGGCTTCCGTTGCCCAGGGGGCTTGCTGTGCTAGTGGGAAGGTCCTTCAGCGACCCCGACAGACTCTGGAGACTCATTCATTGGAAGCCTTGTGAGGTGTGGTGACAGATTGTAATGTCGTTAAGGCTGTGTGGGGGGCAAAGGCTATTGCTAAAGGATTCGATATGCTTCAGGGTGACACTATGGTGCCTAATTTAGAGCCCAAAAAGTCCAGGAGCCCAAAGAGCCGAAAGTGCACCCAAAACACTCAAAACTCAAGGTTACAACCAGCCTTTCTTTTGGATGGTTGCTATAAAAACTGCTAGGTCTGCTGGAGATCTGGGTGCTGCTTAGCAAGTTTAACTACTGGTGAAAGTGTTTTGGCTGGATCCAAGGAAGCAGAGTCACAGATATAATTTCAGATACGCACCCAAGTGGGAGTTTGTGTTGCACCTGTCACAGTGGATCCCCCACTGTCTGTTAGCCAGATCTCTACCCAGAGAACTATGGTTGTTTTTTTTTGGTCCCAAAGGTTGTGATCTGTCTAATCTTGGAATCTTTCCATTTGCCAATCTCTTACCTGCACAGGGGCCTATTGGTGGGGCCAATGCGGCTAAATCCAGCAGCTTTTTCATGGCAAATCACAGGGTGCACAAGGGCGGCTAAGCTGTCTGAGAAGGGGAATTTAATGAAAATCAAGAAGCCCTGGAATCCTTTTTCCCTTTCAAATTTTTGGGAGGGTGGCAGCTTGGGAAGTTCGCACTCAAATGATGCTTATGATTCAGAAGAGGCGAGGGAGTAGGAGATTGCAGTGACTCCTCAGGTGCAAGCAGGTGGCTAGGGCTGGCCTACACTGCCATCTATTAAATCATCGAGGACTGGGGCAGATAAGGAGATCATAAGTAACACTGGATTTGTGTGTACGTCTGGTGAAATTGCTTCTAATTGTGAGGAGGGATTGCTCTGGGATTCACAGGGTGTGGAATTGACTCCCATAAATGTGATTAATGTGGCAGAACTGGTGCTCTTTTGTTGAGTGCAGTCAATAGTGGTTTTGGTTCTTGTGCGGCACAGCCTTCAGATTCTCTGCTGGTCTCTAAAACTGACCCACCAGGACAAACCTTGACTCCCCTCAGTGCTGATGGCAAGGTTCCTTGGTCTGAGGTAACTTCCCCTTCTTTCTGTCAAGAATTTATAACCTGCTTCAGATTCATAGGGAGGAGTATAAGAAGGGCTCAGAGACTCTAAAAACTTATCATCTCAAAATGCAAGTAGTGATGCTGATAATGTCAAAAACTATGGATTTTTTGAATGGGCACCTGAATACTCTGGAATGACAGTTTGTTGCCATCAATGACTCAGTGCAAGCCAGGACAAGCCAGGTTGTACAACATGATGGAAAAATCAGGGCTGTTTCTCAGAAGGTGGAGGATTTAAAAATCAAATGAGACAGATGGAGGACATTGAAAATCATAGGAGGCAGAACAACCTAGGGGCACTGGCAATCTTGGAGGGCAATGAGGGTGACTATCCTTGTGGCTACAAAGTTTATCTCTTTAAACAGTTGCTTCCTCAGCTCAATGACTTGGATATTGAGTGCCAGCTCCAGCGTGCACACAGGTTTCCCTTCCGCAAGCCCCCTAAAGGTTAGGGTAGCTCAGTAACCTCATGCGATATCTGTTCACATGGGGAATTTCATTGTTAGGCAGTTCATATTTCAGTTGGCACACCCCCGTAACCCAGTAAAAGCCTGCTGGATGGTGTGTTTTGTCTGGTCCGACTTCTGTCATGCAACTGTCAAACACAGATTGGGCTTACAAGAGACAATTGTGTTGTTTCAGAAACCCGGTGCCACACTTTCATTATTAGTACCAGCTAATTTAAGAAAAGTCACAAGAGCTAGACAAATCACTGTCAGAATCCTTTAAAAGCTGGTGGCCAAGATGGCGGCCAGAGCGGACGCTTGAGCAAAGAGCTCCACTCGCGGCCCACCTTCTTGCTGATTATCCTGGTCCCTGCCGGGCACAATATCGATGAGGCTCCCCCCCTCGTACCGGGGGTGACCCTCAAGCAACCAGAACTGGCCGCAGTCTGCCCAGCAACGGACCAACGGGTCCAATGGAGTGAGGTGCGTCTGGCGCCCCAGACCGGGAGCCGAGTCAGCCCCCCCGAGGCTGACACGGCGTGCATGCGGCAGCTGAGCGGCTCCGTTTGGCTCCCCGTGGGGCCGCCGGAGCCTCGGGGCGGGTAAGCCCGGGTGGTGGCGCCTCCACGCGCTGGGCTTTCTGGCCGGAGAGCGGTCGCGGGAGCTCCGCAATACCTGGCTTGGCCGCGACCTGGCGGAGCGGCCCTCAACCAGCGGGACGCGCAGAGGAGGAGCGTGGCCCTCCTGCTGGTATTTGCCACCCCGGAGGCCTCGCAGGGGCACTCACTCCACCCGGAGCCGCCGCAGTGTGTGTGCTCGGCCCCATCCCTCTTGGGCTCGACCTACGAGCGCGCCGACACCAGGATCGGGTGCTGATCTCAACACATCGTTTTGCCCCTGGCCTGGGGACACAGACACAGTGCAGGTACCTGAGGGGGACTGGGGCCCTGACACTTCTACTCGGCCCCCCCGCTGCCAGCGGGGACTGGGGCCTTCCATGTGTGCCAGGACACATCGAGTGACCGCCCCTTCCCCCACACTGAGAAACGGAACAACAACGCGCTAAGCCCTCAAGGTATTAACCAGCCACGTGCTACGGACCCGAACAAAGGGGGAGCAAATCGAAACGAATTAATGAGGTCGGTGCGTTGGGCAGAATGCAAGACAATAATAAACTGAAGGCTTCATGCGAAGCCACAAGCAGGTAAAAGCAGAATCTACCGCACCTGCCCCGGGCCAAAGGCGGCCAACTCTTAACTCGACACAGAGGATTGGGTCGACAACATAATTACAAAAAGGCTTCAAGCAGCAAACAACTACACCAGAACAGTTCCAAAAGAACGCAATCACGTTTGCACTACCGGTCGCACTAAAATCACCCACTCCAAAGACGTAAGGCCCCCCCGCCTCGCCCTACCAGGGTACGCAGCTGGCTCCTCGCGGCCTCGCCCTCCCTGGTCACACAAGGAGCACCAAGGTCAAACCTAAGCACTCCAAAACTGGGACCTCCTCGGAGGGAGAACTCCCCCCTTCCGCAGGCCACCCGGACATGCAATCTGAAACTTTACTCCAACTGAACGAAACACTACGCACGCACTCTCTGCAGTTCGACAAAATCATGCAGGCAATTATGGAAACCAAAACCTCGCTGGAAATCGATGCCGCGGTGCTGGAGGTCTCCCTACTCCGTGCAGACCACCGCAAGCTGACAGACAGAGTGCACAACACTGAACTGTCGCTAAAAACTGTTCAACCGGAGATGGCAGACATTAAAAACAAAATAAAACAAATGGAAACTGAGCTGGCGCAGCTGCAGCGCAGGGCTGAAGAGGCTGAGGGACGCTCAAGACGCAACAATATTAGATTCCTCGGCATCCCTGAACGACTGGAACTACCAAATACCGAAGACTTCTTGGAAACCTGGCTGAAAGAAATAATGAAAATTCAAGATACCACGAAATTGCCAATGATAGAGAGAGCACACAGAACACCGGAGAGGCCCCCGCGGCCCGGAGCTTCACCTCGACCCATGATAGCTCGGTTCCTTAACCATAGAGACAGAGTCTCCGTCCTTCAACACTTTAGAACCTCTAATCAAATCAGCCTGGAAAACAGTAACGTGTCTGCCTACCCGGATTACACGATGGAAGTACAACGCAGAAGAGCAAACTTCATAAAAATTAAACAACTCCTGCGACTAAATAACATTACCTACTCTCTTATGTTTCCAGCCCGCCTGCATATCATCATAGACGAGAAAACGCTTATGTTCCCTACCCCAGAGGATGCATGGACATGGATTCACGCCAAAGGCCTGATCAGCCCCCCAACGGAAAAAACAATAACTGAGGAGTGGATAACCCCCAGCACCAGGAGGAAAAAACAAAGCAAGGCAACATCGCGTCCAACAAAGTCGCAAATGGAAGCCGACCAAGCACAAATACTAAAGGAGACCAGCACCTTCACCCGATCACAAACCGACACCCGAAGCGAGACAGACATCACCGACAGCGGATCCCCAGGAGGGGGATCCAGTGCATCCTTCTCCCCCCTTTTGGCTGGCCCTGACTTCACCCCGCGCTCTGAGGACGAACTCTAGACCCCAACTGCGAATCCGAACAGTACCGTCAACGTGACCCTGGTCGGGGTTTGTGCGGCCACCCCGCCTCCCCTGAGGCCAAGCGGGGAGCTCAGCAATTTCTTCCGGACGGAGCCTGACCGCCTGTCACTTCGGCTGAGACTTAAGCAATAATTAAAGCAGACAAGACCACAACCTGAACCATGCAGGGACAGAACTATCCTGTAGTCGGGCCTTTCGACGCCCGGCCATCATAAACCCACGCCACCCGACACCCCAACCACCCCCAAATGGAACTTGGTCTTACAGACTGCAGTTTAGGCACCGGTTGTGCCACTACGTTCACCTCCGGGCTTTACCCGAAATATCCTTTTGCTTGTTATTTTTTCCCTCTTCACATTCTTTATTCTCTCTTTATAATGTTTTCTATTAGACCGGGGGGGGCTTTGGGGATGGGGCGAATGGCGGGGGGATTCGTGGGGAGGAAGCGCATACTAGACTAGCGGCAATTAGCAGACGCGCTTCGAACTGGGTCCCCCTGTCCACAAAAGCAGACGCACTACAACCTAATCCAACATGATGAACAAGGAACCAATATATAATATAATGACTTGGAACATTAAGGGAATGGTGGGCTTAAGAAAACGCAATAGGATACACGCACACCTAAAACGTCATCATATCCACATAGCCATTCTCCAAGAAACACACATCACCCCCGGCGATGTACCCTGGCTAGAAAGGAAGTGGGGCTGACAAATTTATGGATCGGGAAATTCATCATTCGCTAGAGGGGTCCTGATATGGATAGCCCCGGGGGTCCCATATATTATACAACACAGTGTCACTGATGTGGAGGGAAGGTACATACATTTAATAGGCTGCTTGGACGGCGAACTAGTGACACTAAACGGACTGTATGTCCCGAACTCCGGACAGAGTGAATTCCTAAAAAAAACGATCTCACACCTATTGAATGACCTTCCCTCTACATGTATTTGGGGCGGTGACATAAATTGCGTTTCACAAACAGACAAGGATAGATCACAGCCCCCCATTGCTGCCTCTCTAGTAACCAAAAATTCGCAGATGCTACGCCAATGGATGTCAGATCGCCGTCCCACAGACATTTGGAGACATATACACCCTTATGACCGCGAATACTCCTACTACTCCCCGGTGCATCTCCTCCACACCCGCATAGATCTTATCCTCACCTCACAAGACATTACCCACAGGATCACAGGTGTCGAGTATACCGCTAGAGTAATCTCCGACCATTCCCCTCTTGTCGCCCATATTAGATGGGGCAGACTGCGCGCATGTATACCAACCTGGCGCCTCCAGACCCAAATACTACAAGATCCCCCATTTCGGACAGAACTAGCTGCACACATCTCCTCTTACTTCACTCAAAATAGGGGGACAACGAACACCAGAGCAACAGAATGAGATGTACACAAAGCATTCATAAGAGGAGCATGCATTTCAGCAACAGTCGGTGCACGACAAACACTGGTACGTGAGCTCGGCAAACTGGAAAAGGAAGTACACTCTCTTGAGAGTGACTTCGCCAGGGGCGAGATTACACAAACAGAATTAGCTGAGAAGCGCTCGCAATGGTACGACACTGACAAACGATTAGGTCTGTTCGATTATCGCCACTACCTGACTCGTACACATGCTGAAGGCGACAGATCGGGTAAATTATTGTCATGGCTCATACACAACGACCGCCGGAACTCCCCTATAGGAGCCATCCGACTAGATACAGGTCTAATTGTGAACACCCAGGCCGATATCAACACAGCTTTTAAGGAGTATTATAGCACACTATATAAAGCTCCCCCCACCCCACCAGTAACACCACTGAATGAGTTTTTCAGCGGCATTGAGCTGAATTGCCTTACTGCTGCACAGTTAGCAGACCTGGAAAGACCAATTGACATCACCAAGATACAACAGGCCCTAAAACAACTACCACATGGAAAAGTACCCGGTAGCGATGGACTACCCATTGAATACTACAACACATTTCCGACTCAAACACTAACCCCATATCTAGAGATGTTAACTGAGGCACTAGAACGGGGCCATCTACCCGACACATGTCGTGAAGCACTGATAGCAGTGCTTCCTAAACCGGAGAGAGACCCCTTAGATGTACGCTCATACAGACCACTATCGCTACTGAACACAGACTGCAAACTACTCGGTAAACTCTTAGCCAACCGCTTACTCCCATGCATGAAAAACCTGATGCACCACGATCAATCTGGCTTCATACCTGGCCGGAGCACATTCAGCAACATTCGAAATTTACTGCGCCTAATGGCAAATTCACAAATGGATGACTATGCTCAGGTAGCAGTCTCTCTGGATATAGAAAAAGCATTCGACACGCTAGGCTGGCCCTTCCTGATGGAAACACTACACCGCATGGGGTTCGGACGGATATTAATTAGGTGGGTAAGAGTACTCTACACTAACCCAACAGCAAGAGTCAAAACAGGTGACATGATTTCACAATCGTTTAGAATCGAGAGAGGCACCAGACAGGGCTGTCCTTTATCCCCACTACTATTTGCCCTCGCGGTTGAACCCTTAGCAGCTCGACTACGGGCGGCAGCCCCCTTATGGGGCGTCCATGATGACCACATATATCGCTTAGTGTCTCTATACGCGGATGACGCACTCATTTTTCTCCGGGATTATACAGAATCCCTGCCCGACTTGCTGAGATTACTACGCAGGTTCGGCACGCTGGCTGGACTGAAGGTAAACTGGTCAAAATCGTGCATTTTCCCCTTGTGCCCTGTCCCCGAAACACATAGATTGCCCTCTAATCCAGGAGATCTGAAATGGTGCTACACCACCTTCAAATACCTGGGTGTAAACATTTACCACGACGCACAAGACCTCAGGGACTGCAATTTAGGACGGGCGATCGGATCCGCTAGAGGCTCCCTGCCCTTTTGGTGCTCTCTCCCACTATCACCGATGGGCAGAGTAGCCATAGCGAAGATGATAATTTTACCCCGACTGTTGTATTTCTTCCTGGCCCTCCCACTGGTTCTCCCTGCCTCCTTCTTTAAGCCACTTAATAGCTTATTAATAGATCTCATATGGGGCAACGGAAGGCGACGTGTGGCACTATCAAAAATATACCAACCATTAACATCGGGCGGAATGGGAGCACCAAGATTTGAACAGTACTACGCAGCTTCCCAACTACAATGGATATCCACTTGGCTAGGCTGCCCAGATAGCGCTGAATCACAAGTGATTCTTGCATCATTAGGAAATATGGGTTTAATACAATACTTGATGAATCGTGAATCTCCCAAACACCCACGCAATATCTTACTGAATATTGCGCATTGGATATGGGGCCACCACGTGCTTAATGGCAATAAAACACTGCAGTGTTCCCCCAGATTGCCACTCCTAGCCATTCCGAAACTTGTCAATATAACAGCTGGGGTTGGCCTGAGGGCATGGCTGGAACGCGGAATAAGTACCATCGGTGACATCTATAACGAAGGCCGCCTCCTTTCCTTTAATGCCCTAATTGATAAGTATAACCTGGGTCGTGGAGGCTTTATAGCATTCGGAGCAGTGTGACAGATACTATGGTCCCACTGGAATAGTGGAAACTCTGAACCAAATATTTCCCCCAGATTGCACGAGCTGCTAGGAAGCATAGAAGACCCAATAAATGTATCAATAGCATATAAAATCTTAACTTCCTGCCTGGATAATAAACAAGAACAGGCAAAGAACAGTTGGGATGCAGTACTAGCTGAACCCTTGTCGCAACCAGCTTGGAACCAGGCTTTGAAAATGATAAAAGAGGTATCACGCAACCCGCGCTTTCGATACACCCATTTCAATTATTTACATCAAACATACCTATCACCTTACCGAATAACCCGCATGTTCCCCCAATCGATGCAAGCATGCCCTAGATGCGCCACTCCTGAAGCCACCTTTTATCATATGACATGGGAATGTCTTTCAATCCGGAAAATATGGTGCGACATAATAGAATTGCTCGCCGACTGGACAGCTGTCACACTGTCCCCTACCCCAGAGTTATGCTTGCTGGGTATAGGCCCAAGCCTTAAAAATCGGAAACAAACACTCAGATGCATAGCGCTAGCGTTGGTGCTGTACAGGCGCCTCATAGCCATGCACTGGAAGGCCCCAGTTGCACCGAGCATCGAACAATGGCGTACTGAACTGCTGCGGTGGGCCAGAGCCGAGGCCGGGACGCTGCAGCTCTTAACAGTAAAAGGCATTCCGGTCAAAGGCCTTGACACCTGGAACTCTTTCATTGGGATAATAGAAAGCAAAGACGACGAGCGCCCGCCCTGAATGCTCTCTCAAAGCACTAAAAGTCACGCAACAACTGTACCATATACCCCCAAATAACAGCATTCCCCCTAAACGGAGACAGGGACTCATAGCAATTGCAATAAGATAGTACAACCTTACAGGGGGACCCCCCCCCAATAGTAACACCAGACCCTCCGGTGACCCCCACCACTCCGCTCTTGCGCTCCCCCTTCTCTGCCCCTGCCTCTCCGTCCCCTTGGGCCTCCCCCGCACCCCACACTCCCCCTCTGTATCTTTTCACTATCCCCTTCCCCCATTAGCTGTCTGTTAGTGCAACTAGGTGCGGTAGTAAGATGATCTGCCCGAGCCGTGCCCCCCTGCCCTGGCTTGCAGCAGCTCAGATTTCACGGCAGCGGTACAGGCGTAGGCGTAGAGCACAATAGCTCGGGCATGGTAAAGTTAACCGCCTTGCGCGACTCGACGAATACTCCCTCTTGCAAAATGTTATTCCCCCTGTTATGTTTTATTTGTGTAATTCTGCTGTGTGATATAACAATAAAAACACATTTAAAAAAAAAAAAAGAATCCTTTAAAAGCTAACGATTTCTTGAAACAATGAGGGGGAGGCTGCTTCCTAACGATCACGATTGATTCTTCCTTACGGTTTCCAGGCTTGGGATTGGGATGAAATGGTACTTGAGAGTTGCATTTTCTACTGGTGTGTGTGGGCTATTCGCCGTGTGAGTAGCTTCTGTTTTTCTTTCAGTTTGTGTTGGTTCTTAATATTATGATTCTTTATCTTCATAGGGGATTGAGAATGGAGTATTCTTTGACTCACCCGGGGCTGCTTTGTAGGACCTACCACAACCACCAATATTTTTTGTGAATTCTGAAAAGCCTGAAGATTTGGTGCTTTCTCAACCCAAATCCATACAATTTCTGCTCTCTGGTGAGTGAGCCGAACAGAAGTGGGAGAGGTTGGGGATGGGTTGTGGGTGGTCTGATCGGGTTCAATGTGGACTGGACCAGGATTGAGCTAGGGGATGAGGTGGGGTATGTTTGGGCACAATGGGTTGTTTCTAAGTTTCTAGTCACTCAAGGGGTGGGTCTCAGGGATATAATGAGAGAAAAAGAAAGCAGACAGTACTCATCAAGGTAAATTTGCTTAGAATGCATGGGAAAACTCTGGTTTTGATGGTTGGTATTTTTTGGTGCACATAACCAGGAGGTTCACTTCCCTAGTTGGAATATCAATGGCATGCGCACGACCACAAAGGTAAAATATGCCAAGGAAGAACTTTTGTAATTTAAACTCACATATTTTTTGTATTCAAGAGGCCCTT